>NC_136727.1:14487569-15805069 GCF_936440315.1 Barbus barbus
TCATTGTCACATTTAGAAAGTATTTTGTATTAAAACATCAATTTCAATTATCTACAAATCTTATAATGTGTTTTTACTTTGTTTACAATTATTTATGAATAGATGCAATGGATTGCAATGTAAATTATGAATACTTTTATAATTAATTATACACAAAGGCTTTACGTAAATTGTTACAGTGGAAGTCTTGTTGTTTTGGACCCCATTGACTTTCAATGTAAGGACAAACACATTTGTTTTCCACAGAACAAAGAAAGAAAGAAAGAAAGAAAGAAAGAAAGAAAGAAAGAAAGAAAGAAAGAAAGAAAGAAAGAAAGAAAGAAGTTTGGAACAGCATGAGGGTGAATAAATGATGAGAAAATTAAAAATTTTAGATAGTTTCTCACAATCATTTGTTTTTATACAAATGAGAACTTTAGTTAACAAATGAGCAGAAAGCACAATTCATCTTTCAAACCATCTGTCTAAAAAGACATTTGTTAGCACGGTGATCTGAACTATGATATCACCTTTCCACATGCTGAAAAAAATAATAAAATTTTCCTTCCCTTTTCTGATTAAATGATACATCTGCAATCTGTTCTGAATTTGAGAGCCGTGGCTCATGGAAAATGTCACGCTCGATCATGCGATGTGATCAGCACTTGGAGAGGAGCGTTATTTTTTTAAACTACGTATGAATTGGTCTTTCTATTAGGACAGATTAATCAGGAAATGTCTATTTTTATCTGACAAGGGCTGTTTTTGGCTGTTAATAGGCTCCCATGGATTTTTGCAAGAACAGATTTTCATAAAACCTCTCTGCTGAGAAATACAGTATGTTCTTCTTCATGTTTCACTCATCTTATAACGCTTCACACCATACACGACATACACCTTGATGTCTCCATTGGGAAACTATGTTGAAAGTAAGTGAACACAAGTCAAGAAGTTATAAAAGAAATAGCTTAAACACTTGCACCTGTTGGGCAGTGTTAAGAAAAAAACATAAAATGGAAAGCAGAGCACAGCGGGCTAAATATTTAGCCAAACCTGAATGCTAATATGGTCGAATCAACAATGAGGGTTTAATTTTATCTAAAAAACAAACTTGCGTGAATGTGCAGAAAGCTGGAAAGATTTAGCTCGTTGAGATAAGAAAGTTCCAGTCATTAATGATAAACGGTTATGATACAAAAAGCTAAATCAAGGCTAGATATAAAACATAATGCCAAAACAAGTTTCCCCATTATTCCACAAAGTTTGTGTTTACATACACAACAATATTCTGATATCAATCAGATATTAATCTGTAAATGAATATACTTACATAACTTCCATATAAATTTGCCATACTATCTCTATGGCTACCGGCAACTGAGTGATGACAGAATTTTAATCTTGAACTAGAATAAACTTTCATGTTTTACTACGTACACTTTCACAATGTTTTTAAAACTCTCACTTTGTAATATTTTGCTTTAAAGTATATTTTAAATCATTGTTTTTATAATATTTTGTCATGCTTTAAATAAGTACATGTTGATGTGTTGACAAACAGACATGTAAAGTACTTGATTATAATTTTAACTCATGTTACAAAATAGTACACTTGAAATTAATATATTTTAAATGTTCTTAATTGCTAATTAATTAAAACGAGTAATTACAAATATATTTAAATACATGAGTGATGACACACATTTCAATGGAAATTACATTAAAGTATATTTAATTGCAAGATAACAGAAGTAATTATGAAACTATATATAAAATATTCTTAAGTTCTGCTTACATGGGTTCAACCAATTGCATTTAACATACATTTAAACTATATACATTTTCATCTAAAACACTGCATTGCAATTAACATTCAATTTAAGTGTCTGAAAAGATTACATTCAGTTCGCACTTAAGTATATAATTTTAAAATATTTTATTTCCATAAGTTCTATTTTTAGTCAACTTCTTTTTTACAAGGGTAGTTTATTCAGGTTGTGCATATTGTAGAAGAGGAAATTCAATGCGCTATCTGCTGGACACTCTCAGGCATCCAGATTAACAAGCATCCAGGCCACCATAGTTATCATGCACCGATCACGTGAAGGGACAGCCAATCAAATCACCGCATTGTCTGACAACTGTTAAAATAGAACCTTTTAGTGTCGTTTTGATCTGTCAGAAAGAGATGGTTCGTGTGTTGTTTTCTCTTGATTCCTGTCGAAGTTGTGTGCTTTAATGTCCAAAAATCACACTCATATACCCACACAACCATGACCCATCACGAACCCAAATGCGGCACACCATGCTGAATGTTACAGTCTATGTGCTGAACACAATAAAAAAAAAATAACTTTCAGTTTTACAATTCATTTTAGTTTTTACATTACTTTAAAAATGTACTAAACAAATATAAGCTATAATGTTTTTGTTATGTACAATAATTTAGTAATAATTTAGTATTTTCAGACATGAGCAGATCTATGTACTCACGTAATTAATGTTACGCATTTAACGAACACTTACAAGCGTGCACTTTGGCAGAATTCAATTCAAAGAGTCATCAGCAGCCATTAGTTCTGTAAAATTGAGCATCAGAATGGACAAATTTGTTAAGGGAGAAAACGAAATCTGGAAAATGCCAGCGAAGGAACGCATTCAAACAAGAATAGTCACAGCATCAGCAGAGAGAGTGCTGGACTTTCGGCATCAACTTTCGGTTTGCCCCGCCACTCACTTGAATATGTTCTGGTAAAAAGAAACACCCATAGGCAACTACGCAGTAATCATTCTTAATTACAGAAATGTGGCAAAACATCTCTGGAGAGAACCTCAGATTATTAAATTCGAAAATGCTTTCCATATTTGGATAAACATAGGCTACATTTGTGAATGCGAACTTTCTGCAATGTCGCGTGTAAAGTCACGCTTCCATGTGCCTCTCACAGACTGCAACTTACAATCGTAACTTCATAGTGCTGTTACTCCTTTTGAGCAGAATTTCACAAAATTGGTCAGCTCCCGACAGCATCAGGTGTTTTATTAATGGTGAGTAGAATTATTTATTTATTTATTTCAATAAATGGAATCATTTAGATATCATAATATTTAGGCTACATCTGGTTGGTTTGTATTGATGATGTAATATGTATATATATATATATATATACGTGTATATAGTCTTAAATTAACAATGTAGCAAACAATAGCACAAGAAAATTATCACTGGAAAATTATCACAAGTTAAATGGCCTAATAAACGTATAAAGTCTAAATCAAATCAAACTATTTGTTCAGTATCGTCAGTGGAAAGTCCCCGCTATGGTAGTGTGTGTGCACCTGAAATACTGCACATGGAATGTTCTGAAGTCATACAGTCCACATATTTTATAACTTGAAGAAAGCAGACAACAAAAGAAGAGAAAGCAGCTTTAAGACATGCATTGCTGTGCAGAAACAGAAAACACACATAAATCAAGCAAGAGAATCTTCTCAGTCAGTGTGATAATCCATCTGCAAGCATCTTCAATGGTTGTGATCAATTAATAGAGGCGCCACAGAACCACTGGCATCAGAGAGCCGACACATGTGCGCCAATCCAGGCCGACACTCACGAGCTGAGAAAAAGTTTGTTTTACGTTAGTGTAGTTAGAAGAATCTTGGGTTACATATGAATGGTCTACATTTTTTTAAAGTATGAAAGCCTTAAAGTGTGGTCATATTTACTGTTGCTTGTTGAATATTATGCTGGCAAAATCCACTAATTTCAGTAGCAATCTATGCAATGGTGAATTTTGCGTGAGGGCGAAAGATTTCCACACACAGATTTCACAACAGATTCAAGTTGGTCACTCAAATTCGCACCACTGACCAACAAAAACTGGACAATGGACCATTTTGCCCACAAAATGTTGCTGAAATGTAACCGCACCTGCATTCTTCAAAATATATTATTTTGCATTCCACAGAACAAAAATAAAGTCCCACAGATTTAAATCAACATTAGGGTGAAAGATTGCATGTTCATTTTCAAGTGGACAATCCCTAAGTCTTCTCTTCCTAGAGTACATTTTTCCACAAAATTCAGTTTAACTCAGGTCAAGCTTGGTTTTGAGGATATTCCAATGACCCACCACACTACCACAATGGCAAACAAGCTCATCAGAGGAATATCTGACAACCATCTGCTTCAATTTTTCGTCTATAAAGCCACAATCTCGGAGAAACTGCAGCACCAGCGTTTGAGGAGAATCGTTTTAGGCATGTGCGGCAAGATTACAAAAAACGGGGTGGGTAAACAAAAACTTCCAGAGTTTCAGAGAACAACAAGAAATTGGGGTCCAATATCGACTAAATCATGGCACTGCAAACTAACTTTCTTCCCTTGTTATCGTCATAATCAAATAAATCATCTCTAAAATGTTGTTGTCTTGGAAAAGAGCAGCTAGTTTAGACATTCTACATAACATATCTACATCAGAAATAAAGTCATACAGTTTTGGGACAACATGTGGGTAAATAAACAATGACAGAACTTTAATTTTTGGATGAACTTTCCCTTCTGCAGAGTTCTGCATCCTTGCTGAGCCCACAAGGACTTACTAGATGTTTCACAATCACTATTACTGGTGTTTTTCCCATTTGCCAAGGTGCTTATGCTGAGGGAAGTATCATGCGGGCCAAATCCCTGACATGATTGTGAAACTCAGACGGCTGTATACAAAGTACGTAAGCTGCTTTGTGTTGAAGATCTGGCTCGACACACACACTCCGTTCTGCATTCAAAGCTGCAATCCACTGTGCCTCATTAAGCCTGAAAAATAACTCCACCACAAATGAGAAAATCAGGCAAAAACGTTAAACAGAGAGGGAACGAAAACTGACTCTATCTTTCTTTCATTCCTTAGCTATTTTAGATTTTTCCACCCAGCCAAGAGAGATTTCTTCAAGCCCTGCAGTACTGCTGCTCCTTTGAGTATCTATGTGGGGCGGATGTGATTTCAAAACTGCAAACGTTAACTCACTAGTAAAAAACCTGTGCCAGATCACAAAAGGGAGATGAAAAATTCACTTCTTTTGACATGTGCACACCTCAAAATGAGAAAAGCTGTGGTCTTTACTCACAGTATATGAAGTACTCTGACTTAACAGCTCCCCATGTACACAAACAGATCTGGGAACATCTGGGCTGCTGAGAGAAGATGTGATAGAAGAACCATGAGAACATTACACACTCCTGTTGAAGCCTTTTTTCATTTTCTTTACAACTGGATTCAGCTGTTATTACAGGACGACTCCAACTTCAAAGTAAACTAAATGTTTCACTAGATAAGAAATATTTCTCGAGCAGCCAATCAGTATATTAGAATGATTTCTGAAGGATCATGTGATACTAGAGCAATGATGCTGAAAATTCAGCTTTGCATCACAAGAATAAATTACATTTAAAAATATATTAAAATAGAAAACCGTTATTTTGAATTGTAATAATATTTCACAATGTTTAATGTATATTTGTTCAAATAAATGCAGGCTTGGTGAGAATGAAAGAGTTCATTAAAAAAAACCACTGAAAAATATCTGATCAACCATATACTTTTGACATGGAACCATTCAAGTTTTTGACTAGAAAAAGGCTCCTGTTAAGAGACATGAGTTAAGTATTGCAAGTTCCACCCTTCAATGTATATCCGTGTGTGAGGAGAAATCCCCCATGTTTTAATGTTGATGGATTTTTGGGTGACATTGCCATTTTTTGTGGTCTGAATGCATATATGTATGAGTCACTGCGTTTGTGTATGCAAGTGTGTAGAAAAAAATCCACATCCCAGAAAACACAAAACCAGCTGGGCTCAGAAAGCCAGAACCCAGAGTCAATATTATCACAGATGAGCGATGGATGCTTATGGCCAACCATAAGCTTCATAAGTGTATGAAGAATCATGGCTGATAAAGAAATGGATAATTTTAAACAGCATGCATGTGACACAATGATGATGTGAACTTTTTGGCTGAACTATTCCTAAAGTGATTTGGGATGGTTTGTAGACTCTGCAAATGTTTGTATTGGTAATGAGTGGGTTGTATGGAAGGTTGCAGAGAAGCGTATGGTTTTCTGTGGTGTAATATATGTGCACTGTAAGCACTTCTGAATTTCCCTTTCTTCTGTCGCAACCACACACACACACATATTTTCCCTCAATCTGGGCCCTTAATCACCCACTCACTCCTGATTTCTTCTGGCAGTCTACCAGATGGACAAACTGCAAAACATAAACCTCGACAGTATGATTTAAATCCACATGGATCTGGGTTGACAACCTCCACATGGTCCTGCCAGGTACTTTCCTTTGTCCACTCCACCCACTCCTTTTCTTCTCCCTCTTTCATTCTTATTCCCCCTCCTTTCCTCCATAAGGGATTCATTCCTCTTCCATAAAGCATGAGGAACTTTTGAATATCGGGCTGCCTACATTCCACCTACCCACTTTGCCCCCCCCCCCCCCCCCCCCCTTATCGTCTTTTCCTCCTCTGCATCCCTCCAACTTCTTCCACATAGACCACGGAGGGATAAAAACTGAAGATATGGAGAACATACAGAATAATCTGTAGTTGATTCATCCGTTTAATTCTTTTATTTCCTGTCTCTCTCTACTTCTCATAATTGGAAACAGATCTCAGTTTCCAATCCCAGCCACTGTTCGCATCCTTTCTGTAACTCAATCATTTATTCTTGTCCTCAGCACACTGATATTAAATTCCCCTTGTAATTATTATCATTATTTGGAATATGTTCAAGTTCAAGTCAGCTTTATTGTCAATTCTTCCACATGTACAGCACATACATACAGAGAATTGATTCTGATTGGTCAGATATTTTTGTATAACCTCTAAACTGTACAATTTAAACAGTTTAGAGGTTGCACCTGTGTCTCTCAGAGCTACTGCTATGATTGATTGCTTCTGTCTGTCGTGCTGCTGAGAGGTTTGCGATTATAGCTCCGTGTAGCTTCACTTTTCTGTTGACTCTCTATCTATCTTTCACTCTCTGTTGTTTAAAGTGCTAATATATAACTTAATTCCCACCATATTTCTGGTATTATCTATCAAACAAATTTGATTGTTCGCTTTTTAAAACCACGAGTACAAAGCGTTAGCATTCGTTAGCCGGTTAGCTTGTCACTCGCGGTTCCTTTAGCGTTTCTATTCACGCCTATTATTGTTTTCTTTTTTCTCGCGCCGTTTTTTACGAGTTCATCAAACAACATTGGTAAGCGAATCATTCTTCAATCACGGTGAGTAATGGCTTCTTCTCCTGCTATTGTTGTTTGCACTGTTTGCCACATGTACAGTTTATCTCTCTCTGTCGGCGACGAGGGATTCACATGTGATAAATGCAGGGAAATAGTTAGGCTGACAGAGAAGATTTCAGAATTAGAGACACGCATCCAAACTTTAGTTGAGGACAGTAAGAATGTGAGGGCTGTAGATACTGCTTTGGATGCGACTAGCTCAGGGAGTCCAGTACATTGTTCGGTTTCGGTAGAGCCCATGCAGCAGGGCAACTGGATGACTGTGAAGCACCCACTGAGAAACCTGATGAAAGTGCCCTAGTTATTGACGATTCTATTGTACGGTATGTGAAAATAGGGACACCAACCACCATAGTCCAATGTTTAACAGGAGCCAGAGCGCCTGACATCTTGGCTAATTTAAAAGTGCTGGCTAATGCTAAACGTAAATTCAGTAAGATTGTTATTCACGTCGGCGCTAGTGATGTTTGACTTCGCCAGTCGGAGATCACTAAATATAATGTTAAATAGGTGTGTGAACTTGCAAGTATGATTTCAGACACTGCATTATGCTCTGGTCCGCTCCCTGCTTACCGGGGTGATGAGATTCATAGCAGACTGTCGTCACTCAATGGCTGGATGTCTAAGTGGTGCCTGCAGAATAGCATAGACTTTATAGACAATTGGAAGAATTTTTGGGGCAGACCTGACCTGTTGAAAAGAGATGGTCTTCATCCCTCTTGGGGTGGTGCCGCTCTTCTCTCTAGAAATATGGCACATAGTCTTAGAGTTAGTACTTGACTAACTGGGGTCCAGGTCAGGAAGCAGACAGACTGGCTAAACCGACCGTCTGCTAGCCGCCTCACATCACAGAAGTCAGTTAATTCTCAGCACATAGAGACTCTTTTACCTAGATATCCCACTATAGAGACTGTGTCTGTTCCCCGAACTAGAAAATACAGAAAACATCCAAACCAAAGTAAGAGTAACAATTTAATTGATGTTCAACAAATAAAAAAACAGATATAATACAGATAAACAAATGATAAAGCTTGGCTTATTGAATATTAGATCCCTTTCTACAAAAGCACTTTTTGTAAATGATATGATCACTGACCATAAACTAGATGTGCTTTGTTTGACAGAAACCTGGCTAAAACCAGATGACTACATTACTTTAAACGAGTCTACCCCCCAAGATTACAGTTACAAACATGAACCGCGTCCAAAAGGTAAAGGGGGAGGTGTTGCCACAATTTATAGCAATATTATCAGTATTTTCCCTTTCTACAAAAGCACTTTTTGTAAATGATATGATCACTGACCATAAACTAGATGTGCTTTGTTTGACAGAAACCTGGCTAAAACCAGATGACTACATTACTTTAAACGAGTCTACCCCCCAAGATTACAGTTACAAACATGAACCGTGTCCAAAAGGTAAAGGGGGTGGTGTTGCCACAATTTATAGCAATATTATTAGTATTTCTCAGAGGTCGGGTTTCAAGTATAATTCGTTCGAATTAATGGTGCTTCATATAACGTTATCCAAAGAAACAAGTGTTAATGATAAATCCCCTGCGATCTTTGTATGGCTACTGTATACAGGCCACCAGGGCACCATACAGACTTTATTAAAGGATTTGCTGATTTTCTATCTGAGGTAGTGCTGGCTGCAGATAAAGTCCTAATTGCTGGTGATTTTAATATCCATGTTGATAATGAAAGAGATTTGTTGGGATCAGCATTTATAGACATTCTAAACTCCATTGGTGTTAAACAACATATTTCCTACATTGTCGAAATCATACTCTAGATTTAATACTGTCATATGGAATTGATGTCAGTGGTGTTGAAATATTGCAGCAGAGCGATGATATCTCAGATCATTATCTAGTTTCGTGTATATTCCATATAGCTAAAGCTGTAAAGCCAACTCCTTGTTACAAATATGGTAGAACCATCACTTCTACCACAAAAGACTACTTTATAAATAATCTTCCTGATTTATCTCAATTCCTCAGCATATCCAATAGCTCAGAACAACTTGATGATGTAACAGAAACTATTGACTCTCACATTTCTAGCACTTTAGATACGGTTGCTCCTTTACGCTCAAGGAAGATTAAGGAAAAGAGTCCAACACCGTGGTATAATGAGCACACTCGGGCCCTAAAGAGAGCAGCCTGGAAAATGGAGCGCAGCTGGAGAAAAACAAAATTAGAGGTATTTCATATTGCTTGGCGGGAAAGTACGCTATCCTACAGAAAAACATTAAAAACTGCTAGACCTGCTTACTTTACGTCTCTTTTAAAAGAAAACAAACACAACCCCAAGTATTTATTTAATACAGTGGCTAAATTAACAAAAAATATAACATCAGCAGGTGCAGACATTACCCAGCAGCACAGTAGTAATGACTTTATGAACTACTTTACTTCCAAGATCGAAACTATTAGAGATAAAATTGTTACCATGCAGCTGTCAGCCACAGTATCGCAATTTTCTAAACTTGTAAAATCATCTAAACCAACAACTTGTATTTTAGACCCTGTTCCATCTAAGCTCCTAAAAGAGGTGCTTCCAGAAGTAATAGAACCTCTTCTGAATATTATTAACTCATCATTGTCATTAGGATATGTCCCAAAAACCTTCAAACTGGCTGTTATTAAGCCTCTCATTAAAAAAACACAACTTGGCCCCAAAGAATTAATTAATTACAGATCGATCTCGAATCTCCCTTTTCTGTGAAAGATATTAGAAAAGGTAGTATCATCACAACTATGTTCCTTCTTAGAGAAACATTATATATGTGAGGATTTCCAGTCAGGTTTTAGACCATATCATAGTACTGAGACTGCCCTCATTAGAGTTACAAATTACCTGCTTTTATCATTTGATCATGGTTGTATCTCTCTATTAGTGCTACTGTATCTTAGCGCCGTGTTTGACACTATCGACCACAACATTCTTTTAAATAGACTAGAAAATTATGTTGGCATAAGAGGAAGTGCACTGGCATGGTTCAAATCGTACTTATCTGACTGCCATCAAGCACAAGTGCAGTATGGAGTACCTCAAGGCTCAGTACTTGGCCCCTTACTTTTCACGGTTTACATGTTACCCTTGGGAGATATCATTAGTAAACATGGTGTTAGCTTTCACTGTAATGCTGATGATACCCAGCTCTATATTTCTTCGCGACCTGATGAAACTTACCAATTTGCAAAACTAAAGGAATGTACAGTATAGTTGATATCAAAAACTGGATGACTAGCAATTTCTTACTGCTAAATTCTGAAAAAGCAGAGGTGTTAATTATTGGACCAAAAACTTTTGCATGTAATGACCTAGATCACTGTCTAATACTTGATGGCTGCTCTGTAAATTCTTTGTCATCACCTAGGCGTACTTTTTGATAGCAATCTTTCCTTTCGAAAAACATGTTTCTATTATTGTAAATTATTGTATTATTGTAAAACTGCAGTTTTCCATCTTAAAAATATCTATCAATGTCAAATGCAGAAACATTAATTCATGCATTCATGACCTCGAGGCTAGATTATTGTAATGCTTTATTGAGTGGTTGCTCTGCATGTTTAATAAACAATCTCCAGCTGGTTCAAAATGTAGCAGCTAGAGTTCTTACTAGAACCAGGAAGTATGACCACATTAGCCCGGTTCTGTCAACACTGCACTGGCTCCCTATTAAACATTGTATACATTTTAAGATCTTGCTAATTACCAGTGTTGGGGAAAGTTACTTTTAAAAGTAATGCATTACAATATTCCATTACTCCCTAAAAAAGTAACTAATTACGTTACTTAGCTACTTTTTATGGAAAGTAATGCGTTGCGTTACTTTTGCGTTACTTTTTAAATATGAGCAGGGTTTGATTGTTTTGAGTACAAGAAGTTCTAATTATAGCAAATGTAAAAGCCCTTTCACACCAAAAAGTGTAATCAATAAACTTCAGACTGAAGGAAAAGTATATTCACGTCTGTACAGTAGAACGCAGGAGAAGAAGGTTCAACACTCTTCAGCAATAAAAAAACAATTAAGCACAATTGTTAGTTTATCTAAAGTCATTTTTGCTTATTAGTATGATTGAACTGGATCATCAAAGGTCAGCAGCAAAGACATTGGTTAATAAAATTAGATACATTTGTGTTGTTTAACATTTAATTACTGCAGGTTTGCATCATATTCTGAGTTTGCATTTTGATGAATACTAAATCTGTTTTTTGCGAGTGGGATGAATTAATGCCCATTCACATTTAGTCTAGAACTACAGTAACAGTATGTTCACACAGCGCACTGTCAGTCAATGGGAAATGGTAAAAAAGTAACTCAGATATTTTCTTGTAAATTAAAAAGTACTTTACTTTACTAGTTACTTGAAAAAAGTAATATTATTACATAACTAGCGTTACTTGTAATGCGTTACCCCCAAAATTACCTATAAAGCCCTGAATGGTTTGGCACCTCAGTATTTGAGTGAGCTCTTATCGCATTATAGTCCTTCACGTCCACTGCGATTTCAAAACTCTGGCCATTTGATAATACCTAGTGTAGGAGCCAAAATACTGTATGTTTATGCAAAGATAATTTGTTTTATTCTTTGTATTTCTATGTGTTATTTAAGTTGACTCCATCTAGTGGCTCAGGTGGAGATGCAAGGTCTCTGAGATAAAAGACCGGTGATGTCACCTGGAGGGTGTGGCTAAACAGGAAGTGACAGTCTTTGACCTCGCGGTCTGACTCCATGCATTGACTCCAATCTACTTTAAATCTTTGCAATCCTTTACTCTATTGAGGTTTTGTTTTTCATTTTGTTTCTTTTTGTTTAATTGCAATAAATGCTTCATCAATTTTGGACCAATCAACTATGTGGACAATGGATTTGTAAAGACTATGAGTGTCAAGCCTTTTTTTTTGTTCAGCCACCAAAGTGAGTGAAGTGACATTCAGCCAAGTATGGTGACCCATACTCGGAATTCGTGCTCTGCATTTAACCCATCCAACGTGCACACACACAGCAGTGAACACACACACACCGTGAACATACACCCGGAGCAGTGGGCAGCCATTTATGCTGCGGCGCCCGGGGAGCAGTTGGGGGTTCGGTGCCTTGCTCAAGGGCACCTCAGTCGTGGTATTGAGGGTGGAGAGAGCGCTGGACATTCACTCCCCCTACCTACAATCCCTGCCGGCCCGAGACTCGAACCCGCAACCTTTGGATTACAAGTCCGACTCTCTAACCATTAGGCCACGACTTTTAATTACGACCCTAAAGAATCATATCAACTTGTGCATAATGGGCATCCGATGACCCCTTTAAGATGGCCACAAAATGGACCTACTTGCTTAAAATTGATGTCTGAGTTGTAGAACTCAGCACCTACCCTATCTCAACTATGAAGAAACATACTTGACTTAAAAAAAAGATTAAAATTACCCCATGATTCACTTTTTTTGGGCTTCAAAATCTTCACAAAAACCCATCCACTGCCATTGTAAAGCTTGGAAGAGCCAGAGCTAGACATTTTTGAATATAACTCAGAACGTATTCATCTGAAAGAAGAAAGTCATATACACCTAGGATGGTTTGAGGGTGAGTAAATAATGGCATCATTTTCATTTTTGGGTAAACTATCACTATCACTACACAACTTTTACCAAGATTTGCCATCGTGATGGGTCAGCACTAGCTGCTGAATGTCAGAGCCAGTCTGCAGATTTTGGGCAGCTGGAGTTGATATTTACAGAATATCATATAGTGTATGATGGGCACACATTTTTGAGCTTCAAAGTGTTTAATCAACATGAGGATAATGCACGTTTGTTGTGTTCAGAATGACTTGAAAATCTGGTAGTGTGTGATCCTCACTACCAGATCCTCACATTGTTATTTAGTGTACAATGCCCAGTTTTTCATCTGTTACTATTCAGGTTAGCAGTTGTGTGATGCCTATTGTTTTAAAATCTGTTCAGATTTTAATAGTCATGCAGTGTATTCCAGCCTTTTACAGCAACCTAAGGAGAAGGTCCATGAGATTTCTGGATTGGAATGAACTTCTGGACTCCTGCTATCGCTTCAGGGTCCCACTTCCAAACCTCAATAAACAAAGACTGGAAAATCATGCTGTCCGAATGAAAGATGACTGATGCTACACCAAGAGGAGTTGAGGAGCAGGTCAGAGTTTGTTACTGTTGGAGTCTTCAATGGCATATTGGAGGAGATCTGTGGGAGATGGGAGTCTTGCGATACAGATGTAACTGGCAAGAAGAGGAGACAGGGGAGTGTTCCCGCTGCCCAGAGATCCATCAGCACTGCGTTCTCACCAGTGTAGATTTTCAGCAGCTGGCACTCCACTCTCCCATACACCATAAACCTTTTATTTCCTGTCCCTATCAATGGCGTAAATCACATAAACACACTGCTGATGAAAGATATGATAAGGATGCGAAGAAACACAGCAGATCATATTGGGAACACTGCCGTTTTTAGAAAGGTTAGGTAGTGATGGCTGATATGCTACACTAACTGATATGATTGGGTCACGCTCTCTCCTAGAATAGCTGCAAGCTTTTTTTCTTCTGGTCACCTAACACTGTGAGCGAGTGGCGCAACACACCATGACAAAACTAGATCATGCACTTGGTGTAGACTGATTATAATGGCAGCAATCTTGTTTGGTCTCGTTACGCCACTATATTGCGGTGTTGACAAGGTGACTATCAGCAAACTGTCCTTGTAAACACACACAAACTGTTAATGTCAGACTGAGATCATGCTGTACTGTAATGAAGCAACCTCACTTGCTGTCAGCTCTTCTGTACAGCTTTGTCCATCTTTTGGATATGCTATGAGCGAAAGTGTGTCATGAAATCATTCATTTTGGTTTTCCTAATATGCCAACAGGAAGTAAGTCGGGATAGTTCACCCAAAAATGAAAATTCTGTTGTCAGTTATTACCAGCATGTCATTCCAAAACCTGTATGAATAACCATTTTGACTCATGCACTGGCTGCCCCTTTCCCACGAAACTTCAATGAATGAGGACTGGAGCTTTCAAGCTTCAAAAATGATAGAAAAGTATCATAAAAGTACTCCATACCGTAAATTCCAAGTATTCTGAAGTTGTATGATACTGTTTTGTGAGAAACACACCACAACTTTACATCATTATTCCCTCCAGTGAGCTCTTAACTCAAGACCAGGATTGTATAATCGAATGGGTCAGTATGATACAAATTATTGACAGCTGTTTTGGAAACATATCATCCTTTAAAATATCTGAAAGAAGTTAACCTGAAATAGAAAACTGGTCATAGAAGAATGCAGTTTATGCTAATGAATGCAATAATGCCCCTAGTGGCAGCACTGAGAATGCAACAAATGCATTTTACAATGCATCTTATCACTTAAAGCACTGATTATTTATTTACTTATTATTTACAAGAACAGGTATATGCATACTATAAACTATACAATACACACATACAGACAAAAATAAAAAAAATGAATAAAAACTTTTGGGAGTGTTTAAAGGTATTCAGTTAATAAACACTGATAATGCTAGTAATAATAAGTGATATTAATAATGATTTGCCCATCAATTAAAAAAAAATATATATATTTTGCATGAACAAAATTAACAAATTTAGACACATGCAATTAAGAGTTTAATCTAATAGTGATACCAAACAGTCTATAGTAAAATACTAGAATATTTGACTGTCTTTTACATTATTTGATAGTGTTTTTCTGATGTTTCGCAGTGCAATCTAAAAGGAAAATTAAAAGTAAACTTCTAAAAAGTAAAAAAACGCAAGCAAACTATGTATTAACTTAATTAAAAGGCAAAATTACATCAAATTTATGGTTGTTTAAGGGTATTCAGTTGTGAAGACTCTGATAACTAAATCTAATCTATAATTTAATTAATTTACAGTAAAAGATCCAAATGTATTTGACTGGAAAGTAAAAACTGACTATAGAAGAAGCACTACGAAATAGTCAAATATAGTACTAATAGCTATCAAATATTGCACAATAGTCAAATAGTAAAAGACTATATGATACTCTTTTATTGATGTTTCACAACACATTTTTAAAAGGAAGTGCTGTTTTTTGCCTACACTGTTTTTTTCTTTAAAACAAACATACAGTAAATCTGTTAAGACACACACAGACACACCAACGAGATAACGATGTTTAACTCACATTGCAGTCAGCAAACATATTCTCAGTTACACTCGTAAAAACTCAGCCAATAAAACTCAGAATGCACAAAGTGACAGCAAATAAATAAATGTTTGAACAAAAGCACCATAAAAGCAATGATTACATATGTGAATATCTAAGGCCAGTCCCATACTGTCTTTTTACAGCTTTGGGAAGAGGAAGAACAACTGTGTGTTCACAAATAAAGTCTTCTGTAAATTTGCTGACATGTCTGTGATGCTGCATTTGACTCAAGTCCTCATTTCGCCCTGGGAAAAGCTAACCTGGGTTTGCCCAGGTTACAAACTTCTACAATGACAGAATTATGCACATTATGGCTCTGAAAGAGATAAGCTCAAACATAAAGAGGTGGAAACTGATGTTTTTCAGGAAATATTTAATGTCACAGGCCAAGTGATATATCTTCTTTGGGTGCAATTATTTATATAAAAGTATAGTTATTGGCAAAATTGCACACCTAACTCAACAAAATACACAAGTATGTGTACGCTAATCCTTTAACAATAATGGCTAAAGGGTGTCTACATCTTTAATGGGAAAACGGTCACATATTGTGTAAATGTCAGCTGTAGTATCTTTAAAGTGGAAGGTGATAGTAAAATCATGCAAATATAGTTTGTAACAGCTTATTTGCAGCCAATGTGACTATAGAGAAACTGACTTTTAAAACCAAACATACCCTGAAAAATATTCACTGGAATAAAATGTATCTTCAGCCCTCCTTACGTCTAAAAACTTGTGAAGTGAGCTTTCGTAAACGCAATTTATCGGCATTTATAGTAACATTAAAACATGTTTTATTTCATGCAAGGTGTTTTGTACCACTGTATACTATGTTTCTGAATTATGGTGATATAAATCTGAGCTTGATCCAAATGCCAGATACTCCGTGACACCATTTGTCTTGTATTAAAACCTTTATCAGCTCAAAGAGGTTGCACTCCTTCACCTCTCCTCAAAAGCATGTCTTTCTATGTGCTTGTTTCTCTCCTGCTTTTTCGAAACTAATCGCCATGTTGGCGGCACATCCTTGCACACTTCATTTCAAGGTCCAAAATAAGCCAGTACCTGGATTGTCTCCCAAAACAACAGAACACGTCCACCTCAGCGTTCCAGTTGAACTGTGTATTGCTGGATCTTGCGTCGAGTGTGTACATGCACACGTATGCAATTATGTGAGCGTGTGTATGCAGTCTGTATGTATAAACCTTTCCAATAAGATGACTAAAAATCATAGGTCGCCATACAACTGGACTCTTCAAAACTACAGCACAGCTGTTTCAACAGAACTGAACAATGAACCCCTGTGACTCCAAGCATTTACTCGCTCCCTTTGTCCTCCTCCTTCAATACTTTCTTCTATGATCTCACACCTTTCGCTGTCGTGAAAATGACCAGCTGTAAATGCAATGTAGAGTCCCAGCTCATTAACAATGTAAGGCAAAGATGTGAAACACAAAGAGAAATAACAGAAAGAAACTGTGAATTCATGAAGTTGTACGCAAATGTGCATCTTATTCACTAACCACCTGCAGTTGTCATTGAAATCAAAGTAAGTGAAATGCCTCCTTTCAATGGAAATCATGCACATAATAGTTCATTACTATTCATTACTATTTGTCTGGCTCAATTAATGCTAATTAGCAAAAAACCAGGTGGTAAACTGAATTTTATTTAAAAGGCATATTTGCAATGTTCAATTCACTAAATCAGGGTTCCTAAACTGGTTAACCTGCAGAAAGTTTATTAGAGTTAATTAAAATAAAGGTTACACTTTATTTTGATAGTCCACATTAGACATTCTACTAACTATAAGTAACTTTTTAATTACATTTCAACTACAGCTTTAGGGTTAGTAGAATAAGTTGACATATACTTGCAAAGTTTCTCATAGTCAGTATGTTGTATGTCGTGGACCCATTAAAATAAAAGTGTTAGAAGTTATTAAGCAGACAGTCTACTAATACTCTAATGACTGCTAGTTGACATTTAGTTGCAAAGATACTTACTGTTAATAGAATGTCTACAGTGGACTATCGGAATAAAGTGTTACCAAAACTGTTAAATATTAATTTCAAATATTAGTGAAATATGTCAGGGGGTAAATATCTTGGGTCAAAGGGGTACGGTTATGACGTTATGAAAATCGGGTAATGCTCAAAATAGCTACCATGAAATTAGTGCCAATAACAAATGAATTGATGAAATTCCCATCTCTTAATATAAATAGAAATTTTCTTTTACCACCATTTAGTGACATGATAAACTGCACTGCCGGTGCTTAGCAAATAAGATGCAGGTTTTTGCACTGAAAAACATGTTTAGAGTCCCAGTCTGCCTCACATGCCAACGTGAAACTAAACTTTTGAAAGGCTCACCAAGATCTGCATAGGATCATTCTTGTACACACACACACTACAAAGCAACTTGATCGCTTATTTTTCATAAGGACACACATAAATAGACAAATGCACACACACAGTCTAGCCTCTTTCTCATAGCTAAATTGCGGTGCTCTGAACTCACTATTTCCATCTGTGTGGACGAGGCCATTTACCCCAGTATATCTGATCATAGCCAAGGTGGAGTAATGGGCCATAAGTAGAAGTGCAGATTCAAGATGTTTTATTGGGACAAAGGTCCCAATTTACCTTCCAAGGCTTCCAAAAAAAAAAAGATTTATGAGAGTTATTTATATGGCTTGGCTGTAGAGCACCGATAATTAACAATAACTCTGAAAAGAATGCTGTTTAAATTATGTTGCCGTAAAAAACTAATCATCATCCATCGCAGCAATTACCAGCAGACTCTTGGATTTCCGATGTTTGCATTGTGGGAGTTGTGAATTTTGACAGCTGCATTAAAGGTTTGTTAGGCCTCTCAGCTGGTTGTTTACAGGGCTTAGAGGCAAAACACGCACACGCACTAAGATGCATTAATATGATTAAAGTAGCAACAACATTCTTTAGAGAACATATCATAACCTCCAAAACTCAGCAGGCTGCTTGCATTGACAGCGTTCTAGCATTCATTCTCCCGACAAGAAGTCTGTTTTAGAAATTAAGAAGCATAAATTAAGGTACTTTCTTTTGGCCAATATCTAAGACATTGTCACATGTATTCTTCTGCAGAAAATGCAATCCCAAAATGCACTGCATTAGGGGAGTAACTAGTTACATGTAACGGCGTTACTTAATTTAATTACAAAATAAATGTAACTGTAATCCATTAAAGTTACTGAGAAAAATGTGTAATTGAATTACAGTTTCTTATGAAAATGTCAACAGTTACAAAGGGGGTTACATCTGAATATTTTCACACACACGCAAACAAATGTAATTGTTTTTAAAGTATTTATATTGATTTCAATGTATTTTCTGATTTTGTGGTGGCTGTGGTTTAAAATTATTATAATCTTAATTCAAGCGATGAATGATTTTGAAAGTCTACTGTAAGGTAAATCCTGCCTGGTTTAAATGTTTGAAAATGTTTACAGTTTAATTAACAGATTAACAGTAAAACATTCCTTAGAAAATTAGAAAACTAATCAAAAAGTAATCAAATGTAAGCAGTTACATTAATAAAATAATTGAAATAGTTGCACTACTTGTTACATTTTAAATAGAGTATCTTGTAATCTGTAACCTATTATGTTTCCAAAGTAACCCTCCCAACACTGACTGCAACAAGCCTAATGAATCAAAACAAAACAATCAAGATGGTGGAGTCAAAAGAAGTCTTGTTAATAAATAGCCTAGTAGACAGTATAATGCATAAATAAAAGATCAGAATCGAAAATTCCCTAAAATTGTGGTGTCTTTTAAGTGTCTTTTTATGCTTATTTGAGTTTCACATTGTTAGCTTAGCAACATGCTAACATCACACTCTATAGAAATCAAGCCAAGCTCACTTGGCTATATGAAGTGTTCAAAATCTTTCAAATCTTCACATGGTTTGTTTTAATTAGAATGATGCCTTGAAAAATAGATCAGATCTATGAACAGATAAATTAACTACACAATGCTCCTGAAATCAGGCGTAAAACTGGGTAGGTTTAAAGCAGACAGTACATAGGAAGCACTAAATTATAAATTTGTCTTGGTCTGAGAATCTACAGTTTCATGTCAGGTCAAAGTGGCCTGTCTCTCTCCTGTGGCCATGTTTTACAAGTCATATCTGGCCTAAAGAGGAACCCGGCAGCCTTGTTCCCACAGGGAGCATGACCTCTGAGATCACCCAGCCACCAAGAAGCTGCATTGGGAACGCAACACTGCACGGTTTCATTATGGGTCAGAGGTCAAGGCCAGCCTTGGCTGAGAAGAACATCTCTGAAACGTCTTTTCTTGCCTTCTGTTGCTTCCTCCAAAACAAAGAATTACTAAAAAATCTTGCTTTGAATGTGCCATCATCTCCTCACTCAGTGATAAAGAAAACCAAAGGATAACTTTATTGCTCAAAATATATTTGTTGAACTTCTCAGTTGTGTTTAATTGAAGTACCAACTGAAGTTCCTCCTAAATTTTCTTAAGAAGTTCCAGATTGTACCAATCACACCCGCTGCAAGTTTTTCCTCCTCTCCTCAAAGTGTAATGCCCATAAATCTGACAAACCCCACACACTGTCACCAAATATACTGTTTATGTTTCGGAGGCTCTAGACGAGAGGGCAGCCATGAGAGATGAGAAAGAGACAGGGTTCACACGAGCTTTCCGTGATTTAGGGATCTGTCACCTCGAACCAGAAACTAACCAGTCAAGACGAGGCGAAACTAATTTTACACTTGGACTAATTATGGCCCTGGCTTTGATTCTGTCTTGTGGCATTTTCATCAAATTATATGTTTAAAGAAAATGAAAGAACTGTTTTTCAAATGTCCATTGTAGTATAAAAGGCCCTTGCCTGTCCTATAATAAGAACACACTGCGGGAATTTGAACCTAAATGGAGTCACAAAGGAAAGAACTGGAAAAACTATAACTATAAAACTAGTTTATTGTGTTTTATTTATAGTCCTCTAGAACAAGTTTATAATCTTGTCGTTCCGGAACTGTAGTTGACTGTTACTTTAGACAAGCAAGACGCAAATTGAGTAATGACTCAAAATGTGTAATGAGAAACATTTCCGAAAGCTGCTCTATGAGTCCGATCATTGGTTGCTGGTAGAATTTTCCACTTTTGCCTCCTACTGTTGTCTTATTATTCCTCTGCATAACAAGTCGAGTCTTTACTAGAAGCAACAATTTCCTTTTCTGGCTTTCGTTCAATCCCTGTAATTGCTGTGCACATAGCTTAAACAATGTTCCTCTGATTAAAACTGCTATTATCGAGAAACCATTGGGCCTGCACCAAAACCCTCACTTGACACAGGTCTAATGAATCTGTCCCCAATACAGACTGTTTGAACAGTCTATCCATCTGCTGTAAATTTGCTTCCAAAATCATGGGGAAAAAATTTTTGGGCTGAATATTGATAATGAACTAGGTCCAAAACACTCCACCCTGCAGGATCTATCTATCCTTCTTGTTCCCTCTCACAGGAATTACAATTCACTAAGTTACAGTACATCAAAACAAAACCAAAGATCCACCTTGAGACCTATTAAATGATGGATGTACATCAGGACTCACTGCCTAAATAAAACACCAATAATAAATACAGTCAAACTGTTTTCCCTAAACATTAGTATGGTTGGTCTCCAGCATACATTGCCTTTTGGATGCTGGGTTCACACTGTGCGATTTTCAAAGTTATTGGATCGCTGCTCTTCTCACACTCCATGACTGTCTGGGGTAGCGTCTAGTTGGGATTCTGCACAATACATGATGGATCGGCGACAGGGGGTCAAACATTACATAACTTCTCAATAGGAAAAATCACAGACAACTCTGCCTTGTCTACAAACTATGTTTCACAACCAAACACGTGAGAATTGATACAGGAAACAACGTTAGATCACACGAGAGACAAGTGTTGTCGTACAAGATAACTCAGTTCTCTCAGATCGCATCTTTGATAACACAAACTACGAGATTGTCACTCATGTGAAAAAGCACTGATTTACCTCTGATTTCAGGCATTTGACGGCAATTTCCACAAACTGTTGACGAGTGAAAATCAGGGCTAAAATCACGCAGTGTGAACTACTGGTGGTGCCATCAATTGACCCCTCACAGACAGTTTGATTGATGTTTATTTCGTGCTTCAAGTAAATGTGAAAAGATGATCAGTTCACGTGCCGCTTGAACTGAGGCACTACAGCGATATGTCACAACACATGAAAGAGCCACAAAACGGTATTTATTGTTTGGATTTCTCTAAAACATGACAAAGTTTGAAAAATGAGACTTTGGTTCATTCCATGAGTAACCATGAGTCTTGTATGTCGGCATGTTGTCAGTTTCCTCTTTGCTCCGCGATATATTTTTCACTGCTGAGAACGTGATGTGTTGCCTGGGAGTGCCATGGATTGTCGAACATAGCAACAGTATCTAAGGTGTGGGGGCAGGTCTTTGCGAAGGGTCAATTAATTAACTTAATTGGTTAACCAGCTTCATTAACTTGTGCATGTCATGGATGCTAATCTACAAGATACAGTAAACTAGCATCAGATCAGCATTATTCATTTCTCAGTAGGAAGTGAAGAACAATCCTAAGTTTACGTGCCACAGAAAGGGTAGGCCAGGACGATCCTGCCTACTTCCTGGATCAACATCTATTAGTCCAGATATAACATTCCTGTAACACAATCCCTAACCCAGTCATAGACTTAAAGTTCCCCTGGAATTCGAGGAACTACATCGCGCAGTTACATTTACCATTGTTTGGCAAACTTTCACGGGCAAAATTTCCCCAGGCAGATTTTGCAAAAGGTTCAAGTTGGATTCATTACATTTACCAACAGAAAGCTGCTTGGTTTAAAAGTGAATTTTGTGTGAGCTGTGCTTCATATTTCTATACACTATTGACAACAGGCCTTTCTTGTCCATGACCATAACCCTAGCTCTTTTAATATCCCTAAAATTTGATTGTTTCAAAGCTAGGTCTTGTGCTTTTCAGATGATCAAGGCTTTGGAGCTCATTTCAAAACATAAACTCTGTATCAAGGCAGATCTCCAAGAGCAGGAATAAACACCCTTAGTTTTAGGAATATTCCAAGGACGTTGATCCAGGAATATGTCATTCTTGGCAATGTCAAGATGGTAAGGTAGATAGCTGAGACAAGGAATGCAAAGAAGCTCAACTATTGATGCCTGAGCCATAATGTGACCCCCTTCATCTTTTTGTTTAGAGATATGTTCTCCAATCAGTCCAGAAGAAACCCTAACTCTGCACATGTTGGATGCCTGCCTTACATAACCACACACCTGACTCAACTCATGTTCATGAATGAAATTCGATGTGCCAAATAAGAGACACTTGAGAGATTAGTAAACTCTCTTCGCTCAGTCTCATAATACTTTTTTTCGTGTTATTTTACTCTAAAGTTTATTTTAAAGACTAACCCTGCCATACTGAACCCTTCGGGATCATCACCAACACAAATCAAGTTATTATAAAGTGACCCTAATTCAGGTTGGTACACAGGTTTGTGTGTTCCTGTAGGACATAAACACATGCTCGGTAACTCAATCCCTGTTTATAAAGCAGAGGCATGTGTGGGCCTGGCTTGAAAGGACATAATCTATGTAATAGCTCTGTAATCTAATGTTGAATTACGGTTAATTCTCCAAAACGAGCAACATCCCTCTGACCTCCGAACTTTGATCCCTACTCTTACTGCCCCTCAACCTGCATGTGGCAGTGATCAGAGCCAATAAGAGTATTGGAACTGGGAATGAGGGGAAATGGGAGTAATGGGAAACAGATTCACAAACACACCGCAAAACTGTAGCTATTTGGCCTGCGAAAATCCCATTTTATGGACGTTGAGAGGCTGGTGTTGTACTCTATGATTAAGGTTTGCCTGCTGTGTTGTCTATCATTTGTGACTTCTCTGGGATCACATCTTCCTACATTTCTCCATGACCACACCGCCTCTCTCTTTTCCGTTTTCTGACTCTTTCCTTCTCAGGACACTCAAGGCACTGTTCACTCACAGTTTAATGCATATTGCAGACAAAAACGTCAAGAGCTGTCTAAAATCAGGAGTTTTTATCTGACTGCTTGGTATTAGTGCACTTTTTTAGTCCGCAATTCTGTAGTATATGGCACATAAGAACCAAACAAACTGTGGTTGGTCGCTTGAACGTCAGTTCAAAGGTCTCTTCCTGTTGAAGTGGGCAGTTCTTCGCCAGAATAATGGGACTGTGGCAACACCAGATGTTACCTAACTACCATGGGTCAAGCGTAAACAACCTCCCCCACACCATATATACAATACACAGTGGATACAAGCGAATATCAGAAATGTATTCATTCACACATCCACACACACAGCAAACAGTGATTCAGCTTTAAGCACATATAATAAAGCCCAGTGTTTAAGGAACAAGCATATAATCTTGTGAAAGAACACCGTGGCTTGGTCTTTAATGAGTTTTGGGGCTCATTTTAATGAAAGGTCATGAGCTCCTCTCAGTTCCCACATAGCCGCTCTTGCCTGGCACGCTAGTTAGAGAAACGCAATTACCGCAATAAAGTTGCTTTGTGACAGCTTTACCACACCAGCTTCTGATCACAGCCAAGTGTCAATCTGTCCTGATCCACAAATAAATCACATATTTTAGCTGAAGGGCATTTTTAGATGAGGTTGGGCACATTGCAGATTTGTGCTCACGACATTCACTGTTATTCATGGTTGCTATATGAGTCAGATATTTGAACAAAAAGTATTTAACATATCTCACACTATTTGTGTTATGTACATGAATTATATCGTCAGTTGTGCAGCTTGTTGAGGAGTTTACTGTGTTATTACTTATCTAAATGCTCAGGCAAAGTGGACGAAGAAACAGGCGAAAAATATTCGCATTGCAGGAAGGGCCTGGAACAAATAGCCATCGATCTGTATCTTCTCTAGAAACCATTCAAAGTCACAACTCACATTTTCATTAACAAATGCGTAAACTACTTGTAGGGAAGAAAAAGATTACTTTATAAGCGTAACTGGACACTTAACTGCATATTGACAGCAAGTAAATTAAAATGTATTATAGATAAAATATATATTAAAACCCATTTGCTGTACTTTAGATTGCTTTTTGACCCATAGGACTTGAGTATATATTTATATGTAATTTCATAATTACTGTTGTCTTGGAAATATGGTTAATGTGTATTATTGAATGCACTGACTAGCATTAAACTAATATATATTTAAATGTCATTTTTATTTGAAAGCTTTTATGCAATATATTTACATTTATTTGTATTTTCATATTTCTAATCATGAAGTTGCAATTTAGTATATTTAAAGTATAATCACTTTAAATGTTATATTGAGTAACACCCTACAGTTAAAATTATAATGAAGTACTTTACATGTGATAAGCAACACATCAAAACAAGTGTACTTCATTAAAGTACAACAAAATATTCTTAAAACAATGATTTGAAATATGCTTTAAGCTTTAAAATTTTTATTTGACATCACTACAGTGAACTTTATGAAAGTGTACTTAAGTGTGTTAAGAAAAATAGTCCTTTTAATTAATTAATATGACATTGACTGCAAGTATAGCTTTTAAAAATTACTTTTAAGGTTTGAAGTACAACACAAATGCACACTGAATATAATTAAGCACGCTTCCTTTTCACAAGAGTGTGCTATTACTTTAGCAACGTTAGCAATTCATTACCATGTCTATCTCATGCATGTGTGCAACAGTAAGTGAAGGAATGAGTGTGTACGCGTGTGAAAGAGCAAAGGGGAACAACTGAAAGCAGTTGAGAGCCGCACAGCACTGGGATTTTCTTAATTCAACACAGATGTTAGCCGTGTTTGTAATACTGAGGGTGAGTGGGGATTGCTAACTTTTACTGTGCATCAAAAGAGAAGGATGAGACAGACTATGGCTGGATCTGAACCTCTGCTCACTCAAAGAAATTGTGTGCATGCATTTAACACACACAGTTATCTCAGTGGAGTTTCCATGCTTAAAAAAAATAAAAAACATCTCTTTTGGGGTTCCCAAAGGCTAACAGAGACACTTTATTCTCTATTTAAAATAAAACATCTGTTTCTCACACAGAAACAGGCGTATTCCTGCCGACGGAGGTGGCATGAGAGACAGCGGTTGAACTCACCACACACACAAGCCTCTGCGTCCAACCAGCAACCAGCCTCATCATGACATCAGCCACAGTCATTATGACATCATCACCAGGGGGTCTCAGTGCTGCCAACTAAACCGCAGTCGCCACAGGCCGGCATCACCGCACGGCTCCGTATTAAAGAGAGCCAGGGTCAGACCACACTTATACGACTTGTGGAAATTGTGGTGTTTTATGAGTACAGTATATGTTGTTCAAAATATAATTTTCCCTCCTCGAGAAACCTCAGGACTGTCAAAATGCTAGTTTAACTCCTGACTGTACTCCTTACGGCAGCAATTTTCCAATCTGTCCAGTGGGAAAGAAATGTGGAAATACTTAAAGACAAATAAAGTCATTACTGTTAAGATCATACCTATCTTGAGAGATCTTGATGGTCTTGAGGTCTTGGTCTGGGCCTCAAGGGGTCTAGTATTGGTTCTGGTCTCTGCTGAGGGAAAATGAGTAGTTTAAATTCCCAGGTTATATTACATGATGAGTTTAAATTGCACACGATGCCATATATTGCATATATTGTAAATCTTTATATAGATCCTCCTTGTGGCTATAAAAATGGGTGTGCATGTGCTGTAGTATTTACATTTATTTATTTTAACCCTGTAAAGCCTGATTTATGAAACAATAGTCATATTTTAATGCAATATTTTATTGAACCTTTACACACAGCCTAAACATGTTTTGAGTATCATATTTTAGACATCAAGCTTTTATGAGTATAGCATGATACAGGAGAATACAGAGCCCATACTCCAGGAGGAAAAAAACACCACAATTTTATTCAGAGGCCCAAACTAAGCAAACATATGTGATTTGTGTTTTTTCCTTGTGAAGATGCTGATTTATATGGCCAAAAGTAAAATTAAATTCTGATTGATCCTGAACTCAATTGATCCTGTAATCAGTGAGATCTGTATTATAGTATAGAATACTTACATAAAATGCACGTAAATATAAATTGTCACATCTTTCAATAATAAGCCTTAGTATTAGATATTTCAATGCTTAGTTTGTGTGATTTAAAAAAAAAAAGGATGGATGGATGGTTAATCAAGTTAACCTAATTTGCTTACAGTTCAGTCAGTGTTCATCTTGAAATATTACGTACAATATAAAAGTTTTTCCGTTTACTTTAATAACGATTTCGTAGCAAAAAAAGTATCACTACCTGAGTTAAGTTTTATAATTAAAGCTACTACACGGCCTTTTACGTGTTTAAAAAAGTCAACTATCAATCATTAGACGCTTTAGAATTGAGTGTAGCCTGTTAAAATATGACAAAGTAGGATTTATAGAGTTAATATAGTGTTTGCATTTAATGTTGAAACACATGCAAAAGGTCAAACTCTTGTCGTCTGCGATGACTCCCCAAACTGTTCATGTCTCGCCATCTAGTGGCGAAGAACCGCAAAGCAGATGTGAATAAAACCACACTCCTCCTCGCGCATGCGCAGTGCAGCCGGCCCATAGAGCAATGTAAACATGGCAGCCTCCAGTGCTCGCTTTACTGCACGCTGGCTGTCAAGCGGTTTACCTGGGCTTCGCAGCACCTGTGCGCTTATAAAGACCTCTAGACACGGAGAGACCGCAGCTCTGAGGATATGCTGGATTCGCAGTTATGTGAAGGAGGGTCATTTAAGCTGCTGGAGGCACAGAGGAGGTGTGACATTGAACAGGGTACCAGGTGATCAAAGTAGTTACTATGAACTCTTTTAATAGAAAAAAGCTTATTGTTTTGCATTAGTACATCAGGTCTAACATATATCACTCTGTTGAGAACGTATTTGCCCATATATGTCAGTGGTACTAGAATTGTTGAAAGGGATGATGCAACTGACTAACATTATTGCCAATATTAGTAAATATTGTCCTTATTAAAATATAGTTATTGTCACTATCGTAAATGTGGGTAACTTGGTGTGTAGGCAGGCACACATGAATTTACAGGAAGGCTAAACGTGTGATATTAGCTAAATAATAGGTTCATGTTGAGTAACTTAGGTAAAATATATATTTTTGTGCGCCTCCAAAGACAATATTTCCAAAACAAACTCACTGCAGATCAACAAAAAGTTTGCACGCCTCCGAAAAGTACAACTTCCACTAAATGTGGTTTTGTTTTGTTTGTTTTTGTATGTTAAAAAACTTTATGGGAATGCTAATTTTTAATGTTCTCAGAACCATCTGAAACTAGTAATGCTTAAAATAGATTGGCCAAAGTCCAACTAAAATGAATCACTAATACACCTGTCACCACCTACTGTCATAAATCTCATCACATTTTATCTACTGTTCTGCAACAACGAATACATTTATTTTAAGAAATATTTGTGTTTGTATCTTTCAGTGTTGAGAAGCCACAGTGTTTTCAGCTCTCATTTCTTCCACACTACTTCTGGGTACCATCAGCAGGACTTCTATGATGTTTTGGGGGTTCCTCGGGCTGCCTCTCAGAAAGACATTAAGAAAGCCTACTACCAGGTTTGACAACCCTTGTGACATAAGTTTCATAATTTTTTTAAAGATGGTTCACTGGGAGTTTAACACTGGGAGTATTTTCACTCAGTTGGCCAAGAAATACCATCCAGACACCAACCCAGATGACCCTGACGCTAAAGAGAAGTTTGCCAAGCTGGCAGAAGCCTATGAGGTAAGGAACATTAGCATTATTTTTTCTTCTAAATGTCTTAATTTCTATGGTTTAATTTGGTTTAATTTTAACCCTATTTTTTGCATAAAGAAGAATTAAGCTTATTTTCAGTACCATTAGTTTTTTCTATTGTGACAGAATTTTCATGACCATTATTAAGCACATTCCTGTGGAATATAATTATTATAATGTGAAAGCATTGAAAACAAAATGTAAATATTAAATTGTAAAATATTTGTATATACTTTTAGTTTTGGTTTTATATTTATTGCTAACATTATTGTCTTGTAGTAATACAGGTGCATCTCAATAAATTAGAATGTCGTGGAAAAGTTCATTTATTTCAGTAATTTCAACTCAAATTGTGAAACTCGTGTATTAAATAAATTCAATGCACACAGACTGAAGTAGTTTAAGTCTTTGGTTCTTTTAATTGTGATGATTTAGGCTCACATTTAACAAAAACCCAATAATTCACATCTCAACAAATTAGAATACTTCATAAGACCAATAAAAAAAAACATTTTTAGTGAATTGTTGGCCTTCTGGAAAGTATGTTCATTTACTTTATATGTACTCAATACTTGGTAGGGGCTCTTTTTGCTTTAATTACTGCCTCAATTCGGCGTGGCATGGAGGTGATCAGTTTGTGGCACTGCTGAGGTGGTATGGAAGCCCAGGTTGCTTTGATAGCGGCCTTCAGGTCATTGCATTGTTGGGTCATTTCATTGAGGCTAATAGAAGCACAAAACGCCGCAGACGAAGTCTTCAGGTAAATGCCGTTTATAAATGCTCTCAGTATGATACAATGCAGTATATGTTTACACGGTGTTTTAAATAATGGTGGGTGAGGGCGTTTTTATACGCGTTTAGCCAATCAGCGTACACTTACGTCACGGAGAGTTCCTGGAACTGTTTTAGACCCTACTCTGAAGTAGGAGCTAATTTAGTTCCTCCAAACGGAGTGCCTGGAACTAAAACTGTTCCTAGTTCCCGCGGTGCGAACACGCCAAAAAGTGGGTAGTTCCACAATTAATTCGGGTACTAAAAGGTTCCTGCGTTGCGAAAGGCCCTATTGTTTATCCAATTGGCTCTATAATATGCAGAAGCAGAAAACAGTGGCACCATCTGGTAATAATTTTTATTTATTTAATTTTGAAGCCTTGCCAACAGCATGAAAGCCTATTAACAAAAATTACATAATTTTACAGTTAAACGGCACTGCGATTCAAAATAGCAGTTTCAGTGGGGACATTTTTGTCCTTAAGGTCCTAAGAGGAAAACAGTGCAAAACAGATTTAATAAAGGAAATGGAAGTGAAATAGTAAAATTCCAATAAAAATACACACCTGTGTCAAAATGTATGCAGTTGGCATTAACACAGGCAAAATGATAAAAAAAAATAAAAACTGAAAAAGCTCTCCAAAAGGTAGCACAAGTGAAAAAAAAGTTTTTTTGGTGAAATATGTTACGAGGCATTTATTAAGGTGTGTTTGTGGCGTTCTGTATGAATAGACCCTCAGTGATGAGCTGAAGAGAAAGCAGTATGACACGTACGGTTCTGCCGGTCCGGGTGCGAGTGGGGCGGGGCAGCAGCAGCAGTACTGGAGAGGTGGGGCCACCGTGGACCCAGAAGAGCTGTTCAGGAAGATCTTTGGAGAGTTCGCTGGGGGGCGTGGCTTCAGCGACCTCAACTCCATGTTCGAACAGGCACCTGAAGTGAGACGCACAGCGACAACTATCCCACATTTGTGTTTGTTCTTCATTAAACTCCCACAATCCGAACCCTCTCTCTCTCTCTCTCTCTCTCTCTCCGTAGTTTGTGATGGAGCTGACGTTCATGCAGGCTGCTAAAGGCGTGAATAAGGAGATAACGGTCAACATAGATGACGCCTGTCCACGCTGTGACGGAAAAGGTCACGAGCCGGGAACTAAAGTGTCACATTGTCACTACTGCAATGGAACTGGCATGGTGAGGACACTATAGCTATAGCATTAGCAACTACATTTATTTTCTTTACGTTTTTTGCATAATTTACACTCTTATGCAGGAATCTATAAACACTGGTCCGTTTACGATGCGCACAACATGTAGGCGGTGCAGTGGGCGGGGCTCTATCATCATCACTCCTTGCATCATGTGTCGAGCAACTGGACAAACCAAACAGAAACAGACCGTTATGGTACCTGTGCCTGCAGGTGTGTGACTGTATTCATAGTGAACTGAGGTGAATGTATGGGGTACTGACTGTCTGTTGTTATTGTGTTACAGGTATAGAAGACGGACAGACAGTTAAGGTGCCAGTCGGGAAGAAATACATGTACATCACATTCAGGGTGAGTGTTGCTGTCCAGATAGAACCCCTAATTTTTAATTTATTTTTTAAGTACACATACTATTTGGGGCCATAGTATGATCATTTTTCACAAATATAGGCATATTTAGTCTTATAGATTTTTTTTCATCTTTACTATCCCTTTTAGTAACTGTTGTTTTAATCAATAGCCATGTTTACATGTACACTTTTTTTTTTGTCATTCCGATTAAAATCATTCCGATTGAAAGATTCGTTGGACTGTTTACATGAGACGTTATCTAATCCGAAGGAAAACAAATCCAAATCACCAGAGGAAAAACACTGCATTTTTTGCGTTAATATTTTTAATAGCTGCTTGCGCTTGCTAAGAATAAATGGACTAATATTTGAATCCCATGCGTTCATTCGGGCGCTCATCATGTAACTTGAACACATACACATTCATAGAAATTATACGGCTGTCTTCTATCGTACCACAGACAGAACCAAATTGATTTCTCGATTGCAGTTTCTAATTACTAAGTTGCACAGATATATCTATCAGATAAAATAATAAGCACAATATAGACACATATCATCATGTTGCCATAATTTCTTAACGTTAAAGCATTGAGGGATAAAATAACAGTAGCCTACGACCCTCTGTAATGCAGATTGGAAATTCTGAATCTGTAATCATTTTTTTATTCATTTAGTTTTTTATTGAGCTATACTGTCACCATTGTGTTGTTTCCAAGCTGAAAAACTGAAAATTGCGCTTAATTTCAGATGCATTTTACACTCCGGTCGTGAGAGCAGATATGGCAGTTCATTACACAGCAAGCGTTCTCCATTCTAATGTGTTTATAACTATAATTTAAATTGTAACTTCTACCTCCACTATTTCCCAGTCTCTACTGTAGTGCCGGTGTCCCCAAATTCCAGAAAGCTGCAAAGTAATCGGTTTAATGTGTTTACATGGCAGAATTTTAATTTCATTCGGTTTATAGAAAGGTTTATCCCACGATTACAATTACATTTGGTTTGGGCATTTTTATTCCGATTGAGGTGTTTATGTGGAACATTTTCCTTCGGATTGGACTTTTAAAACCGATTACCATGCTCCATGTAAACGTACCTAATTTTATCATCATAATTTATTCCTATTTATTATATTAATTTCTAATTTTACACTTCTTTTTAGTTTACAGTCATGTATTTATATTTATTTATCATAATTTATTCCTGTTTATTAAACTTGATGATTATTATTTTCTAATTGTACACTGCTTTTTATCTTTGATTTTACAGTATTTTAATGTACAGTGTTTTTTAATTTTATAATACTTGTTTATTCGGTCTACTGTTATTTACTTTTACTATCACTTTAAAAACCAGTTTACAAAGAAAGTATTAGACAATTATTGTTTTTAATTTGCTAATTATTTTCTAATTTTTCACTGCCTTTTATTATTTTTTATTTTTTATAACCTAGTTTTAATTAACACTATTTTCCCATTTTATTTTATATTACTTTAGTTTTTCTCTATACAGTGGTGTGAAAAAGTGTTGGCCCCTTCCTGATTTTTTTGCATGTTTGTCACACTTTGTTTCAGCTCATCAAACAAATTTAACTTTAACTTGTGTTATCTTTGATTAATATTTAAATTTGTTTTATGATCTGAAACATTAAAGTGTGACAAACATGCAAAAAAATTAAAAATCAGGCCAACACTTTTTCACACCACTGTAGTTGTTTTACTTGTACTATACCTTTTAATAACACTTGCTTAATGTTATTCTTGTAATTCATCCCTATTTATTAAATTGTTAGTTCCTAATTTTACACTGCCTTTTATTACTAGCTTTTATGTTTTATCATTAGTATTATTTGATTTTGATTCTTGATTGTATTTGAAGCACTACAAAGTTTTATTCTAAGAGTTTATTTTCTCTACATTTATTTAGTGTTTTCTTAATAAATGATTCCTATTTAATTGCTAGGTGTCTATATTATTTTATTCCACCTTACATGTGTATATCACTTCCCATGTTGCAGGTCCAGAGAAGTCCAGTGTTTCGTCGTGATGGCGCTGATATCCACTCTGATGTGATGATTTCAGTAGCACAGGCGATACTAGGAGGAACAGCCAGAGCACAGGGCCTGTACAGCACCATCGACATTGCGGTTAGAAAATAAAAGGACTTTTATTGTTAATTTAATTGTGCCTTGGTACAGTACAATATGACTAAAATGAAATGTGTTTCTTGCAGATTCCTCCAGGCATTCGAACAGACCACAAGATCAGACTGGCAGGAAAAGGCATCCCACGAGTGAATAGCTTCGGTTATGGAGATCATTATGTATATATCAAAATCAAAATTCCTAAGTAAGAGGCATTCACACACACACACACACACACATGTATGGACATCCAGTTTGTGTTTGTCTAATGAATCTCATGGGTCATCTACAGGAAACTGACAAACAGGCAGAGAATGCTGCTCTTAAGTTATGCAGAGGATGAGATGGATGTGGAAGGAACTGTTACTGGAGTAACCAGACCAGCCAAAGGTAAATCAACACACCCCCTCATACACACAAAGACAACATAAAATGGAACTTATCACTTACCTCAGACTTCATTTCCTTCAGCTGTTTTGCTAAATGGGTTTTTATTCAGGTAATTCTCAGGCCGGACAGACCTCAGAGTCAGGGCAGAGCAGAGAGGAAGAGCCAGAGAAAGAGGAAGGGGGATTTTTCTCCAAACTGAAGAAGATGTTCACCTGAAGATCATGGAAGGCAGCAGTCTTGTGATGTTTAGTGTAGACTTGGTGTGTATGAACTGGAATTTCAAACTCTAGTTTTGTATATTCAATATTTTTAGTCCAGAAATGAAACACTACACACAGCAGTTGTCTTACTGCAAGTTTTGAGAATAGGTGAACACTGTAAGATCACAAGCTGCTTTTGATGCATGAGTCAAATTAAGAATATGACTCCAGGTTTTTATCCAGGTAAACAATCTTGTATTTCTATTCTACTTGAAGGCCAAAAACAAGTATGAATGGACTACGAGGAAGAAGCGCACTCACCCAGCAGAGGACATCTCCAGTCATTCCACACCATCTCCATTCTGCTCCTACAGATTAATTGCTGAGGCACATCAACATTAAACTAATGTTGATCCTTTAAAATCATGGATTAAAAGCAAAGATTTCAGAAGCTCCACCAATTCTCAGCGTGAGGATGACATGTCTAACCTGTGCTGTTTGGTAATGTTTTAATGGGGAATGTCTGAATAAATGGTCAAAAGAAATCTGTTTTGTTATACTCTATAATTTATGTAATTTTATTACATTTCTGTTTGTTAGGATTAACAAAGGCTATGTTTTATTGTTAACATAGTCAAGGCTAATAAGCATTGCTAGCAACCCTTCAGCTGTGACTACATGATAAATAAAATTTGCAGTCCTTGAATACATTTGTTTTAACTGTATCATATGGCTGCTAAAGTTATTATTTATTGAAGCAGAATATTTTTTCTTGAAATGGATTTAACTGAAAAATGAAATCTAGTACATAAAATAAAAACAGATAACATTAATAAGGTGTGAACGACCGTGATTTATCATTAGAATAGTCAAGGTTAAAGGGCATTGCTTTAGCTGTGACTACATAATAAATAAAATTGAGTTTAAATACATTTGCCTCACAAGTAAGTCGTTCTCTGTTTCAGTCTGTTTTTAAACCAAATATAACAGCTGTCTGCTCTATTTTTTAATTGGCGCCAAAAAGACGCGCGCAAATATCGGACGACACAGTGAAAAGGTATGTACAGATATTATATGTTGCACTATTATAGCTTTATAAATAACAACACCTTGTTTTTGTTCCAAAAGACTCTAGAATATGTATATAAAATATGCGAAGCACCGTCCTTTCACACCACTAGGTGGAGGCCTTTCTTTGATAATTAAAGACTGCACTTCCGTGAGGAGAGAGAACGGGACAGTGAATATAAACATTATTTAAGCACTCGACACCTAATATTATCTGACATTAGACTTACTACACTTACACTTAGTTCTTGGGTTAATATCTCAGTCTGTCCCAATTAAGACCCACAAACCCCTGTGCTGTCATGTTGATGTCCACCATGTTTTTTCCTCATGTCCCTAGCAGTTTTACTTGAACACATGGTGACGTAAGTTTGCACATTACTAAATATATCTTTATAAACAATCCTTAAAGAGTGTCCACAAACAAAACTATTAAGCAATACAAAGCCGCCTTCCAAGTTACTTTGAACCAGAGCGGCGTCAAACCCATGATTTGTTGTTTTGACTGGGAGACAGTCTCTGGACTTTGAGGATGAGGAGTAAGTGGAATCTGGAGTTGTATAAATCTGGTCTCCAAAACAGGAGCACCAACACAGCAACGTCAATGTACAGAGACTCCTAAGAACAGACACTGGCTCCACATACTCAACTGACACTGCAATACACAGTAGCTTTGCCCAGAAAGAGACTGCGTATGGAGGAATGTCAATCCGGTGTTTGTTCTTCGCTGCTCCTTGGATACTCAAAGTCTATCACTCGTCACAGGGTCTTTACAAAGTCAAAGAGAAGCGAACTACAAAAGTAAATAATGTACGGCAGATACAAACTGACCTGCCTTAAAGCAAAACCCTTAAACTCTTAAGTCAATAGGCAGCCATACTGAATGAATGCGTAATGTATAAACCTGTATAGGTCATTCTACACACATACATTCTAGTGCAGTTAAAATGATCTGAAGACACTTAGCCTACACACTACTGCTGCTTGTATATGCACCTCAGGCAGGAGCTGTAAGATTACATACAGGTCAAACAAGGGTGAACTACAAGTCCATATACAGAGAGCTATGAGCAAAAATATGCAATATAATTGGTAACACAGTACTTATGTTTTATACAGCATATGCATTCTTACAGGATTCATGATCTCTTAAATTAGCTTATGATCAGTTGATTGTAAAAGTTTCAGTTTTTAAGACTGTAAAAATTAATTCTTAAAATATATATTTGTATACAACAATATCTATAATACATTTAAATGTACACCATTAGTTAAAACAAACAAAAAAGCAAAATATATATTTAATATATTTTGATATTTTCCATTTCATAGAAATCAGGTAAAATTATGTTAAAAAAGTTTCATATATTAAAATTATATTAATATATTATGAAATATGAAAAATATCAATTTCAATTAAACTGCTTCACTGCTTATTTTTTGTTATATATTTTTTTTCTTTTCAATTATATCATTTTTTCAGTTATGTTTTTCATTGTGATATCAGGAAGCCTATTTATGTTGCTTAATATAAATTAATTATTTAATTAAAAAACGGTACGACTTTTTATCTCACAATTCAGACTTTGTCTCACAGTTCTATTTTTCCTCAGAATTGTGAGTTTATATCTTCTAATTCTGTTTATGGTTTCCAAAAATAAAAAAGGAAATAGCACATTTTTATCTCACAATTCTCTCTTTATTTTCTCAGAATTGTGTGTTTATATCTTGTAATTCTGTATTGCAAGAGTCTTGCGATTCAGACTTTTTTTCTCAGAATTGTAGGAAAAGAAGTTAGAATTGTTAAATAAAAAGTTGCAATTAATTTTTTGCACTTAATTCATTAATTGAAACATGCTCATCAAGAAATGTATTCAAGTCATGAATTGCTTTTTTAATGTGTTTTTTAATGTGTAAGTCAATAGATACGACAAATATTGAGCACTGACACAGAAAACAGCAACACGGTTCATGTTGTAGGTCACATGGCAGCTCAACATGGAGGATGTTGAACATATTCAAGAACAGTCAAAATAACAGTAAAATGTTGTTTATCAAATGCTTAATGCAGGCTTCCAGTAAAGTGTTTCCACATAATGGTCAAATCTTTTCACTTCAATGCAGTTTCTGGTTGGGTATTTGATATTTTGCTTCCATTGAGATGGAAACAGGTATTGAAGTGGACGTTCAGACTGTGGTTGGCGGCTCTCTTCTGGTGGGGCAGCAAAGGGGAGAAGGGCTCCTTTGTGTGGCTGACTGAGGAACATAAAGTACAGTAGTGGGCTCTGATTACTTTGTGTGTGTAACGTGAAGTGGGTGGAGGGCAATAGAGTGGTTCCTCCTGGGCCAGAGCCCCGTGAAGCGGTGCCCTCAATACACACACTTCTCTAGACTGATATATATCTCTCCCCTGCTTAATGGCAGACTTTCCACAGGAACTGCAAAGCTCTGATCAAGGCAACAAATTACTGGATTGCCACCATTCCTACCGACTGACTGGGGGGTGTGGGGTAATAAAAAATTTCCAGAATCAAGGCAAAATTTTGTTAGTTCTGCCCCCAATCCATCATACTCCAAGAGAAGTATACGCAAGGCTTGTAAAAGCAGATTAAAGTAGTACAGTGGCCCTAAAAGGTATTTGGACACTTGAATACTTTGTCAGGTTAGACGCCATATTGAATTTAATTACAGACTTAAGGTCATTGCACACCGAGTCAGAAATTTTTGCATGCGTTTTTTCGTATTCGTCATCCTTTCCCATCAAAATGCATGCTTCAGATGCGAAAACGCAGAAAATAGAACCTGATCCGAATTTTTTTATGACGGACGAAAGTTTCAGAGGCAGTGTGTAAACGTGATTGACACAACGTGAGGTATTTATTTTTTAACGTGCGAAAATTTCGGACTTAGTGTGCAATGACCTTTACAGTTTTTACAATGGCACACACTGTATAAAGGTCCTTTAATTGTCACAACTCATCATTTTTCTACAGAAGTGGGGATTTTTCCCACCTGAAAAGATGTTTCTTCAGCTGAACAATCATTGTAAAACGACAGTACAATCCATTGAGAGACTCTATCCCTCACAGTCGCACTTTCATTCCTGTCAAAAGTGAAATATGGCACTACCCTGACTATCAAACAAAATGCCAAATAAAGTTAGTATAAACACACTTTTACAACTAAACCTTTCACAAAAACAGTTTGTTTAGGTTTGAAAAAATCCTTAATGATAAAACAACAGATAAATTGTTCAAATGAAGACAAAAAGTTTTGGTTTAAATATCGTACCTACACTGTAAAATATGCAACGCTATCTCACGACCAATTTGTACATATTTTACAAGGTGGCAAATTTGTACGAGTGAGGTTGTACGAATTCATACGAATTAGCCACCTTGTAAAATATGTACGAATTGCCGTGAGATCGGGCTGAAATATGATGTAAATAAAGATTACTAGAGTCAAAATCCATATTTAATCCAGTTTTACTTACCATTTCTTTGTAATTACTTACAATTAATTATTGAACCCAGTCAATACGTGAGATCACGCAGTGATCACAGTGACATCACACCATTCTCATACGGTGATACTCACAGTGTGAGTAATATGTGAGCTCATTGTGAATTCAAAATGTTGAACCGGTTGAGAGGAGGCAGTTGAAATATCAGTCACTGGGGGGGCATTCGACTTCCTGTTTCTCAACACTATCACAGAGAGATATATCACATTGCTCTCACATGATGAGCTCATGAGTGCACGCCCAGCTAACAGATTTCTATTATAAGAACCTTCTCCAAACATACAACTGACTTCCAGACACAGCCTTAGACGAAATCAACTGAAATAAAAGACATTAAATCACTCATGATCTCAGCAGAGAGTGATTAAACAACCCCACAAACAGCATCACCAGCTCCACTCATTACTAACCAGACCGACTTTATTTCTGACATCTACAAAAGCGCTTATTGAGAATTAGATGTTTTATTGTTTTGTTTGATGTTACCATCAAAGTGACTAATGTTTGCTTTAGTTGGGCTCTTGACCCTTGAGTTCATAACATTATATGTTTTTTTGTTTGTAAAGCACATTTGTTATGGCAAGGAATACCAAAAAGAGATTGCAATCAGGTGATATTGGTTTGTTGTTGTTGATGATAACAACAAAATCATCGCCTAGATTCAGTATGCAGTCTTTGTGAGATGTTATTAATCTATTTTTTTATTTTATTATAACAGCTCTTTTATTATATAGTATTGGATCAAGCAGTGTGTAATAATTTTGAAGGATTTTAAAAGCATGATAAGTCACAAACATTTTGAACTACGGTGTCATTTAAAAACATTAAGAGACATCAAGAATCAGTGTGAATCTCAATAATGGTGACAATCAAAAGCTTCATGCTGCAATGCATGCTGGACAACTAGTCTCTGTGCAGTGACTGCACTTTGACCTCACATTAGTATGAGCACACAGTGAGGGCGCTGTGAGGTTACACTTTTAGCTCACTGTTACCTCACATTGTGACCACATCACAAATATCCTGGGAGATCATGGTGAGATCACTGTGAGATGAAATTGTTGACTGAGAAATTGACTAGCAATTTCTGAGTGAAAATTGTTTCTACACCGTCTGTTTTGTTTTTTTGTTTTTTTTCAGTGTAGGCAGTAGTACACTAGATATTGTGGCCACAAATGAAGAATTTTCCCCACGTTTTATTAATTTGCCACCTGATTTTAGTTGAATTGTGGCTACATTGAACTAATTTCTCCTCTCATTTTGATTTAGCTCAGTTGTGTCAATGATTTAACTAAAATGAGGGAGCAAATTAGTACAAAGTGACTATGATTTACCTAAAAATAGGGAACAAATTCTGAATTTGTGGCCACAATATCTTTTTCTGTATATCTATATTTATTTATTTCCTCCCATAGCATGTTATGTTCATGACTCCATAGGTATTGTCTAATAAATATTGGATTAAATATTGGCTAATAAATATCGAATTGAAATATTTTCCCTATTTTTACACTCAGATGACCTTTTCTGTCATCAAACGCTCAATTAAGGTGGATCTTTAAAAACTCGAATAACTTTGTAACAATGGAACCTTCAGCAAATCTCAAAATGAATATCTATTTTCATATTACTTTATAATGCTGTACATTTATTTGTATTATTTAAAATGAATGACTTTACTTTTTAGTGTTTGTTCTTAGTATATTTGTTTCAAATACTACAGAATTTTAATAAGGACCATTTGGTGAGTGCTTTAGTGGCCTGCAGGCCTTTGGAGAGCCTTACGGCCTGCATAGCACAGGTGTGCTAGATTACCGGGTGGAGTATAAGAATGCGAGTGTCTGTGCATGGAGCCACTGGGTCAGTGGGCTGCCATAAACATCAGCCTAAACACAGAGCGGGAGATAGAGGAGACACCAGTACCAGCCCTGCCCTGGAGCCATCCTAGCAGAAGAGTGATATAATACAGACCTTCTCATTAACTCATCTACTAAAGAGAGTGCACGAACCAACACCGCTTGAATCCTTCACACCCTCTGGACGTCCAAGCATGTGTCTGCATGCACCTGTACTGCCCGACTAGTCTGCGTTTGGAGTAATGGATGTGGATGGTTTAAGCTCCAACTGACCCCAGAGCAGCTGGACTGGGATGGACGACGGTTCTCTTTGAAATATGACAGATGATAGCATGTGATCTTGGCCATGCGAAACGCTTCACCTCGACCTTTTCGCCATCTCTCATTCCGCGCGGCGTCCCATCGTGGCCTTTTGTTCAGTTCCTCTTGTTTTTGCTCTGTTTTTCGCTTCCTTTCTCTTTCTGAGTCATGAGAATGCTTGCCATTCCCTGCTGAGAAGCAGCCTTCTCTCCCTCTGCTGATTGTTCAAAGCTTTAAAATGGGAAAATAGGATATGTATGTTTTTTTAACACAGCTTTCTGCGGTTTCGCCAAACGTTTTTCCAGCGAGGACTGTTTTAGCGTTACACGATAAAACCCAAACTGGACTTAATGTTCCCTCCTCGCCACTTAACGTCGGAGGAGTGGGAGAGTCTGAGGCCAGACGATATCCTGAGGAGACCCAGACCAGACCACCCACGTGCAGAGAGAATGCAGGGACACTCCCGCTTGACAGAGCCCTCGCACGGAAAACCTGAGCTGGCTCCATTTCGACAGCCGCCCTTCTGTTCTCAAAGAATACCTGCACCCATGACATCATTCTTCAACTGTAGGAGACAGAAAATAGATGGCTGTGATCTCCTGGGTACAATCATGCACTGATGACTGAAACATATCAGACGATGGAGATCAAGGGGTGCGGCTGGGTGTGTTTATGAAAGCAGCATGGGATTTTATGTGAATGAGAGCGTATGTGTGTGAGAGGAGCCGTTTGAATGAGAGCAGCAGCGTGGGTCTGTACTAGGAGTTCATGTGTTGGTGCAGCTTTAAATCTACAGTGCCACAAAGAAATGAACTGAATGTGATGAGTTAAAACAACTGGGTAAAACAACATATTTTTATTACTTTGCTGGCTGCTTGCAGAAGAAAACAAACAGGGTGGCCAGTGTAGCCTGATTCACAAAAATGATTCATAAACTCAGAAGTTACCAGTTTAAACAAAGTCCCTTCAACACAATTTAATCAGCAGCCCTCCTGCTAATGCCCCCATTTTATTGTCTAAGTATCCCAAAAGATAAAAAACTCAAATATGCCCGTTTTTGGCCAAAACAACAACAAAAAAACTTAGTATTAAAGGTCCCATATTGTACACCTTTCTGGAGTTTTATTTTAGGTTTTGATGTCCTTAAGAATATATATTTGTGGTATAAGTACCAAAAATCATCTCAATACATTTTTACAAATCCTCTTTCAGGAGCTCTGCTAAGAACAGGTCGATTTGGCCTGTCTAATTAATATTCATGAGCCTCTCTTCTGATTGATCTGTAGTTTTCTGAGTGATGCATGGCCAGGCCAACCACAGCTGTGTTTAAGCGCAATAAAACGAGCGGACTGGACCGAAACGATCATCAAAAATGCTTGCGTTTGCAGAGCACGCTTCTTATCAGAAAAGGTTCAATAAAGTATTGTCTTTTGTTGTTATGGGTGCGTCTAAAGATTTCTTGCATCTCACGACTTTGTTGTGTATGAAATAATGTCTGTGTGCATGTGTGTAAAACAACAAACTGACGATTTATATATAATCATTTGTAATTGTATACATTGTCGTGATTAATTGTGGCTGGAGGATGGATGGGACGGTGGGTGGTGCTCGGGATGGTGACTGAAGGCGGTGACTGACTGAGTAGTTCGGACATCACATTTTTACAGAAGTCACAAGGGCTCGTGAAAAAGCACAGCTACTTTATGCAGGCTGTGTGCATTTTACTGTGGATTGACTGTTTTGAAACTTATATGGTAGTTACATAGCCCCTAGACCTCAGTTATCATGAAAAAAGCCAGGAAATTTCAGTTTTGACAATATGGGACCTTTAATATTATCACTGCTGGGGGTTATTGTATTAATTAGTCATTAAATAATGTTATTTTTAAATTAACTTTATCAAATGAATGATATAGTAATAGCAATAAAAAAATATATATATATTTTTATATTAAAAATAACTCAATTAAAAATAAAATAATATATATATATATATTTTACAAAACAAAGAGAATTGCTTTAAATATACAATTCTTTTCTCAGCCATCTTGCTAACGCCCAATTTTATATGAAGTCAAAAACTAAAATATAGACAGACAGACAGTAATATTATTATTATAAAATTATTTTTTTTAATATTTTTAATTAAATGAAAAATGTATCATTCAAAACTATAAAAATTTTATTGTTTCATATGCAAAACACTTTTGTCAGTAATGCTCCTATGTTATTGCAAAGTAATCCAAATATTCATGGGAAAAAATCAAATAAATACTACTACTATCATTAATACTAACATATTAATAATTAAAATAGTATGCATTATTATTATTACCTTTAACATTTAATTTACAGTTAAAACTTTACAACTAAACAATACATTTAATTATTGTTATTATTTAACTATTGTTTTTGCTTACATATGTAGTTAAGACCAATTATGATCCCGCTTTGAAAACAGAATGCAGTAGGAAACACTGCATTAGTGTGTGTGGTAACTTTCTCCCTCCATCTGGTCTTTGAGCTCATACTGTAGGTCGATCTGAGCCACTGAAAGCAAGCCAGTCAGGCTAAGTGCTGTTATCTAATGATACATTAGTTTGGGAAAACCTATTTTCAACACCAGGACCGACAAAGCATGCATGGCCCACCCTGTTTAGATCACAGGTTAAGCCTCCTTGTCCTGGAGGCATCTTCACATTTATCGACCATATTCCTACCGCACTCGCCATAGTCCTGGGTTAAGCCAGGGGCCTGTGAGATTGAGCCTCCAGCACCTCAGCTAAGTCCTCCCCAATGTTTTTAGTGCCTCTGATGTTGAGGTCAGTGACTTCCTTACACTAAAGCCTCCAGCTATAGGTCAGCATGTCTCACTGTGCTGATACAGATGTGTTTTAACTTGGTAACCTTTGTACAGGACCACCAGGTCCTTCTCTTCACTTGTAGCCCCAGGAAAGAAATCAGTCCCTGAGCTCAAAGGCCAAGTCCAATCCCACCGTCACCATCTCAAAACATTCCACTGTTACACAATCCTTGTAGCCTTAAGACATTTTGGCTATGTGCCCTGCCAAAAAAAGGATTTAGACACCTAAGGCATATCTTAAGCTTGTTCATCCTCGTGAAGCTCCTCTTTGCCCAAAGTCAATGAATTCGAAATTTGTCTCCTAATATCTCAAAGGCTGCAGAAGGATGAACCAATCAAACCACAGCAGACGTCACAAAGGGTATTGAGTGCAGCTCCTTCCATTTACATTTTTTTTTCTTGGTCTTTGTCATTGTTTTCTGCAATTAATTCAGATGGAATCACAATATTTATTGGTATCAGTCTGTGCCCATCATACACAACAATTTTCTGTTAATCGTTCAACTCCGACCACCCAAAATCTGCAGACTGGGTATTAATTTCGGCAACAGTTGAAGACTCCAGATTGCACATTGCAAAGTGCAAAGTTTTCAACTAAAAATGGAGAACTGCTTATGTGTTTTGGCCATTGATTTACACGATAACGGCATTTTGGGGGCCTGAAAATGTAACTTTTGCAAATGCACTCAAAGTGCATGTTTTTGAAAATATCCTTATCGACTCCATATAAACTACAAAAAAAAAACTATGAATCTGTGAAAACAGTGATGTTATGCGTATGCATATTACGCGTTCAGTCGATAGAAATGTGTGAAGGCGCGTAGTTTACAAAGTTACATCGCCAACTACTGGCTTGGCATGACTATTACAGCATTTTTAGTCACTTTTGTGGCTCCGTGTGAACAAGGATCATTTTGACAATGTTGTCATCAGTATGTGAAACTTTTTAAAAAGGCAAAAAAAAAAGACTTTTCAATTTTTAGTACATCATTGTCATGTATACGCACCCTTAGTCAATCTAAAAATGTGAATATTAATTTAATACCACTGTCAAACATAATCTATAGCAAACCACATTGTAATGTTGTCATGCTTATACTTTCACTTGTAACATTTGTTTTGAATTTTTAGTCTTTAATTTTACATTTATTTAGCCAAAATGGTATTAAATTTAATATCATAACAGGAAAATTATTATTGAATTCTGAATTTGTAACATTGTGCTTTTTTTAATGTTTGTTTGTTTTGTTTTGGTTTTTTTGTTGTTGAAAATTTCACTCTTAAGGTCCGAAATTCTTGTATGCGTTTTTTTGTTTTTTTTTGTTTTTTTCATATTCGTCATCCTTTCCTATCAAAATGCTTGCTACAGATGCGAAAACGCAGAAAATCGAGCCTGATCCGAATTTTTTATTACGGACGAAAGTTTCGGAGGCAGTGTGTAAACATGATTGAATACATTCGGATAATCTCCAATGACATCCTCATAATATTTGCAAAGATGGCACAGAAGCTACAGCTTCATTGGCGAAAATGTGAACTGTCCTCTGAGCACTGGCATTCTCTTCAGGAAATGCAAAAAAGTCAGTTCTAAAAAGCTGATTTGTCCTTAAGTCCCATTATCAGCCAATGCTTTTGTCTTGTACAAGAACAGATGCATTATATCAAAGGAAAAAGAGACAGAATGTCATTGAAGGCCGGCAAGGGTGAAGAGGGTGCAGATGGAGGTAGAAGAAGAAGACAGCTGCAATGAGAGGAAGATGAGAGGACGAAGAGGTGGGATGTTGACAGGGTAGCTTTGGCTCGCAGGCGCACATCTGGCAAGAGATTACAGCTGGCATGGCATCATGCTTGAGCACTGCTGTTTTACTAACACCGTCACTGCGCCTAGAAGTCATTCGTTTCCATTGGCATTTTCATTGGTGATTTTAGGCGACATAAGCGACAGAAATGTTTTGTGATGCCGATTTCAACTTTATGAATATGAGCAGCAACTACCAATGGGAGCTCACGAGATTGATACAAACTTGCAAAACCCAAAGAACTTAATAAATTCACCTGTCTCTTACTTTCCTATCTCCTCTCCTTATCCTCTCTTTTTTTCTTCCATATCATTTTCCTAAACTCTTCCCTCACCCTCTTTGATGTGAAATGCATCTCAAATCTGAGGACATCATGATCGCATTAAAACAGTTACCCGCTTGCCAGTGAGGCATTCACTCTTTGATGAAAGGGGAAAAAACGAGAAGAAAAAAGTGACAGAGGTGGGCTTGTCAAACTCAAAATCCCTGTTTGGATCCTGCCCCAGCACGCACGGACAAGCAGGGCTTTCTCCAAGCAGCTTTGAACTAGAGACAGCACAGCTATAAATCATGTTATGTTTTTATACATATATAATATAGTGTATAATGTCTGTTTTATCTGGGGATAAGGGTTAGATACGCTTGTATTGCCTACTATTCTGTCGACGAACTACCCTACTTGGTTGAGTCTCTCTCTTCTGCTGTCTCTTTCTCTGACCCGCAGGCTTTCCCTCTCTTTATTGCTCTGCTCCTCTGATGTTCTTGCCCTAATCTTGGCTGTTCTGCAAGTTGAAAGACACTTTTCTCTGTTTCCGTGCCGTTTGATCTTCCACGTTAAGCTTGCGGAGACTTCTCTGAGCCGAGAGACCCCGAGGTGAGGGGATGCAAAGAACAAAGGCCAGAATATTTTAACTTTGCTCACATGAATACAGATCAAACTTTCTAAAACTGGCATTCGCATTTAATGCTCAATGCTCGGTTTTTGAACATATGGCAGGATAAGTCACACGATACTGCACATTGATGATTTGTGGAAAATGCAATGACTCGACCCTTGGTTTTACATAAAGATAAGGCTGTGTTGGAGGAAATAAGAGATGTGAGATGTAGGAAGTTTAAGAAGACACTTTATGACCATTTATGACTTTATGAAACTTTATGACTATTTTCAATTTCCTTCAATGGGTAGCAGCATGATGCATGCTTGCAGTTGTTTTTCTGGTTGCTCAATTGTTCAACTTTGGGTAAAATGCAGCACTCGTCACTGTCACTTTTAACCAGCCATCCAATCACAGTAGAGGAGGCACGGGAAAAGTATCACTAACCTGTTGTTCTATTGTTCTATCCATTAAAATTTGAATTATTGCTGGTCTCCAAATATCCACGTCTGTACCAGATGGCATCTCCGGACTACAACACTATTATGCTTGGAGGACCATTATTTAAATAAGTCCAAACGAAAGCTTCCAAAAATGTGATAAAAATATTTAAATTTGAATTTTTCATAAATTATCAATGATTTTATGCCTTCAAACGGTATTTTTTGTATTTTTCACATACTTGGGGGGGGGGGCAACAAAACAACAATATATAATGTATGAATTCCAATGCAGAATTCCAATATAATGTGTAAATTCACAAAACAAATTGATTTGTGATGTTACTGTGACACAAATATTAAGCTTTTTAAATTTATGTTACTGAATTTGACTCAAATTTGGATGGATGGATGGATGGATGGATGGATGGAAGGATGGAAGGATGGATGGATGGATGGATGGATGGATAGATGGATAGATAGATAGATAGATAGAGAATATGCAGACAGACTGACAGTATAATAAAAAGTCTACAAATACAACATTGCAGTGTTTGTTTTAAAGTTCAAAGTACACACTCAACATTGAAGCATAAGTTAATACGTAATATACTTAAAACGCCAAAAAAGTATCTCCTAAGTCAATACAGAGTGCAGACACGTGCTCAAAGCTCTTCAAAGCTGCACTCACTTGTAGCACAAAAGTGAGTTGGTATTCCTGTGGGAATCCCTGAAGGCATTTAAGGCTGAATTAGCTGTCTGAGCTGCTGAGTCACACAGTAGATGGGCTCTAGAGAGGATCTGCTCTTTCATCAACTGTGCAATAATGCTAAATCTTATTTGTTTTCCTTCCAAGAGTACGGAGTATGTGTGTGTAAGTGAAAAGGAGGGAGACTGAAGGAGGGGGGGGGGGGGGTGGAATCCCATCTTGCCTTGGGGCAAGTTGGCACCTGACTGCTTAACAAAGCCCCGGTCAGAGCTCAAAGGTCAGATGTCATGGAGAGAGAGCCCCTACGTGGAGGGTGCTGAATAAACGGCAGCTAAATCTTTCTTTATGTTCCTTTAACTCATCCTCTACTTCGTTGTCCTCCCTTCGCTCCTCGGCTCTCTCTTTATCAGTCTGGGCCGGGCGTCTTGAGCTCTATTCTCTCCGTGTGATGTATGTAAGACAAGGGTGAATGTAAACCCAAGGGCTCCTCAATCATCTGCTGGAGGGAAACAGTTTAAAGGCTCAATCCCCACTCAAAGTCCATTGTTTATTAGGTGATACTGAAGGTGCAGACAGAATGACAATACACTGGCAGTGCAGATGTTGGAAAGCTCTAGAAATATGACGTAGTGTTTGTTTTAAAGTTAACCGTCATGTTCTGTAGTCTGTGGGGTATTTCGAAAGGCTTAACCAACATATGTCACATTGAGGTTCTAAGTTGATACTTTTTTAGAACATTTTTCAAAAATTTCAAACGTACTCCATGAAAAATGTTACTTTTTTACATGCAAACTGAATAAATAAATGTAATGAATTTTGTCAAATCCCTGATTGCTATACAATCCTGCCAGTTATTTACTTTATTTATTTGATTGTGTACTATGGTTCTGTTCTCACTGACTACTTAAGCCCACAGTATACTTAGTTTTTTTATGTGTACACTAGGGTATGCATACAGTGTGCATAACAGGAATTCTGTCAACAGCAAAGTGTGCGTGTACGACCATGGCCTGGTTTTTCTAACTGCACATATTCTGTACAACATTGCCCCAGGCTGTTGTTTCACAGTCAAAAAATAAATAAACAAATAAATAAAAACACAGGAGAAGGAACAATAGGCGACCACATTAACAAGCACTTGTCTGCTGTATGCATTCGCTAAGCATTCACATCACAACTGAAGTACCTCCTAAGCAGCATCCCAACCATCATGGAATCTCCTAATTGATTGATTTGGAACCCTTTACTTGAGTAACAACACTATGCATCACACAAATAACAGTTTTCAAAGAAAATGTGAATTCGATAGCTTTTAATTTTAACATTTTGCCAAGCTAATGCATGGTACTCTTAAAAAGCATTAAAATTAGTGCTGTCAAACGATTAATCGCGATTATTCACATCCAAAATAAAAGTTTCTTTTTACATAATGTGTGTGTGTACTGTGTCTATTTATTATGTATATATAAACACACACACACACTCACTTGCATTAATTATTTTGGATGTGATTAATCGTGATTAATCATTTGACAACACTAATTCAAATAAACAGAGCAAAAAAATATTGGGTAAAACAAACCACTTTCACCTTTTAGTATGAAATTAAATGTTGCCTTAAAATTTGGGTAAAATAGATTTTGGAACAGAGCATCTGTGGTTTGCTGGAGTCAAACTGATATAGAACAAAACAATGCTAATGTATTAGATATCAGTCACTGTTCTGAAAAAGCGACAATCTGACATCCATGACTATGTCAGATGAATATATATATATATATATTCATCTGACATAGTCATTGATGTTGAAATAAAACATTCATTTTGAAACAGTTACTATTATTTTTACACATACATACATAAAGAATAAAAATGCAATATCTAGAGGGTTAGGGGCTAAATGTGAGGATTGATTGACTGTCTCCAGCTCTCTCTTTCTCTTCGTCTTGTCATGGTCCATTGGTCTTTAAATCACCAAACGCCTCGGGTTTCCCCTTCTCTGTAGTGCTGTTTTTGCACCTCCCTTGTTCTTCGTTCTCTCCCTTTCTGCTAAATTCCTCCTCCTTGTTTTCTAAACATATCCTCCTTGTTCTGTTAAGTGTCTCCCTTGTTCTTTCGTTCCTCCTCTGTGTCTTTCCTCTCTCTCTTTTCGCTTTGAGGTGTTGTTATTCTGAAGAGCCAGACATCCTCTGAATGGCATGCAGCAACTACTTCTTTTCATTCTTCACTCTTGCCTCTATTCCTCTACTTCACCTCCCCTCCCCTTCATCTTGAGCCAGCACTTAAACCATCCAGAGAGTCGAGCGTGAAGAGAAAGCAGGAGATTTAGCCGGAGTGCAGGTCACAGCAAGGAGCGAGAAGAGGATAAAAGACGACGGAACAAAGTGTGTGTGTCTGCAAACAGCTCTACATTTCCGCCACAAACTTAAACGGCTGCCCAGATGCTGATCTTAAAGAGATGCTGAAGCTTTTTGATTTCGAAAACAGAACAAATCGCTAAATTTAAGTTTCCAGAAGTGTTACCAAAGCCAATTTAAAGGGTGTGCGTGTGTGAGGGAGACCATATTGGTGATTTAGGGATTCAACTTGTCAGCTCATAAGCTTCCCTTTGTCCTTTTGGTGAGGATAAACCTGTTCCATCCCTATAATTCACTGCTCCAATAAAAAGACTTACTTTTGCTCCAGTGGCCTTGAGTACCCCTGCTGCCCTTTCTCCAAAAAACTCAACCCCATCAACTAAACTCCCTCCACCTTCCACCCAATCCACCACTTTCCCATTATCCGTTTAGACACTTCAGGGCAACACGAATTGGTTAAACTTATTTCAATATATAATATAATATAATGACAGACTGACTAACTGTGCATTATGACGTTTATTACACAGTTTTTAAAAAGCAAATAAATAAATCTATTTTGGTTATCAGTAAACAAAACCACTTTGGCACAGCGCACTTAGATTGAACTTTTAGTGAAACTAATTTAACTGATTTTAAAATGCTGATTGAAAAATATATTATATAAATATTATATTAATAAAACTTCATGATGCAAGAGACACGAAAAACAGACACAACACATTCAATAATATAATTTATTGCCATTACATCCATCCATACATACATACTGTACATATTTATTTATTTATTCAACACATTCTCACTCCCAACTCGTCACATATTGATGCTTGGTCAGGACCCCTTGGCGTCGCTTTTTGACGCTCAAGGTACCCCTTTAGCGTCATTTTTGGAAGCACAGGGGTATCTTTTTAGCGTCACTTTTCGACTTGCAGGGTCCTCCATTGTTTTCAGTTGTTTGTCTTAATTTAATGGTTTTCAAGCATTTGTAAATATATAAATAATTTTATATAAAGTTATAGTTTCATTGGAGCACCTAACCCCACCCCTACCCTAAACCTACCCACTTCTGAACAATATAAAACAAGGAACAGGCAAATACTAAGTGCAGTCACAAGTATTTATTGCAAAAACTGACCATAAAAAGCAGTATAAAAGCATTACAAACAAGTTGTGCTACATTCCAAGTCTTCTGAAGCCATACGATGTCTTTATGCGAAGAAGAGAGTAAAGGTCTTTGCACACTGAGTCCGAAATTTTCGTCTGTCAAAAAAAAACTCAGATCAGGTTCGATTTTATGCATTTTCGCATCCGTAGCACGTATCTTGATAGGAAAGCATGGGGAATATGAAAAAACGGAAAAACGCATACGAAAATTTTGGACTCAGTGTGCAATGATCTTGAGTTCGAAAATTTCGTATGCGTTTTTCGCTTTTTTCGTATTTGTCATCCTTTCGCTGAAAATGATCCCGCTCCATTAACGAGCTCACATCTCAATCAAAGAAATACTTCCATAGCATGACGCAATCGGTCACGAGACCCGAGCCAATAGCATTTCACAACCAAGGCTGATATAAAGCTTCTTCTGGCACAATTTTTTGAATTTGTGCGCAAAATGCAGCTCACAGGAAGAGCTTTACGGCGGACGGAAATGGCGATCGCGTCTATTCCTCTTAAAAATCAATCGTTTTGCCTCAGAGGACTTGGAATATTAATAATTTTTGAATAAATTATAAGCAATAAAACATTTTGTCAATGTTTTATTGACAAATGCTACGGTTAGGGGAAGGGGTTGGGTTACGTGCTCATAAATGTGTAAATTGTGCAATATAAATAAAACTGTTGTGACTGTTCACATTAAAAAAATCACACCCCAACATATATATAATAATGGCAATATTATTACCTAATATATAATTTAATCATGACGATAAAATTCCCAGTGCCTTTCGCGTCAGCATATTGACGCCAAGGGTTTCTTATTTAAAGCAATGGAGGACCCTACACATCGAAAAATGACTAAAGGGGTACCCTGTGCGTCAAAAAGTGACACCAAAGATCCTGAACAAGCGTCAATATGTGATGAATTGGGAGTGAGAATGTGTTGATTTATTTATTTATTTAAGTAATGTAACTGAGCTATAAATAGTCATATCTGTTAATCTGGATTAGATATCCCAGGATATCTCTATCTCTGTCCACTATTGCACTTCACATCTCTCTCACTCATGTGTGCTTAGACAATAAAAAAAAAATGGTTTTAGCATCAAATCCCTCTGTGGAGTTTTCCATGGTAATCCTTTTGTCTATATGCACAAGACATTGTTGCACTATATCCTGTAATTGTGGGATATCCAATCCCTTGAATGTGATGCCCGGTGTGTTAAATGTGACTCGCTCGAGAACCCTCGTCCTGTCACCCTCACCAGGCTTTTAATGGATTTGTGTATAATGAAAAAACTGCCGATGGATTAAAGCAGAACGTGAGCAGAAAAAGAATCGTCATCTCTGCCATGAGATGAACGGAACTAGACCGTAATCCTGCAAATGGCTGGTGTGTGGGTGTGTGAGAGAGGACGAGAGAATAAATAGGTTAGGGGACAATCTGTGACAAAAGAGACTGAAACATTGCATGCACAGAGATTCTGGCAGTGGTATCTGCTGGAAAGTTTTCACAGACAGAGTTTCCTAATTAATGTTTGTGGGGCAGATGCCCATATAATTCCACCCATAACAACGATAAGGACATATAAATAGTTGTTCACTTCACTCCTTCCAACAGTCCCTCCTCCACCTCAGATCTGTTTTTACTCTCTATACACTATTAAACATTTCCACCCACTTTTGAAAACTGAAGATTAATTGTTCATGCCAAAGTATTTTTTTTTCTATTTCAATTTTGTTTACTGATTAAGAAAATTTGTCAAGTACATTTCTGAAAACTATAGACTAAAGATAGATAGACCAGTGTTGGAAGTAACTCATTACAAGTAAGACAAGTTCTGTAATCAGATTACTTTTTTTCAAGTAACTAATAAAGACTTTATCTGAGTTACTTTGTTAAATAAGTAATGCCAGTTACTTTGTTTTCCAATTTATTGACAGCTCTCCTGTCACCATGTTGGTTGAGAGATATTGGGAGTAAGTGCAGAAGCGTTGTGGGCACTGTGTAAACATGATGCTATACTGTAGTTCTAGACTAAATATGAACATGTATTTACTCTTCTTGCACAAAGACAGGTACAGTATTCCTCAAAAATTCTGCTACGTACTCTACTGTACTGATATGTATTTACATTTCCTATAGCCTGAGGTGTATTTATTTCACTTTTGACATGAAAGGTCTTTTGCATTTGCCAAAAATAGAACTTTTTATATTAAAAACAAACAAGAAAGCCCACCTCAAATGAGAAAATCAAAACAAAATTAATAATGCATTACTGTCCATAAAAAAGTAACTAAGTAATGTAATAAGTTACATTTTAGGGTGTAACACAATACTGTAATGCATTACTATTAAAAGTAACTTTCCCAGATAGATAGATAGATAGATAGATAGATAGATAGATAGATAGATAGATAGATAGATAGATAGATAGATAGATAGATAGATAGATAGATAGATAGATAGATAGAGATTTTATACAGTTATCTATTATAGAGGTTGTACGGATAGAGAGACAAATTCATACAGACAGCCAGACATACATATAGTAAGAAAGACACAAAGACAGACAGACTTTATATACTTTTACATATTTTAGATGTATTGTACAGGTCATAGATCTTTTAAGAATAGTTCAAAAGAATTTGGTTCTTAGATGTCTTTTTCACACTGATGATCACAAACACAGACTCCCTGCTGTTTGAGTGACTGACGAGCACAAGTAGAGAGTTCATCAAAAAGCACTTAGTGTCCACAACACATCCTCTTATCAGTTCCTTTTATCGCTCTCTTCATCTCTTCGGCTCTTTCTTCCTTCCTTCTTTTGTCTCAGAGCCTAACAGAGACAAAGTGGGAGTTCCATGGGGGACTCAGGGATGAGACATATTGTGTGTGTGTGTGTGTGTGTGTGTGTGTGTGTGTGTGTGTGTGTGTGTGTGTGTGAAGGACGGATTGACGGATGGATGAATACTGTTGAAGAGAGACCATTTAGCTGATAGTGATCAGCCAGTTTAACTCAGATCCCCCCCACCCAACTCACCAACCTCCCTCCTTTTCCTCTAGCTCCGCACTCCATCCATCCTTTTGTTCCAGACCGGCATGTCTCTACTTCTCATTGTTGCTGTGATTGAGCCTCAGTAGCTCCCCTATCACCACACACACATTCTCTCTCATCTTGGATCAAATCCTCATCCCTCCCCCTCGAGAGTATTAACCTACCCTGTTCCTCAAAGTAGAATGTCACAGCTGGACTAATCCTTCACATGCAGACCTGAGACATCGAAAACTAGACGTAGCAGTGCTGTCAGTTTACATCCTCTATTGACCACATCCAGTGTTGGGAAGGTTCCTCTGGAAATGTAATAGGTTACAGATTACAAGATACCATGTAATAAGTAGTGTAACCTTTCAATTACTTTATTAAAGTAATGTAACTGATTTCTTTGATTATTAAATTTCTAATGTTTTCAACTGTTAATCATTTTCAAAACATGTAAACCAGGCAGGGTAAACCTTACAGTAGTACTCAACACTGATTACTGTCACACTTTCGAAATCCTTCATCACTTGAATTAAGATTTTTTTAAAGTAGACATTGGATGCAAAATTCACTTTTACATGGTGTTTTCATATACATGTATCTTAGCAGTGTGTGGACACAACCACCCTACAATGATAAAAATCCATTCACTCCTTTTTTTAATCCCCGAAAATCTAAACAGTCTCAATTATCAAGCCATTTTGATTTTCTGAGCAGTATGATGTCATATTGCTCAGGCCCCGCCCTCATCCGCTGAAGTACTGTCCAATATTAGCATATTTTCGCCCTCAGCCAGTTGTACGAAGTCCATCCTTTTCTCCACGCTTCAGCAGCTGTAGCGACAATGTCTTGTAAGCAATGCAGGTGTTATGTCGTTTTGTGATGTAGAAGAACATAAGAATCTTAATTATCTCCCGACGTCAGAGCCACTGAGGACGCTGTGCATTAGTTCTGTTTTTAATGGTAATACGCCACCGAATACACCTAAATTCGTTTATATCTGCACAAATAATTTTACTCCAGACTGCTTTCTGAACGAGGGACAATTCAAGGCAGGTTTTGTTAAGAAGTTCAAACTCAAGGATGGATCAGTACCCATTATTCGTGATCCAGCTGCATCTCCAGAAGACGTAAGTCTGACACTTTATATTTTTTATGATTATTTGCAAATCGCCTTTGCTCTTCCACGGAAGAGAGGGGCGAATGAGCAGAGCTCATTAGCATTCAAAGGGACATGCCCCAAAATGAGTCCTTGTGAACAGAGCAAAGTAAAAAGGGTGTTGTTTTACACGACCACTGAGGAATTTTAACCAAAGTATGTTGCAGACCGTTCATGAAGACCCTAAAGAATCATACCAACTTGTGGAAGATCAATGTCCCCTTTGAGCGCAGCCACCACAATATCTTACTTTGAGGTCTTTATGATTTGTCGATTTCGTATAAATTTGTAAAAATCCTCTATTGACTGCATCTTCCAAACTAATATCAAATTAGAAAGGACTTTATGATTTGTCGATTTCGTATAAATTTGTACAAATCCTCTATTGACTGCAACTTCCAACCTGATCTCAGATTCGTAAGGACTTTACAATTTCTACACATCCTTTATTGATTGTATCTTCCAACCTTAAAATTATTCAACTTCGGCACATAAAAGAGAGGTGTGCTGTTATGTTTCTAAGTGATCTTACAATTATTGCACAGTGGATGATAGAATGGGTGGAAAAAAGAAAGGGCAAAATTGAAAGAATAGATTATACCAGTGACTGTTGAGCACCTTTAGCAACCATTTAGAACACTCAAACAAACACCTTGCATCACGGCAGAAAGTTTTTCAGTGATTTTATCACAGTTAAAGGGGTTTTAGCAATCTGTTACCACATTAAACATAATGAAATCATTGTAAAGCATGGCTTAAAGTTGCTTCTTGCTTTAGTATGACTGCAGTAACCCTAGAATACACCGTTGAACCAATTTCAGGTATGTTGTGACAAAAGATGTGATATAACTTGTAGCCCTTCAGTCAGGAAGCCGCCAGGTGGGATAGCTTAAAACAGGAAATGGACATACCTGCCTAGAGGCCTGGATTCACAGCGTTGTATGTTTCATATCAGATCAACACTTTGTGAAACAAAAGCCATTTTCTTTAAGAACAATCACGTTGTGTTATAGAGACTATATTCAATTCTACCCTGAAGGAGAAACTTTCTCTACGATATCAAAAGATGTCAGTTGCTGAGGTAAGGATAAAACAAATGAAGCGGTTGTTTATTGTACTCACAAGAAGGATTTCAGAAGAGAGAGGGAAAATGAGAATGAAAGAAAGAAAAATAGGTTGAAATGTGAGTCTGAGAAACAAATTCCCTGTATCCTTTCCTTTGTTTGCTTCCTTCTGAGGTCAGAAACCTGAATCCATCAGACAGTCTGGAAAAGGCCATTCTGTAATTTACACTATTAACTGCAATAAACCTGATTTTCACACATGACAGAGTTTTAACCGCTGAATTAAGCTTCTGTACTTCACTCTCTCATCTCTCTTTTCCTTTTCTGTCTCACTTTCTTTCTTTTGGAAGCTAAATGAGCTCAGACTACAGCTATATTATAAAAACTTTAGTGAACTGCCTCACTTTTTAAATATCCATATGCAGAACAACTTGTGCTCCTTACAAGAAATGCTTGGACGATTCAACTCAAAATAAATTCCAATACAGTCTAATACACAAATAGTGCTCCTTAGAAAATATGTATTTTAATCAACAGATCAATATTATAATAAAGTACACTTCTGGCCTCACTGCCTTTTTGGAACTGACTTCACAGTGAAGGGCACCTGCTATAGGCAGCTTTGAAACACTATGGACGTGTTGGTATAAGTACTACAAAATACACCCACAGATCATCACAAAACACTTACTTAGATGTCACTATCACAACAAAGTCACACGGATGACTCACATCAGCCCTATTGTGGCTTCAAACACACCCAAACTGGTGGTTTAAAGTAAAGAAAGCATGTTTAAGTCTCAAAACCAACATCTAACTGCATTCGAGGGAAAGACCTCAAACCATCATGATGTTCATCTGACCTTGTCTCTCAGCTACAGTTTTTTAGTGTGAATGCTCGTAACTGGCATCTATAATTAACTCTCATTTTGAAACCTGGGCAAGCCAAATTAAAGAACCCCATCAAAGTCTCTGAAGCAGCCAGACATGGACCGTTTAGGGCAGTTTGGTCTAGAGAGATCACATATGGTTTGGATATGATATGTGTGTTTGTGTGAGTAAAATATGCCAAAACTTGACAATTATAATTTCAGTTATCATCATATTAGAGAGAGTGCTGCACGAATAAGAAATAAGATAATTATTTGATGCCTTAAAATCTTCTAGAGAAGTTCTTACTTACCGTATCCGGTAAACAGGGCAGGGGCGACGAGGAGATGACACCGTGCCGCAGCAGCTAAAGTCTGTCTACACTGGAGGCCACATACGTCATAAATAGAACGCAGCAGCAGTATTCTGTCGGGGATTTGTCGTGTCGTGCCGCACCGCATCCATAAAAGGTTCCATTGTGATTTGTCGCATCGCGCCGGTGTAGACACGGTGTTAAAACAGCCAATCAGAACATTTCTCTCTTTTCGCGAGCGATGTAGCCAATGAGCGTTAAACTTTGAATTTAATTTATACGTACCTTGTATTTTCATAACGCCATGATGCTTCAGCTCACAGAATGTTTTATGTTTTTCCTCGTGGAACTTGAGGGAAATGTGCCCTCTTGACCTTCTACAATCAAATATCTCCTAATCCATGTTTGATGTTTAACGTAAGCTATTTCTGTCCAATAAGATTTCGAGGGGGGTGGGGTTACGTGTCGCAACTTTTTCTCATCTGTGACGTTGGTTCAAGTAATTTGGTCAGAATTAAATGTTTTGGTTTTTAATACTGTGTAATTAATGCAGTTTATAATTTTATTTTATTTATTTATTTTATTTTTTTGCACAAGTTTTCCCATGAACTACGGAGACCCTAAGAGCTCATGGTGGTGAAAAAAATTCGGGGTGGGAGGAAAAAATATTTTTCAAAACTTTTGCGTTCCCTCGCAAAGCACATCTTTAGAGAGAACGCAAAAGATTTGAAAAAAAATTTTTCCTCCCACCCCGAATTTTTTTCACCCACCCCGAAATCTTTCCACCACCATGAGCTCTAAGGGGCTCCGTAATGAACCATGGTTTAACTACTAATAAAATAAAAACTGTGGTTATGCAAAATGTAAATAAATCCACCAAAAAAAAAAAAAAAACATGCTTACTGCACATTTACTATAATGAAAATTAACCATTGTTAATTTTCAAAAGGGTTGTCACCTCAAAAATCAACTACATGTTTAAAGGTGTCAATATATCTCTAAAGGCCCATTCACACCAAGAAGGATAACCATAAAGATAACGATAAAGATATAGTTGTAAAACTCGTTCTCAATATTAAAGAATAGCAGAGTACACACCACAACTATTATAGAAATGATATCATTGGAATCACTTTCAGAACGATTTTTTTCCAGCTGATGAGCGGCACAATATTGACAGCCAATCATAATCAATCCTGCTATCACAAGCTCGAGAATTTAAAGAGGTACACGAGCAAGCGCTTATAATAAACAGATGTTATCATCCGCTGGTGTGAACGCTAATATCGTTACCTTTATAGCTATTTATCGTTCTTGGTGTGAACGGGCCTTAAAGTGATTAAATATATCACTATGTGTCATCAATATTACACAGATAAATAGAAACTACATTTAACATTTATAATTACAACCATGTGTGATCAATATCAATTAGCTTAGTTATCATCAATATCCACAGTTTGCTCCCAAAATAGCAAACTGGACATTGCGGTTGCATTCATCTCCTTAATGAGTTCACCTGAAACTAATATTTGAAGTACACTATAAAAAATGTATTGTCTTTCATCGCTTGCTGTGTTTGCAGTTAGTTGAGAGAAAATTCAGATAGGAAGAGACATAGAAGAGATCAGATTTATCACAATGCTCCTGGTTAGATCATGATGTAATGAATGCACACAATCATTTGATCTTTGGGACAGTTGTCTGTCAAACAAACACAGCAAAATGCATTCACTTTATTAGTATCAGTTACTGCAGATTGTGTTTTGTTGTACTTTTTCATTCTACAGCATAAACAAGAGAAGATCAATGCTGACAGAAAACTGGCAGTTACAAAAATAAGATGATACAGATATTTGCTGAAGAAAATAAAATTTGATACACAAATAAAATTGTGATGGATGCTCCTTTAAAAGGTCATAGAATCAGAATTTAAAGGTCTGCGACTCAAAGTTTGTTTTCTGCGAGTCTCTTTTAGCGCAGTCTCTAGTTTGTTGTGCATAGTTCCCCTGGGTTTTAATCCAAAACCAAAGTCTCTCTCTGGGTGCCTTCTAAAGGTGCATCAAATGTCCAAAGTGATCCAAAAAGGCTGTCCTGATTCGCTCAGGGTTGAACAGTTCACATCCGCCTCGTCTTTTCAGATGATATCACTCAATGGCTGTTGTGCAGTCCGAGTTATCTGATTGGATGCGATGGCCCTCCTCTGCTTTCTTTTATCCAGTGCCAGGCTCACCTTATATCTGCTGTGAAGAAAAGACCTTGTTAGGCTTTAACAGCACACCTGCTGAACTGACAAAAAAAAAAGAAAAGCTGCATACAATGAAAGTCTATGGGGCAAATGGGCAACGGATGGAAATGGACAAAAATGGATATTATTTTGTTGTAAAGTTTGTCATTTTTTCTACATTATTTGTTCTTAAAGGTCTATAGCGCAAGTGTGCAACTGATGGAAAATTGCCTAAATATTATTATTTTTAAGTTTGTAATTTCTTTCTTTGTTCTTTGTTCTATAGTCATTAATTAAAATATTATTAAAATTACTACATTTATATATAAAAACTTTAAAATATTATTAAACATTATATAAAACTACATATATATATATATATATATATATATATATATATATATATACACACATATACATGCATACATACAGTATAGGTCAAAAGTTTACACCCCCCTTTCAGAATCTGCAAAATGTTAATTATTTTACCATAACAAGAGGAATCGTACAGAATGCATGTTACTGTTTATTTAGTACTGACCTGAATAAGATATTTCACATAAAAGACGTTTACATATAGTCCAGAAAATAGTAGTTGCATTGATAAAAATGACCCTGTTCAAAAGTTTACATCCCCCTTGATGTTCTTACCTGAACGATCCACAGCTGTGTTTTTTTTTTTTTGGTTTGTTTAGTGATAGTTGTTCATGAGTCCCTTGTTTTCCCTTGTCCCTCGGAAAACTGAGGGGCTCATGTGCAACTATTACAGAAGGTTCAATCGCATAATATACTAAATATAATATAAATCATAATACAATAATATAATACTATATATATATATATATATATATATATATATATATAACAAAAAAGCTTGTAATTTGTGTTTTTTTCTTAATTTTTTTTTACTGACTGTTTATTTGACTTTAATAACTATTAAAATATAATTAAGACTTTTACATTTTAATATAAAAGCTTTAGAAATAGTATTACATATTATATAAAGTATTATAAAACTACACAGCATTTTATTTTAATATTAAATAAAAAAATGTGGCACTTACAATGGCGCATATTGAAGTTTGGTCGTTTCTTTGTTCTTCATTTTTCATAATGTTTACTTACAATTATCTTGAATATTTATTAAAATATTTCATATATATATATATATATATATATATATATATATATATATATATATATATATATATATATATATATATATACATATATATACACATATATACATATATATATATATATATATATATAGTGGCCTTGCCAAAGTATTCATACCCCTTCATTTTTTCCCACATTTCATGTTACTGCTTTAAATTTGTAGTTTTTTTTCTACATCAGTCTACACTCCATACATCATATTGACAAAGCAAAAACAGAATTGTCACAACTTTGTAAATTAATTACAAATAAAAAAAACTGAAATAAGTACATTGCATAAGTATTCATACCCTTAACTAAATATTTAGCTAAGGCATCTTTACAGCCTTAAGTCTTTTTTGTTTGATGCAACAAGCTTTGCTCATCAACATTTGGCAATTATCTGCCATTTGTCTCCTCACCTCTTCACCTCCTCTCAAGCTCTGTCAGGTTGGATGGGGGGCAGATGCACATTTTCAGGTTTCTCCAGAAATATTTGATTGGGTTCAGGTCCAGGCTGTGGCTGGGCCACTCAAGGACATTCACAGAGTTGTCTATAAGCCACTCTTGCTTTGTGTTTAGGGTCATTGTCCTGTTGGAAGGAAAACCTTCTGGCCAGTCTGAGGTTCTGAATGCTCTGGACTGGTTTTCATTAAGGCTATCTCAATATTTTGGTGCATTGAGCTTTTCTTCTATTCTGATGAGTCCCTCAGTCCCTGCTGCTAAAAAACAGCCCCACAGCACGAGGCTGCTACCAGCACACTTTACTTTTGGGATGTACTCTGCAGGTGATGAGCAGAGCTGGTTTCCTTTAAACATGATGCTTGGAATTGAGGTTCATCAGACAGATAATATTATTTTTCAGAGTCTGAGGGTCCTTTAGGTGCTTTTTTGCAAATTCTAAGTGTGTTTTCATGTTTCTTCACTGAAGAGAGAATTGAGTCTTGCCACACCGCTATAAAGCCCAGATCGGTGGAGTGTTGCAGTGATGTTTGTCCTTCTGTAGATTTCTCCTATCTCCACATATGATCATGGAGCTCAACTTGAGTGACCATCAGGTTCTTCGTCACCACACTAACCAAAGCCCTTCTTCATCAATTGCTCAGTTTGGACAGGAGGCCAGCTCTAAGAAGAATCCTGGTTGTTTCAAACTTCTTCCATTAAGAGTAACAGAGACTACATGCTTCTGTGACCCTTCAATGAAGCAGAATTTTTTTCTGAACTCTTCCCCAGATGTGTGGCTTGACGCAAACCTGTTTCTGAGCTCTACAGGCAGTTCTTTTGACCCCAGGGCTTGGTTTTTGCTCTGATATGCATTATCAGCTGTTGGACCTTTTATTAAGACGTGTGTGCCTTTCCAAATCATACCCATTCAATGGAATTTGCCACAGGTTACCTTCACTCAAAGTCTAGTAACACCTACAAGCAATATGAATGCTCCTGAGCTAAATTCCAACTGTCCCAGATAAGGGTATGAGTACTTATGCAATGGAATCATTTAAGTTTTTTTAAGTTTAAGTTTCTATTAAGTTTTACTTTTTATAAATTTGCAAAGATGTAAATATTTTATTTTTTTTGCTTTACCATTATAGTGTATGGAGTGTATAATGATGTGGAAAAAAGTAATTTAAAGCAGTTTAACAAAGCAGCAACATAAAACATGAAAAAAATGAAGGGGTATACTTTCGCAAGGCACTGTATATATATATATATATATACACACACACACACACACACATATACACATGTACATATATATATACATATATATATATATATATATATATATATATATATATATATATATTGCTATGGTATCAAGAATCATGTCAGATATTATTGTACCATTATATCTATTCTCCTGACGTTTGACCTATTAAATCCACTTGGCTTTCATCTTACTGGTCATTAGTCTAAATATAGAGTCTGTAAATCTTGCCTGCCGCTTTTGGACAGTTTATCTCATTTTCCATTTCCTTTTCTTTTTTTTAGCCCTCGAACTGGGCTGGCCTTTGAGCGGAGGAGAGCACAGGGAAACGACGGGGCAGGAAAAAAGGGTGGAGAGGGAAAAAATAAAACAAGGTGTGGGAAATCAAATGATTAAAAGTGTACCCGTGTGTATGCGGGACTCTGAGTGATGTTTGGACGTGCAGACGCACTCGAGATGATCCTCCAGCTGCACCTGCACCTCCCGGAGCTTCGGCCTTCTGCGTACGTACTCCACCTTGGCCACCTGAGAGAGAGAGATAGAGAGAAAGAGTGAGTGTGGGAACATCCTGAGCTGCACGCACACACACTCATCACCCTATCAACAGTGTATTTTTCCTCTGCCGTTCCAGAGGTGAGATAAGGCGAGAGCTAAATGTGACTCGTCGGTTTCCTGTAATGCAGATGAGCCGCCTCAAACCTCTCTTTATAAACACACACACACACACCCCTCACATCATACTGACAGACTCCTTCCCTCCCTGCCAACTCAGCTGCCCTGCAGGCCCATTTATACAATACTTTATTCAGGTCTGAACACTCACACACATAGCTGGCGAGATAAACGCAATAGAACACACCCCGCAGCCGTGGCGTTACAGACAGATATTTGCAGCGGTTAACTCAAGGTTAGGGCTATTCGTTAACTAGCTGCGGAAGTCTGGCCTGAAACGCTTTCTGTGTGCTCAGCGGCCCTGAAATCCTCGTTGACATTGTCCTCCCTTTGGCACGTCCTACGCCTCACTCTTGTTACATTTGAATTTGAGAAATGTGAAAAGCTTTACATGCTGAAAATGAGCTGGACAAGTGGCAAACACGGCCACGGCCTAGTGCGAATGAGGATTTACGTACGTCAACAAAAACATGTTTTCATTATAAAGTAAATGTGCTCAGTGAAGGAGAAAGAAGGTAGAAGGTCATAGTTGTGTTTCATTTAACTATCAACTTTCAGATGTTTCACCTATAGGTCCTACAAAAAGGCACAAATGAGACCATTTTTCACATGCAGGAAAGGCACTTTAAAATGAATGGGAATGGCTTGACACAGGTAACTTGGTCTGGGAAGAATTAGATAAGAAACATCTGAGTTCATACTGTAAAGCTGCAGAGTTTAGCATCATGGAAAACTGTGCACAGAAACTTGAGATCTCTTCTTAAACTCTGGAAGAGACACATTACTTGGGTCTTTTTGCAGGAGAAACATCTGAGAAGCAGGAGACCTAAGCTAAATCCACCATTTGCTTTCTATTTTATCTCACTGCTCTCTAGAAGAAACAACTGAGATAGTTTTGTCAGTTATTTGTGATTTGTATCAAAATCGAGGGGCAAAAACCTAGGGAACTGCCTACCTAGACTGAACTTTTGGGCATCTTTTTTTGGCATGTGGCATATATATATATATGCACACACACACATTTGTGTGTGTATGTTTGAAAAGCATTTAATTATGACAATTGAAAGCATTTAAAATATGAATTTTAATTTTAAATCTTTACAATTTAATTATTTTTTAAAAATATTTTGTTTATTATTTTTATTTAAAACAATCTATACATTTTATATAAATATAAAAATAATATATAAATATAATATATAAAAAGTATATATATACAAAATAAATATTTTACATGTACTCTTAATAAAAAAAATGTGTAAAAATTAAAGTGTGAAATTATTTAACATAATTACATAAATAGTTGTATTTAATAGTTAATATTTTATATTATACACACACATATATTAATATAAAATGTATAGCATGTGTATATATATGTATATATAAAATGTTTATATAAAAGTGAATATAAAAACGTTAGATATTATTTTATATTTATATATACCCTTTGTAAAAAAAAAAAGTAAAATTATTTAACATAATTACTATTGATAATAATAATAATTGTGTCAAACATTTGTGTCTATAAAATAACTATGTATATATTATGTATATATAGATATGTTATATAATATTTTATAATAATCTATATATAAATTCTTAGTTATATATTAAAAGTGCTATATTTATTAGTCATAAAAAATATTTTAAAATGTAAATTTGTTAAATGATTTTTTTTAAATACATATTATATTTTGTATTTTTAAAATATTTAAAACAATTATCATTAATTAATAACTTAACTTATATTATGCCATGTATTATAAGTATTATAAAATATATTATAGTAGTATTATAAAGTATTATAAAAATTAAATAAAAATTATTTAAAATATTATAATTTAATATTGTCAGTATTTCAAATATCATTTGTAAATACTGTATATCCAAAATAGAAAATGCTTGACAGCAAACAACAAAACATATATTTACACAAACAATTAAAATTTTACAGGTAAAGATGTGTGTGTTGTCACCTTCACGGTCCTGTGGTGCTTTTTGGACGGGTGGCAGCGCATGTTGCTGGTGTTGCAGCAGCCCGAGCATCGTCTCACCTCCACACACGGAGGCCAGATCAGGAAGTTGGCGGCCGTGGGATCGACCTGACTACGTGGGATCTCGTAGATCACTGTGCGAGTCTTACAGACGGCGGGCACTGCCTCCTCTAAACACACAACGAACCCATAAACACAGAATAATCACGAGAGCTTTACAACATGTATGTGAATACTGGTATGGGCTTTTTTACCAATGCTTCTCTTGCGTCTGGAGTGAGAGTTCTTGAGGTGTCTGCTGTCATACAGATGCTCCTTATGGTGGCCTCCTTTAACATCCTCCAGCACCTCATTCTCTGCACCGAAATAATGAAGCAAAAAAGTCAACAGTGTAACATCTTTTGGCTTGTAGAACAAGCTAACATCCCTCCCTCACTATTGTCAAGAAAGAGCGCCCTTGAACCTCTTTGTGAATGTAATTGAAAAAAAAATCAAGAAAACCCGGTCTGATTACTACTGTAAGTAAAGAATACAGGTGTCTGCCAACCTGCCAGCACACTTCATTCGAAAAACGTCCTTCATTACACACAGATCACAAAGAAAATATATGCACCGCCGGAGGACACACAGAGAAAACCCAGACTCAACAATAAAATGTTCGGAAAGGATTGCGTCATTGAAATGCTTTAAGGACAGCAGGATTGTTAGTCTGACCAAAGTGTGCAGTATTTAATCATGCTGTTCCACTGAGCCATTCAGCGGGACGACGGGGGACAGAGATGCCCCTGTTGTTGCCCCCGGAAACCAGCCCAATGGAGGAGGAGGGTGGTTTTAATTCAGGGGTTGAGCACCGTGGCCGACCGACCCGCTCGTCTTTTCACACAGTCGTTAGCGGAGCGACAGACCTCACAAACGCAAACACTACTTGAGCTTCAGCCTCTTTTCTCTCCCAAACACACACTCGCATGCAGAGACGCACACAAACTGAGGAATTCGACATGAATAATACATTACAGCAGCGCTGGCATTCAGCCGCACTCAACTCATAAAGGCGGCATGACAACAGTATAATGGAGAGAGTCTCTTGACCTCCCTCAGGCACCAGCCACACAGACGCAGCTGTTTGCATTTCAATTACAGCGCGTATGGGCCAAATCGAATTTGAGACTCATATCGTTATGGCTGCAGCATTTCCTCATTAGATGCGCTGGAAGTTTATATTTGAAGCACTGAGGAGATTTTAACCCTTTCGGTTGGGTCGGTAAATTGATGCTAATTCTTTGCCATCAAGAGTTTCCAATCAGGGTCAAGTGAACTGAAATCGAAACCAGCCAAATCGTACTGGGCTGCCTGCCTTATATATGATTCGTGGGGTGTGAAAAACGACACATTTTGTTGCGCAAACAACTAGTCAATTTTAAAAATATGTAGTTTTGCATATGTAGTTGCGCATCTTTCCAGTGTAAAGGCAGCTAGAGATGATGAATTATGATTGAGAATGCAAATAGATGCAAGAAATAGGACCAATAGCAATGCAGTATGCAAATATTGCAATGACATCATCACTGTCGTTAGATTTTGAATAACAAACATTCTATAAAAAGTTTTTTTTAGAACCCTGAATTCTAAATTTTAATTTATTTGTTTTCATTTTTTGGTACACAAAACAAACAAACAAAAATGCTTACATTTCTAAGTCTGAATGAATTATCGCTCAATAAACACTTCACGATTGGACTACATTTTAATAAACGAGACTACCCCTTTCAAAAAAATTGAATGATATAGTTTACTGGGTATTTGCATTTTCAGGGTCTAAAGGCCCGTTCACACCAAGGACGATTACTATAAAGATAACGATAAAGATATAGCTTTAAAAATCGTTCTCAATATTAAAGAACAGCAGAGTCCACACCACAGCTTTAACGATAAAGGCACAGAGAAACGATATCGTTGGAATCACTTTCAGAACGATTTTTTCCAGCTGTCGAACGATACAGACATTGCCACTCAATCAGAATCCATCCTGTTATCACAATTTAAAGCATCAGATGAGCCTGCGCGTAGAATAAACAGACGATATTGTCCGCTGGTGTGGATGCTAATATCTTTATAGTTATCGTTCTTGGTGTGAACGGGGCTTTAGACTGATGCTGACATTGACGTATTTGATTTGGTGCCGCCAACACATGACATCATTTACCAAGTTCAAATACTCCAGTGGCACCACGGGTGCAGGAATGGCACTGCGGTCTCTAGGCAACAAGTGCTGAGGCGTTCGCTTTAAACTCGATTAAATGTCGAGGTCCATGAACTTTGAATGCAGTGAAAGATTGAGTGAGTCTCCTCTGAAAGGACATTTCCCAGAGTCTTGATCTCCTAACATCGTGTCTCAACGCTTTGGTGACTTGACACGTTTCACTCGTGAACAAATCAATGTCTTGTGGTAGTTGCAGTCCTTATTTAGCAACGTGTTAGTGAGTGAGTGTTAACAAATCAGTTGAGTGAATGTTTCAATGAGTCACTCTCAAAATAAACTTCTTGCCACCTATTCCATTAAGATGTAACCTGCACAAAGGGCCAATAAGCAAAACCGTGAACGAATCTAAACAAATCTTTTTCCATTTGAAAAGACTCAAAAGATTCAAATCAGTGATATGAATCAACACCAGCTGCCACTGCCTTTTAAGTTTAGGATATACAACTTACTCAACCTACTAGCTCGTCTTATCAAATAATAAGAAAAACAGTGAGACTTTACCTAAGTAGTCAATCTCCAGGATCCTCTGGAGGTCGCTGATGCTGCGGATCTCACTGTTAGAGAGTCTCTCAATCAGCTCTTGTGGGATTGGCGCTTCCTGTGAAAAAAATGTAATAAAAAAAATACATCAAATTCCCAAAGTTTGTTGCAGCTTGTCATAATATTTCATCACTGTTTCTTTAAAATATTGATAAAGCTGTTTTAAAAAAAAACTTTATATAATTTTATAAAAATAACCAAGAAAACAGAGAAGTCCTATTTATACCCTCGTGTGTCAAGCATTAGGTTTAAACATATCTCATATTTTCATCTCTTTGAAAACTCAAAATGCATTAATGCACAAACAATTCATTAAAAACATTGTGACTGATTAAGTGCACACAGTGTGTTGAAAGTCCAGTGAACTTGATGGTTGCACCACTTGACACATGTGCAGAAAACTTTCTTTTTTTCAATTGTAACCAACATGAGTGCAGATATTACATTTCCACGTGTTTAAACTATTTCAGATTATTTTATTTTTTTTATCTATGGGTTAAAAATAGATTTTAGAACGTCCATCATCTTTGACATTCTCGTTTCTCACATAAAATAAATTGAAATACGATTTTATATCCATTTAAGTTATAATGAAGAACTGCTTAGTGACAGGCCTTACTATAAACGCTCTCTCTTTCTATTTATACAAGGAATCTCTCTCTTAAGGAGAAATCATCGCGTTCTTCTTCTTCTGTCCTGAGTGCATGTGTGTTTAGATGTTGACCGTACCTCAGCGGCTGCTGAAAGCAGAGAGAAGCAGCAGAAGAGAGAGTGGATCAGCGTGGCTCTCATCTCCACTGTGGTCCAAATGTGTCCCAGCGCAGGCGAAACCTTCCCGACCGGAGCCGCAAAGATGCTCCAACCGGCGTGGAGCCAGGGAACATGCCTTTCCACAGACAAATCTCTCAAATGATAAACTCTTCACAAGTCCGACAAGTTCACAAACCGAGCACTAAAATCTTTATGAAAGCAAACGAACTCCTTTTAATAAGCTCTTGTCGCTTTTCATCCACTAAATTAACTCAAACCCACAAATCAGTGAGCGAAGTCATTTCACAGAAAAAAGTGAATGAAGCGATCCTTTCACCGCATTAGAATTATATATATATAAAAAATAATTCAAATAAATCTAAATCCAAATGTACTCCTAGGCTCAGAATCGTTGTACAGAGTCCACATTTATCCAAAGTAGTCCCTTTTTTTTGCACCGTCTGTGTCCTCACATAAAAGTGGTTTGGTTCAAACTTGCGTGGAAAGGATCTGACAGTGAATGAACTGCAGCTTCTCTCATCTCCTCATCTTAAACTCAACGAGGCGCGCGCCCCCTTTCAAGTCACCGCGTCAGTGAATGTGAAAACTGCAGTAGTGCGGATTTGATTCATCTCAGTAACTCGAATCTTAAAAAAATGATTCATTCAGTGACCCTTTCTGCGGGTTACGTCAGTAGGTGACGAAGCGACATCAGTCACTCGAGTAATTCGCTAAAAACACATTTGTTCAGAAATGATCCACCACTAGAAATAGGAATGTTTCGCTTGGCTAAACCTATGAAGACAGAAATGATTTCCACTTCGCTCTACATTTCCTCAAGATTTGATAAGTGAGGACGTGACATATTCCACACAAAAAAGTGCGTCGCGTGTATTAAAATAACGAATATATTTTGTTTTATATTCCGACTCTGGAGGTGATACCAGAAAAAAAAAAAAATAGAATCCTGGCCAAAACACAATAGAAAATGTAATGGATTTAAGGTTATAATGGGACTTGTATTGGTTTGAACTAATGGTGCCTACTGGTATGTGATGGATTCTATTGGTGGGATGTTAAATCATATTGGGAAAATGTTTAAAACACACTACAAAAAGGAATTTTGTAATGGTTTTACTTGAAAAGCTAATGGTTCATAATGGTATTTCAATGGAAACCATTGGAATTTCTGTGATGGTTTCTATTGGGCTTCTATTGTTTTTGTTTTTTTTTAGCAGGGTACACGTACGAAAAAATAACCATGGTTTTACTACAAATAAAACCATATGGTTACTGTAGTTAAATAATGGTAACCACAAATTAAATGGTTTTGCTAGACTAACCGTTTGTAGTAAAAATGTGGTTATACAAATGGTAATCAATACACCAAAAACAAAATGGTTACTACACTTTTACTACAATAAAACCATGGTTAATTTTCTTAAGGGATAGCAAGGTGTTTTCCTCAGAGCTAGTATAAAGTTAATAGTTAACAATACGTTCAGATTCAGACGGTGTTTACATTAGCCATGTTCTGTCAGACTAATGTCTAACCGGAGAAATAGGGGTGAGTGAGTTTCAGGGTCTGCTGAAGCCAGTGTTCTCCTCAGTTTTAGATGGGTGAATCCTTAATTAGCCCCACTGAGACAGGAAGCATCACAGACTGACAACTATTGAGGAGAAAAGATTGGAAAGAAAGCAACACTGAATAGACTACAAGAAAAAAAGGAGAAGGTGAAAACAGCAGACTGCAGGAGGTGAGCACATTGTCCTAGAGTTGAAACAATAGCTGATAAGATAGACATGGCACACACACTACTACTTTCCAAATTGGGTTTGGTGCGATTTGGTGAGGTAAAAGTGAATAAAAGAATTCTCTGGAAACTTTCCATCCATTCCGCACATACCAAAGACAGTGCATTCTGGTTGTACATGTTCTTGTTTCATTTCATATAAGTGTGTGTGTGTGTGACAAGCATGAGTTGCATTCCTGACCCTGGCTTTAGCCGTAAGATGGAGAGGAATGTGTGAGGACCCACGCACACACACCAAAGCTTCAGCAGGTGAAGAATCTGGAAATCCAGAGTCTATATAATTCATGACTGACATCTCAATGAAGACAGAGGGGGGAAGGGGTATGAGGTCAGATGAGCTGAACTGAAAGGGCTGATACAGAAAGAAGTTTTGATATGAATGGCTATCAAGTGACGGTTTGATATGGAGGAAAAAGGAAAAGCAAATGAGGGGACATTTTTTATGGCTGTGGTAAAAATAGGCAGAGAAAGAAGGAACTATGTGAGTTGAAGTCCCCTGAGACGCCGCCTTGCCAAAGAGAATGAGTCACGGCGCAACCACATCTACCAGTAATGTGTGTGTGGGAAACCTCCATGGAGCACAGAGTAGCATACTTGTACCTTTTCTGTAAGACGGACACACTTGGACATATGGATACCCACACATACCTCGAGCACCGGTGGTCCATGCCAAGCTGGGATTCCTGCCAAAACCAAAAACCTTTGCTCTCCTTCCCATCCATCCAAGCATGAGAATAATAAGTTGAACTTCTATCGTGTACAAACACTGCACGCTTGCTGGTCAAGCTCTTGACTTGAGGGACTTTTAAGGAATAGTTCGGAAATGAAAATTCTGTCGTCATTTATTCACTCTGATGTCATTCCAAACCTGAATTTGTTTCTTCTGTGGAATGCAAAAGGAGAATTTAATCAAAGCAATTTATAGTTTTAAGTGTTATACTTTATGTAAATTTAGAATAATAACATATAGAAAAACTTTTGTCTACCAAATAGAAGTGAGTACCTCCCAACTATAAAGTATGTGGAAAAAAATACACTAAAAGAGTAGATTGTCTGAATTGATAGTATTCAAAAAACACTAGGCAGAAAGTACCTGGATGACCTACCGGTGTATGCAATGGACACTTTACTATCCCATGAAACCACAGGAGAAGATTTATGAATGGCAGTGAGGCTCGTAGGTCATGTGATAGAAACAATATCACAAATGTAGTACATACAAATTTCATTCATACCAACCATATTCAGATTCATTATATTTTGAATAAAAAGGTTAACATTTTGAAATTTGATGGTTACACCACTTGACATTTTTATTTCAAAATATTTGAAAAAATTATTGTAGAAAATGTTTTAAAAATTAACAACAACATCAAAAACTATTGCACTACAAGTTTTCTGATACAAGCCAATTTTAGACAATATGATTTTGTATAGAGCCCCACTTATTAATTTATGGCCACATTTTAGTTAACTGTGGCAACGATTTAATTTATTCCCACAACTTTGGAGAATAAATTGTTCCCTCATTTTAGGTATATTGTGGCCATGTTCTAATTAATTCCCATGATTTATCTAAAACGGGAACAAATTAATAAACCATGGCAATGAATTTTTAATTTATGGCCACAATAATTTTTCAACCTGATTTCACTGGAAAAAAAATTGTATGAATTTGCACAATGTGAATTGTACGAAAACATACATTTATAGAATAGTCAAGTCACCTTTATTTACATAGCGCTTTTACCAATACAGATTGTGTTAAAGCAGCTTTACAGTATCAAATAGGAAAATAGTGTGTCGGTAATGAAAAAGGACAATAGTAAACACTAAATTTTCAGTTAAAGGCAGTTCATCATTTAATTCAGTGATGTCATCATCCAGCTCAGTTCAGTTCTAATAGTATTTGTGCAATAAACGATATCACAAGAAATTAAGTGTCCCCAAGTAAGCAAGCCAGAGGCAACAACAGCAAAGAACCAAAACTCCATCAGTGACAGAATGGAGAAAAAAACCTTAGGAAAAAGCAAGCTCAGTCAGGGGTCCAGTTCTCCTCTGGCCAGACGAACCAGCAGTTTGTGCTGAGGACTCATCTGGTTCCTGAGGTCTTGTCCCGATAGCCGTCTGGGTGACAAGGTCTTCACTGGGGCTCATCTATTTTTCCTGATCTCCGCTGACATTCAGGGCTGTAGAGGTCGTCTCTAGGTGATGATCCACCATCTGATCTGGATCCAGACTGGATTCGGGTGACTGCAGTGACCATCTGATCTGGATCCAGACTGGATTCGGGTGACTGCAGTGACCATCTGATCTGGATCCAGACTGGATCGGGTGGCTACGGTGATCTCGGAAAAAGAAAGAAAAAGAGGCGTCCTCGGCAGTTCAGACTTCGCAAGTTCGACTCGGGAGTGCAAACTCCCGAGGACGGGAGGACACAAGTCGGGTAATTCTGCAAATGGAACAGCAGTGTACTTGATAACGTCAGTCAGCATGCCCAAGTTATCTACACTGCATTACAATACGACAATATACAATATCAAACACCACCGCCTCTTTTTGTTTTCATGTAAACATATTAATAGCCCCAAAATGTGATCCATGCAACGCCTACACGCATTACAATAAAACGAAATTATATCAAACACTTTCGTAAAAGTGTTTTCGTCAAAAGCCTTTTCGTTTTCTTCAAAATATAAAACACAACCCTCTTTTCATTTTCATTTTAAAAATATAAAACATTAATATGTGGTTTAGGTAATATGTGCACATATGCTTATCTTCACTGTATGTATAATAAAATGAACAACGCTGCCTTTTTTTGTTAAATGTCTGTTTTAATGAACAATATAATAGCCATTATAAAAGTAAAAGATACTTATGTAATAGGAAATAAAGACAAAAGCAAGTAATTGTCAAATGTATGTAATGTTAACAAAGTCAACGCATTACGATTAATAAATAAATAATTTATGAAACATAAATTTGTGTTTAGCCAAAGCGATATGACCTGGAAGAAATAATAGATTCATGAGACCAAACACTGCCTGTTAGATTTACCCAAAACGAATTTAACCTCATGTTTAACCACTACAGAGACATCAGAGCCAGCGGCAAATGTCAGAAGGACTAGCCGCGGTGAGGCTGCTCTCGGCGGATACATGAGCACTGAGCGCCCGGTGATCGCGTGGAGCTCACGTCTCCGAAAAACTGTACTTGGCTCGATGTGAACTTTGAATTGGAACAGTACTTGGGTGATGACTGATGACATTTCACAAGTCCTCAAGAACACAAGTACAGACAAGAACACATATTGAGAAATGGCCAGACTAATATTAGCATAGATGCCATTCTTCTTACGATGTAACAAGTACATTGTGTGTTATGAGAAGTGTTCCCGGTTCCGGTTGACCTAATTAATGCACCAAAACAATCCTTTAACGGATTTGAATAATAGAAGCCAGGTTAAAGAGATGGGTTTTTAATCTAGATTTAAACTGACAGAGTCTGTCTACCTCCCAAACAGTGTTAGGCCAGAGTTTGGCCGCTAAATAGTAAAAGGATCTGCCGCCCACAGTTAATTTTGATATTCTAGGTATTATGAAATGGCCAGAGTTTTGAGAATGCAGTGGACGTGGAGGACTATAATGCGATAAGAGCTCGCTCAAGTATTGAGGTGCTAAACCATTCAGGGCTTTATAAGTAATTAGCAAGATTTTAAAATCTATACGAAGTTTAATAGGGAGCCAGTGCAGTGTTGACAGAACCGGGCTAATGTGGTCATACTTCCTGGTTCTAGTAAGAACTCTTGTTGTCAAAGTTAACGAGATATTAGGTTGCTTCTCTAATTTTACATGCAAGTATAGTCGAAATCACAGCACAGTTATTGTCATTACTTATGTGTATTTGATTTCATCAGACGACGGCTCGATTATCAGGAGTTTTGTGCAGATTAACATCTTGGAAGGAAGAGCTGGTTATGTAGTCTTAAGGTGAAAGTATACTTCAGCCATCCGTGTCCACGGACTATAATGGGTCGCGTTTCAGTCACTATTTTATATCCATTCCATTGTCTGACAACAGAAACAGTTAAATTTATCAATGAAAACAGTTTTATTGAGAATTTAGCTGCATCAAAATACAGTATGTGGGCACAGAGTGGCAAACAATTCGAATAATAAATGTAGGCTTACATTTTGCATGTTTAGAAGAAGTGAGTTGCCCTGTCGTGCAAAAATGTAAACAGGTTTGTGTAAGTAAATTGCTCAGTGCAAAGAAAGAGAAGTAATGGGAACCTGGAATTTCTTTTTTCATGTGTCTATTAGTTCTTTGAAAAACATCTATGATCTTTGAAACATGTCTAATCTTCATGCTCTATGTTGACTATGGTTTCAATAATAATAAACATACATTTGCATAAAGCATCCATATTTGTACATGCCCATGTAGATTAGTGTACTAAAAACTTTAAAAGTATTAATTTAAGGTACATTTAGAACAAATAAAAATGTGCGATTAAGTTGCGATTAATCACGAGTTAATTCACAATCATGCGATTAATCGCGATTAAGTATTTTAATCGATTGACAGCCCTGTATTTGGACGACATTACGCAAATATTTCCACATCGTGGCGTAGACGTGGGTTTGAGACTTTAGTCTTTGCAACTTTAGAGATCTCATCTATGCACGAACAGCTTGTAACACTCCAAAGAGGAAGGAAAACTGGAAATCGCATCATATGACCCCTTTAAAGGGGTCCTATTATGCTTTTTCACTTTTTGAATTTTAGTCAGTGTGTAGTGTGTATGTTTGGGCATCTACAAAGTTACAAATCTCAAAGTCCACTCCAAAGGGAGATATTTAGTTTTTTAAAAATCCTTTTTCAAGAACTACAACGAATGGCTCGTTTGGACTACAAAGTTGTTTTCCTGTATTTGTGATATCACAAAGTGACCCATTAGAATATCATTAATATAAATCCCGCCTACGGAAATTGAAATGGTTGGGAGGTGGGGAGAATGCATGGTTGAGCACTGCACGTTTCAAAATCGAAACCCAGTGCTAGTGTTTTTATATCACTGTATTTCTGAAGGAAACCAACTGTCTTCAGAAAATTATGGATGTCATTTTCATTTCATCTTGCATGTAATGTCTGATAAAGCAGTGTTTGTGAGAGGAGTACTGCTTTGTGTACAACGTTACCGGGGAAACCTAGATCTCTCCCACTCCAACAGCTACTCCTGCTGGCAGAGAATGAATCTGCATATATGCCGCCACAAATAGTGTAAATCTGTGGGACTATTGTATAAATAAATTCAACTGTATAACAGTTGCAGTTCCACTGCTATGCATGTAATGGTAGAATTAAAGAACAATAAACATAATACATCTTACCATTGCACTTATCTGTACACAGTAAATGCAGTTATTTTTAAGCTGTTGTTGACATTCAATCTAAAATGTGATTAAGCCAAAAAAAACAACAACAATAAAGTTACCAATTTAATATGTCTTGCAATATCTGTGCGTCCAAAGGTTCTGCGCGATCCTCTTGTTCAATATTCTCAGGGTCTGAATTGATATAGCAATATTGATGAACTTGCTGCTTTGGCAAGGGGCGGAGCAATACTGAAGCAACGTCTGTTCGCCAATCACAACGCACTGGGACAGCTAACCAATCACAACACATTTTGTTTTTCGGAAGGCGGGCCTTCATCAAAACCAGAACTAATCGAGCCATTTGTGCCAGGCTGGGGAGAGAGGTATTGTAATAATGTCAATTATGTTCAAAAGAATGCGATTTTCGAATCACCAAGCATGAGAGCATGTTCTAGTACACCCCAAAACAAAATCAAGACTTTGTAAAAGAGCATAATAGGACCCCTTTAACCACAAGATTTTTTACCACAAGATTTGCATTCGTGTGTGGTTTCTTTCCAGGCACGCACACAACTTTAGCAAGATAAATACGATCACTACAGTAGAGCTTGCATCCGTACGCTTTCCCGGTCAGTCTAACTCTGCTTAATGGGCAGGGGAGCTGGCCTGCGCGTCTTGTTCAGAGCGCTGATTGGCTCGCTGAACGGGTGCTGAGACTGATGCATCAACTTCGGCTTGTATTAAAGGAAACTAAGACACATAAATATGTTCTTAATAGTGGCCTTTTTTATACCGTTAGTTTCTCAATTTGGTGTGTTTCACCGGGCTGCGAAGAAATATAGAGCTGAGTATCATCAGCATGACAGTGAAAGCTAACACCGTGATCCCTGATGATTTCTCCCAAGGGTAACATGTAAAGCGTGAAAAGTAACGGCCCTAGTACTGAGTCTTTAGGCACTCCATACTGCACTTGTGATCGATATGATACCTCTTCATTCACTGCTACGAATTAATGGCGGTCAGATAAGTACAATTTGAACCATGCTAATGCTCAAAGTTTTCTAGTCTATTCAAAAGAATGTTGTGGTCGATGGTGTCGAACGCAGCACTAAGATCGTTAATTTAGCCACTGTATTGAATAAATACCTGGGGTTATGTTTGTTTTCTTCTAAAAGAGATAGAAAGTAATCAGATCTAGCAGTTTTTTTATGCTTTTCTGTAGGATAGGGTACTTTCCCACCATGCAATATGAAATACCTCTAGTTTTGTTTTCCTCCAGTTGCGCTCCATTTTCCGGGATGCTGTCTTTAGGGCGTGAGTGTGCTCATTATGTCAAAGTGTCTAACTGTTATCCTTAATCTTCCTTAAGCGTAAAGAAGTAACGGTATCTAAAACGCTTAAAAAGAGAGAGTCTATAGTTTCTGTTATATTATAAAATTTTTCTGAGCTATTGGATATGCTGAGGAATTGCGATAAATCAGGAAGATTACATTTACATTTACATTTAGTCATTTGGCAGACGCTTTTATCCAAAGCGACTTACAATTGGGAAATACAAAAAGCGATTCATCTTGAAGAGGCAGTCAGACAGAGGAAGTGCTCGTAACAGCAAGTCTCAGTCAATGTTCAAATAAGTACAAGCTAGTAGGTGGAGAGAAAGATAGAGGGAAAGTTTTTTTTTTTTTTTTTTTGAGTTTAGGATGAAGTCAAGTACTGCCGAAAGAGATGAGTTTTCAGTTGTTGCTTGAAGGTTGCCAGGGATCCAGATTGCCAGATTACTTACAAAGCAGTCTTTTGTGGTAGAAGTGATGGTTCTACCATACTTGTAACAAGGAGTAGAATTTACAGTTTAAGCTATATGGAGTTTACATAAGACTATATAATGATCTGAGATATCATCGCTTTGCTGCAGAATTTCAACCATTAATATCAATTCCATGTGACAGTATTAAATCTAGAATATGATTTCGACAATGAGTAGGACCTGACACGTGTTGTCTAACCCCAATAGAGATCAAAATGTCTAGAAATGTTAATCCCAATACTTTTTCATTATCAACATGGAAAATATAAGCATGAAAGTACACCCCTGAATATTAAAAAGACGTAAGCAGATCGTACGAAAATGTACTAATATATACAAATTATTCAGTTTGCCAAAACTTAAAATTGTTACGAATTACCATGACATCGTGTTGCATGTCATGTGCTCTTTACAGATGCTATTTGTTCTCATTTGTCTCACATTCGAGCATGTCGTGCCAACTTTGAAAATGTGAAGGCATGAATAAGAATGAAGAATTTGGTGTCCCAAAGTATTGGCTCTTATGAAAGCGAGTGAAAGTTGAGCAAGTGAGAAATAACGTGTCTTGAAATGCCATGCAGCATCGGTGCCAGAACAGTGGGACCAAAATATGTTCATCTGTAATGGAGCTTGGCAGTGGAATGACAGCATCAGTTATTTTGGTTTGCTCTGCAGCACTCATGAGTGGACCAAAAAAAATTAAAATGTACATACAAAAGTATTATTGATGGGGGAGGAAAACCCTCTGCTGTCTCTCTCTATTCCTGCACTGTTCATCATCCCCAGTGTCTCTGGCTCCTGCAGAGCTTCAGTGTGTCCGGAGGAATTAACAGACCAAGACCTCTGCCACCAGAGACAAGCCCTCAAGCCCTCACAAGAATAACAGTGTGTTGCAATGCTTGAGCGAGGAGAAAAAAAATAAATAAGGGAAATTCCCAGGCGCAGTCCAGACAGTTTACACAAAGAGACATAGACTAGACTTCTCTCACCATCCTCCAATTACTGGCTTTGCGTATTTTCTTATCATACGTAGACTGTGTGTGTTTGTGCATGTCTCATCTCATCCCTGTAAGCCATTTAATAAGGAGACCCTAAGATGGAAGAAAAAAAGAAGGAAAGAAAGGTGTGGTGAGCATGTTTGCTGTACCTGGAAGGTGTGTTTTTTGCAGCGCGTGTAAGTCGTATCAAAAATGTCTTTACGAAATATTAACTAGCATCCTTGCTGTATGTAGCGGTGCTTTTAACTTAACTTGTCAGTAGCATGACATTAGCTCAGCTATTCTCAAAATAGCATCGATTTTCCTGTAGCAAGCTACTTTTTTCCAACATACTGTAGCGGTGACAAAACTCAATTGCTGTTATGCTTTATGTCACAGTGCATTATGCTAACAGCCTTACAGCTAAGCAAGATGTATTAAAATCAACATGAAATCCAAATGGACTTAATTTTCTCTCTTAATAGATGTTCCTGGTTTAATTCCAAAAATAATTCTGTAATGTTTCAGCAAAATGTAGCATCTTGCTAGTAAAGCTAACCAATAGCAAAATGGTTACCACTCCTTTTAAAAAAACTCACATTCAGTTTCTATTCTTGTATGTAACTCTGATCTTTTAATTTAATTAGTTCTAAATGGATATAATTTAGTCTAACATTTATTCTCCTTGAATATTCTGTTTTAGTTAGAAATATATCACATTATGAAAGTGGAAAATTGGATACATAAAGACCTTCAAATTAACTTGAATCAAAATATCTCTTAAAACATTCTCTCTCTCAAACTGTTATACATTTTTTTTATTAAAATACAAATAATTTTTGTTAATGGAATTAAGAAATTAAACCTCAAATAAAATAAAACATAAATATTAAACGAAAAATTAAAATTTTAAAATAAAAATTTCCCTTTAGTTTAAAAATAGAACTATATATATATATATATATATATATATATATATATATATATATATAAGAAAAACTAGAAAAATGACAAAAGCGCATGAAATTACTCAAATTAAAACTGAAAAGGCTAATTCAAGCTATAATAGAATATAATAATAAAAAATGATATTGCACTCAAGTAGCATTAAGAAACCTGACTTAAAGTCATGGACAACAAAAATTTTGAAGTTAAATATAAAATTTCACCGAAAAAATGAATACAAATTACCAATTAATTTTGAGTTCCTGTGCAACATAATCTTGAACTAGCTTGCAGCTGAACAAGCTCAAGTTTCAAAAGGAGCTTCCCCAACCCTGTTTTGCATTAGTGCGTAGGTCAGAGAGGACATCAAAGCCTAAACTCAGAGTAAGCCTTGTTTGGCTGCTAACCAAAACCTATTGTGCGTTGTTGCAGGAGCATTTGGATGGTAGCCAACCAAAGGCTTATCCTAGATAATGCTCGAATATGCTTAAATATGCCAGAGTTTACTCATAAATACTACTGTCATACGTCAAACAACATGTGCACGGTGACGATGCAGTTTGTATTTGAGCGCAGCCAAAGAGGTCAAGACCGACAATGTTGCAGGGCTATCGAGACCTGCTGCAATCAGTATGAAAATAAAGCTTTGTTTTGATATCTATGATCTGACACACTCAAGCAGGAACATGCTTACATGTGTGTATTGCAGTGTGGAATGCTCTTACTCTCGGAAACAGCGTGGTACAACTTTATCTGCATTGTACAAGGCCAAGTCTCTGTTACAGCGTTTGCACATGCACAGTTATTGACCTAAGTATGTTAACTCATTAGTGGTACTTGGTAATGGTGCATATTTAGAGTTAGGGATTTGAACAAACCCCTAAAGCCCAAATTATACTTATAGACTTTCATTGCGTACTCCATTTGATAGCGTACACGAACACAGGCTTCAAGGTTCATGTGTGAGCTGAGCATACATATGCACAATTCTGTCATGACAACTCTCTGAGAGTTTAGCATGGTAGTATTCATGGCAATATTAATGTGTTTGGTCTTGGCAAAATAAATATGCTACCTTGCTGCTGCTCTGGCAGAGCGAGTACCGAGACTTGCTACTGTCAAGACATCCTGCTGTGAGCATGTAGGAAATACTGGGCCTGATCAAATAATATATGAAATAACCTCCATATTTAACATACATGAAATCACCCCGTAGCAGATCTATACAGGTGGAGCTGGGGAAGGTGGAGGGTTTCTGACACACTGCAACTGCTACAGCAAGCAAAAGATTTTTGACTTTCATGAGCTGTAAATTCTAATCATCAAAATGAAAACAAAACAACTTTTAAAGTGTTTTACTTTACATGTAATGAATCTAAAATATATATCAAAGTTTCACTTTTTGAAATAAGTTACAAGACAAAATAAACTTTTTCACCATATTCTAATTTTCTGAGATGCGCCTGTATGGCAGGTTTTATTGGCCAAGGCCTGCCCATGAGGCCGTTTGACTGACATCTCAAACAACCAATCACAGTTCGTTTCGTTCAGCGTCACATTTCGGGGTGTGTAAATGACACAATAACAGACCGGTGTGTAAAACTCTCAGATGTATTTTAAAGATTCTATGCCGCAAGCTTTAAATATTTCACATATTTTTGAAAATCCAGCATTTATTCGATCCTGATAAGCGTCTGTCGTCACAGTTCTAAACACGATGGCTTTCTTCTCTCGTGAGGGGGTTTGGCACCACAGCATCTTTGTTTCCAGGCGGAGCGTTAAAGAACGCGACACACACGTCTCCCGGAAAGCCTGCATAATTCAACAAATCCGACGACAACTTCGAAACGCCTGAAGTGTTTCCACTTTTGTTTCATGACATAACTTATTATATTTAGAAATATTTATGTTGATGACAAGAATTGAATTACGTCACGCACATTGTACATATACATTAGCATACTGATACAAGTATACTGAAATAAACTTTACCCTAATTTTCCTGGAAACCAGGAACATTTTCTAGGTGTGGAAAATGTATTGGGTATAAATATAGAATTTCACAGAAAAATATAATAAAATGCAAAAGATATTTACCAAATAAATTCAACACATTTGCACTAGAAAGTTTCATCATTATCAAGTGCCTTTGCTATTTCTCTCCCAAAGTTATAAGAATTAAAAAGGTTTTTTAATCTTTATTTCTAGAGTATCTCTTAATCCACCCACACAAGTGCTCAACAACATGGGCATCTGTTGTTGTTGCGTCGCCAGTCATTTGTTAATGTTGTTCTATTTCTTCAGCTCCATTATCCACTGTAAAATGGTCCAGAAAAGTCGCCGCCTTGTGAGACCATCATGGTGCGTTCCACTTCACTCTCGCAAACTTCCCGTCACTTCCCATCAGGGAATCCCTGCCGCCATTTTGAAGTGCGTTCCACTTCAACAACTGGACAAGGAAAGTTTATATGAACCCTAAAAAATAGTTTTAGACAAGAAATTGGAAATGAAGAAGGCGTCAACACCAGGGAATCCCTCTGAACACCCTTAAACCACTCATTTCACTTAAGCATGCTAATTTTGCATGCTAGAGTCACATTTCCTTTGAAGTAGTTTGACAAAAAAAAAAATAGCTTGTACTTGAATCCCCACCCCGTCTCCTCACCAAAATAACCATATGGAGCTTACAATGCCTATTTTCATAATGAATAACCTCATCTGCACATTATTTCCATATGCATATTCCCATCCAGAAAATTGCGTAGACACGTGAATGCCCATTTTCTATTGGCTATATTGAATTGTAACCTATAAATGACATGGTTGAGAATATCCATTTGGAATTTATATGCAGATGAGGTTGTGCATATTATAACTAGGTGTTGTAAGATCCATGTATGGTTATTTTGGGGAGGAGACAGGCAGAGATTATACATCAGGCTAATCTATGAGAAGTTTTGCAGATAAAGCTGAAGCACATAGATAAGTACTTTCCTGTTTTCCATTTTGATTCCTTATCTCCTATGCTTTTCAACTTCTTTATATGCTAAAACAAAGGCTCTTTCTTTCATTGCTTCCCCTTGCTCTATGTCTGCCGTTGTATTTTTTCCCGTGTCCTTGATCTTGTGTGAAAGATTAGTGGTCGTCGTGGCATTGTTCTGTTTATCATTGAGCAGATGTGCCGAGCACTGCTGAGTGGCCCAAATCTTCCTCTCTCTTTCCTCTTCCCTCTTCCTCTGAGTGACCGTGATGAAGGTATTTGGGTAAACAGAACTCTGTGTTGATGGAAGGGTCAGTAAGCAGCTGGTGTGTGAGATCAGCGGCAGCCGTATGACAAGCACCTGCAAAATACTCAGAGGAAACGAGCACCAAACACACACTTGTTCATTCTTCTAATCTATATTTAGAGGTTTCTTTCAAGACTTCACCCAAAAATGGAGTTTCTGTAAATAATGACAGAAAAGAATTTTGGGTGAACTACACTCTTGCATAAATAATTTCCTCAATTTATTGACAAATAAAATTGACAAGCCCTAGCATCTGTTTTGAAGCCACACTTGTTTTCTGCTCTCATTAGTATGAATGCCATTGTTCTCAGAAAACAAACTCTACAGTACATGCTCCAGTGCAATGAATTATTGCCAATGAAAGGTGTTTTTAGACCACATGGCGCAATTCACAATTTGTCTGGGTTGTTTTGGGGGGGGTTTACACGCAAGATTAGCGCAATTAGCAACGCGGTCATGAGCGCAGGGGCTTTGCGAAGAGTATTGTCTGAGTTGTATCGCTCATCCGCAGTGTCTTACAGAGAGGAAAGAGAAAGGCGTGAAAGCACAGTGTTACTCACTGGAATAATGAGGTCATTTTTGTCTGATCTCACAATGCTTCCAGTCTTCCCCCGACGTTAAGATGAAGCTCTGTTGGCGGGAAGCGACAGTATTGTTCTCACTTTAGTATTAACGGTGTGTGTTTGTGTGTGTGTGAGCGATAACTACAGCTAGGTGACATCATCAGCGCAGAGAAAACCCCTCATTAGTGAGTGATTCATCTTACTAGTAGCATTTAAAAAATGCAGCACGTGGGGCCCAAAGAAAGGGTACTCGCGATCAGCTGATGACGACGAGCTTAAATACACAGACAAACACACGCACATGGCCACACACCTGTGCAGATGGGCTTTTTGAGCTGCTTCATTTGAAGCCTGGTCAGATCTGCCCACAATAATAGATCAAAAAGATCTCGCTGCCTAACCCAAGCTTTTATGAGAGAGTTTAAAAATAAAGTGCGTACGTGTGAAAAAGAAAAGAAAAAAGTTATGGCGGTACAAACAATGCTTTCTAAAGACAGGTGCACTGATGAGCATATATACATCAAAATGATCTTTCTCACAGTACGTGTGGGCGATGCATTGATCATTTATAATAGATTCTATAGGCTGTTTTGTTTGTGATGATATTTTAAAACACCTTTTTCCAAATTTTCCTTTAACTTTTTCCAATTGTTTTTCCATGACTTGTGAGTACAGTATGTGAGTGTGAAGGCCATTCAGCATTAATTAATAGCATCTCTTAACAGTCCATTTCTATGAATGTTCAAAACTCATTCAACTCAAGATTCAATGATATACTTGCAGCATCACTTAGAAATGTCCTTGGAAATCCCTCTGCACTTTAAAATCATAGTAGAAAAATATATTTAAGTGATTATTGTTTATTACTATTTATTGTTATACTGGAGCATAAAAATCTTATTTTATGTATTTTATGTCTTGCTTTAAACATTTTTGCATAGCTACTTTATAAAAAATGGTTGTTTGGTCAAGCTAAAAATAAACTTTTTAAATTTATAAATTTAAAAATGTATCCTTTATGCCATTTTGATTAAATCCTGAGATGTAGGCCAAAACAAACATCATAAAAGTAGCACACACACAAACAAATTATAATATTTTTTTTCTTATAAAATATAAAATATACAAAAATGTATAAAATATACAATATTAGTTAATAATATACAGTGTAAAGAAATATAATGTATGCTTACATACATTGTCAAATGGATATAAAAATACAATTTCAGAATATATGCAATATATAACAGATAAAATGCAGTAAAATATAAAGAATGTTGACTTACTCAAATATTGTCAGATGACATAAAATTAATTTGCCAGATGTAATATATTAAATATATAACAGATTATATATAGACTATAATTTTTTAAAATCTTTTACTGTATATTTTTAATAAGCTTACTGTATCTAGTGAAAAAATATATATATATATAAAATATATTTTGGTGTATAACAAGCATGAACTTCTAAGATCTGTAAGATCCGAGAATCCACAAAAGCCAAAGTGCAGTAATGACAGTGTTGAGTGTATTTATGTTGAGATTGAGCGCTGAGAGCACAAGTCTGTGCTTGTGAGTGTGAGATGGAATGACTTACAGTAACAGCCTGTTACAATAGTATGAAAATAAAAAAGTCTTTCTCTATTACCCTGAAGAAGAATTAATCTATCCTAATGATCAGTGTTGAACATTTTAGGTGGTTGAAAGACAGGAAATCAGGCTCGTCTTTCAATACCTGACAAAAAACAGTCATATATGTGCTGGGAAATACTCTCTCCCCAACATCACTAATATTTTTGTATAATTCATTGCTCTTTTTATCAGTACAGTCATGCATAACTGGTCTATCTTAGATAAACCAGGTTTGGCTTAACCGCACAGGTTATCTTTGAACTGCACACCTGCTGGTACTTTAAAGGCTGGCAGGTGAGTGGAGATGAAGGGGAGCATGAGACGAGGGAGGGATGGAGTGAGAGGAGGAAGGAGAATGTGTGTGTAATGTTGGCAGTAATTGTCTCTTTGGCCTCGTGCCTAGTTTGTAATGGCTGCTGATTTTTAATAGCACTACAGCAGTGTGAGCCAGTGAATGAGGACATACTGTTACTGTAAATATCACAAAACAGAGCAGACAATCTAAACAGGAGGCCTCTGTGGCAGTGCCCTTCAGTACGAGCTGGCGGGGAGAATATTGTTTTTATGTACTCTGTGTTATGACTAGACATTAAGTTGTCAGGGTCTTTCACACACTTGTTTAACAGACATAATCTCTTATGGGTTGCGTGTGTGAATACATATACAGGGCTCGAGATCAAGTATTCTCATGTGGTTGTCCTTCGGACAACCTACTTGTCCAAGTATAAAAGTTTTTCTTTTTTAAATTGAGTTATAAATATAATTATTTTTGTAGTTATACAAAACACATTTAGTTTTAGTTAGATTTTTCTTTTTAAATAAAATGAAAATAAAGTGGGATAATACTATTTTAAAATAAAAAGGTTCTATTAATTACAAATACAATAATTTTGTATTAAACTTAAAAATAAAATGCTCATATTTACTTTTTTTTTTTAAATATGAATTTTCAAACTTTAATTTTTTAATTAGAGTTCAGTTTAATCAATCAAATAGTATGTCTTATTTGGGCTGTTACCAAACAAATCAGTATCAACAAAATTCATCTTTGCAATGTAGAGGAAACACAGAAGCTGCATCTGAAGTGGAATAGATATATTTACCCACTGTTAATGCAGCTCTGAGGGATATGGAATACTTTAATCTGCAGTTACAAATGAATAAATAATGTTTTGATTCATAAAACGTTGAATACTGATGTTTAAAATTATTTTTAAAATTAAAATAAACACTGTAAATGTGAAATTAAAGCCACCAGTAGGTGGCATCAAGTCACTGTTAATAAGGGAGTCATCGAATCATTTAAACGGTTGATTTCATTCAGGAAAAAAGCACTATCATGTTGCTCAGAGACGCAAAACAGTGCTGTGGCTGTGTTTGGATATATATATAGTATATGTGTGTGTGTGTGTGTATGTATATGTATGTGTGTGTGTGTGTGTGTATATATATATATATACACTCACTGGCCACTTTATTAAGTACACCTTGCTAGATTTTGGTCCATATTGACATGATAGCATCACGCAGTTGCTGCAGATTTGTACAGATTTTGCACCACATCCCAAAGGTGATCTGTTGGATTGAGATCTGGTGACTGTGGAGGCCATTTGAGTAAAGTGAACTCATTGTCATGTTCAAGAAACCAGTCTGAGATGATTTGAGCTTTGTGACATGGTGCATTATCCTGATGGAAGTAGCCATCAGAAGATGGGTACACTGTAGTCATAAAGGGATGGACATGGTCAGCAACAATACTCAGGTAGGCTGTGGCATTTAAACGATACTCAGTTGGTACTAAGGGGCCCAAAGTGTGCCAAGAAGATATCCCCCACACCATTACACCACCACCACCAGCCTGAATCGTATCCATGCTTTCATGTTCTTTACGCCAAATTCTGACCCTACCATCTGAATGTCGCAGATGTCCTAGAATGAGCAGAAATCGAGACTCATCAGACCAGGCAACGTTTTTCTAATCTTCTATTGTCCAATTTTGGTGAGCCTGTGCGAATTGTAGCCTCCGTTTCCTGTTCTTAGCGGACAGGAGCGGCACCCGGTGTGGTCTTCTGCTGCTGTAGCCCATCTGCTTCAGGGTTCGACGTGTTGTGTGTACAGAGATGGTATTCTGCATACCTTGGTTGTAACAAGTGGTTATTTGAGTTACTTTTGCCTTTCTATCATCTCTAACCAGTCTGCCCATTCTCCTCTGACCTCTGACGTCAACAAGGCATTTTCGTCCACACAACTGCCGCTCACTGGATATTTTCTATTTTTCGGACCATTCTCTGTAAACCCTAGAGATGGTTGTGCGTGAAAATCCCAGTAGATCAGCAGTTTTTGAAATACTCAGACCAGCCTGTCTGGCAATCAATAAGTTACTGACTCTGTTATAAATCTTATAACGGGCCATGTTTGGATCTTCCATACAATAACACAAACCTCAAAAACAACACAAAAATGGGTCACTGAGCACAAAACCAAGCTTCTGCTGGCCATTCCAGTCCTCTGACCTGAACCCTGTAGACAATGAGTGAGGTGAACTGAAGAGAAGAAGCACCAACATGGAGCTGGAATCTGAAGGGTCTGGAGAGATTCTGGATGAAGGAATGGTCTCTGATCTCTTGTCAGGTGTTCTCTAACCTCATCAGGCATTATAGGAGAACGTTTAGAGCTGTTAAACTGGCAAATGGAGGTTTTAAAAAGTATTGAATAAAAGGGTGCCATTAATTATGGCCAATGTGTATTAGAGAAAAACATTTATTTCATAATGATATTTCTCCCCATTTTAAATTCTTATTATCCAATGAAAGGCTAGATTTTTGTGAATTTTTAAACTAAAAGATCAAAAGGATTAACAATGCAGATTAATTTTCACAGCCTTCTTTGATAATATTTACCAAGGGTGCCGATATTGTTGGCCATGACTGTATATATATATATGTGTGTGTGTGTGTGTGTGTGTGTGTGTGTGTGTGTGTGTATATATATATATATATAATTGAATATAATTGAAATGTGATGTCTGACTTTTTTAACAACATACTGGAAAGGAGGATGTCACTTGAATGTGTCAGCTTATACTTGTTAAATTGCGCCATCTGGCGGCATTTGTTTCTAATTTTATTTATGTATTTTTTAATGGTGACACATTGTATTAATTTATTCTTTCATTTTAATATAAAATCTTATATCTTAGCCACATTTGATTAATTTTAGTTATGTTAAATAGTAGCCAAATTGTACCAGTGTGTTTCATTGTTTTAATTGAGTTAAATTGTGGTCATGCTGTACTATTGTTCCCTCATTTTAATTGATTTAAATTAATTTATTTAGTTTATTTATTTCCATAAAATTTTGCCTATGTTGTATTCATTTAAGTGTTTTACTTCCATTAATTCATGGTCATGTTTACTAATTCATTCCCTCATTTTACTTTTGGGAACAAATTCTTAATTCATAAACACGAGAAATATTTTTTGTCCACATATCCGCATTTTAAATTACACATTGCTTCACACTATATTAATAAACATAATAATTTTAAAGGATTAATTTTTTTTTAATTTACAACATAACAGCACCGTTTTGTAACACTTACCTTTATCACTTATTTTTGATACACAGTATAATATGACCTCAAGGTATTCGTTTGTTTTTACACACATTGTTACACACGAAGCATTAAATGACTGTCAATTAGCGTATTTTTGGTAGCAGTTTTTTTTATGCACAGTTTTGCCATTAGTACTGTATGTTAAAAAAACAACATCTGTCTCAAGTCTGACAGCCGATTTCTGTCAGGTCCTTTGCGAAGCTCTTCAGCTCGCCGCATTTCACCTCCAGTGCGGATCCAGCCCCACATTCAGACTCGGACGGCCAGTGCTCAACCCACGTGTCCTTACCCAGAGAATACACATACCTGAGAGAGAAAACAACACCGAATTATGAAAAACGAACCATAATACGTACATTTTCTATGACTAACGCTGCTCACTTGTTGGACGTGCTCCCTGCATGCCAAACATCAGTGACAGGCCCAAAGATCAGATAGTCCTGACCCTCTCTCAAAGCAAGTCCTGTCCTACAGCTTGCATGAGAGAGGAACATCCTCCTTTCATTCTCGTTCAGGCCTTCCTCTGTCCCTACACAAACACAAATGGAGATCCTTGAGCCGGATGGCTGGTTACATGAGAAAATCAGACTCTAGTAGACGTACCCTCTTTGATAACCTGCACAATCTCCATCTCATACTGGTCATAGTGACTCTGGCTGACGCTGACTAGTTTGACCCTGTAGGCTGAAGAAAAGACACATTTGATGAGATGATGTGACATCATGATGGCTTTCCCCAAGAAACACATTCATTTGACAGAAGAAACACTCACCATGATGTAATCCATTGCACACAGCGGCCTTCCTCTGTTCTTTACTGAAAGACGAGGAGTCTTCCTTCATTACACAACAGTCACCTATGAAGGAAGGTTTATAACTGGTTAAAGGTAAGAAGTTGATTGAAAACACAAAATTAGTCCAGCTAAACTGACCCTGTGAGCAGCGACACACATCGTCTTTGCAGATCTGATCAAGCTGCTGTTTGTCTTCAGGAGGAGAGTAGAACCTGCTACAGCGTTTATCTGAAACAACAGATTTTTAATGCATAATGTTGCTAAAGTGCTCGAAAGTCATATACACCAAGAATTCCTTGAGAGTGAGTATATCATGGGCTAATTTTTATTTTTGGGTGAACTAACCCGTTAATAGCATGTTCGGTTGCTCAGAAAAGTAACAACACACTTCAATTTGATAACAGAAACAGTGTGATGTAAGTTAATTGCCAAAGTATTATGCTTATTGGTTTAGGTTAGCAGTGCACTTTAGCTAATTAAACGTGTACTAACCTTTGTTGTAGTATTGGTACACTGTGACAGTGGAGGGCTGAAGGAGTCCCACTTTAAATTTCTGATGCAGTCTGAATGAGATCTCATCTGTCTGAGTACTGGACACCTGTCCGGGACATTCAGACAAAGACAAACATTCAATGTTACCTTCATTTACATCATGTTAAACAAGTATGAACTATAAGGGTGGTTGTTAGGTTACCTTAAACAGGTGAATTATGAGGGATCCTCTGTCGCTCAGGTTGTCCACCACTTGGAAGTTGCTGATGTAGCGATCCACCGAATTTGTGAGCTAGAAAGTCACAACAGACATTATCACTTCTATAACCTAACAAGATGCCTTGCTCTTTTTAATTAGCAAAATGTGTGCCACATAAATAGACCCAGTTATAATTGATTCCAATAGAGCTTGATGTTAATATGTTGCTAAGCAAAAAGCACAACAATCTTGGCATAAAATACAAAGCACACACAAATGTTGGGTATAAAAAGTCCACTGGCATTAAATTATATATTTATTATAATATTTATAAATCAACTTTTTTCAACCATCTTGGATGTAGCTTTTTGCAATGCATTATGGGAATTCTCCACGATATTGAATTTGGCACAAAATTAGACTTCATGTTCCTCGAGACACTTTAGTTGTGATGCTGTCTAGGTAGACTACTACAACACAGTTAGCTAAAGAATTAGCTGCTTCCGCTAATGTAATCTCACATTATATCATGAGATTGGTCTTACCAACTCTAAATCTGAGTTTTCAGGCTCAAAGCCGGTCGGCAGGCTGATGTCCAGAATCGCCATCCTCACCTGGCGTCCCTCCAGAGCCCTTGGGGGTGCAAAGCAGTGAATTATGGGTACCGAACCAGTTTATTTAGCCAATTAAAAAATAAGATGTCTACCTATAACTGCTTACCTCACGTTGATATTGAGTCTGTATGACTTTTCTACATCTGATGAGGGTTTTTCTAAAATGGATTAAAGAGTAATCTTTTATTATAAGATCATTTTTGTTTTTTCACTTCCAAGAACTGAACATTTACATGTAATTTTACAGTACAATACTTTTCAATGTCCCAGTAGATTACAGTAGATCTATAAATGTCCCAGAGGAAGGATTTTACCATAGCATTTTTACAGTCTTTTTCCATTCAAATTAAGAAAATTTGTAATACTGTACATAGTAAAGAATCATAAAACAGAGCTGAGAACGCACCATTAGTCTCAGCGATGGAGACGTCCAGCTGAAAGCCGTTACACGTGCTGTTCTCATACACATCAGGAAGCTGGTGGTACACTGTCACTACCTGGGATTCATAGAGCACGACAGAGAAAGGTTTGGAACTAAATTAAGTCTTGATTTTATATTCTAATTCAATACTTTGGTGAAGATGTGGGGATGTAACACCTCTAAAACTCCCTTGCCCTTCCCAGAAGCCTCCACTGTGAATTTCTGGTCAAGAGGCACCTGGAAGAGATAATTAAACTGAGTTACTGTATTTCACTCCAAACTTCCTTTCTTTTAATCTATAGCATTATTATACTGCCACATGTCAAAAGTGCATTTTTGTAATGCAACTATGCATCCATGTAAAATCAGCATGAATCTCTCAGCTCACATGCACATGTTGCTTTACAACATTAAATACATAAATATTACACCAGCTTAGGGCTGCACGATACATCACATGCACTTGTCATGCGCATGCGTCAGTAAAGCCGGTTCTGTGATTAGTAATAAATCTCCATCACCTGTTTTCAAATGGAGTGGCTTTTAATACACTGAGCCGTGCCGTACCAACAAGCTATGCAATTCGCGCTCAGAATCGCAGATGAATCGCCTGCGATATTGAACGTCATATTGTGTAGCTTGTCAGTGAACTACGGCACGGCTCTGTGTATTAAATGCCGCTCCATTTTTTTCATAGTTTTGAAAAAATTGGTTTCTAATGAGTGGCTAAGTTGGACTAAAGAGGTTTTCTGGACATTAAACGTCATCATGACGAACAGGTAAACTCATCTACTTATTAATCTGCTTTACAGTCTCACTGTGTTTATAATCACACTTTTGCAAACTATTCTAACTCAAACTTTCAGGAAAATGTTTTTCCAGTAAAGGGGACATCGAATGCAAAATTCACTTTTACATGGTGCATATAAATGTGTCATAACAGTGTGTGGACACAACCACCCTACAATGATAAAAATGCATTCACTAATTTTAACCGGAGTATGTTGCAGACATTTCAAGTCCCTAAACTTGTGGAAAATTGGCATCCAATGTCCCCTTTACATAAAGACTGAAAGAGTTGTTGAAGCTTAATGGTGGTGACATTAATGTTGTGATCGTGGAGTCGCTTTTTACTTCTGGCGACTGTATTTAGGCTTGACAAGTCATAAAAGTTGTGTTCATTTGTAAAGTTTATCATCTGTAAGAATCACAGAATCATTTTCAGCAATAATCCAAAATTCAAAGGGAACCAGAGAGATGTGACTTCTGGTCTACAAAGAATCACGGCAACTCTCTATTCCTGTTCACTCTTAACCAATTAGTGTTCATGTAGCATTGGTCAGTCGTGGAAGCCTATTCTGATTGGTTGACACACAGTATCTGACCACGATAATTCCATAAAAGAGCTCTGTATATTTAAGAACGAATGTCCGGTTTTATGCAAGAGTGAAGGAAATTCAAACTCATGACTGTAATTTCACATTACAATAATGCATTTTTAACATTTGTCAGTATATTGCCATATTTGTCTATAAAAGAAAGTTTTGAAAGACTGGAGATCGCACCCGTGATGATCGGGCCACATATGCCACTTTTGGATTGAAGGTCCAGCGTACGTCACTGCGACCGGGAACACTGAGCTGCACCAACAGATTGAGGTCGTCAGGAGGAGGCCTCTTCACCAGGTACTCAGACAGGGCCTGTAGCACCACCATAGTGGACTGATGGGAGAAGAATTAGCATTAACGTACCTCAAATACAAATATGAGACCATTAGTGAAGGTTTTCTTGTGTTTTTTACCTGTGTAGAGCCGTATCCTCCTCCAATGCCACGCTTCTCGTTCAGCCATTGAAAGGGAACGGCTGCCTCTTCCATGTGGCCACCTTTGATCAGCGCTAACAACGCATAGCCAGTAGCTTCCAGTGTGAAGAAATAATTACCGGAGTCAGGCCAGTGGGTACGATCTGTTGACAGAAAATACAGATTAGAAAGACAAGAGCAAAAGCAGCAAGATATTTAGTTTGTTTCCAAAGGCTAAGTACCAGGCGAGGCTAAATTTAGTAGCATGCTCTTCATGCAGCCGTGGCTGGATACTGCTAAAGCGTAGCATGCTATAGCCGCTGTGTATGGCCTCGTCAGTCGGGGGAAATGCTCTCTCAGATACAACGCTGCTTTTCTGGACTTGTCCTGCAACAATTAAATGGAGAAAATAAAATCAGCACCACTGAACACTGAACTGGGCCTGGTAATACAACATGAATTAGTTTTGTACATTTGTTTACTTAATATTAGATATTCTGAGGAAACTGGGAAACACTTCAGGTATGAAGGATGCTGTGGGCTTTTTATTATTACTTTTTATTTATTTATTATTGGTGGATCTCCCTTCAGGATTGTGTGTACATTGAATAAGGTGCTTTTTTGTAAAAGCTGCTAAATATTATCCTAAAAAAAAAAAAAAAGTTTTGTTCAATAGCTAATGACCCGCCACCATTCCTAGCTCCTCCTCTCGTCCAGTCAGGATTCGGCCTTCTGTTTCTCTTTTGGGTCAGGCTAATTTCTCAAATGTGTACATTAAATTACTGAACATTAATGATCTCTGCAATACATTTATGTTGGTTCTGTTCTGTTACCCTAGGAGGGTTATTGCTGCTTCTCCATGCTCTTATCCATGCTAGGCTGCATGGATGCGCAAGGGTTCTTGCCCAGAACAGAACCATACCACCAATCCAAACTGTATTATTTAATTCTAATTCTAATTATTCAATTTATCTTTTTATCTTATTAATTTATTTAGCTTTTATTCTAATTATTTAATTTATCTATTGTTTAATTCAAAAAATGAAGTTACCTGTATGTCAAGGTCTGGCTCTTGGCAGTTAAAAGCATTTTGTGCCTCTGCCAAAGCAATAAGCACGAATGCGGTCAGAGACACTCTGGATTCAGAGCCGCGCAGGCCTCCCTGTATCAACACAACATACATACAATGTATTAGTACTGTACCCTTTCATTGATTACTCCAATTACTCCAATCACAGTTATGGACTCTCACCGTCATACTGGTGTCGTAGACAGGATTGTCCTCCTGAAAGGATCCATCAGGACGCTGTTTATTCTTGAGGAGGTACACCAGAGGGCCACACAGATGCTTCTCATTGACGCTAATAAATGATTTTGCCATGGAGAAAACCTTCACCACGTATGCAGTGATCCTGAGATGGACATAAACGTAAAAACAGATGAACTCTGCAGGGAAATGTTCAACAAGCTGTAATCAATAATGTGTCGGCATTAATACCATGTGCTGGTGCCTTCTTTGGCGTAGGGAGGATATGAGTCATCCTTTTTTCGATAATTAAGTTGATTTTCATACCCTGAGTATGAAAAAATAATTTATTGGATAAATATCTGAAGGAATGGTGATGCTCGTCACTATTTGAGTCTCATTGCACCTGTCTGGATGTATTTGATGGCCTCTTGTCTGCGTTCTATTCCCACAGCGTCCCAGTTTCCACTGCGGTCCAGGTAATGGGTGGCAATGAGGGGCAGCGTGATTCTGGCCAGGTTCTGCTCCACACACCCGCCGGGCATCCGGATCAACGCTGCCAGAGAGTCCTTCGTAATGGAGTTATCAATGCTGTCTGCCAGCAAATTACCTAAAGAAATTATATTTAAAAAACAAACTGGGAAATTCTTGACAGCTGACATATTAGAACGACAATCAAATACCTATAATGTAATTGAGAGTTAATACTCAATTACTGTAATATTATGAATATGACTTAATAAAAAATGTCAAACCTCTGACATTGACAAATGTCTCCGGCAGAGATTTTGGCACAACGGCGTCCAACTGCATCTTCTCCACTTCTATCTGCTGTCTACCAACTGAGATGAAGGAAACAACAACAAATATATAAACAATATATATACATATAACAAATTAAATAGAAATAGAAATTCCCTAGTGTTTTGAGTAAAAGCACTTTATAATTAAAATGCATTATATAAATGAAAGCATATAATTAATGAATTACACACAAATATGCATAGATAGATAGATAAATAGATAACACATGAATAATACAAATATACACAAAACTACATCATATATTTTCATGTGTATTGTTTATATATATATATATATATATATATATATATATATATTCATACAGCAGTTCTTTCTGGTCCTCGAATCTGATTGGCTGAGAGGAGTGCGATATTATAGTGATAACAGGAGTCCAACCGTTTCACTGTTTGTATCAATCCTCTCTCAGTATTTCTCACAGTGAGTGTTCAACTTTGGGTAAAACTTAGTCACTTTTTAGTCAGCTAACCAATCACAGTGGAGGAGGGGCGGGACTAATAACATCACACCCTGCTTGTACTAGGACTGGACAACAATGGAGAAGTTAATATTGCTTGTCTTCGAGTATTTATGTCTTTACCAGATGGAATTGCCGACAATAATATTGCTGACAATAATAAATATTCTTATTAGGAATAAAACTGACTCTTTTTTTGTTTGTTTGTTTTGTTGTGCATAGTGCTACTACATTTTAATGTTGGTCATTTGGTAATTTGTTGTTGAAGAATTAGCCTTATTAAATTAACTATTATTTATAAGCTTTTTTTTTCCTTCTGGGACCTGTAATGCAGGAATTTTGATCAATATCGATAATTAAACAATATTTTACAGAATGTGTTTTTGTGCTGGCACCTTGGCTGGTTTAGGCCTGTCATGGATAAATAATGATGACAATAATACCACCAGTAGGTGGCAGCAAGTCCCTGTTTTAATAAGTGATTTATTGAATCATTCAAAACAAACTATTTATTCAAAACGACTGATTCAATTAGAAACTAAACAAGTGAGTCCATCTGAATGGACCGTTGAATCACTGGCTCACTCAATTCATTCAAAAACTGATTATATTAAAGGAACGAAATACCGTGTTGCTCGGCACTGGTGTATAAAATTAATAGCACATTTGTGCTTGCGCACGTGTTGAGATTCAAGAAAAGTACATTGCTTGTGCAGTGAATATAAAAACAAACTCATACATATTTTTTCCTTCATTGCGCAGTGAATGCTTTTGGACTCTCAAGACGTGTTTTTGTTTGTTTTTTGCAAAGTCGATGACTCGATAATGTTAGCTTTCCTATCGTCTCTCAGTCCATCACAGTCACACATACAGCACAATAACATAATATCAGGGGAATGACTTTAAATTCTAACGTTAATCAAGGACAAATCATAACTTCTGTTGTCTTATTAAAGAACTTCAAAACTTGCGCTTGAACCATCTTGCGCGAAAAATGACAAAATTACTTCAGCTTGTGCGCAGCTTGTTATAGTGCCGAGTTCTGATTGGCCAATTGCCGTTATTTAGTTCATGAATTATCATAAGTAGAGTATTGTAACATTTAATTTGCATGGTAAGTTTTAAATCTAAAGGGTATGGTTAGGGGGATGGTTGTTTTACAGAGGGGATGTTTTTGTCATTTTGCATCCCCCTGCATCCCCCCCCCCTCAATTCGAGCCCTGGTTTTGGGTAAATCTAACGCGTAGTCTTTGGTCTCATTAATCTATTATTTATTCCAGAGAAAATAATTTTCGGTGAGGGCAAAATCTTAGCATCAGTGCGCTGCCTTTGTACTTTTGACTGAATTGCTTAGAAACTTTTATGATGGTTGTTGTTGTTGTTTATTAAATATTATTATTCAATAAATAATATTTTATATAAATAATAGCATTTAATAGTAGTATTTAGTATTTAGAAATGTGTGTGTGTTCGTGATGGTGATTTTACATTAGATGGCGTCGACAGAGTATTAAAGACTGAAACTGTTGTAAATAAGGAAGTTATTTTTACTTTCACTGATCGGTGCTGTCATCAGAAATCACCCTTAACCGATGAAAGCAAAGTATGACAAAGAGTTCTTTCCTCAGCAGACATAATGTTTTATTTTGAATAAGAGATTGAGCTAAAGAATGAATGCTGTATCAGATGCAGGTAATCACATTTGCTCAGTCCAACAGTCTCTCACAATACTTTACATAATACTGTGAGCTTCTAATACAGTAATGCAATAAACTTAATGTTCCTTTGTTACTAAAGTGATGTTTTCAAATTAGTAACGGAGGCTGGGGCTCATCTGTTAAACTGTCAACTTCAGATTTGAATCTGTTGCGGAAGTAGTTCTGCACAAAAGAGGGTTTTAAAAACATTCCGTTGTTGTCTCTTTGTAATTTACACACTTGTGCCATTGAACTGTCATAGAAACACAATATCATACTCGTAGCTGTGCGACATGGCGATATATCAGCCGTGCTGAAATACAGCCATATCACATGGTTACGAGTGTGATATGTAAGCGATAATCAACGGCATGCCATGCATTAAAGGATTTTAATGCACGACGTGGAGGCAAAGAACCACCTGACGCGAAGCACATTTAAAATCCTTTAATGCACGGCAAGCCATTGATTATCCCGCTTATTCCATGGTCATTTGCCACGTTATAGACAAGTTAAAACTAGTATTGCTAGACTTTGCATTTTGGTAGAGAATGAAAATAGGGTTGAAGTCAGTATTTGACACCAATTTGACGTTGACTTAACATTGGATTTTGGTTTCACAAACTAAAAACAACAAATATCAACGTCAGCTGACGTCAGTATTGGACATAAAATGAACACTAACATTAGACATGCAAAAATAAAGTAGGCTACCCAGAGCCGTCCTTTGGGCGGTGCAACTGGTACGGTCGCACCGGACCCCATGCTTGTCGAACGGACCGAGGCCCCGCATCAGCTAAGGACGGCCCTAATGCTACCTATGAAATATAAATTTTTATTTATTTTAGTTTGCAATTGTTTTACAACATATGGCTACTACTGTCATTATTATTATTATTATATTCTAATTTGTTTGGCTTCCTAAACACCAGTGTGAATGTAATTTAGACTGAGACAGTATACCACAAATAAAAAGAGGGTTGAGTCCCCTTTAAAGTTCAGGTACAAGTCGATTCACTGACTTTTTTTTTTACCCAAAATAATAGTTCACCCAAAAATGAAAATTCTGTCATTAATTACTCACCCTCATGTCGTTCTAAACCCGTAAGACCTTCGTTCATCTTCAGAACACAAATTAAGATATTCTTGATGCATTCTGAGAGCTCGCTGACCCTCCCATAGACAGCAATGATAATTAATAATAATTAACACGATCAAGGTCCAGAAATGAAGCAAGGAGATCAGTAAAATACTCCATGTGACATTGACAATTTTACGAAGCTATGAGAATAGATTCTGTATGCAATATCGCCACAATAGCGCCACTTCGGAGAGCATTCACTGAACGTAAACAGCGTATGCTGTTCTGTGTCAGCTGTGTCATGTGGATTAATGATGTGGATTAATGACTGCGCCAGGCATAATTAATGACAGAATTTTCATTTTTGGGTGAACTATCCCTTTAAGAATCATAAGTTGGAGCTCTTAACTTTGAACTCTCAATGTGCACTAGATAGAATAATTTAACTTTAAAATTTACAAAATTTTATTTTTTTCCCAATTCTTCATTTGTCTTCTTTTCTTTTTAAATATCGCAATAAATATTGTATCATGGACTTCATATCGCAATAATATCGTATTGCGAGATTTTGATATCGTTACATCCCTATTAAAGACCCATTTATATTGTGTTATGTAGTTATATATAATTATTATTTTATTAAATATTGATACCTTAAATCTTATTAAATTTATACTGTTATATAAAACTGGCTTTTTAAAAATTATTTAATAGATTTTTTTGCCATTACATTGATCGCATTTAAACTCATTATTTCCAGCCAGTCTTACCGCTGTCTCCTTTCTCAGAGGGGTTCAGCACAAAGCTCCTCACTTTAATTGTCTGGATGCCTTCGACCTAAAACACAAGATTTATCATCATATGCCATTACCACACAGTTATTGCACCAACTTAATTTAAAAAAACAACATGTACCATGTAACATATCTAACATATTTTCAATATAATGCGTGAGGTTTTAGGAGCTCACTTACTACCACACGCAGATTCTTCCTCACAGCATCCTGCCCCATGAAGGAGGCCGCGACGGCTGTGACCTGTAGAGGGAGCTCTCCTGTTTTCAGAGGGATGATGGTGTATGAAATCAGCTTGGAAGAGCCGGCTGGTACAGAAATCTGCTGCCTGTGCTGTCCACTAAATGCAACGCTGCACATGTCCTCTGTCTTCTCCAGAATCACTATGACCTGCAAACAGACACAGTGTTCAAGTCAGGACACAAATAAACTAAAGAGTGGTTGTTGTGTGATGTTGTGAAACTGACCTCCAGTTTTGAGTTCCTGTAGTTGTGCACCACAGCTTTGATTTCCACATGTTCATTTCTGGACACTGAGTGAGGCAGCCGCAGATCTATGAAGAAAGACTTTGACGCCCGGACGTTATACGGTTCAGCTACACAGAAACCTGTAAGACGGTCACAAACCAGGAATGATCTCATTCTCAGGGGCAATCATTTTGACATTTTTACTTTTTAATACAGTTTTAAAGCTACTAAAATGATACAGTCAAATGCTTTTTATTTATTTTTCTTGTCAATGTTGTTGTTAGTATTTTTAAACACAATTAAACATGATTAAAATATTTGTAATTCATATGCAAAAATGCTTGACGTAGAATTAAAAGCTAAATAATTCATAATAAAATATTTGTAATTCATATGTAGATATATTCTACGTGTTGCATTAAAAGCTAAATAACTATTAATAAAAGTATTTGCAATTCATATGCAGATAGAGTTGACATGTCGTTTTAAAAGCTAAATAACTATAATAAAAATATTCATTATGTATTCAAAGGAAATTAATTGAATGAATGAATGAATGAATGAATGAATGATGCATTTATATAGCAAATTATTAATAATAAAATGTAACAATAAATATTAAATAATAAAATGTGTAATTCCTTTGTAAATAAACATTTTGAATTAAAAGCTAAATAACTATTAATAAAAATCATTTTTAATTAATATGCAGAAATGCTTGACATGTAGTATTAAAAGCTAAATAATTAATGATAAAATATTTGTAATTCATATGTAGATATATTCAACATGTTGCATTTTAAGCTTAACAACTGTTAATAAAAATATTTGCAATTCAGATAGACTTGACGTAGCATTAAAAGCTAAATACCTAATATCAAAATATTCATAATTCATATGCAGAAATGCTGTAGAATTGAAAGCTAAACAATTATTAATAAAATATACATTCATGAAAAATATTTTAAAATATATACATTCATGAAAAATATTTTAAAATATATAAATTCATGATGTTGCTTTAAAATCTAAATAAATATTCATAGTTCATATGCAGAAGTGCTTGACATTTAGAATGAAAAGATAAATAATTCTTAAAATACGTAATTCATGACAAGTAGCATTAAAATATAAATAAATGTTCATATATTTATAGTTCATATGTGAAAATGCTCAAAGTGCACTATTAAAAGTTAAATAATTATTTAAATGCTCTATTTTAAAAATTAAAAGCTAAATAATGTAATTATTAATAAAATATACATAATTCATTTTAAATGTAGCATTAAAATCTAAATAAATGCTGTTATTATTATATTTACAGTTCATATGCAAAAATGCTCATCATGTACTATGAAAAGTTAAATAATAATTATTAAAATATGCATAATTCATATGCAGAAATTGTTGACATGTAGTATTAAAAGCTAAATCATTATTAATAAAATATTTGAAATTCATATCTTTTGATAAAATCATTTAAAATGGATTCTGCATATCAGTTACAGGACACTTAAAACACATAAAAACAATCTGTATCAGTTGTAAGAAAACAATATCGGCTATATTCTATTCTAGTTTATAGAACTTGTATAAAAGCAATTGTGCTCTGTTGTTTGGCTGCACTAAAAAAGGAGTGCAAGAAATTTAAGAAGGTCTGCCACACAGACAGATGAGTGGAGCCCTTTACCCGTCTGAGGTGAAGCACTGACGGCTAGAAACCCCCACTGAGTGATGCTGTCAGGAAGAACGGTGTTTACTGGAAATACAGCCAACCTGGAATCAAAGCATGGAGAGACACTTGCATCACTGAACATGATAAAAATGAGAGGTCTATACCGAATCGAAGGCCAAACTCCTACCCATCAGACTTGGTGACGCTGGGTAGCCTGATGTCGGTCCACAGCCACGACTCGAAGAACTTGCTGCGCACGTAAATGTCCTCTAAGTCAGCTAAATCATCTTCCTCAAACTCTACCACCTCCTCTTCTTCTTCTTCTTCTTCAACATAACTGTCCTCACGCGCTGAATGGATAGAATGTCCCGGATGCCTAGCAACACTTGAAATAAGAAAAAATCGTTCAACAGGTTCCACAAAATAATAATCCACATGAAACTTGTGGATGCTGGTGGTGGGTACAGGGGTGGGGGTTGGTGGAGGGGTGGTTGTCGGAGGTCTGGTAACGACACCGAGCTCCTCCCCTCTGTACTCCGCACAACAGCGAAGGAAAGCCAACACGCAGCTCCAGTCCTCGGTGATGTAGAGGGAGCGACGGTAGCAGGAATACGGCATGGGAATCTCCCTCATGCCGTCCACACAACATCTCTGCAGGAACTCATCAGAATATACCTTCTCTGAGAGAAAAGAACATGCTTAGGATAACCTAGCACACTAGCTTACCTTTCACTAGAGCTTTTGCTAACACTTTCATATCTCCACTTCTCTAACAAACTGTACCATACCAAATTTTCAAGGATTTCTAATGAGGACGGCGTCTTACCTAGTTGCTCTCTAAGCTGCAGTTTGGCAGCAGAACGTCGTCTTCTAGATCTATTGGAGCAATCTATTCCAAACAAACCAAAGAAAATACATTGTTAAAATGAAAGGTTCTCTATTGGTATTGATGGTTCCATGAAGAACCTTTAACATCCATAGAATCTTTCCAATGCACAAAAGTTTCTTTATAGTTGAAAAAGGTTCCTCAAATTTAATGGATAATAAATGGATCTGTTTGTTGAAAGGTTCTTTGGGAAACCAAAAATGGGTCTTCTATGGGAGTTGACTGGATTGGTAAAATGGGGCATTTTGAACTAGACTGACTGCAAGTTTGTAGTTACAATCGCAATGAAGAGGATCGACATTTTGTCCGAGTAATCAACTAGTTGGAAACCAAGAAGGCAACTGGAATGTGGATCCCGAAGTTCACCCTCCAGCGCATCAAAACATAATCCCAATGATATTTGGTATCAATGCCGTAACAATGCATTAACCTTAACCGACTATAAATAATTTTGTTAACTATCTGCAAAATTAAAAAAAAGGCTGTATAACGTAAAGCTATATGTCTAATAGTTAACATTAATTTATTAACTAATAGCATGTGCAATGTATGCCAGTTTACTGGCAAAGAAATATATTCCTTCAGGATTTTTGATGATACATTTGTAATTTTGGAATTAAAATTTAAAACCATTTGATTTTGTGTTGCTAGCCTATCCTCATTATAAACTTCTGGTCAATAGTTTGGGGTCAGTATGATTTTATTATAAAGAAATTAATACTTATATTCACCAAGGTGGCATTAAAATGATCAAAAGTGAGAGTAAATATGTTTATAAAGTTACAAAAGATTTCTACCTCGAATAAATGCCAGTAGAAATCAAAGAATCTTGAGTAAAAATTGAAAACTGAATAATGAGACAAGCTTCCATAGTAATGACATTTATTTTAGAAGAAATATATTAAGTGTTAATGCTGTGTATGCATGTGAAGGACCTTTTTTGTAGTCCGTGTATCCTCCTGTGCTGGAATGAAACATCAGTCCTGCGTCACTGAAAACACCCATATTATTCCTGCCTCCTCCTGCGGTGCAGCCCATATCACCCTGACCCACCACCTCCCACACCTGAATCAAAGAGATATGAGGATCCACGAGGCTCTGGAGAAGTTTCTGGAGTGAAAACTACATCATCACTCACCTTCTTCTGCGTCAGACGGTTTTTACTCAACAGGAAGATGGCATTATCCACAGCAACCAGGCTGACCTTTGCCCCCGGGTCTCCTTTCACTTCAAGTGTAATGCTGCTGCCTGGTGAGTATGAATTGAGTTTTTCTCCTTCCACTGGACCCACACTGAGCTAATGCAAATGACAAATACAAAAAAAAATAATATACTTATTTAACTTAAAGGTGCAGTAGGACATCTTGGAAAATGCTAACTTTAGCCTGATAGCACCGAAAGCGTACGCGCCCCCCCCCTGCAAATCGCCGTCCAAAACCACGCCCCTTGAACGCAAACAGGGTGCGCAGAGGTATGCACATGTTGACAGACAGGTAGGAAAGCCTCTCATAATGTTCGGACCGAACATTTTGATTGAACGAACATTTCTTGGTCCTATGCCTCCCACATTAATACATTTAAATACATTTAGACCACTTGACTTAATGATTGCTCTCAGGAAGTGAAGAGACTTTCAACCAGCATAACAAAAAAAAATCTGAAGACAATCACCTATTGCACTTTTAAATAATGCTTTTTAAACTTATTTTGGACAAAGTAATCATTGTGGGGTTTTTTTGTTTTTGTTTTTCAAAGTAATCCTTGTGAAAGTAAAGTAAAGCCAGAGGCGGACATATCTATGAGATATTTTGGAACTAATATAATAAGTATTATGTTCATAGGTCTTTAATATTACTATTAATATTACTGCAACTCTGAAATTTTTCTTTTTTAGTATTTTTACTATTTTTGTGTTATTTAATTATAATTTATTTAATAATTTATATACACTAAAATTCAAAAGGTCACAAAATGTTTTATACATTCACCAAGGCTGTATTTATTTGATGAAAAAATACAGTAAAAGTAGCAACACTGTGAAATATTACTTCAATTTATAACAACTGTTTTCTATTTCAATATATTATAAAATCTAATTTATTCATGTAATGCAAAGCTGGATTTTCAGAATCACTGCTTCAGTGTCACATGATCCTTCAGAAATCATTCTAATATGTTGATTTGCTGCTCAAGAAACATTTATTATTATCAATGCTGCTAAATAATCTTGTGGAAACGGAAACATTTCTTAAGTGTTTCACTGAAACATTTCTCGATTAATTAAAAAAAAAAAACAGTATTTCTTTGAAATAAAAATACTTTTTCATTATAAATGTATTTACTCTCACTTTTGATCAGCTTAATGCATCCTAGTTGAATAAAATTATTTTTTTATCTGCATGGTAACATTTAGAAAATGTATTTCTTTTCTTTGCCTTTTTTTATTCTCTTTTTTAAACCTTCTGATTTTTTCTTATCAAAAACATGTGAACAAGTGAATTGGGAAAAAGATAAATGTACATGTTTTTTTTTTGTATTATTATTTATAATTTTTTGGGCATTTTTTGTCTTTACTGTGATAGGACAGATAAGAATATAAGAATTGACAGGAAGCGGGGGGCAGGTTCGGGAAAGGTCCTCGAGCCCGTAGCGCAATGGCACTGTATGTCGGTGTGCTGCCCACAAGGCTATCGGCGCCGACAATAAACGTACGTGTTTTTAACAAAATTCAAATTGGCTGCCATATAATAAGGCCAAGATTATTCCCCAAATTGTCCCATAAAGCGCTAGAATGTGCATCTTTCCTGTTAATTGGTCACGGACGTCACGTGAACTCACCGAACCAACACACCGGTCCTCCACATCCACAAACACAGAGTCTGCCACCACTTCCGCACTGTGTTGCCATGGCAAAATGTAGTAGGCCACAAAGCGAAACGCAGGTAGCATTTCTGAGGTAATCAGCAGAGGAATGTTTATGATGACCAGGTCTTTAACATTCATCCTTCCAGCGTGGATAATGTTTCCTTTACTTAACACCTACAGAAACAATCATCAGTGTATTTAATACAGAGATTCCAGTCATTCTTATAATCTCACAAAATGTTCCCAGTCACAAACTCACGACATATGCCAGTTGCTCCACAAGGTTTCTTCGTTCTGGTGGGATAGATCTGATATGAGCTTGGATGTTGAGTGAGCCGCCCACCACGAATGGACTGTTGCCCACTGAGATGTGCAGGTAGCTCCTGTAGTCATTAAAAGAGGCATATGGCTCCAAACGCATCTCTTGAACAGCCTGCTGTTCTGGTTTCAGTGAAGGATCTGCTGTCTCCACCTATATAGGAATACAGTATATTCGAATATAAGAATACAATATTCATCAGACAGGTGTAACAAAATTTTCTATTGTTTCTGTATGTGTGTGACTTACCTTCACTATCTGTGCATCACCATATGAGCTGTACTTCTCAGGCATGTTGATGGAGACTTTGATGGTGCCTCTGTGTACCGTGACTGGGCTTTCAAGAAAGCTGATTTTAACAGGAATATTATGGACTGGAGATCCGTCATGGTCACTCACGGTAACCTAAAAAGCAAAACAAATTCACTAATATCAACAATGCAGTCATGGCATTGGGTTAGATTATTGGTTGGATAGTTTACCCAAAAATTAACACTGCATTTACAAAAAAAAATTAAACACACACACACACAGAAATACAGCAGATAGATAGATAGATAGATAGATAGATAGATAGATAGATAGATAGATAGATAGATAGATAGATAGATAGATAGATAGATAGATAGATAGATAGATAGATAGATAGATAGATAGAACTCCTGTTTACTCTGAATACTGAAGCCTGATTTGTTCACGTAGCTTCACAAACAAATGGCGCTTAAAACCGCCAAAAGGGGTGGAGCCAACTGATATATAAGATCATCTCCCCACTGAATTCTGAGAAGCAGCAGAAGGAAGAAGCCATCTGGCAAATTAGAAAAATTTCAGAGCAAATTTCCAAGCAATATTGTTTCAATCGTTACGCCATAAGTGTGGCTCATTCCCTGCATGACTCAGACGGGCACGGTGAATGCGTCGCTTGCCTGGGCAGCGCTCACGCTGAGGCTGCGTTCACCAGGACAGAGTGCTCTCATCGCAAGAGCATGAGTCTCAGCCTGCTTTGCTCACGGGTTGCCTTTTTTCATGGACGAAACAGCGGGGCAACAGGACTCAACCATCAGGCTTGAGTAAACTTACACTGGCACAGGTCCCGCGTGCTTCACTCTCCCCCCAACGCCTCGACTCGTCTGTGTATTTCACAAGTGATGATCAGTGTGCCTTGTCAACTGCAAGCAGCTTGATCTTCTTTGGCGGGTCTGGCGGCAATGTTCAGGCGAAGATCCAACACGCCCAGTGTGGACAGCAAGCTGATCCACTTTCTAAGGCTGTGGAGGACCTCGGCTTGGACTGGTCAGCTCCTGCAAGGATGCTGTCAACAATCCACCTGCCAATGGCCCACCATGCTCTTCCTGGAGGTTCACGACAAACTCATCAGGGCTGCATTTCCCAAAAGCATCGTAAGTCCAAGTTGCCCTGGGGAAGTTTTGACATGCCCTGACATTTGTTTTTTTCAATATCTTAAAAACATATTAATGGCTAAAATCCGATAACATTGTATTTAGCACAAACTGGGCTACAATAATACGTGAGCAACATGAAAGTACATATTTGTGTTTTTGAGAAAACATTTATGCGTGATTAGTGAAAAAATAAAAATTTTAAGTCACTGAAATAAGGCCATAAAACACATACAGAACATTCGTTCACAAGACTTTTGAGAACTGGATGTGGTAGCCTAGAGTTTTTGCTACAAAATTATGTGAAAATTATCCTGTTCACTCGTTCACAGAAAACAATATGATTTAACTTTTGTAAGACTCATACTATTTTAACATCTTGTGGTTTTATATGTTAAAAAAAACATTAAACACACATCCTGGCATTGTGAGACATTTAGACAATGAAATGACAGATTTGTTTCACTTGATTTCATACATGTAGTCAGGAATTATAGTTTGGGAAAAGTCTAACTAGTACAATGTGTACAAGTTATGTCACAATAACAGATGCAAGTAATCTTAGGCTACTCATGGGGGCACCGCAACATAAATGGCTGCCCTCTGCTCCAGGTGTGTGTTCACTGCTGTGTGTGTGCACTTAGGATGGGTTAAATGCAGAGCACAAATTCCGAGTATAGGTATCCATACTTGGCCACATGTTACTTCACCTCACCTCACCAGAATGATATGCTCCACTGGATCTAGCTATGCGACGCATTGCATTGTGTTCTTCTTAGGTAAATTCTGGGTTATTCCTCTCATCGCGTCTTCCTCCAGAAACAAAAAGTAGCCGGGGTGAACTCTTCACGTTTGTTTACGGAGGTGATGGGCATAAATCTCACATGGATGTTTAGAATTTGAAAAGCACGATCGGCTCGTGGGCGTATGTGACCGCATTAGAGATGATTTGAGACGGGAAAAACTGGACATTGCCTTGGTTTCATACGGATTACTTTTTCAGAGAATATTTGTTTTGGACGGGACTTAATTAATTTAAAATTAGACATTTCAAGCTTTCTACACATATATTTGTCATGTCTTTGAGGCGAGTATTCACTGAGATTCAGGTTGTTTTATTTATGTGTCTGTGAAGAGAGGTGACAGAGACCGAGACGGCAGAGATGCACCCTGTTTGTTTTCTTTATTTTACAGAAGCACATTGTGTTGTTGTTATTATGACTATACACAAATAAAAGTAGACCCTTTGCCATTTCAAACGATACCTTATTCCTATCTGTACTATCAAAAATGACAAAGTATTTTTAGTTCTTTTCGGGGTCATCAATAAAATACGAGACAGACCGCACCAGTGTGGGATTCGACCGCAGAGGGTTAAGCTTATGATGCTTTTGGGAAATGCAGCCCAGGACATGACATGCCCCCTACTCGACAGATGTTCATTCCTCCACTTCTGCCGCTCTCACTACTGTTGACAGCTCTGTAGAAAGAGGTTAATGCAAGCTTATCCCTCTCGAAGAGGTGGTCGCCGCACATCAGCCCTGGGATTGAAGGTCCATGCAGTGCACCCATCTACGCCCTGTAGGACTACCTCCACTCTGGCAGGGAGGGTTTATTCAGCAGCTGACTAGGCTGGCTGAGCACTTCATATGATGGCGGTGATCCAAGTTTTTCATGCCAAACTTCGCACCATGGAGTTGTGCATAGCGTCATTCAAACTCGGGACTTCATGTCCCCTCAGAGTTTTCCAGAGGATGCTTGCCGCATCCTCAGTGATTCCTCTGGGCCTGCTTCACATGCGGCCCCTCCAATATTGGCTCAAAGGCCATGTACCGTCCCTTGTTTGGAGACTGTTATGTTTTCATTTCAAGGTAACCCACCACTGCTTCCGAACTGTGGCCCCTTGGAAAAGCTCTCGCCTGTTTCAATCAGGCATCCTATTGGGACTGACCTCCAGAAGGAAGGTGGTCAAGACAGGTGCCTCCAACTCAGGTTGGGGGCACTGTACGAGGACAAACCGGCGTTCGGCTCCTGGTCAAACCAGGAGCAATGCTTGCACATCAACCACTTTGAGATGATGGCAGTTTTTCTAGCCCTAAAATTGTAATATTAATAAATACTACTACACTATATAAATTAAATTAAAAGAACACTGTCCTTTTAGGGCATGGGTCTCTAAAATCGGTTCTGAAGGGCCTGTGTCCTGCAGAATTTGGGTCCAACCCTAATTAAACACACCTGAACCAGCTAATCAAGGTCTTACTAGGTATACTAGAAACTTCCAGGCAGGTGTGTTGAGGCAACCTGCAGGACACCAGCCCTCCAAGACCGAGATTAGAGATTCCTGTTTTAGTGATTGACAGCCTGTGGTCACCATTCACTTTCATTTTATGGAAAAGAGCAGCTAGGAAATTTTGCTGCATTTCCATTTCTCCATTTCTGTTCTGCAAATGAAGACAAAAAGGTTTAAAACAACATGAAGGTTGAACTTTATGTCTTCAAGCGGTAACTGTCACAACATAAATTAAAATTACCGTCATGGCTAATGGCAGACCAGGTTTGAAATACTTTGGTGTGTCCTTGATGGAGAGCATGTAGGGAGACATTACAATTTTAATACCAGATTTCTCTGCTTCCACAAGGTCGCTACCTGAGGAGAAGAAAGGAGACAGGGTTTTTTCAAAACAAAAACTCAGAATAATCATACTAAAGAGTTTGGAGTGGTTGCCAAGGGGTTGCTATGCAGTTGCTATTGGATTGTGAGTGGTTTTAAGTTGTTTTTTTAATGATTTTCCCACCTGAGCTGGTCATCACTGATGCTTTGACATACACCGAAGACCCCAGTAAGCTGTTTGTGTCAGGATAGGCCTTCTTTATCTCTTCCATAGTCAAACTAACTTTTCCTCCATTCAGCTGCAAAATAATACATGGAGTAACAAGAGTCTTGTACTACAAAGACGATTAAAGGTACTTAAACTAAAGTTTTTTTTTCTTGTTTAACCACTTACATCATTTAGTTGCTTCATAGATGTGAGTCTCTTCTTTTCTCCATCAATTTCAATACCAAACAGCACATACGCAACACCTTTCACTGGTTCACCATAAAGATACCTGGAAGAAATGCAAACTGTGACCTAAAAATATTCAGTAACACAAGTGTAAGAATTCAACACACTAGCATTCAAAAAGTTGCATTTAATTGATCAAAATACAGTAAAAACAGCAATACTGTATTGTGAAATAACGGTTTAATTTTTTTTTTTTTTTGTGAACAATTATTTTTATTGAGAAAAAAATAAATATATAATAATAATAATCCCCCTCCACCCACCCACCAGGCAGACCCACGCCATACATAAATTAAAAATAAATTATACATCAAAAAGAAGAAACAAAAGATTTAACGATGTCAAAAGTGGCACTCCAGTTCTTCAAAGTCTTTGTCCTTGCTCCATGGATACGAGCTGTAGATAGCTCCATAGAAACAATGTCAGGCAAAGATAAGCCCCGTTCACGTCTGGTCATTGAATGGGGAGGACCTCAGCAACTGACTAACATTTTCTTTGCAGCAGTAAGAGCAGCTAAAAGTAAGTTTCTCTGTTGCAGAGACAGAGCCAATTCAGAAAAATTATTTAAGAAGAAAAGATCTGGAGTCAAAACCACATCCTTTTCTAATAGAAATGATATGTCATGAGCAAGCTAAGTCCAGAAAAGAGAAAGTGCAGAGCATTCCCAAAAAATTTTTTTTATATGTACTGAGTGCCCCCTGCGGACATAAATTGCAATTTGGGGAAGGTGACACATGCATATAGAAGTGTTTTAAAGGGGACAGATAGAGTCTATGTAGTAATTTCCAATGGATCATCTGAAGATTTGGGTTTTTTGAGGATGATGCGATTGTCTCCCAAATTTGGTCAGAAAATAAAGTTTGTAAGTCACCACTGATATCCTTAGCATACCTGTCAAGTATCCCGTTTTGGCCGGGAAATTCCCGTAATTTACCCTTCTTTCCCGCCGTCCTCCCGTATTAGTATTTTCCCGTAAATCTCCCGTATTTTAACCTGCGTTATTAAAAAAAAAAAAAAACGTCCCCCCCCAAAAAAATCTGAGCTCTGTCACTAACCTTGCGATAACTGCCACCTGCAGTAGCCTACTACAGGTTAGTGTGTGAGGTCAGATGATGAGTTGATGAGTGACGACGCGGGAAAAAAAGAAGAAAAAACAGACAGATGATGGACGCCAGGGGGCTGTTCCATAAAAGACGCTAAGAAAAGCGGGGATTAAAGTCCAAAACCTGACTTGAAATAACCTAACAAATCAATCGGGACTAAAGCGGTTCCATAAACAACAATTCAAGTTCACGCAATCTGATTGGTTTATGGAACAGCCCCCAGGACAGAGAAGGAAGGCACTCCTGCCAAAACAGTCTTAAAGAATGCAAAGTCTGCAACAAATGAGTACAATAAGTCACTAAAAGAGTAAAGAAAAGTTATGTGAAATGAAAAGAAAAACTGTACAAAAAAGCAATATGAAATGAATGAGTGTGTGAATGTGAAAAGAATGTGGAATGAAAATGAAATGTAAATGTAAAGACAAGCAATGTTAAATGAACAGAAAATATGCAAATAAGCCTTTAAATAAATGCTCTTCATATATACCCTTTTGTGTTTTCATTTAGGCTATGAATGTTCACAGCATGTCAATGTCAACAAAGGTAGGCCTTTCATTGGCTTTATGCACAGCTGCACTACTTCCTGAACTTCAGGCAGCTCCTTTGTTTCCTGTCTGCCATTATTGGACAAACTGATCACCTGGATTAATCAGTTTGTCCAATAATGGCAGACAGGAATCAAAGGAGCTGCCTGAAGTTCAGGAAGTAGTGCAGCTGTGCATAAAGCCAATTGTAGTTTATAAGTGGTTGGCAAGTGGTGATTTTAGCTTTCTTGTCACCTGTCTTAAAATGTAAGGGATACTGGAGCTTGGTTGGGGTGGTGGGACTGCTCGCGGCGGGCGCCGGAAAATTTCCCTTATTTTCAAATCCAAAACTTGACAGGTATGATCCTTAGACCAGATAGTTGTTATGGATAATGGTTTGTATGATTGTTTGAGGAGAAAAAAGTAAATAACTGAAGCAGAAATAACAGAATTATCAGTGGGGAGAATTACTTTCCGCAGGGGATGTACAGGTAATTGTGCATCCCAGGGAACTCCATATGCGCGAAGCGCTGACCTAATACGAAGATACATGAAAAAGGAGGTTCCTGGAAGATTGAAGAGAGACTTAATATCTTGAAATGATTTCAGGCCTTTATCGTCATAAATGTCACCAAAGGAATTCACTTTACATTTAATCCATTGTGGACAGTAAAATGGGTTTTTACCTGATAAAAAATTATTATTGTGGAACAAAGGTGAATGACGATACCACCTCAAGTTTCAATCTTCCTAGTCACCGTTCTCCAAGTAGAAATAAAATGTGTTATGATAGGGCCAAAACGAAGTTTACATTGTCTAAGTGAGACACCGACAATAATCAAGTGTTCTATATTGTGTGGAGAAACAAGAGACTCTTTAATGGCCCACGATGAGGTTGACACATTTGGGTTAAACCAGGCTGACAGTGCACGAAGAGTAAAGTCGTCAGCGTATAATTTAAAATTTGGAAAGGACCAGCCACCATCTGATCTGTTACGCTGTAAAGTAGATAATTTAATTCGGGGGTGTTTACCATTCCAAAAATATTGAGAGATTACTGAATCAAGTTTTTTCCAATAGCCAGCAGGTGGGGGTAAAGGAATCATAGAGGAATAGAAATTAACGCGAGGAAGGACGTTCATTTTAACAACAGATATTCTTGCATGGAAAGTAGGAGGAAGATGTGTCCAATTAGCCAGATCTGAGATGACTTTAGCCAAGTTTTTGTTTAAATTTTTTGCGACAATATCCTGCAAGGACGGATAGATATCTGTACCTAGGTATGTGAAAGAATGCACCACTGGAATAAAACCAGAAAATGTTGCAGACCCAACACAAAAATTGAGAGGGAGCAGATATGACTTTGTCCAATTAATTTTAGATTACTAAACTGATTGAATAAATTTAAAACATGGGGGACTGATAGAACTGGATTGTCTAAAAATAGCAATATGTCATCTGCAAATAAAGATATGTGATGTGAAGTGTTTTTAATGGATATAGGAAGTATAAGTTTTGACTGACGTACAGCTTGAGCAAGAGGTTCTAGAGATAAAGCAAATAGTAAAGGTGAAAGAGGACAACCCTGGCGGGTGCCTCTTCCAATTGGAAATGATTGTGAATTTATCTGGCCAGTAAGAATGGTGGCTGACGGATTAGCATAGAGGATTTTAATCATATTTATAAAGTTAGAGCTAACACCTAGGTGATCTAGCACTGCCCACAGATAGTTCCACTCCAAATGGGCGAATGCTTTCATTGCATCTAAAGAAAGTATAGCAGAGGGAGAAATCAATTGTTCAGATGAGGAGATTATGTGAAGTAGTCTTCGTAGATTATCTGAAGCAGAACGAGATTTAATAAACCCTATTTGATCATGATTAACAAGTTTAGTCATAAAGCATTCTAGGCAGTAGGCTAAACATTTTGCATAAATTTTAACATCTGTACCAATTAGAGAAAGTGGGCGGTAACTAGAACATAAAGTAGAGTCTTTATCTTTTTTTAATAGGAGAGATATAATGGCCATGTTCATATTTTGTGGAAAGGATCCTTGATCAATCAAATATTGCATCATATCTAACATAAGTGCCTCCAAATCGGACCAGAAGGTCAAGCAGAACTCAACTGGTATGCCATCTAGGCCTGGGGATTTCCCCTTGCTCATAACTTTAATCGATGATTCTAATTCAATAAGTGATAAAGGCCTATCTAAAGACTGATTCTGACAGATGTGGAAGATTAAGATTAGATAAAAAAAGAAGTGTAAGATGTGGGTTCACATTTAGAGTTGGAGCTATATAGATCATAATAGAAGGAACGAAAAGTGTCATTTATGCTCTTCTGGTCAGTCAGAACCTCACCGGTTTGAGATTTCACCGCTGTAATATTAGCAAATTTTTCACTATTACGCAGTCTTAGAGCCAGAAAATGGCTAGGTCTGCTACCTTGAAAATAATAATTTTGTCTGGATCTTTGAATAAGAAATTCGTCTCTCTCTCTATATAACAAATTAAGTTCTGTCCTAACAGTTTCCATTTTAGCTACCGTACGATCAGAAGTGATCGGAGATTGGATTCCAGGTCAGAGATTTTCTTACAGGGAATTTTCTGGCGAAAGGAAGCAAATGATATTGAAATATTCCTTATGAAGCCTGTCGCCTCCCACAATATCCGCGGGTCATCTACCGAGCCTTTATTGATGTCAATAAATTCATGTAGTTTACTTCTGAACTGATCACAAAAAGACTCATCTTTTATTAAATTAGCATTAAAGCACCATCTGGGGGCTCGTGAAGGTCGCTGGATAATTGAAAGCTTCAAAAAATTACTACTATGGTCTGAAAGAGAGGGGAAAGATGGCGACTTCAAGTAGCATTGAGGTCAAGGAAGAAGAAGCAAAAATGTAGTCAATCCGTGAATATGTTTTGTGTCTAGCTGAGAAAAATGTATATGTTTTTTGGGAGGGGTTGAATACTCGCCATGCATCTACTAATGAAAAAGAGGCTATGCATTGATTAAGTTGCACAGTAGAAACAGTCTGGGAGTAAGAAAAATCTATCAAAATCACCAGATCTATCAAGTTCATTGGACATTACAGTGTTCATATCATAATAGTAATATTAATTTTGAGTGAGCATTTTTATATAAGTTTCAGTTTCACTCGTTCTGTGTTCAATAAAGAAATCTTCATACTTCACAGTCGCGATTCTTAAAGAGCCAGTACGCAATTTTAACATAGTACATATTTTCAATGTAAAATACAGAATATTTGTCAAAATGGTACACATGAATAAAGTAAGTTCACAAATGCAAACAATCCAAAACAAAAATATTGAAAGCTGAAATGCAATACATAATATCAAATATTTGTTATTGAATCTAAGCAAAAATAGGCACCTATATTAATTATAAAATTGTAAAAATGGAAGAAAAAAAAAATCCATACAAATTCAAAGTGTTATGTAATTTTGTCCAAATGCATTGAGGTCATTCAGAACAGTTTGATACAAATGGATCACACACCTGGCTGTTATTTCTACCTCCAGCTTTTCTGCGTCTAGTCTGAGGTGGGATGTCTTTGGAGTCAAAGTGACGTTGAACGCTGGGAGGACTTGGGAGAAAGGAGAAATGCTGTTATCCGACCAACAGAGAAAAATCTAGCAGAATCTGAAGGTAATATGAAGGACTTACCATATTTCTTGACTTCAAACTCTCTGCTAAAAACGTTTTCTTTTCCCTGATCAAACTTTGCAACAACTTTCCACCGGCCCTCTCTAGAAAGAAGATACTTGGTGAGCAGCCATATATCTAAAGTATCAGGTAAATCAATACCGTTTTTTGTCAAATCAATTATTATTTTATAATATTTAATCTGTTCTGTGTGCATACTTGACCACAGATGAGAGGGGGTAGGTGTTAGAGAGTATCCCATCGATTGATTTGGCTCTGGACATACCATGTACTGCAATACCGTCTGGATTCTGAAACATGTGCTAATTGTAACGAAGCATTGTTCCAGAAAAATAAAATATTTCCTTGCAAATAGTGTAATGACATTTATGGCAGTGGCAGTGACAGTCACCTGAATCTCCAGAGAAATGGTCCTCTCAGCAGCACGGAATTCAGTGTCAGACACAAAAGCCCTGCAACGCACTAAAAAATGACAGCAATCAGGCAAAAACAGAAGAAGGTTCATCATAAATGAGCAGTATGACAAGTGCTTGTGTATGTGAGAGCAAACCTGTGTCTCCAGGGTTGTAAACCGGTTTATCAGTCTGAATGAAGATGTATCCAGAGCGGAACGACACCGGTAATACTCTTTCTGCACGATGGAATCTGCTAAACTGAGCAACCAGCTTCACATATTTCTTCTTTCCATCTGGTTGTAGCACATTTGGATCAATCTAAATAATAAGACAACATTTCATTATGTTCATCAGGCAATATTTAAACAAATATTTAAACAAAGTTTTCGCTGAACTAGAACAAATACATTCATAGTTAACTTCACCTCAATGGTTTTGAGGACGCTGTAGTTGTTTTCTGAATTGAGGGTAACAGAGCCCGTCAATAAAGCAGTTTGGGAGACTGGGTAATCATAGACCGTGATGGAGACTTCTAATGCCTGGGAGGGTCTGTGAACCTCCAGCAGGATGTTCTGTTTTGTTCCAGGCCTTATCTTTGCTGGAGCTAAAACATAAAACCTGAACCAGAACACACATATCCAACGTGTTCAGTTTCCATATTCAGAATTATTTTAAATTATTCTGCTTTTGTGCTGTAAGATGTAAAAATGTCAAGGTGGCCTATAAATAAACAAATAAACTGCCTAAATATGGGGCAGTTGTGGCCTAATGGATAGAGTTGGACTTGTAACCCAAAGGTCGTGGGTTCGAGTCTCGGGTCCGGCAGGGATTGTAGGTGGGGGGAGTGAATAACCAGCACTCTCTCCACCCTCAATACCACGACTAACGTGAGACCCTTGAGCAAGGCACCGAACCCCCAACTGCTCCATGGGTGCCACAGCAATGGCTGCCCACTGCTCCGGGTGTATGTTCACTACTGTGTGTACACTTGGATGGGTTAAATGCAGAGCACACATTCAGAGTATGGGCCCCTTTCCCAGAAACTTAATAATAATAATAGTAATAAGTGTGAAGGTGATATGTGAATATAATGTTCACTTTTCATAAAAGCGTGAAACTTGGTACACTTGTATAGTTTGTGGCCCTAAACATTTTCAGAAATGTTTAGGGCCACAAAAACACCTTGTGGTTACCATTTTACTTTCCGCCATAACCAAATTATGTATTTTGTGTCATATCTCCTGAACCAAACATGGTAACACAGAAAAGGTGATGTCTACCCCTATGTTTTGATGGTCAATGATACCATATACAACATGAACCGTTTAGGTGAAGAGTTAATGGTGAAATCGGCAATGAGAAGGAAATCACAGTATGAGTGTCACAGCATTTACAATAGTCCATATTATGGCTATTCATTTTTTTCTTTGATAATTAACTAATATTTTATTCAATAATACTTAAAAAGGTTATTTTCAAGAACACTATGATATATTTCAGAGATATATATTTAAAAAATCATCTCAGGTAAGTGTATTTTTCTTACCTCTAAGGCAGAGTCAAGTAGGCAGTAGTATATTACCAATACATTCTTGTTCTCTCTCAACAATACTCTAACATCACACACAGACAGCAACACAATTAGGTAAACAGTTAATGGTTAATTCAGTGACTTTATGAGAAGGATTACAATGAAATCTCAGAAGATGCAGAATGAAATGTCAAACATATTTCATGTAAAATTAAGTTACAATCACTATTATGTTGTCCACAAGGGGGAAGCCAGAGTCCTGTATGCGGGCGAGTACACGCAGGTGAATTGTTAATATTTGATGTAACGGGTGGAATAATATTTATGTGTAAGGTGTGGTGCAGGTGCGGGCTGGACGGTGACAAGCACGGGCAGGTTGTGGGTCCAATAACCCAGACTATTTCGACTCTGTCCAGTACACGCTGAGCAATGTACCAACCGCGCTACCACTGATTGACAGCTGTAGTGATTATATTAAAGGGAGATTATATTATTTGCTTGCTTTCTGTATTTAATCTATTCACAATTTGAATAAAAGTTTTAATAAATGAGTTACCTCATGTAGGAGATTTAATGCAGGTGCGGTTCGGGTCCCATGCAGTTTTTATGTCAAATGGGTCGGGTATGGGATTAAATTAGTGCTGCTGTCAGATAACGTAACGGGTGTTCTGTTAATTACTGCGATTGTGGGAAGATCATTTCATCAGCCAGGAAAGGTGAACGAAAATGCCTCTCTGTGCATTCACTCCCCCCACCTACAATCCCTGCCGGACCTGACACTCGAACTCGCAACCTTTGGATTACGAGTCCGACTCTCGAACCATTAGGCCACAACTTCCAAATGACAAGGGCCTGGGCAAGAAGTTGTGCAGCATGCTCTATTTGGAAGGGCCCGATCCTCCGGATGTTGTGCAATGCAAACCTGCCTGATCGAGCTGTCTTTACAATATGGTCCTTGAAGGTCAACTGGTCACCAAAGAATACATTTTGATGAACCAAGCAGGATGATGAAATCATGCTGTAGAGTCGGATTGGCAGGGAAAACAAGAAGCTCAGTCTTTGCCAGGTTTAGCTGCAGGTGATGTTCCAGGCAGCCTGAGATCCATGCAGTTACTATTGGATTGTATGGTTGAAATGAATGATAGAGCTGTGTGTCATCAGCATAGCAATAGTAGGAGAAACCATGAGCTTGTTTAATGGGTTCCAGTGATGTAGTGTATATGGTGAAGAGGAGGGGTCCAAGAACTGATCCCTGAGGAAACCCTGTGACCAGTTGATGTTCTTTGGATACCTCTCCTCCCCAGGAAACCCTGAAAGACCTACCTGTGAGATGAGATTAAAACCAGTGGAGTGCAGATCCTGTGATGGTAGACAGGAGAATCTGATGATTCACAGAGTCAAAAGTGGCAGATAGATCCAGCAGAATAATAACTGATGATTTGGAATCAGCTTTCTCTATCTGCAGGGTGCGGGTACTGATATTTTAGTCTTTACTGACCGACAGTAAAGCAGTTTCAGTTGAATGGCCACTCCTGAAACCTGATTGGTTAAAGTTCATTTGGTCATTCTGTGAAAGAAATAATGTAACTGTGTCTATAAAGGTGTGAACCAAATGGTCCATTCCAATAGAATAACAAAGGAACAGCATTCCTCAGGAACGTCTTGTAGATTGCAGGATCTCCAGTATCTGTTGTTTCTAGCCCTTTTGTCTTCAAGTATAAAATTATATCCCACAGACAGAAATTTGGGAGAAGAATTTAGGGGGGCACTTCAAATGTGGTCAACCTAGGGCACTACACTGTGTTAATCCGGGCCTGCTACCGCCTACCGGAAAAATACACTTATTTAAGATGATTTTTTTTTTTTTATCTCTGAGATGTATGATTTTAATCTTGAAATCCATCTTTTATTGTACTATTGAATAAAATATTAGTTAAGCTGGTGTGTGGTGGGCGTTCTGGCACAATATGGCTGCTGTCGCATCATCCAGGTGGATGCTGCACATTAGTGGCTGTTGAGGAGACTACCCCTTCCATACCCCTTCCACAGTAAAGCGCTTTAAATACCCAGAAAAGCGCTATATAAATGTAACAAATTAATAATTAATTAAAACAATCTTTTATTGTACTATTGAATAAAATATTAGCTAATTATCAAAGAAAGAAAAAATTATAATATGGACTATTGTAAATGCTGTGATACTGTGATGCTCAGATACTGTGACTTCCTTCTTACATTGCTGATTTCATCATTAACTCTTCACCTGAACAGTTTATGTTTTTGTGTTTTGTATCATTGTAATCCTTGACCATCAAAATATAGGGATAGACATAACTTTTTCTGTGTTATCATGTTTGGTTCAGGAGATATGACATAAAATCAATAATCTGGTTATGATGGACAGTTAAATGGGCGCCATGGCAACCACGATGTGTTTTTGGATGGCCCCATTTCTGAAAATGTTCAGGGCCCTAACTTGTACAATTGTACCAAGTTTCATGCTTTTATGAAAAAGTGAACATATCACCTCAAATTTTGCACATATCACCTGGACTATAAAAAAATATTTTAAAATGTTTGTTTGTATAGCTCATGAGTCATTAAGATAATAATAATAATCATTGGTTCAGGTCGCCAAATGGTATATAAAAAAATACATTGATCAGGAATCTGTTTGTCAGCTTTAAGGTCATAGGACAGAGGACAGTTACTTACGTTGGAGATTGGTCTATGACCGGATCACTGTAAACACAGATAACAAACTCAGTTACGGATAACCCCATTTACACCACGATTTGATTTTAAACACAACAGAAATGTATAGTGACAATTTTATATCAAACTATTTCCATAAACATTTTTCACAACAGATGCATACGCTATTCGTAGTTGACAAGATAAACAACATTATAAATCAACGTTGAGATGAAAAGTACAACATGTTGTACATTATATAAAAGTTATTAATATTAAACAACGCACTGTATTTGAGGTAAAATCCGGCCATCGGAGACGTGACAGAGCAATGCCGTCCATAACAGCAGTGGAAAGATCATCATCCTGCAGGACTAAACTCTCACAGTATGTCAGAGACAACAGCAGGAGAACTGAAATACCCCTAATATCCCTCCCACTAACCCACAACACAGTCATCTCCAAACTTCTTGTGTAATGTTTGCTTTATTCCAAGCACAAATGAATGGCCACATATCTGACCAAATTCAAACAAATTCAGGGTTTCAGCATTGGAAAGAGCTCTAATTTCAACTATTCTCAACAAAATGCTATTAAGAGTAGAAAAGTAGTTTTTTGTTTTAAATGTGAACAGCTTAAGCTGTCAGGGTTTTTCACACACTTGTTTTACAGACACCATCTCATATGGGTTGCATCTGTGAATATAGAAGGAACCCATAAGCACATCTTCGAAGATGTGATTTAAAATTAATTTAAACTATATTTATGACTTTATATATTTGAAATGTGATGAAATAATTAGATAATAAGGATAATCTCACTTGAATGTGTCATTTTATACTTGTTAAACTGCATTTGTGCTCATTTTATTCATTCCTTCCCTTATTATTTTTTTTAAACTCTTTTTTTAGGAACACAGTGTACAAATTCGTTCCCCCATTTTAATATCTTAAATCTTGGCCACATTTTATTAATCATTCCCTCATTTAGTTATGTTAAATTGTAGCCACTAACATGGTTCTGTTAGTCTGAACTTCCAGTTTGCACCTTTTCCCCGTTCGTTGTCACGGTTTTTGATTCGATTTCATCATTCTATTCAGGTGCGTGTCATTAGTATCCTCGTTTGCTGGTGTATTTAAGTTACTCTCATTCTGTTCTATATTGTCCAATATTATACGTCAATTGTGTGGATGTGTTGCTGTTCTCTCTCTTTGTGGATTATTGCCCTTAGGATTTATTAAAGATTACCTTCTACCTTCATCATCGTGCACTTGTGCACTCAGTGGAATTATATGCAGACATGCCCGTTCTCCTCCCGCCAGAACCGTCTGTCTGCCCTGAATTATCTGCCTGTCCTATCACAACCACGGAGGTTGTGCCCGATCTGTCTGTCCCGTCACAACCATGGAGGTCTATATTGAACTGTTTGCCCGTCCTGTTATGGCCAAGGAGGCCGTTTATGAACTCCCTGTCTCTTCCCGTCACGGCCATGGAGGTCGTGCCTGAACTGTTTGTCCACCCTGAACTGTCTGTTTACCCTGAACTGTCTGTTTATCCTGTCACGACCACGGAGGTCGTTCCCCTTTCGACAACGCTCCCGGAAAACCCCATCTGTCATGAATTCCCACCCAGCCTCCCTCTCCAACCTCCTCTCATGAGTCATCTACCATCTTCTGCCCTATTGCGACTACATCCTGCCAGTCTCTCAGCTCATCCTCAGCTTTACATCTGTGGAACGGATTCGCTTCCACCTCGGCCCATCAACCTAGTGGCTCTGCCGGGCTCCCTCGTCCCTCCAGCTCCGCCTTTGTTGGTCGTCAACTTGCCGTCGCCTTGGGACTACACTCGTTTGGCTTCGCCTCCTCCCTCCATCCTTCTGGCTCTGTCAGGCTCCTCCTTTCCTCTGGCTCCACCTTGGTCCTCTGTCGCTCCGTCTGCACCACAGCCTTCCGGATCCCTGCCTGCACCTTGGTCGCCTGAGCCATCTGCTCTGCCTTGGCCCTCCAGATCCTCTGCATTGTCCTGGCTTTACGGCTCTCTCTTACAGCTCTCTCTGGGCTCCCTTATTACTGGCTTCTCCTCCGTCAGTTGGCCCCTGGAGTCATCAGCCCTTCCTTCATCATGGCTCCTCCCTCCATTGGCTCCACCGTGGGCCACCTTCCTGGCTGTGGTCTGGGTCCCACCTGATTCCTCATGCTCCTGGCTCCTCCCTCTGTCTGCTTCTCCCTGGTTCCTTCCTTCATCAGCTCCGCCACATTGTACCAAAATGTTTCTTTGTTTTAATTTTGTTAACTCATGGTCATGTTGTACCAATTTGTTTGGGGGTTTTTTTTGTTTGTTTGTTTGTTTTTGTTAAATTGTGGCCACATTGTCCTAATCTATTTGGTAAATTTAGTTAAATCAAGGCCAAGTTGTACCAGTTTGTTTTGCTGTTTTAACGTAAATTGTGGTCATGTATCAATTTACACCCTCATTTTAATTTATTTTCATTAAATTGTGCCTATGTTGTTTCATTTGTTTAGTTGTTTTATTACCATTAATTCATGGTCATGTTGTACTAATTCATTTCCTCCTTTTGGGAACAAATCTTTCAGTTTTCTAACACTTTTTGATACGCAGTACAATATGTCCTCAAGGTATTAGTTTGTTTTTACAAACATTGTGTAACAAAAGTAGCACTAAATTACTTTCAATTAGCATATTTTAGGTAGTTATGTAATTAATGTAAAAGTGCCGTAAACGTAAAATGCACAGTTTTGCCATTAGTACTGTATATAAAAAAACAACAACATCTGTCTCAAGTCTGACAGCCGATTTCTGTCAGGTCCTTTGCGAAGCTCTTCAGCTCGCCGCATTTCACCTCCAGTGCGGATCCAGCCCCACATTCAGACTCGGACGGCCAGTGCTCAACCCACGTGTCCTTACCCAGAGTATACACATACCTGAGAGAGAAAACAACACCGAATTATGAAAAACGAACCATAATACGTACATTTTCTATGACTAACGCTGCTCACTTGTTGGACGTGCTCCCTGCATGCCAAACATCAGTGACAGGCCCAAAGATCAGATAGTCCTGACCCTCTCTCAAACCAAGTCCTGTCCTACAGCTTGCATGAGAGAGGAACATCCTCCTTTCATTCTCGTTCAGGCCTTCCTCTGTCCCTACACAAACACAAATGGAGATCCTTGAGCCGGATGGCTGGTTACATGAGAAAATCAGACTCTAGTAGACGTACCCTCTTTGATAACCTGCACAATCTCCATCTCATACTGGTCATAGTGACTCTGGCTGACGCTGACTAGTTTGACCCTGTAGGCTGAAGAAAAGACACATTTATCGATGAGATGATGTGACATCATGATGGCTTTCCCCAAGAAACACATTCATTTGACAGAAGAAACACTCACCATGATGTAATCCATTGCACACAGCGGCCTTCCTCTGTTCTTTACTGAAAGACGAGGAGTCTTCCTTCATTACACAACAGTCACCTATGAAGGAAGGTTTATAACTGGTTAAAGGTAAGAAGTTGATTGAAAACACAAAATTAGTCCAGCTAAACTGACCTTGTGAGCAGCGACACACATCGTCTTTGCAGATCTGATCAAGCTGCTGTTTGTCTTCAGGAGGAGAGTAGAACCTGCTACAGCGTTTATCTGACACAGAAGAGACAAATTGTTGAATAAATGTCATTTTTTTGATTTTCTTTGCGTACAAAAAGTGTTCTCGTCGCTTCATAAAATTCAGATTGAACCACTGATGGCAGATGGACTATTTTGACGATGCTTTTCATACTTTTATGGACCTTGACAGTGCAATTTACTATGCAGACTATGGGACAGTCACAAGCCTCCTGGTTTTCATCCAAAATATCTTAAATTGTGTTCTGAGGACAAACGAAGCTTTTACGGGTTTGGAACGACATGGGGGTAAGTGATTAATGACAACATTTTCATTTTGGGGTGGAGGTGTCCCTTTAAGGAGCCAAGCACTAAGAAGGCAAGATGTCATGCCAGCATGGCTGAAAACATCAAACCCACTTCATCAATGAACAATTAAGGACATATTTATGATTTTAGTCAAAATGGTTGAAAAATCAAATAGAGTCACTAGTAATATGACTGAAAGATTTATAATTTTATATAATTGGTACTGATGTTCTTGGCCTAATCCAAGCAATCTAAGAAGATTAGTCACATGACAAGAGTCAAAGCTGCTAATCCACCATTAGCAGTTTTTGCTAAAATTGACTTTTTAAAATGAGATCAGGCATGTAGCCAATTTTTAAATATTAGTATGATTCAGGTTAAAGGTCTTTTCCAGAGAGTTAATACTAAAAAAAAGTCCCGGTCCTGATAATACAGGGTGGGCCATTTATATGGATACACCGTAATAACATGGAAATGGTTGGTGATATTAAAGTCCTGTTTGTGGCACATTAGTATATGTGAGGGGGCAAACTCCTCAAGATGGGTGGTGACCATGGTGGCCATTTAGAAGTCGGCCATCTTGGATACAACTTTTGTTTTTTCAATAGGAAGAGGGCCATGTGACACATCAAACTTATTGGTAATGTCACAATAAAAACAATGGTGTGCTTGGTTTCAACGTAACTTTATTCGTTCATGAGTTATTTACAAGTTTCTGACCACTTATAAAATGTGTTCAATGTGCTGCCCATTGTGTTGGATTGTCAATGCAACCCTCTTCTCCCACTCTTCTAAGGGGGTCAGATCGGGAGACCTTGGGGGCCATTCAACTGGCCCACAACGACCAATCCACTTTCCAGGAAACTGTTCATCTAGGAATGCTCGGACCTGGCACCCATAATGTGGTGGTGCACCATCAATGGAAACCTCAAGGCCACTGGATATTTGAAATTGCTACATGATGATGTGTTTCCCTCTTTATGCACTGAAGCTGGCACGTTCCCTGAGTTTTTCCAGCAAGATGGTGCACCACCACATTATTTCACAGCTGTGTGAAATATTTCAATACATTTTTTACCAATCTCTTGTTACAAAGAGTTCCTGAAATTTGGAAAAAATCTATTATAGTCCCTAAGCTAAGACAAGGTCTCCACAGGTGCTAAATGATTTCAGGCCGATATCTCTTACTTCGTTAGTTATGAAGTGTCTTGAGAAAGTAGTTAAAGATGGAATTTTACAGCAATCAAAAGATAGACTTGATCCACTGCAGTTTGCATGTAGACAGGGCAGGGGAGTCGAGGATTGTTGAATTATCTGTCTAGTCACTTGGAAAGGCCTAAGACCCATGCTAGATTGTTATTTATTGATTTCTCTTCTGCTTTTAACACTATGAAGCCACATTTTTGGTAGAGAAATTAACTTCTCATTTTAATTTGGATCTTAATATTTCTGGATGCATTTTGGATTTTTTAGTAGGACGTCTTAAGTACTGTTCTACTGGGTCCCCTCAAGGCTGTTGTCTTTCACCTATCTTGTTTATAATGTATACAAATGTTTGCCGGAGCATGCATGAGAATAGCTATATCATAAAATACACCGATGATTCAGTTATTGTGAGTCTTCTCCACGAACAGGTTTTGGGGGATTGGTCCTGTCGTGGAGGACTTCATTTCACGGTGTGACCGATTTCCTCTTCAGTTGAATGTTAATAAAACAAAGGATATGGTGATTGATTACAGGAGGTTTTCTTCTAACCCCTGGACGACAACAATTAAATGTTTGGACATTGAAATTGTTGATACACATAGGTATTTGGGGATAGTTATAGATAATAAGTTGACTTTCCAACCCAACTCCTTTGCTGTCAGTAAAAAGGTTTAACAAAGATTGTTTTTCTGAGGAAATTAAAATCTTTTAGTGTTTGCTCTTCTATGATGTCACTGTTTTACAAACAATTGATTGAATCTGTTCTTGCCTTTTGCATTGTAGCATGGTATGGTAACTTGCGTCTGTCAAAAAAGAATAGGTTGGGTAGCCTTGTGAAGGTAGCAGGCAAGAATATCGGTGTTAATCAAACTGTGCCTACTGAAATTGACCAAAATTCAGTTGTTATGAAAGCCCAGGTCATGCTCTGTACTATTCACCGCCCACTACATACTGAGTTTCAGATGTTGCCATCAGGCCGTCGTTTTAGAGTTCCTGTATGCAGGACGAAAAGAACTAAAGATTCATTCGTTACTGTGGCCATTAAGTTATTGAATAAGTCTGGTGGGGAGGAGAGTGTATTGGTACCCAAAATCTATGAACTTGAGTAACACTTGGTTAAATTTTAATGTTTGGGAAATTGTATGTGTACATTGTATGCTTCTACTGGGGTAATGGTTATGTGTCAAGGATGCTCAGAAAAGTAACTGCATGCTTCGCTGCATTATTTGCACTATTCATGCTTATAGCAGAAACAGTGTGAGGCGAGTTGAATGCCAAAGTATTATGCTTATTGGTTTAGGTTAGCAGTGCACTTTAGCTAATTAAACGTGTACTAACCTTTGTTGTAGTATTGGTACACTGTGACAGTGGAGGGCTGAAGGAGTCCCACTTTAAATTTCTGATGCAGTCTGAATGAGATCACGTCCATCTGAGTACTGGACACCTGCCCGGGACATTCAGACAAAGACAAACATTCGATGTTACCTTCATTTACATCATGTTAAACAAGTATGAACTATAACGGTGGTTGTTAGGTTACCTTAAACAGGTGAATTATGAGGGATCCTCTGTCGCTCAGGTTGTCCACCACTTGGAAGTTGCTGATGTAGCGATCCACCGAATTTGTGAGCTAGAAAGTCACAACAGACATTATCACTTCTATAACCTAACAAGATGCTGTGCTACATATTACTTGTGTACTGTAGGTAGCTGCCTACACAGTTTACATCCTAAGTGTCAAGGTGACAGATTTTAAGCACTCTTTATAGTCAGCAATTCTGTGCACCACACAAACAGACTCGACTCAAAGATGATTTCAATAGAGTTAGATGTTAGCATGTTGCTAAGCTAAAAGTGCAATACTCAACATAAAAATACAAAGCACAAAAAATGTTGGGTAGAAAAGTCCACTGGTAATGAAACGTGTATCAACTTTTTTTCTCAATTTACACCATCTTGGAAGTAGCTGGTCACAATGAATTCTCCATGATAGATACATGCAATGATGCTTAATCTGGCAAAAATTAAACCTAAAATTAGATGTTTGGAGTGCACCTTAAAATGCTATCTAGTAGGCTACAAAAGAGTTAGCTAATGTAATACCACAATATCATGAGATTGGTCTTACCAACTCTAAATCTGAGTTTTCAGGCTCAAAGCCGGTCGGCAGGCTGATGTCCAGAATCGCCATCCTCACCTGGCGTCCCTGCAGAGCCCTTGGGGGTGCAAAGCAGTGAATTATGGGTACCACACCGGTTTATTTAGCCAATTAAAAAAGATGTCTATCTATAACTGCTTACCTCACATTGATACTAATTCTGTATGACTTTTCTACATCAGGTGGGAGTTTTTCTAAAAATGGATCAAAGAGTGATACTCTAAAATTACATGTAAATGTCCCAACACGTATAGCTTTTTACTGTATACAGTCTTACAGTCTTTTTCCATTCAAATTAAGAAAATTTGTAATACTGTACATAGTAAAGAATCATAAAACAGAGCTGAGAACGCACCGTTAGTCTCAGCGATGGAGACGTCCAGCTGAAAGCCGTTACACGTGCTGTTCTCATACACATCAGGAAGCTGGTGGTACACTGTCACTACCTGGGATTCATAGAGCACGACAGAGAAAGGTTTGGAACTAAATTAAGTCTTGATTTTATATTCTAATTCAATACTTTGGTGAAGATGTGACACCTCTAAAACTCCCTTGCCCTTCCCAGAAGCCTCCACTGTGAATTTCTGGTCAAGAGGCACCTGGAAGAGATAATTAAACTGAGTTACTGTATTTCACTCCAAACTTCCTTTCTTTTAATCTATAGCATTATTATACTGCCAAATGTCAAAAGTGCAAAAAAATTATTTTACTCCATACTGCTTTCTGAACGCGGGACAATTTAAGGCAGTTTTTGCTAAAATGTAACTCAAGGATGGATCGATACCCACTGTTCATGATCCAGCTGCACCTCCAGAAGAAGTAAGTCTCACACTTTATATTTTTAATGATTATTTGCAAATTGTCATTCCTCTTCCACAGAAGAGAGGGGAGGGGGAGCAGAGCTCATTAGCATTTAAACAGACATGAACTGAAATAGGTCACTGTGAACGCTGTGAGCTATTTTTGACAAGGTAAAAAGGGTGTTGTTTTACATGACCATTGAGGAATTTTAACCGGAGTATGTTGCAGACATTTCAAGACCCTAAACTTGTGGAAAATTGGCATCCAATGTCCCCTTTACATAAAGACTGAACGAGTTGTTGAAGCTTAATGGTGGTGACATTAATGTTGTGATCGTGGAGTCGCTTTTTACTTCTGGCGACTGTATTTAGGCTTGACAAGTCATAAAAGTTGTGTTCATTTGTAAAGTTTATCATGATGTGACAAAATGTGTAAGAATCACAGAATCATTTTCAGCAATAATCCAAAAGTCAAAGGAAAGGGTGAAGGAAATTGTTTGAAGGAAACTGTAATTTCACATTACAACAATTTTTAACATTTGTCAGTATATTGCCATATTTGTCTATAAAAGAAAGTTTTGAAAGACTGGAGATCGCACCCGTGATGATCGGGCCACATATGCCACTTTTGGATTGAAGGTCCAGCGTACATCACTGCGACCGGGAACACTGAGCTGCACCAACAGATTGAGGTCGTCAGGAGGAGGCCTCTTCACCAGGTACTCAGACAGGGCCTGTAGCACCACCATAGTGGACTGATGGGAGAAAAATTAGCATTAACGTACCTCAAATACAAATATGAGACAATTAGTGAAGGTTTTCTTGTGTTTTTTACCTGTGTAGAGCCGTATCCTCCTCCAATGCCACGCTTCTCGTTCAGCCATTGAAAGGGAACGGCTGCCTCTTCCATGTGGCCACCTTTGATCAGCGCTAACAACGCATAGCCAGTAGCTTCCAGTGTGAAGAAATAATTACTGGAGTCAGGCCAGTGGGTACGATCTGTTGACAGAAAATACAGATTAGAAAGACAAGAGCACACGCAGCAAGATATTGAGTTTGTTTTCAAAGGCTAAGTACCAGGCGAGGCTAAATTTAGTAACATGCTCTTCATGCAGCCGTGGCTGGATACTGCTAAAGCGTAGCATGCTATAGCCGCTGTGTATGGCCTCGTCAGTCGGGGGAAATGCTCTCTCAGATACAACGCTGCTTTTCTGGACTTGTCCTTTAATAAAAGTAGAAACATTTTACAATTAGCAACACTGAACATGTAAAAACATATGTTTTTCAATGTCAGTTTTCTGGTGGGCCCGGAAGTACGACATGAATCAGTGTTCTACCTTTGACTATTGACTAATATTTAAAGTTTTTCATTTAATTTAAAAAACAAAGTGTTTTTTTATTTTTTATTATAAACAGTGGGAATCTTATACTTCAGGAACTCAAAATACTGAATAAGATTCTGCTCTTCCGACTTCTGTTTTCTGATTGGTGGTCCCTACAGGATTGTGGGAAGTGTACATTTAATGGGAAACATTTTCTTTGTAAAAAAAAAAAAATAAAAAAAAAAAAGTACAAATATTCCTAACGTCATCGTATTTTAATTTTTGTACCATGTTACTTTATTTTAACGTAAATTTCTAGTCATGAAATAAAATGTGACATTGTTTATTTTATATTTTGGAAATAAACTTGCAATAATTTAATTCAGCCATTTTCCTGATTATTTCATTTAGATATTGTATTGATTATTTAATTTAGATATTATCCAAATGAGTTAATTTAGCTATTGTTCTAATTATTTAATTTAGCTATTCTCCTAATTATTCGATTTAGCTTTTTCCCTAATTATTAAATTTAGGATTTGTCCCAATTATTTAATTTAGCTATATTTTTATTGTTTAATTTAGCTTTTGTCCATATTTATTTAATTCAGTTATTGTCTTATTTAATTCAGCTAAAGTTTTAATTATTAAATTTAGTTTTCAAATTATTTAATTTAGCTATTGTCCAGATTTTTTAATCATTTAATCAAGCAGTTTAGTAATGAAGTTACCTGTATGTCAAGGCCTGGCTCTTGGCAGTTAACAGCATTTTTTGCCTCTGCCAAAGCAATAAGCACGAATGCGGTCAGAGACACTCTGGATTCAGAGCCGCGCAGGCCTCCCTGTATCAACACAACATACATACAATGTATTAGTACTGTACCCTTTCATTGATTACTCCAATTACTCCAATCACAGTTATGGACTCTCACCGTCATACTGGTGTCGTAGACAGGATTGTCCTCCTGAAAGGATCCATCAGGACGCTGTTTATTCTTGAGGAGGTACACCAGAGGGCCACACAGATGCTTCTCATTGACGCTAATAAATGATTTTGCCATGGAGAAAACCTTCACCACGTATGCAGTGATCCTGAGATGGACATAAACGTAAAAACAGATGAACTCTGCAGGGAAATGTTCAACAATCTGTAATCAATAATGTGTCGGCATTAATACCATGTGCTGGTGCCTTCTTTGGCGTAGGGAGGATATGAGTCATCCTTTTTTCGATAATTAAGTTGATTTTCATACCCTGAGTATGAAAAAATAATTTATTGGATAAATATCTGAAGGAATGGTGATGCTCGTCACTATTTGAGTCTCATTGCACCTGTCTGGATGTATTTGATGGCCTCTTGTCTGCGTTCTATTCCCACAGCGTCCCAGTTTCCACTGCGGTCCAGGTAATGGGTGGCAATGAGGGGCAGCGTGATTCTGGCCAGGTTCTGCTCCACACACCCGCCGGGCATCCGGATCAACGCTGCCAGAGAGTCCTTCGTAATGGAGTTATCAATGCTGTCTGCCAGCAAATTACCTAAAGAAATTATATTTAAAAAACAAACTGGGAAATTCTTGACAGCTGACACATTAGAACGAGAATCAAATACCTATAATGCAAATGAGAGTTAATACTCAATTACTATAATATTATGAATATGACTTAATACAAAATGTCAAACCTCTGACATTGACAAATGTCTCCGGCAGAGATTTTGGCACAACGGCGTCCAACTGCATCTTCTCCACTTCTATCTGCTGTCTACCAACTGAGATGATAGAAAATGTTTATCCACTTATCAATAACACATATGTATAAATAATACATAACAAATATATAACAAAATAAATATAGAAATTCCCCAGTGTTGGCTTGTTTTAAGAGGTCTCTAAGGACTTATCCTTTTATCAATTTATATTTGTATTATTGCACTGTATTTTATGTTTTATTATACGATTCTTTGTACTGTTGTGCTTTTGAGTTTGAGAAAAGCACTTTATAAATTAAATGCATAATTATTATTATTACTATACATAATATAAATGATAACACATAGCATTCTATGCATAAGTTTTATATGCATGTTTTTTTAAATACATAAAAGTTTTATTTAATGTATAGTTTTCATGCATCAAGCCCCATATGAAATGTGTAAAACTCTGAAAAAAGTGTGAAACGTAATATCACAAAGATCATTTTTTTATATAATTATAGTATACATATTTCATTATACAGTATATCATTTTCATGCATAAAGACCCATTTATATTGTGTAAAACTGTAAAAAATTGAAGAAAGCATAAAGTGTTATATTACAATGGCAAAACCATTGTTAAATTTACTAATTCATTCTTAAATTGCCATTACATTAATCACAATTAAAGTAAAATTTCCAGCCAGTCTTACCGCTGTCTCCTTTCTCAGAGGGGTTCAGCACAAAGCTCCTCACTTTAATTGTCTGGATGCCTTCGACCTAAAACACAAGATTTATCATCATATGTCATTACCACACAGTTATTGCACCAACTTAATTTAAAAAAACACAACATGTACCATATCTAACATATTTTCAATATAATGCGTGAGGTTTTAGGAGCTCACTTACTACCACACGCAGATTCTTCCTCACAGCATCCTGCCCCATGAAGGAGGCCGCGACGGCTGTGACCTGTAGAGGGAGCTCTCCTGTTTTCAGAGGGATGATGGTGTATGAAATCAGCTTGGAAGACCCGGCTGGTACAGAAACCTGCTGCCTGTGCTGTCCACTAAATGCAACGCTGCACATGTCCTCTGTCTTCTCCAGAATCACTATGACCTGCAAACAGACACAGTGTTCAAGTCAGGACACAAATAAACTAAAGAGTGGTTGTTGTGTGATGTTGTGAAACTGACCTCTAGTTTTAAGTTTCTGTAGTTGTGCACCACAGCTTTGATTTCCACATGTTCATTTCTGGACACCGAGTGAGGCAGCCGCAGATCTATAAAGAACGACTTCCACGCCTGGACATTATATGGTTCAGCTACACAGAAACCTGAAAAGAAAACAGAAAAGTTTATTTTTTATAACTGATTTTTTTTTTGCTAGTTCTCAGGTTTTAGACAGCTAAGTGAATCTACTAAAATTATATAGCCAAATGCAATACTTTTATTTATTGATTTACTTTTGTCTGTGTTGTTTTTAAAATTTGTAATAAGCACTTTTTAAACACTAGTAACTATTACTACAAGTATCATAAGTCATTTGCAGAAATGCTTGACGTAGCATTAAAAGATAATTAATAAAATATTTGTAATTCATATGCAGATATACTTCACATGTAGCATTAAAAGCTAAATAAATATTATTACAAAATATGTAATTTATTAAACACAGCATTAAAAGCTAAATAAATGTAATTATATTAATTTGTAATTCATATGAAGAAATGCTTGATATGTGGCAGTAAAAGCTAAATAAATAATCAAATATTCACAATTCATATCTTTTGATTGTAATTATTTATTTATCATTATGACAGAAATAAAATTATTTCAGATTGATTCAATATCAGTTATTGGACACATAAAAATGATCTGTATCGTTTGTAAAAACAATATTGGCTGTATTCTATTCTTAACTGTTGTATAGCAGCAAATGTGCTTTATTGTTTGGGTGAACTAGAAAAAGAGTAGAAATTCAGTCAGATGGATAAAAGGACAGAGCTGTTTGTTTACCCGTCTGAGGTGAAGCACTGACGGCTAGAAACCCCCACTGAGTGATGCTGTCAGGAAGAACGGTGTTTACTGGAAATACAGCCAACCTGGAAGCATGGAGAGACACTTGCATCACTGAACATGATAAAAGTGAGAGGTCTATACCGAATCGAAGGCCAAACTCCTACCCATCAGACTTGGTGACACTGGGTAGCCTGATGTCGGTCCACAGCCACGACTCGAAGAACTTGCTGCGCACGTAAATGTCCTCTAAGTCAGCTAAATCATCTTCCTCAAACTCTACCACCTCCTCTTCTTCTTTCATCTTGTCAGCATGACTGTTCTCACGTACTACAATCTCAGGTGTGCGGCTGCGCTCAAAGGTCGAAGGTTCATTGACAATAGTTTTTGAAGGATAGTGATAAACATAACGCCGGTAAGAATTTAGCTTGGTAGTGGTGTATACAGGGGTGGGGGTTGGTGGAGGGGTGGTTGTCGGAGGTCTGGTAACGACACCGAGCTCCTCCCCTCTGTACTCCGCACAACAGCGAAGGAAAGCCAACACGCAGCTCCAGTCCTCGGTGATGTAGAGGGAGCGACGGTAGCAGGAATACGGCATGGGAATCTCCCTCATGCCGTCCACACAACATCTCTGCAGGAACTCGTCAGAATATACCTTCTCTGAGAGAAAAGAACATGCTTAGGATATCCTAGCACACTAGCTTTACTTTTAACACTTTCATATCACCGCTTCTCTAACAAATTGTAACATACCAAACTTTTAAAGGATTTCTTATCTAATAATGACAGAGACTTACCAAGTTGCTCTCTAAGCTGCAGTTTGGCAGCAGAACGTCTTCTTCTTCTAGATCTACTGGAACAATCTATTCCAAACAAACCAAAGAAAATGCACTCTTGAAATTGAAGGTTTTCTATTGGTATAGAACCTTTAGCATCCATAAAATCTTTCCAGTGCACAGTTTCTTTATAGTTGAAAAAGGTTTCAAAATGATCCCAATAAGAAAAAAATGTATCTTTTAGGAATGGATCTGTTCATTGAAAGGTTCTTTGGGGAACCAAAAATTGTACTTCTATGGGATTACTGTAAAAGCCCTTTTGGAATTTCATTTTAAAAGTCTATAAATCAACATTTGCATTCGTAAACCATTTGACTTCCTTTTTAAATGTAAGGCGAGTCTTGATTTTGTCCATTGGGAGTTGATTGGAATGGTAAAATGGGGCATTTCAAACTAGAGTGACTGCAAATGTATAGATCAACTAGTTGGAAACCAAGAACGGTGACTGGAATGTGGATGCTGAAGGTCAAGTTCACCCTCAAGAGCATCTCAACATAATCCCAATGATATTTGGTATCACTGCCGTAACAATGCATTAACCTTAACCGACTATAAACATTTTTTTTAAATATTGGCTGAATAGCAACGGTAGCCTAAAGCTATCTGACTAATATTAACCAGTCTATGTATTAACTGACAGCATGTGCAACCTAGGCCAGCATATTTTCTTAGCGATAGATGCTATTTACACGAAGTGCAAATAGCTACAGATTATATTTACACTGTTAAAACCGCAGGGTTTTATGCTATTTATACTACTTATTTCAAATAGTGGCAATTATCTGCACCTCAGTATTGTAGTTCATTATAAAACAGTATGCAATAGTAAGTTATTGAGTGTAAATTTTAATTTTAATTCAAATTATTAAATGGATGCCACCTTACTGAGGCAATAAAGCCCTCCCTACACCTATCCTAACCCTACCAGATACTTTATTTTAAACTTTTTGATTATTTCCTTCATTTTTATTGAAAATAAATGCTTTTCTCATGTGATGTGAAATTTGAAAAGGGAGAAAAAAGTTTGCCAAAAGGCGGCTTCGAACCCGGGTTGTTCACGTCAAAAGAAATACAACACACATTTTACCATCAGCACCACTGAAGCTGATGACTGTCTTTTGTCATTTTGACTAGCCCAATCACACGTTGGTGGGCGGAGTTAGTGAAAACAGCCTCTGCCAACAAGGCAGGCTATTTGCACTTAGTGTAAATAGACACTCTGAAATGTAAAACCTCCAATTCATGCCATTTTGTGTTGCTGCTATCCTCATTAGCTTTGAACCTTTGGATGTGTTTTATATAAACTACTGTTCAAATGTTTGGGGCCAGTATTATTTTGGTTGCATTAAATTGATCAAAAGTGACAGTAAAGATGTTTATAAAGTTACAAAAGGTACTTCAAAGTAGAAATAACAGAATCCTGAAAAAAATATATCATGATTTCCTCAAAAAACTTAAGCAGCACAACTGTTTTTGGGATTGATAATAATAGGAAATTTCTTGAGCAGCAAATCAGCATATTAGAATGATTTCTGAAGGATCATGTGACACTGAAGACTGGAGTAATGATGCTGAAAATTCAGCTTTGCATCAGAGGATTAAATTACATTTTAAAGTATATTCAGATACAAAACTGTTATTTTAAATTGCAATCATATTTCACAATATTATTTTTTAATCAAATAAATGCAGAAATCAAAAACATTTTCCGAACTTTACAGACCCCAAACCTTTGAGCGGTAGCAAATGTATGGAAGCTTGTTTCTGCCACAGGATAAATAAATAAAGAACTAATAATTTTTTCCCCTCATAATTCAGACTGTTTTTCACATTTATGAATTATATGATATAAATGCAGAATTGTGAGAATGTGAGATAAACACAGCATTCTGAGAAGAAAAGTCTGAATTGTGAGATATAAAGTTTTATTATGAGGAACTATGAGGGGGAAACAACTGAATAATGAGACAAGCTTCCATAGTAATGAAATTTATTTTAGAAGAAATATATTAAGTGTTAATGCTGTGTATGCATGTGAAGGACCTTTTTTGTAGTCCGTGTATCCTCCTGTGCTGGAATGAAACATCAGTCCTGCGTCACTGAAAACACCCATATTATTCCTGCCTCCTCCTGCGGTGCAGCCCATATCACCCTGACCCACCACCTCCCACACCTGAATCAAAAAGATATGAGGATCCACGAGGCTCTGGAGAAGTTTCTGGAGTGAAAACTACATCATCACTCACCTTCTTCTGCGTCAGACGGTTTTTACTCAACAGGAAGATGGCATTATCCACAGCAACCAGGCTGACCTTTGCCCCCGGGTCTCCTTTCACTTCAAATGTAATGCTGCTGCCTGGTGAGTATGAATTGAGTTTTTCTCCTTCCACTGGACCTACACTGAGCTAATGCAAATCATAAATACAGACTTCACCTTAATGCATACTTGTTGAATAAAAGTATTTTTTTTTAATCTGCATAGAAAATGTATTTCTTCGCTTTACTTTTTTTTAATTCTCTTTTTAAAAAACCTGCATTTTTCTTATCAAAAACATGTACATGAATTGGGCAAATGACAAATGTACATCTGTTTTTAACAAAATGCAAATCGGCTGATATACATTAAGGCCAAGATTAGACTCTTATGGTAGGAGAAGAATAATAATTTAAATAACAATTAAGTTTTTGGCCCCCAAATGTACCATAAATAGCTAGAATGTGCATCTTTCCTGTTAATAATTTGTCACAGACGTCACATGAACTCACCGAACCAACACACCGGTCCTCCACATCCACAAACACAGAGTCTGCCACCACTTCCGCACTGTGTTGCCATGGCAAAATGTAGTAGGCCACAAAGCGAAACGCAGGTAGCATTTCTGAGGTAATCAGCAGAGGAATGTTTATGATGACCAGGTCTTTAACATTCATCCTTACAGCGTGGATAATGTTTCCGTTACTTAACACCTACAGAAACAATCATCAGTGTATTTAATACAGAGATTCCAGTCATTCTCATCCCAAAATGCAACCTAGGCTTTGCACTTGAGCGATGAAGAGCTCCAGTATGAACCCGTGAAACTACGGTTTGACAAAACAGCTCAAATCTGCATAAGGAAGTTAAAAGAGCACAGCTGCATCAAAAAATGTGTTTTTATATCACTTTTGCATTTGTTAACATTATCGTATTGGTATCCCCTACACCAAACCCAACCCTAAACCTACCTGATAGAGCATTATATTTTAGCGACACTCACCGGATATTTGAATTCTGAACAGCCACAATACGTATCAGCCACAGCCACAGTGTAATAAAAACGCAGCAAAACGTGCCAGTACCAATGCAATACAAATGTGCCACGTCACATATTGAACATGCATTTTAGCACCACTCTCTATACATTTCACTTTGAAATTGCCGCGAAACATGCTGTATGGTACGTAATTACGGTGTTGCAGAAATGTATCGAGGCACATATTTTTATGAGCCAGGGTTGCCAAAACGTCCCCAGAGACAAACTCACAGCATACGTCAGTTGCTCCACAAGTTTTCTTCGTTCTGGGTTAGATTTGATGTTAGCTTGGATGTTGAGTGTGTCGCCCACCACGACTGGACTGTTGCCCACTGAGATGTGCAGGTAGTTCCCGTACATATTAAAAGAGGCATATGACACCACACGCATCTCTTGAACAGCCTGCTGTTCTGGTTTCAGTGAAGGATCTGCTGTCTCCACCTATATAAGTATACATACATTCAGCAGACAGGTATAACACAATTTTGTATTGCTTCCGTATGTGTTTCTGTGAGTGACTTACTTTCAGTATGTGTGAGCTGTACCTCTTAGGCATGTTGATGGAGACTTTGATGGTGCCGCTGTGTACAGTGATTGGGTTTTCAAGAAAGCTGATTTTAACAGGAGTATTATGGGCTGGAGATCCATCGTGGTCACTCACGGTAACCTAAAAAACAAAACACATTCGCTAAAAGAATAATGCTAACATGAGGTACTAATATCAACAAGGCAATTATGACATGTAATTATATTATTGATTGGATAGTTTACCTAAATTGATTATTGTGTCTTCATTTACTGTAGGGCTGTGCAAATAATCGATAGGTCGCTGATAATGAACGCGATATTGCATAGCTTGTCAGTGAACTACGGCTCTGTGTAGTAAATGCTGCTCCATCTGAAAGCATGTGATGAAGATTTACTACTAATCACAGAACTGGCTTTACTGACAAGATGTGCATGATTATCGCATTCCATTATTTGCACAGCCCTAATTTACTGTATTACTATATATATATATATATATATATATATATATATATATATGAACTCATAATTAAATAGTAATATCATAGCAATATAATAATATATTATTCTAATATAAATTAGAATATATTTTTTTAAAACTTCAACTAAATTGGCTGAAAAAGTAGTACTGAACTGACACATTTAACTGAAATTAAAATAAATTAAAGTAATTAAAAATATATTTTAAAAAATAGTAAAAATGACAAATGCACATAAAATTACTAAAACGTAAACTAAAATTAAAATATTAAAAAAAACACTATTATACAATATAAATGATACTAAAGGAACACTGTCTTATTTAAAGTCTGTGGTCACCATTTACTTTCATTTTACGGAAAAGAGCAGCCAGGACATTTTGCTGCATTTCATGTCTTCAAGCAGTAATTGTCACAACAGAAAGGAAAATTACCGTCATGGCTAATGGCAGGCCAGGTGTGAAATACTTTGGTGTGTCCCTGATGGAGAGCATGTAGGGTGACATTACAATTTTAATACCAGATTTCTCTGCTTCCACAAGGTCGCTACCTGAGAAGAAGAAAGGAGTCAGGGTTTTTTTACAAACAAAAACTTGTGATAATGGTCCAAAGAGTTTGGAGTGGTTGCTAAGGGGTTGCTATGCAGTTGCTATTGGATTGTCAATGGTTTAAAGTGCCCCTATTATGGATTTTTGAAAATTACCTTTCATGCAGTGTCTAACACAGCTCTAAATGAATGAAAACATCCTGCAAAGATTTAAATCTGAAAGTGCACCGTGTATAAAGTGATTGTCTCTCAAAAGAAAGAGTCGACTCTGAATCATTGAAACGAGTCGTTTTTAAAATTAATCCCAAGCCGTTTCATGTTGACATCAGCAGCACTGCGCTCAGCTTTATCAGGCATTACAGGCAAGATAAACTGAATATGAGATCAAGCGGACCAATCACTTCAGATTAGCGTCATGCAAAGGAGGGGTTTGGAAAATTAAATCGTTAAACTAATCGTTTGGGAGTCGTTGAGCAAGTAAGTTAAAAATAAATGCATATTATAAGACAATGAAAGTGCTTTTTGACCTTGCATGCATGTCAACCTGTTGTTGGGGACTCCCAAAACCAAAATATGAACCTTTCATTATCCACAATAAGGGCACATTTAAGTTGTTTTTAATGATTTTCTCACCTGAGCTGGTCATTACTGATGCTTTGATGTACACAGAAGACCCCAGTAAGCTGTTTGTGTCAGGATAGGCCTTCTTTATCTCTTCCATAGTCAAACTAACAGATCCTCCATTCAGCTGCAAAATAATACATGGAGTAACAAGAGTCTTGTACTATAAAGATACTAAAGGTACTTAAGCCAGAGCTTACATCATTTAGTTGCTTCATAGATGTGAGTCTCTTCTTTTCTCCATCAATTTCAATACCAAACAGCACATACGCAACACCTTTCACTGGTTCACCATAAAGATACCTGGAAGAAATGCATACAGTGACCTCAAAATATTTGGCAAATCAGTAACACAAGTGTAAGTACACTAGCATTCAAAAAGCTGCATTTAATTGATTAAAAATACAGTAAAAACAGAAATACTGTATTGTGAAATATTTTTGCAATTTAAAATAACTGTTTAATATTTTAACACATTTTAAAATATAATTTATTCCTGTGATGCAAAGCTGAATTTTCAGCCTCTCTACTCCAGTTTTCAGTGTCACGTGATTTTTCAGAAATCATGCTAATATGCTGATTTCTTTGATAAATAGAAAGTACAAAAGAACAGCATTTATTTGATAAAGAAATCTTGTGACATGTCTTAACTGTCACTTTGGATTCATTTAATTTATCTTTGCTGAATATAAGCATTAATTTCTTTAAAAGATAGAAATAAACATGTAAAATAATAATAATACTAATAATTATAAAATTAATAATTATTAAATAATAATAAAAAATCCATACAAATTCAAAGTGTTATGTGATTTTGTCCAAATGCTCGGTCATTCAGAACAGTTTGATACAAATGGATCACACACCTGGCTGTTATTTCTACCTCCAGCTTTTCTGCGTCTAGTCTGAGGTGGGATGTCTTTGGAGTCAAAGTGACGTTGAACGCTGGGAGGACTTGGGAGAAAGGAGAAATGCTGTTATCCGACCAACAGAGAAAAATGTAGCAGAATCTGAAGGTAATATGAAGGACTTACCATATTTCTTGACTTCAAACTCTCTGCTAAAAATGTTCTCTTTTCCCTGATCAAACTTTGCAACAACTTTCCACCGGCCCTCTCTAGAAAGAAGATACTTGGTGAGCAGCCATATATCTAAAGTATCAGGTAAATCAATGCCGTTTTTTGTCAAATCAATTATTATTTTATAATATATAATCTGTTCTGTGTGCATACTTGACCACAGATGAGAGGGGGTAGGTGTTAGAGAGTATCCCATCGATTGATTTGGCTCTGGACATACCATGTACTGCAATACCGTCTGGATTCTGAAACATGTGCTAATTGTAACAAAGCATTGTTCCAGAAAAATAAAATATTTCCCTGCAAATAGTGTAATTTATGTCAGTGGCAGTGACAGTCACCTGAATCTCCAGAGAAATGGTCCTCTCAGCAGCACGGAATTCAGTGTCAGACACAAAAGCCCTGCAACGCACTAAAAAATGACAGCAATCAGGCAAAAACAGAAGAAGGTTCATCATAAATGAGCAGTATGACAAGTGCTTGTGTATGTGAGAGCAAACCTGTGTCTCCAGGGTTGTAAACCGGTTTATCAGTCTGAATGAAGATGTATCCAGAGCGGAACGACACCGGTAATACTCTTTCTGCACGATGGAATCTGCTAAACTGAGCAACCAGCTTCACATATTTCTTCTTTCCATCTGGTTGTAGCACATTTGGATCAATCTAAATAATAAGACAACATTTCATTTTGTTTATGTTCAGCATGCAACATTTAAACAAATGTAACTCTTTACTCTGAACTAGAACAGATACATTCATAGATAAATTCACCTCAATGGTTTTGAGGACGCTGTAGTTGTTTTTTGAATGGAGGGCAACAGAGCCCGTCAATAAAGCAGTTTGGGAGACTGGGTAATCATAGACCGTGATGGAGACTCGTAATGGCCGGGAGAGTTTGTGACCCTCCAGCAGGATGTTCTGTTTTGTTCCAGGCCTTATCTTTGCTGGAGCTAAAACAGAAAACCTACACGAAAACATACATATTCCACAACATATGTTTTCACTTTCCATATTAAAAAATCATTTCAAATTGATCTGTTTTTTGTGGTGCAAAAAGTCAAAAATGTTAAGGTGGTCTAACCTATGTGGTAGGTTGGTATGTAGGTATGTATGTATATACAGTATGTATGTGTGTGTGTGTATATATATATATATATATATATATATATAAGGAGTAATTAAATTAATTTGGGGGCCATTTTGCTGTCATGTGACAAAGAAAACATAAAACAGGGAATATAGGACCCTCATGCCTGTGTCAAGATTACTAATAAGTTTTTAAAATATATATATATATATATATCTAATAACTTCACCTTTTTATTGCAATATTAGTTCAGGTCGTTAAATGGTAAATATATATGATCTAAATAATAAGTAAATAAATAATACTCAGTATTTTTATACAATTATGTTAGGCCTGTGTTTAAAAAAAGCCTACCTTATGTTTTAAAACATTATATGAAATGATCATGTAGCCTTACACTCTCATACCTGACTGTTACACCATGTAACATTTTCTGAGTCATTAAATAAATGAACATGGAGTCTTGGGGAAATTCCCGTTCTCCGTATATTGATTAGGGATGTGTTAAGTAACTTAAAGGGCATAGAACAGAGGAGTTGTGTACTTACGTCGGATTATGGTCGATGACCGGCTCACTGTAAACACAGATAACACCATTACAGATGAATCCAATATGAACCACAATTTTTATTATAAATACAATTTTATATCCGACTATATCCATAAAAAAAAACACACAAAATTCTCTCAGAAGCACAAAATTCACAACACAAAAAAATATATATACTTACACTTTTTGAATATTATGTCCCCAAACGGTCCTCTTGCTATTCATTTGACAAGATAAACACATAAATAAATGTTGAGAATTATTTTTATGCATTATTAAAAATTATTAATAAAATATTGACGCACTGTCTTTGAAAGGAAGTCCAGCCATCGGAGATGTGACAGAGAAATGCCGTCCATAACAGCAGGGGAAAGATCATATCGTCCTGCTGAACTGACCTCTCACAGTATGTCAGAGACAATAGCAGGAGAGCTGAAATACCCCAAATATCCCTCCCACTATCCACAACTTTGATGAACTCTTGTGTAATGTTTGCTTTCTGAGCACAACTGATATCTGACAACTCAAACAACACAGGCTTTCAGCATTAGACACATCACTTAAACTATTGTCAACAAAATGCTATTAAAAGTAAATTTTTTTATATTTTCTCAAGAAAAACTCTGTTTCTATGCTGTTTGCAATATGCGTTGCATTCTCAGCGTATAAACCATAGTGAAACTGAAAGTAACCTTTGGCCAATTATCGTGTCCCATACTCGGAATTTGTGCTCCCATCCAAGTGCACACACACACAGCAGTGAGTAGTGAACACACCCAGACCTAAAAACAATAGACACCAGCACAAAAGTAGTTTTACTGGTTATAATGGGACTTGTATTGGTTTTCATGGAAACTGTAATGGTCCCCGTGGGTCTCTACTGGTCGCCTTCTATTGGTGGCTTGTAAAAACCACTAAATCCTAATTGAATATGTCCCAAAACACACTACTAAAAACGTCTTTTAATGGTTTTAATGGTTAAAAGTTGATTGTTTGTAATGTTTGTAATGGTATTTGTACTGGAAACCATTATAGTTTCTGTGATGGTTTCTATTGTTTTTTCAGCAGGGTGGGCAGCCATTTTGCTGCGGTTACGGGTCTCAAAAGCAGTCATGGTATGGACCCTTTTCACAAGACTGTGATGACACTTTTCAACGGTCATCGGCATCATAAATCATCGAAAGTTATATTTTGATTTATTTCAAGTTATATAAGAAAGTTACACTTTGATTTTTTTTTTTTTTTATGTACATTTATAAAAGTTCATATATCACATTTGCATCAAATAATAATAAAATAATAATAATAATAAAAGTTAACGATAATGCGAGTGTGTGCAGCAGCTATGCCAGGGACGGTAAATTTGACATTGTTTTTTCTTCTGACTGCCGTTATCAGTCTCTCTCAATTTTTTCCTCACTGCTCCCAAAGTTTACCGAACGATGATGACTTCCGCCGCTGAGAAACCATAGCATAAATGTCATTTTTTACAGTCAGTTTTCTTTTTTAGGTCAACTACTGTCACTTTGAAGGTACTCTTCCTGAGTGTGTTATTTAGAGTCAAAGGGGGTGTTTACAAAAGTGAAAAAGTGAAAGTGACGTGACATACGGTCAGAATTCGTGCTCTGCATTTAACCCATCCAAAGTGCACACACACACCGTGAACAGTGGGCAGCCATTTATGCTGCGGTGCCCGGGGAGCAGTTGGGGGTTCGGTGCCTTGCTCAAGGGTGGTATTGAGGGTGAAGAGAGTGTTGGATATTCACTCCCCCCCCACCTACAATTCCTGCCGACCCGAGACTCGAACCCGCAACCTTTGGATAATGAGTCCGACTCTCTTACGACTTCCCACGTTTACGCCACTGTTTTCAACTGTGTCTATATTATATATTGTGTTTTTGCTGCTTTGTACATTGCCTATTTGAATATTTGTATTATTCTTTTATTATCTGTGTCCTGTCCTGTTACTGTCTTTCTGTTGCTCTGTGGAGCTTCTGTCACTAAAACAAATTCCTCGTATGTGTAAACATACTTGGCCAATAAAGTTCATTCTGATTCTTAATTTTCACAACAACCTTTTTCGAACATTTGAAAATGAATTTCAAAGTGCAAGTTCTTGAAAACGATACCGTTATCGCCTCAGTGAACTACAAAACAAACGTGAGAAATAGATGACGTCATGTGCGCAGTGTTTCTTTACAAAGTGACCACCATCTACTGGCCTGGCATGAATAATACAGCGTTTTTAGTCATTATTGCAGATCCGTGTGAACAGAGATTGTTTTGACAATGTTGTTTTCTATACGTGAACTTACACAAAATGCAAAAACACGTTTTGTTTTTAGTACATTATCAATGTGAATAGCTTTTTCCGACTCCAGAGTGTGCATCTGATGGACACTTTACTATCCCATGAGGCCACTCGAGAGGAAACGTGAATGGCAGTGAAGTGACACAACTGACGGCAAAAGTCACATGACAATACATGACGTCACATGCCTTTTGTCCCAGGGTTTATTTATCCTCAAATCTTACCAAATCTTAAGAGTTTAGCTCCAACCCTGATCAAACTCACCTGTCTGTGATTTTCTAATGATCCTGAAGACATGGACTAGCATGTTCAGGTGTGTTTGATTAGGGTTACAGCTAAACTCTGCAGGAAAGTGGATCTCGTGGGCCAGATTTGAGGATGCCTGGTGGAAGAGAGCACTGTATACTCACTCACCCCACCTACAATCCTTCCTCCTTTTCCTTTACATCAAAAAATTTAATAATGGGACTAACCTGACTAAGGTCTATTGCGGATATTAGCATGAATGTTATTTCGCATTATGGATGCGTTACGGTTTCGTTATGGATGCGTTTGCAGTGAGTAAATCCAACAAGTTCAATGCTCAATGCTTTAAAGTTGAAAAAGAAAACCCTGACACACTCCTCAATATGAAGGAATTTATTTTTTTGGTAAATAATTGCTAATTGTTTACCATAATATGATATTCGTAGGAATCACAGCTATTTTATAACTTATATTAGACCTCACTGCCCGAGTCCGAGTCACTGTAATCTGCAACCAGACACTTTCCAGCACACAAGTCAAAGCCTTTGTCCTCCTCTGATGGGCTTCCTTTATGTGTCTTTGTAGTGCAGCTGTGAGTGTTTGTGTCTGTGCTTGAATTCACGTTATTTGTGAGAGGAGAATGCAAATCCATGGGGTTTGTGTCCATAGCTGTTGGGTTAGTGTCAGGGGACGAGCTGGAGGTCAGAACATCGGCGCTTTTAGTCTTGCTGTTTTCTGACTTCCTGCGTACCAGGACGTGCGAACTGGGTGTCGTAGAGCTGAGTGCTTTAGCCATGGCTGCTCCTCGACCCTGCTGGCCTAACTTTTGCAAGAGGCTCCCAGCAGCTCCCCCTGCTGCTGAAGACGGGCTACTGAACCAGGAACGAGATGATATCTGTAGCCTTTTCGACTGCTGTCTGTCATCATATGCTGGAAGAAGAAAAGATTTATCCAGCTTGTCAATTATAAGCAATAACAGATGTATAAATTTTTTTATAAATCAATAAAGTATAAAAGAGTAAAATACAATTAAAAGATACAATTTAATAAAATGACTGATTGATTGATTTTCACTTGAAATGGGTGCAGGTTAATCAATCAATAAATGAAAAGGTAAACAGATAGGTCAAACTCACAGTCTGGACTCTGGAAGGTCAGCAGTGAAGCTAGTTTCTTATCTTCTTCTCTTTCCGGTAACAAAGGGATCGACAAACCAGTCCTCATTCGCACTGCATTGTCTTTCTCCTCCTCCTCAGCAATCACTTTCTTCTCAGTCTGTATTTGCAGCCCACAAATAGATTAAAATGCAAACTTTTCATTACGGATGCAAATCCACTGTGATGGACAACATATAATAGCCTGGTAATACCAAACTCTGCTACTTCACTTTGCTTCGTAGACAGAGTCTTGAAGGGCATAATTGGCAAGCGTTTACTTTCTCGTTGGGGGGCTTCTCTGAAGTTTAAAATCACTGGTGTACCCATAAGCCAATCACATAACATTTGGTTATGATGTATGTTATGTGCCGGCTCAGCCGGCCCGAACTTCTGCTGTAAACACAAGGATGTGGCGAAAACAAAACCATCCAACGAAATACCAGAGTGAAGATGGCTGTGAACGACTTTTGCAGATTATGTGAAGTAAATCTACGCATCCACGGTACAATTAGTTCATCTAAACTAATATTTGACAGTAGAGACTCCCCAGTTTCTCGCTGATGATCAGTAACAGTTGAAAAATTAAACGTTTCCCAAAACCTGTCGGGAGTAGGGCCACAACATCACCTCCATTCAAAATGTGAACCAAACACTTTTCTTGTTCGGGCTTCAGTTGGCAAATGCCGGGAATATTCTCCACAACAGAGCAAATAGCATCCCGTGTCTCCATGTCCGCTGTGGTTTTAGATTTACCTAACCTAAACTACTATCTTAAATTCGGCACTTAGCATCTACGTCACGGCTCTCAGCCCGCCCTCTGTTCGCTGGTTGGACGGCTGGTGCGGAGCCGGAGATAATCTGGGAGCTGGTTTGCTATATCAGACTGAGTACAGAAGTGAACTGAAATTGAACGGAAGTAGGAAGTCTGACATAGTTAGGCTAAACATATAACTCGCCCTGATCTTCCTGCGGAGGGCGCTGTTAAACTGAAAGTCATTCTTCCACCCGGACTGCTGCTCTTGAAGCTCAGTGAGAGACGGGATGGCGGCACGTAGCTTTTCTTTATCTTTTCCTCCGTGATCTAATTTATACATTGCGTCTGTCTCCAGCTTCTCTTTCTCACTGTGCTCTGTTGAAAAAAGCACACATATTAACAGCAATTAATGACTTAATGAATTAATGTTGTTTTCTTCATATTGTAAATATTAAAACATTTTAAAGAATATTGAAAATATCAAAATTAATATTGACAAAATGATGACAGACAGACAGACAGACAGACAGACAGACAGATAGATAGATATGATTTTTTGACATGAGTTTCACACCAGTAGTGAGTATCTGCTCATTCTCAGCCATGTCCCATCTTTCTTCCTTCCTTTGCGCTCCACTCACGATGACATAATCACAGGTGGCCGGGTCTGTCTGCATCTCTATGTAGTTCACACACAGATGGCACTTCATCCTGAACCTGTGGAACACAAACCTACAGGTTAAAATATGCTGCCTTGCGATATATGAACTGATCATGAATCTGAAATGTAGGAGATTGGGATGCTACATCACCTGTATATTGGAGTTGTGTAGTAATTGCCCACTTTCGTCTTTTCCGCATTGTATCGAACCCCTTTAAAGACAGAACAATTAAATACATACACATGAAAACAACTGACAAATCATGTACATTTTACATGCTATATACTGCAGAAATAGTACACTGCAAAAAATGAAAACAAAACAATTTTTTACTTATCTAGAAAATCCTTCTTGATTTAAAGGAGACCTATTATGCAAAAATCCCTTTTATAAGGTGTTTGAACACAGTTGTGTGGCCGCAGTGTATGAAAACAAACCCCTATAATGGTAAAAATCCACCAACTCATTTTTGTATAAAACCAATAAATCATAAACAGTCTCTCCAAACGTGCTGTTTCAGATTCTCCCTCTGTGCATGTCACCGAGGGGAAAAAGTCCCGCCCATTTGTGACGCTCTCTACCCTATTAGCATAAACAGTGAGCCCTGAGTGAGAAGCTGCGGTCCGCCATTACTGGAGTTATACACCATATCAGCACCAAAGAGGCTTTACAAGTGTTGAATTTTGGGATGCACTAATGAACATAGGAGTCGCCATAATCTCCCCCCATCAGAGCCGAGGACAATGTGGTTCAATTTCATTTTCGAAGGAAATATCCCGGAAAAAATCAGCAACGTCCCCTAACGTATATGTTTAAGAATTAAAGGGGTCATATGATGCTTTTTTTAAAGATCATTATTTTGTGTATTTGGTGTAACATAATGTTGATATTTTTCAAATACCGTACATTATTGTAGTTCCTCTATGCCCCGCCTCTCTCAAACGTTTGTTTTCTACAAAGTCCCTCCTTCCGACAAGTGCAGTCTGCTCTGATTGGCCAACTGGCACAGGTGCATTATGATTGGCCGAGCACCACAAACCGCGTCGGAAATGTAACACCCCTTTCCATAATCGTGAGCTTCAGCTTTCAAAATTATAGTAAAGAAAGACAATAAATAATGTCCTTAGTTTTACCATCAGTTAAAGCTCGAAAGTGGAACAGAGTCACGTGACAGACACCGTGATGAAGCTTGTATGTGTTTGCACAAAAGCTGCGATTGTGTGACTCTCTCTCTCACACACACACTTGCATTTGAACAGTCAATAGCAAATACTTAAACTAATAACAAAACATACAGTCGCTGATTCAGAAGCGCCAGATTGTCATAGCAAAGTCACATGAAAAGGGTTCACGAAACGGTCGTCCATAAAATGTGTTGTGATAACATCTGGGTTGTGCTGTTCTGTTGTAAGTAAACTTAATGATTCCTAAATGCATCTACTTTCAGAAGGCCAAATAAGTGCTTTCGCCTAGAAACACACAGTGTCTCCCTGACATGGCTGCATCAGCACTACTGCGGTTACTGAAACCACGGCCTATTTCTTTGCGTGAACATTTGGGCGGCATTCCGCAAATATTTCCACATCTTGACATCAAGGGGCGTGTTTGAATGAGCCGTTTTAGGGGGGTGTGGCAGTCTTAACTTTGATAAAGAATATCTCTTTGGTTTTGAGACTTTAGTCTTTGCAACTTCAGGGATCTTATCTATGCACAAACAGCTTGTTACACTCCAAAGAGAAAGGAAAACTTGAAATCACATCATATGACCCCTTTAATACTAACGCTTCGTGCACAAACGTCAGCTCCAGACAAGGTAAGTATCACGCGTTTGTTTTCCAAATTGCCTTTCTGAAAGAGCTTCTTGGCACTCTGTAAGGCTAATTGCTAAAGCTATCATTGTCTCTGCCTGTTTTCACTGGTGCTGCCTTCAAGTGCTACCAGAATGATTGTGAATAGGAATGTGGTAGTTAAAAGTTGCATATGAAAGCAATGTGAGTCGATCGCTTGAAGATGTCGAGCTCATAATCAGAAGTGGGACTTGAGACCAGCTATGTTGTTATTTTTATCCCGCCGTGCTCCCCGTCTGTGTAATTCATAAACGCAAAATTATTATGCACAGTATAATCAGATGACTGACTTTTAAACAGAGTACGTTTTCTGTAAAGATAACAGGCTTGTATTAATAGTGGAATGTTTATTTGCAAAGGCTAGCACTGCTAATGCCGGAGCTGGAGCTCTTGAAGCTCCGCCCTCTTCTCCGGGAGCAACAGCTCATTTGCATTTAAAGCAACATACTCAAAAACTGTGTGTTTTGGCTCATACCCTAAAAGTGGCAATTTTGACAAGCTGTAAAAATTTATCTGTGGGTATATTGAGCTAAAACTTCACATATACGCTCTGGGGACATCAGAGACTTATTTATATCTTGTAAAAAGGGGCATAATAGGTACCATTTAAGACTTTCTTAGCATTTTTGCAGTGTATGAGTAGTACAGTATTATGCACAACGTCAAAGTCGTACCCATGCCGATATGATTCTTGCATCCATCACACCAAATATTATACGGCATCTCAAATCTGAAAACACAAAACACAGACCTTCAGCACATGTGAATCAAAAACAGTGACAGAACTGCCAATATTGTAAACGATTGTGTATTACCGGATGATGAGGATGCCCTGAGACAGTTTCCTGGCCCGCTCCCGTAGCGGGTGCGTTTTCCAGTAGCCGTTGATGGAGCCATGCTGTTATGAGAGCATAAGATACAAATTAATTTCAGGAAGAACATTTTTAATATACATGCAGTAACATGGTCTTGCAAGACAGAACCGAGTAAATTGTATTTGTCATTCGCACCTTGACTGGATCAAAATCAGGAGGGTAGTACTTGTTCACACCTTTACGTTCACCCTAAAACAGAGAACAAACATTAACATGATCATTTATTTAAATAAAAAGACCAGTGTTATTGCTAACTAAAACTGTTAACTTTATTTTTTTCAATAATTGAAACAAAGCTAAAATAAAGCAAAATATAAATATGATATAATAATATAATAAAAAATTACAATTTTAAATTAATTAAAATTACACATTTAAATTAAAGCTATATAGAAATATTAAAACAATAAAACTAATAAAAAAGCACATTACAAAATTATTAAAGCTCAAATTAAAATAACCACACAAACAAAAGCTAATTACAATTATTAGTAAATACTACAGATTAACACATCCATACCATCTTGCTGGTTTAAGATCAGCTCCAGTTGATTTTAATATCAATAAGTGTACAGCTGCAGGAAAATCATGACAGAGAAAAAAATATTACACTTATGATGTAGATTCTTATAAATGACATATTGTGACCCTGGAGCACAAAACCAGTCTTAAGTAGCACAGGTATATTTGTAGCAATAGCCAACAATACACTGTATGGGGCAAAATTATAGATTTTTCTTTTATGCCAAAAATGATTAGGAAATTAAGTAATACCATTTCCATGAGGATATTTTGTAAATTCCCTACAGTAAATATATCAAAACTTAATTTTTGATTAGTAATATGCATTGCTAAGGACTTCATTTGGACAACTTTAAATGCAATTTTTACCAATTTTTTTTTGCACACTCAGATTCCAGATTTTCAAATAGTTGTATCTCAGCCAAATATTGTCCTATCCTAACAAACAACACATCAATGTAAAGAATAAATTATGTATAAATCTCAACTGCAAAACAATGGACCCTCATGACTGGTTTTGTGGTCCAGGGTCACATATATTGCATTAACTTAACAAAAAATACTATTTTAATACATTGTTTTATCATGGACATAGCTTGTTAAACGGTACATAAATTAAAACGTTTTATAAAACGCGCTAAATATAGGCAAATTAACTGTAGCGTTAGCTATCATTATGATAGCATTATCAACTGATATACGATATCTGTATAAAAATAACCAAAACCAGTCAAATAGAACCAAAACAACAACCAACGCGCATACTTTGTGTTATTTACCTTAATAATTATACAAAACATGTGGACATTACGAAGTAATTTCGTGCGTTAAGATACTAACCAAACAACCACCTGCGTAAACAGCGTCGTTTCCTCGTCACCTCACGTTACGCACGCTAGAGACGTGCGGGTGCGTCAACTGCGCCGCCTGTTGAGCGGAGGACACACGACGACCTTTCACAAACACATCTGACAGGTTACTTTAATTTGTAACTTGTACTTTATAACAACTTATAAAGTGAAATATTATTACGCAGATAAGATATCTGAACGACGGGGAAACCCTGTAGGATGGAAAACTCCTGTGTGAGTCAGTCGTGAGGTGTAAATAATATGCTGTTGTCTGCTGGCTCACATTCACACAGACTAACCATGCCATGTTTGCCAGCTGGGATTTCACTGCCAGGGAGGGATAGCGGAACATCTCTGGAGTTTGTCTTCTGTGAATGTGTAGCCAGGTGGACAGAAAAAATTGGACATGTGAGGCTTTTTCCAATCCAGGCATGGAAACATAATGACAGGAGACAAACAGCTCACTAAATACCATTTTCACAAACCAAAAACAATTTGGAGTGTGCGTTGAACTAATTTGTAATGGCGCAATGGACCTTTTTCACAATTTCCGGGTTCCTCAGCAGCGGAAGTCGTCATAGTTGGGTTAAACTTCAAGAACAGTTAATGGGAGAGTACCACACATAGATGTGTATTACTGTTTGATCAAAAAGCAAAAGAAAACTCCACAATAGTATTCTCATGACTTTCAACCAAAAAAAGAAAAAAAAAATTGATAACAGCAGTCAGAAGAGAATATAGTGAATATAACCACCATAGACACACAAAGGTAAGTGCTGGTCCAGTGTGATGGAGGGATGTTGAGAAAGGTGTGAGTGGATGAGGAGTGATGGAAGAGGCAGGAGCTTCTAGTGCACTGGTCAGATTTACAGCATAAACAGCCCTCGCCTGGCGAGTTTGAGATTCCCCACTAATTCCCACAGAATGCTTCCTAACACTGGAACGCTGCTCTTGCATTCCTGCCCGGAGCAGACGAGCCCTATATGGGCCGGACGGGAGACCCGCTGGAGTCGGAATGCAACACAGCTCCGGTAAGGTCATCCATACCTTAAACACCCCTGAGGAATGACCCCGAACAAACCTGTCCTGAACAGATGCACATTTGTAAAAATGTATCTGAGGAACCAAGTGTTTGTAAATCCCCAGGTGCATTTGAGAAAATGTGTGGTTTTAAATGCAGATTTTGCTAATATATTTTATAAAATTACTAAAAAACTAATTTTTTTAATTAATATTTAATTATTTCGATTCTGAATTAACTTTTGTGTAAAATTTCTTCTTTTTTTCACATATAACCTTCAGTTAAACAAATATTTCAGTCTATTTTTATGATTAACACTTTTTAGTTGTATGCCACATTTCCATCAGATTGATTTGAGTAATGTATATAGTATGAATTCAGAATAAAAGCGAGGTATTTCATTACATTATTTAGACGTATGAACATTCAGAACATCAGTTTGGTAAATGGCAAAACAAATATATTTGCTTTGGTTTGAATTGAGCATTCATTAATTTTTGTATACATAGGCAGTCTAAAGACTAAATGAAACATTACTTTTGCCAGGATTTTTTTAGTGTACTGTCAATCTTAAGATGTGAAAATGCCACGAATAAGTGTCACATAATCATAAACCATTTTGATATTATGTCATAATGATTTTTTTCCACACATATTTGTAGTATGCTTCTAAAATTAATGTTGCAAATGACAGTTTACTGTAATAATTTAAACTTAGACTAATTTAAAACCCTCATTGGTTTGTGTAGATCTATTGTAATTCATTAACAGTGTTAGTTTAGTATCATTGAGATCATTTAAAAGTTTTAGTGATTTTGTTGTCGTTTTTTGAAGTTTATATGGTTTTTATGAATTTTTATTTAAATTTTTGTTATTTTAGCTAACTATTTTAGTTATTATTTATTTAAAATGAGAAATATTGCCTTGACAACTAGCTGGAAAAAAAATACTTTATTTTAGTTAACATTTATTCAATTTCAAGTTGCATAATGAAAGTTTGTTTTTATGGTTTCAATTTAATTTCATGTATTTAATAGTTTTAGTTATCTATATAACGCTTTTCATTAATATGTGTTGTTTTGCAGCCATCTTGCCCTAAGAATTTTCTTATCAGAAGACAAAATATGAGGAATGGTGAGACTATGAACTTTTTTAAAGACTAAATCCACGAGTGCATGCATAGGTGAGCTCTTGTGATTTGTACCAGACAGACAAAGCTCTTTTCCCCTCTTTCCATCCGTGAGTCCACACCTCCCTTCCATGTCACCGTGTGTTTTACAGTGTGTGAGTAAGACTGTTTTTCCACTCTGTGACTTTGATATGAGATTCCTGCCTTACTCAGACGGCCTCAGATTCTCTGCCAGGACATGCCAGAGGGGTTGCCGTATCCTCCACTGTACTTCCAAAAATATGATACACTTTGATGCCCGAATACCATGTTTTTCGTGAAAACTAGATATGGTTGGGAAAATTAGCTTAACAAGAAAAATAGCTACTTTTAAATACATCAGATGTCTGTATTCCCTGCCACTACCACACCCCCTCTCAAAATTGGTGAGGTCCAATCAAATCTAGAAAACTGTTTTATGAGGTGCTGATATATTCAAATTTAGAAAAAGTGTAAGCATGAAGGTCATTGAACATAAGTCAGTCGGGGCGTAAACAGATTGTAAAAAACCATATGAATGAATTCAAACAATTTAACCACTAATTCGCCAAAATGTAAAGTAGTTACAAATTTCTATGGAATTATTGTGAAACTAAAATTATTAAATTGTTAAAAAAAATATTTTTGTATAATGCTAAATTACATTGAATGGTTTAATTTTTAAATAATTTTAATTATCAAAAAAAAAAACATTTCATCTTTTGCATTCCAATCTGTTACTGCATTTTTATTTCTCTCATTACAAAAATAGTCTTTAAAACTGTGACATCCCAGCAGTGACATAATTTAGACAGGATAAGAAGTAAAAATCAATCCAATTTTTATACAAATGGTAGTGTTGATTGCATTTGTAAAGTTCAACCCTGTTTCCATAGTTAAAAAAAAATAATTTTCTTTCTTTAATTTGTGCTAAAATTAAAATGAAAAAAGTTTTTTTTCGGGTCCATTTTTTCAGGCTAAATGTTGTACCCCAATTATTAAAAATCTAGATCCTTCTTACTTTCACTTCATCATCATCATCATCTTTTCCAGCTTCATGCAAGGACTGAATCATACATATCTATGGGAGGACAAACAGGAGTACGGAATGAATAATAAACGGTATCAAAAAGAAATTAATTATACTTTTATTTCGCTGGCGAGACAAATAGCTAGTCCGTTCCAAATCCATTCCCTCTTATGGATTTAATTCACTCTTTCTACCTGGGGACAGACACCCTAACTTTACTCTGGTCTGGATGAAGACATCTCGTTTTAACAAGCTTGTAAGGAGCTTTGAGCCAACAGCATGGCAGCAGCACCAGTGGAAACTGATCTAACAGTAATCTTTGTCATGATGGATGAGTTAAAAGTTATAAATAAAGACAGACTCTAGCTGAGAAGAGATTGCTATGTAAGTTTCCCTTAAAGTAGACTGTTTTATGGTCCTGTGTCAGGTTTTAACTGCCTGACAATTGGCTGAAATCCTTTTCCATTGATCATATTTTAATACTGATGGATGTCTGACTGGAAAACATTTAAACGGCACACAATCCCAGCTCTTAAGTATTCTTCTTGAAAATAACTGCATTGAAGAAGAATGGGCATTGGCCTGAAAGATTTGGGAATATTTTATAAAGCCAAACTATATTTTGCATTACATTATACCTGAAGGAAATGAAAGGCCTGGCTTTCTAGTAAAGCCTTGTTAATTTGTCTTTTTATACTTATAAACTTTCAATAAAATATGCCCACTGGGTAGTTAAGGTTGCATTAGTGTTTTGAGCAGTAAAACAATTACAGTAAAGAAAGAAAATATACAAATGGTGGAATTCAGTTAGAAAATATATCAAATTTGTCAACCCAGTTACCGTCCTAACTCCTTTTATTACAACAATTCTGTTAAAATTGCAATATGTAAAATAATGTTATATAAATGTCTCCTGTTTTTAATAGGGGACAAGCTTAAAATGTCAACCCTGTTAGCATATTTTTAAATAGCAAATGCTTACAAAAAATAAAAGATTTCAGTTTTGCCAGTATTAAATTCTCCTACTAGAACCCTAGAGTTTCATTGTGGTTAGGAATAAAACTGTCAACCCTATTACAATAATAACCTTTTATTACAAGAATTCTTTCAAAATGAAATCGCCATACTTTCAGGAAGTAAACACTGCAAAGCCTCCTGTTTTACTACTAGAAGACAAATGTGGAATGTCAACCCTGTTACCATGATTTGAAATAGTAAAGGATTACTAAAAATGAAAAATTTATTTTATGTCAGTATTGAATTCTCCTATTAAGAACCCTGGAGTATTATAGTGTTTAGCAAACAATGCCTAACATGCAAGTAATGTTTATTAAGTAATGTCTTACTGAAACTGTAAAACTGTCAACCCTGTTATCTTTTTGAGGGTCTATATTAATTTAGCTTCAGATGCCATTATGCAGTTTATCAACACCAAGAGACATTATTTGTTTTAAATAAATGCACCCTTTATATTTTAAAATTGAAAGATCCTCTTGCATACAGTGGCCCCAAAAAGTACTTGGACACTTGAGAGACACAAAAATGTTTGAATGCTATTGAGTAAGAAACATTAAAGCCAAAATATCCAACCTAACCCCACTTTTAAAAAAGGAAAATACAGACAGACTTTTAAAGTAATATAATTCACAAAAAGAAGATGAATTGGTTCTGGCAAAAAAAAAAAAAAAACTCCATATTCATACATCCACTAAATATCACCATGGGTCCAGTTGTTTGAAAGTAACTAAGTTAATTTTGTAACTGTAAGTAACTGTTGTTTGTAAACACAGATTGGTTTGATATTTTGCTACCTAATGCAATGAACGGTTAAGTGTTATTTAAATGTCCAAATACATTTGGGGTCTGCTGTATAAAACCCTTCACTCAAATAGCACAAGACCGCTAAGATGAGCTATCAATGCAAGCCATGCGCATTCACTTATTCCTCCAGTGCTGCAGGATTCATGTCTTCATAGTTAAATAAGGAATGTAGATAGTGAAAAAAAATCACATTATAATAAAATCCCCAAATTTATGTATCTGAAGACAGCCATTATTCCTGGAAGTTCCATTCAAATAACTTCTGTCATCTATTTAGTTCTTTTTAATTATGGACCTTCCATCCTTCATGCAGTTAACCCTTGCTTTTCGGTGTTCATCCTATTGTATAAAATGTGTGTAAAAAAATGCTGATTCAATGTGCTTAATCGGCTCAACCTCCAAGATGACTACCCTTGTCAGACGTCCCACAGCTTTAAGCAATTTACCCCCATTTTCCATACTCTCAGCCCCTCAAGACTTGGAGAAATACCAGTGGACTTCCCAAAAATTATATAAAGTTGCCTCCAATCATAGCCATGAGACCAGGTGAGAGACTGGGAGTGGAAGGGTTATTCCGCCTCCCTCCCGTCCTGGCTGCACCCCATCATCCCCTCCGCCCCGACAGCTCTGACCCGCTTAGATGGCTATAAAAGAGACGGTGACTCTGGCGCATCTTAGCATCACCTGCGCTCCCATCCTGAAGAAGAAAAACTAGGCAAAGAAAAGAAGAATAATGCGTTCATTACTGAAGATCACCGTTCTGCTCTTTTGCGTTCAAGCTGGAGAAGGACACTGGCTTAGAACACTACTGGGTAAGACTGGGGGTCATGACATTTGGGGAGAGGGCAACTAAATATTTGTAGATTTGTTATAGGGTCACTGTTGACATTTCAAATCTGTCTTTTTTTCTTGTGTAGAACTCCAAAAAAATATTTTGAAAAATGTTTCGGCAGGTTTTTTTGCCCGTACAACGGAAGTCATTAGGGTCCTAACAATATTGGACTCAATTGACTTCCATTGTATGGGCAAAAGCAGATAAATATTCTTCAGAATATCTTCTTGAATGCTACTAATTTAAATACCTCAAATCATGTGACTGCTGGAAAAAGTTGTGCTTCTACTTTTCTAAGTTATCAGATGATTTTTGCATGGCAGACGATAAAACTGGCGAGAATTTCTACCAAAAAATTCAATAAAAACACTTAAATGAAGACTCATGATTTGAGCCAGTAAGCAACCATGTATCAATGTTCTGCCAACCTTTCACAACATTATTTTGCACAGAGAATGCAAAATTGTATTTATTTTTTGCTTATTCTTTTATAGACAAAGACCTCCGTGGTGAAGAACGAAGAGGAGGTGATGGTGAGGAGAAGGAGGGTTCAGGGAGGCAGTTGGAAAGGGTGATTCGGTTGCCCCGCAGCGCTGAGTCCCCATGCGCTTTGCACTCCATCCTACTGCAGGTGCGAGACCTCAGTCTTGGCTACGACTCGGATGAGACAGTGCTGTTTAAATACTGCAGTGGGACCTGCCCTCGCCTCGCATCCAACCACGACCTCACACTCACCAACCTCTTGCAAAGCGGCGTCCTTCAATACACCGGCCATTGGCACCATCAGCCATGCTGTCGCCCCACACACCATGAAGACATAGCCTTTCTCGACAACCACCATCGCTGGCACAAAGTTGAGAAACTCTCTGCCGCTGCATGTGTCTGTATGGGGTAGAGACGAGGGTGGCCAGTCGAAATCTGGCTTCATAAAGACTGTCTGTTGATTTAGAGACTGCCTTGAAGTAAAATAAGGGCTGATTAAGGTACATTAATTCAGGAAGTAATAATATGTATTGAAATGTATCAATATGTATATTTTGCTTTCTTTGATGACATTGGCTACTATTGTGTTTGAGAATGTCAAAACGTTCAGTTTTGGTTAATGACAACACAATGATGTGTTTAGGTGGCTGAATCTGAGTCAAGATTGATCCGATGAATTGTCCATCCAAACCAATAATGGAAGATATTTATGTTTATAAATTATTTATTTATTTGAAAAACATTTTTACTACCCAATAAATTATTAATCTTTATTTTTCTTCTTGTGAATATGTATAGTTATTATTAAATATACAAAAGTTAACTAACTACACTCAATTATAATAATGAACTAGGAAATAAGCCAACATAAACTAAGCAATAGCTATTAAGATGTTAAAAAAAAAAAAAAAACTATATGCAATAAAAAAAATATTTTATTACATACAAAATATGAGTAACAATCCAACTGATACAAAACAGTGATTCACACTTATATGAGTCCTGTTCATACTCCGCTGTCTTCCACAGCTGCATCCTCTGGCTCCGCCCCCCACACCTGAACACACCCCTCCATAGAAGTCAAAAGGCGGGGCTCCGTTGGGTGGAAGGACAGTGATTGGACGACAGCTTTCCCAACAGGCATCTTTAAAGTCAGGGAGCCCTACAAGCAGAGATTAAAGAATGGCAACTTTATTGCTCATTTAACATTTTATCATAGTATTTTTTTTTCTGTGGGTCATGTGACTTATTCTGCCCACCTCCACCAGATCCCAGAAGTAAACATGGCCATCTTCTGAACAGCTCAGAACGTATGTGTCTTTATCAGACAGACAGCAGTCAAGCTTATAGCCTTTATTGACATGACCGGAGAACCTGTGAATGCACACCATAGACACACACATTATAAAATGAAAATTGAAATGGCAATTGTATAGAGGACTGGAAATAATACATTAATGTAGTATATTATTTTATTGTTCCATTTAACTAATATTTTTAACAAACTGTTTTAGAAATGTATTTATTTTTACATTTTGAAATATGAATTTATTTTACAGTTACGTTTAACCACACTTTTGAAAATATGCATGTTGTTAACTTGAAATATGATATTTATTTAACTCATGTTTAATTGCATTTATAAATTAAATAAACAATTTTAAACGTCTCTTTATTTTTCCATTTAAAAAGTGATTTAATTTATTTTTCTGTCATGTTTAACTACAATTCAAATAGTTTTGAATAAAAATTTGTCCATTTGAAAAATTATTAAATTTACTGTCATTAACTATTCATTTTAAAAATGATTTATTAATTTTATTGTTGTTTAACAATGCTTTTAAACATGAATTAAATAAACAGTTTTATGCATATTTATTTGTTCTTTTTAAAAGTGATTTAATTTATTTTACTCCGATATTGAAGATGCATATTTATTTGTAATTTTGAAAAGTCATTTTGTTACATTTAACCATGCTTTTTAATTTTAAAATTAAATCATGTCAAATTAAAAAGCTATTCATTTATTCAACTGTTACATTCAACTTCACGTTTAAGCATTTTAAATGTGCATATTTATTTGTTAATTGTCAAAGTGATGTCTCTATTTCCATTTTTTGTTTCGAATTAACTCGTTTATTGATTTATTTCTTTTTGCTTTTAAATAGCACTCAAGGTTCTCCCTACTCTTGACTTGTAGCAACTAGCATTGCTAGTTTTAAATCGAGTTTTACTGTATTTATGTAGTAGTTTGATCTGCATTGCACATACTCTCCCAGCATCTCCCCTGAGCTTTTGTCCAGTAGGCGCACTGTGGAGTCCAAACTAGAGCTAAGTGTGCATTGACCGTCCCGACTGAAACACACACAAGTGATGGGACCTGTGAAGCACACCACAGGAGTGTTAGACATCACACAGTACAAAAAGCATGTTCTCATTCCCTCATGTGTGTGATATAACTCACTCCCAATGAAATCGACATTAAGCTGCCCCATTCGTAGGTCATATCGCCTCACTCTTCCATCCACAGACCTGATATACAGCACAACAAACTACAGTCACTTCTGTAAATCCAAACCTCAGATTACTCTCTAACATCATATCCTTAGTTTGGTTCTGACCCAGTCAAAAGCTCATGCTCTGAAACTTTCAGGCTGCTGATCCCATCTCGAGCCTCGTCCAGGATCTGGATCGGCTCCATTCGCCTGGATCTAGTGTCCCAACACCGTACGGTCCCATCAATGGAGCCTGAAATAAAGAAATAGTGAGATTGGGATTCGACTGTTGTTATTTCCATAGCATTTATGATTAAAGTCAAGTCTGACTCACCTGACAGCATCACAGTAGCCTCCTCATTAAACTGCACACAGTTTACTTTCTAGGGAACAAGTGTAAGATAAGACAATTTTAGTGAACAAATCACCTATATAAAATGTATTATATTTATTTAATACTACAATAGTGAGACTTGTCTCAGCAAAAGCAAATAATAAATGCAGTAAGATATAAGGATGGCCGTATCGATCCTGAAGTATTGATATATCGATGAGACTAATGGGAGTACTGAAAGTATCGATACTCAAATAAAAAAATATCGATAATAAGGTGTGGTTTATTTACCAGTAATTTTCTTTATTTAGCAAAAAATGTATGCATACAACATGCATTAAATTGGACGAATAACCTATTTTAATAATTGTGTAGGATAGAACTATTTTCCTGCGCATCTGAATGCAGTTTTTTTCACAATAAACTAATTGAAATGGTTGCCTACATAGTTTGTGCAATTAAATTGATTGTTAAAAGTTCATATTGATCATGTTCAATTCTGTAATGTTAATATAAATCATACACTGTCAGAATAAAAAAGGTTGCATTTTATGCATGCAACAGCCTATCACTGGTAGTCTCTTATGAAATGAACCATGGTTGTAGTGATTAGTTCAACTATAGTATTTGTAGATTTCCATTGTTACCACTACAGTAAGCATATTTTAACCATGTATAAACAAAAATATAACCTACTAAGTTGCAATTAAGGCGTTAAAATGTTATGAATGTTAAAATGGGTTTCGAATATAAAGGTAAGTGGGTATCATTACCCATTTTAATCTTAGTAATTTAATAAATTAATACATTTCATAATTTAAAAAAGTTCAGTTTAGAAGGATCAATGTATCGGTATTGACGATACTGGCCTTCAAACGTATCGGTATAATGTCTAAAACAAAATAAGATGTATCGCCCATCCCAGTATGATATTGTGGCAGGAAATTGCAACAGTAACCGTCTCACCCCAGCGTGCCCGCGAAGTTTGCGCGTCACCTGACCAGATGCCACATCCCAGAGGATGACGGTTTTATCCGAACTGCAGGAGCACAGCTGACTGTTGTCATAAGAACTGCGAAAAGTAAGTGAAATTAACGCAAACCAAACATGAAAGCGATGAGATTTTAAATATAATGTAAGTTTACACTTTAGTCCACTTTAAACATTCTACTAAGTAACTTTGCAGCTATGTGTCAACTAATTCTCATTAATTTGCAACTACGTCTACGAACCCTGCTAAAAAAAATAAAAAATAGAAGCCCAATAGAAACCATCACAGAAATTCCAATGGTTTCCATTAAAATATTATAAACCATTAGCTTGTTCCAGTAAAACCATTACAAAATTCCTTTTTGTAGTGTGTTTTGGGCATTTTTCCAATAGGATTTAACATCCGACCAATAGAATCCATCACATACCAGTAGACACCATTATAGTTTCCATTAAAACCAATGCAATTCCCATTATAACCATTAAATCCATTACATTTTCTATTGTGTTTTGGGCAGGGTTCTATTGACTGTTAGGTTTAGTCGAACAAGTTGACATATACTTGCAAAGTTTCTTGTATGTTGTTGGCCCATCAAGGTAAAGTGTTAGAAGATCTTAAGCAGAGAGTTTACTAATACTCTAAAGGCTGCTAGTTGACATGTAGCTGCAAAGTTACTGTTAGTATGTCTAAATAAAGTGTTACCTAATGTAACGCAGACATACATACCTGTCCACGTCCAGCACTTCATATCCGTGACCGGTGTAAGTCTTGAGCAGAGTCCCACGACTCGCACTCCACAGCTTCAGAGATTTATCACTGCCGCAGGTCAGCACATAATTCCCATCAGCTGGAAGAACATGCATTATATAGAAACAAGAACCAGCTGGAGGAACATGCAATATATAGAAACAAGAACCAGCTGGAGGAACATGCAATATATAGAAACAAGAACCAGCTCATTATTCAGTAAAGGTCTGCTTAAAGTTTCCCTCAGTTTCACAATGCACAGCAGCATCTTTTCTCAGCGCTAGTCACGTATCCTTCGTGATTACCAGAGAGGGATTTTTAAAAATTATTAATATTATTTTGATGCCAAATACTCTTTTAGGCTGAACATTTGTACAGTTTTATACTGTTGGTGTAAAGGTGTCCATGAAACCAACCAATAACCATATCTTTTAATAATAATAATATGGCCAACAATTCATATAGACCATGTAATGTGGATAATAATATGGCCTTACCATTGAAGCGCACAGCTCTCACAGCGCCCTGTTGACACTCTACGGTCCGCAAAAGATGCTGCGGCAACTGAGGCACTTGAGGACGCGGCTGCGGAAAAGCCATAACTATTACCACAGCTTCAGATACATACTAAATATATACATAATGTTGTGTATTGATAATACGGACATTTAAAGCGGTAAAACTACGACAAGCCCAGAACTACTCCACAAACTGCATGAAAACAGCGTTTTCTTCTGCTGAATGTTGAAGTATGGGGCTCAATATCGCCATCTGATGTCTCGGAGTACATACGATACGAATTAATGTTGACAAGGCTGCACACTAAATCATATTTGTTTGCATAATTTGTGAGTTTACTCGAGGATGTCATTGTTCATTTACTGTGGATGCTTAAATATTAATTTCTAGTTTCATGCTTTTCATCATATCCAGTTATCAGTGCATTTGGTGGAAAATGCATCTACATTTACACAAAAATATTTATCAAACTGTTCTGCAACAGAAACCAAATATGTTGTGTTTGTATTTTTTAAATAAAAGGTTATTTTCACATTCTTTACACTAAAGATACATGATAGAGTAATAAAAGCAAAAAACAGGACACACAATTGTGCAACAATATTTTACTTAATAAAGTCAAGAGGAAAATGGACCAGATCACGTATATAATCAAATACTGTGCAATATGAACAATCTTTTGGACAATAAACGAATCGTTGAATGACTTCCCACCCACATCTTAAACGTATGGCTGATTACCAAAAAGTCTCTGTATATAAAAAAAAAAAAAAAACTATTTACTATGACAATTATCAGAAAGAATTTATTGTACAGATTACAAAAAAAAGTTAACCCGAGTTTCACTTTTTTCTAACAGACAAAAAAAAAAAAATGCCATATATTGTGGACTAAAGTTCAACTTTAATGTCATTCTAATAAAAAAAAATAAAAAATCTAGCACTCATTATTGTCCCAAACTAGGGATTTTTCAAAATTAGGTGTTAGATTTTTACAAACGACACTTTAAACATAACTACAGACATGCCAAACACAAGCAAAGCAAAATGGGTTAAAAACACCGGTTTAAGAAACGCAAGTTATTTCTTCTTGCCCTTGGTGGGTTTGGCCAAGAGCGCAGGGTCAATCTGATCTGGACTCAGTCCTTTGACGGAGAACAGACGCGCAGCCCGTTCCTGCAGCGTTCCTCCACACTTCATCCCTCGTTCCATCAGCTCTTTCTTCAGCCGCTCCAGACCCAAAGCCTCCAGCTGCTCCGGCCCACTCACAGACAGCAGATCCAGCGGACCCTCCACCTGAAGAGAGCAAAAGACCAGTTAGTATTAGGGGTGCGATATTGACAAAAAAATTTCCTGGGGTTTTATCGATAACGATAATTAGACGATATCTTGCTGACTGTGTTATTCTGCTGGTATCTTAAGGACTGATGTGGACAGCTTGACTCCTAAAGTTTTTGATATTCGTCATATTCTGTGTGGTGGTCAGTTCACACTGATAGAAATTAAACTTTTCCAATAAGTTTAAACTGATTTTTACATTTTATGGGCATTTTACCTTTATAAAGCCATTTTTATCCATTATCTTTTGAGTCAAATTATTACATTTAATCAGTGTAGAATTAGAATAAGACATTTGGGCTGTTACCAAGCAAATGAAATCAGTATCAACAAAATTCATCTTTGCAATGCAGAGGAAACACAGAAGCTGCACCTGAAGTGGCATGTAGATGCATTTACACACAGTTTAATGCAGAACATGAATGGATTTAACCTGTACTTACAGAAATGTGACCCTGGACCACAAAACTAGTCTTAAGTGTAAATTTTTTATAATGTGCATATATATATATGGCCCAGTAGTGCCATATATATATCCCTTCTAGCCTCAACCACAATCCACTTCAGAAGCAGAACATCTCACCTCTTCCTGTGCCTGACTGCTCTCGGCTGGGCTGCTTGGTGCTTCTGTGGGCTCAACCTGCGATTTATCCTCTTCGCTGGAAGCGTTTTGGCTGGTTTCAGCTGTACACTCCTTTTGCACCTCCTCCTCCACCTGTGTTGGGGAGCTTGGTGCGGGACTCTGGGAGGATTTATCCTCTTCGATGCTGCTGTTTTCACTGGTTTCTGCTGTACACTCCTTTTTGGCATTCCTCGGCACCTCCTCCTCCAACTGTGTTGGGGAGCTCGGTGCGGGACTCTGGGAGGAGGAGCTGCTAGAGCTGCTGGACTGGTCCTGAGGGTCTGTCCTGTCACTCCGCCTGGTGTCAGAAGGTGAGATGTTCACAGTCGGTTTGGGAACGTCCGAACTGCGTGAAGCCCCAGAGGTGGACGGAGAAGCCTCGCTGTCACTGTCATCACTTCCTTCACCAGAGCTGCCCATCTCCTCCAGTCCTCCGAGGCCAGTCCTAGTGGATTAAACAAATGCATGTTACAGTTAGCGATTGAATTTAGTGATTCTAGTCTGCAAGATTAGCATTTTCTTCTACACATGTGAAATCAGCTCACCAGAAACATTTCTTCTTTGCTTTCTTTTCACTGTCGGCTGGTGTTGGACGCTTATGACTCGGCCCCTCATCCGCCTTGACGAGACCACTAGAGGAAGCCTGCATGCCTGCAAGAATAGAAAACGTTTACCTTTACTGTCAATAATAGGTTAATAATAATAATAATAATGTCAATAATTAGGTTTGGGAAACACACTTGAATATTTACAATATGCAATATTAATGGGGGTGTCAAATCAATTAATCACGATTAATCGCATCGTAAACCAGTCTTAAGTGTCAATTTTTCAAAATTGAGATTTATACAAAGCTAAATAAATAAATCAACAAAATTCATCTTTGCAATGCAGAGGAAACACAGAAGCTGATTTTTAAAGAATTTATTTGCAAATTATGGTGGAAAATAAGTATTTGGTCAATAACAAAAGTTAATCTCAATACTTTGTTATATACCCTTTGTTGGCAATGACAGAGGTCAAACGTTTTCTGTAAGTCTTCACAAGGTTTTCACACACTGTTGCTGGTATTTTGGCCCATTCCTCCATGCAGATCTCCTCTAGAGCAGTGATGTTTTGGGGCTATCGCTGGGCAACACGGACTTTCAACTCCTTCCAAAGATTTTCTATGGGGTTGAGATCTGGAGACTGGCTAGGCCACTCTAGGACCTTGAAATGCTTCTTACGAAGCCACTTCTTCATTGCCCAGGAGGTGTGTTTGGGATCATTGTCATGCTGAAAGACCCAGCCACGTTTCATCTTCAATGCCCTTGCTGATGGAGGGAGGTTTTCACTCAAAATCTCACGATACATGGCCCCATTCATGCTTTCCTTTACACGGATCAGTCGTCCTGGTCCCTTTGCAGAAAAACAGCCCCAAAGCATGATGTTTCCACCCCCATGCTTCACAGTAGGTATGGTGTTCTTTGGATGCAACTCAGCAATCTTTCTCCTCCAAACACGACAAGTTGAGTTTTTACCAAAAAGTTATATTTTGGTTTCATCTGACCATATGACATTCTCCCAATCCTCTTCTGGATCATCCAAATGCTCTCTAGCAAACTTCAGACGGGCCCGGACATGTACTGGCTTAAGCAGGGGGACACGTCTGGCACTGCAGGATTTGAGTCCCTGGCGGCATAGTGTGTTACTGATGGTAGCCTTTGTTACTTTGGTCCCAGCTCTCTGCAGGTCATTCACTAGGTCCCCCCGTGTGGTTCTGGGATTTTTGCTCACCGTTCTTGTGATCATTTTGACCCCACAGGGTGAGATCTTGTGTGGAGCCCCAGATCGAGGGAGATTATCGGTGGCCTTGTATGTCTTCCATTTTCTAATAATTGCTCCCACATTTGATTTCTTCACACCAAGCTGCTTGCCTATAGCAGATTCAGTCTTCCCAGCCTGGTGCAGGTCTACAATTTTGTTTCTGGTGTCCTTCGACAGCTGTTTGGTCTTGGCCATAGTGGAGTTTGGAGTGTGACTGTTTGAGGTTGTGGACAGGTGTCTTTTATAGTGATAACGAGTTCAAACAGGTGTCATTAATACAGGTAACGAGTGGAGGACAGAGGAGCCTCTTAAAGAAGAAGTTACAGGTCTGTGAGAGCCAGAAATCTTGCTTGTTTGTAGGTGACCAAATACTTATTTTACAGAGGAATTTACCAATGAATTCATTAAAAATCCTACAATGTGATTTCCTGGATTCTTTCCCCCCATTCTGTCTCTCATAGTTGAAGTGTACCTATGATGAAAATTACAGGCCTCTCTCATCTTTTTAAGTGGGAGAACTTGCACAATTGGTGGCTGACTAAATACTTTTTTGCCCAACTGTATACTTAAGCAATATATTTCAATGTGATATAAATCATAAATATGAATATATCTGTATACACACACACACACACACTTACGTAAATAAAATGTAGACATTACTCACACATATTATTTAATCACAGACTTTTATTTTATGCAGTTAATCATGATTAATCGATTTGACAGCCCTATTTCAGCCCTAATATGATTAATAATAATAAAGTTAATTACACCTTACAATTACAAATATTTAATATGAATTTTAATTAACTATAATTGTATATAATATTATTAGAATATTAATGACAATACTAAATAAATATAATATTTAATATATAATTTACATAGTTTAAGCTAATTTCATTTAACACCTTTCTAGGAAATAAAAATCATTTTCAGAATTGAAATATTATTACTGTTTTTGGCTATAAAATCAAGCAATGTGAAATTACTTGAACTTGTGAGTATGAGAATATTAAACAAGGAAATATTTTAGTTTAATGTAGTCTCTAATTTTAATCTCCGTTCAAAACAATTCTGATTCAAAATGTGATTCAAGTGAATTTAGGTGGTGTATTTAAATGAATTCAAAAGATAATGGTGCAGTGAAACTAAATATGTAAATAGGATGAAACTAAATATGTAAATAATGCTGTTTATCATTCTCCAGTGTGTAAATATACTCTAGCACTACTATAAGACAGTAGATGTGTGTAATTTTATATATGAAATGAATTCAAGTTACCTTTCAATACAGAGTCCTCTAGTCTCTCTGAGAGGTCGTGGCACTGCTGTTCATAATCAGTGTCTGTGAAATAATGTTTGGGCTCTGCCAATTTCCTCTGAATCCGCTCCAGACGACGCTGCTCCTTCTCTGCCTCTCGATCCGCCTGCTTTTTCAGCCAATCTGCCATTCTACAAACAAACATACAAATTCAATTATTCACACAATAAGCCGACTTAATGGTGGAGCAGAGAACACCAAATCCATAACAATTCAGTCAATTAAGTAGATAATCAAAGCATGCTAAATGGATACGGTAATGCTCAGCATTACTGTTTCTCATGATTGACGTCTCTCAGTCTCCTTCCACTCAGATCTCTACAGGCCTCACGGTTAGTGGTCTTTTCGATTTGTGCACCCAGAGCCCTCAACATAGAGCCAAATCCTACAAAAAGAACAAAACATTTATCAATAACATTTAAATGCTCAAAACTTCTATCAAATTTAAAAGAAACACTAAAAGAGAAAACAAACACATCTTTAAACATGCTTTTATGATTGGGTCCAAATTGTAAAGGTGTCCAAAAAGGGACATATTTACACGAAAGAATAACTTAAGCAGTATTCTATCATATATCAACAACCCATCATGTTCTTATATTTACAAGCTTCAAAGATGGGATCAGTAGTGCTGCTCTGGACTAGTCTGTTTACCTCCTTTGCCTCCACATAACCGAGGCTCCACACGGTACACAACTCCAGCCTGAAGAGAGTCGTTCCTGTGAGATACGCGGCCATTACTCTTCACATACACATCCGCGGAGGAGGCACCCTGAGACAAATAACACATATTTCAGGTTGTTTGAACCATAATGATCATCATCAAAATCAAACAGTATAATCCTGAGTTCAAATATCAGGCTTCGTGAAGGTTTGAATACTGTAACTCACCTCTTTAACGGCAAAATGATCGATAAGATCGCTGACAGTCGAGCCCGGGGGTACAGTAAGGTTATTAAACCTCAAATTTGGTGAAACTACAAAGAGCTCCATGTTTTCTTCTCCTCTGTTGTCGAAGACGTGCTTATAAACTTCCGGGAAAATGCGTTAGCTTCTTCTTCTTTGGTATTTTGGCGTATTCCGCTCATACCGCCACCTACTGTTTTCATTCACATATGGATGATAGTCCCGTCTATATTCATATTTTATTTGACATTATTGTTAGTTTTATTTCAAGCTCCCATGCCAGAAAACTCCCAGCTTGTGTGTTCCTCTATTCATTTGTTTTATTTATTTATTTACGTTGTCAAATCCCACATTCATAGTAAAATAACCCATCATGTAGAGAAATATATCCAGGCTACTTTATCTTAAAAGATTTCCAAAAATTAAAACGGTAAACCCACGCTGCACGTTTAATTTATTTTGTTAAAGGAAGCAACGCATTTTGTCGATACGTAATATTTTATTATTAGCAGTAGCGTATTATATTTTTGGTGAAAATCCTACCTTTTCCCACCCTTACGAAAATTAACCATATTTTTACTACAAATTAAAAAACAAAAAACATGGTTATGTTATATCATGAACCATTTGTTTTTATTTGCTACACCAACCATAGTTTAACTTGGTTTAGTTTAAGCTAGTCCCAGACTAAAATGCATGTTTGAGCCGTCTCAACTGAACATATCTTAAAATGTGTCATTGTCCTCTGTCAAGATGCACACCTTAATGTTTTCTTCCAAGGCATTTCTGTATAAGTTACTTAAATATTTTAATTTAAATAAGGCCTAGTCCTGGCTTAAGCTAAACCCGGCCTTAGAGCCGGTTCCACAGAGGTTAGGTTAAGCCAGGATTAATTAGTAAGTTCAATTAGGACATTTAAGTACACTGTAGAAAGCTATTTTTGTAGGAGATTCTCAACTTTTTGTTGTATAAACAAATCTGCTGAAGCTGGTTGCCTTAAAATTTTAAGTTGGCTGAACTTTTAAAGTGTAGCTTTTATAAATATGCCGTGTATAAATCATTACTAGTGTGCATCTTGAGGCAAAACAATGAATCTGAGATATTTAAAGATCACTCTTTCAGTTGAAATAACCCAGACATGCATTTTAGTCTGGGACCAGGCTTAAGACTTGTTTGTGAAACTATAATAAAACCATGGTTAATTTTCGTAAGGGCACGTTTCCAGTGAAAACCCCACAAGATCTGATTTTGAAAAGTTCCCAGCGTGCTCTGCTGCGTGTGACGTTTCAACATGGCGTCGCTCTGCAAGGTGATGTACAACGTGAGCTTCAGATCATCTTTACTATCAAAACACTGCGTTTTTACCTCGCTCAGATCATTGTGCAGCTCAGATGCGAGCGGTGGAGATAATAAAACACCTGCGAGGGTGAAGAGCGGGTTCGCAGCCGCATTTGAGCAGCATTCAGACCTGCGGCAGAGCGGCGAGCAGAGCTCCGGGGACGAGACCTCCTTCGCGTCGCTCCTGCGGCGCTCCGCGCTCATGCAGATGGGTCCGGCCAAAGACAAGATCGTCGTCGGGAAGATCTTTCATATCGTCAGTGACGATCTGTATATCGATTTCGGCGGGAAGTTCCACTGTGTGTGCAAGAGGCCCTCCGCGGACGGACAGAAGTACCAGCGGGGCAGCAGGGTGAGGCTGAGGCTGGAGGATGTGGAGATGACCTCGCGGTTCCTCGGAGCGACCGTCGATACGACGCTGCTGGAGGCAGACGCCACTCTGCTGGGACTCATGGAGAGCAAGACGGCGTAGTAGTTGCCATTGGTCCTCAGACTGAACGATATGTGTGAACGAATGGACTCTATATTGTGTACGAGATATAAAATTTAATATTGCACTACCACGGATTTTATCTATCTCATCCATTTATGTATAATTCTCTCTTTATATATACTGTATATATATTAGGGAATATATAATGGGGAACATTTCATATACATGGGAAATATATGTATACACACACACACACACTATGGAAGCTCTTTCACACCTTGGATAAAAAAAACTAAATAAATAACTTCTATGAATAAATAGGTAAAAATTCAGAATTATGACTCTCACAATTGTTTACTTCCATGTGGTTCCACAATGGTAATTGCGTCTTTATATTTTTCAATTCACAATTTTTATTTTTATTTTGCAATTGTGAGTTTATATCTCAGTTACAAACTTGTATCTCTCAATTCTGAGTTTATATATAGTTCAGAGATTATTTCTTGGAATTGTGAGAAAAAAAGGTCTGAATTGGGAGATTTAAACTCAGAATTGCAGGGGGAAATGCAATTCATCAGCCATTGAAAAGCCATAACATACCAAGAAGTTAAGTTTATTCTTTATTTTCACTTCCCTAATTTAAGAAGCAGCACAAAAGATCTAGTGTAGCACAATTCCCTGAATATACTGTAAGAACTTGAGTTATTTTTCATATAAACAATTGCACAGCAAATCACAGTGATCATAAATGCTATCAAAATCAAGATTAAATAAAAATTGCATATCTTTAAATATCAAGGTCCTAATGGTGCAAACTTCAAATGCTTAATTAAGCTACATATGCAAGGTACAGTAAAATAACCTACAGCATAAGGTTAGTGGCATGCACTTAGTTGCTCTCTGAAATGCTGCAATATATTTTTCTGTTAACATTTAGTGCTTCGTAATTGATAAACGCATCTTGCATAATGACGATATCCATTTTTTAATCAAAAAGCATATAGTGCCATAGGCTCTTGTGGTTGGATGTGTTTTAAGACAGAATGCACTGTATTGCTCAGGCATCTTTGGGTGTAATGGCTTAAAGCTGCAGTTGGGGGAGTGATTTTGGCCCTTCTAGTCCAGCATGATATGATCTTCACACATCAACCACACATGGTCAGATACAGCCACTGTAGGAGAGAGCAAATGATTTCATTGCATTTTCTGGAGAAAATAATATACAATATTAAGTTTTAATGCATTACTAATATAACATTCCACCATTTCAAAAAAGTATAGTTGAACAGAAGGTAAGACATGACCCACCTCACTAACATTGAACTCTGCAATGCCTGAGCCGTCTTTGTCCAGCTCTTTAAAAGTCCCTGTTGAAGACGGCATGTTTAACAAGTCATTTTAGTTAAACGTTAGCAAATAAATTTTTTTTGCAAAAAGAATTAGATGTGTAAATGACGTACTGAACATGGCCTCCAGTCTGACCAGGCAACAAACAAAATTGTCGAAGTCAATCGTATCTCCATCAGAATATCGCGCCACAATTACTTGATGCAGCTTGTTATTGAGTTTAAAACCTGAAAACAAAGAAAAGGCATCATTTTAAGCCTTTGACTTTGAATTAAACTACCGATCTCAGATCAGTTTTATATATTTGTATACATTTTTTATGCAACACATTTATAATTTAAAGGAAGAGTAGTATTTTATAGTCTCTTATTAGCCTGTAGGGCCAAGCTCTCCATAGAACAAGCAAAACAAGCCTTGAAAATTAATAAAAGAACACATTATACACACACTCCATACTTTAAGGCATTAGGTTATTATTAATTGCATTTAATAGATTATACTATAAATAAAATAACTGTAGTGTGTTTATAAAAGCTGTTTTATGCATGAGTTTTTGTTGCATTTACACAAATTTTGACCAGTAGGTCTCCCAGCGTAAGGTCTTTCGAGCGCTTCAAAATAGTGAATCATTTTGCAAAGCAGTTGGTTAAATTGATTCAAAGCTTCGTTTAGTTCTCCCACCACTAGGTTAAACGTAAACTTAATTTGAAATCCTAAAATCGACCAGTCAGTGGCGGTGTTAGTAAACGTATGAACCGGGGCCTGGTTCATAAAACAAGTTGAACAAATAAGTCAGGCTTATTTCAGTTAGTCTGACTTATTTTGAACCAAATCAACTGATAATAAGTCAAGCTAACTGAAATACACCTGGCTTATTTGGTAAACTTGTTTTATGAAACAGTTCACTTCAGTAAATAAAAAACACACGGCACCATCAATGTAGTCCGATTCACAAACTAATCACTCTTATCACGAACTGGTTCTTTTTAGTGAATCAAAAACATACAGCGTGACCAGTGTAGCCAGATTCACAAACAAATTATTCTTATTAACCGTTTTTTAAACATAAATCCCAATCAGTTAAGTCTGATTCCTAAAATAATTGCTCTTATGAACTGGTTCTTCGTAGTTAATCAAAACATACAGCCTTGACTTTCAAAAACCATGCGTAAATAAACCAAAATATACCAAATTAATCAAAATGATTTAGAATCAGATTTTAATCAAATCTGGATCAATACTCCTCCTTAATATCTATGGTCAAAGACTGCACAAAGTGAACATTAAAAACTCTTTATTACCAGCTGACTCCACAGCGAGGCGCATTTCATACGAGCTCATTGTGCCAGATTTATCCAGATCAAACTGTCTAAAAATGCCCTGCAAATGAAAAAAATGAGTGAGTTGCCACCATACTATTCATATGATGTAGGGAAGGTTATGTGGCGAGTGATGCACCAGTCAGTTTCTCACCAGCCACTTCCTGATTTTATTCCACAGAATCTGGAACTCCACAATTCCCAGCCGAGCACTGCCATCTTTCTGAGTTTGATCAGTCAAGGCCAACAAAATCAACCAAAGGATCAATAATCAGATGAAATATATACACTTTTAGATAAGCAAAAGTTGCTTAGCATTTTATTATCTAAGGATACATCCATCAGGCTGACCATGCACCTACACGCCTCCAAACTGAACCCATCTGTCTTCAAGTCCCTGTCTGAAGAACACAGAAGAGCGAAGGTATTTCTCAAGTACACAGACCAGACATGAACACTTAAAAGTGTCAGCTGAGCTTACGTTTGCCAACAACTCGGTTCAGAATGGTCCTGAGCTCATGAACTGAAATCTCCATGTCCTACAAGAGAGTTTAGATCAAGTTTAATCTAATGGAATACACAATGATATTAATGAGAACAGATAGACAGAAACACACCTCTCCAGATAGCTGCGCAAACATTTTTTTAAAAGAGTCTTCCATGTTCTCTTCTGAAACCTCCTCCTGTGGATAAGAAATGTAGATTTTTGAAGAAGAAGAAGAAAATGTGAGCAGTGTGTGTTTTATTGGTGGTTTTCAGGTGTGGTAGGTAAGGTTATTTAAGTGTTTTATTTAAATAACAGAAAAGTCCTTACTTCATCTTCCAGGTTAAATGAAATCTCATCATCCATTTCTCTAAAAAACAAAACAAAAAAAGAGAAAGAAAGAAAGAAACATTTTCTCTCTACTGTGAAGCGATGCCGCACAATTACAAAAACAACAACACATAAGCTTTGTTTATTTTAGTTAAACAGTCAAGTCACTTACTGAGTTTCTGATTGTTTCTCAGTGAAGACTCGCAGGACGAAATCGGCCTCTTTTCCGGGCGCAAAAGTGGAAGGGACTATGAGATACTCGCCAGGTGGCAGCTTCAGTCGTGTGCTGACTTCCCGCAGATTAATGAAGGTTTCTGAGCGCGCGCAGGATGAGTGACGCAAGAAAAAGTCCTTCTTGAGGTGAACGCTCGAGGTACCACGAAACTAAGTAACAGAAGAAATTAAGAGTTTATATCACAAGTTGTTCGCTTTCAAAACATTTAGAAATCGAATGCAATTTAGAGGTGAAGGGTGTGATTTCTGCATAACCAAATAGATTTGAAAAATAATTGTTTTCGAACAGGTTTCCTGAACATTTGCCTGTCTGTCATTGGCCAGTAAAATTAGTAGCTCTGCCCCAACCTCATGCCATTGGTTGAGCCACTGTTGCTATGCTGTGTTGGCGAAAAACTCCAGAGACACAGTCTTTATATATTTAGGGAAAATCAACCAACAAATGGCTTAAAATTAAAGTCTAAATAAAAGCATATTACAAGCAAGCATTTTAACACACTTCACCTTAAATGAATTTAATACTTAAAAGATTCCATACCTCTTCTGGGACCTAAATAGAAACAGGAATGAAAGACAAGAAATTAGTCAACAATGATATTTAACAAAGTTTGTGATTGTTGTATCTCGCTATTGTCCTCCAACCTCATATAAGGCAAAGCCAATGGTGTGCATGTCCTGTCCTTGCTTGCGGAAACGTCGCCTGTCCTTCTGCATCAAGGCCACCAGGAAGCTGCAGGCAACCTCATCATCCTCAGGATCATCATCTTCCTCTAGCAGCGTGATCTTATATTGAGGGTTTATCCAGAATGTATCTGACAACAAAAAAAGACAAGTGTGTAATGCAGTATGTCTTAGCTGATGCATAAGTTTAATTGGGACTGTGTGAAGGGATCTCACTGGGGTGGTTCCTGCAGCCCCCTGCAGTACTTCCTCTCCTCCAGGTGCCATTAAACTTAATCGTGTTCCAGAAATTTAGAGAATCTTCACTCAGAGCGTCTGGCGTGAGGTTACAGATCTCCAGACGAGAAAATTGACGTTTGAACTCCTGAAAGGACATCCTGAAGTGGCCAGAGAACAGAGCGTCAGTAAAATTATGTGAAGGGAAATAGAAATGATAATTTAGTAAACAGAACCTGAAGAAGTTGATTCCAGACAATGATTCCAGTAAATCTTATACAATCAGAGCCGATCCTCGCTATACGCAGAATACGCAAGCTGCGTAGGGCCCCCGAAATACCAGGGGGCCCCTTGCTCTCAAAGATGATTTCATTTTAGTTTCGTTTTTGAATTTGGCCAGCGGTTATGAAAACCTGAATGATCATTTATTTTAATGCGGAGCGCTGTCGCCCTTTCTACGTAAAAATCTGTCAAATCATGTGACGTGAATGTCGTAAAGTCTCTTGCTCGAGACTAAAAAAATGACCTGAAAGCATAGCAAGCCGCGGAAGAGACACTGTTTCTCAAGCGCTTTCCGCGAGCGCGATTCGAGGCGGAGTGAACACAGACAAATGCAACAAAATCACGCCACCCCCAGAAGTGTAGGATCGGCTCTGTATACAATTTTTACAATATATAGTTTACATAAAAATTTTTTTTTAAAAATCAATGACTAAAAGACTAAACAAAAACATGATGATTAAACCTACAGAAGAGTCACTAGCCACTTTCACACAGTAATACCAGTAAATTGCCATAAAATGACTGGAACGACTTTACCGTTAAATTAAAAAATGAGTGGTTCACACAGGCAACAACGTTATGTCTTTTTTCCAAAAAAACACCATTCACACATCGGTTTCAAATTACCGGTAAATTCTGTGACATTATTAACCAGAAATGACCTCTAAACGGCTGCACCTCCCAGTGTTGTGTTTGAAAACGTGGAGGGGTACACGTTTTTGAAGATGTTTTAATTTTTGTGTCAGACGTTCTCATACCAGTAAATTGCCGGAACAATTTTACCGGTATTTTTTAAAAGGTCCTGTTCACACGTGATCTCTTTTTACTGGCAATTTACCAGTAATTTTCCAGTGAAGTCTGTATGTGTGATAGGGGCTTGAATCAGTATCAGTGAATGAATCCAAACAAGCCATTTTTTTTGTGAACAGAACCAAGGATTTAAGTGATTGGAATAAACAAAAATCCTCATGTTTAGCAGTCCCAGCTCTTCTGGGATGTGTAGTAGTTTGGTAATCAAGGTAATAGACACTTCAGTTCATGCAGGGGAATCCAAAACTTTGGAGTCGACTCTCGATTGCCAACATCTCAGAATCAAAGAATTTATTCTTTTTGGGAGTGACTCTCAACCCTAATACAGAGCGCATTGTTAAAGGTGTGAGAACCATAAATATCCAATTTCTGTGGAGATTTACCAGAACTCGCCATCTTCCATGTGATTGTTCATTTCCTCTCTCTCTGCTGGATCAATCCCATCCCACTCAGAAGAACTGGAAATTAAGTATAAGCGTTACACTATGAGCAAGTCCTGTATGAGAAAGTCTATTCGAATTCATTCTGATTGGTTGACTCACTTGTCACTCCAAGCCCCTGTCCATTCAACTTGCCCCCAAGGGTTTCGGATGCGGATCAGCCTCTCTCTGCTACCACGGAAATTCACCTAAAATTAAAACAACAAGAGTCTGATGCAAATAGTTAAAATGGTAAATTAATGAGCTCCAGATAAATTTTAAGAGGTGATCCTGACCTCTCTGAGACCCGTGACGGAGTATGCATGCCCCTTCACCAGCTTCTTAAAGGTTACAGCCTCCATATCTAAGGCACTGGTGATCTACCAGACAAATGCACTCAAATTACACAAACAAATGAGTAAATGGATCCATAAATGCTGCGTTGCGTCTCCAGGCCTGTAGTAGGCGCTGTGGAGACTCACATCAATAGAGCAGCCCAACAGTGAGCCTCTCTCCAAGGCTTTGGCAATGACGCGGTGCAAGTCTTTGGGAGCTTTAGGCAGCTCGTACATCTCGGCCACTCCACCTGTGAAGTCCTCAAAGCCTTCGGTGGTGGACCCTCCTGACAGAGCTTCATATGAGCCATTCAGCCTACGGGCACATTCGCACATGTTATGGTCCCTATGACTTGCTGCATCCCAATTCGCATACTACCCGTCCTAAATAGTAAAAATAGTATTCGGAAATAGAATTAGTATGTCCCAAATCATAGTATGTTTAAAAAGTATGCCAAAGATTCCCGGATGGTCTACTACTTCCAATTAGAATTCGAAGATGCACACTCTAACGGCTAATATTGCCCACAACACATTGTGCTGTGGACGAGGACTCGATTAGAACTACAAACATGGCGGATATGCACGACCGACAGACAGGTAGAAAAAGGGATTTGAGTGATAAATAATCAATGTCTAACCTGATGAAAAATATTTGTTTAATGTTATCCACGTTATATTTCATCTGCAGCAACACTGTGAACTTTTTTTAATGATATGTTTGGTCATTAACTTTGAAATGCATCATTATGCAGAGTTATCGGAATGAAAGACCCGCGATGTGCTTCTTTATTGCTCTGAAATACGGTAGGGAACCAAATTAAATGAAATGTGGATGATGTTAACTGTGACAAGATGATTGACAGGGCAGTTTAAACAATTACAGGATGCACGTAACTAAGCAACAATGAAGCAGCTATGATGAAGTAGTATGTTCCAAAGCGTGCCTACTATTCTGCTACATACTCAAAAGTATGTACTTTTTCTTCACAAAAAGAGTACATACTTTTAGGGCGTAGTACAAGTAGGCGAATTGGGATGCAGCAACTGTTATTTACAAAGAAAGAGAGAGAGTAAGAGACTCACTTGGCATAGGCTTTTTCCAGCAGGGCGCTCCAAAACTCATTCCCCTCTGCTGAGTGAACAAACATCAGCTCTTTATCCTTCACAGGCAAACGGTCATCAATCACGACATCCACCCACTCGCCAAACTGCCAGAACTGCACAACATGGGAAAAACATATTATCAAAACAAATGTTATGATATATATGTATATTAAATAAACAGTTTACCCAAAAACTAAAATTTGCTGAAAAATGACTCTCCGTCAGACCATCCAAGATGGAACAGATTTGGAGAAATTTAACATTACATCGATTGCTCACCAAATGGATCCTCTGCAGTGTATGGGTCAGAATGAGAGTCCAAACAGCTGATAAAAACATAGTCCAGCCAAAAGCAATGGTTTGAAGTTAATGATGAATTTCTTTACAAACACGCAGTTTTTCACTTAGAAGTTAATTAATGGACTGGAGTGGTGTGGATTATTGTGATGTTTTTATCAGCTGTTTGGACTCTCATTCTCACGGCACCCATTCACTGCAGAGGATCCACTGGTGAAGTGATGAAATGCTACATTTCTCCATATCTGTTTCCATGAAGAAATACACTCATCCACATTTTGGATGGCCTGAGGGTGAGTAGATTTTTAGCAAATCTTTACTTTCGGGTGAACAATTCGTTTAATAAAAATGAATGTTTTATAGTTCTAAAATATTAAAATAGTAAATGATCAAAAAAGAATGAAAAGCATAAGTTTAAGAACTTTGTATTTGTATTGTATCTGCTAATGTGTCATTCATTAACAGTCGGCTGTGCACCTGGAAGTGGAAGATCCCGGCGTACTGGTCTGTAAAGTTTTGTCCATGTGGTACAACTCTGTGAAGCAGCCTGTCGTTTAAAGTCAGGGACCCAATGGCAGCTAACAGCCAACAGTCACCTGAGTGGAGAAAAATTACCACAGAAAATAATAAAATTATCATGCTAAATATTTGTAAGTAATACAATGCCCCATTAGGGGGAGCCCTCCACCCACAGCCAAAAAGGGGGTGGAGAATGTGTTTGTACAACGAGATAACAGCACAGTTTCTGTATTGTACATTAACTCTGGATAAAAGCTGCTTTATCTCAAACACCCTTGTCAAAGCCAAACCCCATTGGCTGTGGAGGCTTGAACCACGTCATGAGGTTTTCTGTGTGCTAAATGAGAGCTAAAATGCATTTCTGTGATAAGCTTCGCCATCCTCCTCCACCCAGTGTTTGTGCAAACATACTTTGTTTGGCACTCATGAGTGCACACCCTCCCTCTCTCTCTCTCTCTCTCTCTCACACACCATAAGCTGTGGCTTGCAATCACCAATCCCAGAGTTCTCTAATGCTACACACCCGTGTCTGTGTGACTCACCACTCAGGCATCATGTTTAACCACTCCTCACCAGCCAGGAAACACACACACACACACACACACACACTCATCTGCCCCCCAACACACGTTTCCTCTTAACAGCAACAGAAAACACTTCAAATTGTGATCATAGAGGTGTTATGAATCATATTTTGAATAAGGGGGATTTGCCAGTAGTTCATTCATACAACCAGTGGTCATACAGCCAAAATATATAATATATGCAGTGAAATAAAACATGTAGTTCCAGTTCTAAGTCCATGCATCCATCCGACTGACTATCTACCTATATCTACCTGTAAATCTATCCATCTGTCTTATCTATATTGATTACATTATGTTGACATCCATGCTAATGTGCGATTCACGCTAATATGTCTATATGCTGTATTTCTTCAAATATCTGATACTAAAGTCTAGTTATTTTACTACAAAAGGGGAGACACATGATAACTGGCATGTTCAGAAGAAAGTCTAAGGTTTCTACATTTGTGTGGCAATGTTTGACAGCAGTGTGTGTGAATTTCACAGACACACTCTGTTTTGCTTGGATTTAAGCTGCTTGATCACCCAAACTGCACTGAAGCACAAATGAAGCTAACGTGTGCAAGCATGCACAAACATACACACCCAGGCTAATACAGTACATACTCACCTAGGGCCCCCTGGCAAATATCTGTACGTGTGGCTCCGCCCACTATGAACTGAGGATTGTTTGACAGCTCCTGCGAACATTAAGCAAGCAAACACAACAAATGAGAGCAACACCCAAAGCATGCTACTGACCCGTCAACCTAAAAAAACACACTTCTTTCATGATTTCACATCAACTGTATCTTTAAACATACTTATGCATCTGTGATATGATGTTTTCACTCAATTTCTTTCTGTCAAATGCAAAGTAGTCTAAGTACATGCAGGTATATTGTACAGGTTAGATACTGTCAGTTAAGCTATGAAAATACTGTTTGAGCTTTGAGAAGGACACACAGCCCAATCAAATTAAATTACTTATACAATTTAAATAATTAATTAAATGCTTCAGCATATATAAACAAAACTTCTTTTTTTTTAAGGAGGATGGATATATTTAATTTTTGTCTGTCAATTAGAAAGTAATTTAACTCTCTAAGAGCTAAACTAACCCTAACTTGCACGTTACCTACACTGTTGGAGCCATGGCTTAGTAGTTTTGCATGTGGGAAATGAGCATCTAGCTCACGTAATTTATCAATCTTGATCCTCCAACTTCATTTCCTGGCCTTTCTCTACTCTAACAATCAATACAACTGAAAAATGTCAAAAACGAAAGCAATAACCTTTTCTCAGTAATTAACACCTGAAGTTACACCTTGGGTCTCATATGGGAAATGAGAGTTTGAGTCTAGCTCATGCAGTTTCTCAATCTTGTTCCTCCCATTTCTTTTCCTGTACTCTCTTTTGCATCCCAATCAATTAAAGTTGTGCTAAAAGTAAAAACATGAGATTCGTCTTCGTAGTTAGAACCCATTGTTGTGTCTTAGTTCTAATGAGGGAAATGAAAGTTTGAGTCTAGCTTGTGTAATTTCTGTCGTTGTCCTCCCACTCCATCAATAAGTGTTAAAATGTGCCAAAAATAGTGACTATGCAGTAGCTAGTAGTAATAGGCTGTGCTCTGCGACACTCACAGTGGGCCTTGTCCACTGCACACCGCGTATTTTGGAGGAGTGTGGCGCGAGCTCCTTGAAGCCCAGTGACTGTGGCACGGCAGGGAAGCAGGGGTCCTCAAACAGCCTGCCGCTCTCCAGACACTCTCTCTTCAGCTCCTCGTAGTCCTGGTTCAGGAACTTGACCGCATTGTCATTGCTTCCCATCCCTTCTGCCTGCAGGCGTTCCTTGTAGATACGTGACGACACTCCTCCAATTGAATACATACTGTAGCGCACCAAAATATGGAAGTAGACATTTAAACATGCTTTAATCAAATATAAATCCCATATTTTTCCAAACCCATATCCCTAAGATCACGTTCACTTTTTGTAACATGGAAAAGAGTGGACTCTTCTTGGTTTGCATTCCATAGAAAAGATGAAAGTCGTTCAGGTTTGGAACAACATGAGAAAGAGTAAAATATATATAAATATAATATTACAGAACTATAATTTTTAGATGAACTTCCCTTTAAACGATTATAGCTCCAGGGTTTCTTGTGGGAATCGAACCTGCCACCTTCTGGTTACAAGCCCAGAGCTTTAAACGCTACACCAAACCAAACAAAAGACTCAAAGTGTGTGCATATGGCAGATGGAGACTGCTTACTAGAAGCTAGCACAGAAATAGCACCATCATTCAACAGCGCATTCAATGTCTCTGAGCATTTAGCGCAAAGTGCTGCTGCTAAAAGGCTTATGATGCTTGCTTGTGTTCGCTTATGGTCAGCCATGTTACCATTATTAGTGCAGCAGCGTACATGCAGCTTTTAGTCCAGCTAGCTGAGAGAAATGCCCTCTACAACAGACACTCGATTAGCGCTCTAATGAAGTTGGAGAGAGGTTTACTAATGACTGGCTAATTCCATGTTGTCTTGTAATATGGTTACCCATCATCTCTGCAGAAAAAAAACATTGCCAGACCCTAATTACTTACATGAGCCATGATTTCAGGGATAATGTCCATGAAGGGCAGTTCTCTAAGTGGTAGCTAAAGAAAACCACATAGACCCAGCTAACATAACTATGCTAGCATTGGACATTTAGTTCATTATCATTGCTTTCTGGAACTGCAACCACAGAAAGACAAAGAAGGTGAATATACCTTAGGTTCCTTGTGTGGGCCGCGAGCTTGAGGAGAAAAAGGTCATTTAGAAATATATTGTAGACAGTAGAAGAAATCAGCTCATTGCTAATTTGCTAACATTCATGTTTATGTTGCAAAATGCAGTGTGATGCTAACCTGTGGCAATACCATGGTACTCTGACATATACCATAGTGTATATATTCATCATATTTACATGGCAGTCCAAAGTACTTCAAACTATTAAACCATGGTATATCTCCAAAAAAGGAGAAAAAATATAACCATGTTGTACTTTTTTGTTGCCTGCATCATGTAAGTGCGTAAATGTCAATCACATTAATATATATATATATAGTATAAAAAGTGCAGTGGATATTCTCCAAATAATGTTTTAACCAAAATAATGAACTTTTAACCAGTTTTAACTGGATTTTGGAGTTGCAATGTGGCATGTAAACACAGCATTGCCTACTGATACTAAATGTCAGCTGACTTGAACTCAATAGGCCAGACTGAGCATCAGCACACCCTCAAAAACAGCTGCACATATTCACCCATGCTGCTTTATATAGTGCTATTACTGTAATATCTAATTCAGTCTGAGTTCATTTTTTTGTTCAGATGAACACAACCTAGACAATGTAATAATATTATTGAATGAATAAATTATAAACACACACATACATGTATGATGCACGCCCTATGAATAATTAATGTGCATTGTGTGTAGGCTATAACGTGGCCGCTTTGTTTATAAATTAATAAGACCGATTCACAAGCACCGTTAGAAATTTAAGAAATACGCTGAACACGGAAAAGTGAAGCTAAACTTACCAGCGTTTAGTGGCCACTATGGTTATCAGCCCAGCAGGTGCGTTTTAAAATAGACAGAGGAAAGAGCGAATGATCAATGGAGAAGAGACACAACAATCAGGGTACCGCAGTGCACGCCCACGCCCATGAGGGCGGGACTAACGAATGATTGACAGGTGAGGAGTCAAATAAACTGCCTCTGAGCAAGGGACCGGAAATGCCGCTCCACTTAATCCAATCATGTACAAAAACACAAGTTCGTACAGTTTCAAAAGTGTTTAATAATGTCCTTTGGAGAAAAAAACATTCATAATAATGCACACACATTTTTTTTTTTTAATTATACAGTGGTTAAGATTCTCCTTGTTTAAGGGTGCTTGCATTTGTAAACGAAAATAGTGTGCCAATGTCAAACGCAATAAAATCATGAAACACTTTAAAAGTAAGACTGGTCGAAAGTGCAATAGACGATTTAAAAAAATACAAAATTTAACCCATGTAATTTTAATAATTCACTCTTGAGTGGTGTGGTTGATCAGTCATCTAAATCATAGTGAAGTTCAGCCACTAAAAAAGACAAAGAAAATGTGTTTAAAAATATCTATCTATCTAGCTTCAAAATGTAATTGATATTTAAATTATTTAATAAATTATAGCATGACAAACCTGCTGAAAGTCCAGCTCAATGAAGCCGCTTTGGTGGGGATCCAGCTTTTTGAATACCCCTGAAAATGAGAGGTAGGTTCACTAAAGATGCTCCAGAACTACAGGGAGCGCTGACCCAACACAAGGGCCCATTATAAACAGGACTAGACACAATCTGCAGACATTTTCTATGATGATTGTAGGGTCAAATTAGCCAAAACATTTATTAAACAAACACCCAAGGGACTTACGGAACATCATCTCCAGACGCATGAGGCAGGCCACATAGTTATCAAAGTCAAGAGTCATGTCTGCCTCGGCGTAACGTGCTACCAGTAGCTGGAATATAGTGTTATTAAGAGTGAAACCTAGAAGAGGAAAGAGAACATGTGAATGGTAAAATATGCCACCAAAATGATTTCTGTGAGTGTATCTGTGACTCACCAGCTTCTTTCAGCGCCAAACGCAGCTCTGGAGTGCTTATGGTTCCTGAATTATCCATATCATTCTTCTTGTAAATTCCCTGGGGTTATTATAAAATAGAGCAACATGTCATGACATTTAGAAATGATCTTAAATGGCTAATTGTGTTAAAGGCTTCTGGTGTATCTCTTACAAGGAATCGCTGAATTTTCTTCCACAGAGTAGCGAACTCTCCCAAACCCAGTTTTCCATTCCCACTGTCCTGAGATACAGTTAAGGGAAATTTACAATTCAACAACACCAACCTCTTGTAATTCCAGGCTCAACCACATACGTCATACAAAACGTAAGCAACTGCAGCTCAGAGGATACATCCATGATGTTCACCATGATACGACACGTCTCCAAACTGAAGCCGTCCGTCTTTATGTCAGTTCCTACAAAACAACACATAAAGCAGCTCCTTAGACTCAGGCTCTTCATTAGATCTCGAGCAGAAACTAAAAGATGCAAGAGTACTTACGTTTCGCAATGATTTTGTTTAAGATAGTCGTGAGCTCTGTGGCTGAGATTTCCATGTCCTACAGAGAGAAGTATGCATCAGTTGCTCTGCTTTTCAAAAAACATAAATGTTTACTGCATAAGAAGTCGTCTCTACTCACAGCTCCAGCGAGTTTTACGAACATGCCTCTGAATCCAGAATCAACTTCATCATCTGAGACAGTCTCCTGAAAACAAGAGGAAGTACAGTTTAAAAACATGTTTCAGGTTCAATAAGACCTTTTGACAATATCTTGATTACCACAAAAATTTAATAATAATAATTAGTAGTAGTAGTATTATTGTTATTATTATTATTTATTTATTTATGTATTATTAGTAGTAGTGGTATTCATTGTGCTTATTAATGAGTTATTTTTAATATGATTTATTAATTTGTTGTTATTACTATGATTATATTTATTATTATTAAATTAAAAACTATAATTTAATTCACTTAGAAAGTATTTTCTACTTTAATCAACAATTTGTGGCAGTGGAAAATGTTAACAGTCAGTAGCTACGTTTTCATTCATTCATGCAAATTTTGGAATACTGCATTTAAAAATGCTTTATGGAAACACTGAGTTAAAATTCCTATAAAATATGTAAAGACTCAATAAAGGAGGATCATTTTTCGATCCGATAAGAATATTTTTGGAATGTGTGGAAACAAGTTCACTGAATAAATTCTTCAATGCGCAAAAAAAAAAAAAAAAGTAATGTGACTTTGCCTAAACAGATAAGATTGGAAACTAAACTTGAATTTTTATTATTGATACTTTGCACCAATTTCCCAGGAAGTGCTCATTTTGTTCTCTTGAACACATGGGATGGAAACGGTGCTTAATTTGCAAATGTTTTAAGTGATATTCCAATTTTCTGCATAAGTTGAATTCGCAACTTTGTTTGGAAACTTAGCTACTGTAACGCTGTTGAATTTTAAGAGCTTTGCAATCTTGTGAGTTGCTTACATCAGGTAATTCAGCATCCACAGGGTCATCACATGGTCTGGGAATAAACAAAGATTATCCAATGAAACTCAGAACCAAGTATTCAAAATAAAAATATGTACAGTCATACTGGCATATAGTAGATAAACTTTACACCGGTGAGATACGTTACAGTGTTTCGGTCTGTTTTTCGGAAAAGACGCGCAGGCAAAAGTCTCCATCCTTGTTGGCCTCGAAGGTGGATGGCACGACAAGGTACTCTCCAGGAGGCAGCTTGAAGCGTGTGCAGACCTCTCTCAGGTTAACGAAAGTCTCAGAGCGAGCTTTCTGCGCGTGCGTCAGGAAGAAGTTCTTATCGAGGTGCACGTCGCGCTGACCGTGAAACTGACAGAGACAAAGGCCAATCAGTGAGCCAGAAGTACTGCGATTAATGGTATGATTGGTCAAGGTAAATGAGTTTAACTCTTACCTGTGAAGGTAACTGTGGAAGCAAACAAAAAGAAATCTTGATGTTATACAAATGTAATCTGGGGGTTCTACTGAAGTAATTATGTTTATTTCCTCTCCATACATTATAAGCACAATGTTTAGTCGGCTCCTTGTGTCTCCACCCACCTCATAAATAGCAAAGCCAATAGTGTGCATGTCCTCTCCCGCTTTCCTCAGACGGCGCCGGTTCTTCTGAATCAAACCCACCACGAAACTGCAGCCCACCTCATTATCATCTGGATCATCATCTTCTTCATTCAGCCTAATCACATATTGAGGATTCATCCAGAATGTGTCTGAGGAGCAATGAATGGATGTCGTCAGCAAGATTATTAATTAAACAAACCAACCTAGCTTCGTAAAATCAAGATACGTATAAAGTAAAATACACAAAACTACAATGGAAACACATATAGCCAACTGAATAACTTAGAAGATGCGCCACAAAAATCTAAATAGCTATGTTTTAATCAAAGTTGCGAATTTAACTTATGCGCAAAATTGTGAAATATTTGCCAATAAAGCACCATTACCATCCAGCAAGATGAAGAAAACGAAATTGTAACTTCCTGATAAACTGCCACCAAATATAAAAAAAGTGCATAGACAAAACATAAATAAAGGGGAAAGGGAAGTGGTGTGTGGCCAAGTATGGTGACCCATACTCTGAATTTGTGCTCTGCATTTAACCCATACAAGTGTACACACAGTAGTGAACATACACCCGGAGCAGTGGGCAGCCAATGCTGCGGCGCCCGGGGAGCAGTTGGGGGTTCGGTGCCTTGCTCAAGGGTCTCACCTCAGTCGTGGTATTGAGGGTGGAGAGAGTGTTGGTTATTCACTCCCCGACGGACCTGAGACTCGAACCCATGACCTTCAGGTTACAAGTCCAACTCTCTATCCATTAGGCCACGACTGCCCCATGCATAGTCAGAGTCTCATTGGTTAGTTTTGTCATGTGGTCTCCTTGTCTAGTATAAACATTGTTCACACACACTCCAAGATCTCTGATTATTGCAAAGCCATTCCTTGTTCTTAGTTTCGGAGTTTACCCTTTCCGTGTTCCCTAGTTTACCTGTATTTTGATCCTTGGACTGTTTCCTTGTTTTTTATTGTTTGCTGCCTGCCCTGACCATTGCCTGTCTATTGGATTACTCTTTTGCCTCTGCCTTGGATTATACTGTTTGTTGGTGCTCATCCCTGCTTGTTTTGATCACGCTTGGAAATAAAGCCTTGCATTTGGATGCCCAAATCCGTTGTCATGCTCCCCATGTTACAGATCTGCTGGTTAGTCCAGTTATGCCTTCCCATTGCACAAAGTCACATTACTTTTTTGATGCACATTGAGGAATTTATTCAGCAATTGTGTTTTCATTGTAGTTTATGAGCACTTTATCCAACTCAGTTGAGTGCATACGTTTTTTTATGCATATTTTTAGAATATATGCTCACCTTACTTTACTTTACTTTACTTTACTTTGGGTTTCCATTCAGAATTTTTATGTGATATCTCAAAATGCTAGTTAATAGACATAGTCGTCAGCAATATTATTAAACAAACTAAACCAAACTTTATAACACCAAGATGCGGATCAAATAAAATGAGCGTAACTACAATGGAAACACATAAATTACACAATGCACAACAAAACTTTCAATGAGTGGAATCAGCATTATTATTTAACAAACCAAACCAACCAAACTTTGTAACGCTAATATGCAAAAAAAAAATGAGCATTAAAAAACACATGCGCTTAACTGAGGCGGATCATTTATCTATCTGATAAGAAGACATAAACTATGATCTTAACGCATTTACCAAATAATTAACTCAATAAATGGATGCAGCCATCAGCAATATTAATAAACAAACAAAAACAAACAAATTTTGAAACGCTAAGATGTGGATAAAATCTTGAAATGCACATAGCTAAAACATATGCACTCAGTCGAAAAATATATTTTTTCTGTCTGATAAGACATACGAATGAACTACGATGGAAACATTTACAGAATAAATTACACAATGCGCAACAAAAAACTGTTGCCAGCAATATTATTAAGCAAACCAAACCAACCAAACTGTGCTAAGATACGGATAGCCTACATATGCTCTCAATAAGGGCGGATCATTTTTTTATATGATAAGAAAGCATAAACAAACACATTTGAAACTCAATGAATGGATGCAGTCCACAGCAATATTATTAAACAAACCAAACCAACTGAACTTTGTCCATATCAATCAATTTTTGCACTGAAATGAAGTGATTCACAAAACTGAATTTGATTTCTGATGCCTGATGGTGTGTTTTGTGGATTTTGTGCTCACAAGCGTTGTTTCTGCAGCCTCCAGCGGTAGAGCCTCTCCTCCATGTGCCGTCGTGGTTGGTCACGGCCCAGTGTTTAACTGAATCGCTGGTGATGGCGTCCGGGGTCAGAGTGCAGATCTCTATACGAGAGTAATGGCTAAGGAATTCTGAGAAGGACATCCTGAACAGACAGAGAAAATATATTACATGTATATAATATATAACTTGTGGAGAATAGGAAAGAATATAAAATCCAAGTGTCTAGATCCATAGATCCAAGAATTTTGTAAACGCACCAGAATTCTCCATCCTCAGCGTTGGCGTTCGGCCGCTCTGAAGCGGCAATACTGTTCCATTCAGATGAACTAAATGAAAGAAAAAATAAACAATTCAGATAACATCAGTCATGCTACTGTTTCCAAATTAGTTTCATAGAAGTCCATTAAAACTGGCCATATCATATAATTTTGTCAGGAGCCAGGATTTCTTGCATTCCAAATAGTCATGTGCAATTTACACCCTCCCGTTGACCCTTAAAATTAAACTTTTATTTGTACTGTACCTTTAAGAATGGTATATTTAAATAAAAACCTTGTTATTAAAGGTGGAGTATGTAATTTTTCAAAAACGCTTTAGAAAACTGAGTCGGGGGCGAGTACCAAAACAAACTTGTAGCCAATCAGCAGTAAGGGGCATGTCTACTCATGATGTGGAGGAGAGAGCATTCAGCGAACAGCCTAGCGACACAAAGATAGAGATGGCAGATAAAAAACTAAATAGGAAAACGTCTGCGGAACGATAAGACAAGAAGTAGGGCCCGTGTAAATATCCAATCAGCTGGAGAGAACTCAAGGAGCGGAAGGCCTGCGATCGGACACTGAGGTTGCTTTGGTTTTTCTCGATAGGTGAGTAACACTGTGTCTACACCGGACGTGCCGCGGCAGCTAAAGTTTGTCTACACTGGACACGATAAAGCGACCGTTGAAAATCATTTGAAATTTGTGTCAGCACGTCATCAATAGAACGCGGCAGCAGTTTTCTGACGAGATTTGTCACGCCGCGCAGAATCCAGTGTAGACAGCATCACTGATTATAATGACTTCTATAGTTTATATAGTTTTTCTATTTTGTTGCGCCGCTTGCGTCCGGTGTAGAAACGGTGTAACATTGGTTTTGCTTTGTTTCACAGAACTAATCATTGCCTGGGTTACGTAGGCTATGTATGTGTGGGGCGGAGCTATCAAAATAGGGTGAGACCCTTTTGGGGTAGGGGCGTGTTTGTTTTGGTGATTTCAAATATCAACATTGGCTACCATAAATCGCTTACCCCATCTTTAATGACTCATTTCCAAATTCAACAATTTATTTATTGATTTTGTATTAATTTAACAAAAATACATGCAAAACCATTGAGTAAACATTGGGTTTCATTCATTAATAAGTGTGTGCATTATTTATTTGAGTATGTGGTTTCAGTTGTTACTTAATTTTTTCGTAAATTTAGAACAAATTTTAATATGAAAGTTATTGGTGACAACTTTTATGATTTGTTCATGTTTGTACGCGGAATACTCATGGTAATGAATGAGACCCACAGTTACGCCACTGTTTTTTTTCTCCATCATCAACAGTTTAAATAAAATCACTTATTGTCATGATGCACATTTTTTTGTCTTGTCTTTGTGATTAACAAAATCAACAACCATTTTAATCATTGCGACCTCATCATTTCTGAATAACAAAGCTAATTGTTTGAACTCATAATTTATCTCTGGTGCTGGTGGTAATGAAATCGTACCCATCACTCCAGGCTCCGGTCCACTCCACCTGCCCCCAAGGGTTGCGCATACGAACCAGTTTCTCCTTGCGGCCACGATAGTTCACCTGAGACAAAGAAGAATGTGCTCTAATGACAAAATGTATTATATTATTAAAAACAGAGGCCTGCCAATAGCTCTATTCATACCTCGGTCGCCCCTGTGAGCGAGTAAGCATGGCCTTTCACCAGCTTCTGACGGGTGACGGCTTCAGAATCAGCGGCACTAGTGATCTACATCACAGAATTAAAAATTAAACAGGTATACCTGAAAATGGGCAGGGCTTATGACATAAAAGTGATTGCTGATTGGTCAAATAATAATATTTATCCTATACAGGCAGAGGAATCTCACATCGATGGAGCAGCCCAGCAAAGCTCCAGCCTCCAGGGCTTTCTGGATGATCTGAAACATGTTGGGGGGAGCTTTGCTCAGCTCATAGTTCTCAGCGATGCCTCCAGTGAAATCCTCAAAACCCTCACTGGTGGATCCTCCAGACAGAGCTTCATAACAGCCGTTCACCCTGCCAGAGACCATAAAACATGTACATTACATGTACGCACATGTCTTTGAGCTCAGTTTGAGAAATTATTTAAGACCTATTGTTAAACAGTCTCATTTAGAGAAACTACTGTAAATCCATTTTTGATACTATACAAAGATTAAAATGGGCTTAATTGTTGTTTCGCACACTTGAATGTCCACGAAAAGGATGGAGCTCCATTTAGGAATCTTGAAATTACTTCTTTCTCTTTTATGTGATGGTCAAATATTTCCTGAGTGGTTAAAATTTAATTAATTACAAATAACTAGCTGTAAATGTGCAGTAGGCAAAAATATAAAATGACGAACAGAATATAAGTATATAGTAGAATAATAAGTGCAGAAAAGGAAAAACTAGGAAAACTAGGAAGAGGAAACTATGTAAGAATGGCTATATTGCTCAAAATAACCCACAGTATACTATAGACTGCTGCACATATTTGTTTTAGGCCAAAACCCTGAAAGAAGTTAGCATTTTAGCATTTTTGATTTTATCATCCTGAAGTCAGTGGGGATTTTTTATGTGTTTTTAAGGTCTGTGGTGAACACAAGCTCAACCTATGCTCATGTTTTATTCTACCACATAAAATTCATCAGTAACACCCCCTTATGATTTTTTTTTAAAGTGGTTGCTAACAAGTGGCTAAATTGGACTACAGAGGTTTTCAGGGATATCAAACGTCATCACACCAAACAGGCAAACTCGCAAACTATTATAGCTCAGTCTTTCAGGAAAATGATTGAAAGAGTTTTCAGAGGCCTAATGTTGGCGATGGTGAAGTCATGTGACCTTGGTGTACTTTATTTAGCCTATAGCCTAAGTTTAGCTTTTTATTTCTGCCGACTGCATCTAGGCTCCAAAATTCATAAAAGCTGTGCTACTTTTTGAAGATAATCATGATAAACAAAACATGAAAGAATCATAAAAATGTTTTGGTCACAGAGCTTATTTTCGGCAGTAATCCAAAAGCCAATGTGGAAATCAGACTGGGTTTTGGGCAAAGGTACCAGGTTGATGGTTATTTACAGGATGGCCAACAAAAGCATGTCATCACTGCAGCACTGCATTTCACGCCTATTATAAATGCTCACGTATGACATCACCACTTGTGGGCGGGGCCATTCCCATAGTTCACATGAGGGTTCCAAAATTAGTAGGTCACTGGCTGTAAACGCATTCTTACACACAACAAATGACACAAACAACAGCTGGTCCACATCAAATGTTCGGATGGCAACAATGAACACTAAAGAATGAGAGTTAGAGAGAAATATATAGCAAGGGAGTAAAAGCTACTAGGAGGACGGTGAGCACTAAGTTAAAAACATACCACACAAAATGACACACCCTTATTCCAGGAATACACCTGCTGTGGGTAAACCCTGCTGTGATTGTATGCAAAGTCCACTAACAGCCAGATCTAAACAGAACGTGTGGACTTTTTTGGAACTAGTTTTTTACATAGAAAAAAATATAAATGTGCGTAATAATTCTAATCAGTTGACAGTCCTAAAGAAAACAATGGAGTAACCTGTTGTTTATTCTTAGAAAGTAAGTTCCACGAATAAGTTGATTTTCTGGTTGTGGCAGTTCTACTCGGAGTACACAAAAACACAAGAAACAACACACATAAAGACTAACTTCGCATAGGCCTTCTCCAGCAGGGCGCTCCAGAACTCGTTTCCCTCGGCGGAGTGAACAAATACCAGCTCGCCATCTTTCACCGGCAGCCGGTCATCAATGACAACATCCACCCACTCACCAAACTGCCAGAACTAAAGGATGGATGTGAAGGGTGCAGACTCACATCATCTGTTCAATCTCAAAACGTGTGTGAAACTGTAAAGACACTCATATACAAATGCAAAACATCTTAGAGTCAAACTCTGCATTAAAAAAGCAGTAAGCAAAATGCACTAAAAGGTACTTTTTGGACACTTATAGTTTTGTAAATGAACTATGTATTATGATGGTTTAAGTACTGAGCAACAAACCACTGCACAAAAATAATGTCCATGTTGTTCATTAGCATGCTAATTAATTTATATTGTAACACTATAAAGACACGTTTACTCAAACGGTGTAACTTGCAGATACCTGGAAATGGAAGATTCCAGCATAATTATCACCAAAGTCCTGTCCAGCGGGCACCACTCGCGCCAGAACTTCTTCATTCAGGGTCAGAGAGGCAATGGCCGCTAGCAGCCAGCAGTCACCTGAGAGACAGTGAGACAGGAAGTGAGACTATGACTATGTTAACGACCGCTTCTGTGGTCTGTAGCTAAAACAGCCACAAACAGGCCTGTTTTCACTCAAATCTTTAATGGATATGGGAATGAAGTTACATACACTTGCATTTGGAATGCAAAATGAAACTTTGACCGTTTGTTTTTAACGTGACATTCAAAATGCCTGCAGACAAGCAAGAACAGGCACATTTTGAGAGACACAAATGAAACTCATGATCGAGCGAGGCAGCCAATGAGCGCCATGGTGGTTTTCATGTCACGCCAAGTGGTGAGCTGCAAATCTGAGACAACAGCCGCATGTAGAAAACGCAGAGACTTTGTCCTCTTCAAAAGACAACAGGCTGCTTTTCCTGCAGTCTGACACATGTATCGCATTAAGCATGCGTGTATGTTTTAATGCAAGACTTTACGGGAGAAATACAGCCAAGTTCTTCTCTCTTTAACTGCAGCCTTTAATAACAAAAGGGGTTGTGTGCAAAATCCCTCCGGCTAGTTTCTAGGTTTGGATGGTTTGGATTATGTGTTTGGCTCAGCCATTCGGTTAGCAGTAAACACAACAAACAGGAATGAATGAGGCAAAATAAAGTGGTATTAGGTATAGAAAGGGAGGGTAAAGTTCCTAAAGTTAATAGTGTAAAGCTAATAGAACGTAAATTAACTGTTGAGATAGAAAATAGAGATAGAAGTTAGTTGCTCCAAGTCCTCCAACGTTTGGACAGTGGATGGAAGGATGGGTATATATATATATAGACAGAGAGAGACAGCAAAACTTACATATTGTACTATTTAAAGAGGAGAAAAGCCAATACAAATACGCAAATGCAATGAGCCTCAAGTGTTGCTTATATAGGCTACCATTATAGTATATATTAATATTTTTAATCAGCTTTTATTTTTTTATTTTCAGTTTTGTTTTTAATTTTTTGTTTAAATTTATTCCATTTTGTTATATCATTATTATAACTATATTTTAAATAGTTATATTTATTTTAAATTTTAGTTTTAGTCATTTTAGTATTTCAGATTTTTATTTCAGTTAGTTGGCAACATTCCTAATTTGCATGTTTTTCATATAATATTTATATTTCTAATTTATTTTGTTTTATTTCAGCAAACACTTTATTACCAGCTTTAGTTTGAGTTAACAATAACCACACTGGAATGAGCACTAGGTTAAAAGCATCCTTCAAATACCGACCCACCCTTATTCTAGGAATTATTTTGTGTGCGAGTGTTTGCTTGTTAACAATGTTAACAATGAACTTAATTAATTGTTAAGGCTTCGTAGAATTAATAATGAGCTTTACCACAGTTACAAATAGTGTGCATTATGCAATCAAATTCATTGATTAAATTAGGGAGTAAAATAACATTAATATAAGGAGAGGAGAGCGAGAGGTGAGTTGTATTGTTGAATTGGAGGCACGGTCTGTATAATGAACAGGTTCTTCACATTTAGTCAAACCAGCAGGATTAACAAAGAATCTCAAAATTAGTTTCTTGCAGGTCGATGAATGTTTTTAATCTTTTACCCAGAGCTCCTTGACAGATATCCGTCCGTGTAGCTCCCCCGACGATGAATTGTGGGTTTGAGCACAGCTCCTGCAAAAGACACCAACAACACCCTGTTTGAAATGCAGAATCAGGCTAATAATCAGATATGAAAAGGAAAGCATAGACACTAAAACACTGAGATTACATTCATATGTGGGTCTATATACAAAGCTAATCATAAACTATATTTACTTATTAAAATAGCAGCTGTTAATCTGACCACCTGGTGAAAATGAATAAACAGAATAAACAGAAATGGCAACATTAACCATAGCTGGTCGAGTTATTAGGATCATTATTGGGCGGATCATTGACAAAACATTTTATGTGACCCTGGAGCACAAACGCAGTCTTAAGTAGCACGGGTATATTTGTAGCAATAACCAACAATACATTGTATGGGTCAAAATGATGGATTTTTTTTTTATGCCAAAAATCATTAGGATACTAAGTAAAGATCATGTTCCATGAAGATATTTTTAAAATGTCCTACTGTAAATACATCAAAACTTAATTTCTGATTAGTAACATGCATTGCTAAGAACTTCACTTAGACAACTTTAAAGGCAATTTTCTCAATATTTAGATTTTTTGCACCCTCAGATTTCAGATTTTCAAATAGTTGTATCTCAGCCAAATACACTCTTAAAAATAACAGTGCTTCACCATGCCATAGTAGAACCATAGTAGAACCTAAACGGTTCAATAAAGAACCTTTAACATCTGAAGAACTTTGTGGTGAAAGAAGGTTCTTCAGATTATAAAAAGGTAAGAAAGAGATGGTTCTTTAAAGAACCTTTGTGTGAACCAAAAATGGTTCTTCTATGGCATCGCTGTGAAGAACCTTTTAAGCAACCTTTATTTTTAAGAGTGTATTGTCATGTCCTAACAAACCATACACCAATGGAAAACTTAGTTATTCAGCTTTCAGATGATGTATAAATCTTAATAAAAAAAATTGAAAAAATGACCCGTACAAAATACAGATTTACATAATACAAAATATATGACAAAACGTTTAGCAATTTGCTTAAAAAGTCTTTCAGACTCTACAATCCCACACTGGTCACGAGAAAACTTTTTTAAAGTTGGACTGTTTTGCTGCGCCGCTGAAACGCAACGCTCTTGACGCGACCCCAAAAAGCGAGACGCAGCCAAGAAGACGTCAGTTTGACGAATGTAGCTATTGAAGCAATTAAAAATAGCAATCAGGACGCAAGAACGCGACTTGCGCAAACAAAAAAAAGTACGAAAACTCTCTCGTTCGTAAAGAAGAGCATAACGGGACCACATAACGCCCCTTAAATAAAAATAGAAAGTGCATGATTTACCGTTTAATCTTTACCAGTGAAAGAATGATGCCCTTAATATGAATACTTATGATACTGAAAGCATACCCTAGGTCTTTTCCAGGCTATTCCTCTGGTTTTGGACGAGTTGGGTCCGAGTTCTTTAAAACCCAGGGATTCGGGTGCGGCTGTGAAATACGGGTCTGAGAACAGGGTCCCTCCGCTGAGACACTGTCTCCTGAGCGCCTCAAAGTCCTGGTTGAGGTATTTGGTGGCATTGGCGTTCGTTCCAAACCCTGCAGCCTGCGCTCTCTTCTTGGCCAGGGTAGAGGCAACTCCCGACATTTTCCACTTCTGAAGAGCCCCCCAAAAAAATCTGAGAAATTTAAAAATGTCTTGATCCTTCAAGTTTACTGTGACTCTACGCCCCAAACTTCCAGGCGTGGTCAGGCTGTCATAAGTGCGTTACTGCGCGTTTTTACGCACACAGTGAAGAACGGGAGGAAGTGCGTAACATACCCTGACAGCTACTGTGCTGTGAAACCAATAACATATGCCTACAATACCTGATTGATCACCAGTTATTAATGCTGCATTTAGCACTATACTACAAAATAAATATTAACAAACTTAATTATTGTTTACATAAAATAGCCTATTTTATAACAATGGCTAAGTTGGCAATATGTGGAGAAACAGCGGTGTCAGTTCTTGGGCGCACAGACGTGTTTCGTTCATTCTGACATTTTCTTCCTAACCTTCCTAACAGTAGAGATGAAGCCCAAAACTGCGCCATCTGCCGGATACTTAATTCGGCTCAAAAGCGTGGATTTCTATTCGTTTGGATTTGTTTTGATTAATATATTAAACAAATTATAGGCCTGTGTAGCCTAATTTAAACATTTGTTTCCTTACTTGAGTACTGGATTACATTTTCTTCTTAAATATGAAGAAGATGATAACTTTAAATGAAACACATACTGCGTTAAGCGAACTAAAACTTGTGCACTTGCATATCATTATTGCTCTTTTGTTGATTTTGATTGCTTCCACTGTCCTCATTTGTAAATCGCTTTGGATAAAAGCGTCTGCTAAATGGTTAAATGTAAATGTAAATATGGCACTACTGAGTGGGACATGCAAACAGAATCTGCGGCTGTTTTGTTTGTTTTTGTCGCAGAATCAAACCCAGTAAGGAAATAAAACTAGACTATGCCAACGCTTTATTAGTGTTAGTGTTTCAACTATATGAAAAAGCTAGCGAACAATAAATTAACAAAAAATAATAGCCTGATTAATCCAAAATTTGAACATTTATGTGTAGGCAAAAATAAATTTGGAATTAACCACATTTTATTTTGTAATTTATTTTATTTTGCAATAAAAAAAAAAAAAAAAAAACCCTCTTTTTTATCGTTTATTGTTCGATACTGTGTTGCTATTTATTCTAGTCTGCCCGTTTCCTTAAAACCAAACAAAACAAAAAAAAAATCTAAAGAATTAATTTCCAAAATTAAAATGAGGGAACCTAGTACAACATGGCGATGATTTTGAGAAATTAAAACAAATGAAATTGATGAAACAAATTGGTACAAAGTGGACACCATTTAAATTAAAATAAGGGAACTAATTAATATAATGTGGCCGCAATTTAGTCAAATTAAAAGGAAATAAATAATTAATAAAATGTGGGAACAAATTCCTGGCCATGATATCTTGTGCAAAATATGTTGATAGCGTGCTACATTTTTTGGTCAGTCATTACAAAATAAAAATCATGCAGTCTAGTTCATCACCACCAGAGGACGCAATTTAACATGTAGCCTATAAGCGACATATTCAAGTGAGAGCCTCCATTCCAGTACATTGTTAAAAGAATATATATAGATATATATATACACAAGGGCTAGTTTTGGTTTGAACATTGGGGGGTGTTGAAGTGGAATCTTAATGATTTATGCCTTCATTGAAATATCTGAAGGCCAGGTTTTTCCATCACTCATCATTAGAACCCACTGGATCTCGATTCTGACTTATACTTGCTCTTATGAAAACGTAGGGTAGACCGAGTACAGTAGAGACACTTTCTGCTTTTTTTCATCACTACACAAAAACTGTGATGAATGAAATGAAGTGATTTTTCACATGATATTTCTTTTGCTTGTGTACTAAAATATCATAAATTGATAATAGCCATAATTTGAGACACCCATTCTTAATGCTCTAAAGCTGGCTAGCATTTATAGCTAATGTAATAAATTACAAAATTACAGTTTTAAATAATTACAGTTTAAAAATAAATGTATTTATTTGCTTTATTTAATTTAGATTCAGTTAAACAAAACAGGAACAAATATTTAACACTACAAAAATATATGGCAAACAGCACAAATGTAAACATAACAGTAAAAATAATAATATACATACCTGTTGTCACAGATCGGTCAGGCTCACTCACCCAATCACAACGCACTCCATCACCAGAGTATTAACCACATGCACCTGCAAGCCATCGACTCCCTCATCAGTCGGCATTTATATATACACACCTCACTTCACTCGATGTCCGAGCTTGTTCAGACATAGTGGACGCTCTCCATGATATCCTACCGATACATTGAGATACCTACCTTGTTTACTTACTTGTCTTCTCCAGAGTTACCTTCTGCTCCTAGCTCCAACGTCCTCTCCAGTCTCCATCGCATTGTGGATCATCTCCCTACTCATTGTATATTTCTTTAAATGCTATGTAATCCTTCATGTTAGAAAATATGTCCATTAATAATAGAGAGTTGAAATATCACAAATATAATTTTTTTAACAGAATTTGCGTAGCATATGTGTAAATGTGACTTTTATCTTATTGTCATAACACTGTACAACTAAACATCATGTGAAGCAATATGAAACCAATCTGGGTACAGTTGATGCACTGTGTCTCAACCGTACCCCACTGACATGCTCACGTTTCTCTAGATCAGGGGTGTCAAACTCATATAAATAAATATATATACAAATCTTTTAATATTATACAATAAATTATATGGTACCCTATCACAGAGCAGCAACTTTGAGGGCATTGTTCTTCAAAATTATTCAGTTTATTTAGCAGTGTTAAATACCGAATGTGTATTTTCTGTCATACTTCATCAGGAGGTTTTTAAGAAGCATGATAGAGACAACTCAGGCACTATGAGCTCCCATGAGATGAGAGATGCTGTGAAAGAAGCAGGTAATGAGTCTATGGCCTCTTTCACACAGTAATACCAGTAAATTGCCATAAATGCGCTGTTCACACGGGCAAAATTCTTGTCTTTTTACCTGTAAAGCACCATTCAAACATCTGTTTAAAAATACTGTTAAATTCATCATTAACCAGATATTACCTCTTAATGGCTGCGTCTCCAACTATTGTGTTTGTAAACATGAAGGGGTATACCCTGGGCAATTGTCAGAATAAATTTACCAGTATTTTTGTAAAGGTCCTGTTCACACATGATCTCCTAACGGTAATTTACCAGTAAAGATTCTGTTTAAAAGGCGCTTTAGTCGAAACATTGAGGACAATAGTCATTCATTTCTTCTAAAAGTGGTCATAATAAGGACTGCATTAATGGGTGCTTGTTTTTTCTTCACAGGGTTCCATCTGAACAATGACGTACTTCAGATAATAATCTCACGTTATGCCAATCAGCAGTACGCCATTGGCTTTGATTCCTTCGTTGGCTGCCTGATTCACCTGGAAATGCTCTTCTGTAAGTTTTGCTAAAGAGTATCCAGTTTAATGTTTTAAATTACTGTAAATAAATCACGTTTTCATTTACAGATGTGTTTTGTGTTTTTCAGTGGCTCTGCTTGGCCCCGAGTTAAAAATCCACTCACCATAACTGCATCAGAAGTCATTTCATTTCCTGCAATTGAACTGAAGAGGATGCAGCAGACCTGAAGATTAAAATCAACCAGAGACGAGTATTATCTAAACTTGGAATTGCTTGAAATCACATTTTTCATATTTGCAGATTTTGATCATTTTATGTCCCGTTTACAAATAGTTATCCATAGTTTCCACCAAAATAGTATAGTACATTGTTTCTACCATTTTAAAAATCATGAATTAATATGATATTGAACAGCATGGTATAGTATGTGTAATAAATGTTCACTGAACGAAAGTTGACTGAACCCAAGCAGAACCCAAACATGAACTCTCCAACAGCAGTTACAGTGAACAAAGGTGAAGGCTAGAAGGGATGCGTATGGCGCCACTTGGCATGTGCACATCAATACAGCATCATTTTTGTCATACTGTAAACAATTACTATTTTTGTAAGGGGTTAAGGGGTAGGTTTAGGGTTGGGTTAGGTGTAGATGTAGATGTTAATAAAACACAGTCTAATAGGTACAAAATTAAATTTCATTGTCAGTTTCCATTTCCTTTCTAGCCACATACAAAGACAATCATCTTTAAGTTTTATGGTGAGTTACAGACCAACATTAAAGGTGCATACTGCCACCTACTATATTGGAGTCTATCGGATCCTCAAATGCAACGTGTAGTTTTCTTTAAGAGAGCAAATTAATTTTTGTTGTGTTTTACTTTCTTTTATATTTATTTATTCTTCATTCATTCAACGATGGGCTGTTTGTCTTCATGAATAAGGAATAACAATGTTTATGGAAATTTAAGGTTTATGGGCTGTTGATGTGAAGCAGTTTGATATAACACGACTTGTTGGATTTGTGTTTGTCAGATGAAGTCTGAGCATTGAAACATACAGAACTAAGATTATTCCATAAACTCTGCTCTTATTTAACATCACTTTGTCTCCTACTTCTTCTCTTCTCTGGCTTTTCTGAGTCAACTTCTTGTCTAATAGAAGACTGTTAAAGGGCACCTATTATACAAAATGCACTCCTTTTTTAAATCCCCTTAAATCATAAGCAATGTCTCAGAACAAGCCGTTTGCAGAATCTGTAGAATGTGAAGTAACATTTTACAAGCTGTAGAATTAGGTCCCAACCTAACTAATACGCAATTTCCTGATCAATCCTCTAATAAGAAACGGTCAGACACAATTGAAATTGATTTTGATGATCTTTTACTCCAGGAAATTCAACGAGACTGGTATAGGAAAGTCAAGAAGCAGGAGGAGGAGGAATGTCGCAAACGGGCCCAAGAGAGAGCCGGACGACCGAAAGATCTTCTTCAAAATGAGGACAATTCTGAAGGTGAGGAAACAAGAATCAATGAATAAGAGAATATTGAAGTTAATGAGAGAAATAATTGAATTGCATGATTTCTCAGCTGAATTACAAATGTTGACAAATGATTTAGAAACAATAGAACTTCAAACTTCTGTAATAGAAATATAAATATTTGTGGGAAGTCGTGGCCTAATGGTTAGAGAGTCAGACTCGTAATCCAAAGGTTGCGGGTTCGAGTCTCGGGCCGGCAGGGATTGTAGGTGGGGGGAGTGAATGTCCAGCGCTCTCTCCACCCTCAATACCACGACTGAGGTGCCCTTGAACAAGACACCGGACCCCCAACTGCTCCCCGGGCGCTGCAGCATAAAATGGCTGCCCACTGCTCCGGGTGTGTGTTCACGGTGTGTGTGTGTTCACTGCTGTGTGTGTGTTCACGGTGTGTGTGTTCACTGCTGTGTGTGTGCACGTTGGATGGGTTAAATGCAGAGCACGAATTCCGAGTATGGGTCACCATACTTGGCTGAATGTCACTTCACTTCATAAATGTCAAGTGCTATATTGAGAGTGTGCCTTATATTTTGAGATCACAGATGTTGATTGCTTTATGGTTTCAATTGCTATATGGTTACTTTGCTTGTTTTGTAAAAGGACGGTTAAAAACCAGGAGATTCATTTTGCAACGTGTGCAGAATGGAACTTCTAGTTAACCCGAAGCTTAGGGTGTAGTTCGCACCTACTAGAGGTGTGATATTGCGGTTTAAATATGTGCTCATGACTCGCTTATGTTTTGTAAGGTGTTGCAATTTTTCTTATATTTTAAAATAGCAATAGGCATGCTTGCTATCTAGAGATGTTACAATTTTTCCTTCTGAACTTTTGACACTGTCTTGTGTAGCCAGGAGAGTGATGGGAGGTTTTTAATAAGATTAATGCAAATGATATGCAAGGCTATAAAATGCTTATGAAACGGATGTACGAGGCCGACATTCGTGGTGAATATTTTTACTCACTGTTATTTTTGTTATTTGCTTATGAGTTATTGTTTTTAATAAAAAGAAACCATTTTACTGGTGATTTATTAAATTTTAAAACAAGTCTCTGAGTGATTAATCTATAATAACCAGTTATCAGAACCTGAATGAAACCTTGTTTCGAGCTTCAAGCGGTCTGAACTCGACTGAGCCAGGACGGACACCAGGAGAAAGGACTTGAAATTTTGACAACATCTATTCGACAATCATATATCGGTAATCATATATCTGTTGATTATGAATTGTTCATGGGTGTCATAGGTTTTAGCCCTTTAATCCGGTATAGAAAAACAACAAAGCCCCACACACCACTGTTGACAGACACTGCAATATTAGCTGAGACCCTGCCCTGAGTGTAGGGCTGTTCGATTATGATTCCAATATTGTTTTTGATTCTTTTCGATTATTGTTTATTTTTTTGCTTATGACTCATTAAAATACAACTCAATTTATAACTTTTTTGAAATGCATTTTTCTGGATTTTGTTGTTGTTGTTATTCTGTCTCTCACTGTTCAAATAAACCTACCATTAAAATTATAGACTGATCATTTCTTTGTCAGTGGGCAAACGTACAAAATCAGCAGGGGATCAAATAATTTTTTCCCTCACTCTATGTGAAGAGTTGCCCATTTTTTTTATTTAATTTCTCTACCTTTGATATAGAATGAGGTGAAAATGTTAACTCTTATTTCAGCATAATCAGTGGCACAGTTTAACTCCATGTGGCTCAAATTACCCTCTTCCTAGGCTCAATTTACCCCTCACATAAAATGTGATTATTCCCAAGGATGCACCACATCATGAATTTTATGTAGGCCTACATGGACCCATTATTGTCATGTGCTCACTTGAAACACACCAAAAGTAAAAACCGGGACAACTCATTCATTTCAGCTACATGAAACAACAAAAATGTGTGTGTGTGTGGGGGGGGGGGGGGGGGGGTACAATATGAAGCAATGAAGAAAACTTCAAATCGCAATCACAAAATGTTCGGGCATATAATTTAAGCATGTGATTTGGCAGATTTTGAAATTTGTTAGGGAAAAATAATGGGGTGATTTGTGGTATCTAAGATTTTGAGATTGCACAAAACCTACAGGACATAGGCCTAGCCATGTTATACACACCGCTTTCTAATTAATAATAATTAATTCTAATTAATCCCACAAATCTTAACTCTATGGTATACATGTGGTTAGCTGAGTTTAGAGTTTAAAAACTTGACAGACCTTCAGGAAGCCGGATAACTTTAGGATGAACTGGAAGTTGAAGCTGTTAGGAAGCACTGTAAACCTGTTCATGTCTGTGGTTTTGAATTTGAATGTTAAACCAGCACGAAAGGGTGTGGTGTTTGGATGTCTGGCCATATAGTGTAGCTCAAAACATTGCCTACTTTCATCATATTTTTGCTATAACTTAATTATAAAACGACAATCAAGACTATTATTCAACTCACTCAATTACAATTTCTAGTTTTATATTTGTATACATTTTTAATTATAATTTTTTTAAATGTTGTGAATGCCTTCATGTTCATAAACTGATTTTGTGGTTTTAACTACCATTACTGGCCTCTCCTTTTTTAATGTGAATATATAATATGTATGTAAAACGTAAATAAATGAACAATTAAAATATAAAATATTTAAAGAAAACAATAAATACTTTTTTTAAATATATATATATATATATATATATATATATATATATATATTTATATTTGTGTAATTAGAGTCAATAAACAGCAGGTTCCCAGTGTGACAATATACAATTGCACTATATATAAACATTCACTATATATAAACATTCACAATATCCTTCCTTCATAGTATTTGCTTATAAATTTTGTTTCCTAAAGTAAAGTGAACTAAATTATTTACATTTTATTCATAATGTATCTGCTACTATTTATTTTGCATCACAGGGTTACATGATGAGCAAAACCAGTTTGAAAGCAACACCTGCCCCCATGTGCTGACAGGTGGGTCTGACTCCACCCCTCACCGCTTTACCATACAGCAGCTCTCACTTTAAAACCATCATCAGTCTCATACAAACACGCACACTACACAAGCTTCAGAGAAACTGGAGTACGACTACTGGGCAGCATGTCTAATATTGCAAAAGTTCTTTCTAGGAGGCAGGACAGAGGAGAAGGAGTGGGAACAAACGAGAAAGCGATTCCCTTCAACAAGCAGGACTACCAGAGCCTGAAGCAGGAGTGTCTGGCCAAAGGAACCCTTTTCTGTGACCCGACCTTCCCTGCTGAATCCGACTCTCTGGGATACAATGAGCTCGGGCGGTATTCCTCCAAGACCAGAGGAGTGCAGTGGAAGAGGCCTAAGGTACAGCAGTGTGTGTTTGCTTTCTTCCACACAGGTGGAGTTTAGTTAAATATTAAGGTATGCTTTTGTGATCTTTTGATGTTGTATAGAATTTATTTCTACCTGAGACAAACCTTAAAATGACCTTTACCCAATTACTTAAATGCAAAAACGTATTTTTCGAAGTAGTGAGGTTATTTAAAGAGTATGGTGAGGTTAATTCAGTATAAAATAGTAATATCAATATTAAATATTAATTTAAAATAAATATAAATGTTAAAAACAGTATTTTTCTGTTTTTAAAACAATATTTTTGTTTTTGTCATGCTTTTCATTGTCATGAAATGATAAAAGTGTTTTAAGGTTAATTCAATATTTAATAATATTAAACATTTTTCACAAATAACAGTTAAATGTTACCGCATTGAACTAATTTGTAATTATCTGTTTTTGTATTTATTCAGATCTATTTGAAATCAATTAAGTTTAAGATGATATTTGCATTCACGAGGTACAACTGAAGGAGTTTTAGTGATTAATACAACTATTAAATTAATTTTAGAAATGGTAAAATTTAAAATGTATGTTTAATTGCCGTCTTAAAATCTTAATAAACCCAAAGTGGTGCAAAGAGTCCAATAACTATATACATAAATACAATGAAAGAAAAAAAAATTAAACAAACAGAACTTTTTCTGAGATACAAAACATGTATTGTTATGGGTGTGTGTGTGCATAGGTTTTCATGCGTGTGCGCGATATGCTCACTATGGTAACCGACGGCAGCTCAGGTTTCAGCTTAGGTGTGAGGATGATCTTGTGTGTGTGTGTGTGTTGATACTTAAAACATGCAATCAGTTTGCATTGTTATATAAACACGATGCATTTTATCTGTATTTTTTTCTTTTATGAATACGCAAGCCACAGCAGATTAGTTTAATTGAACCTTTTACATGTGCTGTTTGCTAAGAGCAAATATAAGCTATTGTCATTTAGGTGTACCTTTACATAATGTAACACTATCACCTCTAATTGTTCTCACATTGTCCCTTTTTAAAGGAGCTCTGGTCAAACCCTGAGTTCATTGTGGACGGCGCCAAGCGGACAGACATCTGCCAAGGAGCTTTAGGTGAGAAAAGAGCCTCTTGATCAGAATGATGGCCTGTAGCATAATTCATAAATTATCCACTAACAACAGATGAAGTCAGTATCGCTGCAAGTGCAGCATTAAAAAAAATAGATGAATATGGAATTTCAGGATATTTTATTATGCATTACTATATTAAATAAGGTGTTTAGTTGCCTCTATCTGCTGGTGTGTCTGCTTTATGTTGACATGAGTAAACTGTCCCCCACCTCAAACCCACACAGACTCATATTGTGCAGTGCTAATGACCTTGACGCACCAAATATAATCGTTATACATATGTGGCTTATATGATAATCAGTTTCTCAAAAACACATTAAATAATTACTTTTAACAATCAACATTTAATAATAATAATAATAAAAAACACTGCCCAGTTAAAATGATACATGAAGTGTATTAAAAGATATCAAGTGTATTAAAAGAAATGGATTGAAACTGAAGTGATATGACTCAGTGCCTCCTTCAGTTTTTTTACATCCGTATTGGTAAAAAGCGTAAAGTAGAAGGCATACAAAGTGGTATCATTTACTCTTAAAAATAGAGGTTCTTTATTCATATTTATGGTTCCATGAAAAACTTGTAACGTCCATGGGATCTTGTCATTCCACAAAAGGTTCTTTGTGGAAAAACGTTCCTCAGAATATTGAAATGTTGTTTTTCACAATAAGAAGAAATGGTTCTTTTAGAACTGTTCACTGGAAGGTTCTTTAAAGAACACAAAATGTTTCTTCTGGCGTCACTGTGAAAATACCCTTTTGGAACCTTTATTGAAGAGTGGAAGTTTTACATGACCATAGCACAATGGTGTGGGGCGAAATACATGCTCAAGTTTTAGTGGTAAGTGGATAAGAACAAAGTATGAACAACAATAATAGTGATGCTAGCTTTAGCAACCACTAATTAAAGTTACCTCACAACGCAAGTGCATTTCTTGTGTTGTGGGAAAACATATTGTGAGATATGGGAGTGGTTAAAAACCTATGCTTGAAGGTAAGCTTAAAGGTTGTAGGTTCAATCACCACTGAGCAATATGTATACCCGCAGGATCCTCTTTGAGCAAAACACGGAAGTCCAGGTTGTTCCTTGTCTGTAACAAATGAATTGGAAATCAGTTTGCATCAAACAATGAGCTCAATGCAGAAGTATAATGACATTTGATACATTGGCAGGTGACTGTTGGTTGCTGGCGGCTATTGCATCGTTGACTCTGGATAATGCAATTCTGGAGCGTGTAGTTCCACCTGGGCAGAGTTTTATAGAAGACTATGCCGGCATCTTTCACTTTCAGGTCAGAACATACAGTGGGATCAAATAGTCTGAGACCACACTAAAGATCTGGCATTGAAAACCTGGAAGTACAAAAAAAAAAAAAAAAAAATCACAACATTACAAAAAATAAAAAAAAATATATTTTCACTAGTGGTCTCAGAATTTTGGACCTAATGTGAGTATTAATTATAACACATAACCCTATTAGAATTCCAATGATCAATTAAGGGGACACTATCAGACTGATTGTTGTTGTTCTTGTCTCTCAGTTCTGGCAGTATGGTGAATGGGTGGATGTTGTCATTGATGACCGGCTGCCCACCGGAGATGGGAAGCTGCTGTTTGTTCATTCAGCCGAGGGCTCTGAGTTCTGGAGCGCCTTGTTGGAAAAGGCCTATGCAAAGTAAGTGTGTGTTTATTCATCATAAATTACCTGCTACTACTTACCTGAACTGTAATGCTGAACAAAAACTGAGTCATCTGAAATGCTTGGTATAAACACTGTGCCAAACCACAGACTAGAAAACACACAATGTTCATACAACATGTCACATATCCATGACATGACCAACCAGTGGCGCTGATTATTCCCATATTTTGAAGGCTTAATGGCTCATATGAAGCTCTGACGGGAGGTTCAACCACTGAGGGTTTTGAGGATTTCACCGGAGGCGTCGCTGAGAGCTATGAGCTGAGCAAAGCTCCTCCATACCTGTTTAAGCTCATGCAGAAAGCACTGACGCTGGGATCATTACTGGGCTGCTCCATTGATGTGAGTCACATTCCATTTCTGTTATTTCACATCATTTTAAACTTATAACTGTGGTCTGTGGTCTAGTTAACAAACATGATTTAGACACCCAAGCTTTTACAGCATTTACGACGATTCAGGATATTAATTTCCTTGTGAAACAAACAATTTGCGTGTGCTCTGTGGGTGTTTTGCAAGCGACTTGCAAAGAATACTTGCCACATATGCAAATAGGTTGGACTCACCCATATTTAAAGGAGGATTTTGTGCCTGGAAATATCAAATGTTTGCTCACTTATGACTCGCACTAAATACCAGGAGTTTCAAGTTTGACTATTATCATTGCTGTTATACATAATAAATAGGGATGCACTGATATAAACTTGACTAATAATGATTATTTTTATTTTGAATCTGATAACCACTATATTGTCCAGTATACAGTATATGAAACAAATGAAACAATTAGCCAGTACTGGCTTGAGTCTAGTTACTGAAACTGAGCCGACACCATCGGCATTGGGCCACAGTCATGCCAACCAAAATGGTACACTTATACAGAATTACAACTTCTAAAATATTAAAGACTCCTTCCAGTTTTTACATAAAACCATAGCTTTGAATAATTTTCCTCCACAAAATGACATTGTTACCTTAAAATCCTTAAGATGGCATCTACTTCCAACTAAAATAAAATATAGTTTTTACAGTGTCCTTTTTAAGCCTACATGTACTTGTGCATGTCAACTAAATATGTCACCTGTATAAAGATTAAGGGTTTGACCCTTACCCCATTTCTTTTCATGGCATCCCCACCGACTAGCCCATGAATTACCCCATAACATCCATATGTGCTCCCCTTTTGAGAGACAAAAAGGGGAACAGACAATGTATGCATATTCAGACAATCTCAGACTGATAACATGAATGGTAACTCTGGTAAATGTTAACATTTGGAACATACTTTTAGAAGAATTTGTTAACATTCTGGCCCGCTCTTTTCTTCCTCCATCTCTGTCCAAAGTGAGCAGCAGCCATGTTTTGATGAACTTTTCAATCTCTCCATCTGATGCACTGCCAGTACTTGTATTTCTTTGCACTGATTGAAGAAGAAGAAGAAAAAAAAAAGATCAGTTACAATACTATAGACCAGTGGTGTCAAACTCATTTCCTGGAGGGCCGCAGCTCTGCAAGTTTAGCTCCAAGTCACACCTGCTTGGAAGTTTCTAGTAAGCCTGAAGATCTTGATTAGCTGGATCAGGTGTGTCTGATTATGCTTGGAGCTAAACGCTAGCACTATGTCAGCAAACTCACAATTATAGCTTCATTATAAATAAACATTACTTAGATATTATATGTGTAGAACAGTTTATTAAAATTATTTTATATGCTGGCTTATCAAAAGTTTACTCACCAGGGTAGCAAGTTCTTCTGGTCTTCTGGCAATTAGCAGCACAAAAAGCCCGTCAGGTTTTGTCATTAGATGTCAAAGCTAGCGCGCATGTCTTGAAACTCATATGGCAAAAATAATGTTAAAGTTCCCTAAACCACTGCTTGTTTCATTATATGAATTAAATCAATAATTAACCAAATATAGTTAAAGAAAAAAGAGAATGTTGGATTAAAGGAAAAAATATTAATAGGAATTAAAATAAAAAATACACGAAAAATAGCATAACATGGGCAGGTAAAAGATATTATGTTTAAGTTTAAGTGTCATTGCTACATATACTATTTATCATATTGTAAACGGAGGCCCACCCCCAGCACTCAACCTAAACTGGTTCTGTATGCATGCTCATATCTCGAATGCATGCCCGAATGTGGCTAAATGTGCCGTGTCTCAGTGCAAATCCAGCCAGATCCGCACATCCGAAGCCTAGCCAAATCTGGCAACCATTACTGGGCCAGAGCTGGCTCACTTTCGGTGAGCCGTTGCCAGAACACAGCCGAGTGAGCCGACACTCAGCCACAATTGGCCCAATTGTGCTGGCTACCTGGGTAATACTACAGAAATTTTATAATCAAGTGTATAACTAAAACACTGTTTAGTCTTCACTGTATGAATCAAATATGAATTGATTCCTATTAAAGAGCATATTTTGTTGTATTAACATGAATGACAGACAGTTGCAGGTAAATTAGGCTGCTTTCCCTTTAAGAAAGACTGCACAGATCCAATATAGTGAAACACAGGAAACTGTGCTATGAGTACCTCAGTCATCCAATGCAGGAAATGGAGGTACAATATGCAGTATGTAAGAGGGAATCTCCACATTATAAAACCTAGCAAATGTGTTTTGTAAGGTCTATCCCGCCGCCAAACAAATGTCCTGTATAGACATACCTTTAGAACAGGCCCATGATGGTGCCAAACTCCTCGTGGAGTGGGTTCCAGGCACTGTCCACTGGAGAGTGTGCCTTCAACTGCAGGCATTAGCAGGCTTCATAGCTATGTGAACGAGAAAGATTCTGAGGTAATATGGCACTCGGCACTGACTTTATAGCGGCTGAGTCCGCCAACCAGGCAAGCACTCAAAATGACATTGGCTTGTACAGCGCAATAGCGTGATTTTAATAAGGCTTCAGGAATGTTTTAAGAAAGGGATTCCCCTAGCGTTTTACACAATGTTGAGAGACCGACTTGAAATGGAACTCTATTTAACATAAAGCTTGTCCCACTCTGTATTTTCTCATTCATGCTTGTTTCTTTTTCACTCCTGGGTCAGGTGTATATAATTTGTAAGTGTGCTATGTGATGCGATATATTTGCATACCGCGAAATAAATGATAAAGCAATCTCTAATGATACACACTTGTACCATGGTAACGAAAATATACCTTCATACTACCCAGCCCTACACACTGTTTAAATGTCTCTCCTGCTCACCAAAGCTGGGTTTATTTGATCAAAAATATAGTAAAAACCATAGTTTTAATATTTAAAATAACTGTTTTCTGATTTAATAATTAAAAAAAAAAAAGTAATTATTTCTGTAATGCAAAGCTGAATTTTTTTGCATAATCATTGAGCAGATTACCAGTTCATATGAGTCAGAGGCGGTGACGAGTCTGAAGCTGGTGAAGGGTCATGCCTACTCCGTCACGGGCACAGAGGAGGTCAGAAACTGGCACTGACACTGAAATGTGGATTTGATAGGAAAACCTCAAAGGAGTCCTAATGGCTGTCATCTTACTTACAGGTTCATTCCTATGGCCATCTGGTTCAACTGGTGCGTATCAGGAACCCGTGGGGTCAGGTGGAGTGGACGGGCCCTTGGAGTGACAAGTGAGTTTCCCTAAACATGTGTTACTCCTTCAACATCGGTCTTGAGAGTCCAGTAAAATATTTCCAATGTCTTTAGTTCCAAAGAGTGGAACAGCATCCAACCAGAGGAGAAAGATAAATTGGTTTATTCAGGTGAAGATGGAGAGTTCTGGTAAGAGAACTTGAGCTTTTTCCCCTAAAAAACGTAACCAATATGTTGACGAATACTGACCAAACTTCCTTGTCCTGTCAGGATGGCGTATTCGGACTTCATACAGCAGTTCTCAAAGTTGGAGATCTGTAATCTGACTCCAGACACTCTTTCAAGCGAAGATGCGAGCCACTGGAACTACAGCCAGTTTGAAGGCAACTGGAGGGTGGGATCCACTGCAGGGGGTTGCAGGAACAACCCAGGTAAATTAAATCAACCACAATGTGCTTGAAACTAGGTTTGTTTAAGCTGTTTTTTGATCCATGGTTTGACCGTTTGGTTCCTTCTCTCCAGCTACATTCTGCTCAAACCCTCAGTATGTGATCAAGTTGGAGGAAGAAGATGATGATCCTCATGATGGAGAGGACGGCTGCACGATCCTCGTGGGTCTGATGCAGAAAGATGGTCGTAAAGATAAACGCTTTGGACGGGACCTGAACACCATTGGCTTTGCTATCTATAAGGTAACTATTAATATCGCAGACAACATTACAACCAGCAGAACCACCAACTTTACTATCACAATCACATGGTCTTAGTTCCAGAGGTGTTTTTTTCCCATTCATTTTCTTCAATTTCTTCAAAGAGTCCTGAACTAAACCAACCTGCTTCAAGATGAATCACAGCATTTCAAACTTTAATTTGAAGCAATTCATGGGTAGTGTAGTTCTTCACCTGGAGTTTGGAAAGTTTTTTTTTCTTTAAATACAGTTGAAATATCGATTAATTGCCTCTAAGCTCATGGTAGGTTTTCAAATGTTAAAATAATGTGATTTTACTTCCAGAACGCAACTGTTGCACTTTATTTAACACTCTTTTCCAATGACAGATCCGTCAACATTACCACTAAATCACAGAATATTTTTATGGTGAGTTGTATGAATTTGAACACTGAATTATACAATATTCTTTGATGTTTTTCAGGTTCCAGATGAGGTGTGTATTAACTCAAGATGTTTGTACATAAGAGTAACTGGACACCACAAACGTAACCAGTTGTTTTTCAATTTTTATGATACCACAGAGACTCTAAAGAGACATGATGATGGTTAAAAAGGAAGAAAAGATATTTCAGTGCTCTTTGTGTTCCCCTAAGAAACTTTGCATTCATTGGCAAAGCTTTTGTGATGGAAATAATATGAGGTGGGAGCAAAAATGAAAAGTCTTTTAAAGGAAAGCAATCCTTTTGTTAAAGAAATTAAAGTTTTTTGTGTGAATAATTGTTTTGCAAGAGAATGCGTGAACACTAAAGCATTAAAATGTCATTTTTCCACCCATTTTTTTCTATCATGTCGCTTTGGGGCATCAGATAATACATATAAATGAAACAACCTTTACAAGTTTTCAGATGCCATTTCATCCATCTGTGTTTGTGTTGCAGATCATGGGTCGCAATAACATTCATCTCGGTCCTGATGTATTGCTGCGCCAGCGGTCCATTGCAGGGAGCAACACCTTCATCAACCTGCGAGAGGTGAGCGAGCGCTTCAAACTGCCTCCGGGTGAATACGTCATAATCCCCTCCACTTTCGAGCCACATCGCAAGGGGGGCTTCGTACTGCGTGTGTTCACAGAGAAAGAGGCTGCTGCCAGGTTTGTCCCAAGTGTTTTTTGTATATTTCAGGATATATATTTAATATAGTTCTCATTTTAGACCACATGGTGGTGATGATGATGTTGCATAGGTTTTGTTGTGCCTTGAGAGGACATATGGTTTCTATCAGATTGTCAGACCTAAGCATTTTTCTATTTAAATCCAAATGCATGATGAATGTTTCTGACTCTCATCTCAGCCCGATGGATACGGATATCAGTGCAAATGTGAAAAAGGTGAATGAGAATTTATCATTTATAAACATGTGTATTATGATTTATCAGAAAGACATTTCTATAAATTCAGATATACCCCATATCAAATTAAAAATTACTTTTCTTTAATGAATTTAAATGTTTTTTTCCTTTCCCAGCAATACATATCTGAGAGTGATGTGGACCCACATTTCAAACAGCTTTTCAATCAGATTGCTGGAAATGTAAGTCACATGGATGGTCATTTTCAGTTTTGGGTCGATATAATTTCTTTCCTAGTATGCCTGATCTTGTCTTCAATCCGCAGGACTCAGAGGTGTCTGTGTTTGAACTACAGCAGATCCTGGACAGTGTTACCTCAAAACGTGGGAAAATAAACATTTCCAGTTTTATTCACATTTATTTAAATGTATATCTGAATTTGATTTGAAATCACCATGAAATTGTTTAACATTCTGGTCATTTTCAAAATGTATTTAACACAGGAACTGATCTGAAGACAGATGGATTTAGTATAGAAACCTGTCGCCACATTATGAGCCTGCTAGATGTATCCTTACCTCACTGGATCATATGAATGGATACTAAATGGATTAATGCAGAGACTTTTCCCGAGTTCAAGTTAATATTTTTAACACATTCACTTGTTCACAGTTCTCTTAGGTTGATTACTATTTCTTTTTTGTATCTTTTGTATGCTTTTTAAACACAGATTATCTGAATGTTTTAAAGGGGTCATGAAGTGCCTTTTTTATTATGTTGTACTGTTCTCTGAGGTCCACTTATAATGTTATCCAAATTTTTACATAAAAAAACATCATAATTTAGAAGTAATAGGCTATTTTCTGTTCTGTTTTGACCCCCTCATCTAAACGCTCCCTTTAAATAGGTGTTCAGGATTGCAGTCTTGGAAGTAAATGCCTACTGCTATGATTGGCTAAGTTGTGTATGTTTTGTTTTAATTACTGTAATTCCAAAATGACAACACGCAACATTCTACTCAGAGATTCCCATGTTCTCGGACTCAGGCCCTGTTTGCACTAGTGTGTAAAACTGCGTTTTAAAATGAAAACGATCCTAGTCTACACTACACAACTGAAAACGCATGTCACATGACCATTCCTGCAGGTACAACCATAGTAGGTAGATTCCCTATTATTTAGATGGCGGATGTGTCTACGTGCTTGGAGCAGTCGAATGTACCCATACATATCTATGGCTACAACAATGAGCATGATGCTATTGTTTACACGGTCGTCAAGGATACGCAGAGAGAATGTGGGCTGTGCCATCGTTTTCAAAAGTCTCCCTCTGCGTCCCAAATGACACACTATGCACTTATGCACTATGTGCTCAACCATGTAGTGTATGAATTTATTATAAGGTTACTTTGTCATTAATAATCGGAGTCTGATAGCCTCGCCCCCTTTGCGACATAATTAAAGCTCCGACAGTTGAGTGCATGAAGTGTTCAACATTCCACACTTCGTTTTATTGATCATCCGGGTATTTAAAGTGCACTTTTTCAGTGTGAAAGCACTACTCGCATTATTTCTACTACAAAATGTCAGAATAGTGCATAAGTGCATCGATCCCAGGGAGGTCTGTAGGGATCGATGACCTGCCTGTCCTAACTCAGGACAAAGGAGGAAGGTTGGGAGTGGGGTTAGCACCCCCACCCCGTAAAAAAACTAATTTGCTACAGAAACATCAATTACAGATAAAACAGAAAACTTTGCACTGAGAGAGGAAGGATCTTCTTCACGAAGACGTATGAGGCTGTGTGGTGAAAGCTGGAAGGAAGCCAATAAGCCGACTACCCTTCTCTGCTTCAGGAGAATAAACATCGGCACATGGAATGCCAGGACCATGTACAAGTCAGGAAAGACGGCGCAGGTAGCAGCCGAGATGAGGAACAATAACCTGACCTTGTTAGGCATCAGCGAAGCGCGGTGGACCCAAGCTGGACAGAGACGACTGATGACAGGAGAGCTGTTGCTGTACTTAGGGCATGAAGAGAGTGACGCACCCCACACACAAGGAGTAGGCTTCATGTTGTCCAAACAGGCACAGAGGGCTCTGATTGGATGGGAGGCGCATGGCCCCAGGATCATCACAGCATCTTTCCGGACCAAGAGGAGGAGGATCAAGATGAACATCGTTCAGTGCTACGCTCCAACGAATGACAGAACAGATCCTGCACAGACCAGATTGCAGAATCCAATATAGTAGGCACAGCGTCGTCTTGTAGTTTAAATTTTTCTGAAAATCCTGCATCAAATTAAGCCTTGTTTTGTAAATTAATCTGCGGTGAAATGAAGTGAACATAGGACCAAGTTCATTTACTCTTTCCTAATGTTGGGATCAACCAGAAGGCAATGCAAGGACTGTGTTTTTCCACAACTTGGCACAGCGTTGTCTTGTCTTCGGAGCGTCTTTATTGTTAGGTTTCTGCATAGACCTGCGTTTGCCTCTCTCCTTATTTAATTAATGTCGTTACTTAATATCGTTGGGTGGGGCTAAACAGGCAGTGATGTAGAAGTAGGCGTTCATCTTCCTCTTTGGAGGCGGTGTTTAGCCTCACTATTACATCATAGAGTGGCACATTCCACAAGCTGTCGTTTTGGCAGACTGCCTTCAATATAAGCTGTTTAGACTAATGAGAAAGTTTTCAGTTCTGAAACTTACAGGATGAGTTTATAGTACAATGACCTTTTTATGTCAAAAGATAAAGGGAATTTTGATTTCTCAGTTCATGACCCCTTTAATTGTGAATAATGTTCTCAACAGAGTCATTTCATTGTACAAACACAGCAACCAAATGAATTATAAACCTACTATAACCCTTGACCTTGGTCCAGAAAGATGGCAGTGGCAAACTCGGCCTTGTGGAGTTTCATATACTGTGGATAAAGATCCAGAAATATTTGGTATAATATATATTTTAGATAAATTATATAAATTAAAGATGAAAAATCAGTAATACATTGAAAAAAATAATTTGTTGAATTTATAAAAAATATTTAAGGTAAGTGGTTGCAATCGATTTATTTTAGCTGCATTTAAATAAACAAATTTAGTTTCGACGTTTTTATTTTTTAAATGTAGCTAAAATTAAATTGTTTGCAACACTTACCTTAAAACAAGTTACTATAATTTTTTCAGTGTATTAGCTGATAACCGATAAAGTACAGATCTATTGTGCATCCTTAGTACAGAGCAACAACTTTGTGGGCTCTAAATTTCAGATAAATTCTTCATTGTATTTAGTGATTTTAAATACTTAATGTGGATTTTATATCATACCTCACCAGGAGGTTTTTAAGAAGCATGATACAGACAACTCAGGCACAATGAGTTCCCATGAGATGAGAGATGCCGTGCAAGAAGCAGGTAATTAATCTACGGTTAGTCAGACCATTGAGGACAACATAGTCATTAATTTCTTGTGCATTAATGATTGTATTTGCTTTTCTCTACAGGATTCCAGCTGAACAATGAGGTACTTGAGGTGATAATCTCACGTTATGCCAATCAGCAGTACGCCATTGACTGTGATTGCTTTGTTGGCTGCCTGATTCGCCTGGAAATGCTCTTCAGTAAGTTTTGCTGAAGATTGTCCAGTTTAATGTTTTAAATTACCTGAAATAAATAGCTATGAATAGGAATTACAAAAATTTGTTAATGCTGGTTTACATTAACATTTTCATCCGTGCTCTTCACAGAAATATTTAAAACATTCGATAAGAAGAGCACTGGGAAAATCGAGCTGGATATCCTGCAGGTGACACACAAGTGTGAACGTGGATTACAATTTTTGTATTTTCTCAATTCAGCATTTCCATTTACAGATGTGTTGTTTTGTGTTTTGCAGTGGCTTTGCTTGGCCCTTAGTTGAAAATCCACTTACCTTGCACCAGGTTGCGTCAGGTTAGTCCATTAATTTCCTGCAAATAAATTGAAGAGGATGCAGCAGACCTGGAATACCAAAGAGTAAAATCAGAGTAAAATCAACCAAAGACGGGTTTAATCTAAACTTGGAATTGCTTACAGAATGCAGTTTGTTTATGGTGCTCATCTGATGAAAATAAAACCATTTGTCACTTAAATGCACAGATATCTCATGACTATTTTTTTTTTATGTGAGAGACTTCCGATTCATTAACTGCTCAATATGAGTCTCAGGTCTGGCAGGGATTGTAGGTGGGGGGAGTGAATGTACAGCGCTCTCAACACCTTCAATACCACGACTGAGGTGCCCTTAAGCAAGGCACCGATCCCCCAACTGCTGCCCGGGCACCGCAGCATAAATGGCTGCCCACTGCTGCGGGTGTATATCCACTACTGTGTGTTTGCACTAGGATGGGTTAAATGCAGGGCACAAGTTCCGAGTATGGGTAACCATACTTGGTCACGTCACTTTCACTTTGTCACTTTTTTCAAATACCAGTTTGCAACATGCAGCAGTGTACACTGTACGGTGTATACAGTGAATACACTAATAGTCTGTTATAACAGACTGTTTGTTCAGCTAAAATAATTGGAAACTGGTAAGACTGGAAGCTTTGCACATTAAAGTTAAAATGGCCACGAACGCTCTAAACTAAGGTCGATATGTTGTCCAGTAGCTATATTTTATAGGGCTGAAACTAGGCAATACTCACAGATTTTACACAGTCTTCCATCAAGTATGGATAGTAGCCTACACAAATAGGCGTCAACACAGGATTAACACCTTTTTTTACATTTACCTTTACATTTAGTCATTTTGCAGACACTTTTATCCAATGCGACTTACAAATGGGGGATACACATAAAGCGATTCTTCTTAATAAAGAGGCAAACAGACGCGGGAAGTATTCGTAATACCAAGTTTCATGCATTGTTCAAATAGAAAGGGAAGGAATAGCCTAAATAAAGAGAAAGACAAAGGTTTTTTTTTTTTTTTTTTTTAATTTAGGATGAAATAAAGTAGTGTCGAAAGAGATGAGTTTTCAGCTGTCGCTTAAAACTTGTAATTTTTTCAAAATTTTTCAAAAATTTAAATTTTTAACGCTTGCATCATTTTAAGTCTGGAGATCTAGTAAATGATAAATACGTTTGAGGATTGAGATTACCATACCGACATGAGAATCATTTTCAACTATCAATAGCCTATTTCCACAATCATGTCTTGTCTTATGTTTAGAATCAAAACTAGCAATGCGCGATTTGCTGATGAATCGCTCATTTTAGTCGGTTCATTTCAATTAACAGTTTTTAAACGGATTAATCTATTTTAGTCGATAACTCGCACTGAATCGTTTGGAGCAGTTTCTCAGTAATTAGGATAGTTTATAAAACATAGTAGCCTACATTTGGTAATCTCTCAGCATTGTATAAGCATAATAGCTATTATTATTGCCAACAGCATTTTGAAAGTTCATTTTTGAAGATTTTAGTCTTGTCGTATAAATTAGTCATTAGAGTGTAAATCTGGCTAAATGTGTGAGATGCAGTTTTTTTTTCCATTTCAACAAGAACAAGGTCTATTAGTTTTATTATTAACAACATTAACTGGCACAAAAAATACAACATTTCAGTGCTTTCAAGACAGTATAGCTACATGTTTTTAGAGCTTTTTTATATAAAAAAAGAAAAAAGGTTTATGTATAAAATAATGTCATTTAATTTGCAAAGAGCCCACTTCTTAGATGGTATTTTAAAATAGCTAACTGAAAGCTATTTGTTTCTTTTTCCAGTCCACAGTTCCCATATTTTCTAAAACATGCTTAACTGTATCTATGTCTTCAATTTTGTCATTTGTTTTAAATTTTCCATGTTTTTTCCACCTTTAATGTGTAAAAAGTTGTCATGACGTCACATGTTTATTTTGGGTTTATCAAAGGAAAGGTGTAGATTTGCTTGCAAATTATGTTTAGGTTATAATTAAACAGAAATAAACTAATATTTAGTACAATCATATATAGCCCATCATCATGTCAACAAATAGCATGTACAATGCCATATCCCACTATATAACAAAAAAAACAAACATTTCACATGCCTCAACAAGAAGGAACAAGGAAAAAACAGAAGAAAAAGGAGAGCGGGTACATTATACATTATACATATTTACATTTCCATAGGATATTGCAATGCAATTTTAATTCAGCAAAAATACTTTGCAGGTAAGCACCATTAAATAATGTATTTTATGTGAAAATGTTAAAGGAGGAGTATATATTAATCATTTTAACTGCTTTACTATTTTTAGATTTTGACATCACATCTACATACATTTTAATCTCTTTTTAAAGCACTAAAAGAGGTTTGCCTTTTGTAAACTTGCATTTATTAATGTGAAATTTACATTGAAATAAAATAACATTTATACTAAAACCAACATCCTTTAAAGAGTGATCCTTGATATAATAACCCAAAATCGCATGTTTAGGCCTATAAGATAAGGAAAAGGTTTTTAAAATATTATCAGCAATGAAAACCTTCACATTATTCCAGAAATGCTGGGTATATGGCAGGACCAAAACAAATGAGAAATTGTTTCAGTGGAGCATTCACAAAAATAGCATTTTAAATCCATACCAATTTTAAATATTTATAGAAATTCTTTTGTAGGATAAACTCTATGAATTAATTTATATGATATTTCCCGAACCGTTCTTTTTTTTATGTAAGGAGGAATTTGTAAGGAGGAGTTTTTGAGGTAATGACCAAACTTGAGACCAATTTAGAGATACTATTACAGTAGAATATAACAGAAGGTGTATAAATGCTCTCTTTTAAAAACAAGGATCTAATTTTATAGTTGTTAGTCTTTAATGCAGAGAAACAGAAACAGGTCTAGGAGGACAGACAGAAAGTGCCGATGTATATACACTGCTTTTGAACAGCATATGTACACCTGCAGGTATGGCCTTAGTAAGCACCTTGAATTCTTTTAATGTAACAGGTCAATTATATCTTGAGATAAAGTCTTCAAACGTAAGTAAAGTCCCTTCATTATTAAGTAACTTCACTAATAACAACCCGTTACTAAACCAATTGTGAAAAAACAAAGACTTATTTCTATACAAAATACTGGCATTATTCCAGATAAGAAAACTATGAGGGGAAAAGTTGTGTTTGTAAATAAGACTCCAGGTAGCAAGTAGGCCTACTTGTTGGTAAAATTCAGAAAGTGTGAATTGGAAGTTACTTTTTAGAGAGCTAAAATCTATCAAATTCAGACCACCTGAATGAATTATTACAGATTTCTTAAAATAATAAAATTTTGTTTTCCACCAAATTTTGTCAACATGCCGTCAATATGATATAGGCTATAGCTCATCATGCTATAGGTAAATATGCACTATACGCAGGGATGAGCAGTATTTCAAATACAAAATACTATTTTGTATTTTTTTTAAATACATTTAATCTTAGTATTTTTGCATTTTCAAAATACATAAAATACTTTTTTATCAATCAACCTCTTTATTAGACTGCTGGTTTCCTGTATCAACTAGATCAAATATGCCACTTCCATGTGAGCTGCAGCTGTATGACGCCATCTAGGATTGGGTAATGACATTTTCTGGATTCCTGTAAGAAAATAAGGAATAATACTGCCTTCGTGTCAAAATTTCCTATTTCCAGTTTCAGAAGTCCTGATTACAAGCATGTCACATTCAAGTGCTTTAGTAGGAGACAGAGGCGACGAACCGAGGGCGGGGCTGAGCGGGGGGCGTGCACCTGAGACCCGCAGTGACGGATTGATTGAGCTCCTGCAGGGGCGTGGTTAGAAAGTGCTATCATACGTCACAGGGGCAGCACTCAGATGTTTTTACACCATATATTGTAGAATTAAAACTCTTTATAACCAAATGTCAAAACATTTACTCGAATCAATGCACAGCACTAATAAAGACACAGTCTTACAGATCATTAACTCAAAAAAGTTGTTTTAGGGTTTAGTTACCCTTTAATGTTGTGTGCTTGAGTCTCCTTGGTTATTGATGCCCAAATAAATGATCTTGTCCAGTCAGGAACCTTTTGGTCTTTTCCTTTACTCCTTTGACTTATTTTGGAGTGTTACACTTTCGCTAACAGACAAATATGACAGGATTATTACAGAGGCAACTGAGGTCAATGGTGGAATTTGCAGCTCTACTCTCAAACAACAAAACCTGTTCATCAGTAAGATGAGAACCAGACTTCCCTTACGCAAATTAGCCATGGTTTTACTAGGAATGAAACCAAAGATCGTGGCTCTTGTAGCCATGTAACCACAAATTAACCATGGTTTTGTTACTTCAAATACCCTAATAGTTTACAAAGAAGTAGCTATTAAGATAATATTTTTGTTCTGGTTATAAAAACAGACCTAAGCCAACAACAGCCTTTAAAATGACTTGAAATGCATTATATAAAAACAATGAGGCAATAATGATTGGTTAATCAATAATTATTTGGCTTCATTGAATAACACTGTACATAATGTAATACAAAATAATTAATTTATGTACATTACATAACATACATATTATTAAACATGCCTGCAAAGGGAGCCAAAGGCCTGGTAATTGCTGCTGTTACACTTACAGGACGATCATATCCTTGTTTAATAGGCCTATTGACCAAACATTTAATTCAAATTTGCACAATCTTTAATTTTTGGCCACCTTTTTTGCTATAGATGACACAGCCTCTATAATTTCTTCAACAAAAACATGTGGACATCACAACCCCTTACAAAAATGGTTTTCAAGTAAAACTGCTTAATTTTCTTTTGCGTGATTTCTGAATGCTTGAGACTATAAAATAAATCAGACAACTGTATTACAAGCATAGCCAATCATAGGTAACTGTCTAGAGCTACAATTGTAATTTGTAAATTATACAATTTAGTTACAATTTATTTCATTTTATATTTTACATATAAAGTTAAAGTTTTATTTTGACCCCTATATTTTTTATTTTTATTATTATTATTATTATTATTATTCATAATATGTGAGGGAGGGGGCACAATAAAATTCTGCTTAGGGCACACATTTGGCCAGCAGCGGCCCTGACTATACTGACTGAAGGCTAGTGACGCCCCTGTCCACGCCCACTCTTTTTAACGCGTTGTTATCTGAGGTGCGCTTTCACTGTTTATGTGACGGAGGCGCAGAGATGTCAGGAATCGCGGCGAAGCTCCAGCAGAAGCGGGCGCGGGCAGCGGGCGTCGGTACCAACGCTCATGCGGTCAAATTCCTCAACCAGGACTATGAAGCGCTCAAGCGCGAGTGTCTGGAGAGCGGACGCCTGTTTCAGGATGACGTGTTTGAAGCTAGTATATCTGCGCTCGGGTTCAAGGAACTGGGACCAAACTCCTCTAAAGTGCGCGGGCTTGAGTGGCTGAGACCAAAGGTGGGTGTAACACAATCATTTAATATATAATATTTAACAAAGGTGTTAAAAAACTGCAACATATATCCTATAATGAATATGAAATATTACAGAAATGTGTAAAATAATACATGCATGAATATTAAATGCATATTTAAAAGATAGGCTATTATTTATTATACTTTAATTAAAAATGCTTTATTTTAGAAAGACTTTATTACTTTTAATTTGCTGAATTTGCATAACATAAAATAATATCTGATACGGTTAAACCTATAGTAGCCTATCCATTGATTTGATTTCATATTTCTTTGGCATTAATTGCACTGACGTTTACCCGGTTTGCTTGGTTGAAGTGTTCACACCCATCATTACACATTCTTCTCAAACCAGGTTCAAATCTTTACTTCAACTTTTTTCTTACTTGTTTGCTCTAGGCCATCACGCCTTGAGCATCTTGTCTTGTTGTTCTGTGTTTGGTATTTATAACTGACTATGAGTCTGAAGCTTCCTGTATCTGGGTGTGTTTGCCATCATTTGTTTTTTGAGGCACTGTGATCAAGAAGCTGCACTTGTCCATAGTTTTAGGGCATCATCATATCACTGTACTACTGATAAATATATCCACATCAGTGTTTTAATACATGTGTTTTCTAACACCATCCCGGCAGCCAGGAAAGAACAAAAAAGTCTACTCTATAATGACCATGCAAAGCCATTGCATGTTAGTCTGAACTTGACAAACCGCTTTAGAGCCAATTAAAGTGAATATGATCCTACGATCATGAATACGATCCAGACCAGGAAGTCATACTCCCCTAAGAGAATTAGCACATTAAATGTTGCATGCTTATGCTTTGTGATCCACATAATGCATTTCTACTTACCAGAAAACCTTTTAGAGTCAATTAAAGTGAATATGATCCTCACTACTCGTATGATGGATGGTTATTGTTGTATTCAAGAATGGTGTCAGTTTGACTCACAGCCTCTTCTATTTTAAACAAGTAAAAATTAATTAATAATTGAAATAATACGACTGAATAAGCTAATATTTAGCCATGTCCTACATTTTTCAACCCTGTTACCACATAATATTCCCCCTTTACAGAAAATGTAACATTCCTCAAAATTGTAATTATATATTGTCAATTTGTACACATTTCAATGTTGATTGTGCTACTATTCAACCCTGTTACGTAATTAAATTTATATAAGAATAAAATTTATTGTAATGCTAAACATGTATTATTTAATGATTTTTTAATATTTCATATGTAGTAAATATGAAATAATAATATAATAATATATGCATGATTATTAGAAGAACATTTTAAAGGTTTAATGTATTAAAATTGAACTATATACTCTACAATATTTTAATGACTGTATTTAATAAAGCATTATGGTTCGAACTGAAAGACTAAATTAGTCTCTGTCTGCTTAATTTGCATAACAAGTAAAATTGTCTGACGGTTACACAGGTTAAACCTATAGTATTTTAATGTTCTGGATTTCATTTTGCAACCCTGTGACTATATGAACTTCCCTAATGTTGAAATATCATTTGGACCTTTCCCGTGGTGGAAAAACAAAATAATTACATTTTTATTGCAAGTTTTTACAGATTTAAGTGTTGCTTGCTCAACCACTCAACCCTGCTACTCAGGTTATTGTAATTAAAATAATTAAGCAAATATTTTTGTAATATACCCTATATGGTAAAAAAGATTAATCAATAACTACAAACCAACAAAATAACCACAAAATCTCCAGCTCCTGCTGAGTTATGTGTTAAGCTAATTTTGCAACCCTGTTACAGCATGATTTCCCCATAACTTAAAATTGTAACCCCAAGAAGAAACATTACTTGGACCCCCATGGCAGGAAGACCAAATAACTTCATTTTCATTGTCAGTTTTTGCACAAAATTCAGCTGCTCAGATATTCAACACTGTTACTCATGAAACTGTCATAAAAAAATAATCAACAAAATATTTTTGACTAAATTAATTTATTACAAACAACAAACCAACAAAACAACCTCAAAATCCAGTTAATTAAATGTTATTTAAGCTAATTTTCAACCCCGTTAGCATTCTGTTGTATCCTATAAAGAGCAGTTTGTGTAATCATTTTCATTCAGCAATGAACTCATCTCTTGTTAAGGTAAACCAGTGATTCATGTTTGTGGAATGCCTGTTTTTGTCATCCAGCAACTGACATCCAACCCAACGTTCATCAGTGGAGGAGCATCCAGAACTGACATCTGCCAGGGTGCTTTGGGTGAGTCAATGAAGCTGTAATATATTTGCCCATTGTGGCGCAAGTGTACAATTAAACTTAAGAAATGATGATAACAAAAGATTGTAAAGAACTGTCCCATGTAGAATAACCAGCAGAAGCCATTGAACCACAAAATACATTTTTCTGGTTGATGAAGTTTCTTTGGATGACGGATGGAAGTCATTGAAAATCATTAGAATTGTACAGGGAAACACCCCATTTGAGCAAACTCTGATTCATATTTCATCAATGATTACACAGCAAATTTATCATATCTGGGAACTTTATTAATACTTTATTAAAAATACATACTGTATGTTCTTAAAAATACAGTTCATCCAAAACGTTGGTCCAACTCTAAAGGGTATGGAAGGGAATTCCTGTTACAATATGGGAAATGCAAAACCTTTTTATCTACATGGCAAGTCCCAAACTCACACATACACACACTGTTAAACCTGTTCTACTCCATACAACACAAACACTGGCGTCCTTTTATCCCGTCTTGGATCACACACCACTGTTTTCGCACATGCAAACATGCCCCAGGAGTCAGGTGACTGCAGTTTTCCACTATAACTGAAAATAATTTACTGAAAAGTTTGATACGAGTCCTGTTCAAACAATGCCGCTGACTTTACTGGTGATAAAGGAAATGTCTTTGATGCAAATGAGTTTGAGAAGGAATAATTGGAGAGGTGTTGTCCTGAAACATGCCAGAACACCTTTTAAGGGTTATGTCAATAGGAGTTTACGTTTTACCAACAATATTGTAGTATGTCATTGTTTTAAGTGTTTGCAGAATGAGCTTTAAAACTGAACAAAATATAAAATGAAAATGCAGTTACTGTCCGTTTGCAACAGCGAGTCGCAGGTTTAGTGAATGCAGTATGTTTTCCAGGTGACTGTTGGCTTCTAGCTGCCATCGCGTCTCTTACCCTCAACCAGGACGTGTTCGCCCGTGTGGTCCCTTCTGGACAGACTTTTGACAGTGACTACGCTGGAATATTTCATTTCCAGGTTAATAGTCTCTTGTTCACATAAAAGCCAACAAACCAAAAATATTACAAATACTATGAATGATATTGCTGGCCACTACTAATACAGAACTGTCTGCTAATTGATATTCTGAACCATTTTTTTTATTATTTTACATGCTTTTTGGCTTTATATTAATTAAACAATATACGTTATATATATGCTATTATTCAATTATTAGTATTTATTAATTTATGTATTTATTTTCACAATTTGTATTGTTATTTATGCAAAGTTGTCTTCGGATATAAAAGTATCAATACAATTATACACATTTTTACTAGAAATATAGTTTATTTTAATATTTAACCAATATCCGTAACCAATTTTTAATTAATGTTTTGTTTGCTTTTGACATAAGTTAATATACATTATACATTTTATTTATTTATTTATCACTAAGATACTAATTTTTAAATATTGTTTTATTAGTTTTTGACATTAATAACACAATCTACATATTATTATTATTATTATTAAAGCTTATTATTATTACTTAGTTTAAGCTAAGTTGTCTTCAGACCAAGTCAGGTTAATTTTTATAGTTATTTTTGACTATTTTTGACTTTTATTATAAAGCATTTTATTATAAAATGCAAATTGTTACCATATATACAGTTTAAAATAATAATATTTATTATTATTATTAATTATAATATTTATTTAAACATTGATTTATCTATTCATTTATATAGTTAGTTGTGGTATTACTATTGTTATTTAGTTGTTGTCTCATGTAAAAGTCGCAATTATTTTTATTGTTGCTTAAGGATGTCTCATTATTGAGCTACAATAACATTTGTTACCATTAGTGCTGTCAAACGATTAAACGCAATTAATCGCATCCATAATAAAACTTTTTGTTTACATAATATTTGTGTATATGCTGTTATATATCTACATGACATTATTCCATGAAGGTGTTTGTCAAATGTTCCATTAACGTTTACATACGTCTATTGTCTCTTCAGTTCTGGCAGTTTGGTGAATGGGTGGATGTGGTCATTGACGACCGTCTGCCTACTAGGAACAAAGAGCTGCTGTTTGTCCACTCTGCCGAGGGCTCTGAGTTCTGGAGCGCCCTGCTGGAGAAGGCCTATGCAAAGTGAGTAGTCAGTAGATTCAAACTCATTTAGCATGTGAACTAGACTTCCTCAGAAATAATAATGAAAATCTACTTCCTGTCCTCAGGCTGAATGGCTGCTATGAAGCTCTGTCTGGTGGTACCACCACTGAAGGCTTTGAGGATTTCACTGGAGGCATCGCTGAGGTCCACGAACTGGCAAAAGCAGGTCCAAACCTCTTCAAAGTCATCCAGAAGGCTTTGAGCTGGGGCTCGCTGCTGGGCTGCTCGATAGATGTGAGAAGTTTCATATTTTTGTATGTGTTCAGTTGCACAACCTTGTCATTACTAGGAGTGTGTAACTGGATCTGTTGATAGTCCTGCAAGACCAGTTCTGTTGTGTATTTGTTAATGATGTTTGTTTTGGTTTGGTTTAGATCACAGACTCGGCTGATTCAGAGGCCATTACTAGTCAGAAACTGGTGAAAGGACACGCCTACTCGGTTACAGGAGCCGATGAGGTTAGTGGTGACTAGTATTTAGGCCAGGGCTGTCCAAACTCGGTCCTGGGGGGCCGGTGTCCTGCAGATTTTAGCTCCAACTTGCCTCAACACACCTGCATGGAATTTTCTAGTATGCCTAGTAAGAGCTTGATTAGTTGCTTCAGGTGTGTTTAATTAGGGTTGGAGCTAAACTCTGCAGGACACCGGCTCTCCAGGACCGAGTTTGGACAGCCCTGATTTAGGCTATATTTATAGGGATAGTTTATTCAAAAATGAAACTTCTGTCATCATTTACTCACCTTCATGTTGTTATAAACCTGTATGAGTTTCTGTCTTCTGTTGAACACAAAAAGAAGAATGTTGGCAACCAAACAGTTGACGGTACCCATTGACTTCCATAGGGTTTTTTCCATACTATAGAAGACAATAGGTACCATCAATTGTTTGGTTTAATAACATTCTTCAGAACAGTTTATTTTGTGTTCAACAGAAGAAAGTAACTCATACAGGTTTATAACAACATGTAGGTGAGCAAATGATGACAGAGCTTCCATTTTTGGTGAACTATCCCTTTATATTGGTTTGCATATGGAATATAATTTATGGTTGAATGTTACAGGTGGAGTACAAGGGCAATTTAACCAAACTGATCCGGATCAGGAACCCCTGGGGGCAGGTGGAGTGGACCGGAGCCTGGAGTGATGGGTAAGTAACCCGGTGTTGGCTTCAAAACACACAATGTTATATGTCTGTAAACTAATAAGCATGTAAAGCTCTATTTCTGAAATCCAACTGTGGTTTCGCAGAGAGTAACCACACCCACCTGTGGCCCTATTCAGACATGTTGCTATGAGTCGCTATGGGAGCTCTTTTTAAGCCCTTATGCCCTCGGGTGTAGGAAGGAGAGGCTGTGTGCCGCCCATCCTCCTCCTCACGCAGTATACACCTAACTTCCTCGTTCCGCAACAAAATCAAGAGACATTGAGCATATGTAACTCATTGACGCTTAACATTTATACCCCCGGTTTCACAGACAAGGCTTAAGCCTAGTCCTAGACTAAAATGTAAGTCTGAGCTGTTTCAACTGAAAGAAACTTGCATTGACTGATCTTAAAATAAATCAGTGCCTTTGTTTTGTCTCAAGATGTACACCAGTAATGTTTTTTCTAAGACACGTTTATAAAAAGTACTTAAATGTCCTAATTGAACTATGGCCTAATCCTGGTTTAGGCTAAGACCTGTCTATGAAACCGGGCCATTATGCTTCAAATAAATGTTGTTCTTTTGAAGTTTCCATTCAGCACAGAATCCTGGAAAAAAAATCATCATGGTTTTAACATTGATAATTGTAAGGAATGTTACTTGAGCAGTAAATCAGCATGTTATAATGATCTCTAAAGGATCATGTGACACTGAAGACTGGAGTAATGATGCTGAAAATTCAGCTTTGCTGTTTTCGTAAAATAAAAAAGCTTTAAATTTTAACAATATTTCACAATGTAACTGTTAGTGTATATATGCAAAATAAGCTTTTTATTCAAGCCAAATATGACAGTTTAGCTAAACAATGACCAGGAAATTCACTGAATGTCATGTGATTTGTCTATAGGTCGTCAGAATGGCGTCAGATCAGTGACAGCGACCGTGAGAGACTGAGCTGCAAAGCAGAAGATGGAGAGTTCTGGTAATCTGCCAATGTGATATTTGTTTATTTATTTATTTATTACATTTGAGTTCTTAAGATCATTGACAAGATATTTCTCTGCATCCCAGGATGTCGTTCTCTGATTTCCTGCGTCTTTACTCGCGGGTGGAGATCTGTAATCTGACCCCTGATGCTCTGTCAGACGACAGCGTTAATAAGTGGGCGCTGTCCAAGTTTGATGGAAACTGGAGGAGTGGATCAACTGCTGGAGGCTGCAGGAATTTCCCTAGTAATGAACTGAATCAACTACCTGATTAATATATTATACTGTATGATACATTATATTATATTAAATATCTGACCAAGAATACAAAACAAAATAAAAGAGTGAGGCAAGGAAAGGGAGATGTGGAGATGAGGAGATGCAGCTTTAAGTTTGTTTAGAAAAAAATAACAATAATGCTCTAAGACAAAAACTGAGAGAAAATAAACATGACAGCTTTGCACATCTCACAAAGACAATGCTAGACAATGTCTTGTTTAGATTACGTTCACAGACAATAACAATGAACTAAACTAGAAAAGTAATCGGCAATCGTGCAAATAGACCAGTGCATGAACAAAGGAAACAAGGACCTTCAAAGAGTCCAAGGAAACAAAACTTAAACTGAACATGACAATACTAAACAAAAACAACAGAAAATGAAATAAAACTAAAGCAATAAAAAGTGAGATTTGTTTTTTATTGCTTTATTTTGTTTGGCAGTCTTTTGTTTATATATATATATATATATGTATATGTGTGTGTGTGTGTGTGTGTATAAACAAAAGCTACAAAAAATACTGAAAGCAAAACAAAGCTATAAATAAAGCTAAACAAAACAAAGAAAACAAAACCAGCAAAAATACTAAAAACAGTAAAAAAGCAAAGCAAAATAATAAATAATGGTAAATAAAACGCAACAAACAAAAGAACACCAAACAACATCAACAGCAAAAAAACTAAATAAAACTAAACAAACACAAAAAGCAAAGCAAAAGAATACTGTATAAAAACAACAGCAGAAAAGCAAACAAATTACTAAACAAAACGTATTTTAAAGTAAAACAAAACACGTGTTTGACCTTCGTTATGTTCCTGGCAGACTCGTTCTGGATGAACCCTCAGTTTTTGGTCAAGCTGGATGAGCAGGACGATGACCCGGCTGATAATGAAGTGGGCTGCAGCTTCGTTGTGGGTCTGATCCAGAAGAACCGCCGCAAAATGAGGAAAGTCGGAGAGGACATGCATACCATCGGCTTCGCCATCTACGAGGTGAGCAGCCTAACACTGTGTCTGGAAGTAGTCTGATCCACTTTCCTGCTTGTTCCTTGCAAGAACTATTAGAAGTTGATTTCACAAAGATAAATAAATTTAATGTATATATCTCTCTTAATATCGTCCACAGGTTCCTGACGAGGTATGGACTGCAGATCCTGAAGCACAAAATTGCCTGTTTTTTCTACATAATCTCAAAATCCACTAGCGTTTTCATCAGCTAATCATAGCTCTTAAAGGGATCATTTACGCCAAAATTAACACTAATAATCTAATTTCGTTGCGATATTCTGTTGTAGTTTGTCGGGCAGAGGAACGTCCACCTGGACCGTAACTTCTTCGTGCGACATGCTTCAGCGGCCCGTTCTGAGACCTTCGTCAACCTGCGTGAGGTTTGCTCTCGTTTCTGTCTGCCCCCCGGCGAGTATCTCATCGTACCGTCCACCTTTGACCCCAACAAGGACGGAGACTTTTGTGTTCGCGTCTTCTCTGAGAAACAGGCAGAGTTCCAGTGAGTTGCTGGCTCACAAAAATTAGATAGGTTTTAATGAAAGTCTATTTCTTCTGACTGAAATATGTTTGGTTTTTAGAGAGCTTGATGACCCTGTCGAGTGCAACGTTCCTGAGGTAAATTTCTCCATGTGTCCAATATGAATTGAATACTGTATTATGACACAAATGTAAATTATTTCAATGTTATTTGTTCATAGATTAACGTGGATGAGGATGATATTGATAGCCGTTTCAAGAATCTGTTTGGACAGCTTGCTGGGGCAGTGAGTATTACAGGATAATGATTTAATTATACTATTTTTGCTCATTTTAATATTGATAAACAATATCCAATCTTTTTTTCACAAGGATGCCGAAATCTCAGCATTTGAGCTGCAAAATATCCTGAACAAAGTGATGTCTAAACGTAAGCTCTGAAAGTTTTACAAGCCATTTTGCTTTTCATATTACATCTGTAAAATATGTAAGACAAAATTGTATTCATATTTCATGGGTATGATCAATAAATAAAATAATATATAACATTAAATATAAATAAATAAAAACATGTTTTAGCTAAAATTTGTATAATAACAAATAAATAATTGTATTAATATTTTATAGGTATTATCAATAAATAAATCAATATATATTAATAAATAAACATGTTTTCACTGTAAAATCGGTTAAATATATAGTAAAGAAATTTATATTTTATACACATGAAATAAGTTTTTAACACATAGATGACCTGTTTCCTATTAATTTCATATTTTAATTATTGACCATTTATAATAACTTCTTTTTTTTTAAAGGTAAAGACATTAAAACTGATGGATTTAGTTTGGACACTTGCCGCAACATGGTGAACTTACTGGATGTATCCTTTTGAATCAATGCACAAGATGTTTTTGAAATGGATCAGTTTTATCAAAATAATTAGACTGTTTAAATGATTTGTTTCTGCTCTATTCTAGTCTATTCTTTCCTTTATTAATGTCTCAGAAAGACGGCAGTGGAAAACTGGGCATCCTTGAATTTAAGATTCTCTGGACTAAAATTGAGGTGTACCTGGTATGTTTTAATGCTTGTTTTCATCCTGGTATAATTTATTTGTACAATCTTTCTTCGAAGGCGGCAGACTGTTATAGAATGTTGTAACATTGCAGTCCACCTGTGTTTGTGTTCTTTCAGGATGTCTTCTCTAAATCCGACAAAGACAAGTCCGGCACAATGAGCTCTATGGAGATGAGGGAAGCCATAGGGAAAGCAGGTCAGATCTTAAAGGAACAGTTCACACAACTGTAACATAACAAATCTGTTATCATTTAATCACCCTCTTGTTGTTCTTACAGGCTTCTCTCTGAACAACCCTCTACACCAGATCACAGTCGCGCGCTACAGCGACTGTAATCTCACCATCGACTTCGACAACTTTGTGGGCTGTATTGTGCGCCTTGAAAGCATGTTCAGTGAGTGTCCGATAAACAGCCGCATTTGAATAAAGACTGATATGTGACATTCTGTATTTACATATCCACATTCTCATTTGCAGAAACATTTAAAATGCTGGACAAGGACAAGACTGGCACAATAGAGCTGAACTTTTTTGAGGTATGTGTCTCTGTTAGTCATGTGACATGCATTGAGAGTTCTAGCACAATCTAGAATCTAGTTCTGACATGTTTATTAAGTTTTATTTTTTTTTTATATCTGCAAAAAATGGCAGATATTTGCACCTCGCTATCGTAGTACATTATAAAACAGCAGAGTAATAACATTTTGAGTGTCAATTATCATATTTCATGAATGCCGCCTTATATTGGGACAATAAAGCCCTCCCTACACCTACCCCTAACCGATAAACACTTTATTATTAAATACCCATTAGGCACTTTACATCCATTTTTTTTAAATATTTCCTTAATTTTTATTGAAAATAATGACTTTCTGATGTGTAATGGGAAAACAGACGAATGAGTTTGGCAAAAGGTGGATTCGAACTCTGGTTGATTGCGACAAAAGCTACAACTATGTAATGTTGTCTAAGCCAACCAGACATTGGTGGGTGGAGCTAGTAGTTTTTGTCAACAAGGTGGGCAGACATATTCCATTAATTTTTCCCACAGAAATTATTTTTTAAAAGTCTTCATTAAAGTATTATAAGCCACAAACCAAACCAACCAGCTACGAGGTGAATCACAGTAGCACAAACTTAAATTTGAAGCAAAGAAAGTATTTAAAATTGACAAAAAGACAACGGTCCAATACTGTGTTCTTTACAGCTTTAATGAGGGAATAAACTACAATCCCATGAAACATTGCGAATGAGATTGTGAAATTGAAAACTATGTATTTAACGTTATTTAGTCATCATTTGCGGTGCTTCATGTCAGAGGGTGTTTCTTGCAAACTAATTTGGCGCAATTTTCTGATCGTGACTATGAGATTTGTGGAATTTTTGAACAGCATCCTGGGAAATGTAGTTTTCACCACAAATTCTACTGTTAAACATGATAGTTTAAAATGATGCAAACAGATGCCATATACCATCGATTAACAACCTCGGAACTCATAACAGTCTCTAAAGGTTTAAGTTAAATATCAGAAAGGTATTGTAGGATGCTCTTCCAAATATATCCAATGACAACAGAACTCTTCTTCCCAGGCCATTGACACGACAACTGTATTTTGTCTCCCTCTAGTGGCTGAATTTTTCCATGCTTTGAGGAAAAGCAGCTGGACACACTGCACAGACACTGACATCCCTGGAATACCAGAGACAGAAGGAAAATCTGACATCGCCTGTAAAAGCAAAACAATATTTCATGCTTTATGTTCTCCATCAAATTGATCACGATTTTCATATGCCAACAAGAACTGGCTTTCTGTGCAGTGTACTCATATTATGGTGGTTTAGCTAGTTTGCTATTGCTTATTTTGTTGTACAGTTCATAGAAGGGTATTTACTAGCTAATGAATTACTTCTATGATGGATGAACAAAATATGTTGGGTGCAAACATAGCTGTTTTATGTCTTTCTATTTTAAAAAATATATATATTCACAAGCAAAAGTAAATAAATCCTGTGACTTTAGGACAGTGTCCTTATTCATCATGTCTTTATTTTGTCTGGACCAATAGTAGCTCTCTTTATATATATATATATATATATATATATATATATATATATATCTCTCTAGAAATATATATGTGTTTGTAGGCCTAAAAAATACGCTCTTGGATTCAATGACGGTGACTTTTAACGCATACATTTTATACACTATATACAGCTAATACAATTCAGTCCAGGTGATATGTGCACAATTTGAGGTGATATGTTCACTTTTTCATAAACGCATGAAACTTGGTACAATTGTACAGGTTTGGGCCCTGAACATTCTCAGAAATGGAGCCATCGCAAAAACACTTTGTGGTTGCCATGGCAACCATTTCACTTTCCGCCATAACCAAATTACGTAGAAAAGGTGATGTCTGCCCCTATGTTTTGATGGTCAATGATTAAAATGATACCATATACAACAACATGAACTGCTCAGGTGAAGAGTTAATGGTGAAATCAGCAATATGAGAAGGAAATCACAGTATCGGAGTGTCACAGCATTTAAAATAGTCCATATTATTTCTATCAATTTTTCCTTTGATAACTAATATTTTATTCAATAATACATTAAAAGATTGTTTTCAAGAATACTATCATATATTTCAGAGATATAAAAACATAATCTCAGGTGTATTTTTCCTTACCTCTCAGGCAGAGTCAGGTAGGTGGTAGTGTGTTTCCAATACATTCTTGTTCTCTCTCAACAATACTCTAACATCACACACAGACGGCAACGAAATCTTGCTAAGCTGCGTTCTGCTGCACCTCTGTCATTTTCTGTGGGTCTCTGGAATTGTCAGTCAGCTGTCAATAAACTTCATTCTGGACATTGCTTCTCAGTCTACTCTTAATATCTTGGGCTTGACTGAGACCTGGATTCGTCTAAAAGACGCAAGTGCAATACTACCCCTTCTAACCTAAAATGTTGCCCTATGTATCATCATCTTTTCTGTATTTTTGCTGAGCAGTCTTTTGGGTGGCTCAACAATAAACTAGATTTCTCTAATACAAAAAAATGAAGTAGGCTTGACTAACATTTTTGTGGGGAAAATAATTTATTGAAGATGGTAGTTAAGCAGTTCTTCAATAGCAATGTTAGTGTGTCTTTCTTCAAACAATCTTAACTCTTGTATGAATCCTAGCTCCTCCCAAAGCTCTGACTGTAGGGTATAATTTTATACTTGAAGACAAAAGGGCTAGAAACAACTGATACTGTTAGGACCTTCCCGCTGGAGATCCTGCAATCTACAAGACGTTCCTGAGGAATGCTGTTCCTTTGTTATTCTATTGGAATGGACCATTTGGTTCACACCTTTATAGACACAGTTACATTATTTCTTTCACAGAATGACCAACTGAACTTTAACCAATCAGGTTTCAGGAGTGGCCATTCAACTGAAACTGCTTTACTGTCGGTCAGTAAAGACTAAAATATCAGTACCCACACCCTGCAGATAGAGAAAGCTGATTCCAAATCATCAGTTATTATTTTGCTGGATCTATCTGCCACTTTTGACTCTGTGAATCATCAGATTCTCCTGTCTACCATCACAGGATCTGCACTCCACTGGTTTTAATCTCATCTCACAGGTAGGTCTTTCAGGGTTTCCTGGGGAGGAGAGGTATCCAAAGAACATCAACTGGTCACAGGGTTTCCTCAGGGATCACCCCGTCTTCACCATATACACTACATCACTGGAACCCATTAAACAAGCTCATGGTTTCTCCTACTATTGCTATGCTGATGACACACAGCTCTATCATTCATTTCAACCATACAATCCAATAGTAACTGCATGGATCTCAGGCTGCCTGGAACATCACCTGCAGCTAAACCTGGCAAAGACTGAGCTTCTTGTTTTCCCTGCCAATCCGACTCTACAGCATGATTTCATCATCCTGCTAGGTTCATCAAAAATTATTCTTTGGTGACCAGCTGACCTTCAAGGACAATATTGTAAAGACAGCTCGATCAGGCAGGTTTGCATTGCACAACATCAGGAGGATTGGGCCCTTCCAAACAGAGCATGCTGCACAACTTCTTGCCCAGGCCCTTGTCATTTCTAGGCTGGACTATTGCAATGCTCTTCTGGCTGAACTTCCATCATGGACAATTAAACCTCGACAAATGATTCAGAATGCAGCGGCACGACTGGTCTTCCATGATCCCAAAAGGGCCCACTTCACACCTCTCTTTATCTCCCGGCATGGCTACTGGTTGCAGATCACATCAAGTTCAAGACATTGATGTTTGCGTACAGAACAGTCACAGGCTCAGCACCCTCCTACTTCCTCCTCACTCTTACGAATCTACATCCCCTCCAGAAGCCTGAGATCTGCAAGTAAGCGATGCCTCGTCGTAACATCTCACAAGGCATTTTCGTTCACCTTTCCTGGCTGATGAAATGATCTTCCCACAATCGCAGTAATTAACAGAACACCCGGCACGTTATCTGACAGCAGCACTAATTTAATCCCATACCCGACCCATTTGACATAAAAACTGGGAACCGAACCGCACCTGCGTTAAATCTCCTACATGAGGTAACTCATTTATTAAAACTTTTATTCAGATTGTGAATGGATTAAATACAGAAAGCAAGCAAATAGCTCTCCCTTTAATATAATCACTACAGCTGTCAATCAGTGGTAGCGCGGTTGGCTACATTGCTCAGCGTGTACTGGACCGAGTCGAAATATTCTTGGTTATTGGACCCATAACCTGCCCGTGCTTGTCACCGTCCAGCCCGCACCTGCACCACACCTTACACATAAATATTATTCCACCCGTTACATCAAATATTAACAATTCACCTGCGTGTGCTCGCCCGCATACAGGACTCTGGCTTCCCCCTTGTGGACAACATAATAGTGATTGTAACTTAAGTTTACATGAAATATGTTTGACATTTCATTCTGCATCTTTTGAGATTTCATTGTAATCCTTCTCATAAAGTCACTGAATTAACCATTAACTGTTTACCTAATTGTGTTGCTGTCTGTGTGTGATGTTAGAGTATTGTTGAGAGAGAACAAGAATGTATTGGTAATATACTACTGCCTACTTGACTCTGCCTTAGAGGTAAGAAAAATACACTTACCTGAGATGATTTTTATATATATATATCTCTGAAATATATCATAGTGTTCTTGAAAACAATCTTTTAATGTATTATTGAATAAAATATTAGTTATCAAAGGAAAAATTAATAGAAATAATATGGACTATTTTAAATGCTGTGACACTCCGATACTGTGATTTCCTTCTCATATTGCTGATTTCACCATTAACTCTTCACCTGAACAGTTCATGTTGTTGTATATGGTATCATTTTAATCATTGACCATCAAAACATAGGGGCAGACATCACCTTTTCTACATAATTTGGTTATGGCGGAAAGTGAAATGGTTGCCATGGCAACCACAAAGTGTTTTTGCGATGGCTCCATTTCTGAGAATGTTCAGGGCCCAAACCTGTACAATTGTACCAAGTTTCATGCGTTTATGAAAAAGTGAACATATCACCTCACATCTAAAGGAAAACTGATTGACTTTTGTTTGGAGCAATTTTAACAATTCATAACCATTTCAGTTTATTTCAAAAATGTGTACTTTTGTCTCAATGTGTATATTTATTATGTATATAAAAGCACACACATGCATGTATATATTTCAGGAAAATTAAATTTTTATATATTAAATATATTTAGTTATAAATTATATGAATATAAATATAGACATGGAAATACATGGAAATATTTTCAAAATATATACTGTATGTGTGTGTATTTATATATATATATATATATATATATATATATATATATATATATATATATATATATACAATATACACAGAACACACATATATTATGCAAACAAAAATCAGTTGACAGCACTAAACTTTATATAAAAAAGTATTTAAATTTGTATAAAAATCCGTTCCTATTTGGCTCGATTTATTATTGTCAATTAAAATGGCAATTAGTCTGCGTTTACCTCTCTATTTTTTGTATCTAAATATGTTTGTAGCTTATATGTATATATGCCTATATTCTGTATTTCTGCGTGTGCTTGTCTTTTTGTAATATTATTATATTTGTTAATTTAGTTAGTATTGCTATTATAGGGATTTGTCCTTAATTTAAAAATGTGTAAAATAGTTTTAAATATATCAAGTTTCTATAACAATAATATAATAAAGATACTGCATATAGCACGCCACTCAGAACTATCAATGAATGACCTGCAGAAGGCAGCAGAGGAGCTCTATATGCAGTATCTATTAGTTTGCCAGATGTTTACCAGTGTTTGCAGAAGACAAACTATCTATAAGGCGCATGAAAATGAGCAGCACCCATGTGCAGAGTTTAAATAAGCAAAATCACGCATGCAAGAAACACTTTTAAGCCGCAGCACAAGACTGCTCATAATACCACAGTATGATCTACTTCATATCTAAGCTCCAGTGAGCACCTTACAGGTATTGATACCTCTGGGTTTGAAATATAATCTTCAACTACGACATTTGGGTGTGGTGTTTGAGTCAACATAATGGCCATCATAATGCTGTTAGAGGTGACAGGTCTTTTATTTTGCCAGAGTATGTCTTTAAATTCAGCTATTTTTTAATGATTTTTATTTCATTTATTTTTTGTTTATTATTCTTTTATTTCATAAAATGTTCATGTATTTAGATTTCAAACAAATGTACTGTATACATTTTTTTACAAAAAATATTTGTGTCCTGAATAAGTCAGTGTTCATTTACATAAAAGGTATAAAAGAGTGTTGTAAAGACAGTGTTGTTTTACATTTCACATTCATAGATCGAGTGTATCACTTAGTATGCAAATGCATCAAACAAGAACACACAGCTATCGGGTTAAACAAAAAAAAACCATTAAACTGAACCTGTTACTACCTATATTGTCATTTCTAGAAACCAAGTGCTTTCAGCAGGGTCTTTTATTTGAGTGAATATCCATCCAATAGGAAATCAGCTGAGTCTGGCTGTCTGTGAGTATTGCTATTCGTCTAGAATAGTAACAGCTATTGAATTGTTGTGGTGGTTTGACCACAAACTGTCCAATATTTGGTGGTTTCTTAGGTGCGATTCCCAAACGCTTCAAGCACATGCCTAGATATGCGTCCTCAATAAAAATAGGCCTGATATGCCTTGAGATGTGCAGGATCTTCTCCGGTAAGTCCATAGAAAAGATATAACACATGCCCAGAGGATGCGGAGGATATTTGGATTTAGGATACACATCATGAGGGACATAAAACTTGCTGGATGGATCTCTCAAGACAGTGTTTCCAGACAATACTAGGCCGGTGATGTAGTTACGCTGTAGTGATTTCAGACTCACAAGCATATGTAATAAATTTTTCATATTGAGGAGGACATCAGCGTCCACTTTCGCTCCGTAGAACGCCTGTGGACAATTTTTGTCGAGCCATTCCATCATCACCAAGGTTTTAATGGTCAGATTCCTGTAGGAGTCCAGGAAGTTGCTCTGGAGAAGGTCTTGATACTCCTCGCTCTCATTCTGGAGTTGCTCCTGCAATGTTTCGTTGCCACTTTGTGAGCCCAGAAGAAAGAGAACCAGCACCAATTTGTCCCGGACGAGCTGCTCGCTGCCCCACGTTATCCTGATGGTGTTACGTGCCTGGAAGTTCTGTGGGGCCACGGGGACGATAATCACCACAAAGGGCTTTTGCTGTGCACACTTCTTTGGCTGGTCGAGGATAAATCTGTAATTTTGAGGGTAAGCAACATAGGGGTTCCCTGTTTTTTTCACCATTTTCTGCCACTTTCTTGTTTCAAGGGTAGTGGCAGTGAAATACAGCAATAAAATATTAAGTAGGATGAAGAGACCAACTAGTAGCCAACTCTTACAGAACATCTGAACGAGGCTGAAAAGAAAATAAAGTGTTCATTTAAATAGTTATTTTATTGTATTTCTAGCTTGAATGTCTTATTCAGATTAAAATTTTATAGGGATAGTTGGCACAAAAAAAAAATGCCTAAGTCAAAGTCGTACATATTTTGAAAGACCTGAGGTTAACAATGACAAAATATTCATTTTTAGGCAAACTGTCCCTTTAAATTTCAAAAGAAACAATGTCTTTCTTTCTTTCTTTCTTTCTTTTTTCCATAGTGGGTCTTTATTAAAATGCAAAAATGCAGTGCTTCTCTCAGGAAACAGGCAAATGATTTTGACCACTGTTTTCAGAGGCTTGAAGGAACCTCAACAAAATCCTTATATTTCACTGATGCAAATTCAATGCTTTCTCCTCACTAAAAACTCAAAACCAAAGATACACTCTAAAAAAGATGGTTCTTTAAAGGTCCTTTACACTTAACAGTTCTATTTAGAACCAAATCTTCCCGAAGAACCCTTTTATGCTGAAATGTGTCCGAGTTTAGAGTTATTTCCTGCCTTCTTATGTTTCAAATTTTGAACTGCCAAAGCCACCTTCAGTATTGATTTGCTAGTGTTCAACCATCCCAGTCAACACACTATCAACAGGAAATCTTTAAAATGTTCAAATTGTAACTGGTTTCCAACTAATCAAGTATTTTTCTCTTTTTAGTTAAAAATGATATTTATAACACCATTAAGGTACTACATAACACCTTCAAAGCATTAAAAATGGTTCTATTTAGCACCAAAAATGGTTCTGCGATTGTTATGAGCCAAAGAATCCTAATTTGGTACAGTTTAGAACCATTTTCTTAAGAGTGTATAATTTACTCTAAGAAGCCATTGCAAAACACCAAATCAAATGAAATATGAAACATTTAAACATACCTTATCTTGTCTTGTAACAGCGATACTGTGCATATCTCAGAGTCATAGTATCTGAGCTCCTCCTTGTCCTTTCTTCTGACCTATTGGATCCTTTAAAAACACATGGAGTGTCACATTGAGCTGGCAAAGTTCCAGAAACATTTTGTTACTCAAAAGGATCGTTACCACCCAGCTTTTAATCGTTCTCCTCCATCTGCAAGTGTTTTCTGCTATGTTTCTGACGCCAGCTGGAACTTAAAAATAGGAATAAGCATCTTAAGATAACTGCTAACATGGTTCTGAATATTATGTCTAAATGTGTTGAAGATCTGTGGTATTATACTAGTCTGGAAGCTGCCACCTCACCTTACCAACATTATTTGCATGACATGCAAAATACAAGATGATGGTGCCAACGTGACCTTGTCAACACTTGAGTCGGACAGAACCGAAAACAACAACGATCAAATAAAATTCACTGTTTTTTATTTCAATTCTGTCTCTGTTGGTTTGTGGACAGGCAGAGGGTCCTAAATGCTTTATTTAAAATTAATATTTTTTATTTTTAAAAATGTTATTTTAAACATTTATTTGACCTTTTATCCCAACATAAAAAATAAAACCACAGCAAAGTCCAATAAAATAAATTAAGATTCAGTTGCAAAGAAATCCTGTGTATACTGTAATATAAGCTGGTTACCAATCTTCAATATTTATGGTCACATTCACAGATACTACAAAAAGGCAACATTTTAACAAAAACTTTAATTTAGTGTCATAAATTCTAAATGTAATAATGCATAATGACAGTATCAGTGCATTATTCTGGACCACAAAACCAGTCATAATGGTCAATTTTTTTTTTAAATTGAGATTTATACATCATAAATAAATAAGCTTTCCATTGATGTATGGTTTGTAGGATAGGACAATATTTGGCTGAGATACAACTATTTGAAAATCTGGAATCTGAGGGTGCAAAAAAATCTTGAGAAAATCGCCTTTAAAGTTGACCAAATGAAGTCCTTAGCAATGCATATTACTAATCAAAAATTAAGTTTTGATCATTTACAAAAAATATTCATGGAACATGATCTTTACTTAATATCCTAATGCTTTTTGCCATAAAAGAAAAATCTATAATTTTGACCCAAACAATGTATTGTTGGCTATTGCTACAAATATACCCGTGCTACTTATGGTTTTGTGCTCCAGGGTCACATAGTATGAATACATATAAAGAAATAATGTACAAGAAAAAAAAACTGAATAATTAAAAATATACATTTATAAATAACTATTTATTGTATGAGCTATATACAAACATATATATTTTGTCTTTAGTTCACTGATTGTGTCTGCCATTGTCTAACAGTCTTTTACAAATAAAATTAAGGCAACCAACTTATCTATTCCAATTTGATTTGTTTCACGTCCTTCCAAATGTCTATTAGCTGCTGTGGGGATCCCAGGATTGTTGTAATAACTCTGAGAAAATTCTCTCGCTTATATTGCCCCATATAGACTCTAAACCGTGAAGGGTCTGGGGGAGATGAGGGTGCAACGCCCAACTGTTTCAGACAAGCACCCACATATGCATCTTCTATGTTAAAGGCCTTTACTTCCTTGGAAGCCTCAACTATTTTTTCTGACAGGTCATTGGAGAAAACATATCCCATTCCAAGCAGATACGTCGGGTATTTTGGTTCGGGGTACAGCTCCTCTGAGACATACCACTTAGATTTTTTATTTCTAATAACAGACCGGTTCCTCATCAAATATCCTGTGATGTAGTTCTGTCTGGGTGTGTTGGGTGACAATAGGAAGGTCATCAAATTCTCCACATTTATGTACATGTCAGAATCAACCTCCATAGCATAAGCTGCTTGAGGGCAACGAGTGGCCAACCAGTCCATGATCACCATCGTCTTTATGGTCAGATTGAAGTAGGAGTCCACAAAGCTGCTCTGCAGTAAATCTCTGTGTTGTCGACTCTCTTCCTCCAGCTGCTGTTGAGCTTCAGCTCCTCCAGTCAAACCCACCAAGAACAGAGTCAGCACTGCTTTTCCCTGCACTGAGCTCTCATTCCCCCATGTGCTCCGGATGGCGTTACGAGCCTCCAGCTGATGGGGGGCCACAGGGACCATCAAGACCAGGAATGGATCCCACTCACTACATTTATCAGGTTCGTCCAGGATGAAATGATAGTTGCTTGGATGAGCCACATGATGATGCACTGAAATGTCTGTGGTTCGTGTAGGACTCTGCTGGACACTTTTGGGTGTTAAAAATATTGTTTGATTTTCACTGGCAGACGGGTACTCAGTCACCACATAATAGGAGCGTATCTGATTTAGCACTTTTTTATACAAGGTGTCAGGGAGTGCAGAAGTCTTGAGAGGGAATTGAGAGACGTAAGCAATGGCAGTCAACAAGAACACGAATGTAAGTAGCAAAAAGAATCCTTTTTTAATGTGACACTTGTGTGGAGCTCTATCCGCACCTAAACTGCATAGAAAAGAGACAACAAGGTATTTAATAAAATAATATCTAATAATACAATCTAGGCTATTTGCTGACACAACAACATTCTTTAGTGTCAGTATCAAACTTAGAACAGTTCAATTTAAATTAAATATTAAACACACTATTTACATAATCAACGAAGACTTTCAACTCTACATATGAGAGAGAGAGAGAGTTTAAAACACACTTTTGAATTAACGATAGATGATGTAGAAGACATTTGATGAAAGGATTAATCAGATCAGCAGACGTTTAAAATAGTGATGGTTGCGCTCCACCGCTAGTCGTCAAAGGTTCGGACAAATTTATGCTGTTGCTCGGCAAATTTTTACATTTGAAATTCGGTCATTTTAACAGGAATTCACGCAGTCTGCGTAAGTTGCTTGGTTTGAAAGTGACTTCTGTAAGAGTTGTGCTTTCATACATTATTAGGTGAAAGTTTTCTTTTTCTCTGTATTTCAGTTTTCCTCTGTTCCACTTGTATCGGAAGTGGTGGTTGGAAATAAATCCATGCTACAATTCAACGTCTCTGTGGATCTGCCTAGTTAAAGAAGGGGAACTCTTTTATGAGGGCAGAATATGCATGCTGATTTATAATGTACTACAATACTGAGGTGCCACTACTTGCGATAAGTAGCAGCTATAAATAGCAGAAAATCCTGCTATTTTAACAGTGTAAATAGAATCTATATTTGCGCTTAGTGTAGCATATCCCTATGAAAATACTGCTATTTGCACGTAGTGTAAATAGCATCCATCACTAAGAAAATATGCTATTTTCACTAAGTGTAGCTAAATAGCCTATATTTTTACACTTAGCGCAAATAACCACTGCCTAATATTGTTTTAAAAACAAAGAGGGTTAACTTACATTTATGGTTTTGTAAGGTAAAGTCCCTAAATGAATGAATTTATGAGTTATAATCAGTTCAGCATATTTTTCATATCCATACAGTTGCAGTTTACTACACCATTGCATTATTAAAATATCAGATGACCATAAAAAAATCCACATATCTATTTTTTATTTTAAGCATAGTTTGCTTTAAATCATAAAAGACAAAAGCAAGTATGAGCTCACCTCTTCGAGCAATTTCTGTAGGAGAGTTTCGCCTCCATGTCGTGGTGTGTGTGCATCTGGATTCAGGGCAATCCATGGACCTTGGAACTGAAAACCTGAGAGATAAATCTGCACCTATAGTATTATAGGTGGCCCCACCCCCTCCCACCTCATACAGGTGTTCACTGAGGATGGGGGCTGGGCTAGTTTCTATGGTTGTTTTAAAAGAGATCACAATTATACCATAGATTTTAATTCTAAACATTTTTTATTTTGCCATTTGTAATACTAATAACACAAAATGGGCTTCAGCTGATCACATCATTACTAACTAAAAAATTTAAAAATAAATATAAATCTCCTTTACAAAAAATAACATTGTACACATTTTAGTCATTGCACTCTTTATTGGACTTATGCATCATAGTCCTGTATTTCATACATTTCATTCCGGTCACATTGACAGACGTCCTGTGGTATGGTAAGACACATTAGCATTAGCTCAACTTCAAGAGGCATTAGCCTCAATGTCAGGAAAACGTGTAAAAAAACATTTACGATAGAAGCCTATTGAACTAAATCTGGTAAAATATACATACATGAACTGACAATATACATCCAAATGTATTTCATACATTGTATTTCGTCAATAACAACCTTACAATATAAGGCACTTTGCTTTGGTAAAAATTCGATAAAATATCCTGTGCAAATATAGTTCATTACAATACTCAAGCAGACCGTGACAGGCCATAGTCTTAGCATTTATCCATTATGCATGGCAGATATCAAATCAGAGCTATACAACATTACATATGCAGTTCCCAGTTTACATTTTACAATTAAATGAAAAAGGTCAGCCATGCATAAAGGTTTACCAATCCGCTAGCCACAGAACTAAATAATGGATAACAAATAGTTGAGTCCAAATGGACTCATGTCATCATATGACACGGTTTTGACACAGTCAATGTCTCGTCGTCGAAAACATATAAAACATAAAATCGTACCATTAAATGGCTAATAATGAAAACTCAAGCTGATGATTACTTATAGCAATCAGGGTGCACATCTTCGCTGATTAAGTTATTATTAAAATGTAACTTTGTATGTAACTATATATCCCGAATCGGTTACTTTTTGGTTGTGAGAAACATACTGGTATCAAAATTTGCAAATAAGACACACATCTGCTTTAACAACTTGTTGGTTTTTATAGACGCTACAATAAAGACCATAAGAGATTTTTATATTTTACTGAACAAAATCAATAACTTTTAAAAAGATATTTAATTGTGCATGCTCATTTTAACCTATTTTTTATTATTTAAATTTAGCTTTGTTTTCTAACGCTCGTTTAACGTTAATTTAACATTAACCACAAACTGAATAAAGTGATCTTAATATGAATATCTTCTTTTTTCAAACTTACATTGCAGTGATGCCGAAATTCACGTGTAGCATTTAAAACGTCTTATTTTAGAGATCTATTTTTGTTTTATTTTAATAAATGAACATATCCGGCCTATAGTTGTGGAACAAAGGCTAATATTTCTTTGTTGGCTCACATCAGGTGCTTTTTAGCAAAATTCTAAAGAATGCTTTTCATGTCACATCCTGTTCTCTGTTTGGTCACTGTCAATAGTCTCCAGGTGTCTCTTAGGTAAATCAAGGATATACTATTAATTACGAAGCACCACCTTCTAGGAATTTCTTATCAACATCACATCACATACGTGCTGACGTCTTTGATGAGATACTGATTAATATTGCACACAGATAATGCATGAATATTGGTCGCTGTGTCAGGAAGTACTGGAATTTGTTTTTGAATGAACTTTGTTTTGACTATTTAAACACTCTGTAATCATACTCTCCCAGATGATTCCCCTAAACGCCAACACCTCTTTCCTTGTGAATTGCAAATACTAAAGTGAGTGACTAATGGCTCACACCAGGAACAATAACTATAAAGATAACAGTAACTATCTTAGCGTTCACATAAAGGGACAAAAACATTCTGTTCACTGAAAGTAAACACTGTAGTTTTTTTTGCTTGTTGCTTTAAATGCTCAAGCTCAGCTGGAAATATGGATTTTGTCCGAAAAGTGATTCCAAGATCATGCCATTCATTTTAAACATTACAGTTATTTTCATTGGTGTGTATGGCCCATAAGGTCTTGTTTAACATTTTTTGGCATATGTGAAACCAGTTTAGCTTTTGTAGTGTGAACAGAAAACGGACAAACTGGATTCACACCAAATTCGTGAACAGTTCAAAATCCAAATCAAATCTGAACTCTCAACAAATATTTTTCCAAGTAGTTTTTTTTGGGGACATGACAAAATGACAACGTAATCCGATTTGAAATCCAAATCAGATCGTGTGCAGTGTGAACAAGGCGCATGAGTCTCTTTACATGGTCGCCATTTGTTTCAAGAACAGCATGCCTGGAGGAATCACGACCCATGAGTGAGGACCCCGTCCTGCTCCCATCCTGACTTCATCTTCATCATCAACATCATCTTCTTCCTCAACCGCTCTTTCAGCTTGACCCATGCCGAGACCGAATGGCGGCAACAACAAGGGGTGCAGGATAGGCACCTTCCCAAGCCCAAGAGCACCAGAGCTGGGGTACAGCATCGGCCCGGCTCCTAAAAGCGGACTGAGTCTGGACAGATCCAGAGGGTGATTGCTAAGGGCCCCGGCGAAGGCATGAGCCCCAAATAAGGTTGTCGCCGCACTTGGTAAGACGAAACGAGCCGCTCCGGGGTAAGAACGATCCATCCGTCGGCCATCCATCGATGAGGCACCTTCCGATTCCAGCCTGTTGGTTCTGGGCGAGGCTGCGCATTCCTGCACTACGGCGTGGCCGTGGGCTTTGATGTGTTTGCGGAGAGAGCTGGGGTCAGTGTAGCGCTTCAGACAGCCCACCATTTTGCAGCAGTAGGGTTTGTCCACATAGTGCGTGCGCGTGTGTTTGAAGCGGTCGCTGGAGTTCGAGTAGCGCTTGTTGCAGCCTTCGTAAGGACAGATGTACGGCTTCTCTCCTGAGAGGGCAGAAGAGCAAGAGATAATCAAAACCTGTACCAGAGGAATGCAGGGGTCGAGACAGCTGAGGTCACAAAGTCACAACCAGATGGCACAGGCCTGTAGAGACTTGTCATTTTGTGTGGGAAAATGTGGATGTGTGACAAAAGTACTGGCATTTTGGTATTAAGGTCATGCTTACATAAAAAACAAACAATAAAAGTCAAAAAGCCCATACACAACAAGGACGATAACTATAATAACAATTAATAAACGAATAGCAATCCACACCACAGCTATAACGATAACGACACAAGAGGAGCGATATTGTTTGAATTTCTTTCAATATTTTTTTCGAGCTGATGAACGATAAAAACACTGACAGCCAATCAGAATATATCCTGCTTCTAATTGAAACTAATCACTCTAAACCTAAGGCTTTGTTTTCAATTATTCAATCTGTTACAAATCCTTATGTTAACACCTTGCCTGTTGCCTCTGATGCTCTCTGTGAAAACTTCTTGAGATATTTTAGTGACAAAATTACTAACTTAAAGGGGTCATCGGATGCCCATTTTACAGAAGTTGATATGATTCTTTATGGTCTTAATGAGAAGTCTACAACATACTTTTGTTAAAATGGTAGTGTAAAAAACACCTTCTTTACCCTGTAAAAATCAGATCGTTTTCAGCACGCTGATCTAGTCAAAGTTGCTTTAAAGGGGACTTATTATGCAAAAATCACTTTTATAAGGTGTTTGAACACAGTTGTGTGGCGCAGTGTGTGAAAACAACCAGCCTATAATGGTAAAAATCCACCCACTCATTGTTTTATAATCTAAATAATCATAAACTGTCTCTCAGAACAAGCTGTTTCAGATTCTCCCTCTGTTCATGTCACCGAGGGGAAAAAGTCCCGCCCATTTGTGACGCTTCCCTGTAGGCATAAACACAGCCGTGAGTTAGAAGCAGCAGTCCGCTATTACTGATTACTTTCTGTAGCTGCTGGAGATATACAATGTCAGCGCCAAAGAGGCATTTCAAGTGTTGTGTTTTGGGATGCACTAACGAACATAGGAGTCTCCATAGACTCCCTCCATCTGAGCCGCTGAGGACACTGTGGTCAAGTTTCATTGTCTAAGGAAATGTCCCGGAAAAAATCGGTAAAGTCCCCAATACGTGTAGGGATCAATACCAATGCTTCGTGCGTGAAAGTCACCTCCAGATAAAGTAAGAACCACGCGTTTGTTTTCCAAATATCCCTTCTGAAAGAGCTTCTTGGCACTCTGTAAGGCTAATGATGCTAAAGCTACCATTGTCTCTGTCTGTTTTCACTGGTGCTGTCTTCATGAATGATCGTGAATAGGAATGTGGTGGTTAAAAGTTGCATATGAAAGCAATGTGAGTCGATCGCTTGAGTTTGTTGAGCTCATAATCATGAGTGGGTCTTATAAAGTTTGTGATAGCATGCCATGCACCATGAGACCAGCTATGTTGTTATTTTTATCCCGCCGTGCTCCCCGTCTGTGTAATTAATAAACGTGAAATTATTATGCACAGTATAATCAGATGACTGACTTTGAAACCGAGCTCCGCCCTCTTCTCCGGAAGCAACAGCTTATTTGCATTTAAAGCAACATACTCGAATACAGAGCGTTTTGGCTCATACCCTAAAAGTGGCAATTTTAACAAGCTATAAAAAATGATCTGTGGGGTATTTTGAGCTAAAACTTAACATACACACTCTGGGGATATCAGAGACTTATTTTACATCTTGTAAAAAGGAGCATAATAGGTCCCCTTTAAATCCTAGTGAGCTCTGCTGACTCCGCCCCTCTCTTCCGTGGAGCGACGAGCAGAACATAGATATGTGTAGATACCCTATTAGACCGCTCCAGATACATTGACGCATCAGCCATCTCGCATTCACCACATGAATCAATGAATATTCAAAGATATACAAGCGTATAACTTGCTGTTGTAGACGCACACAGTCAATGCGCTCAAAGATTCGCAGACCGTTCCAAAAATCGCGGATGGCTTATGTATCGCGGCCCATAGAAACAGTCGATAATGAGGCATCTAGGTCTATATATCTATGGAGCATACTAAACTTGAGCCGCGAAACTGGCTAACAAGCACATTATTAGGAAACGCGATTTGAAAAGATTCATAAAAATCCTTATACTCACTTCTTCTGTAGATAAAGCTGGATAACGAATGATTTGCGCGAACATAGAAGCATTTAGGCAGATCAGGATTGGCGCATTCACTTCAAAGCGAAAGTAACGTTAATCCTCTGCGTTTTCAGCGGCTCAGATGTCAGGAGTAAATGATGACTCCTATATTCATTATTACATCCAACAACTACACACTTCAATCGCTTAATCTGAGAAATCTTGTCTTCCCCTGCACCGGAGCTGACACAATAGCAGACAGCTCTCAGCTCACTCAGGGCGGGTCTAAGGTAAGATGGCCTTGTCAATCAACTATCGTGGGAGCAGTCTGTACAGAACTACGTCATTCTGACAGGAACCTCAGAACAGCCTGATTTGAGAAAGAGGATTTTAAAATAGAGATTAAAAAAAAAAAAACACTGGGTGGATTTTTTTCATTATAGGATGGATGTGTACACACACTTCCAACACACATTTATGTTCGAACAACTTGAAGTGAATTTTGCATCCGATGACCCCTTTAAGACTTAGTGTCTGGCCCACTTTAACTTTAACTGTCTCTCCTATCTTGTCATCTGCCTCTGCCTTTTTGGATGCTTTTGAACCTCTCATCCTCCAGGAATCTTAAAGGGATAGTTCACCCAAAAATTTAAATTGTTTCATCATTTACTCACCTTCAAGTAGTTCCAAACCTGTATGAATGTCTTTGTTCTGCTGAACACAAAGCAAGGTATTCTGAAGAATGAGGGACCAGTTCTGGGGCACCATTGACTTCCATAGTATTTTTTTTTCTACTATGGAAGTCAATGGTGCCCCAAAACAGCCTCTTTACAAACTTTCTTCAAAGTATCTTCCTTTGTGTTCGGCAGAACAAAGAAATTCATACAGGTTGGGAACTACTTGAGGATGAGTAAATGATGACAGAATTTTCATTTTTGGGTGAACTATCCCTTTAAAGTCGCTATGCTCACTCCTCTGCTCAAGAAGCCTTCACTGGATCCCTCTGTCCTAAATTTTCTTTTCGTTTCAAAGGTTTTGGAGAAAATTGTGCTGAAACAACTTCAACATTTTCTGTCAATTAATTGTATTTATGAGGTTTTTCAATCTGGTTTTAAGTCTGCTCACAGCACTGAGTCAGCCCTTTTGAGAGTGTTAAATGATATTTACCTCTCTACTGATTCCAGAGACTCAGTGGTCTTATTCTTTTAGATTTATCGGCTGCTTCTGATACCATAGACCACTCCTAACTATTATCTAGATTAGAGTCTTGGGTAGGTCTTAAAGCAAACGTTCTGAAGTGGTTTCAGTCATACCTGTCCGACAGAAAGTTTTTAGTGAAACCCCTGCACCTCTGACCTGTGGCCTTCCACAAGGCCACCATTATACACCCTTTTAGCTCCCTCTCTATTTTATCTGTACATGCTACCTCTGGGCTCTATTCTACAAAAAAGGTGTGTCTTTTCATTTCTACGCAGATGATACTCAAATCTATCTACCAATCAAAAGAAACAATTCCACTGCGATTACTTATCTTCTGCAATGTTTACAGGATGCTAAATCATGGCTAGCCCAAAATTTCCTCTTCTTAAATGAAGACAAGACCGATGTAATTGTTTTCCGTCCAAATGAGAACTCGCAGTGTATAAACCCTGAGTTAGAAAGTGTATCTGTTTTTAGATCCTCACGGGTGCGGAACCTATGTGTTCTTATTGACAGAGATGGGCACAAATACATCAAAATGTATTTAAAATACAAATACAAAATACTGTGTGGGAAAATATAGTTAAATACAAATACAGTATTTTGAAAATTGGCCATCCAGTGAAGTAACACTATTAAGGCCTGTTTACACCAAGAACGATAATTATAAAGGTAACTATATTAGTGTATTCTAAGTATACAATGCAGTTGTGTCATCTGTCACTTTAATTGCTCAAACTCTTTAAAGCAGAAATGATTCCGATTGGCTGTCAGTATTTTTATCATTCATAATTTTTTGTGCTGTTATGGTTATAGTTGTGGTGTGCTATCTGCTATTCACCTAGATTTAGGATGTACTCACACTAGGGGATCTGATCTGTGCTTGAGCAGGATTGACCCCCAAACTCCAGTTCATTTCACAAGTGTGACTGCTCTCTACCGTGTCCAGTGCGGTTCGTTTAACCATGCCCTGGCCCGCTTGAAGAGGTGGCTCAGGTGCGGTATGCATGTATGCGTTACGTATGTAGTGTGACCGCTAACCGCGCTGGAGCATGGAACAGTTAAAGGTGGGGTATGTGTGGGGCGGAGCTATCAAAATAGCGGCGAGACCGTATAAGGGTTTTGTGACAAGAGACGTGTTTGTTTTGGTGATTTCAAATATCAACACTGGCTTCCAGAAATCGCTTACCCCACCTTTAATTAACTATTTTTGTATGCGCTATTGTTATCATTATGACAGCAAAAATCTTTATAACTATTACTTTGTCATATCGCCATAGCAAGCAGTAATGATTAAAGTTTAATGAACACATTTGACTAGCTAGTTGATAAAACCAAAATCTGACCAAAAAAAAAACCCAACAAGACACAAGACTGACTAGTGCTAATGCTATGTTCCCCTTGCTAGGTTTTTTTTTTTTTTTTACCTGCTGGGACAGGTAAGCTTTTTTTCCCCACAAAACCAAGATCACCTTGTTTTAATGTTAAAGTCATGCACATAGTAGTGCAATAACCAGTTCAAGCATTTTGTATGGTTACCTTGCACTTCTGTAAAGAACTTCGGTCAGCCTGATGGCTGTTGTAAATGTGCTATACAAATAAAATTAACTTGAACTTATAATCAGTGTTGGGGAATGTAATGCAATATTGCATTACTTCCTAAAAAGTAACTTATTTAGCTACTTTTTAGGGAAAGTAATGCGTTATATTACTTTTGCATTACTTTTTCTCATCTGGGCTGGGCTTGCTTGTTTGTTTGTTTTTAATATAAAAAAGTTATATTTTTGGCAAATGCAAAAAATTTTGTTATACTTAGTAGTATGGTTGAATTGAATCATCAAAGGTCAGCAGCAAATACACTGGTTAATAAAATGGATAAAGTACATAAAGAATAATTGTGTTATTCAACATGTAATTATTGCAGTCAAATTCTTTGCATTTATCTGTTTTTATTCATTTTGAGAAATACTGAATTGTTTTTTGTGCAAGTGAGATGATAAATGTATGTTCACATTTAGTCTAGAGCTACAGTAACATTATGTTGACACAGTGAACACAATGCTTCTGCACTTACTCCCAATTTATCTCAATATGGGAACCTCAAACACTGCTTATAATATACAGAATGTTTTCATTCATTGGTGTGGATGCTAATATAGTTATCATTATAGTTATCGTTCTTGATGTGAACAGGCCTGATTTCTAAAGACTCAATTTGGTACAAAGAGTGTTGTGGATTATAGATTTATAATATATAAATAGATTTAATTACAAAATATATGCAAAAATGTAAAAATATGTATTTATACAATAATTATTCATTTAATTATTATTAATTACTACATAAAATAATGTATTAATTGATATTTTTATATGTTTGTAATAGTGCTGTCAAACGATGAATCGCATCCAACATAATATTTGTGTGTACTGTGTATATTTTATTATGTATAGCTATATAAACACACACACATGCATGTATAATTAAAGGAAAATACAGTGCCCTCCAAAAGTATTGGAACAGTAAGGCCAATTCCTTTATTTTTGCTGTAGACTGTAAACATTTGGGTTTGTCATCAAAAGATGAATATGAGATGAGAGATTAACATTTCAGCTTTTATTTACATGTATTTTCATCTGGATCTGATACACAACTTAGAAGATAGCACCTTTTGTTTGAACCCACCCTTTTTTCATGTTACCAAAAGTATTGGAACAGATAGAATTAACATAGATTAAAATGAAAAAGACAATATTTAGTTGCAAATCCTTTGCTTTCAATAACTGCATCAAGCCTGTGACCCACTGACATCACCAAACTTTTGCATTCTTCTTTTGTGATGCTTTTCCAGGCTTTCACCGCAGCCTCTTTCAGTTTTGGGGGTTACTCCCTTCAGTCTCTTCTTTAGCAGGTAAAATGCATACTCTACAGGGTTTATGTCTGGAGATTGACTTGGCCAGTCTAAAACCTTCCACTTCTTGCCCCTGATGAACTCTTTGTTGTTTTGGCACTATGTTTTGGGTCATTACCTTGCTGCATGATGAAGGATCTCCCAATAAGTTTGGTTGCATCTTTCTGTAAATTGTCAGACAAAATATTTCTGTAGACTTCTGAGTTAATTTTGCTGCTGCCATCATGTGTTACATCATTAATGAAGATTAATGAGCCTGTTCCAGAAGAAGTGATGAAAGCCCAAGCCATTACATTACTTGTGTAATGTGTACTATTATGTACACCTGTGTACACTGTGTTTCAGATGAGCTTGTATGTTTGGGATCATGAGCAGATCCTTTCTTTCTCCAAACTTTAGCCTTTCCATCACTTTGGTCCATAAAATCAGTCCATAAAACCTTGTCTCAGAATTTTTGAGGCTCGTCTCATATTCTTCTTGTTAATGAGTGGTTTGCATCTTCTGGTGTAGCCTCTGTACTTTTGTTCATGAAGTCTTCTGCTAACAGTAGATTGTGATACCTTCACTCCTGCCCTCTGGAGGTTGTTGCTGATGTCACTAACAGTTGTTTTAGGGTCTTTCTTTACAGCTGTCACAATGTTCCTGTCATCAACTGCAGATGTTTTCCTTGATCTACCCGTTTGAGGTGTTACTTAGTACACCAGTGGTTTCTTTCTTCCTCAGGAGACTCCAAATGGTTGTACTTGCTATTGCCAGAGTTTGTGCAATGGTTTGATTGATTTTTCATCTTCTCTCAGCTTCACAATTGCTGGTTTTTCCCCCATAGACACCTCTCTGGTTTTCTAACTAACTATAAATGCAGTCTGCACGGATCTGAAACTGAGCGCAGACATTCAGTGCTATTTATTGTTTGAATAATCAGTTAATAGGACACACCAGGGCAACAAAACACACCTGTCAGTCACATGTTCCAATACTTTTGGTAACATGAACAATGGGTGGGTTCAAACAAAAGGTGCTATCTTCTAAGTTGTGTATCAGATCCAGATGAAAATACCTTTAAATAAAAGCTGAAATGTTAATCTCTCATCTCATATTCATCTTTTGATGTCAAACCCAAATGTTTAGTCTACAGCAAAAATAAAGGAATTGGCCTCACTGTTCCAATACTTTTGGAGGGCACTGTATGTTATGTTTATATATCAAATATACCTGTATTTATATGTAATATAAATTACTTGAATATAAATATATACATGTAAATATTTTCAAAATATATACTGTATGTGTGTGTATTTATATATACATAATAAATATAAACAGTACACACACATATATTATGTAAACAAAAATGTTGGATGCGATTAATCGCTTGACAGCATTAGTTTATATATATTTTACAATTAAATATATCGTAAACTTAAAAGCTGTAATACTTTAACTGTATACTTTAAATTTGATTACTGTTGTGTTTTTGTACACTTTAAATATCTGAATGTTTACTGAATGTTGCAGTTAGATATCTGAAAAATATCAAGAAACATCAAACAAAAATATTGCAAGGCTACATGACATTGCTGTGTTTCTTAATATTGGCATTAATATGTAAAAACTCTTTAAATAAATCAATGTCTTGAAAGGCATAACAGTTGTTTCTTTGTGGTTTCAAAGCTGATATCAAGAGTTGTCGTATTATACTTTTATACTGGTATTTACGTCTGAAATTTCAGTATTGTGAAAACCTATTCTTGTTTAAATGTGAGCAAACTGGATTTTATTTGTGTACCATATCTGTGTTTGCATTTTTTTGTTGTGTTTTTTCTGTTCAGGGAACAGAAGCAGGTCCATATTGGAAATGTGTGTTTCTCACCTGTGTGTGATCGGGTGTGTATTTTCAGGTTCTCCAGGCGTGAGAAACTCTTGTGGCAGGTAGGGCAGTGATGAGGTTTCTCGTTGGTATGAGTACGGATATGAATCAGCATCTTGTACCTGCAGTAAACAAATGGATCCCGGATTAATGCTTATATATTGTTTGTACACCATCCAAGAGCAAACATCAGACAGGGATTAAAGTTAAAGTTTCTCAATATCTTGGAGAGGGTGGAATTCTAACTGCTTCATCCTTAAAACCTATGAATGTGTGCATGTTGTCTGACCTGGCATTAAAGCCTCTCCCCTTGCGCGCGCAGCCCTCCCAGTGGCAGCAGTATCCTGAATTCTTCTCTGGTTTCACATGCGAGTCATTCACATGGTCCACCAGATCCTGCAGGGTCTCGAACAGCAGATGGCACTACAGAGTAACGATAGAGAGTATAGCAGGAGCAGGGAGGAAGATAAGGAGCACAAAATGAATAGATTGTGAATAGCTCTTTTAATATCTAATATCATGCACTTAAAGAAAAAGTTCACCCAAAAATTTAAATTGTTATCGTTTATTGTTTATTGTCATCTCAAGCTGTTCCAAACTTTTTTTTTTTTTGATCTAATGAACACAGAGGAAGCTATTTTGAGAAATTTGGTTAATAACTTGGCAAACAACTGGGTAAACAATTGAGTATTTTTTTCCATACTATGGAACTTAAAGGGATAGTTCACCCAAAAATAATTATAATTATCAAAAGATATTTTTTGATGAATTCCGAGAGCTCTCTGACCCTCTATAGACAGCAAGGATCCTAACACGATCAAGGCTCAGAAACGTAGTAAGGAGATCGTTAAAATAGTCCATGTGACATCAGTGGTTCAAACGTTATTTTACGAAGCTACGAGAATACTTTTTGTGCGCAAAGAAAACTAAAATAACGACTTTATTCAACAATTCGTCTCCTCCAAGTCACCCTATAGCGCTATAGTGTATGCAATGTATGTACATGGATACGTTGTTTATGTTCAGATCAAAGCATAAACAACGTAAACAGCGCATCCACGTACGATGCTGCTGACACGGAACAGCATACATTGTTTACATATTTTTGGTTGAACTATACCTTTAATGGCTACCGTCAGCTGTTTGGTTACCCACATTCTTCAAAATATCATCTTCTGTGTTCAGCAGAAGAAAGAAATGGATAAAGTTTGCTTTGCACTTTCTGTTTGGAGTGGATTAGGGGCACTAAGTAGATTCTTGGTAGTTTGTAACTGGTCTCTATGATATTCTGGTCTCTAAACATGGCTTGGGTCTTTCTTTTAAAGTAAACCTAAGGTATTTTTACAGATTTAGTTGCTAAAATTGACTCATCTGTAGAACAAATAGTGCTACATTATTTCCTGTTTCATGATATATTTACTGTTTTCACTTGGAAACATATTGTGGAAGTGAAATGCATTTCATTTCGTCTATCATGGCTCAAAACAGTAATACCAGCTCTCTCTCACTCACTTTTAGCCAGCGGCAGGCCAGCTGTTCGTCACTCGAGGGCTCAGGGGAGTTCTGACCAATCAGCATCGAGGAGGGCAGGCGCAGGGGACCGTCTGCACCAATCGGCAGAAAGAACTGGAAACCTGGAGGTGGAGAGGCGCTGTCCTCATGGTACGTGGTGCTTTCGGATTCCTGAAGAAGTAGAAGGGCTTATGTATCAGTAATTCATTTCTCATCTTGGTTGGAAAGTAAGAGACCACCTCATGGCCGAACAAGTCCAAATTATATAAATATACATGTATACATGTAAATATTTTCAATATATACAGTGGGTACGGAAAGTATTCAGACCCCCTTCAATTTTTCACTCTTTGTTATATTGCTGCCATTTGCTAAAATCATTTAAGTTAATTTTTTTTCCTCATTAATGTACACACAGCACCCCATATTGACAGAAAAACACAGAATTGTTGACATTTTTGCAGATTTATTAAAAAAGAAAAACTGAAATATCACATGGTCCTAAGTATTCAGACCCTTTGCTGTGACACTCATATATTTAACTCCGGTGCTGTCTTTTTCTTCGGATCATCCTTGAGATGGTTCTACACCTTCATTTGAGTCCAGTTGTGTTTGATTATACTGACTGGACTTGATTAGGAAAGCCACACACCTGTCTATATAAGACCTTACAGCTCATAGTGCATGTCAGAGCAAATGAGAATCATGAGGTCAAAGGAACTGCCTGAAGAGCTCAGAGACAGAATTGTGGCAAGGCACAGATCTGGCCAAGGTTACAAAAAAATTTCTGCTGCACTTAAGGTTCCTAAGAGCACAGTGGCCTCCATAATCCTTAAATGGATGACGTTTGGGACGACCAGAACCCTTCTTAGAGCTGGCCATCCGGCCAAACTGAGCTATCGGGGGAGAAGAGCCTTGGTGAGAGAGGTAAAGAAGAACCCAAAGATGCACTGTGGCTGAGCTCCAGAGATGCAGTCGGGAGATGGGAGAAAGTTGTAGAAAGTCAACCATCACTGCAACCCTCCACCAGTCGGGGCTTTATGGCACAGTGGCCCAACGGAAGCCTCTCCTCAGTGCAAGACACACACACAAAAAAAAGAAAGGACTCCAAGATGGTGAGAAATAAGATTCATGGTCTGATGAGACCAAGATAGAACTTTTTGGCCTTAATTCTAAGCGGTATGTGTGGAGAAAACCAGGCACTGCTCATCACCTGTCCAATACAGTCCCAACAGTGAAGCATGGTGGTGGCAGCATCATGCTGTGGGGGTGTTTTTCAGCTGCAGGGACAGGACGACTGGTTGCAATCGAAGGAAAGATGAATGCGGCCAAGTACAGGAATATCCTGGACGAAAACCTTCTCCAGAGTGCTCAGGACCTCAGACTGGGCCGAAGGTTTACCTTCCAACAAGACAATGACCCTAAGCACACAGCTAAAATAACGAAGGAGTGGCTTCACAACAACTCCCTGACTGTTCTTAAATGACCCAGCCAGAGCCCTGACTTAAACCCAATTGAGCATCTCTGGAGAGACCTAAAAATGGCTGTCCACCAACGTTTACCATCCAACCTGACAGAACTGGAGAGGATCTGCAAGGAGGAATGGCAGAGGATCCCCAAATCCAGGTGTGAAAAACTTGTTGCATCTTTCCCAAAAAGACTCATGGCTGTATTAGATCAAAAGGGTGCTTCTACTAAATACTGAGCAAAGGGTCTGAATACTTAGGACCATGTGATATTTCAGTTTTTCTTTTTTAATAAATCTGCAAAAATGTCAACAATTCTGTGTTTTTCTGTCAATATGGGGTGCTGTGTGTACATTAATGAGGAAAAAAAATGAACTTAAATGATTTTAGCAAATGGCTGCAATATAACAAAGAGTGAAAAATTGAAGGGGGTCTGAATACTTTCCGTACCCACTGTATATACACATGCATGTGTGTGTATTTATATATACATAATAAATATACACAGTACGCACACATATATTATGTAATACAATCATTTAACTGTGTTGTTCAAAATCAACTAAACCATTTGAAAAATGTTGCAGAGTTTGAGGTATAAGTTACTCACTGAGGCCAGAAGAGGTGCTGTGGGGCTCCAGCTAGTGCCGCTGTCGATAGGAGAGGGTGGTGAGGGAGAGGAAGATGGAGACAGACTCAGATCTACCACCGTGGATGATGAAGAATCTGACATGTCCTTGTCAGCTGCATCTGGAGATAAGAAGAAATTAGGTTAGTTTTTGTACAACTGAGACTGTTATTGACTGTCAGACTCTAGATTAGTGAGGGTTTTTAGTGACTCTTTCTGTGGTTACACGGTTACGCCAGTAGGTGGTAAAAGTCACAATAAGTGAGCCGCTAATTCATTAATTGAATCAATTTGTCCAAGCACACTGATTAATTCAGGAATGAAACAAGTGACTGTCTTTTTTAGTGAATCATTGAATCAGTCATTCAACTCATTTGTTCAAAACCTTTGAGGAACGAAACATGTACCCAGATGACCTACTACTTCTGGTAGATTCTCATTTGTGGCTCTGATGAATATTTTACTATCATATGAGGCTACAGGAGAGGAGTTGTAATGTCAGTGAAATGACTCATTTGTTGGTCACATGACAATGATAACAAGACAAATGTAGTGCGTCTGAATTACATTCATATTACACACATTCATATTATATAGAACAAGGTTTTTTAACAGTTGCAAAGTAATTACTCATTCAAAAGAAGTGCCTATTCAGTGAATATGCTTTTTTGGATGCAGCCACGTGTCATTGAATCGTTCACTCAACATTTTGTTTAAAACAGCTGATTCATTTAGGAACTAAACAAGTGACTGTCTTTATGATCGAGTCATTGCATCCTTCATTGAACCAATTTGTTAAAAAACGCTGATTGATTCAGGAACGAATCAAGATACTGAATCAAATCACTGAATCAAATCACTGAATCATTATTCAGCTGATTTGTTCAAAAACTCTGATTCATTGCAGGAATGAAACAAGTGACTAAATAATCCATATTACTGTAAATCAATCTCATAAATTGTATTATCATCACGTTAAGACGTATATGACTGTATGCATGTTATAACCGTAGTGATATGTGTTTCATCTATAGTTTAGTTATGTAGTGGTTTGTGTGGTCAGTTGACTAACCAGGGCTTTTGGCCTTGTGCAATGTGCGGGATATTCGAGCACGAGAAAAGTGCAGCGGGGCACAGATGGACGTTCTGAGCGTCCTGTCGCGGCCAGAGGGAATCTTCAAGTCCAGGGGCTCGTCCAGCGACAGCATGGCTTTGATCCAATAGGCCTGAGAAAATCAAACCATATTATCTGTATATATATATATATATAAATATTGAAAAAATAAGTTTTTTTTTTTCATTACAACTCTTCACAGTGGCACATACACTGACAGCTGTGATTTTGCAGCTTATTTTGTAGAAGGAAATAACCTCTCTCTCCCTCACACATACGCAGACACACTCCCACACACGTGCAGCTCCGAGTTCTCTTCAGCAACTGTAAGTCATTTACATTTCTTTCTGCCAGACAAGTCACGCACACACACAAATGAACACACACACACACACAAGCAGTTCATCACACCAGCAACCCCACTGCAGTCAAAACATGCAAAACTCATTACAGAGATATATAGATCTGAGTTCTTTGCTTTCCTTCATTCTTTTCCTCCCGTCTCGGTTTCTTTCTGTGATGCAGAGGAAAAGTTGATGAAGACTGGGCCTTTGGCTGCACAAATATGTACAATTATTTGTACAAAAGTCTAAGACCACTAGGTGAAATTAGGAATGCACCATAGTTCAAATTCTGGTTGATAGTTATTTTTAGTGTTGGGGTAATGCATTACTATAGTAGGCTAACTCGAGTTACGTAATCAGATTACTTTTTTCAAGTAAGTAGTAAAGTAATGCATTACTTATAAATTTGACACAAAAAGCACCTGGGTTAATTTAATGGTAATGCAAATTACTTTGTTTTCCCATTTATTCATTGACTGTCTCCTGTCTCCCGTATTGAGAGTATTTACTTTTAAGTACTTTCCATAAATATTTAAGTAACGGTTACTTTATTATGGAATAACACAATATCATAATGCATTACTTTTAAAAGTAACTTTCCCCAACACTCATCATTTTCAGGTTATGGCTGATATTAAAATTCTTTACTATTTTCTATAAATACATATATAAAACTAAAATCAATCATCCAACATAGTGTTTGTTCATCAGAACAGATTTAGCATTATATCACTTGCTCACCAATGGATGCTGTGCAGTGAATGGGTGCCGTCAGAATGAGAGTCCAAACAGCTGATAAAAACATCACAATAATCCACACCATTCCAGTCTATCAATTAATGTCGTGTGAAGCGAAAAGCTGCATGTTTGTAATTAACAAATCTATCAAGGCATTTTAACTTCAAACCATTGCTTCCCGGCTAAAATGCAAATCCATAATCTATAAAATTGTTTTCTCCAGTAAAAAGTCGTATTGTCTGAATCAGGTGAGAAATACCCAGACAAAGCACGTCTCACTTTGAAGTGAGAGGACAACAGGGGATGGACATTTTCACTGGAGGAAGTATTATTATGGAATATGGACTGAAGCAGTGGTTAAACTTTAAATGCCTAAATTATGGATTTGTTTCCTACAAACATGCAGCTTTTTCCTTCACAATGCATTAATTGATGTACTGGATTTGTGTGGATTATTGTGATGTGTGTATAAATTGTTTGGACTCTCAGTCTGACGGCACCCATTCACTCAAGAGGATCTATTGCTGGGCAAGTTATGTAATGCCAAATTTCTCTAAATCTGTTTGGATAAAGAAATATTCTCATTGTCACTGAGTGTGAATAATGTTTCAGAAAATCTTTAACTACAAGTGAAAAAGTGACTTTTAAAGCACACCCCCACTGAACGTCCTCTCTTATGGTGATGTGCATTACATAAACATTCATCTAACCATATAATTATTTTCTTCACTTACACAGGAATGAGGAAGTACAGCACCTTCAACACACCCCCACATTCATCATGACCCAAAGTTGTGTTTTTTTCTTACAGAGAACATTCCCACTGTTGAAATGTTGATCTCGGAGTAAACACTTGTGGCTTTTCATTTTCAGCTCCTCCTGCATGCTTTCTTTTCCTCACTCCTCTGATATTACACAGTATTGCAAAAGGTTTGAGAGCTGAACACTTCCACTCGTCTCCATACCTCCTTCACTCTCAGTCTCTGGGATGGGGGTTTGTTTTCAATCTAACTTCTTCCTCGAGCTCCACCCTTACTTTCTGGGCTTTATATACACGCCAAGACTGAGACATACAAACACCACAAATATTGCACACATTTCTGAATGTCGACCTCCTGGTAACATTCAACAGGTTTTCAAATGGATTTTGAGTAGCTGCTTTCCAATGCGTCCAACCGCAATGACAGTGAGGTGGTGTTTTTGTGAGGACACTGAGGAAAAGAGACAAAATGTTCAAATGATGGAATAAACCTTTTCTTTTTTTTTATTTTGGAAAGAAATTCCACCCAAAAGTCTTTTAAACATGTGCTTTTATGATTATATTCTCCACACAGACACACACAAGGTCACTCTTTCTCTATTCTGTTTCTCATTCCTCCACATCTGCAAGTGTCTGAAATTCTGGCCCTTTACCTCCTTTTGTTGACTCACATCGAAAAGCAGTGGGTGATCATTCCTTTCCTATTTCTCTTTTTCACTCCCTCCGTGATGCAATCCCATTATTTAGCCTGCAATCTCAGTGTCTGGTATGAGAAAGAGCCAAAAAAAAAGAAAGGATGGAGTGCTAGTGTATCTCACCAGGAGTTTTTCTTTTTACTTTTTAATAGCATCCTCAAATATGATATATATTACTTATAAATAACAAGTAATAATTCTTATATTAAAAACAAACTGATCATTTGAAACAACATGACATGAATTTATGTAATTTATTTTACCATTTATTTAACCATTTAATTTGGTGGCAACACAATAAATTAATAAAAAAAAAAAATATTGTTACTATTACTTATATATTATTAGTAAATATTTATGCAAATAAAATATATATAAAAAGTGTCATTTGAAATCATCTGCTTTGTATAACATTCCTAGTTTAATTTACGTAACTTATTTAAATATTATAAATATACTAACTTATATATTACTACTAATAATTTATATATAAAAACAATTGAGACAATATTACATTATGTAATTAATATATTTATTTAACCATTTAATTTGGTGGCAACAAAATAAATAAACAAATAACATTGTGTTTATATGCTACTATTACTTCATATTATTTGTAATTATGTATTTAAAATGTATATTAAAAGTGCCATTTGAAATTATATACTGCCTTGTATAATTTTTTTTCTAATCTATTAACTTTATTGGTGAATTTATTTAACCATTTAATTGCTATATCAAATCATCATTGGTTTATATGTCATATAATTGTTTTTTAAATTCAATGACATTGTCCGGAAAAAACCTGATCCGAATTTTTTTATGACGGACAAAATTTTCAGAGGCAGTGTGTAAACGTGATTCACACAACATGAGGTCATGTTTATTTTTCAACATGCGAAAATTTCGGACTCGGTGTGTAATGGCCTTTACTGTTCATTATTTTTTTTTCTCTCCGATTTTCTGAGGACCCCCTTAAAAACACTCTCTGCCATTCATCCATAACAGGATGAGGGTGGAGAACAAAACACGGCTAAATAATGAATCACTGATGAGGAAGAAACAACAACATCCTACAGAAGGCAATAAGCGCCACATTGCTCCCTCTATTTCTTTCTTCATCACTCCTTCACTTTCCACCCCCTGCATCTGGCAACAGAACAAGGTCAACACAGTCTCCCCTCCTCTAAAATTCCCATTCCTTCTTCTCCCCTTCTCTCTCGCTCTCTCTCTCTCCGTATAGTCTGTCATTCAGACACACACACACATTCCTCTGGCCACAGCAGATTCACCCAATTTGTTTCCACTGCGCTTTTAAGTGTACATTAGAATGCAAAGAGAAGGCCAAGCTCATAAACAATAACAAGAACCAGCTGCGGACCCAACGCAGCAATTGTGCGCAGTTTCTCCATCGACGTAGAGCGAAGAGGAAGTCTGAGAGAACGGTCATGGCTGAGAATCAAATGGACGGTGTGGATTAAGTGCAATTCCAAAAATTTTCAGACATCATTTTCTCTCTTCTCGCGCTCTCATATTTCTCTGCTCCCTCGCTCTCTTTTTCCATGCCTTTTCTCCTCCCCTTGGATTGCTCATGATTCGTAAAGGCCTCCAGGAACTCTGTCCAACCTCAAACTCAAGCCAAAGGGGGGAGAGATTGAGAAAATAGAATGAGACGTAAGGGTTGATGAAGAGAAAAAGGGGGGCGGGAGCTCAGGAATTCTGTTTCTTTTGGAAATGAACAGATATATTGCTCAATATCGTGTGTTTATGCTGTACGTCCTCGTATAGGTAAAGTTAAACAATGAACTAATGGAGATGAAGAATTCCAGAAGCAGCCATTGGTGGTTGGTGTTTCACAAGAAAAGAATGTGTGGTTTCATCTCTCCCTTCTGTCTTTCCTCACCCATTCTCTCCAGCAAACCCAACGAACCCCAACGCAAAAGCGAAGACCACATTATAAGTCAAAACTGATGTATGACCGACACATCCCTCAGAAATCGCAGCAAACAATGTCTCACGACCCACTGAAACATTCATACGCATACTCCCTCAGCCACACATTCATCCACAATCTGTCTCTCATTCCATTCCTCAGACCCTCTGTTAATGTTGCAGTTTGTTGCATCAGGACTGGGCTTGGCATTGCACCGAGAACCTCCCAAAGTACTGCCATAACCACCATAGACATTGAGCTGGACACGGCAAACGCCCACATATTCGGATTAGCAGTCATAAGTAGGGGGTTTTTCAATAAGCGATTTTTAAATGCACAATTGGTAGACTCCAATCTTGATTATTTGGATGCATCTGTGAGATATGTGAGCATTGATGAACCTAGGTAAAGGTAGATGGCATACAAAATAGTTTGCAAATAAAAAAATTTGTATATATAAAAACAGTACACATGGCTTGTAAAAATTAAGACTTGCTTTAGGACCTTTAACGGAATGTACTTTGTTGTTGTCGTTAGCGAAAAATTAATTATGGTGTATTTATGTCTCTTAAATTAGATATTTATCCCATTATGTTACTGGAGCTAAAATGGTCAAAAGTAAACATGTTGTTTTCAGTTACCAAGCTAACAGTTTAGCCAACTAGTTTAGAGTTAAATGGTACAAAACGCTTTTCTGATTTGCTACGACAAGATATCACAATAACGTTGGATGAGATCTTAATTTGCCCCGAGATAATATTGAAATAAACCTCATCAGGACACAAAACATAAGGGTCTTGTTTCCTGCAGAAGGGGTTAAGTTAGCAAGCTAACAAATTAGTTTACTAGTTTAACATTAAATGGTTATGACAAGCTTTTCTGATTAGCTACGACAAGATATCACAATAACGCAGGATGGGATCTTAGTTTGCTGCGACAAATAAACCCCAAGAGTTAAGGGTCTTGTCTCATGCTGAAGTGGTTAAATTTCAAGCTAACAATTTAGCCAACTAGTTTAAAATTAAATGGTTATTTGATTAGCTCAGACATATCACAATAGCGCAGGATGGGATCATAGTTGGCCCTGACATAAATGCAAAATAAACCCCATCAGGACAAGAAACATAAGGGTCAGGACTGACCAATCAGCATCAAGTATTCTAAAGCACCTTGTAAAATGACATCATATTACAGCATCTAAAACACAAATAACTCCCACCCACCCGCTCAGGTGTCCTCTGTTCACACCTGTAGCTGCCCTGACATGACTGTCATATATTATATAACACCAATAATTTACCAAACCTATTCCTTGTTGAGTGGTATTCCATATCTATTCAACATTAAAGAAACTGGGTCAGACTGTCTGGATAAAACTTACGCAAAATAACACACACACACACACACACACACACAAGCTTAATGCTTTTCTAGACGTGAGCTGATACAGACTGTGCTTGTCCAGATGCGCGCGACGGGTTTAAGGTTACCTCAATAAAGACGCTCCTCTGTTTCCCAAATACTTGACGAGTCGAAGCGCGCGGTCCGTTTAACGCTTAATCGCCGTTTAATCGCCAGATGTCTTCATCAAAAACACCCCTGGATCCAGCAGACCGTTTCCAACTCACGCATAACACGAAAGGCTATACTTAGACCAAAAACGCAAACTGTTGCTATCAGGATAAATTGTCAGGAAAGGTAGAATTTAGTCAAGTTGCTATAAATCGTTCTAAAATAAATAGATTTCAGAGGAGCATCGTTTGCTTACGACGCCTGTCTACTGTCTCCTTCCTCAGTCAGAAAAACAGACGGAGGGAGAGGGAGGAGAATAAGACAAGAGGGTGGAGGACATGAAATGATGATTCTTTATTTTCCTCCAGATGTGCTCTCTCTCTCTCTCTCTCTCATATTACTGTATTATTCTCCCTCCATCAATCCCGCCCTGCTGTGTGACCCCGCCCCCCACGGAGACGTACGTAACGACGTCTTTCTCACGGCGTGAAAACGGTCTGACTCCGGTTTCAGGTGTCTTGCCGTATCCTCAACTCAACTCTCACTTTGCTTGTGTAACGGGAAAAGACATGAGAAAAACATTCTAACTTTGCTTACTTTAAAGACATTAATTTAAAAAAGGTTGCAACATGTAGCCTATATTCATCTGGATTTCTCATTTCTGTTTCAACCAACAAATGTTTAAGTTTCTGTGCAAATTAGCCAAACAAAAAATAGTCTAATTGTAGGCTATTGAATGATAATTATAAGGCACTATAAGCTGCAAGAATACCATTAGCCATGTCTCAAAGTAAATAAATAGCACTGTATCTGGTGGTCACCTGAGGTGCAAATGTTTTGGTCCCTCCAGTGAGCAATTGAATATTCCTCCACAGATTATAGACTGTTTGTGAGCAGACCTCACAGTTGAATGTTACTAGGAGCTGTGTGTTCTAGTGGCAGAAAAACAGTGGTTACAAGTTGAGGGAAATGGGCAAAATCCACGGAATAAGAGAAAAATGTCTTCTTGTGCCTTTGGATTTCAGAAACAGGATGCAAAAAGGATTTTTTTTATAGTATACCATTGTCAAAGATGCCCTATGAAGCTTAATGCAGTTGCTTTTGGTTGCAAGCTGACCAAATTTGACCTGAATTTGACAAACAATATACCTGTAGATCTACATAACATGTAAACATTAGTATTAGCCCACAGTTACAGCATGATATCATCTTTAAAACTATAGATCATTTGGTAACGCTTTAGATTACAACCAGCAAAGAACTACGTAAGTATACTGAATTTACAGTGTATGTTTCTGTAATTATAGTAAAGAACGTACGTGTAGGTATAAGGGAACAATGTGTTACATTTGGGAAATAAGGGGGTAACAACCAGATATGCAACCTGCAAAGAACTGCGTAAGTAAACTGAAGCTGCAGCGTAACGTTTTTGTAATTATAGTGTAGGGGAATAATATGCAACGTTTGGGGAATAAAGGGGTAACAACCTGTAAAATTACAAATCATTTATAATTTAAGTATTTTGAAACTAAGGGGTACCTATTCTAATATTACGTGGTATGGCCTAAACAATAATCTTATGTTTAGGAGTGATTTAGAAAGACAATATTCTTTGTATAATTTTATACTGGTATTTTATCATAGGCCTAGGTATTTTTAACCATTCTATTATTGAAAAACAAAACTGGACATCTAGTGAAATTAGTTAATGAGTTTCTGCTATGATTTATAATTCACAAGTCAGCTTACCTTATGAAAGCTTATTCGAGTCACCAGCAACTATCACCAAATAACTTTGCATGATACAACATTTGTATTTCAGTGGGTGTATACTGTTGTTTTTATAGCAAAAAAAACGGAGGCTACAGTTCACATGGGCTCACCCAAGATTGGAGAAACGTTGCCTGGTCTGATGAGTCTCGATTTCTGCTGCGACGTTCAGATGGTAGGGTCAGAATTTGGCATAAAGAACATGAAAGCATGGATCCATCCTGCCTTGTCTCAACGGTTCAGGCTGCTGGTGGAGGTGTAATGGTGTGGGGGATATCTTCTTGACACACTTCGGGCCCCTTAGTACCAACTGACCATGTCCATCCCTTTATGACTACAGTGTACACATCTTCTGATGGCTACTTCCATCAGGATAATGCACCATGTCACAAAGCTCAAATCATCTCAGACTGTTTTCTTGAACATGATAATGAGTTCACTTTTCTCAAATGGCCTCCACAGTCACCAGATTTCAATCCAATAGGATGTGGTGGAACGGGAGATTCGCATCATGGATGTGCAGCCGACAAATCTGCAGCAACTGCGTGATGCTATCATGTCAATATGGACCAAAATCTCTGAGGAATGTTTCCAACACCTTGTTGAATCTATGCCATGAAAAATTAAGGCAGTTCTGAAGGCAAAAGGGGGTCCAACCCGGTACTAGCAAGGTGTACTTAATAAAGTGGCCAGTGAGTGTATGTATTAGGATTTTACCGTTGTGGTCCACGTCCTCAAGCACCATTTTGACTTACTTCAGTTCCCGGCTTTACTGCTCAATGTTGTGAGAACATACTCAGACAAAACTCTCCAGTTTTAAAAGAACACATTCCAGTCAGTTTCAAAAATCTCTCTCCTCTTCGCTTCTATTAGTTTTCTTGTATTTTTGACACATATTCCTGTCATGAACACCGCAAACACGGATAGACTCGTTATTACATATTATTCCCTTATACTTACACGGAGGTACTCAATAGGTACACTATAATTACAAACAAGTTACTCTGTAAATTCTGTTTACTTACGCAGTACGTTGCGGGTTGTAATCTAAAGCGTTACCAATCATTTAAACATATATAATTCTGACTTTTTTTCTCCCAATTGCAAGTTTGTATCGCCAAATTCAGCCATTATAACAATTCTGAGTTTCTCACAGTTCAGATTGTTCTTCTCAGAATTGTGAGGTATAAACTCGGAATTGCAAGAAAAATAGTCAGAATTGTAAGATGCAAACTGGAAATTATTTTTTTTACTCTTTAATTCCCGTGGCTTCCATACACCGCCACTGCAGAACTGTCATTTTCTGCCACCAAGTTGGCTCGTCATCGCTGTTTGCAAACATCCAAATGGTCTATTGGTCTTAAAGTACATTGTATTGCCATGTTAAAATGTCCAAAAACATGGTAATACTTGCATTTTTAGTACTTTATTTTTGATAGTTTAAATGTCTAGTCAATAAACGTCTGCCATCTGTTGGTCACCTGAGGTACTAAAATTAAATTCACCACCTTCAGTTTTTTTCAAATTAAATTCACCTTTAGTTCTTTATGTTTTCAGATTTAGTCCCCCTGAGTGAACAACTGAATCTTCCTCCACAGATTATTAAACCCAGCTACCCAGAAACGGTTACAAATAGGCAAAGGTTAAAGGCCGCCTGATTGGAGAAGGCAGCTGTTCCCAGTGCTGACGCTTGTGCAAATGCTCCGTGAGCGCCGCCCCACCCCCAGACCCTCCGCATGCCCTCTTGCCTCTCTCGAGGGTATATATAGCCTGAGAGGGGTCCTAGACAGCCCTGGCAGTCAAAATGAGGCTTTTCCTCCCCGTCTGCTGCCTGCTGCCTCTACTGGCACTCGCCATTGCAGGTAAGAAGTTTAAAAACTGGATTCAAACGCAGGTGCACTGCTGAACTAACAGCTGCAGGTGACTTCTGCATGTACACAGCTGAAGTGTGAAGTTAAAGGTTTTAGTAACAGTGATTGGTCATTCGCCTGGGAGTATTAGTCCTCAACATAAGTGTCTGAAGTCCAAGATCAGATTGCTTGTCCTTGGTGGGGATGAGCGCCCCTGCATCTGCCTGCTTGTATTCATAGTTTGTGTATGGAGAAGTGTTTTACAGAATATAACGGTTTCTTGTCTTGTTGTTTTTATGAACTGAAATATGTAAGTTAGTCAAATTGTTCTTTGATTCCTTCACTTAGAATCATCAAGTGCACTAAAGTACAACATGTTCAGTACAACTGAATTTCAGTTTCTGGATGGCATGTACTGTATGTGTAGTGCCGGCAAAAGTGTTTCTGGGAGTCATTCTCACTGATTTCAGGGCTTGCGTAGAAACATAAAGCCTTGAAAAACTGAACGACCTCCTTGTTACTCCATTGAATTATGTAACTTTTGATAGGTATGGAAATGTCTCATAACAGGAGATATCATCTGCTGTGCTCAGTTTATACCAGGATTATTATAGTTAACTAAAATCATTAGGGGAAATAATTGTTAGATGAAATAACATGAACGTTAAAGGGTTAGTTCACCCCAAAATGAAAATTATGATATAACTTACTCACCCTCATGTCGTTTAAAACCCATAAGACCTTCATTTATCTTCGGAACACAAATTAATATATTTTTGATGAAATCGAAGAGCTCTCTGACCCTCAGCAATGCAACTGAAATGTTCCCAGACCCAGAAACGTAGTAAATACATCGGTAAATAAGTCCATGTGACATCAGTGGCTCAACTTCAGTTTTGCAATGCTACGAGAATCCTTTTTTTTTGCGCAAAGAAAACAAAAATAACAATTTACTCAACTGTTCTTCTCCCCCGAGTCACATAGTCTGCCATTTTAGAGAGTATCACAATGCATACGCATGCTTTCGTCTAAGCGTAAACAATGCTTCATACGAAGCTTTCATTCATGCGCGCACTTTCCCCCAGAACGTAAACAATGCTGATTGTGTCAAATACGTTCTTGGGTACTATCCAAAATGGCAGAACATGTGACTCGGGGGAGAAGAATGGTTGAGTAAATTGTTATTTTTGTTTTCTTTGTGCAAAAAATAAGTATTCTCGTATCATTGTAAAACTGAAGTTGAGCCACTGATGTCACATGGACTGTTTTACTGATGTATTTACTATGTTTCTGGACCTGGGAACATTTCAGTTGCATTGCTGTCTATGGAGGGACAGATAGCTCTCCGATTTCATCAAAAATATCTTAATTTGTGTTCCGAAGATGAACGGAGGTCTTATGGGTTTGGAACAACATGAGGGTGAGTAATTAATGACAGAATTTTCATTTTAGGGTGAACTAACCCTTTAACTGAAAAAAAAAAAAAAAAAATATATATATATATATATATATACACATATAAAAAAACTTTTATTTCAGCTATATAACAAAGCAAATCTCTTATTTTCATTTAGTGTATTCAAGCTGGGATAAAAATGAATAAAAACTAGGCTATACATTAAAACTAAATTACAAAGCTAATTAAAATGACAAATAAATTACAATTACTAAAACTTCAATTAAATAAAAACAGTAAAAACTAAAACTACAGTAAATGTCAAATAATTCTAAAATATTAATCATACACCTCAATTATTAACACACTTTTATAGGTCAATGACTGATAAGAGTGTCCACGATAAAGAAAATCAAAAATCTTTTAAAATTCTACTTTAATATACATACTGATAAGTCGTTAATATAGCTTTAAAAAAAACATTTGATATACTTTTAAAAGTAATATTTTACAATTACCATGAATTATTATTACTTTAGGGAGTTGCACCACATGACCTGAACTGACCTTGCCTTGTCATAATTATTTAAAGACATTTATTGACTTTGACACACATTCATTTTCTATTTTTTTCAATATATTTTTTCTACATGTTGGTTGCACCACATGACTTTATCAGTAACGACACATACCTATGAATTGGAAAACAAATGTTCTTTAAATATTAATAAGTGCAGACTTTTAGTTAAAATACATATCTTTTTAGTAGGTAAATAATAAAACATTTCAAAATACTTTATACACTTTCTCTAAAGCACTTTAATTCTTAAATTATATACAAATAGTGAAATTAATTTTAAGTTAGAAATATAAAAACATGCTCATCACAGAAGAGGTGTGTTATTGTATGTATAAATTGCATTTTAATTGTATTTTTTTTTTAAAAGAGTGTCTAAGTGCAAATAGAAAAGATTTGCTGAACTTGTTTTTTTTTTTTTTCAATAAAAATTAAGGAAATAATCAAAAAGCTGAAAATAAAGTATCGGGTAGGGTTAGGGTAGGGAGGGCTTTATTGTCCCAATAAGGTGGCATCCATTTAATAATTTGAATTAAAATGATCATTCACACTCAATACATTATTATTGCGTTCTGTTTTATAATATACTACTACACTGAGGTGCAGATAATTGCTATTTGCAACAAGTAGTATAAATAGCAGAAAATCTTGCTGTTTTAACATTGTAAATAGAATCCATTGCTATTTGTAAAATGTGCTATTTTCTCTTTGTGTAAATGGCATCTATGCATCTATCTAAAAAAATACTTCCTACATATGAAAAAAATATATTTTGGCGCAGACTGCTGTAGAAATTCTTACAAATTTGAATACTAATTCGTATATCTTTTACTTTAAAATTCATATTCATTGAATTGATGATAGCTGGAATCCTTTGGTCAAAATTGCAATCAACTGTAAGGGAAACTGTTGGTGGCTTTCTTGTCTCTCAGTAGTCAAAGAAAACCGGTTACCCTTGGTGAAATAATTAGAGGCTGTCGCTTCATCTTGTTTGCTTTTAAGTATTATCCTTGTCTGTCCTTGTTCTCTTTCTGCGTCTGTGCAGTCAGGTGGTCAGGCCTAGAGTGCACCATGAAATCAGACACTGTTCGTTGAGCAGTTGCGTGGTCATGCTTCACAGCTACGCTAACACGCCCCCTTGTATTTTCTATCAACATAGCAGCTGTGGACTGTAAGCGTATGTCACAATGCTACTGTCACTACAATCACTATTTATTTCTGTCTTGCAGGCCTTGTAGGGGCAACCATTATGTTAACAGAAGGACTTAAACCTCTGTGCTGCCTTGCTGTATGAGGCCTGTTTTAGCACCGGGGCTTTCCCTGTTACAATCCAGTCACACCAGCCAATTGTATGCAGACATTATTCGCAAGCCAGAGTAAACCGTGTTGCTATACAAACAAATAAAACGTACACAATACTCACATCAGCAAGTTGTACGTACATGCTTTAGGTATATTAAAGCACACAAATACATGAAACCAAATCAACGCACTCTCAAAAAATTTGTAACTATTTTACATTTTGGTAAATTGGTTGCAAATTTGTTAATTTTAGGGGTGGACTTTCAAGCTTTATTTTTTTATTTTCTAAAAAATCATATATTTACGTAAATCATATTGTACAAATTTATACTAAATCGTCACCTCATACAATAGTTATGGTTTTTCATGAGATTGGGTTGAACCAAATAGACAAATTGAAATACAAATGGTCAATAAGTAGGGTGGCCAGATGTGCCGTTCAGATGGGACACGTCCTGGCCAGGATTTTATTATTGCCTAAAACATCCAAAGTAGTTCGATCAATAACATAATTGACCAATCGTGGCGCTGCGCGTGAGAAGATGAGTTCTACAGTGAATGATCAGAGTGATGCAATGTTTGTTCGTTCGTCTGACTTGAAGTGTCGCTGTGCACCAATCAAAAAAGACACAAAGTTAGGCACGAGAGCGATTCCAAAGCATAAGTAGCCGTCATGAATGTCACACAACTATCTACATGCATAGTGCAAACAGCCAAAACCTGTATATTTTAGGCAATATAGAAATCCTGGCAAGGACGCGTCCTGTAAAAATGGCCGAATGCTCATCCTATCAATAACAAAATCTGTAAGTAATAAGAACTAAAAAAAAACAAAAAAAGTGGCAATATATTTCACAGGTTTTGCTATGATGTGATTCACTAAAAAGAACTGGCTCGTAAGAGTCATTCATTCGAACATCAGACTTCACTGGTCAAATTGTGATTCGAATTACTAAAAAGAACTGGCTCGTAAGAGTCATTCACTCGAGCATCAGACTTCGCTGGTTAATCACTAAGGCCCTGTCCCAAATGGAACACTTCATGTGCACTTGCGGTCTTACGGACTTACTGGTGCATCTCAATAAATTAGAATGTCGTGGAAAAGTTAATTTCAGTAATTCAACTCAAATTGTGAAACTCGTGTATTAAATTCAATGCACACAGACTGAAGTAGTTTAAGTCTTTGGTTCTTTTAATTGTGATGATTTAGGCTCACATTTAACAAAAACCCAATCAGTTTGTGACACACAAACTGTGGCACATAGATTCTCTATGGGGTTCAGGTCAGGCGAGTTTGCTGGCCAATCAAGCACAGTAACACCATGGACACTGAACCAGCTTTTGGTACCTTTGGCAGTGTGGGCAGGTGCCAAGTCCTGCTGGAAAAATGAAATCAGCATCTTCATAAAGATTGTCAGCAGAAGGAAGCATGAAGTGCTCTAAAATTTCCTGGTAGATGGCTGCGTTGACTGTGGACTTCAGAAAACACAGTGGACCAACACCAGCAGATGACATGGCAGCCCAAATCATCACTGACTGTGGAAACTTCACACTGGACTTCAAACAACATGGATGCTGTGCCTCTCCACTCTTCCTCCAGACTCTGGGACCTTGATTTCCAAATGAAATGCAAAATTTACTTTCATCTGAAAAGAGGACTTTGGACCACTGAGCAACAGTCCAGTTTTTTTCTCCACAGCCCAGGTAAGACGCTTCTGATGTTGTCTTTGGTTCAGAAGTGGCTTGGTAGCCCTTTTCCTGAAGACGTCTGAGCGTGGTGACTCTTGATGCACTGACTGCAGCTTCAGCTCTCACAAGTGTTTGAATCAGCTTTGCTTGACAGTATTCTCAAGCTTGCAGTCATGCTTTTGCACCTTTTCCTACCCAAATTCTTCCTTCCTGTAAACTTTGCATTTAATATGCTTTGATACAGCACTCTGTAAACAGCCACACCTTTCAGTAATGACCCTCTGTGACTTACCCTCTTTGTGGAGGGCGTCAATGATTGTCTTCTGGATCATTGCCAAGTCAGCAGTCTTCTCCATTATTGTGGTTTCAAAGAACAAGAGATACCCGGAATTTATACTGTATAGGGATGGTTATTAATTGAAACTCAAATGTAAATATTCTAATATTTTGAGATACTGGATTTTTGACTTTCTTGAGCTGTAAGCTCTAATCATCAAAATTAAAACAAAAAAACTTTTGAAATGTTTTACTTTACATGCAATGAATCTAAAATATATGAAAGTTTCACTTTTTGACATAACTTACAAGAAAAAAATGATCTTTTTCACGACATATATAATTTATTGAGATGCACCTGTACAATGGCCGCCGCGTGCGTGTCGTTAAGTCCATGAGACCGTAGGGTGTCCCATTCGTCATTTTAGCATTCAGAAGGGTGCTCACGAGTGCCCCTTTGCAGCCGCTATGCGCCCTTGATCCGCACTTCTGCCGAGCCCATACTGGGGTGAGCTCCGCAGGAGACTTCTGCCTAGTCTCAGCCTCAAGACCCGTTCACACTACAAGCGACACGCAGCAACAAAGCGACACGATCCCATTAATTTCAATGGAGAGCTGGCGATTTCCGGCTGAACATATGAATCATTTGGTGGTGAATTGGTCTACATTGATTGCAATGTATATTTTGCACTTAGTAATGCAGGGAACATGTTCACACTATTTTGGTGTTTTATCTGCATTGGAAACATAACAAAAAATGAATGTCATGAAAATCATTCTGTCATGTTCTTTTTTTCCAGAGAGTAAGAGTCCTTCGTTAAATTTTGCTTAGTGACTACGGCTATCTTCGATAAATCACTCCTCTAGACAAAAGCTGTGATAGCTGTCACACAACCACATAAGATAATGGTTTGACATTCAGTGCTATCAGAAATAAACTGAAGGGAAATGTCATTTTACTATATAAAAGCAGAGAAACTCTTCTTAGTGTAGGCTATTTGTGTCATGAAGACCTACGACTTGGGATCGAGCACCTGTCCGTTTCTGTCCTCACCTCAGAACATGCTGTCGAAGGGGGAAGGGGCTGGTCTGCGTCACTTAGACCTTACTGGAAAAATGCAGATGATCTTATATTATCAAATATATGAATGGTTGGTTTCATTTTGGGTAATTTACCAGTACTAGTGGTATTACTTCAACAAGAGACACTGGAATAATAATACACATAAACATTCCTTCTCCACTGTGACCATAAGCTCCCCAGCCATTGTCTACAAAACAATACCTTTGTGGATAGGCATGGTCCTTGGAGAGCATAGAATTGCTTCTCTTCCTACCACTAGAGCAGGCTCTAATTTAATTAAATCAACATGGTAGAATATGCTATGGAACAGAATGAGCTGTTGAACTTATTATAAAATAGTACAACACCCAAGTTCTGTAACACATCATAACCAGCCTTTCATTTCAGTGACATTTCCAAAAAGAAGTTGTGAGGTCAAATAAATCAAAGTTTCCCTCATCTGCATCTTGATAAAAGTAATTATTTTACATCATATTAGTGTTGTGACAATTATGTAATCATAATCCTGGACTTGTAAAGACAGCAAGCTAGCAATAAAGAGTAACTCATACCACAGTAACATGGCCTTAGGCCTTCAAAATGACTCATGGTTACGTTGATGGCACTCTTGCACTATGACTTTGGCCTAAATACAGCTCTCCTGAGTGTGTGAACATGTGTGTAAGTGTGCAAAACATATCGCATTCACACTGACTAGAGCCAATTCAATTAATTAAAGACTTCTAAGGAACACATAAGCTTGTCAGAGAGCATTTTTACAAGCAAGTGGTCAAATGCCAAAGGTGGAAGAGGTTTATTTGAACTAACTATAGACACTGGTGCCCTCTGCTGTCTGTATGTTGTTGAACTGTTGCGTATGTGTATGGCTAAATCAATTGAGGGTTTGTCATTTGATAGTAATTTAGCATAAAGTCAAAAAAGTGCTTTTGAATGTGCATTGTTTTTACATTTGAATATGGTTTCCATTTTGTAGTCTACTGAAATGGCTGTGTTTAGAAAACACTTCAATCTGCAAAACATTTTACTGGCAAACTAATTAATGCGTCATTATTTACTTGAAAGCAGAGCTGCACTTTTCAATGGAAGCATTTGACATTAAAATTAGAGGTTGAAATCCGGTACAAAGCCACCATGCTAACACCTTTATCAGAGCCGCCTGCCGCCGCGCCGGAGGACAGTATGAAAAATAAACCTTGCTCTGATGATCCACATGAACAGAAAGGACTCGGCGTTCTCTTCTCCTGCCAGCTCTGCTCTATATTTCAGGATGTGAATCACATGAAAAGCATTTAGCTCTCATTGAGAGCATTCATCGCCGCATGAATCACAGAGATGGTTCATCGCCACAGACTCACACATTTGTGCCAGCAGCAGCTCATTTCCGTCACACGCTTGAGGTATTCAGCCAATCACAACGCACTGGATAGCTGGCCAATCAGAGCACGCCTCGCTTCTCAGAACGATGAGCTTTGTAAAAATCGACGCGTTTCAGAAAGGCAAAACATAGAGGAGCAACAATAATATATGTGGAAAATAACGTGTTTTTTTACTTTAAACCACATAAACACATTGCATTACACCAAATACACCAAATATTGTTCTTTTTAGCAATATCCTATGACCGCTTTAAAGCCTGTGTCTGCACAGTAGCGATTTATTTGGATCCTAACTCTTGTCTGCACAGTAGTGATTCATTTATAGGGTGACCATATGGGCCATTTTTACTGGGGACACGTCCTTGCCAGGATTTCTATATTGCCTAAAATATCCATGTTTTGGCTGTTTGCGCTGTACAGATCGATCGTTGTATGACATCCACGAGAGCAATAGAGAGCAGATGGCTCCTTATGCTTTCGAATCGCACTTGCTACAGTACTTCGATGTCATATAACGAACGGTCTGCGCAGTGCCGTTTCAAGTCAAACGAACGAATGAACACATAACATGTTTGCGTATTTGCATCGCTTTGACCATTCTCCGTAGATCCCTCCTTCTCGCACACCACGATTGGTCGAATGTGTACAATGCCTGCACATCATTGGTCGATCATACCCTCAGCAATTATAACAACTGGAAAACAGAGCCAAATACAGAAATCCTGGCCAGGATGTGTCCCGTATGGCCTCCCTATTCATTTGAAGCCTGAGTCTGCGCTTTAGTGAATGTGAGGTGGCGCCGCACCCCGTTTTTATAGCATCAAATAACAAACTAAAAGCAAACTTGCTTGAAGAAAACTTGCTTGAACATACAACGGGATAAGAACTACCTAAAATGATGAAACCATCTTTGGGAAAAATTTGAAGTGTAATTTGGCTCATGTCCCATTTGTTTACATGGAGAGGGCGGGGTTTATGACCTATACTTCAGACAGCCAATATAGCGATCAAAAAGTTTTGGCTTCACTTTTCAGGACATGTGTGGCACACTTGTACTGAAATATCGGCAAACAAAATATATGGGCAAAAAACCTGCGTCAGTATCCATTTTGTGCATACAACATGTCAGCAGTGTGGATGCAATTCACTGTGAGCAAAAATTATGCTAGAGTAGCAACATATAAAATTTGTTTGGCTGAAATATTGAGAGGCAGCTCATTGCAGAAGAACTTTACTACAAAGTTTAACACAACAACCTAAACAGAGTACCAAATCAATTACCCAACTACCAAATTTAATTATTTAAACACTATTTTCAAGTTTTGGTTTTCTGCGGTTTTGGTAAAAAAATCTAATTTGTGCATAATTACTTTTGTCGCCGTTATGTTGTAATATCAAATATGATTCATTCTTCATTCTGTGTGAATGTGCTGAGTTATATTCCATCACATTTTGGGTAATATTATTGTTTTTCTTCCACAGATGCAGTGGAGTCTGAGACTGAGCCACTTGTGCCATTCCAGCTGAAGTCTGAAGGCGAGCTGTTCAACTGCTGTGATGACACAGAGGATATAAGCCAGAGCTCCTCCAATGACACTCCTGCACCGAACAGACCTGTGTGCCAACCCTGTGGCACTGGTGCACATATTGACACCACGGCAGAAGATGTCAGCTCTAATGAAGATGAAGAGGAGGAGGTTGTTTCAGAAGAGAAATCTGAAGAGTTGAATCAAGAGGAGACCTCTTCTGAAGAGATATTTGAGAAGGAGGCACAGGAAGAAGAGGCAGAAGTTGAATTAGATGAATCTAGTGAAGCGGCGGAGGAAGAAGTTCTTGAGGAGGCACGTGAAGAGGTGAAGGAGGAGGAGATCTCAGAGGTAGACAATGATGTAGAGTCACAAATGGTTGTTGAGGAATCTGTGGAAGAAGACGACAAAGAAGATTCTCAGACTGAAGATGAAGCACGTGAAGAAGAGGATCTTGGTCTGACTGAAGAGGAGGTAGTTGAGGAAGAGGAAGTTTTTCAGATTCAAGATGAGACAAGTGAGGACGAGGAGATTTCTCAGACAGAAGATGAGGCAGAGGCGGTTGCTCAGCCTGAAGAGCCAGCGGAAGAGTATTCAGAAGAGGTAACAGAGGAAGAAGCTGATGAAGAGGAAGCTGGAACAGAGGAAGAAGGAGCTCCCGAGGTTGTGGAAGAAGAGCAATCTGTTGAAGAACCAGAAGCCGTTGAAGAAATGGTGGAAACAGAAGCAGCTGACCTAGTTGCAGATGATTTTGAGGATGTTGAAGTAGCACAAGAGGAAACTGTGGAGCTTGTGGAACCAACTCCTGAACAGGTTCAAGAAGATGTTTCTGCACCTGTTGAAGAAACAACAGTGGAAGAAGTGTCAGATGATTTACCAGCAACCAAAGTGTCTGCGAAAGGTACAATATGATTCAGTCAACATAAATGATATTTGACACTTAAAACAAGATAATTGTCGAATTAGAATCATTCAGTACATTTGCAAATATATTTTAGAAAATTGTAAGTTCTAGATTTCGCAACAGAATTTGCCATTCGCCAGCAGAATATAAGATGCTTGATTTAAAAGTGACTTCTGTCTGAGAAAAACAAATTGCTAATGTGGCTGCACCTTTATACTAATGTAAAGTCTAATATATTTAAATGCTTCAGAATCATCATAAAGCCTCTGGTTAAACTCCATTACAGTGAAAATAACCAGAGGGAAGGAACTATATAGTTGTCTCGTCGCCAGTTGGCAGTAGAGGACACTACTGTAAAAGTCAGTTCCTAGTGCTCCTCCACCTGATACTTTGGTCAAAGGTGGCACAGGAATAAACCCACCACCAAAATAACCTAACAGAAATAACCCTTGGCACAAGTCCATTTCCATTCATAGCAATATGTTCTCTGGCCTGCATGGAGGACAGTTTTGTAATAGGGAAGAAATGTTTCTTGTGTCCTTGTGACAGCATGAGAGACAGCTGGCAGGAGGGAATAGACCCCAAGGGGACAGTCTTGGGTTAGCTGCCCACGACTGTAGTCTCTCATGCCTTGCAGCAAGTCAGAGACACCCCCCATTAGCTACGAAGAAACAAAGAGAACACCCCCAGAGTCTGCGAGAGCGGGGGCGGAAGCAGACTCATCGGCTGACAAAAAGGTAACGACTGGACTGGAATTGACTACGAGCAAAGACAGCACAGCGCAAGAGAATACCACAGCAAGCAGAGCAAGCTCTGCCACAGCAAGCAGAGCAAGCTCTGCCACAGCAGCGGACCACAAGCTGCAGGTATGTAGCTGTGGATGGAGGAGAGTAACATCTTTCCGGGGTCTGAGGATTCACCAGGGAAAGAAAAGGTGCTTGAGGGAAGAGAGACCGGGGCCTCGCATCAGTCAAATCAGTCGAGTGAAGCTCACCAACTGGATGAAAACCATAGTTTGGAGGGCATCAGCACCCCCGTCGTGGAAGAGGCGAACTCAAGCACAGAACTAGCGGTGGAACAAACATCAGCGGTGGATCCCACCCAACCTCCCCGACCTGCAGTCGAGCGGAGACTTCCAAGTTGCAGACTGCGTGTGAAGTGGCCCGGTGCTGCGGAGAAAAAGCTGTGGGAAACGGTGAATAAAGATCTGACCCTGTCCCTCGAACAACTTCGAGGCACAGTGGAGAAGAAGTTGGAGAATATGGGAAACATCATCTATCAATATGGAACAGAACGCTTTGGGGTACTAGAGCCGAAAGTTACTAAACAGGCTCCCACTCCACTAGTCTCCAGGAGGCAACAGGAAATCAAGCGCCTTGTGCTAGAAAGGAGACAACTCAGGAAACTTTGGAAGAAGGCCTCGGAAGTGGAAAAGGAGGGCATAAGCACCCTCCAAGCTGACATTAAAACACGTCTGGCATCCCTCCGCAGAGCAGAGAATTTACGGAAAAGGAGGAGGAATAAAGAACAAACAAGAACAAGGTTCTATAAAGATCCCTTCAAGTTCCTGAAAACTCTCTTCACCAAGGAGAAAAGTGGAGTTCTAAGAACAACAAAGAATGACCTGGAGGAGCACCTGAGATCAATGCACTCTGATCCAAAGCGCTATGAACACCTGGCCATCCCTCCAGACATTCCACCAATCGACCCTCCAGAGCATCAATTTGAGATCGGTCCTCCAACGTGGAAAGAGGTGGAGAAGATCGTCCATCGGGCACGAACAGCATCAGCGCCTGGGCCAAACGGAGTCCCATACAAAGTGTACAAGAACGCACCAGATGTTAGCAGGTTTCTCTGGAGCCTCATGAGGACAATATGGCAGAAGAGGATCATACCCAAAGCATGGCGTAGGGCAGGTGGGATCCTTATCCCAAAGGAGAAGGATGCAGCAAACATCAACCAGTTCCGCCCCATTGCCTTGCTTAACGTGGAGGGTAAGATCTTCTTCGGGGTCATTGCACAAAGGATGGCCGAATACCTGTGCAGAAACGAGTATGTGGATACATCGGTACAGAAGGCAGGAATATCTGGCTTCTCTGGCTGCCTAGAACATGCCAGCATGATCTGGCACCAGATCCAAATGGCAAAGATGGAGAAAAGGGACCTCCACGTGATCTTCCTGGACCTTGCAAATGCCTTCGGCTCTGTGCCCCATGAGCTCCTCTGGACTACTTTTGAGTTCTTTAACATCCCGGACACCATCACAACCCTGGTTAAAGGTTACTTTCAGGACCTGCAATTCTGCTTTACTACGCCTGAATTTACCACCTCATGGCAGTGCCTGGAAGTAGGCATTATGGCTGGATGCACCGTCTCTCCCTTGGCTTTCACCATGGCGATGGAGGTCATCATCCGAGCCTCAAAATGGGTTGTAGGTGGGCAAAGACTTGGCTCTTGTCGGCGCCTTCCTCCCCTCAGAGCCTACATGGAAGACATCACCACCCTAACTACCACCGTTCCATGCACCAGGAGGCTACTCAGAAAACTCAAGGAGAACATCAGTTGGGCCCGTATGAAGATTAAACCATCTAAGTCACGCAGCATCTCAGTGGTGAAGGGAGTGCTTACTGACTTGCAGTTCTTCATCGGTGATGACCCAATCCCCACTGTATCTGAGCAGCCAGTCAAAAGTCTCGGAAGGCTTTACGACGCAAGCCTGAAAGACAAAGACCAGGTGAAGCAACTGCGTAATGACATCAATGCAGGCCTACAGGCGATTGACAACACCCAACTACCTGGGAAATTGAAGACCTGGTGCTTCCAGTTTGGTCTACTACCCCGAGTGTTGTGGCCCCTGGCAGTCTATGAGGTGCCCATCACAACAGTAGAGAAGCTGGAGAGAAGAGTCACAGCCCACATCAAGAAATGGCTTGGAGTTCCGCGCTGCCTCACCACCATAAGCCTCTACGGAGACAGCGTCCTCAAGCTGCCCCTCACCAGCCTTACAGAGGAGTTCAAGTGTGCTAAAATACGTCTGCAGATGACCTTGAACGAATCCAAAGATCCAGTGATCAGAGGAAATGCACCGACCCTGGTTACTGGGCGCAAGTGGAGACCAGCAAGAGCAGTAGAGGAGGCAACAGCAGCTCTTAGACATGCTGATATTGTGGGGAACGTGCAGCAAGGAAGAGGAGGCCTTGGACTAACAACTAGTCGCCCAGCCTGGAGAAACGCCACTGCTCCAGCACGGAGGAAGATGGTGGTGGAGGAAGTGCGGCGTCAGGAGGAAACGGCAAGATGGGCCAAGGCAGTCGCCCTCGGCAAACAGGGACTGTGGACACGGTGGGAGAGTGTCGAAAAGAGGAGATTGAGCTGGAGGGATGTATGGGCCATGGAAGCGAGGAATTTGAGCTTTACCATCAGAGCCCTATATGATGTCCTCCCAACACCAGCTAATCTCCATCAGTGGTTTGGCGAAGATCCTGGGTGCATCCTGTGCTCCAGGCCAGCCTCCCTCCGGCACATACTCACCGGGTGTAAAACCAGCCTTACCCAAGAACGATACACTTGGCGCCACAACCAAGTTTTGAAGGGCCTTGCTGCCACACTGGAGGAAAAACGATCTAGCATCAATGCCCTGTCACTGCCAATGTCTAACACCTTAATAACACCATGGGCAACTGCCTTCGTCCGTGAAGGGACTACAGCTGCCAGGAGCAACTCCACACCATCAGAGAGAAGCCAGCTGTGCCTAGCGCGCGACTGGAAGATGTTGGCAGACATTGGGAAACAGCTGGTGTTCCCCTCAGAGATTGCCACTACCTCCTTGAGGCCTGACTTGGTGCTCTGGTCCCCCTCTATAAAGAAAGTATACGTAATTGAACTCACCGTACCCTGGGAGGATTCCATGGAGGAGGCATATGAGCGGAAGCACCTACGGTATGCCGACCTAGCCGCCGAAGCAAAACATTGTGGCTGGAACGTGGAAGTCCGCCCAGTGGAGGTTGGGTGCAGAGGGTTTGTGGGAACATCTACCACAAAACTGCTGAGGGACCTGGGAATTAAGGGCCAGAACCAGCGCACAGCCGTTAAAGCTGCATCAGAGGCAGCAGAAAGAAGCAGCCAGTGGCTCTGGCTGAAGAGGAACGACCCCAGCTGGGCCCCCAAGTAGTGTGCCAGGAGATAAGTAGGCTTTGGCTTGGCTCAGGGAACAGGACGTCTCTGCCATGCACAGTCCCCTGAGATGTCCACTTGACAACAAGGTGACTCTCATGGTTAATTGGACTCGGGACGCAAGCTGAGGTCTGATCAACCTAGAGCTGGCCGCCTCTGGAGAGGGTGTATAGTGTCAAAGGCCGAAACACCCCATGACCCAGAGGAACACTACTGATGATGCGTCCCGTAAATCCAGTTCTTCTCACGAATCTACCATCCACCATTCACCGACAAGTCCACCAGTAACTCGCATGTGCTCGCACAGGGAGTCTCCATCTCATCCTGTGTTTTTTTTTTTTTTTAGAATCAGATGCTTTTAATAGTACATTGATTGTGTTTGATTGGCTCCAAATAGATGGCTTATGTAGCCTAGATGTTTCAGTAGATGGACCAAACATGACAGTTTGTGTTTTGGAGGCAGATTATTTTTGTAAACTAAGACAAACACTATAGATAATATATATATATATACATACAGTATGTTAGCTTAAAATAATAATTATAAATAATGGAAAAAATTAAAACCAAACTAAAACGACAATAAGAAAAATAACTGAAATGGCAATCAATAAAAAAAAAAACAGAAGTGTATGTCTGTTGGGTAGAACACATCACACTGATGCCAGAATATGGCTGGAAAACTAGTGTTCCTGCATAAAACCATAACTAGACCATCAGCATTTGTGTTGGTCTAAGATGGTCTTTTTAGCTTTCAGCTGTGCACTAAAATAAACAAGCAACACGTTGAGCTGATACATTGTTTCCTGTGATTGTGATTCTTGTGTAAATACAGATGCAGCTTCTTTCCTCAGAGATCTTGCTTACTTCAAATGTAAATCTAAACTCTGGCAATGTTCTGTTGATTCCATAACAGATTTCTTCGCTATAAAGAATAAAAATATAGGTAAAGTACAAAATAAAAATTAGAAATATGTCCATAGAATAAAAACCAAAGGGTTATTACCTAGAAAGTAAAATGTAAAGTACATTTAAAAAATAGTTTAAACTGCAAAATTATTAAAAGCTTGTTTTGTGGATCTACAAGAAAATGTTATTATATGAGCTTCATGTTTTATGCTGATTTTGAGTGGCTGTTTTTCCCTGGCAGTGGAGAAAACAACCCCCTCAGGTCCTACCACAAGAGATCAGTCTCACATCGAAGAGACGCTGCGTCTGGCAGCAGCTGAACCTTCACGGGAATTTGTCGGTGAGTCATATAATGAAAAAAAATGTATATTAAGTACCTTTCAGGGCTATTGTAACGGAGCCGACGAGACATGAGCCATGTGCAAGCTTTATTTAGAAACGTAGTCAAACATAGGCTGGGTCAAACATCAGTAAACAGATAAATTGAGGGCAAGACACAAGAGTATTCCGAGAGCATGCATGGGGTCGACGATCGTGAACAATGTCCAAAGGGCTTGACAATATGGGTAATCCGAGTAGGGTTGAAAAATTTTGGAAACTTTCCTGGGAATTTTTGGAACCTTCCTGGGATTTTTGGAAAGTTTCCAGGGTCAAACAGAGTCCAAAAGGCAAGATGAAAGGGCAATCCAAAAACAATAATCAAAACACGGGTCAAGACTAAAACTAAGAAACTAGGAAAGGCTCCGTAAAGTAGCTATCATCAATGACTGTGATAAATGCCAAACAATACTCGGCAGAGAGGAAGAGGAAGTCCATGGTTTAAGTAAGGTGTGTGATGGGAATCAGCTGTGTAATCAGTGCAATCAGCTGTGTGTGTGTCATCAGTGCAATGCATGATGGGAACTGTAGTCCGATGGTGAAGTGCAACAGTAGTGTAGTGCAAGAGTCCATCCGGTGAGCGAGTGACCTTTGGTGGTGAGTGAACGGAAGTTCATGGACCGGATTCGTGACAGCTATACAGTATGTACCATATGAGGAGAGTTATTTAATTAATCAGTCACATTTTAGCCTCACCAAAATATCCACATGGTAAATGGGGATCTTGAAGTAGCAGAATGAGTCCGTTTCTATCATAATTTCATCAACTCTACATCTTGTAGATGCTCTGAAGAAGCTGCAGCATGTCTACAACACAGCAATTAAACCCATGGACAAGGCCTACAAATACAATGAGCTCCGGCAGCATGAAGTGTCAGGTAAGATCTTTGGATCATGGATTCAGTGCTCTTCTACCATGACAAGGATCTAAATGAACCCCTATCCTCAGTTGAACTCTGTCTTTTCTTCACATTATTCAGATGCAGAGATCACATCTAAGCCCATGGTCTTGTTCCTGGGTCCTTGGAGCGTTGGCAAGTCTTCCATGATAAATTATCTTCTGGGTCTCGATGATACTTCACAACAGCTTTACACTGGTAACCCCTCACTCTTCAAATTAATGATTGTAAAATTAAATTTAGTCCTCCTTTGTTCCTTCGTCTCGCTTTCTTTTGCTTTCTCAGGGGCTGAGCCCACAACCTCAGAATACACTGTACTGATGCACGGTGAGAAGTTTCGCACCATTGAGGGCATTGTCATGGCAGCAGACAGTTCCCGCTCTTTCTCACCCCTAGAGAAGTTTGGTCAGGGGTTTCTGGAAAAGCTGGTGGGAATTGAGATGCCGCACAAACTCCTGGAGCGTGTCACCTTTGTCGACACACCTGGAATCATCGAGAACCGCAAACAACAAGAGAGAGGTGAGAATGCAGTACTCACAAAGACTTTGTTTGAGTTTGATATGTACAAGAGGACAATCAGACAACATGCAGTTCTGAACCTGTATTCAATATAGATACACAATCTAGCTTATCAGACCACTTTTAATGCTCCACAGTTCCATTAATGATTCTTTTATGACATTTAAGGAATAAATACTTACATTTACATTTATTCATTTAGCTGACGCTTTTATTCAAAGCGACTTACAATTGCTATATATATGTCAGAGGTTGCACGCCTCTGGAGCAACTAGAGGTTAAGTGTCTTGCTCAGGGACACATTGGTGTCTCACAGTGGATTCGAACCCGGGTCTCTCACACCAAAGGCATGTGTCTTATCCACTGCGCCATCATCACCAAATTAATGACAGAATTTTCATTTTGGGGTGAACTAAAACTTTAAAATAAAGTGTGACCCAAATTTTGAATAAAAATACATTCATAACATTCTTGCACAAGTGTGTGTGTACACAGACATTTGAATGGTTTTTCAGAGTTTAAATGCAATCCAATAATTGGCTTTAACTCTATTAAACAGCAATACTAAAAGTAATTTGTAAATATACACTACCATTGAAAAGTTCAGCATTCAGGATGCATCAAAATTGATCAAAAGTGAAAGACGCTAATGTTACAGAAGATTTCTATTTCAAATAAATGATTTCCTTTTGAACTTTCTATCAGAGAATTCTGAAAAAAGGCACCACACTTTACAATATTAAGCAGCACAACTGCTTTCAACACTGATAATAATAAAAAGTGTATCTTAAGCAGCAGTTCATCATATTAGAATGATTTCTGAAAGATCATGCGACACTGAAGCCTGGAGTAATGATGCTGAAAATCCAACTTTACCTTCAAAGGATTAAATACATTTTTAAATAGAAAAAAGGTTATTTTAAATTGTAATAAAATTTCACATTATTACTGTTTTTACTACATATCTGATCAAATAAATGCAGCCTTGGTTAAAAATCTGACCGACCCCAAACTTTAACAGCAGTGTATGTCATAAATTTTGATAAACTTCTGACAAAACACATAATGTAGGCTTGCATCTTAAACTACACATTGTTATATAAACAACCAGTCAGTAACAATGTGTGTTTGACTCAGTAGAAAGAATCAACTTAGAAGAGTCATTCTTTTGAGAATCAGACTACACTTATTGCGCTAAATTTTAGATTCACTAAAAACCAGCTCATATTAATCATTGGCTCACTGGTCATGCTGTTTGTTTTACACCATATATTCACTAGCGGTGCTGTAGCACCACTGAATAAGTAGATTTTAGTACAGTATTCTCCAACCATTGGCAGAAGAAACCAGAAGGCAACAGTTCCAAATAAAAAAATTTGTTTCAACTGACATGAGTACTAATACTTAGTATAACTAAGTGTACGTTTGTGTACATTTACATATTTAAAACTCTCGTTGTCTTTTAGGGTACCCCTACAGTGACGTGTGCCAGTGGTTTATTGACCGTGCTGATCTCATCTTCCTGGTGTTTGACCCAACCAAACTGGATGTCGGTTTAGAACTTGAAATGCTGTTCAGACAGATGAAGGGACGCGAGTCACAGATCCGTATCATCCTCAACAAGGCTGACAGTCTGACGATCCAGGACCTAATGCGCGTGTACGGTGCCCTCTTCTGGAGCATGGCACCCTTGATTAACGTGACAGAGCCACCACGGGTCTACGTGAGCTCATTTTGGCCACAGGATTACTCTCCTGACACCAACAGAGATCTTTTTAAACGTGAGGAGATCTCTCTGCTGGAGGACCTAAATCAGGTAATCGAGAACCGGCTGGAAAACAAAATCGCATTCATTCGGCAGCACGGCATCCGCGTGCGCATCCACGCCCTCCTGGTCGACCGCTACCTGCAGACGTATTACGAGAAGCTGGGCTGGTTTAGTGACCCACATGAGGTTTTCAACGATATTGTCAGTGACCCTGACAAATTCTACATCTTCAAGTCCATTCTGGCCAAGACCAATGTGAGTAAGTTCGACTTGCCAGAACCGGAGGCGTACCGGGACTTCTTTGGAGTCAATCCTCCCAGCAGCTTTAAGCTCCTCTCCTCATACTGCAGCTGGTCAGGAGGATGCCTGCTGGAGAAGATCGAGAAGGCCATCACAGATGACCTGCCAGCTTTGCTCAGCAGTCTGGCAGAGAAACGGGAAGCCAAGGCAGAAGCGGCTGCAGAAACCAAGGAGAAACCCCAAAACCGTTGGAGGAGACAGTAACAGAAGAATGGTAGATGTGGGAAGTATGGAAGAGTGGCACCAAAGCAATGGATGAGAGTATAAGTGACACTTAGATGAGATTCACATCAATGGAAAGCCAGTTAAACACAGTATGTACAGAGACTCTTACCACTCTGTATGAAACCGACCTGAACGGTGGGATTTGGTGTCCTATTTTTCTTCCTTTTCCATTATTCTTTTTCTTCCTTGTTCTAATTTAACTCAGCTAGCAACAATTTTACTTATTTATACCATGTTGAAAATAAATAACCTGTCATAATCTTATTTATTTATTGTTTGAATTGTCATTTTAAAAGTGTGAATTATGGAAGCTTGTTTCCACCACAGGATAAAAAAATAAATACAAAATGAAAAAAGGTAATTGCAACTTTTTATCTCACAACTCTTTTCTTGCAATTCTGAGAAAAAAAGTCAGAATTCTGAGTTTATATATCTCTGAATTGTGAGTATAAAGCTCTGAATTGTGAGATCAAATGTCGCAGTTACATTTTTTTTTCTTTTCCCCTTGTTGGAAACAGGCTTGCATAGTGAATTTGCCATATGTGGTAAACGTTTATCGTCATTACTTCAGTTCCACTTGTACATATTGATCATATTCCTTTGTACAATTTACTGGTGAATGAGTTGTTGGTAAATGAAATGACATTTTGCTGTTGTTGTTGTATTTGCTCACATTACTGCATGTTTCAACTGTGGTGACATTAAATAGCTTTTCTTGCTGTTGAGTTCTGCAATATGGAAATTAAACATTAAACTGGATATTTAAGTCAATAAAAACACACATTTAGATTAAATAAATAAGTGGGTGAATTGACATGATATATATAATATGACAAAAAATAATGATTTTGCAGCTGTGATTGATTCACTTCAACATAAGAGGGTCCAAAATGTCCACTAGATGGCGCAGCATATCATTAAACTCATTGCAATAAAAATACTCAATAGTTCATTGAAGTAACTTTTGGTCTCATAACAGATATGGTTTATGAAATGTATGTGTTATCTATTTTGATGGCAGCAATCTATGCATTTATCTATATAAAATACCGTTTCAAGCAGGGCAATTTGTGTAAAACATTTATTTGATAGAGCTGCACCACATGAAAACTCACTTCTCTTAAGTATTTATGATCCCTGGAAGGGTTAGAAGTGTGAATGTTGAAATATCTGCAATAATACAACTGATAAGAGTTTCACACTAAATACCGTGTTGCTAGTTATACTCTTGTTTGTTTAATAATTCACAGCTGTGTTTTTTGAGTCAGAGACCACAAGTGACCACATTTTTCTGAACGCACTCTTGTGTCATAACCTTTCCCGTCTGACACAACACGACGTCTTAGAAACTGGACATGATGAACGTCTGACATAGGAAGCGCTGGATGATTATCACTTGGATGTGACTTATCTGGTAGATCAAAGGTCAAGACGCACCCAGAATCTCAGGTATGTTCCTAGATGATGTTCACCTAAAGGGGAACAAACCATTCAACAATTCCCACTTATATTGGTTTTAAATTAAGTGAATTATAAATACTACAGAATAAGAATAATAACCCTTAAGAAAACAAAAAGAAAACTGTTTTTTGAAAGACATATATATATATAAGAATAAAGCAATGAAATATTTAAAAATTAAAGGAAATTCTAATAAGACACACACACACACCTTTAAGGATGCCCCCATAGAAAGGTTTGGTCAGATTTGACCCCTCATCCTGAAAAGAACAGAATAAAATACAAACAAACATTAATAAAAGTTACAGAGCCTACACACTGAGTTTTTGAGTCTTGAGTACTGTTTCTTTACTTTCTAATTCTATACTGACTTCCTTATATAACTGTTATGAATTACTCAGAGAATAAATAGTGCCATAATTACACTGAACGTACCTGCTCTTTTGATGACATCACACGGACTCCACGCCAAGAGAGCATCAGCCAAACTTCAGAGGGAAGCCGTTCTCATGCGTGCGCGCCGCCGTCACAAAGCCCTGCGTGCGCGCTCCCCAGCGTTTTGATCAGACGAATTGAGGCCCGGGGGAGGAAAAAACTAAACTTTCCTCTTCATTTTGAACACTTTGCATTGAACTGATTTGAGATTACCTCTAAGTGAGTGGTTAAAAGGGATTACACACAAACAAGGATATACTTTCCCTCAGCACACTTTGACTCGATGCCATCAGTGTTTTTTTCTTCTCCGAAGTTGAAATCTTAAGAGTTACTCGTCTTCTGGAGTTACGGCAGACGCCAGCGAGTGTTTTAATGCGCTTTGAAAGCTGGAATATTGACGGTTGACATCCGGAGTGGGTGTTCAGGAAAGGACGGGGCTCCTCGAGGGGAACAGGCCGTCTCCTGACCCTCGACGGGGCAGTAACGGGATCTGACGGAAAAACACAGGCAGCTTTTACGTTTTACCGTCTCAGGCGCTTAAGCCCCCGCCGCCCCGGCTCTTCGTGATGCCAGAACCTAAGGGACTACATCGTTAGACATTTTTAAAAACAATTTCTGTGTGTTTTTTTTTTGACCGTATAAAGGGAACCGTGGCGCATGTAAAGAAAAAAAAGAAGAAAAAAAAGTTATCTCTGAAACTGGCGCCTTTTCTTCATACAGGTAATACTCCTTCGACAAACAGCAACCGTTACGTCTCGTGTTTGCTGACTTAAAACTGACATTACACCGAAACCGAGTACAAGAAATGTGTGAAATCTGGTATTTGGAAATATGAAATATAAAGCTGTATTACCTTTGCATGTCATTTGGAAAGGGAAACTAAATTCAAACATTGTCGAGCATTGGAGAGGGTGTTTGAGGGACAGTGTTGACTGGATTAAAAACTCATTTAGCACACCCTATGTAAACTAACCACACTATTTTTTGTTTTGTTTTTACATTTTGTCGATACGTACTTGCTGCTGTAGTGTTGAATTCAAACGATGTGCTCTGAAAAGCAGGATCTAGCGGATGACAGTGCCTCAGTCTCGTTCACGCGCATGGAGCAAAAGTACATACATGCGCGTTCACGCGCCACTGAGCCATAGAATATAATGGAATCTGAGTACTGACGTAATCCCAGCACGGATAAGAAACTGCTCAAGAGTCCAAGACGGTCCATCCTCATAGTGAATGCACTTGGAATTTACTTCTGGCTGGACTCTTTTCACAAACAGACTGTGCTTTTTGAACTCGAACCAATCCGTGTCAAGTGCCGCTTCCTCTGTGCTGTCAGCAGTAGGTGATATGTGATAATTAAAAGTCAATTGTTGTCTCCTCACCATGGCATTGCCAGAGCAGCACCAGCCACTGCACAAGACGGAGGTGAGGTGCGATAGCGAAGGAGGATCACTGCAGATAACCGACAGCCATAATCAACAGGTGGGTCCGCTTGACATGGGCTCTTCCAAACCTTTCAAATACAGTATCTCGTCAAACTGCAGCTCAGGGGAGTTGGGTGTTCCCAGGGCTACGACGACTCACCTGAGGAGTACATGGAGAGTGCCGCCGCTGTTTGAGAGGTCTGCCGCACAGTGCTGGGACCCCAAGTTTGACTCGCCCATCCTGGAGGAGGCATGCAGGGAACGATGCTTCCCGCAGATGCAGAGGAGATTCCGCTACATCCTGTTTTACCTGGCCGCCGCCGCGCTCCTGTGGGGGATATACTTTGGGATCAATAGCGCCAGGTGTGACCCTACAAACTTCCTGGTCCCCACGGCGGGGTTTCTTGTACTGTGCCTCCTCCTCCTCTGGTTTACGTTCTCAAGGCCGTATGCGCATTTCTACAACCACACGTCCTTTTTACTTACAGTGATCATGTTTGGGATCACCTTGGCGCCTCAAACGCAAACTGCACAGTTTGCCTATTTTGACATTCCAAAAGCAGGCAATCAGTCACTACTACCTACGTCTCATAATGCTCCATGTATATCACCCGTTGGAACGTTCTCACTTTGTATGGAGGTGCTGCTTTTGCTGTACAGTGTGTTGCATTTGCCCCTGTATGTGTCGGTGCTTCTAGGCCTGCTGTATTCTGTCCTCTATGAGGCTTTAGGCTGGCTGCACCTTGCTCAGATGGACGGTAGCTACGTAGGGTCAGAAAGGTTGGATTTGAGCTGGCTTGTCCCGGGTAAAGTCCTGCTTCACCTGTGCGCACATATCATTGGCATTCATATATTCATCATGTCCGAAGTGCGCTCTCGGAGTACTTTTCTCAAGGTAGGTCAAGCGATCATGCATGGGAAGGACCTGGAGGTGGAGAAGGCGCTGAAGGAGCGGATGATCCACTCCGTGATGCCGCGGCTGGTGGCGGACAAGCTCATGATGCAAGGAGACGAGGAAAGCGAGAGCTCTGGGAAACGATACAGCTCAGGTACCTGCTCCGTCGCTGCCACATCCGCCGTGACCTCTTCCAGTCCCAAAAGCAACAAGCGTAAGAAGAACTCTATCCCTCGTGGGCAAATCATTTTCAGGCCCTTCAACATGAAGCGCATGGAGTGGGTGAGCATCCTCTTTGCGGACATCGTGGGATTCACCAAAATGAGTGCCAACAAGTCCGCCCCTGCACTGGTAGGACTGCTAAATGACCTCTTCGGCCGCTTTGACCGTCTGTGTGAGTTGACCCACTGCGAGAAGATCAGCACTCTTGGGGATTGCTATTATTGTGTGGCGGGCTGCCCTGAGCCAAACCCCGATCACGCGTACTGCTGTGTGGAAATGGGGCTCGGGATGATCCAGGCCATCGAGCAGTTCTGCCAGGAGATGTTGGAGACCGTGGACATGCGTGTTGGCGTGCACACCGGCACCGTGCTCTGCGGTATTCTGGGAATGAAGCGCTTTAAGTTTGACGTTTGGTCCAATGATGTCAACTTGGCCAATCTTATGGAGCAGCTGGGCGTGGCGGGAAAGGTGCACTTGTCGGAGGTTACAGCAAGTTTTTTGGATGACCGTTACGAGAGGGAGGACGGGCGAGTGATGGAACGTGTTGGGCACAGTGTTACTGATCAGCTGAAAGGTAAGACACAAGAATAATTTATCAGTTTTTTTTTTTCTTTGAACTCATGCATTAGGGTGCATAAGTCTGAGACCACTAGTGAAAATGCTTCTGTTTTGCATTTTTCTTTATTAGTTAAATGAGTACAAAATCTTATTGAAAATTAACATGATTTATTTTTTTATTTTTTTTAAGAATGTCTTATTTAACTTGTCCCCTTTCTGCCTTAAATGACAGCAGCTCTACAGTTTCACGAGCTCCACAAAACCTGCTGATCATGCTTGTCCAGTGTGATTTTTAAATTGAAAGAAAGAGCATCTTGTGCTTCATTGTGTGACACGATACCACACATTTACATAAATATCCCAAATATTTCTTAAGACTTCCTTTGCATTTTTCTAAATCTTGAAGCTCTTTATTTTTCAGGTTTAGCCTGAATTTCATTTTAAGTCCCTGGTTGTCAGATTTTGGACTACACTATATATATATATATATATATATATATATATATATATATATATATATATATATATGTTATGTACTAATGCTTGCTTTGATATGTTAGCTTTGTGCAATTGTGGTGTTCTGTCCTTTTACTGACTGCGATTACCAAGCTTTGTGGTGAAGATGGAGAAAGATGATAGTCTTTTTATGGTGTACCCTGTACTCATGTCCTCTCAGTACTCTGTACAAAGGGCTGCAACTCTTCTCTAGTTTTATTGCACCCTCATATGATATCGTTAATAACTTAGTTGTTGAAAAACTGGAAAATTATGATTGTTTTTGACATTTACTGCAGTCTGTAGCCATATTATCCTCTCAGGACCCTGTATAAAGGTCTCCAACCATGCTCCAAAATTACACCCGCCAACTGCCAAATGCTAAAAAAGTAGCTTTGTTGTGTAATTTAAACCAGTTTGTTTTTATTAGGAACTAAAGTGTAATTGTTATATTAAATTATAAGAATGAAAATGACCTAATTTTTTATATAGATAAAAAAACTAAACAACAAATTACAGTTGGTAATAAATATCCCGTCAATTTTTGACCCTGGCTACAGATCTATTTCACTTTTATTGCTCCCCTTATATAATCTCGTTTCTATCTTAACTGTAGCCTCGTTGTGTCATTGAAGGCTCGTTGTTGTTCATCTGTAGCTCTATTGTATTGCTGTTGTAGCTCTTATATCGTGGCCTCCCTTTGACACAGTCGCCACGCGTTCACGCTTCTGCTTTCTCAGTAGCATCATCGGCTGTATGAGCGGCTGCATCCAGCAGAGCTGTTGATTTAAAGTCGTAGGGACAGACACAAGCAGAGGTTTCTATTTTCTCTTTTTCCTTGTCTTTCTCTCAGGCCTCTCTTCTGCCCGTGTCCTTAATCTGAACCCTGATATTGTTCTCTAGCTGCACCTCTCTAGATCTCCTCCCTCTTTATCAGCTATAACACTTCAGGCAGCTATAGTGATCGACTAATGTAAATGAATCATGACAGTGTTTTGAAACCCCGTGTGTCATCTTTATGGTCTCCAAAACCGGTCTTGTATTTGTTGCAGCATGTTTAGATTGGTTCTTCGCTGACAATGAAGTCTGTTGAGAATGAGTAAAATCGAAGTAACGATTGGGGGTTGCTTTAGCGCACTTGTTTGAAGTCCATTCCAGTTAAAGTGATGGACCGGGCGGTCTCGCAAATGGCCCTTTGCCCTGGTGCCAGTCTTGTCACCCCAAGTGACCGTCTGATTGTGGTGGGTGGGCGCGAACAATGACACGCTAGTAGCCCAGATGTGTGTGAGATGCGTCACTGTCTGTCTCACTGCGAGCGTTTCTATTTCCAGCGTTTCCCCTGGTCGGTACCTGTCTGTGGTCTGACCCCGCTGTACACCATTAATGTGTGTTTTCAGTATAATATTATTTCAATAATAATAATAATAATAATAATAATAAAAACAATAATTTATTATAATTTTAATAATTATCTAAAATAATAATAATAATAATAATAATAATAATAAATTATAATTTTAATAATTATTTAAAATAACAATAATAATAATAATAATAATAATAATTTATTTTAGTGATTTAAAATAACGATCATAATAATTATTATTATTTTAAATATAAATACAAATGACAAATTATCATTATTATTAATATTATAATTATTATTGTTAAAATATTATTAATAAAAATTACAATAAATGATCATTATATAACTTCCAGCCATTTTGTTACTGCAAATCGCTGACTGTGTGACTCTGGCCCAAAATGAATAACATTCAAGATATTTTTGAGAATGTTTATGTATTTTATGTTTAGTGTAATTTTTGGGGTTAGTAAGTTTATTTATTTTTAATGTTTTTGAAAGTGTCTTATGTTCATCAAGGCTGCGTTTATCTGATTAATAAATACAGTAAAAAACTGTAATATTGTGAAATATTATTACAATTTTAAATGGCTATTTTCGATTTGAATATATTTTAAAATAATTTATTCCTGTGACGAAAAGCTGAATTTTCAGCATCATTACTCCAGTCTTCAGTGTCACATGATCCTTCAGAAATCATTCTAATATGCTGATTTGCTGCTTTGATTAACATTTATTATAATCAATGTTTAGAACAGATCTGCTGTGCGGTTTTTTTTTTCAGGATTCTTTGCTAAATAGGAAAACAAATATTTGAAATGGAAATCATTTGTATCATTATAAATGTCTTTATTCTTACTTTTGATCAATTTAATGCATCCTTACTGAATAAAAGTATTAATTTCTTAAAAATAAATACTGACGTCAAGCTTTTGAATTGTTGTGTATGCTTGGCTTTGGCGCGCTTTCATATTTGCGTGTGCGTAATTCAGTTATAATCTGTTCTACTGCTGTGCTGCCACACTGTGAAACAAACAGAGCTGGTAAATCATCACTGCGGAACATTGAGTTTAATTACAAGCCAATTACATTGGTGTTTATTTCCTCCTGCCTGTTTCACTTTTTTATTTGTGATCCTGCAGTCAACTGTAGTACCCAGCCCCAGAGTACACATTTTTTAAGTTGTCTCATGTTAGTCTACCATATTTCCCTCTGTAAATGGTGGTGGCGGCAGACTTGGCTGGAGGGGCATCCAAAACATGTCCCCAGGGGCCTTGTGGGACAGAGATCTGGCCCTAGTCAACAGAACTAGTAAGAAAGACTAAGATGTATTTTGAGGGTGCTGGCAGAGCCAGGTTTGAAATTTATGGAGAATGCACAGTCAGGACTCAATATTCTAATTTTTTCACATTTACATTGATTTTTAAAGTGCTTTTTATTTGGCCATTAAATTAAGAACTACAAATCTTAAACATTTACTGCTCTTTGTTGTCTTGCAAGTATGAAAGCTTTAGGATGGACATAAAACTGGTGTATGAAATAAGTCGTACAGTTACGTGCTGAAAAGGTATAAATTATCAGTCAGATGACAGAAGGCATGAAGTAGATTTTGGACAACAGGTTTTTCAGCAAAGTGTTGATAATTTAGAGTCCTTAATGTGCATATCAAATATGATATATGAATCATATTTGAATGTTTGTATATCAAAAAATCTTTTGAGACCTATTTAGAATAAGAATTATTAGATGACATCATAGGTCTCTAGCCTATTTAAAGGGATAGTCCAAGTCCATCCAAAAACTAAAATCATTTACTCACCCTCAAGTTGTTCCAAACCTGTATGAGTTTCTTTCTTCTGTTGAACACAAAAGAAGATATTTTGAAGAATGTTGAAAAATGTTAACCAGACAGTTGGCGGTAGCCATGGACTTCCATAGTATGGAACAAATCCTACGGAAGTCAATGGCTACCCTCAAGTATTTTTCATTTTTGGGTAAACTATCACTTTAAGGACCTCAGTGCAGTCACCAAGTTTTAGCAATATTTTAATAATCGAAAATATAATATTGCATGATCACTTATTGTGTTATATATTTTAACAAGTACAGGTGAGAATAAGTATGCTGTTACGCTGAATGATAACGGACTGACATTTCACCCATATTTTAACATTTTCACAAAAGTTGTTTGAAACATTAGAGTGGACACTTTACGTGCATTTAATATGCTTTCTATGTATATAAAATCACTTTCACAAATTTAATATGATGCAGTGCGGACACCAAAATGGGATGTCTACCATAAATATGCGTGTATAGTAACTAAATATTGTTAGTGTGACTAGATAATTTACAGCATTTTACTTTTATCAAAATTGTAGTTCCTGTGATTGGGGAAAAAAAAAAAAAGGTTAAAAAATAGTGCTGTCAAATGATTAATCGCCATTATTCGCATCCAAAATAAAAGTTTTTGTTTACAGAATATGTGTACTGTGTATATTTATGTATAAAGACACATGTATATTTTGAAAATATTTATGTATAGATTTATATTCATAATTTGTAAATGTATTTAATAAACATAACATATTATTCTTAAATATAAATGCGTGTGTGTATTTATATATACATAATAAATATACACAGTACACACATACACATTCTGTAAACAAAAACTTATTTTGGGTGCGATGATTAATCGTTTGACAGCACTATTAAAAAGATTTAAAATCTAAAACGTATAGTTATCTTGAATGGCCCGTACTGCGGTGTGTGTAATATGTTTTTTGTAAAGCTATATGAGCCAGCCAAACTCCCAGTGTAAGTTGTGTTGGTGGAGCAGATGGAGTGTGTTCTTGCAGATAAGGAGCCCAACCCGCTCACACACATGGATACACTCGTGCCAGGAGATATAGACGACGAGCTCTTTATATGGGAAGGAAATTCCCTTCCTCCATTTAGTCGTATAGACGTGTAAACAGTCATATTTTAGTGTAGTTTTTGTGTCATATACATATACTCTGTGTATACATTGAGGGCACAGAGTTGGAGCTGGAGTCATTGAATGCTGATGTCATGGAGAATCTATGTTGTCTGTCCTCATTCCTCTCTTTCTCGTGCCGCACTGTTAATCTGAGGTCATGAGTCTGGTTGAGATGGACAGGTTTGTCCAGTCGGTCAAGAAACTTCAGCCACAAAGCACATGTATGCGGGTGCAGATACACACAACCATCCATTAAGAGATCCATTTTTTGGTTGTGATTTACGAGGTGTAAATGACATTTTTGACATGAATTTGAAATCACTAAAGAAGCGATCAATTAAACACACAGCTGGCTCGTCTTTACCAAAATGAGTTTGTTCTATGTATAGAAGATGTTTGGAATAGAAAACCAGCTTGCTATATATTGCTAACTGTTTTTGAATATATTTTTAGGCTTTTTTGCCTTTATTTAGACAGGACAGTAGGAGGGCAGACAAGAAAAGGAGAAAGGAGAAAACGCAATTGGACCGGGACGTAGAGCTGGGCCTAAAATTGCACTTTTCTTTTTACTTTTTTGACTACATGACTACTATTACATTGCATGTTTAATTCAGGACTGGACTGCCTTCTGTAGTCTTCTGAGGTCATATTTGGTAGCTGAGCTGAACCAGACATTTATAGAAGTGCAGAGGACGGATTCAATGATGGCAGAGTAGAATGATGGCAGACTGTTTCAGTAAGTCCTGTGGCAGGTTGAACTTCCTCAGCTGGCGAAGGAAGTACAATCTCTGCTGGGCCTTTTTCACAATAGAGTCAATGTGAGTATCCCACTTCAGGTCCTGAGAGATGGTGGTGCCCAGGAATCTGAATGACTCCACTGCAGTCACAGTGCTGTTCATGATGGTGAGTTCTGACTTTTGAGCGTGTTGAGCTCCAGGTTGTTAAGACTGCACCAGACAGCCAGCTCCTTAACCTCCTGTCTATAAGCAGACTCGTCACCGTCCTGAATGGGGCCGATGACTGTGGAGTCATCTGCAGACTTCATGAGCTTGACAGAGGGGTCTTTAGATGTTCAGTCATTGGTGTAGAGGGAGAAGAGCAGTGGGGAGAGAACGCAGCCCTAAGGAGCTCCAGTGCTGATGGTACGGGTGTTGGATGTGTATTTTCCCAGTCTCACTATCTGCTGCCTGTCTGTCAGGATGCTGTTGATCCACTGACAGATGGAGGTGGGGACGTAGAGCTGAGTTAGTTTGGGCAGGATGAGGTCTGGAATGATAGTGTTAAAGGCCGAGCTGAAGTCCACAAACAGTATCCTCACATAAGTTCCTGGTCTGGCCAGGTGTTGCAGTTTGTAATGCAGTCCCATGTTGAATGCATCATCCACAGACCTGTTTGTTCTGTAGACAAACTGCAGGGGGTCCAGTAAGGGTCCAGTGATGTCCTTCAGATAAGCCAAAACCAGTTTTTCAAATGACTTCATGATGACAGATGTTAGAGCCACAGGTCTGTAGTCGTTAAATCCTGTTATCTTGGGTTTCTTTGGGATGGGGATGATGGTGGAGCGTTTGAAGCATGAGGGGACTTCACACAGCTCCAGTGATCTGTTGAAGATCTGTGTGAAGATAGGGGCCAGCTGGTCAGCACAGGATTTCAGACAGGATGGTGTCACACCGTCTGGGCCTGGTGCCTGCCTTCTCTTGTTCTTTTTGAAGACCTGGCGCACATAATCTTCTCTTATCTGCAGTTCAGGTGTGGGGGAGAGGGGGGTTGCAGGAGGTGTAAATGGTGTTTTTTTCAAACCTGCAGTAGAACTCATTCAGATCGTCTGCCAGTTGTTGATTCTCCACAGTGCTGGGGGATAGTGTCTTGTAATTGGTGATGTCTTTCAGACCTTTCCACACTGAAGCAGTGTCACTGAAAGAGAATTGGATCCTTAGCTTATCGGAATAATTCCTCTTTGCCACTCTCCTTTTCCAATTCCGAGTATGGGTCACCATATTTGGCCATATGTCACTTCACTTCACTACATTCCGATTGGTTGCCGCTTAACTGATTCATGTAAATGCACGGTTAGAGTTGTTTGTCGGTGAAATCCAGTTATTTCAATAGGATTCACGCAGTCTGGATTTTCATGTGAAGGCGTAGTATTTCTCCACACGGGTTTGCAACGGGTTCGGTTCAGATTCGCCATGTCGACCAACAAAAAGCTGTTTGATTTAAAAGTGACTTCTGTGTGAGCTGTGCTTTTACATATAGATACACTATTAACAACAGACAATGGACTTTTTTTCCCACAAAATTTCACATTTTCTCCTAAATCTGTCTTCTGTAGGAAGCTCTCCAAACTCCTGGCTTGGAGACGTTTCATCATCGCTGTAAATTCAGAGTCAGCTTTGTAAACTTCTGTGTCATCTTCTGTCAGCCGGCAAACTTTGAGTTTACACACACACACACACACACACACCCACCCACACCTCATGTTTTAAGATTTTCATCTGCCTTGAGCTAAAGCTCTTGACTGTGATTTTGAGTAACCGTCTTGTCAGGTGATGTCAAGACCTGTTCTTGACTAATCTAAAAAATCTTTCTCTCTTTCTGGAGAATCATGCCCTGGCATGTCTGCGAACTCTTGCTCCGAAACTGATGGCATGTTTTAGCTCCAGACGTTTTCATTTTTCTTTTTCTCTGTTTCTCTAACGCTCAGATTTTACATCACCGCAGCACTGCGAGTGTGTGTTGACACAGCTGGTTGGTTTTGTGTGTTTGCCAGGCTTTAGCCTTGTTGCTTGTGAACAGGTCAGGGAATTACTTTGATAAGACACCTTCCTGTAGCCAGAGGTTAGAGTCATGTTGTGTGTGTGCGTGTGAAAGTGTGTGTTGTATGGAGCATGCGCGGAGGGAATCGTACACTAAATCATCCTATAAATGATAAATTCAAGACTGAATGGGGTTTGCTAGTGTGTATAATTACTATAAACTTTTTAAGAATTGTGTAATTTTCATTTTTACTTTTATTTCTATTTTTATATCACTTATTTTTTTATTTGACTTTTGTATGCGTTTTACTTAACAAACACAAGCGGGCACATCACTGGCAAATGACAAAAATAACTGAAGTTGATTTAAAAAAAATAAAAAAATAATAATAAATAAATCCATTTTAGCGAATCAGCGCGCTGTATTCAGGTCAGGTGACAAGGCTACTTTCACTTTGAAAAGATGTGCTAGCTGAGAGGAGTTTTTCCATCAAAGCTGACAAAAAGTGATTGAGGATGGATAATTTCGACAGACTTGACAAACTGAACCTGTGATATCTTCTTCAGGGCGTAAAATAAAAATAAAATCTGAAAGGTTTTCACGGAGCCTTGCAAAAGCAGCTCGTTACAATGGTGAGGGTTAGCTACAAAAGCTCTGTGTCACATCCATACAGTCTATGATCACAACAACAACAACGTTTGTCACGCATCTACATTGTCATTTGAGGAGATTAAAAAGATTAAACGAGTGTTTTTTTAAAACTCTAAAACATGAAATGTGGAGTTATCTGCTTTTGCTATGAAACTGTGGTTTTCAAACTGTGGGGCGTGCCCCCCCCCCCCCCCCCCCCAGGGGGGCGCCAGCACCTGTCAAGGGGGGCGCGAGCATCAATTAATTCAGTGACATTGCCTTGAAGATTTATGAATACGAGCTTTGAAATCTTCAGCCATCCGCTAGGGGGCAATCTGACTCCCGCTGTTAGTCGACAGTGAGAATGGTGTAAAATGATTTACGGTTAGTCATGTCAGAAATCCAACCACGGATTGGCATGTTGTTATCTCAGAAACAGGCTCAGCCATCACACTGAATCAGGTAAGCTGGTTATATGTTTCTGTTTCTTAATGCTACGCACTGGAAACGCAGCAAACAATATGTGAATGATGTTCGCACACTTTGGGCTCAGGGGGGGTTAGACAAACTTGGGGGGGCGCATGTCCTAAAAGGTTGAAAACCCCTGCTATAAAACAAACTTTTAGTATAAAAAAAAAATACTTTCAATGAACTTTAATTTAGTAAATTATCTGTATTTAAGTCATTATTACTTAATCAAAACAACCCAACTGCAGTTTGATTGAAATGACCTGGAATGAGCAATAAAAAAAAAAGAAATGGAGTCATCAGTTTTTTGCAAATGAACACTTCATATATATATGAAAAAAAAAATATATATGATTGTGTGTGTGTATTTACATAATAAATATACACCGTACACACACACACACATTCTGCAAACAAAAACTTATTTTGGATGCGATTAATCGTTTGACAGCACTATTAAAAAGATTTAAATTCTAAAATGTATAGTTATCTTGAAAATTGAAATTATTTGATCCCTTGCTGATTTTGTACGTTTGCCCACTGACAAAGAAATGATCAGTCTATAATTTTAATGGTAGGTTTATTTGAACGGTGAGAGACCGAATGGCAACAAAAACAAATCCAGAAAAACGCGTTTCAAAAAAGTTACAAATTGATTAAAAAAATTGTTTTTGTGGCAAATAAGTATTTGACCCCTTTGCAAAACATGAATTTGTATAATTATATAATTTTTATATTTAATATAATTTTTTTATATTTTATTTAAACGTTTTCAATTACATTTATTGTAATTTACTTTTATTTGATTGTACTTGAACTTTAGAATTACATAGTAATTTATTTATTTATTACTTTTCATTTGAATGTATTTTACTTACCTTTTTAGAGTAACGTCTTGTGTAGTTCTTGCATTTTATTTTTTATTTTATTTTTATATATTTACAATTTGTGTAATTTATTATTACATTTTATTTGCATGTATTTTAACTAAACCCTTTTTTTTTTGGACGCATTTAACTTTTTAATAATTAAATTTTTTATATTAACTTTTATAATATTTTGTGTGGTTTGTGTAATTCAATTATTTATTTTTTATTTAGAGTAGGGTTTTGGTAAGTCTAAAGGAGTTATAATTAGCTTTATATAAAACAGTACAAGCCTATGGGTTGTCCTGATTTAGATAGCTAGCTCAACATTTCTCTGTGTGTGCTGTCTCAGTTTTTATTTTTGTAATGTATGCATTACACATTAGCTACTACAGGACGTTGACTCAGACTTCAGGATCACTAATCTCTCCACACACAAACACTGTGACCTTCAGTGCGAGTTGCATGACATGTGTTACACGTTTGCACGTCGACGCACCTGCCCACACACACAGGGCTCCAGCATCAGATCTGGTATGGCTGATTCCCAGCGGTGACACATAAAGCCTTGTGTGCGTGAGCGTGTTTTTAAAAGCAAGGGCACGAGCGAGTACCGTGGGATCACACGCACATACATGTGCTTGCATACTGGCATTCATGGGATAGGGATGGTAAACTGCAATGCATTGTGGGAAGGTGACACGGCTTTCCCACTGATGAGCTTTTGTAATGCAACTTGGAGAGAAGTTTGAAATCTGCAAATTGATGGACTACTTGTTTTATTGGCCTATTCTGTAAAAAAAAAAAAAAATCTGTAAAATTTAAGGTAAAAAAGTGGCAGCTGTGGTTAAATATGGTAGTAACATTTTAGGTTTTACGGATTTAACATAAATTTACATTTAATAACTGTAATTTAAGTTTTTACTGTAGCATTTTTTACAGTCTTTTACCTTTTTTAAAACAATCATTTTTAAAGTGTAATTTATTTCTAATTTATTAGCAGATTTTTTTATTTATTTAGATTTGTTAATTATTTAGTTAAGTAATAATGCTATTACTGATGATTTTAAATTTAAATGTTTTTTTTGTTTGTTTTATTTTGTTTTATTTGGTATGGTGTTGGTTAGTCTAGTAATTATAATTAGCTTTATATGAAAACAGTAGAATTTTATTATGTGTCCTCATTTGATTCAGTGATTTTTTTTTTTATTTTTTTTTTATTTATTTTTTTATTATTTATTTATTTAATTTTATTTGCACTGTCCAGATTTTTTGGAATTTTTTTTGGTATACTGCAAAATGGATCTAAATTTAAAATGTGTTAAACAGAGCGGAGAGTACTGAGATTTGAATGCAATATAAGTCACTTTAGATAAAAGCGTCATAAATATAAATGTCCCTAAATATTTAATCAATGAACATGGGGTGAGAGATATGCACAACATGCATGAAACATAGGGAAAGGGAAGTGGTGTGTGGCCATGTATGGTGACCCATACTCTGAATTTGTGCTCTGCATTTAACCCATCCAAGTGTACACACAGTAGTGAACATACACCCGGAGCAGTGGGCAGCCATTGCTGCGGCGCTCAGGGAGCAGTTGGGGGTTCGGTGCCTTGCTCAAGGGTCTCACCTCAGTCGTGGTATTGAGGGTGGAGAGAGTGCTGGTTATTCACTCCCCCCACCTACAATCCCTGCCGGACCTGAGACTCGAACCCACGACCTTCGGATTACAAGTCCAACTCTCTATCCATTAGGCCACGACTGCCCTAATGGATAGTGTTGCACTTCTGCAGTTTCAACTCTCGCTTCTTGGGGTGTTTATCAGATATAATGTGTGTGTGAGAGAGAAATGAGACAGCAAGGCAGAATGCCCAATCATGCTATTGGATGATAGTGTGCTCTTGGGACAGAATACAGTTTAATGTATCAATGATTCAGCAAACCGTTGTACCATTGTGTGCTTGTCCAAGGGAGAGAAACGAAGAGAAAAGTATGTTTCTCATTCATTTTGGTCACTGTTCTTCTGAGGGACATTGCTGTAAGTCTGTGTGTGTCAGCATGACGCAGCTCGCTCACCCTGTGCGTCATGCTTTGTGCTTGACACCAGGGAGAATGAGTGAGTGTGATTGAGTGAGATGGAAAAGAGAGAGGGGGACCCCCTTTGCACTCCCTGGCCTCATTTCAATGCTGTAACCAAAACAACAGAGTTTTAATGGCATTACACTGAGAGTAGACTTTCCGATTTTTAAGTTGTTTGACAAAGTAGGCTAAACTTTAAACTTTACTTTGGATGTCTTTGTCCTGCCACTAACTTTTAAAGGGGTCATGAACTGAGAAATCATTCACTTGATCTTTTGATATATAAGAGGTCATTGTGCTATAAAACATTCTGTAAGTTTCAGAACTCAAAACTTTCTTGTTAGTCTAAAAACAGCTTATAGACTGTTTCAACAGCAACAACATTAAGCGCATGCACGCTTTTCTGGCCCAAACGTCATTTCTGGTAGACTTCCATAAAGAATCAGTAACAACAGCAAAGTCCCTCTTGAATAGATTATTTCTGATAACAAGCAAAATAAATTTACTGCGTAAATCAGACAGGCTTATTAAAAATGAAAATTTATTCTCTGCCAGCAGGAGGCGCTTTTGGAGCGGCAGAGATAGAGGTTTCCCCTGAAAATGGCTGTACACAAAGCAGTGCTCTGCTGACAAACGCTGCTTTATCAGGCATTACATGCAAGATGAAATGAAAATGACATCGCAAATTTTCTAAAGACAGTCGGTTTCCTTCAGAAATACAGTGATAAACACTCGTGCTGCATTCCGATTATGAAACGTGCAGTGCTCATGTTTATTCAACAAGGTCAAAGCCTTTTGGACAATCTAATTAAGGTCGCCACAAATAAATAAATGTATGGGAAACACATCCCACAGCACAACAGCCTGAGCCCAACTTAAGTCTACTCATCACCTTAACTTTAACTGTGTTTGTAGTCAGCGCCACTAGCCAGACCGATAAACAAACACAGACTGGAAGTTAACTTTGGGCCAGGCACGTGCATCTATTGAAGGCAGTTTGCCAAAACGACAGCTTGTGGAATGTTCTACTCTATGATGTAATAGTGTGGATAAGCACCACCTCCGCAGAAGATGATCAACGCCTGCTTCTACATCGCTGTCTGTTTAGCCCCACCCACCGATTCATGCACATAGTGTAAATAACGAGAGAGACGAACACAGGTCTGCGCAGAAACCAAACGATGAACTTGATTTGATGAACTTTATTTTTAATGACGTTCCAGACTGTATTAGTAAGAACTTGGTCTTTTGTTCACTTCATTCTATCGCAGATTCGTTTACAAACAAGGCACAATTCAATGCAGGATTTTCAGAAAGATTGAAACTAAAAGACAATGCTGTGCTGACTATATTGGATCTGACAGTCATGTCGCACCACACGAGTGTGAGTAACTGTTTTTATTATGTGGTCACTATTGATTTGTTGTTACATATCATTTGATATGTATGGAGTATTTATGCATTTTTAACCTAAATCACAGCAGCGTTTATCTATGAAGAATGTAGGCTGTCAAACATACACAACTATTATCCAATCATAGCAGTGGGTGTTTACTTTAGAGTCTACAATCCGCCACTCCTATTCAAACAGAGTATTCTGATTAGGGGGGGGGGGGGTCAAAGACAGGACAGAAAAAAACCTATTGCTTCTATATTGTTAATGTAAAAATCTTGATAACATAAGCGGACCTCAGAGAACAGTACAAAATAAAACAAAAGCAGGGGTTTTGGGACGCCAGAAATGTTACATTTCATTATTCCATTTTTTAAATGGAATTCCTTCTTTTCCTTATCACGAAATTCATGTGCATATTTTATTCAAATATATAATACATGCGTGATATAATCAGAAATACGATTAATCACATAAGGCATTAAATTGACCATCCTAGATTTAGTAAATTGTTCATTTGCACAGCACATTTATTATTGTGGCCTGTACTTACTTTAAAAAAACAAAACAAGATAAGCTATGAAATATTAATGTCATTGCATTGGCTATACAAAACAAATTTGTCATTCCAATAAAGTTTTATATTGAATTGAGCGAGAGAGCAAGGAAGCGAGTGGGGAGGATGGGATTTGAGCTGTATCCTTGGGCTCATCACTGTGTGTCCTAATATGGTGTCATCAGAAACCTCACTGGACACACACTCTCTCTTTTTCTCTGTCCTCTTCTACTCGTCTCGTCATTCCCCGCCCATCTCTGAGAAAGCGAGAGAAATGGAAACAGAATTATCAGCAGAACAGCAAGGACACAGTTCACAGAAGACACACATACGGAAAGAGAGCCGGAGACAGGAAGTCAGAGAGAAGAGGCTAATGAACGAGTGGAAAAGTCTGTGGCACATTCATAAAGAAAAAAACCAAGATGAGCAAACAGGAAACGGCGTGAAAACATCTGGCCCAGAGCCGACAAGCATCTTTCCATTCAGCTCAGAACGTGATTGGAGTGGAGGTTTTGAGCCCCCAACCGATTGCACCCCAAAAAAATTACCAACAGAAAGTAATTTAATGCTTCACAGACTGACCTAGTCTGTTTGATTTTACAAATTTATCAACTCTTTGCATCTTTGTTTCTCTCTGCTCCCCTTCCCTCTGTTTTTGTCTGCACTACGGAGGTTGGCAGAATGAGTGGAAACGTTGTGGTTAGCCAGGAGAGGAAGAGAGAGAGTGGGAGTAAGTTAATACCGTCTTTCAGAGGAAGAGACACATTGAGAGTACGGGACAGGTCGTCATTGCATTGGGCTAATTAGCTTGTTAAATTTCCATTGGGTCTTTTCGTCAGCCAAAAGATGTTTAGGGATAAACCCAGGCACTCTAGATGCGTAAAGTTATATCTTTTGAAGTTCAGTAGGGGCATGTGACCCAGCAGGGCAAAGACCACTGTTGCTTGGGTCAAAGGTCATGTGACAGGAAGTGAATGCAGGGCAAGCTCGCTGCAGTCATTTAATAGTACAGATTTCACTATTAAGATGCTCAGAAGAACTGCAGTAAAATTGTACGATAATCTCTAAACTGATAATCCCTCTAGCAAACTGTTGGTCATATTTAAGGGTTAGGGATTGGAACAAACCCCTAACCCTTAACCTGTTAACCTTCACCCCCATTTGTGGCCTCGCAGGTGAAAATAACCTACCTAAATTAAAATGGTAACAGTTTGTGACAAAGTGTGCTTACACAAACAAATTAGGTATCTTTGGAAAGAAGAGACTCTGGGCTTTACTATCTATCATCCAGAGTTGATAATGCTCAAAAAGATAAAAAGTTATAGGCACTGACGTGCCTTGAAAAATATTTTTCCACACTGAATGTTTTTTTTTATTTCATATACAAATACATGAAATAAGTCCTGGAGCAATCCAGAAAAGTAATGGATCGAAAGCCATGTGTTTCATGAGTTCATATTTCAAATTTGAAGAAGATACCATGAAAAATGAGATTCCTGCAATATTTTTTCAGAAACTATTTATAGTCCCCCCACCCCCCTGTTTGAGGAAAAATAACCACCAAATGGATTGCAGAATTATACAAGCTATTTTAGTCATTATACATGTTCCTGCATAGTTTTTCAATTATAAAATAATAGACAGATTTATTTGAGCACTAAAAAATACAAAAATAATTATTTGAGTAATAAAAAAGGAAAAAAAATAGAAGAAAAATGCTTTGTATATAGTATGTATACTGAAGTATTCTTCGTTATTCGTTATTACAATGATAAATATCACTGCCAGACGTGAAGTGATATTGCCAGACATGGTCATAGAGTCAGTAAACACACGCTGATGTGCTTCCATTCAGATGATGATCATACAGATGGGCCATATAATCAATAATAGCTGATCAATGAATCACAATGATAGCCGTCATAGAGTCGCTAATAAACACGCTGATGTCCGTCCATACAGATGATAATCATGCAGATACGGCCACATTCCCCACACAATACACACACACACATATATATAAAAAATGTAGAAGAAAAAAAAAAAACAGTTTTTTATGGATAAAGCAGATCGCTAAGTTACGCCCCGCTCAGATGACAGTGTGCGTCACTGCCGGCAGGAGGGAGCGCCAAATTCAAATAATCTATATTCCGCTTTTCTGAGACTTTTTTTTCCGTAGACGGTCTCATTATATTTGTAAAACCGTATGCTGCAACACCGTTTTGTTTTTTTTACCACCAAGACGCTGTTTTTGAGCGTAATTTATTCCATAACGGACGCGAACAATAACTCTCTGAAGAAATGAAACGTAAACAAAGGAATATTCATCCTTATTACAACGTTATTGTTTCGCTGGACTAAAAGTGCTCGCTGGGATGTTGTTCTGTGGACCCTTACCTCTCTAACTAAACTGGGATTTCAGCAGTGGACGCGTTTGTGGCTCGTTATTACAATGATAAAGGTACGTACTGCTTTTTTACTCTGCGTGTTTGGATGTGTACTGCTTACACAAATGTAGCAAATTTGTGCCACTCATTCCTTATAAGCTTTCCATCGAAAAACAGCGATCTGTCGTCGATACTTGAGGCTTAGACCCTCAGAATGATATAAAGTTTGTCAAGATTAACTTTGTCCCGTTTCATTTATTCTATTAGAAAACAATGACACATGCAAACAAAGAGTGTTCAGTGCGACGTCGCTCTGGTGAACGTTAACAGGTTAAATATTAAACTTTCGGGCAGTCAGATTTGCCAGAAAATCCTGTATGCACTGAAGTAAGATCTGAAGCCGTATCTAGGGACTAGAATATCAGAGAGACTGGACTAATTGGATAAAATGGAGAATTAAATTACTTTGACCTAGCAAGTCTCATTTTCCGGAGGGTCCCTGTTCTTCCTCCTTTTACTGCTGCAATGAATGGAGTAATAAGAAGGGATTGACTCTGGAGACTTTGGAAGCTCATGAGGAATGTCACAGTCAGTCCATGTGAAGAGGCAGTCTCTCAGTCTCTTTTACCTGACCCGCTGTGGGCATCCAGCCCTGATAAGACTTATCTTTGGTCTTCCGTGGAAAAGCACACTAGAAACAAAGAGAGCGTGACAACAGTGATTGATAGCATCTTAGAGGGAAGATAATTGCACTTGCAGTAAAAATTAAACCGATGTTTGAAGATCAGTGTTGGGTGTAACGCATTACTTGCAGTATGTAACGCAAGTACTTATAACTAATTAAATTACCTAAAAATGAACAGTAATCTCTTACATTACTGTTCATTTTTAGGTAATTTAATTGCAGTTACTTATAAAGTACTTGCGTTACATACTGTAAATAATTTCAACAGTTCTTAAATCAATATTGAATTTGAAATCTAAATTTACAGTTTAAAGATAAAATTGAATGCATAGTCTTTAATCCTCTGCGTGCCGGCGCGTTCACTTTCAGTTTTTCCTGATTCACGGAGAAACCTTAAAATACTCCGATACAGATACGAATCTAAAAAGGGCCTATTTTTATTGTGTACACTGACAATAACAACAAAACATTGTGTTTTTCTAAAATAAACAAAACAAACAGGGTGCGCTTTCTGCCGTCTCGGTCTCTGTGAGCAACTTTCTACGCATCACAAACTCAGCGAATATTTGACACAGAGACATGAGAAATATGTCTATAGAAAACTTGAAGTGTCTACTTTTAAATGAACGAATATTATCTGATTATGTAATCCGTATGAAACCGAGGTACAGTCTTTCCCGTATCTGAGCTCATTGTCACCTGCGCGCACATGCCCTCACCTAGATACAAACAAATTGATTAAAAAATAATCAAGATTCATCTCATTTTCATTGTTTTTGAAAGAGGAATAAGATAGAATTTACCTCAGAAGAACAGCGTGATCTGACGCAGCTTTATTCAGTGGAGAAGATCATTTCTGTACATTTTTCTTACATTAGTTAACGTGTTATTTTTTAGGGCTGCAACAACTAATCGATAAAATCGATTATTATCGATTATGAAAATCATCGACAACGATTCTCATTATCGATTAATCTGGTCTGCCCACAGTGCACGTCCAACGTCAGCTGGTTAGTCAAATTACGGCACTGAATAATGCATTTCTATGGACAAAATGCATCTAAAAATAGTGGAGGAAACAGAATGAGATTCTGCCGGAGAAGCACGTGATCCAAGCTGCCCAAAACATGATAATTCTTTATTTTAAGCTTTAAGTTAATGCATAAGAGTAATGGCTTGCCCTTTCAGGCGCTTTGACAGATGCGTGTGCGTCCTCAGCGCAAAAACGTTCAGTTTACGGTCATATCCTTATCTATAAATGCCACAAATTCACGCGAGCATTTCCATTTTTGCATAAAGGTCCGTCCTGACAGTCTGTGTTAAGCGGCGGGCGCGCGCACGCGCGTCAGACGGACAGAACACAGTAGAGAGGGAGACAATTAATAGGCTTTTCAGCGCAAACATATCCATTGTGCTGAATTATCTGTTGTTGAAAGTTAATTTAAGGTTTAGAATAAATTAAAATATTTTATGAGAGTAGGAACTTTAAAGGGATAACAGCGTGTAATTGTCTGTCTGAATATAAACATGAGACGCTCCATAACGGCCTTTTACAGGATAAAGAAATGACGAGGTGACTGTGATCAAAGTAGTTCCTGCAGAACATTACTCTTACCTGTTGGTTAACACGGAGTTTGTGTTTTTATTCGTCTTTATTATTATCTTTATTATTTTAATTTTTAATAGAGGTTTAAACTATATTCAATTTTTACAATGCTTAACAAATTTATGTAAGTTTTTTAACAATGTGTTTATGTAAGGTTTGTGCCACTGCTGCTCTAAAGTAACAGTATTGGTGATAACCAAAATCATTTTTCGGCTTTCTGTACTGGTTAGTACTCCAATATGTGTAAGCTCTTTAGTAACAGTAGTAGGCTATTTTTAATGCTATAATATCATTATTGCTGTTATCTATGAAAGAAAACCAGAGCACTTTTTTTTTTTTTGTATTTTTTATTTGAGTATTTTTTTTTTCGCGATACCCAATTGCAGTCAAAAAGTACATAAACAATACCAGCAAGAATGCAAGCTGTTATTAGGACATTTTTTATTATTATGTCCAATAAATGACAGTAACATTTTTAAATTTAAACAAATTTTTGACAAATTTCTAAAATATGTTTTCTCTTTATTATGATAAGTGGTCTAATAAATTAAGCACTGTATGTTTTCATAGCATTCAGTTGTCACGTTTGTTTGAAGGACATTGGGCAGAATGTGGAATAGTGTTTTTTTTGGTCAATATTTTTTTTAATCGATTAATCGAAAGAATAATCGGCCAACTAATCGATTATCAAAATAATCGTTAGTTGCAGCCCTATTATTTTTACATAAACCTGTACGGATTTTACTAGTTGGACTTTTCTTGAACATCTTGCCAAACTGAAATGTATTGTTTAACTTTTCTTAAGCTTTTTTGTTATTCAGATATTTTGTAGAGTATTTCTACTTAAAGAAGGTTACATTTTTTATAAAAATGTTTAAGTATTACAGAATAGTTTAGCCTTTTAGCTTTAAAACAACTACGTTTGACTTGAAAGAATAAAGAGTTTAATTTCCATTGTCTATGATTTAAAGTTTATAGGTATTTTAAGATGTTAGCGATTTTGAATAATTAAGTTGCTTATTGAGTAACTAAATTACTTTTCAGACAGAGTAATTCAAGTAATTTAAATACAATATTGATGATGTAACTGTAATTACTTTTTGAAAGTAACTTACCCAACACTGATTAAGATATTGTCAGAGTTAAAAGGTGTTATATTCTACACTTTCATAGCACTTTTCCCTTGACGTTCCCCTTAGATTGTTTGTTAGTCACGGTTTGTTCAACTGAAGACATAATTTTGATTTGCACATCTACTTTTTGAACTCTTAGGTAAGTCAGTGGTTGGCAAATCTGTACCTTGGGGCCCCAAAAACAGTACACATTTAGGATTCCTCTTTAATAAAAGCTTTTGACTCAAGCCATCAGCTTATTAGTGGAGGTTTCAAAACTGAAAATTGACTCCTCACATTAAGGAGATACCCAAAAATGTGGACTGCTGGGAGGTCTCTAGGACCAGGAGGTTGGGGGGCACAGGGGTAAGCTCTCGGAGACTCAACAAGGGATTTGCTCCCAAACGTGGTAAATCAAGGGTAGCAAGTCTTGTTCCTGGAGGGCTACTATCCTGCAGACTGCAGACAGTGTAATGTGACAAACTTAATTTTTTTCCTGTTTAATGTTTCTGTGTCATGTTAATCCAACAACAAAACAAATGGAGAAAAATCACTTTTGTAGCTTTAACACAGATTTATTAGATTTAATTTATACAGTGAAGTATTATTTTACATTTGATTATTCAATTTCTGTACCTGAATCCTGTTAGACCTGAAAAATATAAAGCACTGTTTTTTTCATTTATCTTTGTTGCGTTATATTTATCTATGCTTGTAATTTATTTTATATTTATCTATGCTTGTAATTAATTTATTTATTAAGTCATGGTGATTTTTGTTTTTTCATATATATATATATATATATATATATATATATATATATATATATATATATATATATATATATATATATATATATCGCATAAAAACTAAATATTGCAATGTGGGTTTTTTCCAATATCTTGCAGCCCTACTTGACACCTGGTGGTTAAGCAGGTTTAAAGTTGTGATATCCGATTAGCTTAATCCACAAGAAGCACCTCGTATAGGCCTAACCTATCTATGACAGATGTGATGACGAACCCTTGCTAGCCTTTACGTTTATTTCCACAAACCTCTGGTTGTTCCTTCTTGACCTGTTATCTAGGTCTTTGCTTTTTATTTCCCTAGTTGTATGAATACCCACCTGGGCTTTACAAGTAGGGTCAAGGCTTCGCTGCCTCAACAAGTCCTTGACAGCTCTCAGCCTCTTGCTTTGTGATTTTTAGAGATTGTTGGCGAGTTGTAACTGTTGTTATCAGCTCCTTGTTTATATAGAGGCAACATCTGCCTGCAAGCTACAAGCTATTCACTTCTGTTTAGATTGTGGTTCAGATGCCAGCTTTGTGGTTGCTCAGTCAATCTGAACATGTCCACATTGAGTTTATCAGCTCCATTTGTATACAAATTAGAGAACCCTGGAAACAATCTCTTTTGACTACTGTACCTGTAGGACTTCTTTATATAAGTGACCTCTGTCATGATTGGTTAACCTCAACATACCAGCGTTGGTCACAATCCTTACGTACTTTTAATGCTTGATCATTTTCATATCTTTAGCTAAAAGATACAAAATCCCAAGCTGAAGCTTGTGCTGAGTGGATTCTTCACTCTATTATTGGCGATCGATAAAGTTCATCTGGAGATCATTCACTCTCTTACACGCAGATGGTCCTTCCTCTTCTGATCAATGACCACCAACAGATAAATGAGCTGTAATTGAACACTGACCTGTTTTTTCCGATCTTTTGTATTAAAGGGATAATTCACAACTTTATTCAACAATTTGTGTCCTTTGCGTCACACTGGTGCCATTTTGGAGAGTATCACACACATACGTTGTTTACGTTCAGATTAAAGCGTAAACAACATAAACCGCATATCCGCGCACATATGTTATTTACCTATGTGATACTCTCCACCAGGGTGACGCAAAGGAGATGAACTGTTGAATAAAGTCGTTATTTTTGTTTTCTTTGTGCACAAAGTATTTTCATAGCTTTGTAAAATTACGGTTGAACCACTGATGTTACATGGACCATTTTAACGATGGTCCTTACTACGTTTCTGAGCCTTGGTGTCTATGGGAGGGTCAGAGAGCTCTCGAAATGCATCAAAAATATCTTCATTTGTGTTCCGAAGATGAACGAAGGTCTTACAGGTTTGGGACGACATGAGGGTGAGTAATTAATTACAGAATTTTCATTTTTGGGGGAACTATCCCTTTTATATCTAAAGCCTTGACTACTTGCTGCATTACACAACTGCTAAGGAACACATGCTTTCATTTATCTTTTATCTCAATGCTTGGTATAACACTCACACTTGCTTTGCATGTGGTCTTATGATACTTACATCACTTGTTTCCAACTGAACCCACAGTAAACCCAAAATGGTTTCTATTGTCAATGGCAAATCAATACTGCAAGAGAGGAAATGGCATCAGAGTAAAGCACCTGCCTTTAGTTCCGCTTTCTTTTCCCTTTGAATTCAACTGATGTTAGTCAGTGTTTCATGTATAAAAAATTAGGTTGCTAGGTTCTCACCCTCCCACTGACCTTCAGAATTAAATGTACTACATTGTGCAACAGTATCTTGATTTTTGTATGAAATTACTTCTGTTATGATAAAAGTTCATTGTGTTTTTACAAGACCTTTGTAGGATAAACTATAGACGCACCTTCTCGAATGTATGCATGAATCCGTTTCTTTGTGGTTACGTATGCTAATGAGCTTGAATGGAAATTCTAGTCCGGGGATCCTCACGGTTAAATCCCAGGCTGGGATTCCCAGCTATGTTGAATTACTTTATAGCAGTTCCCTGGAAGACGGCAGTGCCTCCGGGGTTGTGTGTACTGCAAGAATATCCCCTGATCCCAGCTTGCTTTCAGTTCCCATGTTTAAGAGGTCAAAGGACTATTTATGACTCCCTTGAGTCCAGATCTCTTGGGAGGAGCGGGTCCACATGGCCATCCAGCTCAGACAGGTTCTGACCCAGAAGCTCATTAGCTCTGTGGCTCAGGTCTTTATAAATCTGTGTCTCTAGGCACAAAGAGGCTAAAAGAGGCTTGACGTTCGTGAATGGCTCATTGATGTGGCCTCTGCGGCCCCATTGTGTTTGGAAGACTATACTGTATGTACTTTGGCTCCGTGCTTGTTCGGAAGTGGCCCTGTGTTTGTGGCTCATTGTGGCCGAGCATGAAACAGTGGCTGAATATCAGTTTGCATACTCACGCTCTGCACTGAAAGTATGTGCTGGTGATGGGGAAAGTACATCATTTCAAGAGGGAAAAATCGCCACATCCTGAAGTCACATCTTAATACCACAGACTCCTTTGTTCGCGTACTGTTAGAATTCGCACATCTAACATTAGCATATAGTTAAATATAATTACATTGTATTTTTTATTTCTTCTAAGTTAACACTTTTTTTTGTTTGTTTATTTTTACTAATAATAGTTGCAGTCATTATTAGTCAGAAATAAAATTAGTATTAATATTATATAACATATTATATATATATATATATATATATATATATATATATATATATATATATATATATATATATATATATATATATATATATATATATATATATATATATATATATATATCTTCATATTTAGTTGCAAATCGTTTGCTTTCAATAACTGCATCAAGCCTGTGACCCATTGACATTATCAAACTGTTGCATTCTTCTTTTGTGATGCTTTTCCAGGCTTTCAAAGCAGCCTCTTTCAGTTTTGGGGGTTACTCCCTTCAGTCTCTTCTTTAGCAGGTAACATGCATACTCTACAGGGTTTAAGTGTGGAGATTGACTTGGTCCGTCTAAAACCTTCCACTTCTTGCCCCTGATGAACTCCTTTGTTGTTTTAGCACTATGTTTTGGGTCATTATCTTGCTGCATGATGAAGGATCTCCCAATCAGTTTGGCTGCATCTTTCTGTAAATTGTCAGACAATATATTTCTGTAGACTTCTGAGTTAATTTTGCTGCTGCCATCATGCGTTACATCATTAATGAAGATTAATGAGCCTGTCCCAGAAGAAGTGATGAAAGCCCAAGCCATTACATTACTTGTGTAATGTGTACTATAATGTACACCTGTGTACACTGTGTTTCAGATGAGCTTATATGTTTGGGATCATGAGCAGATCCTTTCTTTCTCCAAACTTTAGCCTTTCCATCACTTTGGTCCATAAAATCAGTCCATAAAACCTTGTCTCAGCATTTTTGAGGCTTGTCTCCTATTCTTCTTGCTAATGAGTGGTTTGCATCTTCTGGTGTAGCCTCTGTACTTTTGTTCATGAAGTCTTCTGCGAACAGTAGATTGTGATACCTTCACTCCTGCCCTCTGGAGGTTGTTGCTGATGTCACTAACAGTTGTTTTAGGGTCTTTCTTTACAGTTGTCACAATGTTCCTGTCATCAACTGCAGATGTTTTCCTTGATCTACCCGTTTGAGGTGTGTTATTAGTACACAAGTGGTTTCTTTCTTCCTCAGGAGATTCCAGATGGTTGTACTTGCTATTGCCAGTGTTTGTGCAATGGTTTGATTTTTTTCATCTTCTCTCAGCTTCACAATTGATGGTTTTTCACCCATAGACACCTCTCTGGTTTTCTAACTAACTATAAATGCAGTCTGCACGGATCTGAAACTGAGCGCAGACATTCAGTGCTATTTATTGTTTGAATAATCAGTTAATAGGACACACCAGGGCAACAAAACACACCTGTCAGTCACATGTTCCAATACTTTTGGTAACATGAACAATGGGTGTGTTCAAACAAAAGGTGCTATTTGCTAAGTTGTGTATCAGATCCAGATGAAAATACCTGTAAATAAAAGCTGAAATGTTAATCTCCCATCTCATATTCATCTTTTGATGTCAAACCCAAATGTTTACAGTCTACAGCAAAAATAAAGGAATTGGCCTCACTGTTCCAATACTTTTGGAGGGCACTGTATGTATATGTATTGTATTTTATTTTAATGATATTAAGTTATATTAATAATAAATAATATATAATAAGCTTAAAAATATATATATTTTATTTATTATTAATATAACTCTTAATATCATTAAAATAATAATAATAAAATCAATTTTTATTATTTATGACCCCACAACAACTAGCCATACAGTAACAAAAGAATACCTGAACAGGTACACAAGCACTCACCCGTCCATTCATGCATTTTCAAGTTACACTTACATATATTAAATACTACTAAAAAAAAAGATAACAAACTAGATTATACTCTACATAAATGAAAATTAAAGAAAGAAAGAGATGATAAATTTACTTGTTTTTCTAAAACATAGATAAACTGGTCACAGACAGTCTTTACAATGCCAAGTAAAAGTCAGTACAATGTCAAATAAAGTCTACATTTCCATTTACATGATATTCAAGATTTGTTTTATTCGTCACATACCATGTATGTTTCCCAAAGCTGATCAAAGTCTTTCCGCTTGCCCTTTGCAATATAAGTTAGTCTCTCCAGTCAGATAGTTTAATATCCTTAATATCATTATTACTATTAATAATAATAAACAATGATTGTTTTTCTTTTAGTACCATTTATTATAATAATAAAGTAATTGTTGTTTTACATTTTATGCTATGGTTGTTGTTGATGTTAGTATTACTAGTATTAATTTTGTTAATAAATATAAAGTGTGATAAATATATAATTATAATATAAATAATAAATAAATTAAAATGTTAAATTCTTAGTTAATAATAATGGTGACAAAAAACAATAGTGATAAAAACAATAGTAATATTGTAAAATGAAAGAGAATTATATTATTATTAGTAGTAGTAGTAGTAGTAGTGATTTAATATGTAAACAAATATTTTATTATTATTAATTTAGCATTGTTTTATCTGTATATTTATATTAGAATTATTTATATATATTTATTATTAATATAATTGTTAGTAGTAATAACAACAATAGAACAGAAACATTTAATATATTTAAAATGTTATACTTCCTCTTCTCCTCAATTATAATAATAATAATAACGCTGTTATCAACGTTGACATTTGCTTATTTGTAAATGTTAATATTTAAAATAAATTCACTTGGCTTGCAGCATGTGACTAGCATTTAAAGTGCACAATAACGGTTATCACAATTATGTGACCATCAGATAAGTGCATAGAGTATCGCACGGTTGTGCTACTGCGTGTGTGAGAGAAACAGCGGAGCTGATCTTTATGAGGGTTTGTTAGGCTGCGCTCTCACAACTCGACCGAGAGTACGGCTCTGTTTATTCTCAGACGCGTCTCTCATGTCTCACAGAAGCTATTCGAGGAACTCTCCGGAGCCTTTGAGAAAGTGTTCCCGCAGGCTATACAATGTAGCTAGTTTATGTACAAGTATGCACAAGCGTTTCCCTGCAGCAGTGTTAGCGTTGACACTTAGCCTGTGTGTGTTTTAGGAGATTAAATATGAGCGTAACATGGTTATCTTGTGAGCCGTATGTTTGAACAGGCTGATACTGGCCTGCTGTAATCGCTTTCTGTTTGTTTTTGCCTCTATTGGTACAACAGAGCCTCTCCACCGGACACTTGAAAGTGTGTGTGTGTGTGTGTTGGTGCAACAGAAGCTCATCCTCTTGCTTAGTATTGTTTAATGTAAACATCAGTGCTGAAACAAACCTGCTCAGGTGCTTTCAAGCGCTTGTTGTATATCTGTGTAGTATCAGTGCTGGATCAGACCTTGTTTGCCCTCACAGGGAAAGCAGATTTGTGGAAACCAGATTATCCAATAACAGTTAATTTTACAGTTATAAATCATTAATCGTGTAGCTTAAAGCTGCATGCTTTATGCCGAACAATTGCAATGCACTAGTTACATATTTGAATGAGATCATGTTAAAGAATTTTTGAACCTGAATGTTCAAACTATGCAAGTCAATGGGAGATTTCTTATTCATCCTGATGGTTGTTACTTAAGATTTTAATTTCATTTTTAAAGAAATTCTATTTTTATTTAGCAAGTATACAGTAGTCAACATTTGAAGTGGATCAAAAAAGTTCATCAAAGTTGTCCTAAGACAACAACGCATTTTGGTTTTAGGACAACTTTGATAAAAGGTTTTGATCCACTTCAAATGTTGACTAGTGTACATTACTGTGGAAGCCCGTTTCCACCACTGAATTAAAAAAATAAAATAAAGATAACTGCGACTTTTTATCCCACAATTTTTGTTTTTTCTTTTTTCGCACAATTGCGAGCAATTCTGACTTTTTTTCTCAGAATTGTGGGACATAAACTCGCGATTGCGAGTTATAAAGTCAGAATTGCAAGATAAAAACTCACAATTCTGAGAACGTCAATTTTTCTCCTCAGAACTGAACTTTATAACTCGGAATCGCGAGTTTAAATCTCACAATTCAGAGAAAAAAAGTCAGAATTGTGAGAAGCCGCAATTACCTTTTTTACTTTTTATTCAGTGGTGGAAACGGTAAGTGTCCATACATTACACTTATCAAAACTAAAAACATCTATACTATTTTAAAATATTTCTAATGCTTTTTTTTTTTTTAAACCAAAACATTCTATTCCTCAAAGAAAAGTTTTGACGTTTCCACAAAAATATTAAGCAGTACAATTGTTGAATCAATGTTGATAAGAAATTTGTAACTCCGCAAATTAGAATGATTTCTGAAGGATCATGTGACACTGAAAACTGGAGTAATGATGCTGAAAATTCAGCTTTGCATCACAGGAGTATATTACAGTTTAAAATGTTTTAAATGGTAATAATATTTCACAATATTACTGTTTTAAAGTATTTTTAATCAAAGAAATGTAGCCTTGATTTTCAAAAACATTAAAAATCTTCCTGTTCACAAACCTTTGAACAATAATGTAAAAAAATTAATAAATAAAAAATATAAAACCGTTCACAGAAGCGCTGCAGGTGCGTGTGATCTGTTGAATCCATCTTACACTATCCTCGGATAAACTCTTCCTCTAATGCACTGCCATTGCCACTTACCTTTGACGAGTTCACAGCTGAGCGCGGGCGGGCATTTCACTCGCTGGATGCTTCAGCGTCACATTTGCATAGTCCGTACTACTTGAATTCATGATTGGTTGACAGAAAATGTCAAATATTAAATGGAACGATAAAATAACATTATTAACCGGTTAATGGCCACTTCAAATTTTCGATTCTGTTCTGAACTATACAATTTGATTTAGTTTCTGGTTCTGTTCCTGTCAAAATTTCATTCGTTTCCGGTTTTCGTTTTCATTCCTTGAACCGGTTGAAAGCCCTGATCAGAAATGGCAAAAATGCTACTTTTTTTGCCACAGCTATAGTTTTTATCAGTAAAAAAAAACAATTGTTCAATGTATGTTATATGTATATCTGTAAAAAAATAGCTGTAGTTTGTAGAAAAGCTTTCTGAGGACTGCTTGGAAATATGTGGATAAAAGACATCAATGATTTCAATACCTTGTGTCTTTTTGTTTGTAGGTTTAAAGACGTATCTGATCTCAGGACGGAAGATGGGCTCTCAGTGTGGCTGTTCCCAGCTCAGTTTGAGTCTGTCCTCAAACACGCACACTCCAGATCTCTCACACTGCGCCGTCGCTGAACCATTCTCACACGGCAAGGTACGGCCCTTGACACACACGCACGCACACGCGTACACAAGTTTTAAATGAAAAATAACAATTCTGTCAGTTATTTACTCACCCTTTTCAGTGCATTTTTCATCTTTCTCTCCACAGCCTGTGCGCACATCCTGTAGCATCTCTGTAGATGTCATTGACAATCCGAATGCAGATGAAACAACTCGAAATGGCTGCCAGGATGAACACAGAGCCAACAGCAGCAAGGTACAAACTAACAATGATGAACACCAACTAACAAAGCCTCAGTAATTGCACAATAGAAGCACACACCTTAACACAAGAACCCAGTGTACTCGATTTCAGCAGAGACTGAAATGCTGTCATTAGCTGAAGTGTAGTACTCCCACTAATTACACCAACATTTCATAATATATTTATACAAACAGCCACTAAAGTTTTTCATGTACCTTTAGTCCTAAATAAACATTAGGAGATGGCAGACTTGATGTGACTTTGCCAAAACGCTGTTCAATTAAAGTTCAATTAGTCAACTCACCGGACAAATGGTTCTTTTTGGTGAATTAAAAACAGCCTACAGCACAACCAATGTAGTCCAGTTCATGAACAAGTGAATCTTTTGAATCATTTTTTTTTTTTTTTTTTGTGAATGGAAAATATACAATGTTGGTAGTGCAGTCCAATTTTCAAAAGAATAACTCCATTGAGCCAGTTCATTTAGTGATCTAAATTAGACCTGAATCCTGTATGAATGAGTCTTTTGAACAGGTTCTTTTTAGTGAATCGAAAACAGACAGTTGCAGGTAGTTTAGTCCGATTACTGAACAAATTAATCTTTTGAATCTGTTCTTTTATAGTGAATCAAAAACATGCAGTGTGAACAGTGTAGTCAGATTCGCAAACAAATGATTCTTTTGTGCCAGCTTTTTTTAGTGATCTGCATTAGAACTGATTCCTCGATGAATGAGTCTTTTGAACAGGTTCTTTTTAGTGAATCGAACAAACAGTGCAGTCAGTTATTTTTGATAAATAGATAGAAGCTAATGCACGACCAGGGTAGTCCAATTCCTAAACAATTCCCTTCTTTTGAACTGGTTTAGTGAATCAAAATCACACAGTGTGGTCTGTGTAGTCTAAGAATGACTCTTTTGAACCAATTCTTTTTGGTGATCTGCATAAAAATTTATTTCTGGACCTTAGACTGTAAAAAAAGATGGACGACGCATCTCCACTTCCTTCCACTATAGAAAAGTGAAGCGAATACATCTCAGTATGGCCGTTAAACTACCGTTATACATTAAGTAAATGATGTCATTTGGAGCCCGAGTCTGCGCAGTAGAGGTTTGTTTGGAGCCCGAGCCTGCGCAGTAGAGGTTTGTTTGGAGCCAGAGCCTGCGCAGTAGAGGTTTGTTTGGAGCCAGAGCCTGCGCAGTAGAGGTTTGTTTGGAGCCAGAGTCTGCGCAGTAGAGGTTTGTTTGGAGCCCGAGCCTGCGCAGTAGAGGTTTGTTTGGAGCCAGAGCCTGCGCAGTAGAGGTTTGTTTGGAGCCAGAGGCTGCGCAGTAGAGGTTTGTTTGGAGCCCGAGCCTGCGCAGTAGAGGTTTGTTTGGAGCCCGAGCCTGCGCAGTAGAGGTTTGTTTGGAGCCCGAGCCTGCGCAGTAGAGGTTTGTTTGGAGCCCGAGCCTGCGCAGTAGAGGTTTATTTGGAGCCAGAGCCTGCGCAGTAGAGGTTTGTTTGGAGCCAGAGCCTGCGCAGTAGAGGTTTATTTGGAGCCAGAGCCTGCGCAGTAGAGGTTTGTTTGGAGCCAGAGCCTGCGCAGTAGAGGTTTGTTTGGAGCCCGAGCCTGCGCAGTAGAGGTTTGTTTGGAGCCAGAGCCTGCGCAGTAGAGGTTTGTTTGGAGCCCGAGCCTGCGCAGTAGAGGTTTGTTTGGAGCCAGAGCCTGCGCAGTAGAGGTTTGTTTGGAGCCAGAGCCTGCGCAGTAGAGGTTTGTTTGGAGCCAGAGCCTGCGCAGTAGAGGTTTGTTTGGAGCCCGAGCCTGCGCAGTAGAGGTTTGTTTGGAGCCAGAGCCTGCGCAGTAGAGGTTTGTTTGGAGCCAGAGCCTGCGCAGTAGAGGTTTGTTTGGAGCCAGAGCCTGCGCAGTAGAGGTTTGTTTGGAGCCAGAGCCTGCGCAGTAGAGGTTTGTTTGGAGCCAGAGCCTGCGCAGTAGAGGTTTGTTTGGAGCCAGAGCCTGCGCAGTAGAGGTTTGTTTGGAGCCAGAGCCTGCGCAGTAGAGGTTTGTTTGGAGCCAGAGCCTGCGCAGTAGAGGTTTGTTTGGAGCCCGAGCCTGCGCAGTAGAGGTTTGTTTGGAGCCAGAGCCTGCGCAGTAGAGGTTTGTTTGGAGCCCGAGCCTGCGCAGTAGAGGTTCGTTTGGAGCCCGAGCCTGCGCAGTAGAGGTTCGTTTGGAGCCCGAGCCTGCGCAGTAGAGGTTCGTTTGAAGCCCGAGCCTGCGCAGTAGAGGTTCGTTTGGAGCCCGAGCCTGCGCAGTAGAGGTTCGTTTGGAGCCTGAGTCTGCGCAGTAGAGGTTCGTTTGGAGCCCGAGCCTGCGCAGTAGAGGTTCGTTTGGAGCCCAAGTCTGCGCAGTAGAGGTTCGTTTGGAGCCGAGCCTGCGCAGTAGAGGTTCGTTTGGAGCCCGAGCCTGCGCAGTAGAGGTTCGTTTGGAGCCCGAGTCTGCGCAGTAGAGGTTCGTTTGGAGCCCGAGTCTGCGCAGTAGAGGTTCGTTTGGAGCCAGAGTCTGCGCAGTAGAGGTTTGTTTGGAGCCAGAGTCAGCGCAGTAGAGTCGTGAGGTGGAGCCGTGATATCAAACTCCCTCAGACCCAATCAACCATAACGACATGCCCCATTTTTATAGCATCAAATTACTAGCTAAAATCAAACTTATCACAAAAACGAACAATTGATACACCCGTTCTAGACGAATGGCTGTTTGGAACTGGTTCTTTCAAACCAGAAATCAAAATCCTAAACCTACATTACAACAATTGTTGTCCGATTCCTAAATGAAGTAGATCTGCATTAGAACCAGTTTTTTTTTTTTTTTTAAGAATGAAAAAACTACAGCACAACCAGTATTGTCCAATTTCTGAACAAATGAATCTTTTGAACTGATTCAGTGTTGTCTGAATCCCAAACAAAAGACTCTTTTGAGAGAATTCTGTTTCTTTTGCACAGTTTCCTGCAGGTCGTAGCCCTAAAACCCTGAACGGTCTGTTGAGTCCTCTGTGTGAGGAGCGGGTGCGAGTCAGCCAGTCGTCTCTGTGCGACAAACTCCAGGAGAAGGACAGGAGCTGGGTGGGAAGTCTGGCCACAGAAGGAGGCAGCGCCTGCGGCATGGACCACTCAGCCATCCTCCCGCTGCGCTCCAAAAACTCTCGGGAGAAAAGCGACGTGCACTTTGTGGAGGTGATAAGGGAGGACAGGTGAGTGAGAGAAGATTCGTTTGAATAGTAGTTTTGTAATTCAGTCATTCATTTTCACCTTGTTTTCTCCATGTTGTCTTTTAGTCTGATGAAGGATTACTTCTTCAAGCCGCCCATTAACAAGCTGAGTCTGAACTTCCTGGAAAAACCTCTGGAGTTAGCTTACCACACCAGCTACCATGAGCAGGTACACACTTCAAATGAAATAAAATAAAACGTATAGATAAAACTTTTTTTTTTTCGGATAATTGGCAAGGCAAATCTATTTGGTTTAATTCAATGTACTACAATAACACAATCTAAATCTGAAATAAAAATGGATAAAAACCAAAAAGACATATATTTAAAAACTACAAAATATGACAAACACAACAAAATTGCTAAAACATTAACTAAAAATTTTATCAGAAATTCTAAAAAGAATACTACTTCAAAATATGAATAAAAACATCTTATTTCAATATATCTCACTTTTGTTATAAAATAAATGTACATGTGTGTGTGTGTGTATATATATATATATATATATAAGAGAGAGAGAGAAAATCAGATGGGTGTCTAAATGTCAATCAAAAACTTCTTCACAAATATCAAGGAAGGAATTTTATTTCATTATTTACAGGGTATCTGCAGAATCAATTTAAGGCCATTTATGACCCTTTTTAAGAGGTGCACAAGTAAAAACAACACCGTATAAGTGGGGTTGGACAATGTCTATCTATGGTATCATATTAAGCCATAAAATGACATGATTTACAGTTCAGATACAGGTTTTCACAAAAACCTTAAAATGGCATTTCAGCCTAAACCTGTTAACCTTCGCCCCCCATTGTGGGCCTCATAGGTGAAAATAACCTACCTAAATTAAAATGGTAACAGTTTGTGACAAAGTGTGCTTACACAAACAAATTAGGTATCTTTGGAAAGAAGACACTCTCGGCTTTACTATCCATCATCCAGAGTTGATAATGTTCAAAAAGATAAAAAGTTATACACACTGACGTGCCTTGAGCAATATTTTTTCTGAAACTATTTATAGTCCCCCCACCCCCCTGTTTGAGGAAAAATAACCACCAAATGGATTGCAGAATTATACAAGCTATTTTAGTCATTATACATGTTCCTGCATAGTTTTTCAATTATAAAATAATAGACAGATTTATTTGAGCACTAAAAAATACAAAAATAATTTGAGTAATAAAAAAGGGAAAAAAAATAGAAAAAGAATGCTTTGTATATAGTATGTATACTGAAGTATTCTGATTGCCAGACATGAAGTGATATCTTAATGTTTAAGCATATAGTAGTCAAACCTGTTCATACTTTTGACAATATAGTGTGTGTGTGTGTATGTGTATGTGTGTGTATATGTATGTATGTGTGTATGTGTATATATATATATATATATATATATATATATATATATCTCAAAATATTGTGTATCTATAATATATAACTATAAAAGTATCTCAGTGACATTAAAGTCCCCCTGTAGTCAAACATTTTATCTCTTAAAACTCATCTTTGATTATCAAAATTACATATTTAAATGTTTTTTCTTGTGAAAATTTTCTCATGCCTTAAAATAGCTTGAATGTTACTTTAAACCCTTGCCTCATTTACTATACACGGATTTATGAATATTCAAATTAGCCCCGCCTCCACTAAGTCACACCAGCCAGAGCCGCCTGATCCACTGAACTGTAGTAAACACGAAACAATGGCATACACAGATAATGACTGACAAATCTATCGAAGGCAGCCGTTTGTGATTCCAATGCGTGCCCCCGAACATATGCGTGTGGCGTGCAGAAGCCGATGCGGGAGAGCTGGGTCTGACTCCAAGCTACTTTTACACTGTTACCACGGGTTATAATGCAAGTTAGCAGTTCTAAATTCACATTAAACCACGGCTTCATGTTTTTTGCTCTAATTTATTTTTGGTTTTGTGCTGGTATTGGTATATCTTTCATGCTAGTGATATAGGAATCTATCCCTTGATGTGATTGGTTGTTGAATTTTGTGACATAGTTAACCGAGGGCTGTTTCAAACCATGTTTCTGGGTATGTTTTTTAAGCCTTTTGAATTACAGGGACATAGGCAGTGTCCTCATAAACCACCTTCATATTGTAATACCTCTGTCATACCCATGTCATTATACAAATTTGTGTCCTCATAAACCACATAAACATGCACACACACACACACACACACACACTCTCCTGTCAAAGAGAATATGTAGATCTTCACACAATCACACATGGACCTCTTCTGGTTATTCACAGAAGTGCAGCCTCATCACATCAGTGTGTAAAGTTGAGTATGATCATCTCTGCGTTTCCTCCAGGTGGTGAATCAGGTGCCGGTGCAGACGTTTGCCAGTCCAGTCTTCAGCTCGCTGCTCGATGTTGCGCTGTCTTGTGCCGTTTTTCTTGCCTTGACCATTGCCTGCTTCCTGTATCCCCTTGTTATCATGGAGACGACACTGGCAACCACACTCGGTCTGGCAATCACAGCCGCTCTGCTAGAACTGGTTTCTCTCGTTTTGTCCATTCGGTGAGCTGGATGTTGTCATTTCCTCTATACTGTTATATTTAGATTAATTGTAAGTGAACACTAGATGACGGCAAAACTAATCTTTAAAAACTGATCGTTTAAAATCAATATCAGTTTCTATGCTGTACATTATAATGTTGTGATGCCTAAATTAATTTATTATATTGTATTTATATACTGAAACAATAAACAAACGTTTTCATTACCTGAAATAAATCTAATTACTTTTGCAGTCATCTAGTACTCACTTAAAGTGACTCGTAATTAAAAAAAACATTTTGATATGTATTATTATAATTAAACTAATAATTGAAATCATATTTAAATTATTTAAATGAACAATTTTTATAGAATAATTCAACAGTGAAATGTAATCTTTAGCAAATCGCAGAATCAGTATCCTTTTTTCATACTTTACATTAAAATGTTATGATGCCCAGAGTCACTTGCAGAATTAAAAAAGGCATGAGCAAAATAGTGTCTAACTGTAATATTAGTGGTTTATCTATCAGTCATAAAATGGATATAATGTTCAGTTTATTAGTTGGGTTTTTCCTAACTTTTAATGATCTCTCCATCTTTCTGCTGCAGTATGGTGTTTTGTCTGGATGATGTACAGAATTGCACTCGGTCTCTGTTGAAGCTGGTGTCTGGCTGGCTCCCGCGTCATGTGATCGGGGCTGTGCTCGTTTCACTTCCTGTTGTGTCCATCTTCTCCCACCTGGCTTACAGTGTGCAGCTGCCCATCCAGGTGAGCAGGAGAAAAGGAAGGTGACCTCCTTAAACTGCTGCTCAAACGTTTGGGCAAATTAATACTTTATTCTGCAAGGATAAAGACATAATGTTAGAAACTTTCTATTAATTAAAGAAAATGAATATAAAATATAAAAAAAATAATAATAAGCAGCAATAATAAGCACAACTGTTTTTAACATTGATCAATCAGAATTGATTCTTGAGCATCAAATCAGCATATTAGAATGATTTCTGAAGAATCATGTGACACTAAAGACTGGAGTAATGATGCTGAAAATTCAGTTTTGCACCAGTTGTTTTTTTTTTTTTTAGTACTGAATTGGTACTTCAGACATCTCGATCTCTACAAGATATCTTCATGATGTTAGATCAAAATCTGTCTTTGAAAGCCTGGTAATTGGAGGAAGAGTTTACAGATTTTAAGATGTTACCCTAATAATAATAATATATACTCTACAGGATCAAACTGTAATATACAGAACTGTACCGAGTATCTCAGCAGCCAGTGACTGTTGATTGTTTAAATGTGTGCTCTTTCTTTCTCTGGTTCTGTAGGTGACCATGTTCCTGTGCTGTGCTCTCATTATTGCTATTATCCAGTACTGTAACTTCTGCCAGCTGAGTTTCTGGATGCGCTCTGCTCTGGCCACTGTAGCTGGTTTATCTTTACTCCTCCTGCTCTACAGCGCCACCACCAGGCCCAGGTCAGACATCCTCAGCCTGCTCAGCTAACAAAGTATCAACAAACTTTACCATTGTAAACTTAGTGTATTAATTAGAGGAAATGAAAATTTGCTGAAGATTTACTCACTCTCAAGCCATCCAAGATGTTAGATGAGTTTGTTTCTACATCATAACAGATTTGGAGAAATTTAACATTACATTATTTCCTCTGCAGTGAATGGGTGCCGTCAGAATGAGAGTCCAAACAGCTTGTAAAAACCTATAATCCACACCACTCCACTCAATCAATTAATGTCTTGTGAAGAGAAAAGCTGCGTGTTTGTAAGAAACAAATGTAATTTTAAATGAAACCATTGCTTCTGGCTAAAATGTTGCTTTCTCCAGTGAAAACGTTGTCTCATCTGACTTCAGGAGAGTACCATGTACAGATCAAGAACCGTTTACATGTGAAAATGGTCCAAAAAAGATGTAAACAAATATTGTGGTGTTTTTTTATCAGCTGTTTGGACTCTTATTCTGACGGCACCCATTCACTGCAGAAGATCTGCTGGTAAGCATCATATTGTAAATGGAGTAAATTTCTCTGAATTTCTTTGAAGAAATAAACTGTACATCTTGGATGAAAATTTATTTAATTCATTAAAATGCAAATCAATTAATAACTTTTTTGAAATGCGTTTTTCTGGATTTTTTTGTTATTCTGTCTCTCACTGTTCAAATAAACCTACCATTAAAATTATAGATTGATCATTTCTTTGTCAGTGGGCAAACGTACAAAATCAGCAGGGGATCAGATATTTTTTTTCCCCCCATTATGTGGTTGCTGTAGAGTACTCTTTATTTCTGAATATACCGTAACTGTTTTCTTTTTGCAGCGCCACTGACAGATTTCCAGTATCTGGGTGAGTTTGTTTCTTTTTCATTTATGTCACGAAAACTATTCCTAATGCAGACTCTGATTTGAGCTGACATTTGTAAGATGGTTGAGATTTTACTGTTTGTATGTGAATGTGAAAATATGATGCCCTTAATAAATCATGAAATGTGCAGGAAGTCATTTTATTGACATTATTAATATTACTTGCACTAAAACTGAAAGGGGCCCTTATTGACGGTATTAATATTACTGAAACTAAAAGGGGCATGAAATCAAAATTCACATATCTATTTTCTATTGTGCATTATTTTCATTTTTGTACAATAACTTTTTATTGTTTTCACAAATAGAACACCAAAAAAAAAAAAACTGAACACCCCCCCACAACAACATACGAGAGATATGTTTACATATAATGTTAAATCAAATAAACATATACAGAATGTATCTTCCAGCATTCAATGACAGCATGTTAGTATTTCCAATTTAAACATACTCAACCTTTTTTACAAACTTGTGATATATTCTGAAGGAGACTACAAAAGAATGGGGACCATACTTTTTCTAATTCAGCCTTGTTTCCATTGGTGACGGCCCCAAGACGTTCTGATGGAAGAATTCTGAAAGTCTCGTTGTACCGTTGGTCCCCTGTTGGGGGTTTATCTTTAATCCAGACAACGAGTATACATTTATGAGCCACATATAATAATTTGCTTGCCATCTTGACCTGAAGACGTGACAATCTGTACACTATTTTCTAACTATACACTACCAGACTTTCAAGTCGTCCCAAACATAACAAACTCACATTGGAGATATGTGACAAATAACGACATGTTCAAAAAATGGGCTCAAAATATCAAACATTATTGAAATCCTCAGATTTAAATGGACTCCTAGTCTGAAGCTAAAAAAAGTATGGTCTGTGCCCATCATACACCCGTGTATTCCTGAAAATATGCAGACTGGCTCTGAAGTTCGTTAACTAGTGCCGTCTCATCCAGACTGCAAATTGAGGCAAAAATCTGTGCAAAGGTCATGTAGCATATTCCAGCCTTTAATCACAGGTTAATGCATGCTTAAATGTCAGAAGGTTTTAAAAATCTATGGCATTAAAATTGCCACGTGATAAAGACAAGGTGACATGTCCATGCACCCCTAGCACCATTCATGATTTAAGACTTACAACATCTTAAAACTGAAAGGGTGTTTTTGAGCACCTTCTACTATTGGTGTTATTATTCTGTAGAACACGCCACTCAAATCTGAAATCTCTTTCTCTTGGCTTCAGGAACATGAGTAACCAGAGTGCCGAAGTAGATCAGACAAGTGAGTTGGACTCTGCGCCCACAGCACTCGACTTGCTCGTCCTAGAGACCTTGCTCTCCTTCTTCCTCCTGCTGCTGTTGGTTTGGTTCCTCAACCGGGAATTCGAGGTCAGCTACCGCCTACATTACCACGGAAATGTGGAAGCTGACAAGCATCGCATCAAGATCCAGAGCATGCGAGATCAAGCGGACTGGCTGCTGGGTAACATCATCCCCATCCATGTTGCCGAGCAGCTAAAGGTCAACCAGAGTTACTCTAAAAATCACGACAATGTCGGGGTCATCTTCGCAAGTATCGTCAACTTCAGCGAATTCTACGAAGAGAGCTACGAGGGTGGGAAAGAGTGCTACCGAGTACTTAACGAACTCATCGGAGACTTCGACGAACTGTTGCGCAAGCCTGCATTCTCAAATGTAGAGAAGATTAAAACCATTGGTGCCACCTACATGGCGGCGTCTGGATTAAATGGGCAGCAGTGCCAAGAACAGCCACATCCGCACGCCCACCTATGTGCCCTCTTTGACTTCGCCCTTGAAATGATGCGCGTGGTGGACGATTTTAATAAGAACATGTTGGGTTTCAAGTTCAAGCTGAGAATTGGCTTCAACCACGGGCCCCTGACTGCCGGCGTCATCGGCACTACCAAGCTGCTTTACGACATATGGGGCGACACGGTCAACATCGCTAGCCGCATGGACAGCACAGGAGTGGAGTGCCGCATACAGGTTAGTGAAGAGAGCCACTGTGTGCTCTGCAGAATGAACTACGCTTTCGATTATCGTGGCACTGTAAACGTTAAAGGGAAAGGGCAGATGAGGACTTACTTGTATCCCCAAATGAACGAAGGCAGATCGGAGTCCACGCAAAACCTGGAACAAGGCCAGGTGGACAGTGCCGTTGGGCATTTAGAGCCCAACACACTTGCCAATGCAACAACAACATCTGCTGCACCACTAAACCCTCCCTGCACCTCTCCCAATGTTGCCTCTATCAGTGGCCACGGTGTGCCTCAGGGCCGTGTATTAGGACCGTCTCAGATTACAGAGGAGTTGCACCAAGACACTAAGGACAAGTCTCCTGTCCCCGAGCTCAAAGAAAAGGATTACATGAGTCCTTATCAAGCACCATCGCTAAGTGGTACACAACCTCCCTCAATAACACAACCGTATGCGCCGTTAGCCAGACCAGAGACACCTTTACAAGGAGAGGAAGATGAAGATGTAGATGAGCGTACAAAGCTCAGGGCAGTGGATTGATTCAGATTTCCTCCTGACCTTGGCTGACCCTTTTCAAGAGCCAATCCGCATATAATTTTCAGGCTCTACTTCCTTCAAGGGGCTTTTCCGGCCACAACTGTTGGAGTTCCAATAAGTAGCATTAGCCTGTATAGGGCATATGTGTTGATAACGTGACCTAAATAGAAAAATGGGTGCGCTAAGCATCTGCTGTGTGGATCACAGTGTAGCACAGAGGGGGAAATGGATAGAGTTCATATTTCTGATGTTCTCTAATTTGTTTTTTGTTTATAAAGTGCCTTCACGATATGTAAGATCAGTCAAATGAACAAATGAAAGAGATGTTTGAACAAATATATCAGCATGGCTTTTTGAAAAGACGTGGACAGTGAAAAATGCAGTTTTTTTTTTGGTAATGTATTCCACCTCTAATGCCGTATTATTTTGTTCATTTCATTTTGGTAATGTATTCCACCTCTAATGCCGTATTATTTTGTTCAGTGTTTTCTTTTCCTCTCTCTTTGAGACAAAATGATTGAAAACAAGCCATTTGTTAATTAGAATCAGGATTACAGACTAATGTTTTAAAGTTATTATAATGAATATACAGTCAGTGTATTGGTTTCACCGCTCTACTACGTGTGCGGTCACCTATATCTTATTAAAATAAAACCAAGGAAGACAAGGGCGGATAGATAAAGATGGGCTTCCGGCACTTCTTTCCACAATGCCCATATTAATATCCAGTATATCTGGCAGCAAACAATGTAGCTTTTTTAAAAGCGAGGTAAAAGTGGCTTATGCAAAATAGCAACTCATGAAATGAGGAAAAAACAGCACAATCAGCCTTATTTGTTTGAATCGCAATGAAGAAAAATGGCAGGAACCATGCTGAGCGCTCCCTCCCCTTCATTAGAGGATACAAGGGCCGGTGATTGTAATGCATTCGGAAATTCAGAGTGTAATGGTTGTTGAAAACATGCTGTGTTTGGAGGTTCAGTGCATTTTTTTGCATAAAATTTAGCCCCACAATTTAACGTTTCTCATTGCCTGAGGGAACATCCTACAGGATTCAAAATTAAATGAATAAATCTAACTTTTCAGCATGACACTTACAATATTTAAGGATCTTAACACAGCAGAACGAGCGCCACTGTGTTTTCTCCTAAATGTATATCCAGTAAACTCCAGCCAACGAAGCCTTCGGTGAAGTGTTCGGTTGAACAGATTTTGTAGCTGAATTGTTTATCAGTGCATGTTAATTAATTTCATTCAGTGCCTCGAATCAGTTGTTTTTCACTGTGATCGTGCCAGCAGAGCCTGAGTTGGTATCGCCAATTCGCCAGTTTTTATTGATCACCGTGCACTTGTGATACCAGTTCACTCCATGGCCTTGAGGAAGAAGGTTCTTGTGCTGCCATAGTTGGTGAGAGGCTTGCAATTTTATGTTCATTTCTGCCTACTTTTTTTAGAATATCTGATAGCTTTTTTTATTTGTCAATTCTGTTGAGATTTTGTCAGCAGCTCTTCGAATTAGTTGTTTGTTTTTTTTTCCGACAGTTGTTCCGTGATCTGATTTTCTTTGCTTTTGTTTACCTGATTTTTATTTGTTTTTGTTTTTGTTTCTGATGCATTCAGAACACTAGAGAATAGTCTGCAGTATCTCTTGCGATGCGTCTTACATTTCAATCATCAATCAAGCAAAGCATTTTTAGTTTCTCAAGCAAGTCCTTTATTAGGATCCGTATCTTCTGCCATGTATAATGGATAAGCTTGGCTCTGAGGTTCGAGGAGGACAGATTTCTTTCTTTATTTCTGTTTACAGAGCACTCACTAGTTTGTTCTCAAAAATGGAAAAAATCCAGTGCCTTTTTGTTCACTCTTTTCCCCCTCGATTGTAACACCAGGTTGCTTCAGAGTCAAAATATCAGGGTGTCTTTTTGATGCTGCAGCTTTCAGAACACCTGCAATATTATGTTATTGTATCATATTATTACCTCTTTGATGTGAATTATAATTACAGCCTTTTAAAAAAAATAATAAAATACACTGTGTATCTTTAAATGGAACTTTTCGGGATGGAAAAGGGATTTGATTTTGCTGTTAATTGTTTTAGGGTTCACTGCACATTCACCTTTGAGTTATTGTATCACTCCATTGGCTAAAGAAGCCCAGTGCTGACAGTATTGAATTATAATTAATTGTGCATAATGTATGTGGTTTTGTATTAAATGCATTTGCGTTTATTGTGGCTGTGCATGAATCGGTGTGCAGCCATGGAGCCTAATATCAAAAGGGCATATTTATAAAAGGGAGCCACCTAAAGCAAGGAGAAATGGGTTTTTGCACTCAGTAACGTAACAAGCACCAAAGGCCTAACTCTTGAAAAGTGCCTCACATTCAATTCTACTAAAGTTTTATATTTTAAATGAACTAAAATGGAAAAGTGTGAATTTAATCTTGTTCTATATGTGCGATTGATTTCAGTTTGGAGAATCATGTTTTTATTTTCATTTCATTTATTTTAGTTTTGTATAGAATTGAACAAATCTTAATTGGTTAAGAGACGTATATTTGAGTGCAAATATAAAACCTGTTTGTTTTGGTGCTCGTGTTAAAAATATGCCCTTAAATATTCACATGCTTTTATTAACTGTATCAATTATTTTTGTGCCATATATGGGAATGTGTATACCAAAGAATTTAATAGTGTGGGCTGTGGGAAAGATATTATTGATTTGTTTGTTTTTTTTCTTCTAGCTGCACGTTCTTCAATAATTTGTTTTTATGCACATGAGACACAGCGGGTATTGATTTATTAGCCGTTATATTCAGGCAAAAAGCATAATCTGTATACATTTGCACAGTGCACTCACTTTGTATGTACATATGATGTATTATTTGATTTTTATGTTTCAGAGTTGATAATGCATGTGCCAGATTTCGAGAGTAGAGAAACAATGAAAAGATACCAGAAGTGGTGTGTGTCTGTTTTATGTGTGGGAGAATTTATTTATTTTAAATAATGGCAATTTAAATCACGATTAACCATCATTTAATGTTTTAAATTGATATTTTTATTAATATCAAAAGAGATGTGTATGTTTGGTGAGGGTCGGAATATAATTTAAGACGAGAACAAAAATCAATAGAATCAACAGAATATAAAAATGTAATTTGCACTGCTGCACAACAACTTGTTTTAATGCAAACTAATATTGGCTAAATGTAAAACTTTCAAATTATTGCCCCCCCCTAAAAAAAAAATAGGCATAAAATATCAAAATAATATTTTTGTATTATAAGTTTAAGATTTATATATTTAAAATGAATATAAATTGCACTGCTTCTCCACAACTAAATGTAAAACTATTTATTTCAAATTCTTGCCCCAATACGAGTATTGATGGTCGTCTAGCGCCTCCAGCGGCCGCGTCGCGCGCTGACAGCAGGTCTGACGTAGGGCGTGATTGCGCTCGCGCTCCCCCTCCCCCTCGGCTCCGTCTATCTGGAAAAAGAAAAAAAAACTTTTTGTATCGAAGGAATCAACAGCCGCCATCTTGTCTCGGCTCTGAATCAGGATTTCGATAGAGCACTATTTTTCATTTTTGGACGCGGAGCATCCAAATCGAGGTCGGACGACACCGTTCAGCGGAAAATGACAGCTTTATATCGCCGCGAAGGAATTTTTGGCGAAAAATTCTGGATTTAATCGGCGCTCGTCGGCCACAAAACCCTCGTATATCTGATTTCCCTTCAGAGCGGCGCTTGCGTCTGTATTTCGCTCCGAGCGGTTATTGTTTACCGGACGCTTTTGGAGGACAGACAGCGCTGAGGGGACCGTTTTGCAAAAATATTGCATTTTTATGCAACCGTGCATTTTGACACGGTTTTTGCACCGAAAAATATTGACGTCAGAAAATGGATCGCGTGCCATTGCAACATTAACGACGCTCGCGCGCGAGGACTCCTGTGGATATTTTATTTGGGATTTAACGTTGAAAGGAGGCGTTTTCTCGGTAATATAACGATGATAATGTGGGTGTTGGGTGTTGGATTATCATGGGGTGAATGGTGGTGGCGACGCGGGGCGCTGTTGCTGCTTTTTTGAGAAAATCCTCCGCCGCTCCACACTCCCCACGTCTTTCAAAAGTAAGGTAACATCTGTTTTTCGGACGAAAGGATCCTTCGCTTTGATTTTTTCCCTCGCAACATTCAGCCAGAAGCTCATTTTGGTCGCAATGGCTGAAAATGTGCTGGAAGGTGGGCCTCCGAGCGCGAAGCGAGCGAAGCTGACGGCACCTGCTCCAGGTAAAGTCCAGCAGCAGGCCTCATCCCAAACCTGCTGAATACACCTATAAACACTTATTCACCAGTCCATTAACCTTCTCCTCTAAATGAAGTCATCTGGTCACCCTCAGCGTGTCTTTACATGCAGTGAAAGTCAGTGGTGACTGACATTTTGAGTTTTTGACAGACAGGAGGGTGAATAATGTGCAGTTTAGACCTAAGTTACCAATGAAACTAGCATTGCGAGAATAATGCATCTGAAGCTTAGCCTAATAGTTATCGTTTAAACGTTTGTGCATTTAAGCATCCCACTGCTGTCTATCTAATAGGCCCAGATTACATTTTTAAATCGTATTGCATTCATTCTTCAGGGTTTTGTGGAAAGAGCTCCAGCTGAAGGACAGATCCAGGAGAATGTCCCGGGACAGTTTCTCAAAGTGACATTTTTTTCGTTTATGGTCGCTATGATGCAGTCATACGGTTATAATTGCTTACTAGGAAGGTGCACCATTTGTATTTAGAGCTTTTATTAAAAAAATAAAGTTTTATCATGCGTTTGACGTTGATTTTGTTAAAAGCACTTCTTAATTATTATAATTTTTTTTCAACGTTATTAATCTCTCTCTCATGACCAACCGGCTTTAAGCCGCATAAAAGTGGATGTATCTGAACTTGACAAGGCAAAAACTTACTGAGTGCAGTTTTGAGACTTAAAAATATTAAAACCCCATGGCTGGTAGGGGTGTGCGATATTGAAAAAAAATGATATCGCGATATTTTGGGGATTTTTCCGATAACGATAATTAGACGATATTTTGCCGATTGTGCTGATATCTGACTGCTGTGGACAGCTGCGGTTTTTGATATTCTTCATATTCTGTGTGGTCAGCAGTGGCGTAACTTTGCTTTGAAAAGTGGTGGGGACACCGCACAAAACGTTTTGCTATTTGTTTATTTAATAACCGAATTTACTTGGGGACTGAGTTCAGAGTTGGAAATGCACTTAATTTCCACACATGCATCACATTCACAAATATGTCTATAAACATCCAAATAAGCAAAACGTAACATTCACAATGTGGAACAACTTGCTAAAAGGACAACTTGCTAAAAGTAGGTGTGATCAATGCACGCGCTGAACGAAGAATCAACATTACGTCAAGAGTCAAGACAAGCCCACAAAATGTTTCCTCATCCAATCAAATAATTTAACCAATCCTGAACTACGCAAAACCTTGTGTAAAACATGAATGAGAGTTCATTTGTGTTTGAAATAGTTAAACTACCTTTATTAATTAAATAATTAAATAAATGAAATTGTTTTGACGAATCTTTTTTTTATGACGTTTTTATAAAAGCTCTATTTTTTCCTCCCCCACCCCACATGTAAAGGCTAGTTAACGGTAAATGTTGCTACCTATAGCATAAATGTTAAAACATCAACAAAATGTCCAAAAGAAAGTGTGGAAGTGATATAAGAAGCTTTTTAGTGAAGCAGCCACGCACAGTAAAGGCCATTGCACACTGAGTCCGAATTTTTCATCCGAAATTTTCGCACGTTGAAAAATAAATACGAACTCACGTTGCCAATCACGTTTGCACACTGCCTCCGAAATTGTCGTCCGTCAAAAAAAAATCGGATCGGGTTCGATTTTTTGCGTTTTTCGCATCCGTATAAAGCATTTTGAGATGCTTTGAGAAGTTGTTTTGACCATTTAGAGCCACCGTACAAGCGAAAGCCAAAATGGTGTCAGACAAATTAATACACTTCGTCTTGCAGCACAGAGCACTTTATGACAAACAAATTGCGGAATACAAAGATACAGAATATAAAGAACTGCTGTAGCCTATTTTTTTTATGCCTGGCACGCACCTTTCCGATGCCGCAGTTCGGGGGGTGTGTGTGTGTGTGTGTGTGTGTGTGTGTGTGTGTGTCTGTGTGTGTATCCATACCTCAGACAGTCTCTGTTCAGGATAAATTGGTTCACGGAAATTGGTGGTCTTCTTTTTAATATGTGGATTCAGTATCGCTAGCAAAGTATCAAACTGAGGCACTGACATCCTGAAATAAACTTTGAATCTCTCGAGATAATCCCGCAGCTCTTTGATAAGGAGGTGGAACTCTCCTTCCTCTCTGCGCAATCTAAGGATTGGATGGACCCAATATTTCCTTTTTCTTTTTCTTTTTCTTTTTTTAAAAAGAGAGAGGCCAACAAAATCATCCTCGCTGCTTGAAGACATTTTGTATAGTTTTGCGAATTCTTTCGCAACGGATTAATTAAAACGCATCGGACTCCGTGTGCAAGGTCTCTGTGCGTGACGAATTTTTAAGATTGCGAATGCGAAAAAACGCATGCGAAAATTTCGGACTCAGTGTGCAGAGACCTTAAGACTAAAATACAGTATTAACATTGTAGACTACAAATAAATTTTAAAAGAGGTACAGGATCTGTAGACTAATTAATTATAGGGAAAGGAAACTACATATCCCATGACGCATATCGCGTATCTCGCGATAGTTTCACAACGAGACTTAATATTCATCTTTGAGGATGTTGAAAAGCTTCTGACCGGCGGAAAAATTTGTTAAATGAATGAATTAGATTATGAAGAGTGACGATTTGTAGATGGTGCTTTTCCTTTAATACATACCTTACGCAATCTATTTTTCAGTTACTTTTTAAAAGTGGTGGGGACAATATCGAGCCTGGTAAAAAGTGGTGGGGACATGTCCCACCCGTCCCACCCGTAAATTACGCCTATGGTGGTCAGTTCACATCAGTGATAGAAATCATCTTTAAACTGATTTTTACCTTTAATCAAGCAATTTGAGCTTTTAATAAAGCCATTGTTTTCTAAAAGTATGCATCTTTAGAGTTAAATTGTTATATTTTATCAGTCAATTAGACTAAGACATTTAGGCTGTTACCAAACAAATTAAACCAGTATCAACACAATTAGGCTTAGCTCACACTGCAGGCTAAAGTGGCCCAAATCCGATTTTCTTATGACCGTCTGAACAGCACAAATCAGGCCCAGGCCACTTTCATATGTGGTCCTAAATCGGATACATATCCGATGTTTTGCAATGATACTTCAGTCTGAACGGCCATGTCGAATTTCATGCGATTGTTACGTCATTGAAATGTGACAGACGTCACAATTCTGCGCCGGAGGAGGCGGGAAGATTAAAACCATAATGGCAGACTTTGTTATTTAGGCTCCAATTGCACATTAACTTAAAAATTGCTAAACACACGCTAACACGAGCAGCATCCATTTTTATTTCCGCAAACACAGTGCACTGCGTCTGACGTCACGTCTTCTTCTGCGCATCACTTCAGGGCCGTATACGGTTCACACGTGAGACCGATGGCAGTCGCATTTAAATGACAATGTGAACAACAGCGCTAAAAAATCGGATCTGAGCATTAAGACCTGCAGTGTGAACGAAGTCCTAATCTTTGCAGAAGTTGCGTCTGAAGTGGCCTTTAGATGCGTTTACATACTGTTTGCAGCTCAGAGGGACATGGAGTGCTTTGACCTGCAGTTACAAATGCATATTGTTTTGATATTTTAAACATAAAACATTAAATACTGATATTTGAAATTATTTTAAAATGAACAGATACTTTGAATGTGAAATTAAGATCGCCAGCAGGTGGCAGCAAGTCATTGTTAAGGGAGTCATTGCGAATGAACCGAATCTTTTAAACGGTTGATTCATTCAGGAACTAAACATTGTCATGTTGCTCAGAGATGCAAAAAACTGCTGTGGCTGTTTGGAATTATTTTTTGTTGGCGCAATGGAGCAAAAACAGGCAATACGGTGTCTAAAACGTAAGTGTCTTAATATTAACTTATTGTTTATTGAACTGTTGTATAAAAACAATATCACAATCATGCTTATTTTTGAACAAAAAAACGGCACTCTTCGTGTGATTGTAACTATATGAAATGATTTATATATATATATATATATATATATACATTTTCTGCCCTCATATCTTGAATTTTGTGATAATGCATTTTAATAGACTGAATCATGCATGCAGTGAAAGAACAAGCTCTAAATGCACACACGCTCTAGTCTAGACTTCAGCGTGCACTCTGTAGGGGTGTTTTGTTTGGTTTTTGCAAAATACTCGATAATGTCAAATTGCACATCGTTAAAACAACAACTACGATATGATCGCAGACTAAATATATTGAACACCCCTAATGGCTGGCCGCTCGAGAAGCCATACTAGCGCTTTGTGAGTGCGCAAATGTCTCTCAGTTTGTCTTAAATGTGGCAAGCACTCCTGCTTTGTTCAGATGGAGGAATTTTGCTGTAAATAAATACAATCCAGGCCGAGTTCAGAGACATGCGAATGTGCTGTTTGTGAGCTTGCTTGTCCAAATAGTTGATAATTGTGTGCTTCGACTTTGTGCTTTCGACGAGTACTTTGTTGTATTAGCTTGCAAACCTGTAACTTTTAGGCCCGTTTGAAGCGTCACCTCAGTTGTCATTAACCACATAAATGACTGTAGTGGCCATCACAGTTTGCATGCTATAGGCCTAGATTAGCATCATTTGTGCAATGACTAGTGCTCAAATGTGTTAAAAACTCTGCACAAACAGGCTGCATAAATTCAGCATGTTATGTGTCTGCAGGTAGCTAGTGTGTTTGTATGTAAACTTGAGCTGTTGGTTTAATAGCCGAGAAGTCTTGTTGCACCTGTAGAGACCTGTTTCTCTGGCCGCTGTGCTGTTCTTTCACAAAGTAGTGCTTGTTGGACCATCACACAGCATCCATCTTGCCTACATGCGTTCGGACTATATTACTTCATGATATGATTATTTTGATAGGTGAAGTGTGTGATATGTTTCAGGAAGTGTTTTCACCATCAAGCCAAACAATTCCAGTTGCGTTTGGACTTGAGCAGTGCGGATACATGCCTCTTGTGACGTGACCTTTGTTTTCTAGAATAGTAAAGTATTTTTCCTCACACCAACTCAGCATCATATTATGCAGTAAATATTTCGTCAATAAATGTTTCTTTTGTAGCAAGTTTAGGAATTTTTTCCATCTTTATATTTTTGAAGTTCTGTTTATATAAGCCCCACATATTGCACTTCGACTCCCATTTTCGGGTACATTTTCATGCACTAATGTATTCCGATTAAAAATTTAGTGCCCAGTCACCGCGGTCAAAACTGGAAGAAAGCTTTGGTGTGATAATGTTGCTGAAGCTATCATGAGTATAATTGTTGTTTTTGCCATGTTGACTTGATAAATATGTCAGAAGAGCTTTTTTAGTGCAAATATTTAGTAACTATTCAGTTTTCTCCACAGACTCGTTCATAAAGCAATAATGAACATATGCATGTTCTATTGAGAAGATATCGCATATTCACACATTTACGACTGGATGATATTTTTCCAGTTGACAAGATAATTTCATCTCTACCAATCTGATCAAAATTTAATTTGGTTCAGTGTTTACATGAAGGCTTTTCAATACGAGTATGAACAGATAACATATATTCTTGGTAACATATCCAAGTGCCACAGGTAACATATCCGAGTGACCCATCTTGGTATGGTGAACCTGAAACCAGTCTAATTGTACAAAGTTTCCTTAACTGATCAGTCAACTGGTGAGGAATCGGCTAAAAGAGCAACATCCCTAACACTCCCAAAAGGCCACACAACAGTCAGCTAAACCTTAGACTTCTGCACTGAGTTAGTTAACTCACGCACATGCCTTCCCTTAGAGCGCTTGAGTGCTGCACACACCAGAGATGTGTCCAGCTGTGCTGTGAACATGCTTTGAGACACCATGCAAATCAAAGAATATTGCCAGAGATCTTTATGCATGAGTTATTGGATGTTTACATGGCCGTGGGTGATTTGTTACGATAATCATAAACTGCTGTAATTTAAAAAATAAAACAATGTATAAACAAAAATAGATCTGAAAAGATAATTAATTATTTAGTAATTAATAAATTTTTAGCTATAATACATTCTTAAAGGTTCTTTATTGGTATCTTGGTTCCATCAAGAATCTTTCCGTTGGTTGAAAGGTGCTTTATTTGGGAATAAGTTTCACACTAAGAAAAAAATGGTTCTTTTTAGAACTGTTCACTGTAAGTTCTTTGTAGAACTCAAAATGGCTCTTATCTGGCATTGTTGCGAAAATACATAATTTTTCAATATTGATGTCATGTGGACAGATAGCAGTTAGCCTAGGGCGCTAAGCCAGGTTTAGTCTTTACTAAATTCTGTTTTTTTTTTTTTTTTTTTTTTTTCACAGAACATGCATATTTAAATATAAGTCACAGATAATAGTATATATCATTATTTGAGTTTGATTAATTGTACAGCCCTACTTTTGATTTATTCATTCAAAATTTCCCGAATTCCACGACATTTCACATTATACAGTAAATTCAGTTTTTATAACAGGGTTTCATGATTCTGTTCACATATTCTGTATCACAGAAATTGTAGGCAAATGGTTCAAAAAGGGAATAAAAGGAAAAAGTGTGTGTCATTTTCTAAATGAATAAGGATCACACACTACCTAAATAATCGGTTCTGGCTCTGACTTTTGGCAACTAGCATCCAGACTGCAAAATCAAGGCAAAAATCTCGGCAAAAGTTGCGTAGCTTATTGCAGCTTTAAGTTAGCCCTCTTTGAAAAGTTGTTTCTCTAAATTCATCATTGCTTTGAAACAAAATCACTGACCTAATATATTTCAAGACACTTACTGTTGTACTTCAGGTCTTTGAGCAGTGTTCCGTTAATTATGTAAAATTAATGTAGATTTTTTGTGGTCACTATTACAATTTTTGGCAATAAAATATATTTAGTGTATTTATTGAATATTTATCAGTTCTCTATGCATTATTTTTCAGTTGTTCCAATTGTTAATATTTTTGAACATATTATAAGTTGTGCCAAAAGTAGGGTTGCAAAGAGGCGGAACATTTCTGGTAAGTTTCTGGAAATAGTCTAGAATTTTTGGAAACTTTAAAGGATTTTTTTTTTGTGAAAATGTTTGGAAAGTTTCCAAAAATGTTCTGCTCCTTTGCAATCCTAGTCAAAAATACAAACAATTAGGGATGTCCCGATACAACGTTTTGACTTCCGATACGATAACGATATTGCAGCCTTCAGTACTAACCGATACCGATACAAATCCGATACAATAATCAGCACAAATCATGAATACTTCTACCTATTTCGTTGTGTGGAATGTATGAACGGCTAGATCAAACTGAGAACAAAAGTCAGCAACAGTAAGTATGGAAAAAAACTATCAATTTATTAACTATTGGTTGCATAAATGTGAACCTTTTACATAAGAATATATAAAAAATAAAGAATAAATATTAAGACCCTGAAAAATATCTTAATTGAATAAACAAAAATATATTTTTTAAAGTGCAAAATACTAATTAAAGGTCACTTCAGTTATTTATTTTTTACCGTCAGCAAATGGTATGAACAGCTGAGAGCAGGAACATAAGAAAAAAAAAATATTGTTAATTGACCAACTGCTAAAGGTTGAGTGTCCAAAGTTTCAATTTCACACACACTGCCCGTAAAGAATGAGATCGTTGCATTTACTATCCACAAAAAATAGTGCAATGATCCAATCCCTTTCTCATATTAGCAGCATTATCTCTTAGAACGACATGGACCTTCTTTTTGTCGACTTTCCAGTCACGCAGCATCTCCTCCATGGCGTTTGTGATGGCGTTAGCTGTGTGTGAACCTCTGAACTCGCGTGCATGTAAAACTGCTCTCTGCAAAGTAAAGTCAGCGTCTATCCAGTGCGCAGTCAGACTCAAACTCAATAAAGATAGCGGGCAGTTTTCTGAGCTCCAGATGTCAGTGGTGAAGCTAACAGCACTTGCTTTATCCAGATGCATAGCAATACACTCTTTAACTTCTTTATACATCTGGGGTATGGTTTTGTCGACAATGTAGTGGCGGCTGGGCATAACGTAGCGAGGCTCGAGGTGTTCAATTAAGCGTTTAAACCCAATATTACTCACCACCGACAGTGGCTGGTCATCGAGCACAATAAACTGGCATATCCTTTCTGTTAAGGTTAATGCCTTTTTGCTATCTCTTGGGAATTTGTCACGCTTTGCGAGGGTTTCAGGCAGCGTTGGTTGCTTGAGGTTGCCAGAGGATTGTTTCCTTAACTCAGTGGTCTTGCGAAAGTCCTCATGCAGAGTTTTGTGATGCTGCTTCAAATGCGCGATGAGGTTGGACGTACTAAACTTTCCCGGTTCTGTTCCACCACGGGAAACTTGTGCATGACAAGTGTTGCACTGAGCCACACTGTCTTTTTCGGACTTTAATGAAAAATACTGCCACACGGCCGACATCGCTCTTTTTCTTTGCTACTTCGCTAGCAAGCAGTGTTGTGATCACGTGGGCTTTGCACGCTGGCTCTGGAGGCTGCTGGATAGAATAGCTGTAACGGAGTTTAGAGCGGAACGGACTGCTTATATCGGAGATTTTCAACGTAGTCCGATATAATCCGATAGAGTTTTTTTGGGCTGATATCGGACCTATTTCCGATATCAATATCGGATCGGGACATCCCTACAAACAATACACTGTGTACTTATACTATGCAATATGTACTGAACTGTGTAGTGGATGAATTCAGTAAGATTATTTTGTCATCTAGCATCAGAATCTGTTGACAGTTTAGTGCATGAAATATCCATCATGAACTTTTTCTTTGGAATTTTCAGTGTGAACACACTACTCAGTCTCTTTACAAAACAGCATGGAATAGTGTATGTGCGTGAATGTGAACGCACCTATCATTTTGCAAGGTTATAACAAGGCCTGCACAGACCCTGACGTATTCCCCATCTTTGCATCTTCGTTCATGGATTTGGCAGGCGACTTTCTGGCTACCAATACAACTGTAGCGTTGCAAGTTAAATTTGACAGATTTTCCCTACAATCATTTCAGAAAATGTGGAAAAAGTGTGTCGATTCCATTTGAACTTTGTCATAACGAGAGGGCTGAAAATCGTTTCTGAAATGGCTGTCGTTTGAAGCTCAACATGCCATGCTGGTCTATTATGGGCTTTTTGTGTGTTTTTGATGACTGAGGCGCGATAGTCACTTCCTGGGTGACAGATGGATTAGAATGTTCCTTTTCTTAAATGAAAGCTCTTTAAAACCCATCAGCCGTCCAAATTGATGCGTTACAGAAGTCAAGTAGAATCAAGAGGGCTGGAGCTATTTCACTAGAGTAATTCTGGCGTGATACACCAGTTGTGTGGGGCCATTTAGTGGTGTCTTAGTCTGAAAGCACAGACCTGGATCATCTCAGTTGTGATAACACATCATAGGACAGTCAGACCAAATTAAATCCACTGTCTTTAGAGAAAACGCACTCAGAAGCCAACCAAGCCAAGCACAGCATGGTTTTGTTTTTGTCTGTGACGAAGACCACAGAGAGATTTTGTCATATTTCTGTATTTGTTACATGAAAACTTACATATTTTAGGTTGTTTGAAGTAGTTGGCTAATTGCTTTTCATGAGCTTAGTTACAGAAACGTCCTTATATCTTCTTAGAAACCATGGAATTTAGAAACTTGGTCAAGAATTAAGACATTTCTATAATACAGTTAAGCAAGTTCATGGTCAAGTCCACAAAAAAAATGATGAATTTAAACTTTTTATTGTGCAAAAGTTCGAGAGTCTTCATAAACAAACACGCTTTGAATTGAAGTCTGTAAAATGTAATTTTCTTGAAGTTTGCTGAAGGTCGGCTTGCTAATGGGAATTGATTTTGAGAAATTCTCAGAGAGGGTGTTAGCATGTCAACAGTTAATGCTAAAGCCCAACATGCCATCTGCATGATAAAATCATCTGAGAATTTGCTTTAATTCAATTTGTTTTCAGAAAAACGACCAAATCTGTTAATGCTAAAACTTTAAAATAGATTTTTTTTTTTTAAATATTGTTAATTATAGAAAATATAATATTTTTCTGTATAGAAAAAATACTTTTATAAGCCATTGAATTTAAACAAAACTAATTAAGAAATCTTGCTGATTTTAGTTTATTGACAGTGAAGTGTTTCATGTGATCGAACACCTGCCTAAAGTTTTTGGATTACAATATTGGATTAAATATGACATCATCTTCCTTCAGAAATCATTCTAATATACTGATTTGATGCTCAAGAAACATTACTTACTATCATCAGTGTTGAAAACAGTTGTGCTGCTTCATATTTTTGTGGAAAAACCATGAAACATGAACCACACAGAATTTCAAAAGAACAGAGAGAAATCTTTTGTAACATTATAAATGTCTTGACTGTCACTTTTAATAAATGTAATGCATCCTTGCTAAATACAAATATCAGTTGCGATATTATAGGATCAAATCGATATTATAACTGAGAAATGCCCAAATGAACCAGAATGAATTAGAATTAGACTTGAAAATGATTATTCTAAGATTGAAATGTGGGATTTAGGGAGCGACTGAAAGCAACAGAGATGGATAGCTGAACTAAAAGTCTTGGTTTGTATGTATCTTTTGCTACCCTCCCCATACGAATGAAATCCCAGGCGAGGCGCACCTGTCCCAGCTCAGACAGCCTGCTATCTTTCAGACGCTGTGAACGACAGCTGTGGTCTGCTGCTGCGCGGATAGACTATTTATAGCCCCCCGCCGGAGCCACTATAACGAGCTTCAGCCCGATGGTGGAGGGAGAAATCTGGATCCCCGTTGGGACTCGAGACTCCAAGGTGCTTCCGAACGTGGACGTTGCTTTGCATTTTGGCTCGACTCCAAGCACGGAGAGGGTGGGACGTTGGCACTAGACAGCTGAGTGTGTAAGCGAGGACTTGCACGAGTCTGGCTCCGTGATGTGGGTCATTAAACAGGGAGCGAAAGAAAAGGGATGATCCCTACTTCTGCCTCCCTCATGTTTAGCACCTGCTGTGTCTGGCAGCGTGTCTGTGTTTACTCTCGAACCGGTGCGACCTCAGCGCTACCCGTGCTGCATCTCAATCAGAGTCGTGCATAGATCGACTTTGTTGCTCTGGGAAACACCACACAAAATTTTACCAAAATTTCAGGGCTGTGAAAACAGGCTACTTTCAGAATGGGAAACTAGTGTGTGAAATACTGTGCAGTGCCTGCTATTTTATATAAAAGTACCATGTGAAATGTTCTGCGGCGGTAAATATTACAAACGTAGTATGCTATATTGTCATTTGACCTCACTAGCGTACCTGCAAGTTTCTAAAAACAGTATGCGAAACAGTGTTCAGCAGTGAACGTTATGAACAGTCGTCACTGCGTCGGTGTTTGACAACTTGTGTTTTGCACACTATTCAGTGTGTACTGTGCATACTAGTGTGCGGCACACTATGGAGTATGTGCTGTATACTTACTGCCTGTAAGTATAGTATGTAAAGCAGGTTTTCAACAGTAAAAACAAACAGTAGTATGCTATATTGTCGCTTGATTTCATTTGTTTATACTGTAAAATTTGTATTAAAATATTATTTGAAACAGTCTTCAGTAGTGCACGTTACAAATGAGCGTACATTGCATCATTGCTTGGCACACTATGCAGTAGGTACTATACAGACTACCTGTTATTTTTAAATAGCATTTGAAACAGTAGTACACTACATTATTGTTTGTCCTTACTAGTGTGCAAAAATTTTCAATACCGATACCTTGAGTTCGATACCGGTTCCTGAACGATACTTTTTTTGATACCAATTTTATGAAATCAGTTTTTACAAGATTACATTATCTCAAAAAAAATTCTTTTTTTTTCAGCTTGTTGACATGTATACAGACTCAAAGACTCATCTCCTGAGCCACTGCACAAAGGAACAAAATATATCAACACAATAAATCAGTACAAATAATTTTAATAAAGCTCAAATAGTTGTCAGTTTACACTAGTGTGTGCTCGTTTTAAAACGCATAGCTCAGACAGAATCATCATTTCTACTCATTTATTCTAGGTTGTTAAAGACTTCAAGAAATTTAAAGTCTTTATCCACTTTCATAAGTGGATGTTTTATTTTCTTTCACCATATGTTTTATTGTTATTCAATTCTGTGTTGTAGTAGGTCTAATTATTTGAATGCATAACTTATTCTTTAAAGTTACTCAAATTTATTCTTAAAACAGCCTTATGAAATGTTTTATTTTTCCTCAGAAATTCTGTGTTCTGTATCTGGTTTTCAAATGAAGGCATAAAACATTAATTTCATTTATCTTTTAAATGATTGAAAATCAAACTTTATTTATTTGGCAAGCAAAATTTTACTATTAAAATTAAAACATGGAAGAAATGTTGTGCGATCATTACTTTAAAAAAAAAATAGTTATATATAATTTTAATAGTAGCCTAGTAGTAGCAGTACACTCTGCATGAAATAGTGTTCACTGGTAAATGCAACAGTCAGTACTATGCTAAATTGCTGCTTGACGTACTGTACAGTATGTACTGTATACTGCGTATATTTTTATAAAACTAGTATATGAAATAATCTGGTAAATGCCACTTGACCTCAAGTGTTTGGCATGCTATTGGCAGTATGCACTATATATACTACCTACAATTAAAATAAACATATGGAACAGCCTTCAATGGTAAACATAACAAACAGTAGTTTGTTAAATTGTCAATTAAATCTCTCTAGTGTGTGACATATGCAGTATGTACTGTATGCTGCCTGCGTTTTTCTAAAAATATGTAAAACAGTCTTCATTAGTAAACATTGCAAACAGTAGTACGCTACATTGTCGCTAATGTGCTGCATACTAAGTATGTACTGTATACTTTCATAACAGTAGTATATGAAACCGTCTACAGTGGTAAGAACTACAAACGGTATGCAACATTTTTGCATGAGCTCACTAGTGTACAGTAACGTATGCAGTATGTACTGTATCCTGCCTGTGATTTAAAAAAAAAATAAATAGCATGAAATAGTCTTCAGTGGTAAACTTTACAGTTGTATGCTACATTGTTGCTTCTTGTAGTGTGCGGCACACCATGCAGTATACTTTGAAACATTGAGTAAATCATTATCAAATCCATTAATTTTGCACCTGAATCGGTGGTGATATCAGCTCTAGCATCCGTCCTGTTGTGTTGGTGGCATTTACTCTGCTAAACATGCTAACATCTGTTGTTAGTCTCTTACTGTCACAGACGTGATTGAGAACGTCTCCTTTCTACCAGCTGTTCTGAGGTATCATACACACTCCTATGTGTGTATAACGTGTCAGTCGTTCATTAGCAGGTTTTAATAGATGAGGTGAATTTATTAAATCTATTAGCAGACTCGGCGGTGATCAACCTCATGGAGGCATATTGATTTAGACTACTTAGTTTTCCCTCACAGCATGGAGCTGCTAAAACAATATTTTCATGGTGTCAAAACCACAGCTTCCATTAGAGCCTTAATAATATGAAATTTAATAGACCTTAGTCAGAGTAGACGGCATATTCATTTTACAGGAATGCAAAGTCGAATTCAGCATTTTGAGTCTTTTTATGTTTTAAGCTTAAATTGAAGAAACCTCAGATTTCTTTATTGGAAAAATATTTTTTTTAATTTAAAATTGTGTGTGTATATATATATATACACACACACACACACACACACACACACACACACACACACACACACACACACACACACACAGTGCGTGCAGAATTATTGGGCAAGTTAATATTCTGGTCATATTTTCTTTCCAAGAAGATTTTACCAATTCTAAACCACATGAATCTTAATAACTACTATTGATTTTGTATTTAATTATGTGCTGGAGACTAAATGGTTCCTGATGGTTTCGCACCTAATTCTTCACATTAATTCTTAATTCTTTTGCAGTTAACGTGTCTTTTCTTCTCCACCTGTTTTTTCTGACCGTGCGGACCCAATGAGCATTTTGCTGACCAATGGTCATGCCTTAACTTTGCTAATTCTATTATTGCATTAGTATTGCATCCTTCTCATGGACATTTAAAAATTTTTTAACTTTTATTCTCGAGTTCAATCTCTTTTTTTCGCTCATTTTATTTGTAAAAGAAATCCTGCCTAATAATTCTGCACACCTGAAATAAGGAGTTTTTGACTTTCAGCCTTCATGGACAATTATATATAACTTATAAATGATTAAAGGGTTCATATGATGTGATTTCAAGTTTTCTTTTCTCTTTGGAGTGTTACAAGCTGATTGTGCATAGATAAGATTTTGTTGCAAAGACTAAAGTCTCAAAACCAAATAGATATTCTTTATCAAAGTTAAGACTCTGCCACACTCCCGTAAAACGGCTCATTTAAACACGCCCCCACGTGTCTTCGTCATGATTTGGAAATATTTGCGTAATGCCGCCCAAATGTTCACACAAAGAGAGAAGGCGTGGTTTCAGTAACCGCAGTAGTGCTGATGCAGCCATGACAGGGAGACACTGTGTGTTTCTAGGCGAAAGCAAAAGCACTTATTTGGCCTTCTGAAAGTAGATGCATTTAGGAATCATTAAGTTTACTTGCAACAGAACAACAATGCATTTTATGGACGACAGTTTCGTGAACCTTGGAGAGGAGGTAATTCTGACTATGACGATCTGGCGCTTCTGAATCAGCTACTTTAAAGCCTCTTTCACACAGAGATTCTGGAAAAAACACGGGTAATGTGTTCCGGGAATCATCCCGGGATCATTTGATTTCGTTTCATTCGCACTGCCAGTGATTTTCCAGAATCTGCGTGCGTTCACACACAACCTGTAAAGATTCCGTAAAGACGCGTGACATTTCATGTGATGTGTATAATGCGGCGCACACCATTTCACTAAACTGGCGAATGATTTCAGCTTCAGCGCGGATAGTGAGGAGCTCCCTGATCGCTGCCTCATTCCAGTTTACACATTTTTCGTTGTGTGAACTTTGATCTGCCTTCAAAACACCCGGTAAAAGAGTCGCATGATAACGCTTGTCATCAGCCTTTACGGCATTGGTTCTGGCTTTTGTTCACACAGAGCTTGTTCCGGGACTGAACCCGGCAATGTTACTAGGTCCCCAACCCGGGATCGATTCCGGAATTAATCCCGGGACGAGTTTGCGTTCACACAGAAGGCACTCCGGCAATTGTCTGGTACCAACGTGCAGTGTGAAAGGGGCTTAAGTAAGTTTTGTTTATAGTTTAAGTATTTGCTATTGACTGTTCAAATGCGGAATTTTGCGTGTGGTGTGTGTGTGAGAGAGAGACAGGGTCACATCACAGTATGTCAACTATCTTAATCGCGGCTTGTGTGCAAATACGCACGAGCATCATCACTGTGTGTCTCACGCAACTCTGTTCCCCTCTCGGGCTTGAGCTGATGGTAAAACTAAGGACATTATTAACTGTCTTTACTTTTATTTTGAAAGCTGAAGCTCGCGATTATGGAAAGGAGCGTTACATTTCTGACGAGTGCTTGCTGTGTTCGGCCAATCACAATGCACTGTGCCAGTTGGCCAATCAGAGCAGACTGTGCTTGTCGGAAGGAGGGACTTTGTAGAAAACGAAGCGTTTGAGAGAGGCAGAAACTACAATAATGTACATTATTTGAAAAATGTGTTTTTTGAACATTAAAGCATGTCAACACATTCTGTTACACCAGATACACAAAATAATGATCTTTAAAAAAGCATCATATGACCCCTTTAAATACAAAGTCAATAGTAGTTATTAAGATTGATGTGGTTTGGAATTGGTAAAATGTTCTTGGAAAAAAAATATGACCAGAATATTAACTTGCCTAATAATTCTGCACACACTGTATACATATACATTTCAATTAGCAACACATGGTGGGTCTTCTTACCAAATTAAAAGAAAAAAAATCTTAACCGATAATATAGATGTTAAATGCACTTTGGAAATTTCAAACAATTTGGAAATTTGGTGGTGATTTATTTATTTTTATATATATATATATATATATATATATATATATATATATATATATATATATATAATTGTAGAACTCTAACCACACACAAAATTACATTTCTCCCTCTCTTTCCTCAGAGTTGGGTTCACTTTCCTGGGATGACCTGGAGAACGATCTTCCAGATGAGCTGATACCTAACGGAGACCTGGGGCTGATGTCCATGTCCTCAAACGGTGGGGCTACAGGTGCAGGTGGTCACGGCCCCATGGTCCCTGACGCTGCTGCCAAGCACAAGCAGCTCTCCGAGCTCCTGCGGCCGGGAAGCAGCGCTGGGATGAACTCGACCAGTCCGCAACCAGGCGGCATCGGATCTCAGCTGGGCGGGCTTGGAAAGAGTCCCCTGCGCCAGGGCTCCCCTTCCCACCCCTCTCAAACACAGAAACCAGGCGCCACTCCTGGGACGCAGGGCAATAACGCCGGCTCAGCTGGCATGGGACTCGGCACGGGATTTAACCAGGCCATGCTGAACAGCGGCATGATGGGACAGAACGCGGCTGGACAGCCGGGTCAGGTGATCAATGGCTCTGTAGGCCGCGGTCGAGGAGCGCCGGGGATGCAGTACCAGGGTGCCGGCATGCAGGTGGCATCTTCTGTTGGGGCGGGAGGAGCCGCGGGGGCGGCGGCACAGGGAGGAGCGGGGAGTGTCCTGGCAGAGACGCTCACACAGGGGGCACAGCAGATGGGCATCAACACCCAGCAAGCCGGCAATATCAACAAGGTGAGATGGCCAGTTTCCTTTGCTGTGGTTTCAGTCGCTTCGAGTTCAGAGTTGTGAGAAGATTTGTTGTGAGATGATGCGAATGAAAACGGTCCCTGATGAATATTCCTATTATCAATTCATGTATATTAATGCAAATTTTGGCATGTTGTATATAAATCCTGGTTGGAAACAGCAGATTTTAATAAAAAATCTTTAGGAAGTTTTCTTCTTCCTATGTGTGTGTATGTATGGATATGTATATATTAGGGGTGGCACGATACATGTATTCGTTCCGAACCATACCAAACTAAATAAAGAAGAAGAAAAGTTTTTATCTTTTATGAAGGTTAAAATTCCCCCTTCTTTTTTTCTCTCCACTTTAGCCCTGATGCCTTTGAGTCTTTTAGTAGACCACAGCTACTGAGAGAGCTTACAAACGGTTGAGACGGCATCATACAAACGATGCTAATCATGACGCGCGGCCGCTAGAGGAGTTTCTCAGCGCTCATTTCCCTCGATATCCGGGGCGGTTATACTCTTTGTGGGGAAAAATCGATGGTACCGCATTTGGTTTAAACCTGTACTTGTATCCATCACCACCTGTAAGCGCTTTCAGTAGCTGTGGTCATCATATCAGTATTTTATTTTCCGAGTTGTCTATTGCGAGTTGTGTTGTGGTAAAAATAGCAACAGGTAGCGCTAGTAGCTCACCGAGTGCAACCATTTTACGTCATCAGAATAATGGCACCCCCCCCCCCATAGTCCGAAATATGTATAAACGATGTGATTTTTTTCTTTGATGGGTTTTCTACTACATATTTCAGTAAGAGACATCATTTACGTTATAATAAGCCATTCAAGTCTTAATACCCAGGGATCCCTTTAAATACACCGGTATTGCCGCCGTTCATATACTTTTCATGAAAGCCAACAACAGCCCTGCATGTAATGCAGCTCACAGTCACTGAACGTGTATGGGTTGATAATGATTGATTGACTAACTCCAGACAAATTTTCTTGCGCATCTATTTTTAACCTGTCTTGACTGTCGTACAGTCTGATATTAATGACAGCTGAGATCCCACAGTGTCACATGATCATCATGTTCGTACAATCTGACAAGTAACTATCATAAAGGATTATTAAAACCCGGCTTTAGTCGACTAGAAAAATCTTTATTTGGTGGCAGTCCGAGAGAAAATGTTCCAACTAACTTGAATTGACCATTGAATTTAGCCATTTTAATATTGGTGCTCACTGCATTTAAAATTCACATGGATACCATTAAGCCACTCTGTGTAGTATAAGTTATGACCGTTATGTTTCGTGAAATCTGTTTCATGTCTTTTTTTTCATCGCTTTAGTGTTGCGGTGGCATCCGATCGTGTATAAGTCAAGTTGTGTGTCCAGTTTAATCCGTCAGCGCAGCAGCAGACGGACTCACATCATCGCTCTCTATCTAGAGCTGCACTTTGCTGCCTCATTGTTAGATTGCATGACTCATTCCTGCACTTGTGTTTTTTATTAGGCTTAAATGCTTGTGTTACGAGAGCGGTTGCATGCCAGAGCACTCTTAAACTCTGCCATTTTGTTTGAAGGCCTGCCGATCATGCCAGCCGTAGAATTATGCTTGATGGGAAGGCAAATGAAAAGCTCTCAGCCTAAAGTGCCATGTTACATGCATGCATACACATCTCATCTGTGCTCTATGAAAATTTGGTGAACAAAACTCGTCTCTATGATAGATGGGTTAGTGACTGATGGGGTCTGAAAGCAGCACTCGGGTGTCAGAAATGGCAGGTGTGTGCATTTGTATTATGAATTCAAATCCCTTTGTGCAAAGAGCTAGTAATTTATAAGGGTTAGGGCTGAAAAATGCTTGAATTTTGCATTTCTTAAAAATTAAAAATTTCTCCGCCCTGCATCATATTTGATGAATGAAATCAAATACCGTATTGACCCGAATATAAGACAATGTTTTTTTTTTAAATACATGTAAAAAAACGCGGTCGACTTATATTCAGGGTCTAGACTTTAAACATGTCAATAATACACCCACAACAATAGGTGGCGCCAAATACAAAACGAGTGTGCCATGAAGTAATGTAATGTGTTGTAAAGATCACGAGTGAAAACAAAAGAAAAAGAGAAGCTTACAGCGGACGTGACTGTCATGTTAGCCTGATGGGACCAAAGTTCCTCTGCAAGTGATTTTAAAATATAAGACCGTACCCACATTACAATAAGATTTCACTTTTTCAAATTTTGTTAGGCTACTATGAGATGGATAGCCTAATGTTATATAATTCAGGTGGGCTACCCTGTTATTTTTATGGTATATCAAAAAGTGTATATTTTTAAATGTGATTGTTGGTACATTTTACCAGTATTTACCATACTTTCAAAATAAAAATTAAAATAGGAAAATATGCAATATGAAAATAATTTAAGAAAAGTTTTTTTTTTTTCAGTAAAACACAAGATATGGTGAAAAAACCCCTCATCTGAACGCCTCTGATTGGCCATTGCATTCATAAGCTCAACGGATTTGTGTGTGATTGGTTATAATGTGCAACACTGTAAAAAAATCATGGCAGAACAATTGAGCAGATCTAAATTCAATGCTGCGTTCAAAACTTCATTTTAATCGCGACAGCCGTAATGGATTTAGTTGAACTGTATAGCCACATTTGTGTCTGTGTGTTGCCATAGTTTCTACAAGCGGGAACTGAGGATAGTGCGGATATTACGTCATTGGCAGGCGACAATGATTATTTAAAATTGGAATTTCTCTGGATTTACAAATACTTGGGAACTTTTGGGATAACATAAATAAACAACAGCATGAAATATATCACACTGTACAAGTAGTTTTTGGATTTTTTTTATTACGAAAATCTTGCATATTGTGCCTCCAAGAGTTCCACATAAGGGGGGAAAAGTGTCTTGTAACAATTGCTCAGCTGGCCTCTTTTATCTGGTCTGCTGGAGCAATGTCAACAGAGGAGAGCGGGCGGGCGGCACGCTGCTGGAGATCAGCACAGACACACACTTGTGTGACAGGGGAGGCCCTGCTCTGCTGAAGACTCAAGATCATATCCAGCAACTCCTCTTGATTTGTTTAACAACTAATTGATTGATTGATGTCTATAAGAGGAACATTTAATTGGCTGCACTAGAGCATACAAAATTTCTTCAAACACTGCAACAGTCGTGATGTGACGTCACACTCTGCAGCGTTTTTTGTTTGTTTTTTTAACTCCACAATTCAACACAACAAATGGTAATAAATCCAAAATGTAAAAATGTATAATCTACTACACTTTCCTGCAATGCTGCAGTTTTAAATGTTTTTTTTCTCTCTCTCTCAGCTATGTGGTCATGATGTGAAGTATCGATCTTCAGTTGTTCGTGGTTTTTCATGATACGAATTCGCCGGTCAGAGTTCACCAAACTTGAACTTTGGACTGCAGTGAAATGTGAAACTACTTGACATCATTCGTACACGTATGAATGAACGTCACTGGAACGAAAAGTGTAGTGTGACCCACCCTTAAGCCATAATGTTTTTCATAATGCAAATGCTCATGTTACATGAATATAACTAAAATGAAGTATTTATTTGTTTTTTGATAGGAATGTGTTTTATGATGATTTTTAGTTGCATCGCTAATAAATTGGCCGTTTGTTAGCATTTTGTTGTTTACTTAAAGATTTAAATCCAAAGATTCAATGTTTTACCAGTTTTGCAGTAAAGTGCTTCATTGATTAATTAGTTTGTGTCAGGATTGATAATTAGCCACATAGAAATAAAGTGGTATTTACTGTTATTTCACAAAAAAAGAGACACACACAGCCTACTTATTCAGTTACGTCTGTTTGTGTTTATTTATGGTCACAGACAGTTTAGGTCTACATCGCATTTGAAAGAATGATAATTTCTTATAATTTTTCCATCAAAAATAAGACCATGAGTAGCTTTAGCACTCTCTCCGGTCCCAGTACATTCAGTCGGATAAACAGCGGGAGCTCCCAAACAAAAACTATGATTATGATTTGTGACATGCGCGGAGCTAAATATGAACATCAGGTATAAAGAGAGGTGACTTATTGACAGATAAACTATGTAAATTAAAGCAATAAGCCCCAAGAAGCCGTGGTTTACAGTGAATTTATAACCGCTAAGGAGCGGAGTGCCTACAACCCCGTTAGCTGTTATAAATTCACTGTAAACCACGGCTTCACGGGGCTTATTGCTTTTATAAAACGGTTATTCCATATATGTAGTAAGGTCTCACAAAATAAAACAGAGCAAATAAAGTGTAATGATATTTATAAAAACATTATTCTTCCGCCAAACAATGTAGTTCCTTAGGCCCTGTTTACACTAGTGCGTTTTCGTTTTAAAACGCAAAACTTTTGCAACAGTTACGCCCATCGTTTACACTACTCCAGCGTTTTCGAGGTCGAAAACTGAGACTTTTGAAAACGCTGCAGACCCCGTTTTAGTTGAAAACTCCAGGTTGCGTTCAGTGATGACCGTGTAAACAATAACATCATGCTCACTGTTGTACCCATAGATATGTATGGGTAGATTCCTCATTCGACCGCTCCAAGCACGCAGACGCGTTCACCATCTAAATAAGAGGGCATCTACCTGTACATATCTATGGTTGTACCTGCATGAATGGTTACATGACATGCGTTTTCGGTTGTGTAGTGTAGACGGAGATCGTTTCTGAAACGCCAATGTAAACGGGGATAGTTTTCATTCTAAAATGCTGTTTTAAAATGAAAGCGCACTAGTGTATACGGGGCCTCGGAAAACGGTTGTGGTTCCAACAAAGTGGTTGCTGAGAAACACACAAATGTAAACAAAGGTGCATGTTTATAGAGTAATTTACAACAGCTTCGAACTTGGCTCAACCAATCAGAATCAAAGACCGGAACTATCTGTTTTATATAAATAAGCAAATACATAATTTGTCAATTTTTTTCAGGCGGTTGTATTTACCATGTTTACTATGGTAGTGCGTGCATAGTCTTTTGCATCACGCAGAAATATTTCTACCTTGTATGGTGATCTTAAACAAGTGTTTGTCAAACACCCGCTGCTGTCTGAAAGTAAGTTTTGAGTCTTTAATATCAAGTCTTTAATATTTATGTTAGCTTAGCTGGTAACTATTTGAAATGATCCTCAGCGAAACTCCGACAGTGGAAACGCGGCTATTCTTGAATGTCACTTCCCGCTTGTTTACTTCGAACCGGAAGACACTCCCACTTTTGACGCAAGTCCTCATGGGGCGTAGGAAGACAACACAAAAACGAATAAAACTGACAAAATTTAAATTAAAAATAAAAATGTCAAAATATTAATTCAAACTTAAATAGTATCTCAATGATTTATGTTTCGCTATCAATTAGGATTTTCATTTTGAGATATGCTAAAGATTATATTTAAGTGTTATTAAATTATTCGATATTTATATCTAAATGTAAAAAAGGAGAAATTAACAACATTTGACTGATGTTAAATTAAATATATATAAATCAAAACCACATTTTACCTGTATATTATGCATTCCTATCAGTTCATATTGATTTTTTTTTTTAATTATCATTAATTTATCACATTAGTAAGGTCACATTAGCGACATTTTGTCCAAAAAATAAATAAATAAAAGACCAAACATGTCTACTGTCAATTGTGTAGAGATGCTCACAAAAAAGTCACTTTCAAACAAAGATACTCGGCTTTTACTGGTCAACATGGCAAATTCAACTTACGAAATATACATGGGGAAATCTTTCTCCCTCACGCAGAATTCCTATTCATATGACTGGATTTCACCTTGAAAACAATGCTCATTTATCCTATACTACAGTAACAGTGATTTCACTGTTTGAAAATCACTGTTTGTTTACCAGATGTCATTTTAGATATGAGATCCTGTGTCTGTGTCTCCTCTGACGTGATATTTCCCATTTTGTTTGGTTTGTAGATGGGCATGGCAGGTGGCAACAGTCCGTTCGGTCAGTACCAGAGTGGAGGGCAACAAATGGGCACGACTGGCGTGAACGCTCAGAATAAAGGCGCCCTCCCCAACAGCCTGCCCCAGTTTCCAACTGACCTGAAGGGGGCCACGGTCACCAGCGTGCAGAACATGGTGAGTTTCCCATCACGCACACTAACAGGATTGAGCTGGCAGGTGAAAGCTGACTCTGTGACGCCATGGCTGGTTCTCTCGCCCCAGCAGCAGCAGCAGCAGGTGTCGGTGGGGATGGTGGCAGGTCAGGGCGTGTCGGCGGGCCCCACGGCCGACCCGGAGAAGCGCAAGCTGATCCAGCAGCAGCTGGTCCTGCTGCTCCACGCCCACAAGTGCCAGCGGCGCGAGCAGGCCAATGGAGAGGTGCGGGCCTGTGCGCTGCCCCACTGCAGGACCATGAAGAACGTCCTCAACCACATGACCCACTGCCAGGCCGGCAAATCCTGCCAAGGTGAGTCCACGTCAAACGCCCGTCACTAGAGCTCAAACGCTTGCTGGATAACGCAATGCTTTTCCACGTGATTCATGATTAACACAGCTTCAACACGAGTTGACCTCAACGTGAAAAGTTGTGCAGATAGTAATTGCAGAAGGGCGACATTACGAAATTGCGAATACAATAAGCATATTTTGTGAAAACAAATCAAACATTTACAAATTATTGATTGCGGATGTTGTTCTGAATGAATACTTTATGCTGCATTATTATTGTTTTTTTTGTAATGATTCTTGTTCCTTAATGGTACAATTTAAATTATTTTAGTAAGGGTGAGGAAAAAATATTTTGGGAAAAAACTGAAAGTTCCTGCAGTTCCTTTGCCAAATCAATTTAAAACAATTCTCGCAAAAGGTGTGTTGCACCTTGCAAACAAGTTAATATTATTAATATTGTATTTATTAATGTGAACATTGTTCATATCTTAGTAATTAATATTAATCCATAGAATATTTGTACATAGTAAGAGAAAAATGTATTAAACAAATTTTGTAACATCAATTTATTTTTATAAAAAATACCACTGACATAATGTGAATTTTGTTTATTCGTTTATAAATAAAATAGAATCTAAGTATGTAATTGTATAATTTATGAAATTTTAAATATTAAGAAAATGTTAGTGCTGTCAAACAATTAATCGTAATTAATCGCATCCAAAATAAAATAGTTTGTTTACATTAGTGTTGTCAAAAGACTCGGTATTTCGGTACCAAGTCGGTACTAAAAAAATGAAAACGTCACGGTACCAGGTTTTTTTAAGTACCGGTGGTACCGAGTACCCGGTCAACCCGGTTCTTGACCCGTACGGCCCTATGATTTCCGCGATGCAGACGGAATCTCGGAATCCAGTTATAAAACGGAATTTACAGTTTAGCACGGAATGTCACGGAATTTGTCAAAGTTTGGATGAATTAATCAAAAGTAGGTCATTACACTTAAATCAAATCGCGACATGGACTAGTATCTGTAAATATTAAGCCGCTTTATTACTTCGTTAATAAAAATAGTTTTTTTTTAATTAGCATGTTTTTGTGTTTTGCTTTGGTACCGAGAAGAACCATGGATTTTCACTGCTATCGGTACCGAATACTGAAATTTTGGTACCGTGACAACACTAGTATACATAATATATGTGTGTGTACTGTGTTTATTTATTATGTATAAATACACACACATTCATTATAAATATTTACATTTATATATTTATATTATTATATTTTATATCAATTTAATAACTTGGCAGCACTAGAAAATATTTAAAATGCATATGAAATATTTTATTAATATATTTTACTATGCTGTTGATTTGTGTTTTTGTGTTTGTTTTTTTTACAAAATACCATTGACAAAATGTTCATTTTATTTTTATTAATGTATAAGGTAAATATTTATGAATAAATATACAATACTTTCAATTACAGTATACAATAATTTATAATGAATACAATTGTAAATAATAACGTTTATTAAAAATAAAAAAAACCTATGTTGTTACTGGTACTTTTTTTTGTTTGTTTCTTTGTTTATTCATAAACAAATAGAAGTGACATTTTAGTTGCTTATATTTTTTTTAATATTTACAATATATTTATCAATATATTTTTTTGTTTTTTTAATTTATTTATACATGATTTAATAAACAAGCATAATGTACATTACATCAATGGAATTTTATTAAATGTTAATTTGCACATTTTATATGAAGATATGAATTAACAAAATGTTACTTGTTTGTTATATATATATATATATATATATATATATATATTATAATATAATATTGTCATACAATATATAACATTGTTTATTAAAAGCAAGAATTTGAAACAAGCTGGATTTGGGACAGGAGTTGCGTGAAGAATGAGTCTGGTGCTGAGTGTGTGTGTGTGTGTGTGTGTGTGTGTGTGTTTTAGAAGTCTTTGAAGAGTGTCTGCTGTGTTTTGTGGGTTGAGGTGTGTGTTAGATCCGTCTGTTCTGTGTTTAGTCTCAGCTCGAGCCATAATGAGACGCTTTTGTCCTGATGTGGTGTTTACAGCATTGTGTGTGTTTTTGCGCTCGTCAGACGGAGCAGCAGTGCTAGTGTACTACTAATTTATATAGCTGGCTATTAGAATAACATCCAATTTAATTACACAGACATTCGAAAGGCACTGCATTGAGGCTCGTTACCGCCATAACAACTGATCTTAAATTTTACATTGTGAACACCTTTGGGTTCCCAGCCAGTAATGTTTCATTTGCACACATGGGGAATTTCCCAAGCAAACGCTCTGCTCCGTTTCAAGTATAACAGTCCATTTAGAGAGAAAATCGTGCTCTTTATGGTATAATGCAGTATTAAGGAGTTGGCAAACGGCGGGAGAGGTTGCTTTGGGGGCTGCTTTGCTCTCAGAGCTTTAGTTGTTGTTGGAGCCGGAGCACAGGGCTTCATTTAAATTCAAACACCAGCCTGGTGCCAAGCGTGCCGTCCACGGTGCCAGCTCATTTCCTGTTGCTCCGCTGTGACCCCCGTATCTCTCTCTCAGACTTCTGAGGAAGGACATGAAGGCTAGAGACGACTCTTAAAGCATCGTGTGTTTGGTGCCTTCTGAAGGCTCTCGCTTCCTCCTGTGACCGGCAAACAAACCAGGTGTGACGCGATAAATCACAGCAGCAGTAAATCGTGATTGTGTTGATACTGGAAACGAGCAGTGTGACTCAACTCGATCGCTCCTATTGTAACATCTACATCATTTCTCAATACAATGCAAGACAGTGTCTATTTTTGACATGCACTTTATTTTGCCTTTTTGATAAAAAATATTGTAATGCAGGGCTCCAAACTGCGACTAAAATGGTCGCATTTGCGACCAAAAATATTAATTTGCGAGTGAAGTTTTTGCTGAGGTCGCCACTGGCGACTATATATAATTTGCATGAAAGGACTTTTTTCCCGATTGTTTTGCGCTCACATCTTTTGTTATGTTCACGTATTAAACTTACATAAGACGATGCGCATCAAAGTTTTACTGGAAAAGAGTTTCAAACAGTCCTCGTCTCTGCCGCACACAGTCTGCTGAACGCAGTGAGAGAGACCTGAAAGGTGATAATATAAACACCAGTACGCCGCGTCCACACGGTCCGTGTATGCGTCCGGATCGCGCGAGCGGAGAGTATCGCACTTAATGCTCAGGCGCGATCTCTTTAGCACCTCAGTTAAAGCAGCAAGTGAACCCATTATATATTTCGATTTACTACTATAGTATGAAATGAACATGATCAAAAGGTAGGCAATAAGAAAGCCTATAGTACAACTTACTGAAATGTTTTATGTAAACGCTCATTCAGTGTTTCAAACTGAGGAAATATAAAGCCTGTAAACATTGCATTGTAATACATTTACCTCAGAATAACCACTCAGTGTCCATAAACTCATCTGTCAGCTAGAAAAATAACTATAAAGAGGAGCGTTTTGCTATATTTATGCGCTGTTGCATATTAATATTTTTACTTATTCTGTTGTACATGATTCAACTCCTCCTATAAAATTGCATTTTACTAATGAAGAAAAAAAGACTGAATGTGTGAAAGACGTGACAACATTTATAGGATGCACTGCACTCAGTTGCCAAGTGATGCTTCTGGTCCATGATATTGGTACAGATTCTGTGTAACGAACAATTCTTTGTGACTGTATATTTCAAGTTGTAAAAGACATTTAATTCACACTTTAAGTGAACCTTAGTCCCCCGGTCGACCTGATCATCTACAAGATGGATTAAAATGCTGATAAAGCCTAGAAAAGATAAGACATAAACACATGACAAAATGATTGAAATGTTAAAATAGGGGGGAAAAATAAAATGATAATAATAAAATAAACCACTTTTATTCTGTGGCACCTAGAAAAATAATTTGGCGCCTAAGTTTTTCTTTTATAGGAGCCAATGGCTCCTTACTCGATTTTTTTGTCTGGAGCCCTGTAATGCTAATATTATAATGCAAAACTCTTGTGGGACGTGACTATGGATATTATTCAGCATTAAATCAGTTTGAAAAAAATAATTGTATTGATCATTACAATAAATTATTCAATGTCTTTCAGTTAATGTTAATATTCAAATAATATTAATTTATTCAAGTAATTTAAAATAAATTGAATGTACTGCTAGTATTAATAATTACAATAAATTATTGAAATTATATTCTAATAAATTAAATTCTGTAATTTTATTTAAATGTTGTTGTGTAATGTAATTAATTTGAGCCTAATTGAGCCACAGGAAGTATAGAAAAAAACAATGTAGCCAGTAGTATTTTAGTAATATTTAAATATTATTATATATATATATATATATATATATATATATATATATATATATACTTTTTATATACTATAATATTTATTTACTATATACAAAATATTAATATAGTATTCATTAGTATTTTGATTGTTTTTCTTTTTATATTGTCAGTATCATTTTAATTTACATTTTCACTGTTTTAGTTTATCTTTTTTATTTTTGTTATTTTTCTATTTAGCTTTCATTTGTTTTTCATTTCCGTTATAATTTTATTACTATTAGTACTTTGCCATGTTGGCAAGGCTAAATTATTATTATTTTTTTTTATTAAATGTTTTTCATCTAGTATTATATTTTATTTCAGATTTATTTCACTTAATGAAAATAATTTTTAATAGTTTTTTTTATTTTTGTAATAAATTGTGTTGTATAATACAATGCAATTTATAATTGCTTTATGCAATAATTAGAATTATCACCTATATTTATTTATTATTTTTAATTAATTTATTAATTTATTATTTTTTAAAAATTTTAGCACTCACTTAGTTTCTGTTTTCATCGTCCCACTGGAAAATCCCTCCTACAGCGAAATGTCATTGGTTGAAAATCTCGCTCCCATAAACATCAATTATGATCTGTTTGCCTGTGATTTATGTCATTTGTAGTATCTTTTTACATCCTGTGAGGAACAAAAAAATGACTCGTCACAAAAAAAATGGCATTCTTTGCTGTGGTTTTAGTGAGATCACAGTGCTTTGCAGACCTGCTTTCCCACAGGACCTTTTTGCTCCCAGTTTTGCAGCACTTTGGCTCAGGTTTTCTTCTGTCTCTGTCTCTGCAGTGGCTCACTGTGCTTCATCGAGGCAGATCATCTCACACTGGAAGAACTGCACGAGGCACGACTGTCCCGTCTGCCTCCCGCTGAAGAACGCCAGTGACAAACGCAACCAGCAACGTGAGTCCTTCCTCCATCAAACACCCTCCTCTTTACTTCACGACAACACATCTGAATAATAATAATGTTAATTTAATATTTCTATTGTATTATTTAGTTTTTTATTACATACAAAATAATAATGATAATTACCATGTAATGTTATTTAAGCATTTTGAAATTTCTATGGAATAATAAATGGAAGTATGAGAATTACATAACTGAAAACTACTCATATTTATAATATCATAAGACAACAAACTTCATGAGGTGCCTTCTGTGATGCCTTTGTGAAAAAGTACACTTTATCATACTTTTAAAAAAGGAGTACTTCAGATCCTTGCACACCGAGTCCGAAATTTTCGCACATTAAAAAATAAATACGACCCCATGTTGTGTCAATCACATTTACACACTGCCCACGAAACCTTCGTCCGTCTTTGAAAATCAGATCGAGTTAAATTTTCTGCATTTTTCGCATTTTGACAATTCGGAGCCACCGTACAAGCGAACACCAAAACCCAGAATGGCGTCTGACAAGTTGATCCACTTCGTCTCGCTGCACAAAGCACTGTTATAGGTACTTTCACGGAAATTGGTGGTCTTCTATTTAATATGTGGCTCCAGTATTGCCAATAAAAGCATCAAACTGAGCCACTGACATCCCGAAGTAAACTTTGAATCTTGCAGGAACTCTCCTTCCTCTCTATGCGATCTCAGGATTGGGTGGACAACAAAATCATCCTCAGTCCATTTTATATTGTTTTGCCAATTTTTTGTCGTCGGATAAACTCTAACGCTGGTGTTCTGACGATTTGTGCTACCCTGTCAGATTTTGCTACCTCCCATTAAAGCAGATGGTAGCAGAATTCATTGCCATTGCGACTAGGGTTCACAGCTGAGCGCGGGCGGGCATTTCACTCGCTGGATGTGTCCGCATCACATTTGCATAGTCTGTACTACTTGAATTCCTGATTGGTTGACAGCAAAGTTCAAATATTAAATGGAACGATAAAATAACGTTATTAACCGGTTAATGGCCACTTCAAATTTTCGATTCTGTTCGGAAGTATAAAATTTGATTTAGTTTCTGTTTCCTGTTCTGTTCCAGTCAAAATTTTGTTCGTTTCCGGTTTTCGTTCCTTGAACCGGTTCAGAGCCCTAGTTTAAGCTGCACTGTTTTTTGGATTCGTAGTTGTTCAGCAGGATTCTGTAAGGAGAGGCGTGATGGTAGCTGTGAATGTGTGGATGCTTCAGTGTGTGTTTGAAGAGCCGTACAGCTGAGGGGGAGGGGCGCTAAGCGGTGACTCATTAAAATCTCACACTGTTACAGCTCCAGCAAAGCGCCTCTCCCTCTGCCAGCCGTCTCTCAACATGACTCTGAGAGCGCGAGGCAGCTAAAGTGTTTGTTTTTGCGCTGTGGGAATTACATGTTGTAGAGTCGCCGCTGCCATATTTCTTCCCCATGCAAATGGAGTCTCGGTCTCCCTCCCCTTTCCTTTCTACTTCCCCCGTTTTTACCACGTTGTTCAGATGAGTAGTATTTTCTTCCAGATGACTGTTTGGCAGGGTTTGAACTTTTTTTTCTGTTTTGACGGACAGATTCTGCCAAGGGTTTAAGCAGAATCAGACTTGAAATCTCATGCAGATCTTGTTTGAAATATGCCGACATCTCTTTCCTGCGTTACAGCAATGCTGAGTCCCCCCAGCGCTGGTCTGCAGACCCGTATCGGGACGGTCGGCACGGGGCAGCAGACGGCGGCCACTCAACCCAGCTCCACGCCCATCGACCCCAGCTCCATGCAGCGGGCGTACGCTGCCCTCGGCCTCCCCTACAGCAACCAGACCCCCACAAAGGCCCAGTCTCCTGCACAGACGCAGGGCCCTGGACAGCCGACTGCGCAGACCCAGCACCAGCAGCAAATGAGACCCATCAACGCGCTCGGTAAACAATTATTATATTGTAGAAGAATGCCAATGTGTATTTAAAATGTAGTTAATATATAAAATATATATTACAAAAAATGTATATACAAACACAAAAACTTGTGTATTATAAAATGTAATTTTTAAAAAATGTTATTATATTTTGAGCTTTTATTTTTTAATTGTTTGAGTATTTATTATGAAATGTTTGTTGTTCATATACATTTTTTGAAAATCTAACAAATATTAAATATTATTTAGAGAGTATTAGTGTTTAGTATTATTAGTATTTAAGTATTTTTATTAGTTTTTATTTCTTATTAATTAAATGTTATAGTAATATTTAATGTAAAAAAATTAATTATGTATTGTAAAAACATTTAGGGAGTATGAGTTATAAATGATCTATTATTTATTTGTTGTTTAGACACACACATACATACAAAATAAATGTAATAAAAACAAATAACATAAGATACATAATCAGTGAATAATTGAGTTACAGGATTTATTAATATTTTGAATTAATTTTGATGTCTTCTTTTTTTTTAAGTTTAAAGTTTCAGTCATGTGTTTTATTAATTTTTCATATGTCTATATAGTTATTAATGCATGTTTTAGTTTTTATTATTTTAGTGTATCTGATTAGACTAAATTGAAATGAAAAATGTTGCATTGACAACTAGCTGATTTTTTTTTTAATGAATGTTTTTATGCTTTTGGTTTGAGTATTTCAGTATTAGTTTTAATTATATATGTTGGTGTTATTATAAATTTAAATTCTTTGAAAATCATGTATTATAATCAAAATATAATAAACAACATGTTTTAATTTTTAAGTATTGAATGTTTTATTTCATATTTAAATATTACATAAAATGTTTAAAATAAATATATTAAATATTATTTATTCATTATTTTATTTACGTATTTTTATTTTATTCATTTATTTTTCATCCAGGGGGTGGTCAGATGAACCCAATCGGCGTACCGACATCAGACCAGGCTAAGCTGCTCTCAGATGGCACCATGCCATCAACCCTTAACCCTAACAAGTAAGACACACCTACCAAAACACACCCCAGATCATAATTGGTGTTTTAAGACTGTTTGCTTACTAAATATCTACCGATTCTCCTTACGCAGTCAGCTGATGCCGGACAGCCCTACGTTAGGCAGCATGGGCAACCTGCCCACAGCGGCCCCTCTGTCAGCCACCGGTGTGAGGAAAGCCTGGCACGAGCACGTCACTCAGGACCTCCGTAACCACCTTGTACACAAACTGTTAGTAAACACTGCTCTTGAATTAGATATATTTTATAAATGTTTTTAAACATGCATGGCTGCATTTATTTGATCAAAAACACAGTAAAACAATAATATTATGAAATATTATTACAATTCAAAATAACTATTTTATTTGAATATATTTTAAAATGTTATTTATTTCTGTGATACAAAGCTGAATTTTCAGTATCATTACTTCAGTCTTTAGTGTCACATGATTCTTCAGAAATTGTTCTAATATGCTGATTTGCTGCTCAAAAAAACTTTTCTGATTATTATCAGTGTTGAAAACACTGTGTGTTTGTTTAGGGTGCAGGCCATCTTCCCTACGCCAGACCCTGCCGCCCTGAAGGACCGTCGCATGGAGAACCTGGTGGCTTATGCACGAAAAGTAGAAGGGGATATGTACGAGTCGGCCAATAGCAGGGTGAGCACAGCCCCTCTGTCAGGGTTACACCTCATCCTAAAGGCCAATAAAGTCAAATTCTTCAGTGTCGATTACATTGATTTTTACACTGTTGTCTGTGTATGCTGTATAGGACGAGTACTATCACTTTCTGGCCGAGAAGATCTATAAGATCCAGAAAGAGCTGGAGGAGAAGAGAAGATCCCGATTACAGAAGCAGATTATTAACCAGACGCCCATGAGTGCAGCGGGACAACAGCCACCGGCTCTCAACCAGCCTAATGTCATGGGACCTCGGCCACAGAGTAAGTCACTTTCAAACTACTGCTGTCAAGCAATTCAAATTTTGATCGATTACATGATATGCCAATTAAATTTAAGGCTACAATGTGGCCATAACATTATTTTCGGAAGCTGCATTTAACCCATCCAAAGAGCACACACACAGCAGTGAACACACACAGCAGTGAACACACACCCGAAGCAGTGGAAAGCCATTTATGCTGTGGCACCCGGGGAGCAGTTGGGGGTTCGGTGCCTTGCTCAAGGGCACCTCAGTCGTGGTATTGAGGGTGGAGAGAGCGCTGGACATTCACTCCCCCCACCTACAATCCCTGCCGGCCGGAGACTCGAACCCGCAACCTTTGGATTACGAGTCCGACTCTAACCATTAGGCCACGACTTCCACGATAAATGAGTCATTGAATCATTGGCTTACTTGTTTCGTTAAAAAACATGCATTCATTCCGTAACGAAACACCGCTGTGTGTTGCTCAGAAAGGCTTTTCTGCTGTGGCTTTGTTTAGAACTATTTTCATTGGTGAAATTGAGCAAAAATCAAGTCTAAAACACAATATTAACTTCTCGTTAATTGAACTGTTGTATTAAATCTATACTATATTTGCAATCGTGCAGATATTCGGGAAAATATATTTTTATATCGCTGAACTATATCACATAAATATAAGACACAAACTCATACAGGGGCTTTTTTTTAACCCTGATATCCTGAATTTTAGGAACTTGTAATTGCATTGTAATGGGCTACATCACACAGTTGTCTGTCAGCAGCTGCATGCAACACTTTTTAACATTTTTTAATTCTAACTAATCGTACCAAATTAACTTAAATCAACATTACCTAAACGCACAAAATTTGCCAGTTTCCAATCTAATTTAGTCTCTTCCCTCTTCAGATGGACCCGTGCCTATGCCCAATGTGCCAAATCAGATCATCAATCGCATGCAGGTGTCTCAAGGTACTTCAGTCCCACTTGTAGCCAATCACAGTTGGAGATGCATTTGTTTTCTCAACTCTAAACAAATATTTCTGCGTTACCAATCTTTTGTGTTGCTTTTCCAACAGGGTTGAATCCATTCGGCGCCATGCCCAATGTCCCGATGTCTCAGGCTCCCATGGCGACACGTGCCGCCTCTCCGATAAACCATCAACAGATCAACATGAACCAAGTCCCAACGGTCAGTGTCCAAGTCTGGATCCTTCTCGTTTCTGCTCTCCGGACACGTATCTCATTGTAACTTTCTCATTGTTTTTTCGTAGATGAATATGTCTCCCACGCGAATGCCCCCCACGCAAAGCATGCTGGGAGCTCATGGCGGGAACATGGTGGCGCAGGCGGCTAACCAGACACAGTTCATGGCTCAACCGCAGTTCCCCGCCAACACCAACGTCAACATGGGCCAGCCCAACGTGCAGGCGGCCGTTTCGCAGGTGCGCACATGCACTCACATCCTAGAATGATGTCATTCCACATGACAACGTCCCCCCTAAACTTGTTTTGTCCCTGCTTGTGTCCGTGCGATCTTTCCCTCCCCAGCAGCAGCAGAACGCTAACCTCTCCCTGAATGCACTTGGCCCCTTGGGCCCCCCTCAGGCTCCACTCCGCGCCACACCGCCCCCCAACGCCACCGCCAGCACCACTAACCTGCCAGCAGCACTGCAGCCCAGTCAGGCCTCCACACCCAACCCCGCCCCTGCTCAGGGCACCCCGCCTCACATGCAACCCCAGACGGAGCTGCCCCTCCCTACCCAGCAGCACCCCGGAACACCAGTGAGACCCGCGGATCCATCCTCAGATCCAAAACCTAGTGAGCTTCCTACACAGGCAGCATCCTGACTAGTTGTGAGGTAGTCGGGACATAGACAGCAATCTTTGAATGCTATTGCACTTTTAGGGAAAAATCCTATCATTTCTTTCTATAAAAATTGTAATTGCCCTTTTAAGATGGCTTGCTGTTTTGTTTTTGTTTTGTATTTATAATTATTTATAATAATAATAATAATAACAGTGATGATCATGACAATAATTAATAATAATAATAATTATTATTATTATTTTCTTGTTGTTTCTGCTGCTACTACTACTATAAAAAAAAATCACTGTAAAATAAAACTCTAAGTTTGCTGCACAGTTTGGCCAAAAACATTTTGATTATATTCCAATATGACTATAAAATAACCCTAACCTAATAATATTACCTATAATAATATTAGCTATAATAATAAATTATTATTATTTTTATTATTAAATAAAAATATGAAAATAAGTAATTGTCCTATTTTAATATTTCACTGTAAAATAAAATAAAAATAGAGAGAGTCCTGGTTTGCGGCACAGTTTATTCAAAATATTGTAATTATATACCAATATATCTATAAAATAACCCTAACTTAATAATAATAATTGTTATTATTACTACTACTAAATAATAATAATAATAATATTACTAAATATTATATATTAATTATTTTGTAAGAGTTTAGTACCTTAGTAGTAGGGTTGGGAATCGCAGGGAACCACACGATACGATTTAATCACGATACATGGCTTACGATAATGATAATATCACGATACAGCGATAATCGATATATTGCTAGACAATCATATAATGATACATCACGATATCTGTCTATGAAAACAAAATGACTGTGAAAACCTTAAGTGCAAGTTTTCCTCCTTTATTCAAGTCCAAACTTAGAAAACAGCACAAAAAAAAAAAAAAAAGTAAATCAATTTTAACATGTTAATAAATTAATAATTTTATTCCTGGACTTATTAAAAGCTTACACTTTTCTCTGTGTGTAAACCAACATATTTAACTGCTTATCAACTATATATATATACATATGTATATGTGTGTGTGTGTATAAATAAACCTGGTACATTTACCTGGAGTGCTTTCTCAAACTTTCCTCTCCTCTTATGATAAAAACGGAGCCCCGTACACATGACATGCAGGGAATAATAGCCGTTCACATTGCGTCTTTTGCACACTCAGGTTCATTATTTCAAATGTAGATGCGTGGCAAGCACACACACCGCACACTTCTGCGCCTCATTACGACTCTGACAAGGTTTTGTTTCGCTGTCCATGCCATAGGTGCATGGATTAATGTTTCTGCCGGTCGGTGCCCACTGTTCAAACACTGCATAACACGCACTTATAATATCTGAGAGAGAGGGAGAGCATCCAGTTTTGTTCACATAAAACCGGACGCGCCAGCGGTGCTCTCTCTCACTCATATAGTGAGGGAAATCCACCTACGATCCGAGTGGAGAGGCTACTCATGGACTCAATATGCGCTCTGCAATAATAACATGATCGGTGCCTATGGTCCACGCTGATAGCTGTTCCGTGGCAGTTTTTTTTTTTTTTTGTTCTCATCTCCATTAACATATATTATAGCAGTAGAGCTAATACAGTGGCTGGAAATCTGTTTATACTTTGGCCCCTCGTGCTTTCCCATCTTCATAGAGAACACCGTTCATGGTTGCTCAGAGCGCTTTGGAAAGAAGGTGGAAATGGTGCGGCTGTGTTTGCCACGCATTTCTAGACGCTGTGAGCAGGGAAAACTATTTAGAGCACCTTATTGTATTAATTAAAATATCGATATATGGCGCCCGATATCGATTCTCATATAGTATGGAGAAGGACAACGAAATATCGCCATATCGATTTATTGTCCCACCCCTACTTATTAATAGTAATAATATTACTAAATAGTATATTTATATTTAGTAGTAAAGTATATATTACATTTTATATTACTAATATCTAAATAATATTACTACTACTAAATAAACGTAATATTACTATTACTACTAAATAAAAATCTTAAAATGACTAATATTACTATTTTCATTAGCTTCTTGCATGTAAATGAACACTGTGCCACACTTCACTCTGAAACACGCAGCTCATTTATTTAATTAAATCGCAGCCTTTGCAATTTAATAATCCTACTAAGCCATATTGCAATTTTGGTTTTATTTCAATTTATCATGCAAACCTAGAAGAAAAACACAAAGAGACTCTTCACAATTGATAACAGTAGTGTTTGAAAATAGCATGTTGCAAAGCTAATATCACAGTTCTACACTTAAGCATAAACGTACGTAGAAAACACAAATATTAGTTTTTCTATTATTTTATCAGAATAGTGTTTATAGTCATTCCTAGTCAAATTTCCATGCATTCTAGGATGGATATGTGAACTGCAGCCTGATTTTGGCCTTAACGCGATATGTTGAGGCCCAGACACACCAAACCCACATCAAAGAACTAGTGGCGACCAAAGCTGACTGTGGTGTCTCCTGACGCCACCTGCATCTGGGCCAAAAGTTTGCGCTTGAACACGATCCAAAGACTACAGCCGACTAGCACGTATGTTTTGCATCTGGGTTAGATGACTCCTCCATACCAGTAGGTGGCAGTATTTGTTAATCGTAATCCGTTTTATTCTTCCAGGGAAACTCACTAGGTTTTGGAACAAAGCTACAGTGTTGATGTCAAACCAAACAATGCCATCTTTCCAAAAATGACACCATAATTGCTCAGCTTTAAGACAAAATTCAAATAAAGGCAATAAATATGATTCTTTGTCTTTCAGAGCGGTGAAAACCGTGTGCCCACCCCAGCATCAGCAGCCAGCGCTGAGCTGCACTCCCAGCATGCCATGCCTGACGTACCACCCAGTAACACTAAAACAGAAGAGCAAGAGTACGACATAGGCATCAAAACGGAGCCCAAGATGGAGGTGTGTTTTGCATATGTTTTCAACACTGATAATATTAAGAAATATATCTTCAGCATCAAATCAGCATATTAGAATGATTTCTGAAGGATCATGTGACACAGAAGACTGGAGTAATGATGCTGAAAATTCAGCTTTGCATCACAGAAATTAATTGCATATTAAAGCAAGTGCTGTCTAACGATTAATCGCATCCAAAATAAGTTTTTGTTTATATGTATGCACACACATACAGTATATATTTTGAAAATATTTACATGTATAATTTAATATATAAACAACATATTTTTTCTTAAATATATACATGCATGTATGTGTATTTATATATACATAATAAATATACATAGAACATATATCATGTAAACAAAAAACGTTTATTTTGGATGCGATTAATCGTTTGACAGCACTATTAAAATAAATGAAAATAGAAAAAGGTTACTTTAGATATGAATTCTGTTTCACAATATTACAGTTTTTACTGTATTTATAAACATCAAAAATCTTATCAACCCAGATTTTTCTTTCAGTGTCAAATTTTCATGATTCTGCCTTTGTTAGACGGAGGACGACGCAGGCTCCCTATTGGTCAAAAAGGAGGAGCAGGAGGGGTTGGAGGCTAAGCAGGAGCCAATGGAGACCGAGGACAAGAAGACAGACTTGAAGACCGAGATCAAAGAGGAAGATGAAAGCCGGACGAACGGCACAGCATCCTCTTCACCGCCCCAGTCTCGCAGGAAAAGTATGAGCTGATATTTCTTTTCTGTTTGCTCTACATTTCTTTAATTTCTGTTGCTTTCATTAATCTTTCGTCTGTCCCTGACTTTTGTTTCCTGCTCTCTCTCTTCTCAGTCTTTAAGCCAGAAGAGCTGCGGCAGGCGTTGATGCCCACTCTGGAGTCTCTGTACAGACAGGATCCGGAGTCTCTACCCTTCCGGCAGCCTGTGGACCCCATACTTCTTGGCATCCCTGTGAGTCTCACATGCCTATATCTTCATTAAATCATTTTTAGAAATGTGAAAACTGCGAGTACACGTTTGTCTGAACTTTGAAGGGGTTTCTTCCAATACCTTCAGGATTACTTTGATATTGTGAGGAACCCTATAGACCTGTCCACTATCAAGCGCAAGCTGGACACGGGTCAGTATCAGGAGCCATGGCAGTACGTGGATGACGTGTGGCTGATGTTCAACAATGCGTGGTTGTACAATAGGAAGACGTCGCGCGTGTACAAGTACTGCTCCAAACTGGCCGAGGTGTTCGAGCAGGAGATCGACCCCGTCATGCAGGGCCTCGGTTACTGCTGCGGGAGGAAGGTGAGATGAACTGACATTCAATACAGGTTCTGTTGTCATCATTACACATAGCTAACAATAATAGTAATTGTATAATAAATGATTATGCAATAATACCACTCAATAATAATAATAATAATAAATGTATATTAAATATAGCATTGTATAATGGTTGTACAATAATATCTCCACAAATAATAATAATGTATAAATAAATGCATATTCTATATATTCTTCTGTAATAAAAGGTTTTACAATATCACTCTAAAGTAGTAATAATACCAATAATATGCGAATAAGTGTATACTAAATATATTATTGTCTAATAAATTGTTGTACTATTAATAGTTGCATATTTCCACAATAACATAAATAATAATGTGCAAATGAGTGTATTATTATATAATAAATGGTTATAAAATAATAGCAATTATTAACAACAGTATTAATAAATGTATGTTAAATATAGCATTAATAATGTGCAAATGAAAGTATTGTGTAATAAATGATTATACAATAATAGCACAAAATAATAATAAAACATTAAAATATAACATTGTATAATAAATGATTGTACAATGATATATCCACAAATAATATTGCCCAAATAAGTGCATAAATATATATATATATTCTTCTGTAATAAATGTTTTTGTAATAATATCACTCTGAAACAATAACACTAATGTGTGATCAAATATATTATTGTTTTATTGTTGGACTACAATTTACAAAACAATAACACTAATAATAGTAATAAAGTGCAACTAAATGTATTATTGTGTACATTTGTATTATGGTTATTCAATAATATTGCTCCGCAGCATAATAATGTGTAGTAATAATAATAATAATAATAATAATAATAATGTACAAATAAATGTTATATTAAATACTTAGTAAATGATTGTACAAAAATACTTATCCACAACGATTATAACAATAATGAAAATAATCAGGAATAACATGAAAATAAACACATCATTCAATAATAAATGCAAAAATGCCAGCTGGCAAAATATTTGGAATTACATAAACTTCAAAATATCATCTAATTTCTTGATGTGCATAATATTTAAGCATGTTCGAGCACTTCACACATTCAAATAATGCAGATAGTTAATTTCAAATAATAAGAATACAACGGTAGTGCCATTTTCATAGTAACTATTCAATTCCTGGTCGTCTGCACACAAAAACTCGACATACTGAACTCTTTTCTTTTTTCCTCCCACAGTATGAGTTTTCTCCTCAGACGCTGTGCTGTTACGGCAAGCAACTGTGTACAATACCCCGAGACGGCACTTATTACAGTTATCAGAACAGGTGAGGTGAATTTATGCAGTCGACAGCCTAAGAAAACGTTTACGAGGACCCTCAAGTTAAAGTCGAGGTGCTCTCTGTCATGTGGTGGAGGTAGTTCAGCCGTGTGTGGTTTTGATGCACATTCGGCAAATCAGACATTGACATTAAACCTCCCCGTGTGGCTATGCGTACACCAGCATAGTTTGCTCTCAGGCCTGTTCATATGTATTTTCTAAACACAAGACTGCTCGATCACAACCCCTCCCCCTTTCTCTTTCTTCACGGTTACACTGCTTGAAGTCTCCAGCCAGTCCTAATTTATTGGCAGTTGTAATATTTGCACTGGCACATTTATTAGTTATTTTTTGCTGCAAATTGCCTGCTTACACATAACAGGCTCCCTTGCGCCCCCTGCAGCACAGAGCACGTCACTGCAGAACCGCTGAATAAGCAGACTCTTATTTTATTTATTTTTTTTTGCGAGCATTTGGCCAGATTTCTCCTTATTCTCAGTTATCTTAGTACATCTTTGTATTAAAGGACTAGTTCACTCGTGAATGAAAATTTGCTGAATGTTTACTCACCCTCAGGTCATCCAAGATGTAGAAGAGTTTGTTTCTTCATCATATTTGGAGAAATGTAGCGTTACATCACTTGCTCACCAATGGATGCTCTGCAGTGAATGGGTGCCGTCAGAATGAGAGTCCAAACAGCTGATAAAAACATCACAGTAATCCACACCATTCCAGTCTATCATTTAACTTCTAGTGAAGTGAAAAGATGCATGTTTGTAAGAAACAAATCCATAATTAAGGCTTTTTAAATTTCAAACCTTCGACTCCTGCTAAAATATTGAGCCCTCTGTTCATAATATTGCTTTCTCCTGTGAAAAAGTAATCTTGTCTGAATCAGGAGAGAAATATGCACAGATCAAGCACGAAAAACAGTCCAAAACTGTTCTAAACAAATATTTTGTGTAACGGCTTTTTCACTGAAGAAAGCATTATTGTGGATTATTGACTCTGAAATTGCGGTTTAAAGTTAAAACGCCTTAATGATGGATTTGTTTCTTACAAAAAACACAGCTTTATGAGTCCTTAATTGATGGACTACTTGTGGATTATTGTGATGTTTTTATCAGCTGTTTGGACTCTCATTCTGACGGCACCCATTCACTGCAGAGCATCCACCGGTGAGCAAGTGACATAATGCTACATCTGTTCTGATGAAGAAACAAACTCACCGTCTCGGATGACCTGAAGGTGAGCAAATTGTGAGTACATTTTCAGCAAATTTTTCATTTCAGGTGAACTATTACTTTGTTTTTTGTTGAACACTAGGAAGCTAGTCACATAAATAATAAAGTCAGTCTTGTGCGTGTGTGCGCCTCCACATATTTCTTGAAGTGATTCATGACTCAACTGTTTGTGTGGATACAGGTATCATTTCTGTGAAAAGTGCTTCAATGAGATTCAGGGAGACAGTGTGACGCTAGGAGATGATCCAGCTCAGCCCCAGACGTAAGTGATTGTTCACATTTTTGCAGTTATATTCAAGCTCGGTTGAGGAGATTTAATCACTTTAGTTCAAAATCATTCTGAATGATTCATTTTCTTCATGATTGATCAATGATTCAATTTTTTTTGTGTTTTAAATGTTCTACAACCCTGATTGGGGATCTTCTTTGTATGCAGCATGATCTCTAAAGACCAGTTTGAAAGGAAGAAGAATGACACGTTAGATCCTGAGCCGTAAGTAAACACTTCACTTAATTTCCCAGAATTCCATGAGGCAATCAAGTAGCTCATGCTTTAATATTAAGGCTATATTGGTCAGTATTGGCTTATACATTTGTCAGCTCTGGACTCGTTACACTACATGGCTTCTGCTCACTGGCACCCCCTGGTGTCAAAAACATAGGGCTTAGAGACACTCCCACCGCGAACACAACACTACAGTCTGTAAGCATCAGTATGATCCAAAAGTTGTCCAAATCCACACCTCCTACAAAGGCGCAATTGCATTGGCCTGCTTGCAAATGCGTAAGAACTGGAGGAAAAGAAGTTGAATGATGTATTTCATGTTAACTACCTGCTTAACTGCAGTTAGTGACTACGCATTCAGACACTTTCTATAATAAAAGCTGCCAGAATACAAAGCGCATGAAATGGTTGCATCCCCCATTAATCAATTCTCCTCCTCTCAGGTTTGTTGAATGTAAAGACTGTGGACGCAAGATGCATCAGATCTGTGTCCTGCATTATGAGGTTATCTGGCCTTCTGGGTGAGTTTGAAAACACCTCAGAGTGAACAGTGTTGCTCTGATATCGATTCTGGATGCAATGCGGGAAGTCAGCACTAATGAGCGGTTCTCTCTGCAGTTTCATCTGCGATAATTGTTTGAAAAAGAGTGGGAAGACGAGAAAAGAGAACAAGTTTTCGGCAAAAAGTGAGTAATAGGATTGTTCTTATGATGCATTAATGTTAAATGGATGGTTTAAAATCTGTCATTTACTCTCCCTCATGTCGTTCCAAACCTGTATGACTTCTGTTCATCTTTGAAACACAAATGAAGGTATTTTTAATGAAACCTGTGAGATTTCTGTCCCTTCACTAGTGGTTTCCATCACCTTGTTTTTATGTGCATTTTGAATTATTACATTGGAAACGAGTGGTAGAATCGCAAAATTTCGGAAAAAGTCCTTTAATATACAAAAAAGCTCTTACGCTCGCTTGAGGTGGTTTTTGACTTGTGCGAATAATGGGAGATGGAAACACATTTACTGAATAAATTCCTACATGCGCGTCAAAAAAGTCATTGACTTTGCATGATGGGACGACATAACCTGGCTAACCAATAGACCGATGCCGTTGCACAGCATCTGAAATGTTATGGTCATTCTTAAAAGCCAGAGCAAAGTCTGTCAAAGTATTTCTGTATAATTGCCTCCCAGGACTGTCTCACACGACTACGTTCCCAAACATCAGGCATCCACCTTTGAAAGCAATGACCGCATTTACTGTGTTTCGTCTGCTCGTTCTGAGGTGCAAGTAATTTATTACAAAATATATGAAAATTATTATGTTCAGTGGCTTCGCCTTCTTAGTGATGTTTAGTGCCAGTTTATCAGGAAGTGACGATTTTGTTCTCTTTGACTCGTTGGATGGAAACGGTGCTTATTCGCAAATGTTTTATGCATTATTCCAATTTGGCACATAAGTTAAATTTGTAACTTTAGATGGAAACCCAGCTACTTAAAGTCTATGCAACCAAAAATTGGACGATTCTAACGTGCTTGCTTCTGTTTACAATTGTTTTTGGTGAAATCTCTCAGCTTTCAATAAAAATATCAGGTTTCATTAAAAACTATCCCTTTACAAGTGTTGTTGTGTTTAATGCTGTTGTCTTCGATCCAGGGTTGCAGGTGACGCGGCTAGGCACGTATATAGAGGATCGGGTGAACAAGTACTTGAAGAGACAGAACTATCCGGAAGCTGGAGAGGTGTTTGTGCGAGTCGTAGCCAGTTCAGAGAAAATGGTGGAGATCAAACCTGGCATGAAGGCCAGGTAAACTTAACCTCCATGCTTACTTTTTATTTTTTCAGTAAGCTAAATCTTCAGATAGCCCTTCAGAGGCAAGTTTGGATGCAGAACCAATAAATCAACTGGTTTGCCTGATCATTGTCCTGATCAGCGTTCCACCTATTTCAATATTGGTTCTTCAAACAAAACATTGATGGTAATGCTGTAATCCCCTACTTCGTTTCAGGTTTGTTGATACAGGAGAGATGCCCGAGAGCTTCCCCTACAGAACCAAAGCACTTTTCGCCTTTGAGGAGATTGACGGAGTAGACGTGTGTTTCTTCGGCATGCACGTGCAAGAGTACGGCTCTGAATGCCCTTTCCCTAACACCAGGTAAACTCTTACTGGAGTTCTTTAGAGAAACAACAGACTTATGCAGCAATGCATGTAATGCTCAGCATGCAATGAAGGTAAAAGTTTCTTTATTTTTTGTACCTACCTAGACGGGTATACATATCATACCTCGATAGTATTCACTTCTTCAGACCTCGCATGCTGAGAACAGCAGTTTATCATGAAATCCTCATCGGCTATTTGGAATACGTCAAGAAGCTTGGGTAGGTTTCACCATATAAATCTTCCTTGAGGCCGACAAATGCAGTTCCTGTTCATGCCCTGAACGTTGAACATTTCCACCACAGATATGTTACGGCACACATCTGGGCGTGTCCACCTAGTGAAGGTGATGACTATATTTTCCACTGTCACCCTGCCGACCAGAAAATCCCAAAGCCCAAACGCCTGCAGGAATGGTACCGCAAAATGCTGGACAAGGCCTTTGCTGAGCGGATACTGCATGACTACAAGGTATAGCAGGGACCGTGTGATCTTAATTTTGTTTTGATTGTGTGTATGCTATCAAGTACACGGCTATATGGTATAAATACAATGTGTTTGTGTTTAATAGGACATTTTTAAGCAAGCAACTGAGGACCGTTTGACGAGTGCAAACGAGCTTCCATATTTTGAGGGTGATTTTTGGCCTAATGTGTTGGAGGAGAGCATCAAGGAGTTGGAACAGGAGGAAGAGGAGAGGAAAAAAGAAGAAAGCACAGCAACTTGTGAAACTCCAGAGGTGAACATTGTAGGATACTCTGCATAGGGTTCATTTTGATATTCTGTAGATTAATTTACATCTTTTACAAACTCCAAACACCTTTTATAGACTCTTATTCTTTCTAACAGGGCACGCCAGGGGACAGTAAGAATGCAAAGAAGAAGAACAACAAGAAAACAAATAAGAATAAAAGCAGCGTGAGCCGAGCTAATAAAAAGAAACCTGGGATGCCGAATGTAGCCAATGATCTTTCTCAGAAACTCTACGCCACAATGGAGAAACATAAAGAGGTCTACTATATGTTCTTCATCTGATCATAAAATTGCTGTCAAAGGCATTGCATGAGTCATGTACATTGTTTAACTTGAAATTTTCACTGTTTTGCATGTTAGATTTTGATATGCATATATAAGCAAAGTGTTTTTCTCTGGAAAAACCTCTTACCTTGTCCTACATGTTCTCCCAGGTGTTTTTTGTAATCCATCTGCACTCTGGGCCCATGGTCAACTCATTACTACCCATTGTTGACTCCGATCCCCTTTTGACCTGCGACCTGATGGACGGAAGGGACGCCTTCTTGACGTTAGCACGGGATAAGCACTGGGAGTTCAGCTCTTTGCGGCGCTGCAAATGGAGCACCATGTGCATGCTGGTGGAATTGCACAACCAGGGCCAGGACCGCTTTGTATACACCTGCAATGAATGTAAACACCATGTCGAGACACGTTGGCACTGTACTGTCTGCGAGGTAAGATCCAGAGGCTCCTGTAACATTTTACAGCTGTCCTTTGATCATTAGTGGATGGGTGTGTTTCTGGGTTTGTGCATAAGTAAAGTAAACCTTTGGGATTGTGAAACTTGGGAAGCCACGGGGTCTTTTAGTAACAACTATTCTACTAGTAGCTTAAACAAATCTTTCACGTTTTGTCCATTTGTTGTTGATGCATCATAACCATATCTTGTCTTTTCATAACGAGACTTCCTGTCATCCCTTGCTAAATCACTCTATCCTCATCTTTCCTCAGGACTTTGACTTGTGCATTAGTTGCTACAACACTAAGGGCCACGAGCACCAGATGGTTAAGTGGGGTCTGGGTCTGGACGATGACAACAGTCAAAGCGGCGAGGCCTCCAAGAGTCCTCAGGAGAGTCGGCGTCTAAGCATCCAGCGTTGCATCCAGTCTCTGGTGCATGCCTGCCAGTGCCGCAATGCCAACTGCTCCCTGCCGTCTTGCCAGAAGATGAAGCGTGTGGTGCAGCACACCAAGGGCTGCAAACGCAAGACAAACGGTGGCTGTCCGGTGTGTAAGCAGCTCATTGCACTCTGCTGCTATCATGCCAAGCACTGTCAGGAGAACAAGTGCCCCGTGCCCTTCTGCCTCAACATCAAGCACAAACTGCGTCAGCAGCAGCTGCAGCACAGGCTCCAGCAGGCACAGATGATGCGCAGACGCATGGCTACTATGCAGGGCAGAGCCATGCCTCAGAGCCTACCCTCGCCACCTGCATCAACAGCCCCCAGCACGCCCACCTCGCATCAGCAACCCAACACCCCTCAAACTCCGCAACCGCCATCCAACCAGCCAACAACTCCCAATGCAGGTGTCATGTCCCCGGCTTATCCCAATGCTCCCCGCAACGGACAACCCCCTCCTCAAGCTTCACAGGGCAAATCAGGCCCACAGGCTTCCCCGCTACACCAGCAGCAGTCTCCGCTCCCACAGCCTCCCCAGCAGCAGCAGCCACCGGCACAACAGCCTCCGCAGCAACAGCCTCCACCTATGGCGGTCAAAATGGCACGGCACATAGAGATGGTCGCTCAGGCTCAGCACCAACAGAACTATCGCATGACCATGAATGGCCTTCCCATGAACCACCAGCAGCCACGCATGCCAGGCCAGATGCAGCCGCCCATGCAGCATGTTGGGCCACACGGGCAACAGGTCATGCCACAAATCCCACAAGGACAGTGGACCGGAGGCTCTCAGCCAGGCATGCAAGTGGCTCAGCAGCAGGTTGCTCCACCACAGACCACAGCGCAGACCATGCCTATGCAAAGGCCCACGATGCCCCAGCAAGCTGCACAGCCGCGCATGATGGTGCCCACGCAGGGCCCGCGACCGCAAGCACCCCAGAGACCCGGAGCCATCGCCCCCAATGCCTTGCAAGACCTGCTACTCACCCTCAAGTCACCCAGCTCGCCCCAACAACAGCAGCAGGTGTTGAACATCCTCAAATCAAACCCGCAGCTCATGGCCGCCTTCATCAAACAGAGGACCGCCAAGTACCACGCCAACCAGCCGCAGCAGCAACAAGTGCAACAGGGCATGCATGCAGCGCAGAACATGGCAGCAATGCAGGCGGTGCCGCGACCCGGCATGGCGCCGCAACAGCAAGCGCAGCAGCCCACTCCACAAGGCATGGCGGCTATTGGAACGCAGGGGCAGCTCATGAACCCTGCGCACGCCAACAACCCGCAACTGCAGGAGTTGTACCGCCGTCAGCTTTTGCGGCAGCAGCAGCACCAGCAGCAGCAGCAAGGAGTGATGCCGCAGGCACATGGCCAGTTCCCACAGGCACAAGGGACTGCTACCAACTACACGCAACTCCGGATGCAGCAACAGTTGGCAATGCAGGCAACAGGCGGATCCTTGGGACAGCTGCCCCCTATGGCCCAGATGGGGCAAGCCGGGATGGGAATGGACGGCACATCCAACCTCCTCCACCAACGCATGCTTCAGCAGCAGCAACAGGTCGTCCTCAAGCCTCCAATGGGCTCGCCGGCGCAACAGAGTCCCATGAGCCCACAAACTCACCTGCTTTCCGGTCAGCCGCAAGGCGCGCACCTTCCCGGCCAACCCATGGCTAATGCACTCAGTAATCAGGTGTGTTCGCCGGCCCCCGTACAGTCGCCCAGACCTCCGTCGCGGCAGCCTCCTCCACATTCCAGTCCTTCCCCGCAGGTTCAGCCGCAGCCTTCGCCGCAGCACACAGGATCACCACACCCTGGTCTGACGACGCCCATGCCTGGCTCCATAGAGCAGGGGCACCTAGGCACACCCGAGCAGAGTGCCATGCTCCCGCAACTTAATACGCCCAACCGCCAAGGGCTGCCCAGTGACTTAGGCATGGTGGGAGACACAACAGGAGACACGCTGGAGAAATTTGTGGAGGGATTGTAGCGTTTACTGGGAGACTCCACCCACCACAGTCTCCCCGTTCCTCTTTTTTGTGGCTCTGTTGGTTTTTCTCTAATATTCTCAATTTTTTTGTACTGACTTGTAAAAAGTTTGAAGAAATGTATGGGGGGAAAAAAGAAATTTATGTCGACAAGGAATAGGGAATGTTGATGTTTCCTAAAAACAAAAGACTGATTGCTTCCTTTTAAGAGGCATTTGAAAATTGTTGTTTAAAAGAAATCACAAAGAATATATTTTTTGTTCAGTTTAGACCTTTGTGTGGTCAATGTTTTGTTTTAAATGTGTGTTTTGGTCTCGGGGGAGGGCGGTCTGGTTTCATGCCTTTTTTTTTTTTTTTTTTTTTTAAGAAAATTTACGAAACTTCATTATATTATTCATACCTTTTGTTTTATACCTTATCTAACTTTGCAGCATTTTGTTTTGTTGGAAGACTGTAAAATCATTTGTCTGGGAGTTGGGTCAGGGTTTCTCTGCTCTGTCATCCTTCCTGGCGATTGTACTCTAGTATTGTACCATTTTTTCAGACATGCATTCGGAGGCTTTTCCTCATTGTGAAGTTTGTATGAGGAGAACTATTTGTTTGTATTGATAGGAACTGTGCATACGCATGTATGCAGACACACACACACAGACAGACAGATACACATATGCATCACTCAGACAATACAGCACCGACCCCAAGAGGACATGTACACTTTTACAACATCTCACTGGCCTGGATCCAGAGGTTCTGTCTTGCAGATGTAGAATATTGTTGCTTTTTGTCCTAATTTTGTCATACAGATATATAAAGAGAGCTAGAGGGAGAGAGGGGCCCCTAAGCTGAGCGGGAGGGAATGGGCGATCACTGGTTGACTGCTTGTTGGAAACGCAATGGATTCTGCTATTGACCCTCATTCCTCTCACACAAACTTGAACAGGGGCTCTACTTTTTCCCTTTATGTAAATCATGCAAGTTAAGCAAAGTACTATAAATATAAGGAAGAGAGAATGGAATCACTGTATAAACTGGTTGAAAAAAACGTATTTCTTACTTGTATACCATATTGTTAAATAAACTGTGTGCAACAGATCAAAATCACGTGTATTCTATGTTGTTGTTATTATATAGTAAAGCTACTTTGAGTAAGTTAACGTTAGGTTGTCGCGGCCTTTGTCTTGTTTAATTGTTATTATCATTTCGTAAGTTAACTCGGAGATGTTTCTCAATCGACGCTAGCATTGCGTCGCCGCGTACTTGACGTCACCGGAAGTAGGCGGCGGCTGCGGGACAGTTTTGAACAACATTAGCCGCCGCTGCAGCACATTTTTTTTTATCAAAAACCCGTCGTTTTGCGATTAAATCATCTGTTTTACAGACCTATAATGAAGTGAGTCTTGCTAACGGTCTGTATTCAAATTGTTATGGAATAAATGGAAATACAAGTACGTTAACCGATATAATTATTATCGAATAGTAGCAGAGTGAAATGTAAACAAAGGTAAAAACTATGTTTTCATGAGTATCTAGAAAATGCGTTTGATAAGCTTGTAGCTTCGTGCACGTTATCCACAATATTAAAATACAAATGATGTTTAGTAATCCATAAATATGGATCCATATAAGAACTGACACGTGTGTGATTGGCTCATCATGGACGACTCAGACCAGGACTTCATCGACCTCTGCTCTCGTCTCCTCAAAAGAGTGAGGAAGAAAGGAGCAGGAGGATCTGGAGATGAAAAGAGATCAGCAACCAAGGATGAGGAGCCATCCTCCCCCTCTTCTAGAAGAAACCCTCCTAAGAGGAGGAAGAAGACTGATAAGGATGTTACTAAGACTGAAGTAAAGAGTAAGATCAATGGCAGGACTCCGGCTGTAGGGTCTGGAGATGTTTCTCAGCCCGTTCCTGAAGTACCTGGAACAGAGAAAGTCAAAGATGCAGTGATCCGGAAGATGCAGAGGTTTAAGAGAGCCAGTCCAGAGAGACTGCTGTATGCTGAGACCGACCAACCCACAAACACACAGTCTGATGGAAACCATCTGACCACTGCTGAGATCCAGCTCACAGGTATGGTGTCTCGAGAAGGGGTTTGCAACCCAGGGACCCTCACCCAGTCCCTCAACTTCATAAAAACATGAACTCACCATGCCACGTTTCATAATGTTGTGCAGTTCATTAGGTAGTAAAAAAACTCACCCTCACTGTATTCCAACCCTGTATGAGTTTCTTCTGTTGGACACAAAAGAAGATATTTTGAAGAATGTTGGTAACCAAACAGTTGAAGGTAGCCATTGACTTCAATAGTATTTTTTTCCCATACATGGAAGTCAATGGCTACCGTCAACTGTTTGGTTACCAACATTCTTCAAAATATCTTCTTTTGTGTCCAACAGAAGAAAGAAACTCATACAGGTTTGGAAACCCAAATGTTCCTTTTTGGGTGAACTATGCCTTTAAGTTAGAGTTAGTTAATTAGATAATTTCTGTGTTATACAACCATCAGCAATAAATATGTTTTGGTTTGGTTGGGGTAGTATATTGTTTTTCTTCTTAAACTTTTATTTGCCCAAGCAATGATTTAATGGCCCTCCACCAAAAAAATGAATTTGTAATTAATTTTGTAAATAGAAAATTCAATATATTGTATATAAAAATGCATATATGTTTATATATAAAACCTAACATTATATTTTATTGTTAGCATTTTTTCATTACAAAAGAACATTTGTTAATGTGCAATAATAACTGTTAATGTTAAAGTATAACTCCAGGACTCCGTAAATGTATTATTATTAGTTTTTACGTTTATACACAACAACGGTGGTATATGGTTCAAAACAGTCATAAAAACGGATCGCTTTGTGAAGTGCAGCACAATTCAAAAAACAAATTATCATTGTAAAACAAATGTGCATGTCTTTATGGCTTGAGAGTTTTAACATCATCAGTAAAATTAATTTGTCTAAAGTAGGCTTGGTATGGCTTGAATTTGATTGATTCCCAGTTTTGAGTCCACCGTGGTTAAATTCTGGAATTAGAATTGATTTTCGATTCCCAACTCTAGTAAAGTTTTGTTTAACAGTTAAAATTCTAAAATAAAAAGTGTGTGTGTGTGTGCATATATTATAAATGTTATATTACAACTGATTATTGTTTTTAAATTTGCAGTAATTGTAAAAAAAAAAACTTGTATTTTATGTTTCATGTAATCATTGAAAGTCAAAATGTGTTTGTGTGTGTTCTACAGAAGATGTGAGCAGTGATGAGGCCCTGGCTCTTCAGATTCAGCAGGAGTTGGATCGTGAGGCTCGGTCCACTAGAGACGTGGAAGATGAAGGATTGTTCTTCTGCCAGCTCTGTCAGAAAGATCTATCAGCCATGAGCCCTCCGCTGCGCACTCAGCACATCAACAGGTGCGTTACCACCACTGTGTGCACTGCATTATAAGGTATCATTCATATTCCACACATATGGGATGAGTTTCACATTTGACATCTGTCTCCTTCTCCTGCTTTGTAGATGTTTAGATGCAAGCGAGAGCAGCGCTCCTTCAGCATCCCATCATTCCCACCCCAGACCACGGGTCCCAGAGTGTCCCATTTGTGGAAAGAGTTTTAAATCAGAAAAAAGCCGGTCTGTCCACCTAAAGCGTTGCTCGACTGACATGGGTGTGAAACCAAATGATCTTCTCCAGGCTGTGAGGAGACAGGCTGCTGAGACAGCGAGCGACAGAACCACCGACCAATCGTACGTCAGCCACTCATTACATTTTTATTATATATAGATGTGTGCATATATACACACTTATGTGTATATATATATTAGGGCTGTGCAATTAATCGCGTGCGATTGTCATGTGCATCTTGTCAGTAAAGCCAGTTCTGTGATTAGTAGTAAATCTCCATCACGTGCTTTCAGATGGAGCAGCATTTACTACACAGAGCCGTAGTTCACTGACAAGCTACACAAAACCATGTTCATAATCGCAGGCGATTCGTCTGGATTCGAAAATACATTCTCAAGTAAAATATCGCTATGCATTACAGTAAATATAAATAGGGAGGAAAATGTGCTTAACTGTCAAGAAAACATGGTTTAAAAATATGCCACAAATTAAGAAGAAAAGTAAAACATAGTTATTAAAAATAAATATATATGACTTTTTTAAATAATTACATCACTGTTTGTTTTCGGATGTTTTTAATTAAGATTAATTAGTTTTACATGTTCCTTCTCTCTGCAGACAGCAACTAGGTAGTGGTACGATAACTAGGAGGGATGGCATGCCAGTAAAAAAGAGAACCAGGAGCAAAGCCCAGAAGTTGGACGAGGACACAATGGTGGCGCTGGCTCTGTCCCGATCTTTACTCGAGCAGGAAATGGAAAAGGAGCGAGAGACAGTGGCTCCTGTCTTACAGTGGAAACCTGGAGCAGGTAAACTCACCTTTTACAGTTAAACATATGCAGTGAAATTGCAGGTTATTACACAGTGCATCATTCCTGCTCTGTTTCAGGTAAGGGCCGTGGGAAGAGAAAGAAGGGAGCGTCTCCTGTCCACCCACCGCTTCTCCTCATCCAGGACCCTCAGACAGCACTGAACCGTCTGCAGGAGCGGGTTTCATCTCTCCTGCTCCGTTCCAAACCCCCCTCTCCGCCAACACCAACTCTTTCCCCCTCCGCGCTCCCTCTTCATCCCCAAGTCCCCCTCTGGGACAAAAGTGCTCTTCATGGAGGAGGGCCAGATGCAGTTTCAGAGTTTTACAGCTCAGAACTAAGCAACTTCATACAGCCATGGGTTGCACCGGAGGTGAGAGAGTTACTTTCTTCATAAATTCACCTTGTCTTATTATGCACAATTCAACAGAGGGCATTATTTCAGACAAAAATTCTACATTTATTTTTTTATCAAAATGTAGCAACTAAAAATTGGATTTTAATAAAAACCTAAAACCACATTGCCGCATTTTATAATGTAGTACAGATCATTAGTTCAAAAATATGTAAATATTTAAAAGGCGACATTGTTGTTGTCATATAATATTTTATAAAATATACATATGCTAAAATTTGTTTCATTACATAATTTGCAATACAATAATAGCTTTGAAAGTATCCATGACAACTATAATGTATTTTACGGATTTATTTTTTATACTTATACGGACTTTCTTAATAAATTTTGTGCTTTTGTGTACTATTCACCAGTGTGTGCTATTTCAGTGAAAAACTTATTCTAACAAATCTAAATTATTATTATTATTTTAATCAAAATGTATTACCTGTGAATTGGATTTTATTAACAAATTATCATTACTGCATAATATAAAATAGTACAAAACATTAGCTAGGAATTTAGAAACAATTGATTGTAAGAGATTAGTTTAGTTGTAAACTTTCAGCCCAGCGCACACTGCGATTGTGGCCATGATTTGGTCGTCAAATTTTGAAAATCCTAAAAGATTCCCATAATCCTAGGCTAAAATCTGTAGTCTTTGATCGGTGGTTTGACATGTTCACCGACAGGCGATTAATGCCCGTTGCGATCAAATTTTTACCTCAGACGAAATTCTGGCAGTGTCACAAGATTTGGCGCACAGTCCTGCAGTGTGAATTCTACGAAGAACATCAAACTGTCTTTGTTTTTTAAGACAAGCCACGATCAGAATTAATGCTAGAGATTTCCTCGAACCACCATAAACTCCGGCGTTCTCGTCCTCCGATCACGGAATTCATTTGATATGTTGCCTTTACTATGATAAACACCAGCTGCGCCGCTGTTTTCATTTGGGTGTGTAGTGCTGCTTACACTATTCTTCTTAAATATGCCAGTATTTATTTTTAAATGCGCTGTAAAGGACTATTAAAAATTGCACAGTGTGCGTCCAGCTTTAGATATATCTTATAGGCCACAACTGATTTTTTTTTCTGCTGGTCCAATTGGGCCAGTATTTCAGATTTTTACTTTCCCTGCCAATGTTTTCAATTGGGTCCATCAAAAAATATTTTAAGACGTTTCTTATGCTTACCAAGGCTGTGTTTATTTAATCAAAAACAGTAATAACTGTAAAGTATCATTGTTTAAAAAAAAAAAAAAAACTTTTCTATTTGAAAATTGTAAAATGTAATTTATTTATGCGATGCAAAGCTGAATGTTCAGCAGCCATTACTCCAGTCCTCAGTGTGATACGTTTTATTTGTCAGGATTCTGTGATGAATAGAATGTTTATGTAATTCTCACTGAATATTTTGTTTCATAGAAGTTACCCAGAAGGTGTTTTGGGTGCTGATGCTTAGTCTTTTTACATTACTTCAGAGAGAAAAGGTCAAGTCCCTTGAAGTAACTCCAGTTAAGAAATTTCCAGCTGAGGCTGATTCAGTCCAGGAAAAGCTTTCAGATCAGAGCCCAGCACAACACCAGACTTCCCGTCCTCTCACCCCTTGTTCGGGTACACCAGACACCCAGGCTCTGCAGGACCTGATGGAGCTTGCAGAGGAAGGCATGACCCTCACCCAGTATGGATACACAACGTACACGGCTGCAGGGTACAAGTCAGGTAATACTGGTGTTCTGTCACAAGACGACATCTTTTTATTATTATTATTATCAGGCTCACACTGTCCCATGTTCTTTAGTTAAAGACAATGCTGTGAATGAACTTCCCTCAAGTGGTTCTGTTCCAGAGACAAATGACAACAAGACGCCCAAGAAAACCTCAGTAAGCATTTCCTTCAGTTGTATCCATCTGTACTCAGTTGTGATTGGATATGAATGATTTGGAATGATTAGATGTTCATTTAAAGTTCTCAAGTATTTTTCTGAGTCCATTTTTGTGTTTTCAGGTGTACGTTTCAAAGCTAGCATCAGATCTGAGCAGCATGGTGAACAACCCTCAACTCAGTGATGTGCAGTTACAGGTGGACAGTGGGGACGTTTTCTTCACGCACTCGTTTATGCTGTACACACGATGCCCCCTGCTAGCCAACATGGTAAGTATATCTCTATCGCTGATGCCACAAGCATAAAATAATAAAGAAGTGCAGACAAATAACCAAGCTGTTACCGTGTGTTTGTAGGTTCATGACTCCGGTTTTGGTGTTCAGGAGGAGGGTATGCCTGTCTCTCAGAGGGTCCTGTTGGGTAATGTGCTTGGGGAGGCAGTACTGGCCCTCCTGCAGTATCTTTACACAGCCCACTGTCCTCTGACACACACACTGCTACCCCACATACAGGAGCTTGCTGATAGGTCAGTGTGATGATTCTTATGGTGTGGTTCAAATATTACAATTATTTCCCAATAGGAGTGTTAACCGTACACGCATTCGTACCGAAAATTGTCAGCCTTGGTTTAACCACTGCACGAGTGGAACTTCATTGTATTGATATTTTTGACAAGAAACAAAGCCTCATCTTTCAAATTATGTAAAAAAAAAACAAAAAAATCAGGAAATTCAAAGATTAAATACCGTTTTGGCACTCTTTGATGTGGCACGACAGATCGCTGTATAAATGCCTCAGTGCATGATTGTCCCTTCCGACTAGTTTTAATGCAAAATAAACATGAATGAACATTTCATGTAATCGCTCAATCAGTGTTTCAACCATGGGAAGATGTCAATAAAACAGCTTGTAAAAATAAAATATCACGTAGCATTTCATTTACCTCAGGCAAGTCATCAGTGTCCACAGCCCGTTAGTTTGCTAGAAGTCTAGAAGAAAATTCGCAAAATATTAGACCATATACTCATATTTTTTACCTGTTAGTGATGCCTTAATTTTTTAATGTATGTTTAAATGAATCTGTTAAGAAACAAGTTATGACAGCCACTGTGTAAATTAATATATTTCAGCAACAAATAGAAATTTTAATAAATTAATTTATTTTAATTTTTAATTTTAAAGTTAATTTACAAACTGCATTATGTGCAATTTACATGATTTTGATTATATTTAAAAAGAAATAATTGAATTTAAGTTTGGGCTCTGTTGTTAATTGTAACCTTAGTAGGTAGTGTAAAAGGGCTCCCTATAGTTTAAACTAGAGCATAACTTGAGGTAAATTTTTATCCCTAAGAAAATTCTAATTGAATTTATTTAAAGAAAGAAGAGTTTCAGTAAACCACTGTTTAATAAAAAAAAAAAAGCAATTTTGTTTAGTTTTTTCCCCGCTTCTCTACCAAAACCATACCGAACCATGACGTCAAAACCGAGGTACGTACCGAACCATCATGTTTGTGTACCGTTACACCCCTATTTCCTAACCCCACTAGATATAAATTGATTCTAGGGTAGTAAATATTTGTTATATTTCAGGTTTGGTTTGGCTGAGTTGCAGCAGCAGTGTGAGGAATATTCTGGAAGTGTGGAGGAAAACCCAAGAGAGGAATTTGAAGGCATATTTCCAGCACCTGAGCCTCATCTCAGGGACCAAGAAGACCAGAACTTGGCAGAAAGCAACTTCTTGGAGCTCCTCCAATCAATGTGGCAGCACGGGGACAGCGAAGAAGAGGATGTTTTCAAAGAGACTGCCCGAGAGGGAAGAGACTTGGAAGAGGAGCGAGAGAGAGAAGATGGAGAAAAAGAGGACCAGGTGGATGAGGAAGAGCTTGACGAGATCTATGAGTTTGCTGCCACACAAAGGAATATGGAGACGATGTTAGAGGCTGCAACCGAGACCACCAAGGAAGAGGAGGGAGATCCAAATACATCCCTCGGAAATGAGAAAGATGAGACAAAAGACAGGAACGAGACAGAATCCCTCTTAGAGAAATCTGCCGGCAGTTGCCATAGTAACAAACATGGCGTGGATGGGATGGAGGCTGCCATGGTAACAAGTCCAACAGAAAAAACCCTTAAAAACCCCAATTTGGAGACTGAGAGAGTTTGTTTGATTTCAGAATTGGATGAAAACAGAGACCCGGATGCCAGTCTAGACAAGAGCTATGACCGTTTATTCTCCCAGTCTGTAGGGGAATACATGGAACCGACACAGACGCCAGCATCCAGCTCTCAGCAGCAATGTTACAAGCCATCGCACACACCACAGCAAAACACACCTGCCCCATTTCGCCCTACATGTGTAAGTGAGGTGATCGACCTGTCTGTAAGCCCTCCACCAAGCTCAGGTGTGTCAGGTGAGACTAACTTGCCTGGAGTGTCTCCTGTTCCTCATGAGGGTGAACATACAGGTAAATCTCCACTAACAAAAGACAGTTCAGTATGCCAGAAAATCGAAAACCCCGCTTCCCCTCCAAAATCTCACAGCAAAGGTGAGCTCATTGTTCTCTCAGATTCTGGTGATGAAATGGATGTAGACGGTGGCTGCAATGCTGCTACCACTAAACATGATTTGACTCCTCAGTCTCCTTTCGAATCTCCCTCAGAAGCACTTCAGATGTCCACAAGCAACACTTGCAAAGTCACAGAGAACAGTTTCAAAGAATCTGGATCCCAAGGCCATGCCGGCAAACGGGTAGATGCTTCCAAGCAGATGTCGACTGATACAGAAGCCAGATCTGACCGATCAGAGAACTGTAGCCCCGGGATTGCAAATGAAAGCGTGTTTGATGGCTCTGCCGAGGTTTCCTGGCTGATTCCAGCCACTCCGGTGCCATCCACACGCTGTAGCTCTGCCCAGACCTGCATCAGCATGCGCCGAACCCAACTCTTCCCTAAGTCATCGTCCTCTTCTTCTTCCTCCTCTGTCTCGAGTGGTTTGAAACCTGCTAGCTTTGATTCTTCAAGCAGCTGCATAAAAGAGAAACCGGTACCCTTGTCTGAATTGCACAAATCAGATCTGAGTCCCTCTAAAGAACATCGTAGCTCTGATACAGATCGCTCTCCAGGTTACCGGAGACCACTTCACCATCTAAGACTGTCTCAGGTTCCTTCTACAGATGTTTCTGATGGCTCCCACATTGGCAGCATCAAGGGACATCCAACCCAGGGTGTCTCCAAGCCCTCAAGTAGCACTCCTCTCCATTCAGACTCTTCCTTACAACGTCAGATACCGTTTGGCTCCCCTGTAGTTGATGACTGTGAGGTTCGGCTCAGGGATAGTAGAGGTAATTCTAGATCCTACGGTAGTCAGGGAAAAGTTGGCTTAGTGTCTCTACAACTGAGTTCTTCTTCCCCTAGCAATACACCTGAGAAGAAGCAGAGTAGCTCTCTTGAGCAGGGATGCTACAGTCCATCCCCGAACTTTCAAAGTTGCAGTCATCCAGAAAGATCGAGAAAGGGTAACAACAATGGGGTAGAGCGAATGGAATTGGGAGAGAATTCAAATCAAAGTGAGGAAGAATTGGTGGCTATTGCGGAAAACTCATTTAGTGACAAGGATGAGCCTGGGAGAAGAGCGGGAGACGAAAATCCAAATCAAAGTGTCAACGAAGTGGTGGACATTGCAGAAAACTCATTTTGTGGCATGGACGAGCCTCCTATAGCGTTTGATGACTCCTGGGGTTTGGATGGAGGAGTTGGAAACCAGAAGCCCTGCTTTAGTCTGCGACTTGACAGCAGCAGAGGTACAGTCAGTCCACCCGGTCTCGATGGTAAGGGATCAATGTCCACGTCTCCTCTTGCATCTGAAGCTTGTACCAAAACTCCTGATCCAAGTCCAGGTCCATTTAATCACAGCCTACCTGATCCTGACATGTGGGATGATTGGGAAGAAGAGGAGGTGGCTTCCCTTCCTCTATCTCAGAGATTGACAGCTCCCTCTGCCAAGAAAGTTGCCAAACTAAAGACTCCAGGTAAGACAAGTTGGTATGTTAATTATTTTTACCTGGGGCCGATTGCACCAGCTAGATGTAAAAAAGCTGGGTGTAAGCCCTATGCTGGGCTTTGCGACGTCCAGCTTTACGATAAATATTTACACCTGTTGCACCAACTAAAACTACAATCAGGCGCAACTACGCCCGGCATGGACGATGCGCATCCACGCCGACACATTCTACTGCATAATTACAAGCTGTACATAAATATTTTTTTATTAGTTCAATTACTGTCGACAAGAGTGTTCTAGTTAACACCGAGCTCCGCGATTGATATCGCTTATCCTGCCCGAAAAGACCATAAACATTACAGTTCACGTCTGCAGTAATAATTAACTAACAGACATGAATCCTAAAAACTAATAATGTCCGAGCAATTCATGAGTTTTTACTTTACACCTACCTCTGACTAAGCGTAGATGGTGCAACAGGTATAAATTCTACGCACGACTTTTACGTCCAGGCTAACCTTATGACCAGGTGTACGTCCAGCTGGTGCAACCGGCCCCAGGAGCCTAAAACTCTAGGTCTGTGAATTATGCATTGCATTTAGAAAGACCTTTTTGTTTTATCTTCACAGTTGCTTGCAGAAAGAGGAATAAAGGACCGCTGGTGCCCATCACTCCCATGCCAGGCTTTTCCGATATGGACACACCAGAGCTTAAAAACAAACTCAACAGGTGAGCATTAAAAAAAATATATAGGCATTATAATGTTTAAAACATTTATTAATGCCATTGCATAGCACAAAAACAAACCAACTTTTATCTAATTGGTCACAGATAAATTTTTAGTGCATGTATGAAGTTAGTTCTCCTCAGGGAGTTCTGTAGCAAAGTAAGTTCCTAAGTGTTTTTGGGGGTTTTTTTTGTCCAAATGCTTTATCTTCATTTGAGTTAATGTATCAATTGTTTTATAATGTTAACTCTGTGAAATGGTTTTCTGTAATGTAACTCTTTTTTTAATTGTAAGTGTAGGGATTTTAAGAAATACAAATGTCTTTCTCCATCAAAAAAGCATCTTTCTCCATCAAATACTCCCTTACATTGACAGTGGATCATTATGAAGATAGTTTAGACCAAATTAGTCTCAGCCTCAGACGTCATGCCCACAGACCGCTGGCTAAGCTTCTGATGCATATGGCACATCAAAGTGGAAACACTTCAGGAGTTTCAAAGTCGTCGGATTGGTTGAATTATGCAGGATTTCCGGGAGATGTGTGTGTCGCGTTCTTTAACGTTCCGCCTGGAAACAAAGATGCCGTGACGCCAAACCCCCTCACGAGAGAAGAAAGCCGTCGTGTTTACAACTGTGACGAGCGCTTATCAGGATCAACTAAACTCTGGATTTTCAAAAGTATGTGAAATATGAAAAGTTCGCGGCATAGAATCTTTAAAATAAGTCTGAGAGTTTTACACATAGGTCTGTTATTGTGGTGACATTTCCACGCTCAAAATGTGACACGGAATGAAACAAACTGTGATTGGTTGTTTGACATTTCGGTCAAACGGCCTCATGGGCAGGCCTTGGCCATTGAAAGCTGTCCATCAGTCTGAAGGTCTGACTACGTGAGACTAAGACCAAATTAACTTTACATGAAGTTTAAGCATTCACAATATTCAACATGCAAATGAGAATCAAATCCAGATTTGTCTGTTTTGTAACTCTGGCATCACAAAGCCAAAGAAACACATTCAGTAACACAGAGCTGCGAAATTATTATTTTGTCCAGGTTCGGCGTGCGTCCGCTGCCCAAGAAGCAGATGGTTCTGAAGCTGAAAGAGATCCATCAATACACCCACCAGCTGCAGAGCTCAGAGTCAGAGGAGGAGACCTCTGGACCCCAACACCCCCCGAATGCCTCTAACTCCCAACCTGCTCTGCTCTCCTTTAAACAGCCTACAGCACCCCCTGCGGTCTCACCCATGAAACTGCCATCAAATGAAGAAGATGAGCTTTTATCAGCCTCTCAAAACTCAAATACATCCTCCACTGCGGAGTCTGACAGGTACAGCTCTTACACGACTATATACATAATTAATGCTACGAGGAAACGTAGTTCAACCCATTTCTTCTTTCCAGGTCAAACCCAGAGCTGTGTATGTCCGAAGACGACGACTCGGACAGCGAGGGCATCACTGCGTCTCAGGCTGTTGTGCGTGAGAAGGACAAACTCCGTGCAGTTCGTCAGTTCATCCTATCCGACCCCAAGCTGTACGCGCGAGTGCTGCAGTACCAGCCTCTCTCCCTGGCAGAGCTGCGGTCCAGCGTGAAAGCAGCGGGCATCAGGTTAGGTGCTGCTAAACTACTAGATTTCCTGGATTCTCAGTGCATTACTTTCAGTACGGCCAAACAGGGCCAGAATGCATCTTCCCGCAGGAAACGACGTGTAAAAACAACAACCAGTGGCGGTACAGCCGGAAGAGGAAGGAAAAAAGCAGCTAAGCCCAATGGAGGAGTTGCATGAGGGCTGAAATAAAATAATGTGGTAAAACTACATGATTTTAAGAATAAGCTGTTTAAGGACAATAATGGTTTTCATCTTTTCAACTAAAGTGTCTGAGACGCACTCAGTGCGGCACTACTCCAGTGACAGGATTGAAACTAAAATGCATTTGTTTGTATTTTTTTATATATCAGTTTCAGATTGATTTTTTTTTTTTGTACAATGTTTGAAATGAAAATATTATTTTTATATGAATTTAATTTAATGTCTGGATAATGTAATTAAAATACATTTCTTAATGTAACGGTCACATTTTTGTACACAAGGATAAGTTCATTTTTAAGCTGTTTTATGTTTTCTATGATTTCTTCAACAAATGTGCCTCAAAAAAAAGTTGCGAAAACAGTCAATAACTGTGCAGTAAATCAATGTTTCATGAATAAAATTAAGATTGAAAAAACAAGACGTTTTTTGCATTGTGACTTTTTTCATGACAGACAAGTATATTTCACACAACTAACAATGCCTGTAATGCAAAAAAAAAAATAATTACTACAGTATATTATAATGTATCCAGTAATTATTTTGAATATATCACAATAAGAATTTGTTCACTTAATTACTTTAAAAATCACAATGCAAAAATTATTAAATAAAATGATATAAAATAATAATATAGGAAAATAAGACCCATCAATATTTTTGCACCTAATGATATCAAAATGTGACCAACACTGAACAAAATCACATTCCAAAGATGTCTTGGAAAAACTTTTACTGGACTTTTTTTGTTTGTTTTATAACATCACTTTTTTGCAAAGATCTGCCGAGAAAAACAGACATCTCACATTCTAACAACGAGAGAAAAGCAGAAGACAAATCTCTGATCATCTTCCGTGTGCATGAGAAAGAGTCTGGGTCTGGCTGGGCAAACAGTTCCACAGGAAGGGCTGAATTCATACAGTGTGCAAATCTCTCACATGATCAACTGAGCTCATCAGGAGAGTCTGGCTGCACTGGCTCAGTCTGGACCGGTCAGCCACATCTCCTCATGCCCCATCATGCACCTGTCATGACAGGTTGGCAATGTTTGCCAGGAAACGCTGGGCCCACCACTCCTCAAGATCAATAGGTACAAAATCTGAAAAACAGAGACTTGGGTGAGTTCTCTGAGATCGTATCATTTGAATTAAACAACCGCACAAAATGTATAGACTTTTTTTTTTTCTTTTGTAGTGTGGAAGCAGCTTTTCTTCACAATAGATCCTTTTGTGCTCCAGAAACACATTGTAATGGCATGAGGGTGAGTAAATGATTTTTATATGAAACATTTGAATTTGTGTATCCTAAAGACAGAAGAGGCCTTCAAAATAGAGAACAAGTCTGCAAAATAGAGGCATCGGGTCTCTTCAGCTCTTAAAGAAAGTAAATAGGACAGATGTCCCAGACTGACTCTTCATGCCGGGATTGGGAATTCTCTCCGCGTACTGCACCGGGCCTTTCCCGTTCTCCAGCTGGGATCCCTCGCCGAGCTTCTGTTCCACCTCCTGCCAAGCTGCAATCATAAGATATTGTACCAGTATAAAATTACAAATTATGTATACAGTGAAAATACATAATGTACATTTAACTAGTTTGTTATGCTTTGCTAAAGTAGTTAGCAGCTATATCATGGTTTCTGTCGGTCTCAAGTCTTCATTCAATCTTACACAAATGAGGGTCTTAAATCAGAGCATAAAGTCTAAAATTCATGTCGCATGCATTGCAAAATGTTTGTCCTGTTTTCCAGTAAAAATATCTAAACATCCTTAAATCAAGATACATTTACTTGAGATGCAAAATGAAGATAGATGAAGTCTTGTTTTCTAAAAAAAGAAATTAATATAATTGTGCATTATGCTTAAAATCAAAGAACTAGTATCTGTCAGGAGTATGAAACTTGTTTTCCCTTTAAATTAAGCTGCTGAGCCCACTGGCAGATATTTGTTTAAACTCATTTCATTTTGATCCGTTTATCATAAAACAAGACTTGCTATTGTGTGTCATTAGAAGATAGTTTTTTTTATACCATAAATTAGCTTTTTTTTTTAAAGTGAGTAAAAAGTAATGGAAATCTGTAGGAAGCTGTTTTTCAAACTTTAAAGTGTTGCTAATACATTGTTTTCTAGACATTTATATTTAGAAAATCTATTGATGTATTATGCTCCCTTTCATTTATTCCTTAATTTTTTCTTTAAGTGGTCTTAAAAGGCTCTTAAACTCTTTATATATTGCTCGTGTAGATTAAAATTTGCAAGTCATGGTTATGTCTAATTTGCCAGTGAATCATTCATTTGAGTGGATTCTTTTCAATGAACGGCTTATTGTGAAGCCTGAACGATTCATTTGTGAATAAGTCTGAATGTCTTTTACAATCCTTCATTCAGTGATCAAAAATGAATGAGAGGTATACAAACTAAACAGACATGTTTTGTCCTGATTTGCATCGTATCCCAAAATACTACTTGTGAAAACACTACAAATGCAATGTAACAACAAAAGAACAGTTTAGATCTAGAAAAAAAAGTCTTCTCATTGGCAACTTTTGGACACCTTTTACCAATTATAATTGCTTCCTTTATACTTCCTAAACCGGATCTCACAGCTCTCTTCTATTGACTCTGAAGCGGTTTTAGAAAACATTAAGCCTCAGTTTCACTAGCCTGTCATTGTACAAAAGAGCATGCAAACTGCCCTTGAGGGCCATTGCATCAGCCGCTGGAGGTGGAGCCTGGCCTGCACACAAACACCCTCCTCCTGAAGATAAGAGCTGGCCTTTTTCACACAAACACTGGTGAACTTGCCTCCCGAAGTACATTTATGAGTCTCAACCCTAGTCATTCACAACTTTAATAAAGAATCAGACAAGTTGCAAAGTTACTTGTGAGCCTTGAAGCCAGTTGGTCACTCTTCCAAGTTCATTAAGGTCATGGCAACTACTTGCACCAACCTTGGCCCTCCTCAAGGCCTTAGTGGTGAAGGATAAAACAATAATGGTGTTCTCACCCTCATAAACAAACCGAACATTTTCCTCGTGTGCTGGGGTGAATCCTTCAGTAGTATTTTCAGCTTTTGGAGAGGTTGATCTGTGGAACCGCTTTCCGTTCAGCCGGTGAAATACAATCTTAGGTGCTGGTGAACTACAACAATAGATCAATATGGGTTTTCAGTAATAAATTCTTGGATTTTTACATTTGGTCTCCTTTAATTCCTACTCCTTTTTACAGTGCATTCATCTCTCATTTGCATAATTTAAAGGAATTGTTATATTTAAAAAAAAAACATGCATTACGTGGAAAAGAATACATTCCTTCGACATAAAAATATTCATACAAGATTCTAAACGCGAATTTTTTTTTTTTTTTTTTTTTGGGGGGGGGGGGGGTGAACTGTTCCTTTAATTCCAAATAACGTTACTTCCTCCCTTACGCAACGTCGTTTCTATAGTAACAGCGACGCGTTATGAAACCCGTTTAGTTTATTAACGTTATATCAGCGTGACAAGCGGCATAAATTAAACAAGCGACATCTCAAACACGCGAATGACAAACGCGACGCTTGTCGCACAATAATGCGCGACACGCTCTCCAGCCTGGAAAGCAGCACGACGTCCTTGTGGGAGTATATAAGGGGGGTGTAACAAGCATGTGTTCGCATTATAATATAACCCCGAAAGATTAGAAATTAACCTGTATATACAGGAATGAAAACGAGCCGCAATCTTCAAACACGCCGACAATCCACGCGCTCTCGCGACGCGCTACACGAGCAAGGTCACGCGGCGCGAGAAAAACACAAGCGACTTCGGTAAAAGCGTAGAAAAACGGGACGTGCTGGTTTACAAACGAGGCCAACTTGTTCGCTACGGATACTTTTAAGTGTGCTACGCTTATAAACGCGACTGGGCAGTTGTTTCCTCTCAGGGACCAAACTCACGTGAAGAGCTCAAGCATTGCATAGAAATGTTATGATCACTCACTCTGATAGAAGCCTTTGCTTCGGTTTCAGGTCGTTCGCTTTGCTCTCAATCTGTTGTGTAGGGCCTGTAAAAACAATATCTGTTCATGCGTAATGCCATTAATCATAATAAATAGAAGCACGTGGTTTATTCTTAAATATCTAACTTACTATAATAGCGCTAAATACATGATGCACCGGGACCTGATATGTAACGTTACGCACGCTGGTGAGATCGTACCTGTTCTCCGTTGTGTAACAAGTTTGCTGGGACCTCTGGTTATTGTGTACATCATGTGAGAGACGGTTTCTGAGGAACCCCTGCGGCACGATGGATCCACGCGAGTGTCACGGTTATATGCACGCCAGAAAACGTGACGCGATCCCGCTTCGCGACGCAGCCACCTTGGAAATGAGCGGCGATCCTGATCGCAAATCGGCCAGGGGACTTAGCGCCGTATGTCGGCTCGCAGCGAGCGCGTATAAGGTCAGTCAAGGTTAAGAGCGTGTATTGCCCTGATTGCGCGTCGGGGTGCTTCACGGAGAGTCCGGCGCGCTGGGAAACTTGCTGAGCTCTGGTTTGGTCTGGACGGTTTCTGTAATTTCGGACGGTCAGATCGCAACCTTCCTCCGTGACGTCACGGCACGCCCCCACGACGCACACCCGGGGTCACCTTTCACCCAGTCACCCTGTGGACACCTTCAGACCGGCTCTGTGTAGCGTCTGAACACGGTTTCATCACGCCGCCGGACAGGATACAACCAGGCTGCGCAAAACTGCTGCCAGCTCATTTTCAGGGAAAGTTACTAAAGGCAGTGGCTTTGGATAAAAGCGTCTTCTACTAAATGTAAGTGACGCTGTGATGTCATTGCGCGAGCACAACGCAAACCTGCAGAGAAAACACGATCTGTTTCATGTTTACCAAACAAGCCGGGCTTATTTCAGTTAGTCTTGACTTATTTTGAACCAAATCAATGGACAATAAGTAAATTAAGCCTGTCTTATTTGGTAAACTTGTTTTACGATACAGGCCTCTGATCACTCAAATCTCAGCAAATAAATAAATATGATTATGAATACGACTTGAACTGTTAATTTAGATTTGTTAGTAAAACTAAAAAAATACAATAACATTCAAATGTATTCATTTAGCAGACGCTTTTATCCATTTTCTTATTAAAACTACACATTATGAACAATTATATTTTTAAGCAGCGTATTGGTATGCTACTCTTTCAGAAAACTGTCAAATATGGCACAATGTATTGTTTATTTGAAGGAATTTTTTGTTTTGTTTTTTACCTCATTTTAAAATGACGCATTTATTTTGTGTTTTCAGGTTACAACTTAACAGAAAATTACCAGTACCTCTTTTATTTTTCTACATATTTTTAAACTGATCTGATCAACAAGTACAGGTACAAACTAATAACAGGGTGTTATCATAAATGACCAATTAATATTAAACAATTGCAACTAGCAACTTAATCCATGTGATGTGTAGACACCTTTTTGTGTAATTTTGAGGGGAAATGTGTGCGTTTTTATTATTTACAGTCACCTAATATACTTTAAAAATAGCTAAATTTGTTGCTAGGTGCTTTTTGAAGAAAAGTTGTTAATCTAGCAACACAATTGCTATGTTGGCAACACTGTGTGCGCAGCTGCGACGCAGCACGTGGGACCCGGCCAGGCTTTACTTGGCAGTTAATACCAAACTTTACCATGCGGTTAATCTGCGATGCAGGTACTGAAGTTATACCTTTCACTCTTTAAATTAATATGATTGAATATAACAAGAAAAAACCGTCTGAGGTTACAACTGTTGTACAACAATCAGTCCTTGAAATGCAACTACTGGGACAAAACGGCTGTTAATTAAGAATTTAATAGTTTTATTTAAGTATTACCACCAGACAAAACTTTTTGAAATAATCCTGAATTAGTATTTATGTAGCTGCCTAGATCTTACCTCAGATCAAGATTGCTTATATTACATACATTTCTTGACCGCTCTTAAAGTAGGAATAACTACAGAATGTTGTTTTTACATGTAACCTGTTCATTAGCCATCAATACCAGACTTTTAAACATGAAAGAGCAAGAAATACACAACTAATTTCATGAATGAGAGAAAAGCCTTACATTAGCCTAAATAGTTTGTAGCATTTTTTCCAATGCTCCGCTTCTACAGAAGTAGCAGTAAAAAGTAGCAGGTTCACTGAATAAATTCCCCTTAATTTCCTCAAAAATGTCCTTCCTCAATACAAAATGCCTTTAAAATGGAAATAAATTGATGACATGCTATGTATATTGTCAAATTGGCTCACCTGAGTGGGTGTGTACTGTACATTCAAATACTGATATTTACATCTCCTGTATTATAAATTTCACACAATGAAAGCACTCTGTTACCCTGTGAATTTCAAGTCTCTACAGCATGCTGCCTAAATCAGAGCAATTCATTACAGATGCATACTTCAGTGTTTTGAGTGAAGCAGAACAGTTGAGTTGCTTGAATTATAAAAGGTCTAAACTAGTGACTGTACAATGTGGTGTTTCAGTAGTGAGGTTCACAGTCCTCTACGAGACTGTCTGTGATGTAGTTGATCTTCAGTAGTTGCTGGTAGTACTGCTTCTCCACAGTCGTGTTCACCGTCCAGCCCACCACCTCTACGCCTCGGGCTGCCCAGTACTGCACATAGTCCCTAGCGAAGAAACAGTGACCATTTTAGAGTGCAGTACACACTCCTATACTGTAGATTAGCTTTGAATGTTCTTATACTGATGCATTATACTTGCTCTTGATTTTTTTCTTGTACAAAAATGCATTTATTGTATAGACTGAGTGCTGCAGGAATGAGTCTAAAACCCAGGAAGGATTAGCATATTAGCACTTCCTGTTCCATTGTCCTGAAGTCAATGTTTTTTAAGTAAGGTCTGTGGTGAACACGAGCTCAAGATATTTTTACGTTTTATTCTATGACATAAAAAACATCAGTAAAACCCCACTTATTTTTTTTTTAAGCGTTTAGGCTTTTCTTTTTAAAAAGGCAATTGCTAACAATGGCTAAATGGGACTACAGAGGTTGTCAAGGACATTGAATGTCATCACGCTGTGCTCTTGTAAACTACTCTAACTCAAACATGGTGGTGACGTTGAAGTCATGTGACCATGGTGTAGTTCGTTTATAGCGTACATTTAGCTTTTTACTTCTGGCAAATGTAATTATGCTTCACAAGTAAGAAAATCGGTTCTCTTTTGTAAAGATTAACATTTATTATGACCAAAACGTGTAAGTATCATTAAGTTTTGTTGGCCACTGAGCGTATTTTCTGCAATAACCCAAAAGCCAATGGAAAAATCCTGCTGGCTTTTTGTCAAGAGAACCAAGTGATTTTCCTGGTTTTAGGGTTGTCGTTCCTGCAGCACTGTATTTAAATAGTATTTGACAAAATCTAACTGCACCAATAAGATAATAATACCAGGAAAAACGTTTTGAACGTTTACACAATACAAATGTGACTGGTACTTGTAAACTTGCCAAGACATTGTGCGTCCCAATTTGTGCACTTAAGCACTATGCTGTGCCATTTTTGGGCCCTGCTTACACTGGGGTGTAAAACGTTTAAAATCATCATTTAAAATGAAAACGATTCTCGTTTACACTGGCGTTTTTACTGCGTTTCAGAAAAGATCTCCATCCACATTACACAACCGAAAACATGTCACATGACCATTCATGCAGGTACAACCATGTTCAAAAGCTCGCACCGCTTGCCCCGCCTCCAGAGTCTTCTGATTGGTCCACTGTTTTTTAATTGACTCTGATGAGCAGCGCTACATGTAACAGTTGAAATTCTTTTAACGTCTTAAAATGCAGCATTCATGTGCAAGACGCTGCAAAAGACACAAAATGCAAGTGCAGTGGTCTTACACATCCATCTAGCGTGTATTTATTTACATAGAAAAACAATGACAAAGTATCTCATTGGAATGGAAAAACGTGTTTTGTGTGAGCGGCCCCTTAGGGTTGTGTAGCAGTGGTCAAGGATAATAGTCAGTGCTTAAACACAACCACACAGTGGTCACTTTTAATACAACTCATTTCAGCGGTTACAGGCAGCAGTTGCTTTTCTGTAACTGACAGACATGCACAATTTATTTTAAGACCTGTGGTAGGTGTGTTAAACACCTTACAGTAATGTAATGCACATAATGACATGGCCTCACAATGATAATCTAAAAATAGCAATAATGACATGTTGACTTACGGCGAGATGAAGTTCTTCTGCACCAGGAAGGCAGAAACTCCACACAGGTTCCACAGCAGGTGATGATGGGCCCAATCCAGGAGCACATCCAACACCTGCATCCAGTGGTGTTTCCACGCGGATGAGAACCGTGGCGTCCCATCGCCAAACCGACTCAGACTCCACGGCCGATGGGTCAATGCGGTCACCACATTAGGATCCGCCTGCCGCATCTGGAAAACATCAGCCAATACACCTTTATATTAGTGTATAATTATCTTTAAAAAAAAAATTAGGAAATGCAGATCACATCAAATGCAGTCGGGGTGGATTATGTTACCCTATAGATGACTTTGGGCTCAAATGAGCAGACGATGCTTGTGTTGTAGAGCACTGGATACTTCCGGAATAATTCTTTCAGTGCTGCAGCAGCCTGTGGACAACAGATACATGAAAGCATTAACATTTCATTTTGCAAAAACTAATAAAGTTCCTGCTAAGCAGGAACCTGTGGTGCACAGAAACGGTCCCCCCAACAATGGACTCAAAGAAAGCCCAAAGTAAGTTGCGACAGTTAATGGTACCTCATCTGGATGACCTTTGAGGTCAAAGTAGATGGTCAATTGGTGCTTGATGCATTCCTCTACAGCTTCCTGCAGCGTTGGAACCTTCTCACCTCGGAAACGGTCACTGCTCGCAACCAACAAAAACATACCACCTGCTGTCTTTAACTTGGTCTTGCTTATTTATTATACTCTATGCATGAAACGACTCTTGTCTTTCTTCCCATCTAACCTGAATCTGTGTTTGGCCGCTGCGTCCAGTTTGCGCAGTTCAGAGAAGAGCATCTCGCTCAGTGGTCCCGACCCGTTTGTGGTTCGGTCCACGGTTTCATCGTGCATCAGTATGGGAACCCCATCAGCCGTGAACTCCAGATCCAGCTCCACACCCGTGCCTCCATTCTCACTCGCCTTTCAGTTAGAAACGAGAGTCATTATAAGAGGAAGAAACCAGTGCTTGGTGTGAGACATAATACCACAAAACCAAAGTTAATGCAATGCTTTCACAATGTGCGAAAGATACAAGAAATGAGCTTTTGAGGTTAAAGAACATGCGATGATGATAAAATAAAAAATTACATTACTTTCAGTGTGCAGTAAAAGAATATACATTAAATACTTAAATGGAGCAAATGGCTAGCCCCTCCATTCATTGGCAAAGAGTCAATTTACAGTTATCAAGTTATCTTGGCTAATGGGCAATTCACACAGAACGTGTTTTTAAACGCAAGAGACAAGTTAGGAATGACAAAACTATTTTTTTAATTAAAATGAATAAATAAATAAACAAAACTAAAATCTAGATACACATATTTTTAAAAATTAAACTTCTTGAGCGCTGCCTTTTTAGCACCTCAGTTCAGCTCACAGAAATATTACATAAAATGTAAATGCAATACATTTTATAGACTTTATATAAATTATACATTGTTTGCTGTGAATAATTTTAGCTCTAAAAAAAGGCGTCTGCTAAATGAATACATGAACATTTAGTTTTATAAACAATCTAAATATTGCAATTTAAATATAAAACTCCTCGGCTTTCGGTTCATCTCGAGTCGGACATGTTTTAAAGAAATGATTCTCTGTTCAATCAGCCAGCAACAACAACAGCTGAACAAGCTGAACAGATTCATTGAAAAGATCAAGTCGCTCACAAATCGAACGTCGCTTCTGTCAGTGATGTGACGCCTATCAAGAATGATTTCATAATATTCCTGTATCTGCTGAGGAATGCGCTATTGCTTTCAATGCCATTCCTTCTGGTGTGTCTTTTCTGTTGCAAGGTTTCTATGGCATGTACTTATTCTCTGGACTTAACCGACACAATGACTGGAAGTGTTTGCTTTTCTGCAGATCAACAAAAACTGTAAAATCAGGGCGGTCTTCCAGAGAGAGATAACAATTCCTTGCTTACGTAATACCATATTGGAAAAATATTGAGGAGAATATACCTAGGTATCTGCTTACCAATAAAGTCAAAGAAATAACATTTAAACTGATTCACAAATGTTACCCAACTAAAGCCTTTCTTAGGAAATATAAGTCAGACATTGATGTGAATTGCAGTTTTTTTTTCATTTTGCTTAAGAATATTTAATTTGTGTGTTTTGCCAATCCACTTATACAGAAAAATTTGGTCAGAATTTTTAATGTTTGTCCAATTTTATTTTTGTAAGTGATTCTTCTCTTTTTATTTTAAATGTATTATTATTATTATTATTTGACCACTTAAAAGAAGATACAGGAAAATATTACATAATTAATTTGTTTCCGTTAACCAAATTTCATCAATACAAACAAAAACTGACTGGCTCCAAACCTCGTTTTTCTTATTCAGAGTTGACTTAGACAAGTATGGAAACTATCCAAAATTCTGTTCATCAGAAAGCAATGAAAACTGTATTTTTTATTCATCCATTGTATCTTCTTAAGATGTACTTTGTTGTTGTTGTTGTTGTTTAGCACTAAAACATGAAACATGCTGCTCACCGCCCGTATAGCAGCGATGGTGTTCTCGGGGGCGTCTTGTCCTCCACCGCGGTGCGCCACCGCTGACGCGCCGCTCGACGACGCTCTGGACGCGGGCCGAAGCACTTGTCTGGCCCGGCTGGAGGGGACCTGCGGGAACCGGAACATCGCCAGAAAGAGGTAGAGAGAGGCCGTGAGCACCGTGGGCCAGACGGCGCTCCTGGTTCCCAGCAGAACCACGACGAAGACGACCGAGAACAGCGTGAGCTCATCTCCAAACTGAAGCATGATGAGAAAGCGAGCCTACAAACCCACGAGCGCTATTATTACTGCTAATAATCAATCGGTGATCAATACACATGTGTCTGCGGTACGATACAAGCGTCGTTTCTGTCGGATGATACTGGAGTGTTCAGTCTCGAGTCATTCATTGCCACTCAACTGTGTCACAAACCTGCTCGCATTAATGAACTGGCATGAAAATATTTGAATGACTTCACGGATATATTGCGAAATTGCTTGCGTGACCAGTTTGACTGCTGACCTCAGCACAATACACAGCTTTAAATGATATTAATGACAGTAAACCATCTAACGCGATGCATGGAAACTTCCTACTATAGAAAATAACAACTTGACTATGCCATAAAAGTCCCAGTGTTTAAAAGATTTTTGGTTAGTAAATCTCACATTTTATTTATTATTATTATTATTTAGTTATTTTTAAATTTCAAAACATTTAAAATTTAACAAGTTTCTATTAAATTATTTCATTGCAATAACAACTCGGAGACTTTTATTTTGAAGTTCCCAGCTTCACAGAAGCACAGGCAAGTGCGTTCAAAAATGCATATATTGTTCATTTTAATACATTTCAATAACTTATTTTAGCCATTTGTTTGGTGTATTTTCTTTGTCATTATTATATCTTAGCTGAATGCGAGTTTTACCTTTTATTCAAACTGATAAGGATTGAATCGCATGAAAATCCCTGGATGAGAGAAAATAAAAAGCCAACTAAAAATACAGTAATCTATTATTTTATTTTACAATTGAAAACAGATTTACATTTCAGAAGTATATAAATGATTTCCTAGTGTATTGCGAAAACGACACAAGGACCTTTATTTTGAAGTTCCGCTGACTGTCTTCACAGAAGCAGATGTAAGTGCTTTCAAAGCTGCGTAAATTGTTGACAGTAATACATTTTATTGAATTATTTTGCTATCGTTGGTGTATTTTATTTCGTTATCGAATATGTAGACGCCTGAAACACTTTAGCAAAATATCCTCAATGTGAGTTCACATAAGGATTGCCCTTGACAGCCAGTAACGTTCTCTTACTTTAATTAAACCCACGGGATAAACGTGTTAAAGGTATTTTTAAGCAAGTGTGCTATATTATGTAGTCAATTTTAAGCGTATATAACTATTGTTACTAGTGATGGGAGAATCAACTGAACCAATTGCTTTGCAAAATGATTCACTATTTGGAAGAGGTCAAAATATCACATGCTATTGATACCTGCTGGTCAAAATTGTGTAAATGCAACAAAACCTCGGACTAAAGCATGCTTAAAATAAAAACAGGTTTAGAAACCCATTGCAATTGCTTTATTAAAATTATAATGCATTAAATGCTATAAAAATAATAAAATACCATTAAATATGAAGTGTTTTTAAAATATTTGATATTAATTTGCAGGGCTTGTTTTGTTTTGTTTTAATGGAGAGCTTGTAAATAGAGGACACTTAACTACTACTCATCCTTTTAGGCTTAGGTTTCACAGACAGGGTTTAGGTTAAGCCACAATTAGGCCATAGTTCAATTAGGACATTTAAGTAGATTTTATAAGCATTCCTTAGAAAATAAAAAAACAATACTGGTGTGCTTGAGACAAAACAACGGCACTGGCATATTTTAAGATCAATCAGTGCACGTTTATTTTAGTTGAAACAGCTCAGATTTACATTTTAGTCTGAGATTAGGCCTAAGCCTTGTTTGTGAAATCGGGGGTTAGTTATGCATGTCTCATAAAAAAAGGTTTACAAATTGATGAAACTGATCCCAGATCAGGATAAAACCATAGACGCTGGTTCAATGGTTCGCCGCTGGGAGACGATTTCAATGAACTTGCATGATTCACAGGTTCACAAAACGGCAAACCATTGACATTTCGAAACGTTTTGACATAACAAAGCCTCGTTTACTGAAATCACGTGACTTTGGTGCTTTGATACGCGTTTTGAACCACTGATTCGAAGCTAATGATTCGAAAAAGTTTCGAAGCAGTGCTTCGAAAGCGCCCATCACTAATTGTTACCATGGTTACTGTCTCCTCAGATGATGTCAGCACGATTAATCCGCATTTCCCGTCTTCCTCTCTATGGGTGCCATCGTGCAGGACTGATTTCAAACTCTCATGTGCAATACAGCAGTGACCTGGCGCATATGGGTCGACGGATGCCCATTACAGTCAAACACACTGTACAGATCCAACCTGCATCCTTCTGTTCTGACATTGCCTCAAGGAAATACAGTCCAATCTACACTTTTCCGGCTATCAAAGGCCTGCGGGCTCTTTCTAGACTCAAACTGATGCAGACGGGCATCACTGTCGTCTTACTGCCCACGGTGTATTTCCTCTATCTTCAGGGACAGGCGTCAGTATTGCTGCTGAGTTACTCCACCGGCATCGCCGTGTTCGCCGGCGTCATGCTGTACTCCATAAGCCACTATGTCAGACGAGTGGTTGGCATGATGTATCTGGATTCATCGCAGACCGTCTTAAAGGTGTCGCACCTGACCTTTTGGGGGCACAGACGGGACATATACGTGCCTGTGTCAGATGTCAAGACTCTGGGAGATGCCGGGGATACCAAAGGAGAGCCGATCCTGCGTTTAAAGCGCTACAGCTGTTCTGATACGATGTACTTCTCTACCAGACTGGGACAAGTGGTGGACAGAAATGCTTTTGAGAAAGTATTTGGGAGTTTGTCATGAATTTACGTTCTCTTGTTTGTTAGATTTTTTGATATTTTGTAATTTAAGTGACAAATAAAGATCTTATGTTAAAGTTTTTATTGCACATAATTCATGGAAAATGTTAATAGAGTGGTCCATAGATTATGTAATTTGATCAGTTTTTGTAGGCTAACCCAGAAGTTAGCATCACCCTGGTTCCCACACACACACAAAAACTAGTATTATTGAATTGCTGCAGAAAATAAGCTCTGTGGCCAATAAAAGCTATCAGTTTCTTGTGATCTGTATCTAACCTCAGAATGATCTCAAAGTAAAAAGAGGTGCTAAAATCTGATTTTGCAGTGGCTGTGCTTTAAAATGAAATGATTATAATCTTAATTCAAGTGAAGAAGGATTTTAAAAGTCTGACGGTAATCTGCTGTAAGGTTAACCCTGTCTGCTGTAAATCTTTGAAAATGATTAACAGTTGAAACATTTGTTTGAAATTTAGAAAAGTACTCAAATGTAATCAGTTACATTACTTCAATAAAGTAATTTAAGTAGTTACACTACTTATTAAATGTTTTTAAATAGGGTAACTTGTAACCTATTACATTTCCAAAGTAACCTTCTCAACACTGAATGATAATCTTCACAAATTAACATAATTACCACGGTTGCACCACCATTAAGTGTATACAAATATTGCATTTTTTTGCAATTTTACACAATGGGGCTGTGAAAGGTGTTAGCAGCTGCCTTCTTCAAGATACATAAATCCTTTTAAACGCTTTTAAAGTTCCAGAAAGACATGTATTCAAGCAGCTATTGCTAAATGCTCTACCTTTGTTTAAACGTGCATATCTTCGGATTGTGTTAAGACCAGTTTTAATTGCTTTATTTTGTGGTGTAACTAAACCAACTTCCCTTTCAGACTACCTACCTACATGCTCTTGTAAGAAAGCTAAATAGATTGAGAGAAGGATTTGTTATTTGTGGTAAGACTTTTTTGGTTGCAGGTAACTTCAGTTATATGTGATGCTTCTGCTAGAGTCTTTGTCAAATGCATTAAATCTCATACTGGCTATTCTGGATGTGACAGGTGTCAGGTCTTTACATTAACCACCACATTACTTTTCTTTAGATTCATGCATTTCAATGGACTGATGAGTCTTTTAAGCAAACTTGGATGAAGATCACCACTTAGGACACTCACCTCTGGTCCGAAACAATATACAGGGAACAGGGATGGCTAGTTTTTCAAGTAAAAGCAATCTCTGAGGGATAATTAATTAATTTAAAAGATTTTGTTTTAGACAAAATCTTTTTGTCTTAAGATTTACCAGAAAACCAAGGGGCCTGCAAGAAAGACTAAAATGGAAAGCAGCAAAATAAGGACAATGTCTTCAATATACTAGGCCAGTTGTCAGAGTTTGTCTGGCTGAGCAAGAGTATAATATTTCCATGCTTTTATCTGCTGCAATTTGCATTTTAGCAAATCAGTCATTCTGTTTATCAATGAATGACTTTGCCAATGCATTGCTTGTCTCATTTGTTGAACATTTCAGTAAGTTGTATGGCCCAGAATTTGTGGTGTACACTATAGATTGATTCACCTTAGCTTCACTTAGACCTAATATCTCTTTTTGAAAATTACTTGCAGAAATTTAATTTAAAATGAAGTGCGTATGTTTATTTTCTTTTTTTTCCCCCAGAATTGAAATTGGAAATTTTGAGATACTTTTAGACACAATCTACACTAATAAGTATTACATCTAAGAGTCACAGATTCTATGTATCTGTCTTTATATTATCTTTTTTTTTTATATGTTGTTTATCCACATTTGTGTTTTGCTTGCAGAAATCATGTACCACATTGTCAGTTTTGATGACACTGAAGAAGTGGATGTTGTGCCTGCAATCTGGGTGAAGAGTGGTGTGTGTTTATGGCCTCCATACAACAGTGAAAGAGTTCAGAGGGCAGCCAAGTGTTTGGAGCAACCCCAGGAGTCTTGGTCTGCATATAAAGTAGAAATTATTTATACTGCAAGTATGTATAAATCCTTTCTGTACACATTGTTTAGGTAAAATGGTAAACAGCTTTTTGAATTGTTCTGATTTTTTAAAATTCTGTCTTTCATAGATAATTATAGTGAAGCATGCCAGAAGCTACCTCTTGCAGAACAGCAGACCTATCTCCAGTCAGAGGCTGTGCCTGACTCCCCGATGCCACCAAAATGCAAAATAAAGTAAGATTGTTTATATTTTTGTAATTCTTTAACACAGATCTGTCTAACATGTCCTTATATCGATGTGCAGTTTAACAAATTAACATGCCTATTTCTTTTTGAACTGCAAAAAGGGAATATTGCGCTGAATAGTTTTTTCACATTAACATGCCACCCTCGCTTCATCAAATTTAGTAATCATTACTTTTCTCTCCTTCACTAAAGACAAGACAAGTGCCTTCTGGATGATTATGACACTGATGAGGAGGCTACCAGACCCCTAAAAAACAATTTGCCACAAGACCCTCAAATACAGCCACTGTCCAAAAGGATTTGTTCAGCTTCTATTGAGCTACAACCAAGTCCTCTAGGACAAAGTCAGAATCACCCCTCTGCATGTCACCAAAAGTCCCTGGATGCGACACAGATTGCGGAAACTTCAAGACCATCCTTGTTGGAGACGAGTCCTGCCTCTGAGTGGCATGAAAATACTGCCTCACCAGATTTCCCAGAAGCTGTGGCAAACAAATAGTTCTGACAGAGCATCACAAGACATCACAGAACATAACAGTGAACTGACATGGCCACAGGACACAACTGTACAGTCTCCCGAGCAGCCAGCACAGTCACCGTGGCATCACGAAACACCCAGACCCCAGAGAAAAAGGCTCTCAAGCTGTGACCCATTCATAGCCTGTAAGATTCATTTCTGTTTTCTAACATTTATTCACTGCTAGTGTTAATAGGGCTGGGTAAAAATATCAATTTCTCGATTTTAATCGATTCTCATTTTTACAAAACGATATTGATTCTTAAATCCCAGGAATAGATTAGTCTAGCCGGTTTTCAGTCAATGAACGGAACACTGTAGTGCATCCCATCCAATAAATCACAATAGGCTTTGTTCTATGTTACGTTTGCTATAAAACAAAGTCTCAGATTTCAAATTACGTCCATTTTTTTTATTATAGTATTCAAACAATAAATCCCATTTTGGTGCTGTTTAATGTGGAGCAACAGATCGCTGTAGCGCCTCAGTTCAAGGAAGAGGCAGCACCAAGCAAACGTGAACTGATCATCTCCTCCACATTAATACCAGTTTCACCACGAAATAAATATGAATAAACATCTGAAGGTGTCTTAAAAGAGTACAACTTACGGAAATCCGTATCCTGTCTCATGTAATCGCTCAATAAGTGTTTAAACTGCGCAAAGACAATAATATAACAGCTTGTAACAATTTCACGTAACGTAATGTCACACTTACTTATTCAACATATTCGGTGACCATGAACTTGTTAGTCAGCTAGAAAAATGAAGCGTAGAGAGGAGCATTTTATAAATATATGCACGATAAAACATTCATTATAATTTTTACTGTTCTTCATGCATCTTTAATGCATGTAGTATGAATAAATCCTTTACATTTTTATGAGAGCCTCTATTTAAATGTTTATATTTAAAAAATAAAACGGAGTGTCTATTTACACTAAGTGCAAATAGCCCACCTTGTTGGCAGAAGCTAATTACACTAAGGCCCGGTTTCACAGACAGGGCTTAGACTAAGCCAGGATTAGGCCATAGTTCAATTAGGACATTTAAGTCATTTTTATTAACATGGCTTAGAAAAAACATTAATGGTGTGCATCTTGAGACAATACAAAAGCACTGATATGTTTTAAGATCAGTTTATTTCAGTTGAAAAAACTCAGAATTACATTTTAGTCTGAGACCTTAGTCTTAAGTCTTGTCTGTGAAACTGGGGGTAAAATGCAAGCTATAGTCTTTTTGATGCAATCGACCCGAGTTCGAATCCGCCTTTTGTCAAACTTTTTTTTTCTCCCTTTTCAAATCTCATATCACATCGGAAAGGCATTTATTTTCAATAAAAATGAAGGAAATAATCAAAAAGTTTAAAATAAAGTATCAGGTAGGGTAGAGTAGGTGTAGGGAGGGCTTCATTGCCCCAATAAGGTGGCATCCACTTAATATAATAATACTAAATACGTTATTATTGCTTACTGTTTTATAACTTGCTACAATACTGAGGTGCAGATAATTGCCACTGTTTGCAATAAGTGGTATAAATTGCAGAAAATCCTTCTATTTTAAGTGTAAATTGAATCTATAGTTATTTGCACTTAATGTAAATAGCATATCACTAAACACTACTGTTATTTTCACTTAGTGTAAATACAGTTCATTGCTATTTGCACTTAATAGCATCTTTCGCTAAGAAAATATGCCATTTTTGTAAATCGTATCTAATTGCAATTTACACGTAGTGCAAATAGCCGCTGCCTTTAAAAACAAATAAAATCTGGCATGTACTGTACCTGATATATCCAAGATAATCGATATCGATCGAATCGCAAGCTTGTGAATCCGAATCGAATCGTGAAATTTGTGTCAAAACCCAGCCCTAAGTGTGATGCTTATTTCATAGCATGGGTAGTGTGGTAAACTTTGCAATTCCTGTGTTTGTTTCAGCACTTCTCCATGACATATTAACTAAACAAGAAATTCTTATGGAGCAGCAGAGGAAGATTATGAGGATGGTGCAAGTTCTCAAAGCAAACAAAGCTTCTGAGATCACAGAGGCTAACCATTTAAGTCCAAAACAATGTCCAATTGAAGATTTGAGGTCATTAACTTCCCTGGAAAGTGATCTTCGATCTTGTCCGGAAACAAGAGTAAACGTGGTAGGTAACCGTGTCAGCTACTCATAGTTGCCTACTGTTATCTTACAAGTCTTATTGTAGTCACTGTTATAAATAAATGGTGTGGGTGTTTAATCTAAAACAAAAACGATTGAAGAAATCTATTTGAATAATTAGTCTAATTTGGAAAGTCTAATATCAGTATTATTCAGCACTAGATTTATCCGATTCCTATCAGTGATCAACAAACTGCACTGTGGGTGCTTGGCACTTTCAATGTCATTTCTATTAAACAGGAAACATACAGTGGGAGCGGAGAAGATGAAATGGCATACAAGGATGAGGAATCCTGTCCGATACGAATAGAAAATCAACGGGCACCAAAGATGGGCAAACCCTGTGGTCCTACATGTGGAAAGAAATGTACAGAGAAGATCCCGCATGTTCGAAGAAAATAAAGATTTGACACCTATCAGGACATGTCACACAGCGACAAATGGGCTTTTGTATTTCACTCAATTACCCAATCACTGAAAACACGTCTCACGACAGGAGGTCCCAGCAGACGCAAAAAGACTTTTCAGTATCATCTAAATAACAGCCTCGGGCAACCTCAAGATGTTTGCAAAACCTTCTACCTAACCACACTGGGATACCACCCAAAAAACGACAGAGTGATTGTCAGTGTGACAGGCAACACATCCAGTGCCGTTCCTCCTCCAGACCGCAGAGGGCGACACCCACCTGCCAATAAAATAGATCTGTCGCCAATTTACAAACACATTGAATCATTCAAGCCAACTATCAGTGACTGTAAATGTGAACACGCTGAAAGCAGACGATGTTTGCCAAGCAATGTAACCGTCATGATGATGTATAAAGACTTTAAAGGCAAAAGTTCAACTGCGTGTTCATATGAAACCTTTAGGAAAGTCATAAAAGACATGAATATAGGTTTCAGGAAATTGAGTGCGGAAGAGTGCAAAGAGTGTCTGGAACGCGATATTCACGTTAAGACTGAGCATCTCTAAAGCAAACAGTTGCAAATAAACGCTGTGCCTATTGTCACACATGCTAAATTGAAAATAAGAGCATGATTCTATATTAGTCAGGATTTCACTCGACTTTCAAACTCCCCCAGAAAGTTTTCTTTGGTGTAAAGGTGACCAGACGTGCCACATGCCAGAAGCTTGGTGAGCTGTTTTGAACTGCCAAAACAAACTCAAAACTAACTTCATTTCGGCCTGATTTTGTTCGAAATAACTTTTCTTTGATTTCATTTGAAGTATATCAGGGCCCTTACAGCGTTAGAAAATAGATGAAAAATACAGTAAAGCAACAAATCAGTTTTGAAAAGCAGCAAGATAATTAGATAAATTCGCATTTATTAACCTGCACTTTCTATTTATGTATTGTTTACTTTGTATCACGTTTTGTTGGTGGTGTAGCAACTCTGTTTTGCAGTTGTAGGCCGCTACAGATTTAGTTGTATTTTTTCCCCTGAAGATGCTATTGGGAAGTGTTATAACAGCATCAGTTAACTAATCAGAAAAGAGCTAGTGATGGCGAAGTGAAGCGTTCTGAACCAGCGACGCTTTCAACACTATACAATCGGAATAAAGTGTCATTACTCGAAGCTTTTCAACACTGTTTATGCTGTGGCCATATAGTGGTCATAAAATGAATAACACCTTACAAAGAGCTGTGTTCCATTACTGCTGCTGGTTTCACATCTGGTTCTACAAATGATTCTTTGTTTTATTGTATTGTATATAAGTAATGGCCATTGTCAAAGTCATTCATTTGTGTCTGTACTGCCACTAAAATAAGTTAAATAAATCAAATTCATAAATTAAATCTATGATCTGTCTTTTAACTCTGCCTCAGTCCTTAGACTTATTTTATGGGCAAATTAATACGCATTACAATGTAATAGTAAATGTAAAGGAAACTGCACTGAGGTTTGCTTCAGTTGAATCAGATACTGAAGCAGTCATTAGTAGTTTTCAGGCAAACGAAGCTTCAGCCGTCGTAGATCACATGCTTTTGGCAAAACGAATCACGCTCCGTTAATGTGCTTCAATGTGAATTGTGTTGGGTTTTTTAATACAAGCTTCAGAGCTAAAGAGAGCCACAGAAGTAAAACCCTTCTAATGAAAGTGTAAAAGTTGTACATTTCTGTGCAATAAATATATATTTGCTGTTTTGATTGGTTGGGTGGTAACAATACAGTAACCCCAAGAACAAAATGTAAAATGTCCATGTTTTCAGTTGGTTATAAAGCCACACTCTGTGTTTACATGGTTTAGGGAAAAGTTATAGAATTACTATAACTATTTACTTTTATGAGTAGCAGATAAATAAGGCAATATTTTAGTGAGACCCTGAGTTAAATACAAACACTCCCAACTCTCCTCTGCTTTCTGTGCTTTGGTAAAACATGGACATAAAAATCTGAAGAGACGGCACTCTTAAGATTTATTCACTGTACCACAGTAAAGTACCTGAATATATTTTCTATGAAAATGTGTATTACAATGTGCAATCACAAATGGTCAAAGATACAGTTCTTGCATTAATAGTTTCATTTTAAGCAGCACCAGTGTCTTCCAGCATGCTCTTAAAAGTGTGCTTACACTCTTGACTGAGATTGAAAACAGGATAAACAATGTCACATCTCCTTTAAAAGCATTGTATTTAATACAGATACATGGCATGGATTAAAAGTCCAGTCAGAGACTTTACATATTTATATGATCGACAGCAATATTTTCACAAAGTGGCCCAGTGAGTGAAAGATTTCCACTTTGAAGCCTAGCTGTTTCTATTTTCACTTCTGATTGGCTGACTCAGGTAAAGGTGATCACATGAGGTACCAAGCAGCCAATCCAGCGACAGCAGCGACCCAAGTGGCCAGAATCACCTGTACTGTGGACTGTCGAAGCAGCATCTTGGCAAAATTACATGCATAGGTCGTGTTTCCACTCACCACTAGATGAAGGGAAGTAGTAGAGCAAAAACAACAAAACACTTTAAATTTACATAATATAAAATTAAATATTAAAAAAATATCGCTAACAACTCACCCATCTTGGCTGCATAGTAGGGGCATTTACTGATGTCTCCACCCATATCCCCATGTGCATGAAAGTCAATGTCCTGCACTTCTTCTTTTATATCTTTCCCAATCTCCTGCAACTCTGTGAATACCTGATGAAGTACAAAAATTACTATTAACACATTGTTTAAATGCACACACATGTACTTAACATAACTTAATAATTCGCCCAAATATGAGGATTAGCTGAAAAAGTACTCACCCTCAGGCCATCTAAGATGTAAATGAGAGTGGTTTTCTTCATTAGAACAGATTTCAAGAAATTAACATTACATCACTGCAGTGAATGGGTGCCGTCAGAACGAGAATCCAAACAGCTGATAAAAACATGATAATAATCCACTCCAGTCCAGTCCATGAATTACCTTCTTGAGAAGTGAAAAGCTGCATGTTTGTAAGAAACAAAATCATTATTAATGTGTTTTAACTTTAAACCATTGCTTCCGGCCAAAATACAAGCCCATAATCTGTAACAATGCTTCCTCCAGTGAAATAGTACATCTCCTCTTTTCAAAAAATCAAAATCCCATAAAAATCCACCGACATATTTGTTTAGAACTGTGTTTTTGCTTGTAAACGGTGCTTTTGTACATATTTCTCTCCTGTTTCAGACTAAATTACTTGAGAAAGCAATATTATGAATTGACAAATATACGCTCTGAAGTTAAAAACGTCTTATTGATTAATTTATTACACACAGCTTTTCTCTTCACAAGACATTAATTGATGCACTGGAGTGGTGTGGATTATTATCATGTTTTCATCAGCTGTTTGGACTCTCATTCTGACGGCACCTATTCACTGCAGAGGATCCATTGGTGAGCAACTGATACAATGCTACATTTCTCCAAATCTGTTTAGATTAAGAAACAAACTCATCTATATCTTGGATGGCCTGATGGTGAGTGCATTTTCCACAATTTTTCATTAACAGGTGAATTGTTCCTTTAAAAGATCTGGATCAAAAAAAGTAAGACATGTTTCATAATTCTCTTACATCCAAATTATATTTAAATGCCAGGTTGGCTTCGTCTAGCAGCTTCTCTTTGGTCTCCTCATCCACTTCAAGCTCATTCATCCGGCTGCGGTACAGCCTCTTGAAGGCCGTGGGGTTGTGGATGCCTTCAAAACGGTAGAAGTTAAGTCCCTCACCAGTAGGGGGCAGTTTTAGAGCCCGCTGAGCCACTTTCTTCAGAATTTGCCCTCCTGACAGGTCACCCATATAGCGGGTCCAAGCGTGTGCGACCAAAAGAACCGGATCGTCACGTCCCACCTCATGAATGCGGTCCACGTAGGGCAGCGTGGCTGCCGAGCAGGATATCTTGCTCTCCCAGTCTTCACCGTAGAGATACTCCAGGTCTTCGGCCAAGGCGTCTCTCCGGTGAAGCTCACAGGGGAAATACAGTGGCGCAAACATGGGGTGGTCCTTGTTCCTCTCGATCTCTTCCTCGATGGCAGAATAAACGTAGTACAGGGCAGCTGTGCCAAGCTGGGGGACAAATTAGCAACAGAATGGAGGTCAAAACAAGTTTGGCTCTTTTATCAAACTCTACAAAAGTCCACAAACACTAGATTCACCTTAAAAAGCTCTCGTTTGATTCGGCCCCTCAGGAAGTCCTTGACAAATGGCGAGTTCTCTGCTTTGTCGTGAGACTCCTTGGTTCCAGCCGCCAACACTTCCGACAGGTCATCAGGACTGAAAAAGAGATTTATAAAGATAAAATAGTTTATGCTCTATACTGCCACCAACTGGCTTGGAGGTAGAGCCAATATACAATAGTCATTTTGTGTATGATGCCCAGTTTTTTCCCCTTTGTAGCCATTTATGTGGATGCATTCGTAACAGCTTTTTAATATCTTTTTATTTACTAATAACACTGAAATGTACCTGAGAATATCATCGTCGCTCTCAGCAAGGATGTTTTCTCCTCCGTTAGACACTGTTGAATCTGCAGCCATCATGAGTGTTTATGTCTGGTTCTCCTCTGCTTGATAAATAAAAGCAAGTCTTGAAGATGAGACGTCTACAAACAATGAAGCTGTAACCAGTTACAACCAACCAAGGCCAAATATATTTAGCCACTGTCATGTCAAAAGTGATAAAGCATAATCATCATGTCATGCCTAGTGTCAATCTTCATTGCGCAACTCGTATTCATTGTGACATTAGCCATGAGTTTCCAACAACAACTCTCGTGACATTGACTTATGACAGTACGTTTATGTAACGAATTATATTGATTTGCATGCAGTACGTCCCGATATTATTTCGCTTTGTTCAACTATTTAAAACAGGATTGCTTCTATATTTTACCTGGTCTGCAGTGTTTACGGTCTGCTGCAGTTGTGTAAGTGTTCACAGAACGAGACCCGCCTCCAAACAGGAAGTAGAATGACTCTCTATGTCGCGTAACTTTGATAGGCTTAGGCAAGGCAAGTTTATTTATACAGCACATTTCATACAGTGGTAATTCAAAGTGCTTTACATAAAAGAAAGTTAAATAGTCATTAAAAATATTAATAAAAACAGAGAATTAAAAAATAATAATACAAACTTGAAATTATATAGAAATTAATTTAAAATGAAGTCAATTCGGACATATAGCACAGTGCTCATTCAACAAATGCACAGTTAAATAGATGAGTTTTGAGTCTGGATTTAAATGTGGCTAATGTTTTAGCACATCTGATCTCTTCTGGGAGCTGGTTCCAACTGTGGGCAGCATATTAGCTAAAAGCGGACTCCTCTTGTTTTGTGTGAACCCTTGGTGTTTCTAACTGACTTGATCCTAATGATCTGAGTGGTCTTTTAGGTTTATATTCAGTGAGCATATCTGCAATGTATTTAGGTCCTAGGCCATTGAGTGACTTATAAACAAGTAAAAGTACTTTAAAATCAATCCTAAATGTAACTGGAAGCCAGTGTAAGGACCTGAGGACTGGTGTGATATGCTCAGATTTTCTGGTTCTAGTCAGAATCCTGGCAGCAGCGTTCTGGATGAGCTGCAGCTGTCTAATGGTCTTCTTGGGAAGGCCGGTGAGGAGACCATTACAGTAATCCACCCTGCTGGTGATAAAGGCATGAACAAGTTTCTCCAAGTTTTGACTGGAAACAAAACATCTAATTCTTGCAATGTTTTTGAGATGATAGTATGCTGATTTAGTTACTGCTTTGACATGACTACTGAAACTAAGGTCTGTCTCCAGAATCACCCCAAGATTTCTGACTTGATTTTTAGTTGTTTGACCCCTAGAGTCAAGGTATGCATTCACCTTGAGAACTTCATCTTTGTTTCCAAATGCAATGACTTCAGTTTTCTCCTTGTTTAACTGAAGAAAGTTTTGGCACATCCAACTGTTAATTTCATCAATGCATTGGCAGAGGGAGTCAATGGGGCTATAGTTATTTGGAGATAAGGCTAGGTAAATCTGGGTATCATCTGTGATAGGCAATTTGGTTAGGCTAAACAAGAGCGGTGCAAGAATTGAGCCTTGTGGGACTCCGAATGTCATGGCCGTCCACTTAGACTTATGCTCTCCTATACTCACATAATAACCTCTCCCTTCTAAGTATGACCTGAACCATTTGAGAGCCATCCCAGAAAGCCCGACCCAGTTTTCCAGTCTCTCTAAAAGTATGTTATGATCGACAGTGTCAAATGCAGCACTAAGATCTAATAGTGCCAGCACTGATATTTTTCCCGAATCAGAATTGAAGCGAATATCATTTATTATCTTAATGAGTGCTGTCTCTGTGCTGTGATGCGCTCGGAAACCAGATTGAAAATTGTCCAGGTATGCATTTGGGTTTAAGTAGTTGTTCCGCTGATTAAAAACTACCTTTTCAATAATCTTACCTATGAAAGGAAGATTTGATATGGGTCTATAGTTGCTCAACATGGTGTTATCAAGATTGCGCTTTTTCAGAAGGGTCTTAACAACTGCAGTTTTCAGGGAGTCTGGAAAGGTCCCAGAAAGAAGTGAGGCATTCACCACTTCTAAGAGATCAGCTTCTAAACAGTTAAGCACACTTTTGAAAAAAGATGTGGGAAGTGAGTCAAGATAGCAGGTTGACGATTTAAGGTGCTGTACCATTTCTTCCTAAACTTTTCTATCAATTGCTTTAAAGACAGACATAGTCACTTATTTTGAAATTGCGGTCAAATCTGTGTGACCTCTGCATAACTAGAAGATGTGCCAATCTCCTTTCTGATATTATTGATCTTCTCAGAAAAGGAGGAAGCAAACTCATTGCATTTGCTGTCGGAGAGCATTTCACTGGGAATCTGACTTGGGGGGTTTGTCAGTCTCTCAACAGTCGCAAAAAGAGTGCGAGTGTTGTTCAAGTTACTGTTTATAAGGTTTGAAAAGAAAGTCTGTCTAGCTGTGGCTAGTTCCACATTGAAAGCATGAAGGCTGTCTTTATAGATGCTATAGTGAGTTTTGAGTTTCGTCTTCCGCCACATCCGCTCAGCTTTTCTGCATTGTCTTTTCATGCTCTGAACTGCTGTTGATTTTCTCCAAAATGATTTTTGTCTTCTTGCTTATCGGAGCAATATCATCAATAGCATTCTTAACTTTTAGTTAAATGACTCCAGGAGAAGATCAACAGTCTGCAGAAATACTTGGTGTTAAAGATATTGCCTTCATAAATAGCACACTAGTGTTCTCATTAATGCATCTCTTTCTGACAGAGGCAGATCTAGATTCAGTGGTGACAGAGATCAATATATCAAAGAAAATACAGAAGTGATCAGATAGTGCTACATCATTAATAACAATGGATGAAATGTTTAGACCTCTGCTGATGAGTAAATCTAGAGTGTGTCCACGATTGTGTGTGGGTCCGTGCAGATGCTGACTCAGGTCAAATGTGTTTAAAACAGTTATAATTTATTTTGTCATTTTGATTTCTGCATTATCTATGTGAATATTAAAATCCCCTGCAATAGCAAAACAGTCAAACTCTGAGGAAATCATTGATAACAGTTCAGTGAACTCATCAACAAAGGCTGGAGAATATGTTGGAGGTCTGTAAATAATGATAAACAGAGTGTGTGGAGCACCTTTCAGCACAATACCTAGGTATTCAAAAGACAAATACTGACCAAATGACACTTGCTTGCATTGATAAACATCTTTAAACAGAGCAGCTACACCTCCACCTCTCCTAACAGTCCTGCAGACACTTATAAAATTAAAGTTAGGAGGGGCTGTTTCAGTGAGGACTGTTGCACTGCAGCTGTCTTCTAGCCGTGTTTCATTTAGAAACATAAAATCCAGGTTGTTTGTGGTTATTAAATCATTGATCAGAAATGATTTATTTTTTAGTGAGCAAATGTTTAAAAATGCTAACTTGATGGAATTACATTTTGTCTCTACAGCAATCTTAGATTGATGCATTATAGGCCGCAGATTAGATGGGTCAGCCGTACGGCTTGAGAAGGCCTTAGACTTTCTATCACGAGATAAAACAGAAATAGAGGAGGCTACAGGCACACTGGGTTCCCGCTTGTTCTGTAAACATTTGTGAATGTTGCTGCTAATATAACAGGGACTCATCACTTAAGGCTGGAAGGGATACGTTTGGCTCTACTGGGCATGCGCACATCAATACAGTGTAATTTTTGTCACACTGAACAATAATTACTCTTTTTTCATTATTGTAAGGTAGGTTTGGGGTTGGGGTAGGTGTAAACATTAATAAAACACAATCTAATAGGTAGAAAATTTATTTAATTGTTAATTTCCGGTCAGAGCTGTATCCCTTCCAGCCATATCCCTTTGATAGCTCCCCACATAGTGGATTCAAATGTAATTCCATACACTGGGAATAGTGAATGAGTGAACGACTAAGCGATTTCAGAGACAGCATTAAACTTCATGTGTATATACATACCCAATAATCGTGTATAAATGTTTTTTTTCTCTCTCTTTTTTTTCCTTATAGGTTATACACTAACGTTATTTGTCTTTTTAATTGAAAGCTGGTGTGACACTTAGATCTGTATTATATCTGTGTTATAGATCAGTGCAATTGAGTTATGAAGGTTTATTTTTCTAACGTTACATCAAAGAAATTCACAAAAGTCAAATAAAATGATATAATGCAATACGAGTCTAAATGCATAAAATATAAAATAAATTAATGAATAGTTGTTAATGTAATATAATATTATATAATATGTTCTAAGTGTTTAATTTTGACCTATAGGTGCGATTTCACTTTTTACCAATAGATGTCAGTGAAAACTAGATAATATCTCAAATCAAGCAGCGGGCGCTGAAACGGGTGAAAAAATCAAATAAAATCACCTGTAAGTAGACATGCCCTGTGTCCCAATGTGCATACTATCCACTCTATATGCCCTAAATAGAATTGAAAATGACTAATATCACACAGAATTTAGGACGGATAGTGTGCACACTGGGATGCAGGCATGCAGTAGATTTAATTCATTGAGGCCTTTTGGTGGGCTGTTTTTTTTTTTTACTGTTTTTGCCCAGAACACTTCTGGTAAAGTCCTCAGTCCAACTCGTGACGGTCCCTGCATCCCAATGTGCATACTATCCACCCTGTCTGCTCTAAATAGTATTGAAAATTGCTAATATCGCATAGAATTTAGGATGGATAGTGTGCGCATTGGGACGCAGGTGGTGAGTTTTGCTCTGGCAAGCAACACTGACATTTTCTTTAAAAAAACTTTTTCTTCCTTTTTATTTTGGCTAAGTCAAAAATACCACTTTTGACCACAAATCCTTAACAGTATCTGTTGTTTAAAAACTTCTCAGAACGCACAAAGGCCCGTAGCTTATATTGGTTTTTCTTAATGGTTCTCGCGTAAACCCAATATAACACTGAAAAAGCTTCCACTCATGCATAACATTCAATAGGATGGAGGAAGCACATATGCCAGACACATTTGTCATCTCTTATCAGCATATAGGCCTACTACATCATCAGGAAGTCATATTTTCTCCAAGCGTATAGTGATCTGTAGTACTTCCCTCTATTTATGGAGAATGTCAATGTGTTCTTAGTAATATGGGACCAGCCTGCCATGTGTTTGATTGAGCATGTGTGACCTGCACATAAGGATACAATACCATTATAATACACCTTAGATCGGACCACCAGACAAGCCGCTCCACTTAAACAAAGGAACAAAGACGTTTTCCCTCTACAAAACGTCCGAGTATTGAAAAGACCTTTGGCACCTTCATAGCTCTTTTATGTCTTGAAGTGCTCCCGAAGCCCAATTTGACTTCTTTATTTTGTGCTCCCTATGATGACCGCCCACCTCTGTGTTTATTAGGGAAGAGCTTCCTAAGATCAACAATATTGCTTTGGCCTTGACTTCACCGCTGTGCTATTTCATATTCAATGCGAGTTCCTTTGTTTATGTGCATATTTCGGACTCCAGAGTGATTATCACCGCGGGCTCAATTCCTGGACACGTATCATAGGAGTATACTTTAAGTCGTTAATAGTGGCGGTGACATCATTCTGATCAATTGTTAGTCCACGGTCGAGTCGTCGAGGCTCAAATTTGTCATCCAGATATTTTGCCCTCGCATTGTTTTGTACCTAAATATTTTTGACCCTGCAATTTTGAGTCCCGTTTTATGAAAGGAGAACCTTCCTGTCTGTTAGGATTTCCCCTTGTTTTCTCCAATGTAAAATAATCAACAAGGGTGTGACAAACCTGTGGAGCATTTAGTTTCAGAAAAACAGGCTGAACCTATTACAATAGCTGACCTTGTTGAAAAAGAAGTAGTTTTAGGTGATTTAAGCAGATTTGGATGTTCTACCAGTCTGGTCAAGCTGATGTTCATCTGATTTTGGCCGCGTTTACGTTATGTGATTCTAGTGAGCCAGTTTCAATTTTTTTCCTCCCTTGTGGCACAGATCAGATATGACCCACAAGCGTGTAAGCAGGAAGAAAGCACATGGATTCGGATATTCTGATTGGTTTCAGGCCTAATCTACATATGGAAATAAATCAGATATTAATTGGATAGGTGCATGTGCATCTTCCATGTAAGTGGACAGATCAGATATAGCCTTTTCCACAGTATTCCTATGGAACTGGACTGTTTCACTGCTGCCGTGGGTTGTTGTTTAGTTTGCAGGTTAAAACGATCTCCTCCTCCCCCTGGAATGCGATTTTAAGGAAGAAAAAAAAAATACGGAAAGAAACACAGCTGGGCTAGTTTTAGGCTAGTTTTGATTATCAATTGGGCTGGTTTTGTTTTGCAGACCTGGCAACCCTGTTTCCAGGTCTGTATGTCAAGATGTAAGCATCAAGGGGAATTGAGCATCAAGACCTGCAGTGTAAATGTGGCCTTAGTTGCCCTAACCAGCTGACAAGTGCCCCTAACTCCTCTACAACCAGAAAACTAGGCATATGCATAAAGCCTATAAGCTGTGAAATGAATATAATTTTTCTAAAAACAAAGATCTATCTATCTATCTGCCTGACTAGTTTGTTGTTAAATATATTTTATGGAGCCATGTGTGGTGCAGAATTGAAAGATTTTTAATTATTATAAAGTTAACTTTGGGTCCCTTAAGAGATTTTTGTCATTTTTGTATTCTTCATTAGAGGTCAGAGGGATTTGTCACCTGTTTTGTTGTTCAAACCTTTAGAAAATAAGCTACACTGTAAACAGACTGCATTATTTTGAGTACCTTCATTCAGGTTTGCAGGATAACTTCAATTTTACTGGCTTGTTCAAATCTAGTAAGTAACACCTCCAAATAGGTGATACTGCATAAAATATGGTTTACAGTAGTGCCTTTAGTGCAGCATTGATTTAGCACAGCAGAGTCTGAAGGAGTCTCTGTAACAGTAAATCCAGGGAGTTCTTCTCCTCCAGACATCCAAGGGAAGAGTCTCTGGGTCACCTGCACCATGAATCAGATGTTGACGGGAGCCTGCTTTGTCTCTCCGCTGGACTATAATTAGAAACATGCCTCGCGCTGCGCGGAGGAAACAGTTTGGATAACAAAGAAAGGAAAGTGTTTGCATCAGGCCGGCATGTACCATGATTGCAGTTTGGCATTTGTTCTCGGACGTCCCTCGTTCCCATATTACCACACACAGGTGAGAGGCTAAGAGTGGAGGCCTCGAGGGGCACACAAACTCCAGCTCCTCGTTGACTAATGATGAATAATCCATGACTGAATCACGCAAACAAGACTTACACACCAAGACACCATTCATGTATTGTGTAGCAGACGACTGAGAAGCCGTTAATAATGTGTCCTGGACATTTGGAGGGTTTCTAAACATTTGTGTTGGCTTGACTGCTTGCTTTACTTAAATATACAAGGCCCATAATCGCAGGTGGGACATGGAAATGGTTCTTAGATAGGATTTTACAGTTTCCCCCAAGATACAGAGATTGCATTGTGACACGCATGCAAGGGAACGAATGGCTCTCAAGGGTAGATCGGGTTATCAACCGGGTAAAAAACAGCTCCTGCTGACAGCTTTCATGCACAAGCATTTCCCTGAGCCCTGCTGAACACCAGATGCACTGTACGGACATATATCAACCATGAGTAACACTATATACCACAAAAGAAAATAAAGGTTTCCGAACTGTCATAGACACCTGCAAACACTGATGTTTCTGTCTACAGCATTCTTGAAAAATATCCATTCTGTCGTCTTTGACAGGCGTCATAGTAACAATGGATAGAGGTTATAAATTTGTACCTAATTTGTATTATACTGTAATACTTTTACCTGTTCCATATGCTGGATTTATAGTAGATACTCGGTTCATACACAGGTTTGTAAATCTTACGAATCTATCTGTCTGTCCTGAAGTATTTGGCACCGAGATGTTTGCAGCAGATCCTGCAAGGTGCGAGGTGGAACCTCCATGAATCAGTTTTGTAGGTCCAGCACATCCCATAGACACTCAATCAGATTGAGATTTGGGGAATTTGGAGGGCAACACCTTAAATTCTTAGTCAGGTTGCTCAAACCATTCCTGTACAATTTTTGCAGTGTGGCAAGGTGCATCATCCTGTTGAAAGAGGCGCACACACACACGGCCATCCATCTGATCTAAAAGAAAATGTAATTTTCCAGACCAGATGACCTTCTTCCATTGCTCCATGGTTCAGTTCTGATGCTAATTTGCCCATTGTAGGTGCTTTTGGTGGTGTTTTGTGTAGGTGTTTTGTGTGATCGGACCAGACATTCTAGCCTTCGCTCCCCATGTGCATCAGTAAGTCTTGAACGCCCATGACCCTGATACTGGTTCACCGTTTGTCCTTACTTGCACCACTTTTGGTAGGTACTAACCAGCTGCATACCAGGCTTGATGTTTGGAGATGCTTTGACCCAGTCGTCTAGCCATCACTATTTGGCTCTTGTCAAAGTCAGTCAGACCTTTTGCCTATTTTTCCTGCTTCCAACACATGGAAATCAAGAACTGATTGTTCACTTGCTGTGTAACATCTCCCACCCCTTGACAGATGTCGTTAACAATATAATCAATGTTATTCACTTCACCTGTCAGTGAGTTTAATGTTGTGACTGATCAGTGTATATTTCTTAAAATATAACTTTATAAAGAGTTATAAAGTTTTTTTCTGTTTTTGAAATATTAATGTTTTCATAATATTCTATTTGATATTCTATTTTCTAAGTGTCTTACACGTATCGTGCTGGACATAAGACATAATACATGGGACTGTTAGAAAATAACAAGCTGAGCTTGTCATTCTCTGAGTCAGTGTTTTTTGCAGTATATTTTCACTAAATGAGCAAAGCTAGACATCTCCATACAATAGACAATGGACAGTTGTCATTTGGGGATTTATTGTTTAACATGCCAAACGTCTGTTAAATTGATTTTTGGAGTTCATATAATCTCCTGTTTGAACTGTTGAATTTTTTTCCCTTGCATTTTCACTTGGGAGTCATCCTTTAAGAATCCAAACCCACTGTTTTTGAGAATCCTCAGCAGAACTTTTCTCCCCTTGTTTTCCCTTCCATTTTTCTCTCTTTTTTTCCATTCTGAATGTATCTGTCTCATTCTTTTTCATGGAAGAATGATCTTAAAGATAGAAACTGCCCTATTTGGTAGAAATTGCCTTATTTGGTCTGGTTTAAAAATATTTCATATACTTACTCAAAACCTAATTCACCCTTATATGCCCAATTAACTGTCTTATATTGGTTTGATATATAGGAACATTCAGAAGAAACACAGAGATCTTATGAGAACTCCAGTTATAAATATTCAAGTCTGTAGATTAATAGAATTGTATACTGAAGCTGGAGACAGTATACTGAATGTTGTCGGCTATTTATTCAGAAAATAGTATGTTTCCATATGGTAAAATGAGGTATTATGAACAAATAACAAACAGCTTTTAAACTGGATTTTTGTAAATCCATTATAAATGTATTATTTTCTCAAAGCGTTGAAACGATAATTAAACTGTAAATAATGTAAACCATTTGATAATGTCTTTTAATTGTTATAAGAATGTATTTGTATATGCAGGAAATAAATGTGAATAATAGATTAACCTAAGATTAATACATTTAATAAAAATGTTTTGTTAATTGTTAAGTGTTAAACCTGGCATGATACATTAAGACATTCTGCCAAATATCTCCTTTTTGTATGATGGAAAAAAGAAAGTTAGAAAGACATAAGAGTGGGAAAATGAGGACAGACATTTCTTTTTTCACCCAACTATCCTTTTAAACTTGCAGATCACCAGATGTATGATGACCACAGGTCTATTCTCAAGGCTGGATAAAGGGATCGAACTGTATGTCTGAATAGCTCCAGCCCAGCCCTCTGTCCCAGCAGGGGGTTCATAGTGAATACACCCAGCCTGGCTCGGATTGTTCTGTTCACATGTGCACACACACACATACATATGACAATACCTCTCTTGCAATTTACATGGTTCCTGTTACCCCGTTCCTTGACTCCCCCGATCTGTTTCTCAAAGTCTGTAATCTGACGTGAACATGGTTTATGGCGATAAAGTTGATTTGTTGTGTTGTGTTTGGCGGCTGATTTCAGATAGCAGGTCTCAGGGAGTAGGTGATCCGGGTTCCCTGCGCATAAACGAGCCACAGAGGGCCAGTTATAGACCATTACAAGAACTCTATGGGACCGAGGACAAAGCCCTGGGGGATTCCTGCTACACACACCGTTAGCACAATATACAGCCGTGGAAACAATTGTTTATTCATAGATGGTCTGTCTGTAGACTCAAACATAAATTATGACACGGATCCATTGTGTGGTCCACTGATTGTGTTGCCAATAATGCACAACTGCTGCTAAACATGGTTCTCAAAAGAGCAGTGAATATGTGTTTAGGTTTGAATGCACATATTTGTGTGGTGAGTCTGACTGACATCTCTGTGCAAAGAATGGTTGCTGAACATGAGTAAGCTTGTAAGCATGTTTATCATCATCTATAAGGGTGTGTGCTGTCATGTGTTTGGCATTTCTTTCATTTTTAAAATGGACTTTTATTTTTATCTTTAGTATTGTATTTTAATTTAGGTACGGTTATATATATATATATATATATATATATATATATATATATATATATATATATATATATATATATATATATATATATAACCGTACCTAAATTAAAATGAATATATATATTACTATTTAAATTTATTTATTTTAGTTTTAGTCCATTTTATTTTTAATTTATTTCCAGTATTTTTAGTGCTTCATGCATTTGTGGATCGCAGTGCTATTTTAGAATTATATACTATTATATATTTTTTAAGATTTTGAATTAGCTTTTATTTAGTATATTTTCAGTATTAATTGTAATTTAGGATATATTTTTTTAAACTGTTAATTACTATTACTATTTATATAACTTTTTATTTTAGTTTTAGTACATTTTTATTTTTTATTTATTTCCAGTTAATTTTAGTGCTTCAATTTAAAGTAAAATTATTTCAGTCAGTTGCAACATTTCATTCCATCTTAATTTCGGTTAACAAAGATGTTTTTAATAGTTTAATGGTTTCAGTTAACTATAATAACCTTCGTCGGTAAAGCCACAGGTCTTATTGTAATTTTTCATTTTTGGGTCTCTGAAAATTTTATTTAATATTTTATTTTAAGTAGATGAATATTATGAATTAAATAATATTAAAATATAAAATTTAATTATTTTTATTTTATTTTTTATTTAATATAAGAATGCATTAATATAATATTAAATTTTTGCATTTTCTTTAAAAAGAAAAGGGAATGCTACTTGCCCATGAGTGGGTGGTTTTTTGTTGGTTTCTAAGTGGTTCCTTAGTGGCATTATAATATTCTGATATCAACAAATGGCTCAGACCCCTCCTTAAATACCCTATAAATAACCTCTTGCCAGGTAAAAATCATCCAAAGAGTGGGATTATATGAGCAGGAGCAAGGAATTGGGTTGTTATGTGACGCAGGCCAGATTGAAACTGGTGTAAGCACCTGCACTACCACTATGCCATGACTCGATTCTGTTCTTACCAGAAATATCTTTTTACAACATTCCTCCCTCGGTCCCATATTCCCCCTCACTCTGATTAGTGGACGTGTGATTCTCCTCTTATTACTCCCCGTGTCTGCTCTCTGTCTCTGGTATACTGTGTGTTCCTGTATTTGTGGCTCTTCCTGTCTCCTGCTGTCACTGCGCTGCAGTCGCCAATGCTTCCGGAGAGTCTAGGTTGGCGGCACTGGCCTCGTTAGGGGGTACACACACAAACCACTCACACACTACACACCCAATAGCTCATTGTGCTCAAAGCCCATGTGGATACCTCCTTCCCAATCTCACTGAAAAGTGAGTCTCTGGGGAGAGAGAGGACTTTCCCTGGTAAACACTGATGCAGGTAAACAACTCTTGATTCTTATGGGCAGAGACATCAAATGCAGGCCTGCATGAGTTGCTTTTCATGGCGTTCAAGACATCGTGAAGAAATCTAGATTGATCGGCCTATACAAACGTTTTATTGCTCAGATGTTGCACATATGTATAAAAATAAATATTTAAAAAATATAACAGAAAATATGCATATAACAATATATGTAACATATTTTTAATGCATTAAAATATTGAATAATTTAATGCACTAAATCAAGTTAAGATCAATTTTTAATGTCAACACTCTTACTACTGTAATAATTATTAAATTATTAGTAAATTAATATAAAATTCTTTATATATATATATATATACACATATATGTACCAAAATTAATAATAAATGCTGTAAAAAATGTTTATTGTTAATTGTTGGTTCATGTTAACCAATAACTATTTAGGTGGCCATACAAATAAATACAGTTTTAAATAAAGATATTTATAATTCATACAACTAATAAATTGTAATTAATTTCATCTTAAGAATCAGGTCATAGAATTACAAAATAAAAGTAATAATATTTTGAGAATTAAATAAAAAAAATCGCAAGAATAAAGTAGTATAATTACAAAATTACAGACATCATGAAACTTTTTTATGGAATACTGCAGTGTTTTATCAATAATTTTCATGTGCACACCATTTTTTTAGTCATGTGCCCTTCTAAACTTTAATTACAGTTTGACAACTGTCTTTAATTAAAAGAACAATTTGACAATTGTGGCCTTTTTTTTACGATTTAAATCTTGTAATGCTGCAACTTTTTCATTATGGCGGGCTTTAATCAGCAATGCTGCAACTTTATTATCATAATATTATGAATTTAATCCCATAGGGAAACTGATTTTTAATGATATGATATGATACGCTTATATTGAAGCCATGAGTTTTTTCAAATGATGCTTTAAATAATCATGTTTAATAGCGGAATCCCTGGTTAAAAAATTACATTACCCATGATGCTTTAAAGAAAATTGCACCAATCTTTAAGTCACAGTGAGCAAATGAGCGCTGAGCTCCGCCCATTCCCATGAAGCCACACAAATAACGTAATCAACTCGGTCACGCTCTCAAAACAGCTGTTAAGTACACAGTCTCGCATCTTTCTCTTTTTGTGAACAAATTTCAAATGGTTGGTTTGGTTCACGGCCTAACAAACACTTTTTTAAATCCCTATGGGGAATATAAATGGGGAAAATGCCACTGAAAAAGTGGATGGGCACTACTCTATTTCTACGTTTTTTTATTTTACAGTCACACTAAAACACTGTTGTAAAACTAGCCTTTTTTCACTCATTTCACTGACGTATTACAGATAACTTACAGTGCTTTTCTCTACAATAGTGATTTTAAAAGCTTATTTTATTTAGGACAACAATTTGGCCAGGATTTGTGTAGTAGTTCAAGCACAAGTAAGGTTTTATTGATCATTCTGAAACAAGATCGCCCTTCGGTTCTTCAGTTCCCATTTATAAACCCAAATAGACCAGAACTAAGTAATTTTGCTTGACTCCTTTACATCATGAGATATACTGCCCAGATTATCTGCTGTGAGGTCTCTCTCCACATGAGGGTTTATTTGATTTAGACCCCAGGACTTCCTTTTATGTTGAATTTGGCGAATTAGCGCAACATTTACATCATTGGCAACGCTGACAGTATGTGACCAGTGAAGCATGTTAAAACTCTGAAGTATTTGTTCTGGCTCACTCAAGCAGCGCTAAAAAGACAAAATGGAGTTTCTCACTGAAATACAGATGTTCTTTTAGGAATGTGATGAGTCATATGCAGAAATATTATTTCAGTAATCATCACTGTTTTAACTGCTGATTGTGTTTTAAGGGCCATGGCTGGTTTTTGTCTCTCATGGCACTTCAAACTGTCGTTAGAATTCATATCTGGATATTTTCGCTAATTTGTGTCCTTTTACCTGCAGTTACGATAAATTATGCTTTCAGACTCTTTTGATCGTACTAATTGCTTGTATTCCTGGTAATTCATATAGATAACTCCACATTTGCATTTACCATCTTTCTCATCATGCCGACATCTTGTTCCCCCCTTTTTTGACCCCTGGTTTCCTTCGTGGTATTTACTCAGCTGCCGCGTGGAGACTTTGAAGCCCACAAGCCTTCAGCGAGTCTCTTAAACAACATCAGTTGCCATTTATTCTCAGAATAAGCCCTGGTTTATTGTGTTAACACCTACAAAGTGTTTTTAACCAAACCCCCTCACTCACCTCCAGCTAGATCTGTTCTGCGCACATGTGCGGATGATGTTCGACTCGGCTGCTCTAGGGCGTCTTTACCAGTTCCTCCACTGACCGCTGAGGATCTTGGGTTGCACTCTTTGGTTTGCATAATGGTTGCCCCAAGGGCATCTCTGATTTTTGGGTAGTGGAAAGGCAGGGTTTTCGTCTGTGGAGCTATAGACTCCCGAAAAGAAACTTTGAAATGGCTGTTAGTGCAGTAGTGCTTCAGTAAAGCCTGAATTATTTTATTCTACATCCTTAAGACATGTTTTACATGCACATGCTGGAGTTATTAGTGGTGTTTTATACTCTGTTATACCCATTTTTACTTACAATATTGCAAATAACATTATAAATAATAATAATAATAATAATATATAATTATGAAATTATTAACATTTTCAAATACTTTTAGGAACATGTTTTCTATTAAGTTGAAAATGTTGTTAAATAAAAACATAATTTTTTTTCTAGACAAATCGTTCATTTTCATTAATTTCAACTACTCTTGTGATTTACAACCAGTAATTTGAATGGAAATATTATACATTCTTAATGAAATAAGTTTGGTAATTTTGTTGTTTTGTTTCATTTTTGCTTATTTTCGTTTTGTTTACTTTGTTTTATTGTTTGCTTAGATTTTGTTTTGTTTATTGTTTTGTTTCATTTTCTGTTTGCTTCGTTTTGGTTTTGTTGTTTCTGCTGTGTTTTCTCGGTTGTTGTTTGCCCTATTGTATTGTTGCTAGTTTGTAGTTTGCTTTGTTTCATTGTTTACTTTTTTGTTTTGTTGTTTTGTTTCATTTTCTGTTTGCTTTGTTTTATTGCTTTCTTTTTTGTTTTATTGTGTGCTTTGTTGTTGTTTGCCTTGTTGTATTGTTTTGTTTCGCATGTCCGTCATCTCGACGGAGATGCGACCGTGTTTGGGAAACAGTCATGACTAGCTAGCTCATTTCCAAAACAATGCATCGTACTATGGTGGTTAATCAGCGAGTTATGTTGTTGTTCGGGAAACGCACCCCTGAATGTGTTATAATGAGAGTTGCGCAGCCAAGCAATACTCACATTTTTCTTTGTTTGGTACCATTGTGCTGATTTACAAGTTTATAGTATATAAAACTGTATCGAACAAGTGCACCCCACCCTGAGAGACTGACGCCCAACTGTTAGACTAATAATCATTTTGCCTGGCCTTCGACAAGTCAAACAGGAATCAGAACCTCCCTTTTCACCCACAACACAAATGCAAGCAAAACAATTCTCCCAATAATTCTGCACTGTCCTAACGTACTCCACTGTACGGCTGTTGATCGGATCATTTTAAGGACAAATTTATAAACTGGGAGTAGAACTACTTTTTTCAGTGTAATATACACCATCAATAATGTTTACGCAAACCTTTATCCTGAATTTGATTTTGAATTATCCATTCAATAACTCAGCAGATAAAGGCCTCTTTGTTAGCCCACTGTTGTGGTAGTGGGCCGAACAGGGTTTTTATATGAAACATATGGACCTGTAATGAAATTCATCCCTTCACAGTGTCAGTTTATAACCCGGCGGGTCAAATATTTGCATTTTGCATGTAACAGGCTTTGGTACGTAACGCTATTTCAGAACAAATTAGGCAGACATCACAATCCTGCTTTTGAGTTAGCATTGATGCGCTCAGTGAAAAACACAGTGCTTGCTACTGCCTACACAGGAAGCACCTTCAAAGGCAACATGGATCATAAGTGACTGATTTAAAATGCACTTATTAGGAATCAGCTCCACACTCAAAACTATGGAACCCTCATGTCCAGTCATTTTGACCCAGAGAGGATTCCCCCCCCCCAAAAAAATGTTAGTTAATGTTATTGCATTGGACCCCCCATAACCCCCCAAAATTTCCAACTTGTTTAAAAAATTGGCAATTTTTTTTACTTTTTAAGGATTTCCCCCAACTTGTTACACTTGTGGTGTTCTTGGTAATGACTGGCCTACAAAAAATAGCTTGTAATTCTTTCATAATGCTATTATCATCAATTCTTGGATTCAGTCTTTTATCAACTTGTTTCTTTTCAATTAGCATATGTTTTGTGTTTCTTTTTGGAAGCTGACAGAAAGATTGAATACAGATGTGGTGATAATCTGAAGTAATGAAATATTTACAAGTAATTTTTAAAAGGCTGCTCCCCTTTTTAACCCGGGACACCAAGTTTGGTAAAGGATTTTCAGAGGTTGAAAGGAAACATAATGTATCTTTTAAAAAATGCTGTCTAGGTACCAGGTAGGCAGCTCACTAGGCTTTGGAACAGAAGTATAGTATAAATATAACTTATGCATTTGAGAACTGAATTTTATTCTTGTATTTCTGCACAACACATTTTTCATGTCACATCATGTCATCACTAGTTTCTTTTCGCTATTGAGAACTGAAGCTTGTTTTGGCGTTTGTTCTGGTGAACTACGTGACAAGTGAACCTTAACACATCTGTTTTATTGCTGTTTTACATTGTTTAATGTAAGCCATGCAATACATCCTGCTGAAAACACATTTTTATATATATATTCATTTTGTTTTGAGTGTAAATACTGTTAAATTTATTCTTGTATAGCTGAAAAGAGCTTTTCAATACCGCCTCGCCTCTAAAATAAACAAGTCTTTCTGTTCATAATAAAAGGACATTTCGTCTCAATTAAAATAAGCCCCGAGACTTACCACCAGCAGTTAATTTAATGTGACACGTCCTTGGTGAATACTTAAAACGCAGCTCACATCTGGAATACTCATAACTGCTCTAGGAAGAATCACATTTGTGCTATTGAACAGATGATTTAAACTCATTTCTACTTTTTAGAACGGTGCAAACTATCATGCGGTCATAAACGGATGGCTTTATTTTATATTAAAGGTTAAATGCATGTTAAGAGATAATTTAAGTCAATGCAAATAGTGTAAACTTTGTTGAACTTTAGAGTAATTTTTTGGCAGAACATGACAGGATACTAATAAACAAAACTCATTCTAAGTAACCAAAATTAGTCCCCCAGAGCATCATTAGAAAGAAAAATTTACTTTCAGAAAGCTTCTCCTGAATTTGCAGATCAAGCCAACAAAAGTAGTGGTGAAATTGAGATGTCCTTGATCAGTTCAGAAAAAAATACAGAAATGTGTTGCTATGATTCACTTTCTAAAAGCAGCAGTTTTGTACTGTTTTGAGGGTTTTTTAGTATTGAGGGTTTTTTAAAAAATTACTTTTGCAAAATATTTTTGCTACCAACTTAAGCTTAAGTTTTTAAATTGTATTTTTTTTTTAATTATTTGTTAATAATTTCTCTAAATTTAAGAATGATTATAAATAATATCTCATGATTTCCAACCATTATTGAATGAAATGGTAATAATTTTGTTATAAAATAAATCAAGTAAGTTTGCTTATTTATTTATTATTTTTTATTGATTTATTTTTTGGTGGGTTTTTGTTGTTTTGTTTTTGTTTCTTTTTTATTGTTTACTGTGTTGTTTGCTTTGTTTTGCTGTTTGTTTTGTTTTATTGTTTTGCTTAGTTTTTGTTTAATGTTTGTTTGATTCTTTCTTTTGTGGTTTGCTTTTTTATTGTATTGTTTAACTGTTTATTGTTTACTTTGTTTTGCTGTTTGTTTTTGTTTTATGGTTTTGTTTCGTTTTTGTTTAATGTTTTTTTCTTTGTTTTTGTTTTGTTGTTTGCTTATTTTACTTGCTTATTGCAATGTTTTTTGTATTTTAACCATCAATCTTACACAAGCTTTTCAGGCTTTTATACTTTTTTTCAAGATATATACAATATCTTCAAGATATATATTCTCCAGAACAGGCCATAATGTATATTTTGGACAGAATATCTTCAAATGACTTACAAATCTGATACTCCTCTGGTCAAAACTGCTCTGTTTGGGATCAGAGCTCAGTGTCCCTCTCCTCTCACTCCCATTGGGTCGTCTGTGGTCTCACTGATGGGGGGTCAAGGAAGATTTTCCTAGAGGAGAAAGCATTTTTTTCCCATGTTTACAGTTATTTGATGTCCAGAACAGAATCTCAGGTCTCTAGCTAATATCCATTGGCATTCATCTCTCTAGAGTCTAAAGTCAAGACATTTGACCTCTCTACTGTAGACTGCCCTGGGCAGCTATCCTCAGCTATACAGTATGTGGACAATTTTGACATTCTTCAATTTATGACGTCCAAAATTCCCATAACCACAATGAGAACCACTTTAGAAATTTGCTATGCATTAAAGACAAAAAATGAAATCACAACTGACCTATTTTTTTTTTATTTTTTTTTTAAAATATCATTGTTTACTATGATTAGGACCTTAATGTGCATTACTTTATTTGGTAGACCATCAGTCTACATTATTTTGAAGAAATACTTTTTTAAGATCCAGTAGAATAAATAGTCCTAATGCTAAATCCTCAAGGAAATATCTCATTATTGAATTTAAATATTAACAGTGCAGATTTTGTGTGTCTATGTGATCATTGTTAGTCATATTCAGTTACATAGCATCAGAACTGGGAAGTAATTGATTACATCTAATCTGGATTATGTAATCAGATTCCAAAAATGAGGTATTTGAAATTAGAGTATAATATTAGAGATCCCCCCTCATATGGCTGTAAAGCGCTTTGGGTGTACAGTAATACACAATAAAAGCGCTATATAAATGCCTCATTCATTCATTCATTCATTCATTCAATATTACATTTTAAAATGCTCATAATCGAGTTACAGTTACGGTTTTATGGATTACATGATTACATGTTATTCACAGAATTGCAGTAAATGAGACAATTTGATTGATTCTGCCGATATAATCTTGTTTCTCTTTTAAAATGTCCTTTCTAAAAATCCTACTGTGTCATACCATTAGCTTTGATGATTTGAGCTTTGATATTCACAAATGTTGTACAAATAACTTTACATAACTTTATTATCTTTTTATCAACTAGTCACTATTCACTCACATTTATTCACTATTCAATCACTATCAAATCTAACTAATGTAAGGTTTACTGCATTTTATGATGCTGATATAAAAAAAAATTATATATTTTCTTTCTTTTTGCTTTTTTATATCAACATGTTACATTTAATGGTAAGTTTAAAACAAGTTTGATAAAAAGTAATCTAAAACTAGTCAGAATACATTACCTAAATTTAGTAACCTAGATTACATTACTAACTACTGTTTTCATCATGTAATCTGTAATCAGTATTGGACTACAATTTGTAAGTAATCTATCCGTAATCTATCCAGCTCTGGACAGCCACTCACGCGGGCAAGACTTTACACATAACACTTTCTTATGCAAATGTGATCTTATAACACACAGAACAGTATGTAACTATTAGGAGTGATATAGCTCAAAACAAACATCCAGTAGCTAACTTTGTGTGGTTTTGAACATGTTCAGATATAATCCAAGTATATCATGATAATGCCAAAATATATATTTTCCTGGTGGAGATTAAGATCATGTCATTTTCATCTAAACACTATAATTATGGCAAAATTTAGGATGACTATGATGCCCATCAAACTGTTGATCATGTTCTGTCAGAAAATCTCTCATATTTAACTGAAGCCTTGAGAGTTTTCCAGGCAATCTTGACATCTACTTAATTCATCAACATGATTTACTGTAGCTGGATATGACTGTGTATGGTCATAGAGAGGTTTGCGTCTTTGTTATGGGAGTGCCAGTGGAACCCGGTGGGCCGTTGATTCTGATGTGACTGGTCAAAGTTGAAGATAAATGTACAGAGGTCAGAGCTCTCTGTTTCTTTGACACAGACTTCTGTTTATGGTCCCAGGATGGTGATGAAACCATGCCAAGCGGTTCTGCGAACCTAGAGACCAATGCAGTCACACAGCATCAGTCCCAAAGAACACATTGACATTAGCCACAACTTTCTGTTATGCCGCATTTACCTTGTAAACAACAACAACAACAACCAAAAACCTCCTTGAAATTCCTGCCGGGTTTTGAAACTGGTTAACAACTGACCTGGTTTGCTGGTTCAGTTTGGTTATGAGCTCATTAACTAGTCCAAGCTGACCATTAGCTCATTAGCTAGTTTAATCTTGTCAATAGCTCATAGCTAGTCCAAGTTGGTCAGTAACTCAAACTGGTCAATAACACAACAGTTAGTTCAAGCTGGTCATTAACCCATTAGCTAGTCCATGTTGGACATTAACTCATTCAAGCCAGCCATTATTTCATTAGCTAGTCCAGGCTGGTCATTATCCCATTAGCTAATTCAAGCTGGTCATTAACTCATTTGCTAGTTCAAGCTGGTCATTAGCTCAGTTAGTTCAGGTTGGTCATTATCTCATTCGCTAGTCCAAGTTTGTCATTAACTTAAGCTGGTCAATAACACTAGTTCATGCTGGTCATTAAGCCGTTAGTTCCATGTTGGACATTAGTTCATTAGCTAGTTCAATTAACTCATTAACTGATCATTAACTCATTAACTAGTCCAAGTTGGTCATTAGCTCATTAGCTGTCCACGCTTGTCCTCAGCTTATTTGCTATAGTTTAAGATGGTCATTAATTCATTAACTGACCTAAGCTGGTCATTAGATTATTAATTATTGCAAGCTGGTTGTTAGCTACTTCAGGATGGTTGTTATAGCTTATTAGCTACTTCAAGCTGGTCATTTGTTTATTAGTTATTCCAATCTGGTCATAAACTCATCAGCTAGTCCAAGATGTTCATGAACTTATTAGCTAGTTCAAGCTGATCATTAGTTCAATAGCAAGTTCAAGTTAGCCATTACCTAGTCCAAGCTAATCATTAGATCATTAGATATTTCAAGCTAGTCATTATCTCATTAATTAGTCCAAGCTGATAGAACATTGTGAGGTTTTGAACATGGTGGCTGGTCGACCAGCTAATAACCATAACCTTTTGTGTTTTTCATTTAGGGAACCAGGGTGATCCTAACTTCTGGATTGGCGTACAAAAACATGTCATCACTGCATTGCTCAATTTAGAACAGCTAGAAACCAGCTCACATGTTTTAAAACACATCTACAAAATTAAGATGGATGTTTCAGCAGGAAAGACTCACAATTGAATACTTTTATGTATAAATGTTTTCACGCTACCCAAAATGATGCATGAAACTGTTCCCATTGCTGCTTCTCAATGTCCTCATGGTACCCCAGGGGCGCTGTTTGGAGAGCATTCCATCATGCCACCCAAACCGTGTCCCATGACCTTTCACCTGTGTGGTCCTTCTGAATGTCAGACCGATCTCACAGACCTACCCTCTGTCTTCATTGAACCTTCTCTCAATGCTTAAAAAAGGTATCTGCTTGTAATAGACTGATGTGCTCCCAAGACAGCACTAAAGGAACCTGGACCGGTTCATTTGCTACTGTGGTTATTGCTCCTGCAGGACCAAAAGAGGCTCCTGATGTCTCTGACACGGCCTGGGCTGAGCAACCCGGTCAGCCATATATCTCATCTGCTCTCATTGAAAGCTTTGCTTATTCAGCCTCCAAAAATAACTTCCTTTAATTGCAGATAGGAAGCCATAACGCAGAGCAGGTTGTTCCTATTTTACAGGGAGCACCAGGGCCAAGTTGTCTATTAAATCGGGCCTAGAATTGAGAATAATACTCAATATTTACTGAAGAATGTGCAAAAAATCATCATGTTTTATAGTTCCATGTGCTCTTACAGTTCAACAATGAGAGGATGTCACACAGAAAGATCTGGCAAGCAGAAATGTGGGTAAATATGATATTGGGTGCATTTGAAAAGGTTAGGTCAATGTGTGAAACCATTTATGATCGACATACTGTGTTGCTGAGTTTGTGAAAATATACACGTTCATATTTTAATAAATGGTTTTCTGGGAAAACTGGACTTTTGGCTGACTTCAGTGTGGCTTGACTATGCCACTTCATTCATGCTGATGTCAAATTCTGTCATGTTTGTACTTTCTTGCCAAACTTGAAGACAAATTATGTATTTTCTATGAACTTATACATTAATGTTTTGAAAGACTTAGTATTTCGCCTCTTGTACAGTTAGCAATTTTTAACTCTGACCAAGAACCAAAGTGTTCTGCCAAGAAATTGGTTCAGTTATGATCTTGGATTTTCACTGGATAATTCAAAGACTGTTTGACCATGCAAAGGTCAGCCAACAAAACAGACACGAACCCATTGCTTTGACAAACCACAGCTAACCCAATATATCAGAAACCTGTTGTTCTCAAGAAAGTTGCGCAAGGCAGAGAAATTTTTCTGACAGCCTAGACTAACATAAACATGATGGCTGTGTAATTTAGATTAAATTACTTCAGCACCAACAAGTCACCAAATTTATTCTGCAATATACACCAATTCGTTTCAGTCCTCAGTCCAGCACTTTCCACTGTGTCGTTCATTCAGGTTGTAAATAGTGGAGATTTTTAGCAGATTTCGAAGGTAGGTGGTGATAAATGTAATAGAGTTTATGAATGATTCGTTCACGAACACTGATTCTTTCAAGAATGAATCACCACTGCTGACTCGGAGACGCGATTGTTTGCTTCGTTTGGAAGTATTTTCGATGGCGGACCGAAAAAGGACAAAGTATCTGGTGATGTTGTGTCTAAAATGTAAGTTTGAACTTCTTATTGAACTGCTGTATAAAAAGCGGTAAGATGCATTAACACAGACGTGATTTCTCTTTCTCGTGTGATATTGCTTTATATATTAAGTTATTGAGTTATCGACTCCAAAACTATTAGAAACAGTATAGAAGATATTTTGAACTTTACCAAAACATTTAATCATTTCAGTTCTTAAGAAATCGCGTTGGGATCTGTCAAGCACATGTTCTCGAAATTTGTTGTTATATCTTAAAGCTGCAATAAGAGATGGAAACTGACAAGTTTCAAAGAATGCAAAACATATGCCTGCTTATTAATATGTTGAAGTTATTAAGTAAAATTATTTGAAATAAACATAAATATGGGTTAAACTTTTTGGAATGTTTCCATTGCACAAAAGGTTCTTCATAGTGGAAAAGGTTCTTTAGATGATTAAAATGTTCTTTAGACTAACTAAAAAAGTTATTCAAAGTACTTCCCACTTAAAGATTCTTTGGGGAACCAAAAATACAGCATAAACCCTTTAGTAATCTTTATTTTTAAGAGTGTATAAAAAAATCAAGATAAACTGAGAGCACAGTAAACTTATAAGAGTCACGAAGCCAAAACTCAAACTAATCAATCTTAAATAAAAGTTAATGGACATGATGAATACATTTTAAGAGAAAAATGCTCAGAGCAGCTAAGAAATTATACTATGACTAATGAACGAACCATGTATAGCCATAGAAATGTCCATAGCAGTGAAAAAGCAGAGCAGCTATAACGTGGTTGACAAATCATCCCATTAAAATCACATTAATAAAGCTTTTGCCCAAGCCTGCGTATGAATCAAAGGCCTCACCTTTCTCTCCCATTTCCATCTTTCTCCATCTTGTTTTTCTGAAGGGCCTGTTTTCAATAGGCCCACAGCAGCAGTGTGACCCTTCACTCCATCCCAGGGTTAAGGAAACAGTTTTCCCCGAGTCATGATGGATCTTGGTACATTCCAGATCTGTTTACAGTTATGGACGGCCCATTATGGATGTCGCTGTCAGACGTGAGGGATCTTTGATAGAGGCGCTGTGAACTTTTTGTCCTACTCTGAGACATTTGTCTTTCAGGACTCTTCCTGTTAATGTAGCTTCTAATCACTTTTGACTGCTTGGCCCAAACCAGAAAACGGTAATTGCTCTTTTATTTTCAAGCTAGTCAATTGTTATGTTGTTTTGCTGGCATAGCAGCCTGGCAGATTAAAAAATGGTTAAAAATGTCATAGAATATGCCTATCATATGCCTCTTTTAGCTACCTAGAATACCACAGTAATGTGTTAAACATCTTGGCCAATTAACCAGCCCTCATATTTTGTTCTGAAAATGTAAAAGTGTAGATGATCTATGAACTAAAATTCTCAGTTTGATCCTAATTATTTATTACTATGATTCATTTGTGTTTCATCCTGGTCTTATAGAGTACATCTGTGTAAGACTGTGTAAGCTTTCAGTTTCTGTAAAAGACATTAAAGTGAACTAAACATTAATGAAAACTGTCTTCAGGAAGGGATATGTAACATACACTCCATCAACAATCAAGGTAAGAGATATTCTCAAACAGGACTGACCTGGTTCAGACTTTTTCATTTCAATATGTCTGCTTAAACCATTATTTAATAAACGATTTGGTAGTCTGACGTCATTAGTACAAGAATACATCAGTATTTTTTATATAAAAATATCACATTTATTTATTTAAATATACTTAACATTTACTTTATAATCAATCTATTTATAATATTTTAATTTTAATTTTAAAAAGTGCTATTACTGATTAATTTTCCTAGCTAAAATAGTTTTTGTTTACATTATAAGCATAAATCTAACAAAATCAATGCTTAAAACAAGAAAATGGGGTATATTTGATATATTCTCTGAAATTAAGTGTTTTTATCTTACACAATTTTGTTTTAGATTTTGGACAACCACGAGTCTCATCTGTCCATTGACGGACTCAATTTTGCCAAAGAAAATGGCATAATCATGCTGTCATTCCCACCCCACTGCTCACATCGGCTCCAACCATTAGACAGGTCTGTCTACGGGCCACTAAAGAGGCACATCAACAGCTCGTGTGATGCCTGTATGAGGAACAACCTCGGGAAGACAATGTCAATTTATGATATTATAATCCCAGGATAGTGGCAATTGCCTATCCTCTGGCTGCAACCCCCTTGAACGTTCAGGCTGGCTTTAGGGTGGCTGGGGTTAAACCTTACAACAGATATGTATTTCTGGAAACCGAGTTTGCACCATCCTACGTCACAGATCGCCCCATTCAGAACCCTGCCCTGCCAGGCCCCAGCACCAACTCTGCTCTGCCAGGCTCCAGCACTAACTCTGCTCTGCCAGGCTCCAGCACTAACCCTGCCCTGCCAGGCCCCAGCACCAACTCTGCTCTGCCAGGCTCCAGCACTAACTCTGCTCTGCCAGGCCCCAGCACTAACTCTGCTCTGCCAGGCTCCAGCACCAACTCTGCCCTGCCAGGCTCCAGCACTAACTCTGCTCTGCCAGGCTCCAGCACTAACCCTGCCCTGCCAGGCCCCAGCACCAACTCTGCTCTGCCAGGCTCCAGCACTAACTCTGCTCTGCCAGGCCCCAGCACTAACTCTGCTCTGCCAGGCTCCAGCACCAACTCTGCCCTGCCAGGCTCCAGCACTAACTCTGCTCTGCCAGGCTCCAGCACCAACTCTGCCCTGCCAGGCTCCTGCACTAACTCTGCTCTGCCTAGCATGCCCAGTTATGCTTCTGCTATCACCAGCTCACCCTTACCCAGCAATGCTATTGCTGACAGCGGGCTACCAACTCCAGAGGACATCTGGTCATATCCAAAAGCTGGCCCCCGAAAACCAGCCAGCAAAGGAAGAAAACGACGCAAATCAGCAATTCTTACTGACACGCCAGTGAAGCAGCAACTAGAAATAGAAAAGAATAAGGCTGAATCTAGCAAAAAGCTGTTTCAAAAGAAAGGGAAGCAAGGGGGAGGGGGGGTCAAAATCTGGACCTACGAAGAACAAGGCAGCTAAAAGAAGAAAAATCATACAAGAGTCATCATCAGATAATGAAGAGTGCTTCTGCCTCGTCTGTGTGGAGCCATTTTCAAACAGCCGTCCAAAAGAGACCTGGGTAAAATGTGTAAAATGCAACAAATGATGCTTGCACCTCAGGCCAGGCAATTTATGTGTGCCAGAATTGTGACTCTGAAGATGAGTCTGATTAGTCAGAGACAGGGCATCTGTTTTGTTCAGAGGTTAAACATGTTAAGTTAAGCGAGTTATCTGCAGCATTCCATTCAGTTATCATGGATCTATGTGCAAGCCAGAGAACGTTTGAGTTTAAAGTTCAAAGTAAAGTGGTCTTGCCACTTAATGTGTTTTGATTGAAATGTGCATTGTTTGGATTGAAATAATTGTTTTTCCAAATTCTCTAGTCATGATAGTTTATATTTCCTTTTCTGGTTTGAATTAAAAAATTTAAATCAATATTCACAATTAAGTAGTTTTCAGATAATCTAGTGTGACAGATTATCGCCCCGATGGGGCAAATTGTCACAAGTGCACATTCTCTATTCAACAGTCTACAACTCCATAATGAGATAAGATATGAAAATGTAATCAATACAACAGATGTGCCCAAGACTTCCTTCTTTCATTTGGTATGACATTTATACCATTGTGATGTATGGTGCTCAGTAAATGTTAGACAGTGTGAAAAGTGTGACAACATACCCCGCTCTCCCCTATTTATTTTTTCAGTAGAAAACGAGACAAAATACGATTGCAGTGTAATCAGTCACTTTTGCATTCTGTAAAGTCAATTTGCAAATAGACGAACTGCTTAGACACTGATTTTCCAGTTTCTGTGTGGTTTGGATCTGTTTCAAACATTTCATAGGACCTTAATTCACTCTTCTGATAACAATTTACAGAACCCCGAGAACCTTCCAAGAACTTCCTAAATGAAGATCTACAGGCGTATCAGATGAAATAGCACACTACAGATAAGTCTTCATTTATTTGGCTTACAAATGCACAGTTGGAGGAAATGGACTTGTGCTTGAGCTTGAGGAAACGTGCGTGTGCGTTTCCCTCAGCGTCCCGCTGTCACGGAGCCTGTTCTCCCACACGGCGGAAGACCGTGACAAATTACCGTGTGATTTGAGGCCGACGCGCTGCGGTACCTGTCCGCCCAAAGAGCGAGGCCTGTGTGGTTCTCATTAGTGCTAGATTAAGCTGTTCAGATCTGTACAGTAAAACATGACTGAATCTCACTGGATTACTTCAGCTCTCCAGAGCCAGGATAACACGGGCCGCCTGTGTCTTTTTTGTTACCTTGTTTTAGTATATGATACTAATTAGTTTTACAAGTTAGTAACTACAAGGTTGCCGTGATTTAATAAAGTGGGAAGTCGTGAGAATGAATTCTTAATTCATGGCCACGACTGAACTAAAAGTTGCAAATGTATAAAATGGAGGAAGGAAACCTTAATTCGTGGCCACAAATATTTCTGTTTGTATGCTATGTGCGGAGCTCCGAACAAAATTCTGTGAAAAAAAAGTGAATTGTGTCACTGCAGCAAATTCATGTGTAAATCCACTGTAATTATGATAGTTATATATTTACGACAGTCATTTCCTCACTTCACTGTCAGAGGCTCAAGAGTCACAAAAATACACAAAACTAGATGGTGCAGTTCAGTATTATTTATTATTGTCGCTGATATACGCGTGTGTATTATACACATTTTAAACCTGTCCACATAACCAATTCCTTCTCTTCTCAGTGTGAAAGCTTAATCATATGAGAAAGCAATTTGCGTCCATATGTTTTTAGTATTAGAAGTGACACCTTCATGTATTTGTAGACCGTCTCTAGTGTGGTGGACTTGTATCGAACTTTCACTACTGATATCAGACACTCAGGTGTTAAAAATGAGTCCAGGGGTCCCGCCAACCCTCGAGGTCAAACATCTTCTGGTGTTTGCTTTTAGCAGCAGAAATCACTAGTGATTTTTACAATAAATACCAGCTGTATTGATTTCACGGCTCTATTATTTGAAGAACTGACTGACAATCTCTGACTGACACGAACCAACAGTGGAGTTAAACTGAACCACCTTTTTGGAGGTGTGTGCTTGTAGATTACATGTCTCGGGGACAATTTTTGTGATTTTATAAATGTACAAATTTCAATTATTTCTCAATAATTAAAATCATCCTTGATGATCTTAGTAAGTGTTAAAGCATTCAACATGACAAGATCCTGCAAATTTCTATATAGACGTCTGGCGCTACTGCCCTCGAGGCAACATTCACACTGGGGCCTTTTAATGGGACATTTTTACAATTTAAAAAGTCCCATATTGTAACAGTGGAAACCAAAAGAAACATACATCTGTCAAGTGCTTATTAAAAAGGCCTGATGAAAAGCATACGGAGGGCTGTTGTTTATGATTTCTAGAGTTTACAGAGGAAAATTCATAATTAGCAAAAATATTTGAGAATGGATTTATGTGTGTGAGTGAGAGTGTATATATATATATATAGACAGAGAGAGAGAGAGAGAGAGAGAGAAAGGGGGGGAGAGGGGGGTAGAAAACTATTATAATATAATAAGTTTTATATTAATATATGTACAGTATATAGTATATATTTTTTCTCTATATATTATTTGTGTGTGTGTATATATAAAATGCAAGTTTACATATATTTTTATATATAAAGTAAATATATAAAAAACAAAAAGGTTACATATGAAGTAAAACTATATATATGTATATATATATATATATATAAATATTGTTTTCATTTTATATTTTATCTTTTTTATGTATCATTTTATAACTGTGCAACTGTGAAGTACTCTAGAAATTCCTTCATATTGTACTGTTGTGTTTTTATTCATATTGATCAATACAAAATACAAAAATAAATCATTACATTACAAACTCCTTATATTTTTAAAGTGGCTCAAAAACATTACAGCAATTGGGCATTTGAGTCAAAACATTATCAGAACAGAAAAAAAAAAAAAAATGTGTTAGATAAATGTGTTCATGTCATGAAAACCAAAATCACATTCACATCCTTTAATTCTGTGGCTAAAAACAAAAAACTAATACATATGGAATACATAAAGCAATATTAATTTAGCCTACGCTTGCATTTTTTCAGTTTTTGGTCCATGTTCAACCCATTTACTGACAGCCATTTAGTGCTGGAGAATATTTACATGTTGGTTGGTCCTGTTGGATCCAAATCACAACCAGTATGACACAAGATCTGTATGCAAATGATGTTAATTAAGGCCTGAGTCATGGAATGTCGCTCGATGCACATGAGCAGAAGTTTTAAGCTGCCGTGGCGGGATTGCATTAACGACACCTGCTTTGCACATACAGCATATCTGCTTTAAACTGCATATTTGTTTTATTTCAGTGTCTGGTATTTGCTACACACAGGTAGCAGAGAGGAAGTGGAAGGCAGTAAACTTTGATTCTGCTTCCTGTAGTAGCAGCCCTGTGTCAAACGTGTCTCTGTTCCAAAACATTGCTATCTGCTGCCTACATAGTGCGTTGCTTAGTGCACTACTGTGTACTGTGTCTGCACTATTATTGTTATGGAACTTAGTAAGTAAATAGTTTGAAATGCTCCACCAAAAATGGATTCTAAAAAGATTGACGTTAGCATGTTGCTAAGCTAATAGACCTTAGGGTTGTGGCATATGCATTTTTGGCGGGAATGAAGTTGAGGCTGTAAGTGACAGAAGTACAGTGCGCTCAATGGATTGTTCCGTTGTTTAACAACATACTGATTATTCAGCGGATGAAACAACAAAATAAATGTTTGGTCAAAAACGTCATAAAATGGTTTTGATGGTTGTGGGTTTTTATTCGAGTTAAATTCAATATGTCATTTAACCTGACTAAGATTCATTGCATCATAATTATTTTAAGCATAAAAATAGTTGTTCACTTTTTATTGAGTATTTAATAAAATGTAAGTATTTTTATGATTGCCATTTCACATCCACCATCTTGGGTTTTTAATAAGACTTGTCGCAATGCATTTTATTTCTGAAATATAATTCATGCATACTTAAATTTGAAAGGCAGTTTATTTTGCTGTTTTTATTTTTGCACTGTAAAATTATTTTTCAAAGGTTTTTGAAGTATGTTTTTCAAGAGAATACTATTTCAGGTTTTCTGTTTAAAAATTTTGCGTACAATTGCCATTTCTTTTTAATTTATTGTAATATTTATCAGCTATTTGTAAGTGAAAATCGTTTCTATGCCAATTTCTTGTTCAGTAGGTGGCTCACTAGGTTTTGGAAAAGAGCTAGCGTTAGCATGCTGGATCATTCATGTGTGCTGGTGAGCTTTTAAACACTTCTACTTAGCTATGAGCAGCAAAATAACAAAAAGTGAAAGCTTGAACAGGGACGGTTTACATGTCTGCTTCATTTTCACTTGCTTATGTCCCTTATTAATCCCAAACTATACTACAGGTTAGACATCCCTCACAACTATGACACAAACTCTCATTTTTACTGCCCTTTAAGTTGCGGAAAACCTGTAGATATCTCTCTTGCCTTCGCATTGAAACGTTCACAGTCACATTCAGTCGCTTCATTCAGTCAGTTATCACAGCCGCATTAGCAGTGCGTGAAGAGGAAGGTGTTGGCTTGTGTTTTGGTGAGCTGCAGGCTGTCTGGATGCTTGAGAGGCAGGTTTAGGTGAAGTGCTGTTTGTGCAAGCAGTCCAGAAAGAGGAGTGATCAAAGAGAGCGAGAGAAGAGGACTGGTGCCTCTTTGGAGGTCAGCGATGCACAGTGGTCCTCCTCACACATCCTCAGGTGTTTACTTTGAGCGCTTCTTCTTTATTCTGGAAAAGAAAGAACAATCATATCATTAGAGATGAACAAGACAAGTTTTGGTGGATGTCAAAGCTGATTTTAAAGTATTTACCAGTTTCGAGGATGAAATGTCAGCCCGATCTCACGGCAATTTGTACATATTTCACGAGGTGGCTGATTCGTATGAATTTGTACGACCTCACTCGTATGATTCTTGACTCATATGATTTTTGCTAAATCATACGTATTTTATGAGTTGCACAATTCGTATGAATTTGTATGAATGTACAGCTAACCCCGCCCCTAAACCTACCCGTCATTGGCGTTTAGACAAATCGTACAAAAACATACAAGTGAGGTCGTACAAATTAGCCACCTCGTAAAATACGTTGGTCGTAAGATAGCGTTGGAAATGTGCAATTATAGTCTTTGAACATATCTGTGTGAACTTTTATGCATTTATCTTTTTCTTAACTATCTAGAACATCAACTTCTAGTGAACAATCTCTTGCAAGTACGTCAATTGAATTAAAAAAAAAAAATGTAACAATTGTCACATCGGTAGCAATAAATGACAAAATATCTATTTAGTTGTTACATATTTTCCATGAGAGATGTTTAGAGAGTCAGTAAACGATAGACTAGTGTTATTTTAGTATTATTTATATAGGATTATTTATAAATTTTTAATTCATATTTAATTAATTATTAATACATTTTTTAAGTAGGATTAATTTTTACATTTTCAGTTTTCATGTTTATTTTAGTTTGTTTTGCAATTATTTTTTTATATTTTTATTTCAATTTTAGTTTTAGTAATTTTAATACTATAACTTGAATTAGTTTTATTTCAGTTATTTTAGCTAGGCAACATTTTTCATAAGGTTTTTCACATGTTTTTTTTATTGCATCAGTCATTTTTGCTCAGTGGCACAATAGGAAGTCGATTATAGTGTTGTAAAACCTCTCTGCTCTGCCTGTTTCCTCAACATTAATCTACAATTAGTGTAATTAAAGAACAGGGGTTAAATGCTTCAGGCTCTGTGGTGGAGCCTAATTACCTACTTAGAATGGTCATATGATGTCATTTCAAGTTTTCCTTTCTCTTTGGAGTGCAACTTTAGGGATCTCATCTATGCACAAACAGCTTGTAACAAAGCCCTCCTAAAACTGCTCATTCATTCGTGTCTACGTGACGGTGTGGGAATATTTGCGTAATGCCGCCCAAATGTTCACGCAAAGAAAGAAGGCATGGTTTCAGTAACGTCTCTGTTACGTACGTAACCCTCGTTCCCTGATGGAGGGAACGGAGACGTTATGTCCCCATGCCACAATCTTGAACCATCGCTGGTTGACAGGGACACGTTCTCGGCTCCTCAGCGGAAAACCTGATGAGTGGATGCACCTGTCGCTCTTTTATACCCGTATGCACGTGGAGTGGCTCAGGTATGCAAAATCCACTAGCCAAATTTCATTGGCGTTTTCTCTTATCAGAGGCAGTCGGGGCTCTCAAGTAAATCCCCTAATGTCGTCACGACATAACTCGTAGTGACCGACAGATAGGGAACCACTGTTAGTGTTGATGCAGCCATGACAGGGAGATGCTGTGTGTTTCTATGCAAAAGCAGAAGCACTTTATTTGGCCTTCTGAAAGTAGATGCAATTAGGAATCATTGGCTAAGATTAGTTTACAACAGAACAGCACAACCCAAATGTTCGAATTTGTGCAAAGCATTTTATGGACGACAGTTTCGTGAACCTAGTAGAGTACAAGGCTGGCTATGAACGAAGGCTATTTCAAAAAAAAAAAAGGGTAAATTCTGACTTTGCTATGACAATCTGACGCTTCTGAATCAACGACTGTAAGTATGTTTTGTTATTAGTTCTAGTATTTGCTATTGACTCTTTAAGTTTTGCGCGTAACACGTCGTGAGTGTGTGTGTGTGAGGGGAACAGGGTCACATCACAGCGGAGTGTACAGCCCGTCAGAAATCGTCTTAACCGTGGCTTGTGTGCAAATACATACGAGCATCATCACTGTGTCTGTCACGCAACTCTGTTCCCCTTTCGGGCTTGAACTGATAAAACTAACTTGAAAGCTGAATCTCGCGATTATGGTAAGGGACGTTACATTTCCGACGCATGCTTGTGGTGTTCGACCAATCACAATGCACTGTCAATTGGCCAATCAGAGCAGACTGCACTTGTTGGAAGGAGGGGCTTTGTAGAAAACGACGCGTTTGAGAGAGGCAGAAACTACAATAATGTACAGTATTTGAATAATAATTGAACATTAAAGCATGTCAACATATTCTGTTACACCAGATACACAATATAATGATCTTTAAAATAGCATCATATGACCCTTTTAGGTAAACGTGTAATTTCTATAACCTTAAATTAGCCAATAACATTCCACATGCAGTTTAAATGTTAAGAACAACAACTTTTTTCTTTGTTTACATTACATTTTAATTTAACTTTTTTAAGTCTATAAGGATCAGGTCTGTATTTCATCCCATGATTCCTTAGAGAACTCCTGCTTTTTCCAGTGTAGAAAGAGTTTCTTCTTACTTGCTAATGGCATTCTTTAGATACTGCTGCAGCCATTTGGTCTTGGGGTTGATGCAGACCTCTCTGTTGTTCTTCAGCTTGGCACTGGTAATGAGAGAGAGAGAAGAAGGGATTTGTTTCGGACGAGAGCAAAAGAGATACTGTAGTTTTCTCCCTCGGTGTGTTTAATCAGATCATATCAGCTGTCCGTCATGGACTACATTTCAGCCCCTCTATTCTACTGTACTGGCAGGAGTCACTGCACTTCATCAGATATCAGGACTGAATTAGAGGAGGTTTGTAAGGACAGTGTTGTGCTGTCTGGAACTTTGGGATTTTTGATGATTCGGAAGATTCCGACTGGGATTCCCAGTACTGTACCTGTGCATATAGTTTGTCTAAGTAACTTTTTTTTTCTAATTAAATTAAATGGATACTGTGTCAGTACACTTAATGTTTAAATTACATTCAAGCTAACATTCAAATACTCATATTCTGACTCCCAATTCTGTAAAAAAAAAACAATATACAGCCAGGAAAATCCCCTCAAACGTTTCATTCACCCACACATGGAGAAAACCACGCAAATGACACCCAGACTTCGCACCTCGGTGCCAAAAGGTTGTGTTTGAGAGTTAGCAGCTCACATTGCCATTCAAATGGCTATTCGTATAGTTTACACCTCACACACACAGATCTCTCAATCTGTCTAGACAAATGGAGCCTGTCAGCGCAGATAAAAGATCCGCTTAACCTCAAATCTACACACCAATCCTCACAATCAACTTCCCCATCTGTAAGCTAAATAAAAGCGTAATGCTATCCCTGTTTGTTTTCCAGCAGGATGCCATCCATTGACTTTATCTATATTTGTTTGTTTGTTTGTGATTTGGGCTCTGGGTTAATCTAGCTAGTCTAAACGATCTTTTGAGCAAGCTTGGCGGTGGTCTGGGACCGAGCCAGCAGGTAGTAATTACCTCACAGCTAGCTAATGCTAACAACAAAATGAGTGATGTGTGTGTCTGTGGGGGGAAAGGGTTGGTGGCTGTCTTTCATCTGGGCCAATGAATCCGAAAGGATTTCTAAACAAGATGTGTGGAAGACGGCAGATTAAAGGTGATTTCCTCCGGCCAAAGTTTGTTCCCCAAATGACCCTCAGCTACATGCTAACCTCTGTAACCCCTATAACCTTGATCCCCCTGTAGCGCTTTGGCTTTTTGTTGCCCGACGGGGTACAAATGGTTCAGTTTAATACATTCCAGACCGCTGAAGTAATTCCAAATGCTGGTAAAATGAAAACGACAAGGTTGCCCGTAACACAAAGCTAATCATTTTGACCCTTAACAATTATTGTGTCGTGAAAACCTTGGCAACATCGCTCTCTCCTATTTTCTCATTTGGCTGTTTTTTGTGTGATTCTGTGAACAATAGAGTACATCACTTCATTCCCACACAGATTTGACTCCTTAAACTGGAAGTTTGTAACTTTAAGAGTTATTTCTGGCATTGTTTGGCAAAATGACGTTCATTGGTGTAACTTAATGTAGCCATGTACAGCATATAAAATACAGTTTAGCGATTGTGAGAGAGCTGGATCTGGAAAGGTGACTCACATGACTTGGAAAGGGCAGCTGGGTGTGTGGAGGAACTTAATCTCACGGATGCTCCTCTGCGGGACGGTGTTGAGAGTGGACCGGCACCAACATCTCTCCACCAAACTGATGGGTTTAGCTGGGATCAGATCGAAGCAAGAGAGTCAGTACAAGAGAAATGTGAAAAATGCATCTTATAGAGTTTAAGTTAACATTTGTAAAATAGTAAGTGCTAAATTAATATAGTAGCATTTGAAAGTTTGGGATCAGTAAGGGTTTTTGAAAGAAATTAATACTTTTATTCAGCAAGAATGCATTAAATTGATCAGAGGTGACAGTATAGACATTTATAATGTTACAATCATAAAAAAAGGATTCTAAAAAAAATTAAGTAGCTAAACTGTTTTCAACATCGATAATTATCAGAAATGTTTCTTGAGCAGTAAATCAGTATATTAGAATGATTTCTGAAGGATCTTGTGACACTGAAGACTTGAGTAATGATGCTGAAAATTCAGCTTTGCATCTCAGGAATAAATTACATTTTTAAAATATTTTAATATAGAAAGTAATTATTTTAAATTGCAATAATATTTCACATTATTACTGTTTTTACTGTATTTCTGATCAAATAAATGCAGCCTTGGTGTGCATAAGTGACTAATGTCAAAAACATTAAAAATATATTTAATGGTAGAGTATATTCTTCAAAATATACATATTAGAAAAATATGTTTGAATATTTAACACAATTCCATGCTTCTCTTCATATTATTTTAATTTATTCATGGAAATATAGTTGAAAACATTAAAACATAATCTGCACTTATTAAAAAAAAACAAAAAAACTGAATAAATCTTTTGTTTTCTAGTTTAAATTTGATTTGTTTCCTATGTAAAACATGGAATTACTCAATAGTTTATTGATTATTACAGTTTTTGTTAAACAGAGCTGTTTTCTATCTGATCTGAACCTTTAAAATCTCTTGACAGAACTTTTATATTGTGAACTTGGAAAGCCACAATGAAATCACAAATTTAATTTCCAACCTAAGCAATCCATAATTTAAGTTTATGCAATGTAATCATACAGTAACAACATAAATCACAGAACTTTCCCTCATTGTAAAAGCATCTGAAAGGTTCCAGTCACCTGTGTCCGTTAACAAGCCCTGATCATTAAAAAGAGATTAGTCTGCCATTCTAGTGGCTCTCGTCCATTCAGACAGGGGCCGGTCTGCCTTTCACTTGCCACATTTTTCATAAAGAGGGTCCTCGACAATAAATACGGCAGAAACACCCGTAATCACACTATGCCTCTCCAGGCACTTTGCTCCTGAATATGTGCATTAAATGAATCTGTTGAAGAACATTCTCTGAATGGTTTCACATCTCCCTGGTTTCCTTTGCGCTCCGCCGAAACTGACGCCGTTATGAGGGAAGTCAAACCCTGACATTCCCATAGATATTTTCCTACACTCTCTGTTCCCTTTGTCATGTTAAACACTGACCCATTAAGCCTTGACTAAACACCACGCCAAGTGAACAGCGCAGGAACTTTTTAGCTTACTATTCCCTAATTAGACACTAATTAAAAGAGCTTGCGGATAAGTAAACAGTGCTAGGTTTTTCACAGCATAATCAACAAAGCCAGACCCACCAAGTTCAGCTGGTTAAACATTTCTCTGAAAGCCTAAATCAGACCCACTAACATGTAAAGACATGTACATCAGGTATTAAGACACATATGCAAATTTATGCAGGGCGCTTACGAGCTGCAAGGTGATATTAATTGAACCCCTTAATGATCGTTAACACTGTAATGATCATTAACTGAAAATATTCGCTATTCTGTAAAACGTAGTTGATTTAATTATACAATAGATTTGCAATTTAAAACTCAAGAAGTAAATCAATTGTTCAATTTGTTACTTGCCTTTTTTGTAATTATGTGTGAAATTTACTCGCAATTTCTAAATGTTATAGTTTCAAAGTAAATAGTTTTAGTGGACTTCCAATCAATAATAAAGCAATGATTGTTTTGTTTTTTGTTTTTTTGTTTTATGTTTTGTAAGGCAAATTGGTCTGATCCATCTAGTAATTTATAAGTGTATTCATGTGCTAAAAATAAACATTTTATGTTATGCTGAATAATACATTTATATTAATTATAATACATTTAATTTATTATAAACTATTATAATTTTGAATGAATTTGAATTTTTATATTTTCTGTTTCCATTTTAATTTGATTTAAAATTTTAGTAATTTTAGTAAAAATTTGCATTGGTTTATTATTATTATTATTATTAAAAAAGTTTATATAGTCTTTATTAGTCTTTATTTCAGTTTTACGTTTATTTTAGTGCATCAAGTTGAACTAAATGAAAGTGAGAAATGTTTCTTTGACAACCAGCTGAAAAGATACAAAGATACAAAGATTTTTACATTGCATTTTGATTTTAAAATTTAAGAAGACTTTATGGTTTTAGGTTCAGTTAATTGCCATAACCCTGAATGATGCATCATTATCCATCTTGCAAATATTATTTAGTTATTTAACTTTCAACTCAACTCTTCAAAGCATCATGTGAAAACTGAAACATTGTAAATCTGTAAATGTTAGCCATAACCCACTTACCTTCAGTCTCTGAGCTCCATATGGCGACCGTCAGCAGGGCCACCAACGCTAGGACTTTGCTATCCATGCCAAGTGTGTAGCTTTTGTCCGTCACAGCTAGCTTCCAGAGCTCAGTGTGGCGTCTCAGCTCTCGCCGAAGTGTTAAGACTGAGGACCATAGGGAAACACTCCCCTCTCTCTCAGGAGGAGGGGGAGGAGGAGGGAGTGGGGCCGGACCCTCTTCTCCGACAGACTGTGTCTTCAGTGAAGTTCCTCAAATGTTCTGGCAGAGATTCAGCGGTGACAGGCTGACTCAGACTCTTGTCTTCCTCTGCATCATTTTCTCACAGGAATGGAGAAAATTGAGCTCCTGCTGTTATCTCAGTATTGTTGTTTCTCAATGGTTTGATTTGGTATTGTTTGTTTCATGTCATGTTTTTCTGGAGCTTGACTTTCACTTAACTGGCGCTGCTGTATTTCCTGACCAGCCGTGTATCAGTGTGTTTGAATTGTATACTGCACACTACCAGGTGAAAGTTTGAACACTTTATTGAATGTTTTTTTGTGATTTTTATGAACTGAAGCTTATGCTTAAATGACTTTTGTTGGCATACATAATTAAAAAATATGTAGGAAAAGCTGCCAAACACATGTCCAGCACACACGTGAACGCCTTCAATATTAGAAGATGCATTTATAAGTTGCTTTGGATTAAAGTGTCTGCTAAATGAGTAAATATGTATTAAATAATTCACATTTTAAATAAAAGCACATTATTTAAAAAATATTATTACTAATATTAACATTTAATATATGAAACTAGCTAATTTTATACAGTGGTGGCCAAAATTATTAGAACACCTGACAGATCTGAAACTTTTTTTGCCTCCAAAACATGATTTCAGTTCATAATGTTCATGAAACATGCAGATGGTTGCTCTGAGCACAACAAATATCAGATGAAGTGAGTCGTACAGTTTTTTTTTTCGTCCACTTTTAACTTTAATATTTGGTATGTTCACTCTTTGCAGCAATTACAGCAGCACATCTCTCTGGCATAGTGTCAATATATTTCCTGAGAACTTAAACACTAATGTTATCCCATGCCTTCTGAAACTCAAGCCAAAGGCTTTCCTTTGAATGTACAATAGATCTGTCCAGATTATTTTATAAATCGCCCCAAATTTGCTCGATGGGGTTGAGGTCTGGACTTTGAGGGGGCAGTCCATCATTTTCAATGCTCCAGTTGCAGATAGTTCCATCAATAGTTTGTTTAATGTGTATTGTAATGGCCAATTCAACAAAAAAACAACTGAAACCTCTTAAATATGCCAAGTGTTCTAACAATTTTGGCCACCACTGTATATATGTAATTAGTTAATTTAAGACAGCTGTCATGCTACCAAAATAAAAAGCTACCAACCCCCCCCCCCCACTTCATTAAAGTATCATTAAAATGCATGTCTATTATGCATATGCTAAGTTTTCTAAAGTCATATGATACCTTTGTGTATCAAAATTGTATTGATTTTGCTCTATTACACCTCTTAAATTTCATTCGCATTTGTGTGCATTCAAATATGGCACGTCGAGACGTGTCAAGCCAGGTCTGACATATGGTATCACTATCATGAAACCTATCATGACGCGTCTGAATTGATTGATTTAGTAAAATAGTTGTTGTCCAATCTGCAACAATGCAAAGACAAACAATGTCACAGACCAAGGCATGTGAGTGTCCATAAAACAGCGGCTGCTGAAGTACCTTTCAAAGAGAGTCAGTGGAGGCACTGTGTTACACTTTTAACAGGCTGCATTCAGAGCCTCACACTGAGAGACTCGGCAGCACCAAGTCCCCTTAACAGCCCGTAAACTTTAGAGGGTGTTGATAGTTATCAAGCAGCCGGCCGAGGTGCAAACAACGTGCATGTGAAACAAACTAGTATACAATCTTAACATTAATTGATGTCACAGAGAGTCTGTTATGTTTCAGTGGCACTTCAATCGCCTCACAATTTGTAATATTTAGTCACAGGAGTGACGTTTGGCACGTACAACAAACAATATCTCAGGTGGAGAAACAATCAACCCCGTTAAACAACAGAAGTATTTTGTTGTTTAAATGTCTACTAAGAGTACTTTACTGATCCCTTTTGATCTGAGATCAAACGTTTAGATTTTAAGCTTTTAAGTGATCAGAATTTTCTAATGTTGTTGTTGTTTTTTCTGGCTTTGAGGCGTCCGGTGATATTTGTAAACCTTTGTGTTAATGTTCACATTGTTGATCTCAACCCTTGGCCTTTTCAAAGTGCAAGTGAGCAGGAGGATGTTGAAAAGATTACTAAACATCACTACTGACCAAAGCGACAACTCGGCAACTTGTATCACTTTAGAGGGCAGAGGGCATGTTTCACATCCTCAGGTTTCGTGTTTCAGAGAAACGTTTTCCTTCACTTTGTTCTCACAGAGAGCTGACGGACAACTGAAGACGAATGCGTGACGCAGGACGGGGAATAAATCACTTTATGTTTTTGTTTATTTACATCTCACTGCATCTATTAAGCAGAAAATTAGTCTAGGGGGAGTGGGGTGAGTTGTGCCACTTTTCACTTGTGCCTTCTAGGCAAGGGGAAATGAGAGAACATGGGTTTATGCATGAACAATTTGCATAAACGAGTCAACAATTTAGTAATGCACAATGCCGTTACAGTTGTATTTTAAAACATACTATTCATTTTTACATATGCTATCCAGGGGGGAAAAAGGTTTAATTTTCAATACATTTTCTGAAAAAAAAACAATTCTACATTTTTTAATAGTATTTGTTATAGAAATATTATTTGTAGTAATGTTTAATGCATTACCCAAAGCTACTATTTTAGTAAAAATGTTATATGAATAATATGGCTAATCTTAGCCATAATAATTTATATCATTTTATTAACTGGACGTTAAAATATTTCCAGTAGATTATGTAACACAAACATTATAAAATGATAAAAATTGAGAAGTTGTGGTATCATATAAAAATTTAATCTGAATAAAATAAAAAATGTATGTATTTTAAAGAATATATATATATGTATTTTAAAAATACATTTAAATTTTTGGTTTATTATATTATATTTACTTTGTAATATGCTGTATTATATTTATTTTTTATTATTATAATATTACTGTATTTAATTTACCAAAATATAATACATAATTTGCATGTTAATAATTTATATGGTTTTATTTATTGGAAGTTAAAATATTTCTAAGAAATTATATAATATAAAAATGATAAAATAAAAAAATAAAATAATAATCATAAAATTCTAATATAAAATAAATGTATTTTTGAAATATAAAGTACATTTAAAATACATTTATGATTTATAAAAAATATTAATTGAATATATTAAATATGTACAGTATGTCCTTTAACAAATAAACCAGACAACAATTTTGTTAAATATAGCTGGCTGTATATAATTGTTTATGATTACATGATAAAATATTGCGTTTGAAATTGCTTTTGATTTTTCCTTTACATTAGTGGAGTTATAGTAGGTTTCCATCTCTCATTCGTGTAGGTGGTTTCTTTAATTTCCATTCAGTACAAACTTTAATGAATGTGATGATGGACTATTGTTGATCCAACAGTTCAGGGAGATTATTTACATCCATTCGTGATTTCAGTTAATACAAATATACTGAACATTCAACCCTTACAAAAAAGGGAAGCAGTCAAAGAAACACAAACCCATGAAAAAATATACATTTACCATGAGCCATTCTCAAACTTCAAGTTATCAGAATGAGTGTACATTCATCGATAGGCATCTAGAAGCAGGTGTGTCGTAGCACTCAATCCTAACAAAACAAACGCTGGCCTCAAAGACTCTCTCCATACCCACGCACAGTTTATTACGCTCAAACTGAGAAGCTGAGATGCGTGTAAGGAATCAGAGGACAACTTTTTGTCGCCTTTGAAAAGAGGAAAGACATAAAGGGATGAAAGGCTTCCCTCTGCTGGTCTCTGTGGCCGCAAAGCAAATAAAAACATAATCACTCTCTATCAGACTCGCTCAACCATTCAGTCTTTTTTGGGGGAAACGTGAGGTAATGCAGTTAATGGAAACAAACACTACTGAAATAATGACGCAAAATGTTTATAGAATGATATTGTTGTGTATAGATTTATAGTACAGAAAATTGTGTGTTGTTTATATTAAAATTATGTTACAATAAATGTGGACTGAAGCTTTGAGGCTACCAACAAGTGGTGCATACGATTATTGCTCTATATTATAATTTGAATGAAGACCAATGACCTAAAATTTATGTTCCTATTCACTAAAAAGCTTGACATCCAAGTTGGATCTTTCCAGTGGACCACTTGGAGTTCATTCAAAAAGGAAAACCAAATCTGTTTGACTTTCTTCTTGTGGAACAGAAAAGAAGATATTTTGAAAAATGTCTCTTTTTTTTGTCCATACAATGAAAGTCAGTTTTGGACCCCTTTTACTTTCATATTACAATAAATTTAGATTGAAGCGTTGAAGCTCCAAGAATGACACAAAAGCACCATAAAGGTACCAAAAAAGTGGTGCATACGGCTAACATCTAAATCTAAATTTACTGTTTTAATTCAAGTTAAAATATTATTTAGTACGACTGAATCAACCACATTACACTCAGTTACAAAAGTATAGTTAAGTGTCAAATCAGACAAAAAAATCACCTCAAGGAACATTTTCACTCTTTACTGTTTGCTACGGATTGGTTTTGCTCTAAAAACAAGGCAAGGATATGAAATATCGAAAGTGAATGTGAAAAAGAACTCAACTGCATATTTTAAAGAAATGGTTTCCAGCGTTTTAAGTACATATCAGATGCAGAGCAGATAAGGGAAAGTCCATCCTGTGTAAACAGTGAATGCTGGGGGGTCTCGTGTTGGGGGTAGTTATCAGTTTAACACTTCTCCTGAAGTCTCAGCTGGTTCCAGTCAAGTCTGTATGAGAGACCCCCTATAGACTAGGTCTAATCGATTCTCCCAGACCAGGTTTACATGGAGCAGCTCTGAACAAAGAGAGATCACTTTTGTCTAAGTTCAGTCTGCTTTTTCGCTTCTTTATTACTCCTTTGAGTAACAGATGTGTGCAAGCCAAAGGAAAATGTGTTAAGATTTATAGGTGGAATTTATTTTGTGTTTTAATGCTTAATGGGCCACATATCTTAAAGGGATAGTTCACCCAAAAATGAAAACCAAATTGGTGCGACTTTCCTCATGTGGAACACAAAAGATGATATTTTGAAAAATTTCTCTTTTTTTTTTTTGTCCATACAATGAAAGTCAGTTTTGGACCCCATTCAGTTTCATTATATGGACAAAAATGACTTCACTAGTATTTATTATTTTCTTTAAATATTTTCTTTTGTGTTCTTCTTTTCCATCCAATTACAATAAATGTGGACTGAAGCTTTGAAGCTCCAAAAATCACTCAAAAGCACCGTAATAATACCTAAAAGTAGTGCATACAGCTATTGCTCTATATTATAAGTCTAATGAAGAAAAAATATAGCTTAGGTTCTTATTCATTAAAAATCTGGATATCTACATTGGAGCTCTTCAGTGAATCGCTTGATTAACTCAATTATTTGTATTTGATATCAGATTCATGAATGAATCATTCAATACCAATTCAAACAATTCGAGTCAGGTTAAAAAAAAAAGGTAATTTGGCCATGTTTAAAACATTCTGAATGCTTTATTTCTGTTCGATTTCCCCTGTGCTATTTTCTCTGCAATTTTCTCTTTCTTTGAAACTGTGCTTGTGAGAGGAAAAAAAGGTCCTTTAAGTGATGGCGAGACGCTTACTTTGCGGCATTGTGTGTCGGATTCTGGCAGCCCCCCAGTATGCATTTTCTCCTTCTTTCAATAAAACAAAAGACGTAAACGCTCTGCCCCAGAAACTCCCACACCACACTTCCATTCTGCAGACGGCAGATATTTGTCAAGTGCATATTTTGAATTTTGCCCCATCTCCATGGACCCTGATGTCGGGGCAGAGAGGGCTCATTGTTTGCTTGTTTGAGGCTGTATGGCTGAAACGCATTAGGGTCAAGGTTTAGTCTGGATAGCATGTCCTCCTGTTGGCCCCTGCTGGTAGATGTCATGTAACAACTGGGTCGAAAAAGGTCTTTATCTATCGACTGTCATTTAAAATGAGCTGCGTGTTCAGGATGGAATGGGAATGCTACTGAATAGCTTTCTCCAGGTATTATTGAACCAAGTAGAACAAGATTGAAGAATAAAGGTCTTGATCTTCCAAATCTGAGCCAATGAAGGAACATAAATCATCTTATGTGACAAAGAGGTGACATTAAATACACTGATTATGGGCCATCAGTGAGAATGAAGGGATTTGAGGAAGTAATTTGGGGAATTTTGTGCTGAGATTCCCTATTGACTGACAGTCGGTAAAGATTGTGGCATGCCGAGACGGGGCGCATAACATCAGGTTTAGTTCCCCAGCAGGGCGAGCATACGTCTCGGCTCATGTTTTGCTTGTTGTTGGTGGAAGCATAGCAACCAGTGTATAAAGTCAGTTTTAATTGACAGTACATTTCTAATGCTGAGTAGGAGTTAAGAAAGTCAAGACAACTCTATTTTTGTAACTGACAAGCATGAAGCAAATGTGCATTAACAGAGTACAGCAGATACAGCATATTGTACATTTATTGCCAAGAAGTCAACACATTTACAAAGAAGTTGTGTAGTATAATATTTTTAATAACAATAATAATGGGACAGATATTTGTATTCTGTTCTATTCTATTCTAGTTTATATTAATCCTAAATTTCCTAAATCATAAAAAAAGTCTACTTTTTTGGGGGGTTGGGGATCAATTCTATTCAATTCTATTATTTATAAATGTATTAGTGAAGAAATACTAATATAGTATAATATGAAATATAATACAATAATCCTAAATTTCCTAAATAATAAAAATAAAAAGTCAACTGATTGGGGGGGGGGGGGGTAAATTCTATTCAATTCTAATATTTATAAATGTATTACCAAAAAATGTAATTGATTTATGATATGATATAATTCTCTGTTTTATTTCTAAATGACCAAAAATGTCAGCAAATATATGAAAAAATGCTAATAATAATATATATTTTGATAAATAAAACATAATTCTACATTTTCATAAAAAATGATAAAAAGTCATCAATTTGGGGGAAAAACATGTTCTATTCTATTCTATTCTATTCATTATTTGTAAATGTATTACCAATATTTAGAGAATTATTATTTAGAAGAATTATTATATTATATTATATTATATTTTTGAATATATATTTATATATTTAAATCTATTCATTTCGTTGTATTATATTGCATTATAATGATTGTTGTTCACACAGTTAGGGTAATATTGGGTCCATAATCTTCCTATTAAACTTATTTGTGGTGAGGACTCACGCACCTCTGAGCTAAAGTGCTTTGTCTGTCCTCTCTTCGTCAAGCAAAGACAAATGAGGCTCATTACAGAGCATTACATTTCCCTCTTAGCGCTGAAATGGAGGACAGACACATTAAAAGCACATTTCTGTGATATAATCAGGGAGGAGGAACTTCCTCCTGCATAGCCAAGAATTGGAAGCAAATGCTGCATGTTCATTAGAGCAGAACTCTGCTCTGAACGCAATCACCACTGCTCTCATCTCCTCCGCATGCAGTGACAAGTGGTCTATATGCCGTTTCAGTCATTTAACCCTTAGCGGCATTACATGTGTAATTATGGACGATGATTGCATGAGATTTGGATGAAAAAGATGTTTAAGGTGTTCATTTAGTTTGAACTGACAATTTGACGCCATTTAAGGGTGCCTCACTGTTCTGTCAAGCCAAAATTGTCAAAAATGCTTTTGACTGAGACTTCAAACCTGCAATTTACTTCTTCAAAGTTGAGTCTTTAAAACAAATTGCAGAAAAAATGCACTGTATGCTTGTTGTAATATTTGTGGCATTTGTTAAATTAGGAAAACTTTTTTTTTGGTCATGCTGTTTTCTTCAAAGCTTGGCAACTGTTTTGTATTTTGAACATTGGTCTGCAGTGATGCATTCAGACACTATTTGGGCTGTTATAGAGGTGAATGCAGTTGTTCAAGTCTAAAATTGAGCTGTATGTTGTGTTTTGAGTTGGAATATAACATCCGAAGAAGAGACTGTACAGGCATAAATAAATGAAAAATGTTGACGAATGATGCTGTCAAATGACTCTAGTTGAGTTTAGATGTAATCATTCAGTTTCTGCCTAGAGTTATTTTTCTATGTTGAACACGTTTACTTTTGTGATTCCTGGGCCTGTTGGTAATTTAACTGATGCTGGCTGCTTCTCAAATCCCTGGCGGCCATTTTGAAATGTAATGGGCACCTATAAGCACCGTTAAAGTGTCAGCCTCTTAACACCCACTGTTTCTGAGAATACACTGAAAACATGATCCACTCTCGATCCAACAGCTGGATAACAAGACGAGTGATTTACGTCTGATTGAGGCTGCTTTAAAGATGGATGCCAGATGGTAAATGCAACTGTAAAACTCTCACTTTCTGTCTACTCAAGGTAAAGACTCCCATCATAAATGTAAAGTATTTTACATCTTATACATTTTTAGTATTTTTTAAGTATTGTTTTAGATTCTAACTACTCTTTTTATGAACAACTGTAAATTATAAGTAACGTTTATCTTTCCCTCAACACTGTTCCAAACAGATGTTCACTAGCCGATTCAGATAAAGACTTTTTGTTCTGACCGATTGTGTTCTCATTAGGAAAGGCAAGTCATGCCAGCAAATTTCGGAGGATACTGTTTTTTAAACAAGCTATTGTACTTCCAAATCTCCCACACTTCTTTTGTCCCTGTCTGTAGACACGCGGTATCTCTGAGGTATTGTCAAATGTGTCTCCTGTGAGGCTGTTTTTGCTAATTTGACTGAACATTTTATTCGTCATTGTTTGCATGCATTCCTCTAATCTGTTCGTTTGCATTTTCCTGCATGTCTTGGACACGGTTTGATGAACAAGCGCTGGTGAGGGCTTTTTCCTCCAGTAGAAGAGGTGAGGCCATTAGGAGATGAGTCCAGGCTGTTGGTGCTGGGACTTTTTTTTGAAGTGGGAGAAGGTCATTTGGCCGAACCATTGTCCGGCAACGTCATCTGCGACCCCACATCCCAGGCCTCAGGGTCGGACTTCAGGGCTCGTGCTCCTCTGAATGCAGGAGCAGATGGTGAAGTGGCTGCTTCGTTGGAAACCAACAAAGCAAACCAACAAGAGAAACACAAGAGGCTCACCAGGACATACCACCATAGTTCCTTTCTGTGCTTTTAAATTACGTCAGTGTAAATACTTGACACATTCTTGCTCTTAAAGTATTATTTAACCCAAAAATGAAAATGATGTAATCCTTTATGTTATCACCCTCATTACTTGAAGTGTTGTAGTATAATGTATGAGTCATATAGACCACTTTTATGGTACTTTTGTATTGTTTATGAATCTTGAAATCTTCAGTAACCATATGAATTAATTGCATGGAAAAGCTAGTGCAATTCTTAAAAAAACAAAACCTTTTGTGTCCCAAAGAAGAAATAAAGTCATAAAGGGTTAGAACGATATGGGTGACTAAATATTAATATATTACAATTGCTCTAATTATACCAATAAAAATCACAAATTATCTTATTTTATCACATGCATCATGTGAAAAATCTTTGGGAAATGGGACACTGGAGAAAGTTATTTTCCTTACTAAATTTCTTACTCAGCTACTTACATCCCATTTGATGAGCCTCTGGTTCACATTTGCTGTCCCTAAAGGAGATGTAGAGGTTTGCATGCTTGAACTCTCTGTGAGGTAAACTACCATCCCATCCAAGCAAAGATTCCTCTCTCATTGATTTTTCTCTGAATACGGTAAACAAGAGTTATGCATCCTTAGAGTATTGGTCTATTTTCACAAGCTATTTCTGCTGAAAATGGGCATTCGAAAGTTTGGAATTTTTTTTTTAGGCATGTAGTCCACCATGGTAGATGATTTGGCGCTAATTCAAACAAGGATGCTCATTGGTCTTGTGTGTAATCAACTGATGCAGTAATAATTCTCAACCCTTCCCCTGCATCTAAAAACAAACTTGCTCATTTTTCCTTCTATCCAAGGTCAGATTAGAACTCCTCAATCCCTGGAGTGTGTAACTATGACAAAGATAAAGTTAGCCTTAAAATAGCTGCTAATGGTGACCTTGGCTATGCCCATCAGGTTAATGTTTCCATGATATGTTACTTTGGCAATGCTTTGCTCACAAGAGAGCTGCCTAGAGATTCTTCATTTCTCATACTTGCCACATCCTGTTTATCATGCTGAGATCTTTTGCCATAGATTAATTTTCTTTAGTGATCTTACTCAGTTGGGCCTAGAACTGTAGGGTGTGGACTTGCAGTTTCTTGGCCTTCTCTAAAGCATATTCACGGTTCAGAGAGATGCTTGACATACCCTCTATGTATTTTTTGCAAAGTCCACACTTTTGCATACTTCAGGGGTGTCCAGTCCTGTTCTTGGAGGGCCTCCTTCTAGGAGAATTTAGTTCAGCCCTAATTAAACATATCTGAACCAGCTAATAAAAGTCTTCAAGATCACTAGAAATGTCTAGGTGGGTCTGTTGGAGCTCAACTCTGCAGGAAAGTGACCCTCCAAGAGCAGGATTGGACACCCCGGCATTACATCACCAAAGTGTCAAGAAGAATACTACAAATTAAGCATTTGGAATAGGGTCAACATGATGTTGACCTTTTCCCAAATTAAGCATTAAATGTGAATTTTCGTACACATGGCCTTTCTTGTGTATCTGTGAAGTCCATGAGACTGTAAGGAGCCCCATTTGTCATTTGATGATTCAAAAGTGTGCTTTCAGTTGCCCAAAAGCACTCTAATGAAGCCCAAACTGCTGCGCAACTCACATTGGTCTTCTACCCAGCAGTCCATGCGACAATATGTCACCAAAGCGTGGACATGGTAGGATGATTCAGGGCGCCGAAGGTCTTGGATACGGGTGAGCAGGTCTAAGCCTGAGGTGAATTCTCCATTTGTTTTGTGTCTTTGCCTGAATCAACAGTATGCGGGTGGGTTAGCCATCTGCTGACAGATAAACTCAACGGCGTGGAGAAAGGGTGACAGAGGCCAGAGTGCAGGGGTAGATTGACCACTGACCCCAACCCCCTGTCTCTCTCAACCCTGACTTTCATCACGAAATGTCCTTCCAACCCTCCCCGACCCACTGTCTCACGACAAGTGCCATTAAACCTGCAGGAATGCTCCTACTGAGAAGACAACAGGGAATAAAACTGAAGAAAGGACAGGGGGAGGAGAAGTGGGAACGACACAGTTCAAAACAGTTAGCTGCTTTGTTGCTCGTAGTCAGTGGCGCCGCTAGGGATTCTGGGCCCATTGCACAGATTTTTTATGGGGCTCCCTCAATATTATGTTCAGTGGAGGGGTGGGGGTTGGCGATCTTAGTCGGGCACCCGAAGCAACATCAATTGAGCATAGTTCTAGAAACAGCATGGTGGTTCCTAGAGAAGCAATTTCTCCCTCGGCCGTTTTCCTGGTTGCATTCGCATCAGCAGCAGCAGCAGAAACTCTGAAGCAGCTGACAGCGACGTCTTTATTTGCGGTATTTACAACGTCAACAAATGGTGAATGGAGGATGCTGTGATTGGAGTTGTTTTTGTTGTGTGTTGTGGGTTTTGTGATAACGGAGATGGAATAGAAACGCACAATTTACACGACTGAAAGAGCATGAAAATCTGACTAAATCTCCAATGACAGTGGTTCTCAACTCCAATCCGCGGGACCCACTGCTCTGCACAATTTGTATGTCTCTTATCTGACACACTCAGTTTAGTTAATTGATCTCTCCCATAATGAGCTGATGATCTGACTCAGGTGCGTTAAATAAGGGAGATATTTCAAAATGTGCAGAGCAGTGTGTCCCGAGGACTGGAGTTGAGAACCACTGTTCTATGACAACTTGCAGTGTTACAGATCATTGAAGCTGAGAAAACAACACAACGATGCAGACAACAGGTAAATGTCGTTATCGTTGTTTTCCGTGTTTGTGGAGTAAATATTTTTACACAGCTTTTTTAAAATGCTGGGTAACTGGTGTTTTGTATGCGTTTGGCCAAACGCATACACTTACGGCACTGGTAGTTCCTATAGAACTGTTTTAGAAGCTAATTTAGTTCCCTCAAATGGAGTTCCTAGAACTAAATACGTTCCTAGTTCCTGCGGTGTGAACACGCCAAAATACGGGACCTTCTGCCAGTAGTTCTAGGAACTATGAAAAGGTTCCTCCGGTGTGAAAACCCCTATTGTGGGCTCCTCTCAATGTCTGGGCCCTATGCTCTCTGTCCCCCTTTCCCCAGGTTTTGACGCTTCTGCTTGTAGTTGCTAAGACCAAGGTCCCATGCTAAATCCCACCCTTGCTGTCCAGCTCGAACTCCACACTTAAGTGGCATTATGTCATATAGACTATCAGGGTAGTAGTATAGAATTGTCATCAGTTTGGACTTGGTAACAGTAACTAACGACAGACCATAGCAAATACATGGGGTTAATCTTGAGCACCCTTCTGAATCATAATATGACAAATGAGACCCTACAGATTGCGGACCTCAACAAGCTATGGTCCACATGAAGCACAGCATTTGGGATAAAGTTCATAGATCCCTACAAGATTAACCAAGGTGTTTTAGCATCTCTAATAAACTCGAACAAGACAGGTTCACTTCATTCCCACCAACTGCTAGTAGATCAACAGCTTTAGCCACTTAATTGCTGTAAATGTCCAATTGGAAACCCTGTCCACCTAACAGAAGCTTGTATTAACTGTATTTTCCAGCCTAATTGGGCCATTTGAGAAAATGCAATGGAGGAATCGGGCCCAAGACTGAACGAACAACTGACAGGAGGCTTTCAGCAGATGAAATAACAAGGTGATCCTGATCAATATGAGGAAAAAGCGGGAAAAAAGAGAGAGATGGCTCCCAGACCACCATGCTCTCTCCCAAAGCCTTTGTAAACTCTTCACAGCAGCTGCCTTCGAGATGGAGTGGCTTTTGTGCTCAGGTAAATGTTTGTTTCTTGTCACACCAACAAACACATTTGAGGGATTGTGGTTTGCCTTAACACTACCCTGACCCCTGTCAAGATGGCTTTAACTGCCAACTCAGAATGAAGGGTCTCATAGCTATTGTGTGGGATTTGTTAAAGAAGAACTCCTAGAGATCTTACTCTGCTGTTTAAATGTTTTAAGCACATTCAAGAAGCACTTACAGAGAGCAAACAACCACAACAGGGGGTCATGGGGTCACTTAGAAGTTTGTTGTTTTGGGTGATAAATGGATCATAATTTAGCAAATGTTTTTGCAGGGGATATAAAATACCTCAAGGCAACACGGCCTGCATATAGATGCAATCAGACGCTCAGTTAAACTAGCAGGGAATAAACACTCCAAACTCATCTGGAGCTCAGATAACACATCATCCTAATGACTTCCTCCCAGACACATTTTACTGCCCCGAACAAGAAAAATACTCTCAGGTAGTTGGGTGAGGGTGTGTTGGTACAGCAGTCCTGGTGTGGTGACTGAAATATAGGCTCTTGTTCACGCGCACACACACATTCCTCCACCTGGTCTCCCTGCTGTTTATTTACTCTCTCTCTTAACGAGTTTTGTGATTCATAACCTACCGCTAATGATCGTTTTGGGGGGCAAATATTTACATATGAGACTACCGCAAAAACCATAATCGGTGCGTTAGAAGAAAATGAACTTGTGCCAAACGTGTGCGCAAGGTAAAGTGCAGGAAGTTTAGCTACTTGAATGTGTGTGTTCTCAACATGTAAAAAAAAATTGGACTGTTTTGCTAATGTTTTAAAATATGGCTGCTAAAAGGTCTTGTTTTTAAACTAAGGTTCAGAATATGTACATTTGCTCTTTTTAAGATGTTTAATAGATTGTTTAATAGATGTTTATACACAAATATAATTGTTAAAGTTTCAGATGTTAGCACTTTGCTAACATGCTAATAACAATTGGTGATTAGCTGGTTTTCTAGCCTCTTTAAGCTGGTTTGGCTGGTCTGGTTTGACGGTTTTAGAGAGATTTTAAGGACCTATAAGCTCGGAAAGCAGCCAAACCAGCTAAAACTTTTTAATTTATAAATTTTTTTTTTACCAGTGAACTTTTGTTTTTGATGCTAATGTTTTATTTAGGTATAAAATTACAAATAGAGTGAAAGATAGATTGCAAGACACAGATAACAGAAGATAATAGTTAATGTTCTAGAGTTTTTATTTTTTAAACCTGGTCACTATCGACTCTTGGTTTGTTTTTCCTCTTGCATTTAACAATCCCATTTTGTTTTTATATAGAAAAATATTTGTTCAATGTATACTACACATTCCTAATGGACGTTACTCTGGGTATTCTGAGGAAAATATTGGCTGGAACGTGGCTGATGTTGACACTGTATGAATGAAAATTTTTAGAGTTTGCTGATCCTAGAGGGACATCTTTAGTTATCTTTACTACAGAATCAATAATAAACAGTCATGTACCATAACAATGGACAGAGAGCTGCTATCAGACGGAGGTTTATCTCAGATCTCTGCTTTCTATCATGGCGCCAACAATCTGCCATCTACACAGAATGTCAGTTTTCTGTTGAGACATGGATGATTTGATTTTTCAGGCCAGAGATTTTTTTTTATGTGTGAAAGGAGAGGTTTGTCTATGTTTTACACACACACATTATCTAATCATTAAGAAGAGTTACTTTAACACTCTGCTGTGTCTCAGCAGGCATCCTTTTATCGTAATGTCATTATCAGATGTAAATAAGAGTTTCGTTCCCCCAAAACTGATTTTTGTATGATGGAAAATTCTCATAAACTATCATTGAAACCGTGCACTACATGTTTCTAAGGATCAGAATGTTATAGAAATTTGAGGATGGACTACTGCCTACCAACACTTTAGAAACCAAACATTTGTTGAAGCTAGTTTAATTAATATCTAGTTTTCTGCTACAAATGTATTATGAAGTCATGGCCCTATAAAACATTTATGGTTGTTCTTGTTGAATATGTGGAAACAAATGTGTCCGTCTGTTAAAACATGTAGATTTTAGTTTTAAAAATGATTTTTTTCTAATCAGTGAAACAGTTAGCTGTTACATGTTCACATCTGCGATTACTGCCAAGGTTGTGACATATGAACAGCTGCCAGATGCATGCGTCAAACCACTCACAAACAGCAGCCAAATTCAGTAAAACTGGCCCGCAATCTGTATTACTTGACTTTGATGAATCATCTTCAATTTCCTGCATCTGGAAATGTAAATGCTCTCCTGTGCCATAAAGTAGAGCTGAAGTCAAGACCAGACCGAGACTAGATACATCAAGAGCCAGATCCAGACCTGGACCGGTGGGTCCAAAAAACAGGTTTGCATTTTAATGAAATGAAATGGAAAAAAGGCTCAAATCATGTTAATTGCAGATGTGAACTTGTAACCTCTAAATGTTTCACTGAGTAGAGAAAATCCATTGTTTAGGGGGTAAAATCTAAATGTTTAAACAGATCATAATTGTTTCCACACAATTACAACCAGAAAAGCTAAATTAAAACTACATTTATACCGCAAAATATAAATAACTTTAAAAAACATAAATTTTCCAACAAGATTAACCCAGCTAATAAAAATATACTTGTGTAATATACAAATATACTAATGTAAGCTGTATCTCAGTATCACTTTTCTAACGTTTTCATAACTTTATGAACTTTATGTCCAAAATTATACTGTGCACGCTGCTCAAATGTGGAGACGACAATGCAGTGGAGGCGATATTGCAGTTATGTTGCCCAGAAGTCATTAAATCAAGTATTACCAATGTTGAAAGTTTCTTAGTTATAACCTTAGGAGGCCGTGCTGGTGACACTGTAAGTTGGTAATATAATGGTAATGAAATTGTGGTTGAGTTTGCCAGTAAGTCATGAAATTGCTAAAGTATTACGAATATAGTACGTAACTGGCATGTTCTTGGTTATCTTATAATAATTACAGTTCATACGGCGTTGTGAGTTTAATTTGATGGTAATGCAATTACAAACATGCAACGTCCTATTTACGTTGTCAGTTATTAAGTCATGAAATTACCAAAAAGTACCAATAAATTACATAACTGGTACATCGTGTGCTAGCCTCGTTTGAGCATTAAACACTGATTTCATTCAAAAAGTTCCTTGGAGTAAACAGACATAGTCTAAAACAGAAGAGAACTTTTAGACTATTCAATGCCATTTACAGGGAGGACTAAACTCATCAAAAGGAACAGAAATTCTGGCCACTTGTCAAACACAGCTTTACTTAAGAGCTGATTTAAGAGTCTTGTCAGATCTGTGTGTGTGTTAATGGTTGGATTAGAGGAGCTCTGGACTTTATTGCCATAGGATATCTCTAAAGCCTGTTTCTGATAACTCAATTAAAATAAACTTCCTTACCGTATTCTTTTAATTACTTAGAAGATATGGGTTTTAGACCTGCCATTTCAGAACTACACTATATAGGAGCATGTTTGCTCAATGAGGCTGTTTGAGAGATTGAAACAGATTTTATCATGGAAAATCAAATTGTACTTTTGCCACATCTTGAATGGTAATCAGGTGGGATTTGCCACTTTATTGACCCCCAGTCATTGCCTAAAACGCTTCAAGACCCACGTGTCGGTGAATGCAAAAATAATAGAATCCTTTCTCTTTCATTCCGTGTTTCTCTTTCATCCTCTTTTTCTTTCACAAGTACCACTTTACACAGGCAGCGTCGCTCACAGAATTCCCTGAACTCCTGGCTTCTGCAGACACTGCCTGGACTTCCAGACTCCAGCCTGGATGTGGAGTTTGAAGCCCTCTGTTCCAAAAGAAAGCTTCCCCTTCTCTTTTTCATTGTTCCACACACAAACGTTAATGCAACGTTTAGAGGCCGTTCTAACCAAGGGCACGTTCACAATGCGAAAAAAACTTCTGGTCTCCGTCTAAGTCCGGCTTTGAACTGTGAAGTGTGAAAGCGCATTCAGACTGAGTTGTTCTCCTCAGACTATTCACACATGCCCATTAACATGATTTTAAAGAGAAAAGGTTGAAGGTCAAACTCCACCACCATTCTTTGTACGAGTGCCCCCTTTTCTGTTTAAAGCCATTGTGTGTAATAAATGGTTATTTCTTCCTTTTATGCGTTGAGAGATGTTTCAGATTATTGTTTAAATGTCACAAAGACGTTTGATTTATATCAGTTAGCTACACTGAATTAGAGTAACATGTTACAGGTTTCCTCACGGGCGTCTACAAGATGGCGTCCATTAATCTAACTTGTTTCTCTTTGTCCTGCTCACACATGCAACACCCACTTTGGAAATGATCTGCTAAATGAAAGATTCATTGCCAAAACGTCTGCAGAACTAATTGAGTGCACATAAAAGAAAGCGTTTTTAAAAAAACAAAGGGTTAGGGGTAATATAGGTGCGTCCAAAATCGCATACTGCCTGATTACGTATTACATTTGATGAGGAATGAACTTTGTGACTGTGATTTAATAAAGTTTCTAAATTAATTTTTTTGGTAGATTAATTATTTGCATAATGGAAAAAAAGGATTTTGTTATTTTTGTGAAGCATAATGAAATTCATGATGTCAGACGAAAGAATGTTTGTGTGATCATGACCAAGATTACCAAGATCATGTTAAAACTTTGCCTTAAGAACTAGTTTGACTAACTAGCCATTAACCAAGTGGTAATCAGTCCTATGTTTTGAATTCAAATTAGACCAATCTACATTTTTTTTTGTAACTGCATAAAAATAAAAACATTAATTATGACCAGTCTTGCAGAAAATAAAGATGACTAACTTTTAAAACTAATCTAGTTTATACAATAGCCAAAAAAAGATTTTTTCAGAAGAAATAATTTGCATACTGCCTGAGTAGATACTACATTTGATGAGAAACTTCGCACCCATTAATAAAGTTTCTAATTTGTTTTGCATGCTAATTGTTTGCATAATGAGAAAATCACGTGATGCATGATGTAATTCATGAGGAAAAATATGTGCCACTCTACGGAGACACTACGGAGATGTTTATTGAATAATGAAGGTCATATGGGTTTGGAAAGGTGTGAGAGAATTATATTTTTTTGGGTGAACTGGCCCTTTAAGTAAACTAACAACTTAACTAAACCTACGTATTGCAGATCTGCGTTTCTTTGCTGGCTGCAATCTATAATTAAAGGGTACGATTAAGACATGCCACACACTGTGTGTATATGTTGAAAAAAGAAACGTTTGTCAGGGAAGAGGAGTTTAAATCCTACCATGTACCCTCTCAGTCTGAGTTATGGCTACTCAGACCTCTTAAGGTCAATCTGTCCCTCACACACACTCACAGAGAGCGCCTGACCTCCGAGTCGGGCTGCTTATCAAAGACTCAGCCGCTGATTGGTCTATTTGCCAGCAACTTCAACCTTTCAGCAACTCCTGTGCTTGTCTTGGACTTGTCATGCAGTAGGCCGCTGGAGAACATAATGGAGCTGTTTATGTGAAAATGTCCGTTTAGATATCTGACAATAGGGTGAAGATATAGGACACTCCATGAACAATTAAAGATAGACAGTAGTTGAGAGGAAGTAATGTAATTTTCAATCATAGCACATTCTGCTTGGATTAGCATTATCCGTTAGCACAATTGAGCCAAATAGTAGTAGGAAAAATACCTGTGGTAAATTAAGGTTAGCTGTAAAATGTTACCAGAATATCAGTGCTTAGCACCTCAATGTCTTTCTAATCAAGTTTGTGTTATAAAACACAGAGTTGAGGTGATCTTTTTGGCAGAGAGTGTGAATATGTAATGAATATTTTTCCTCTGTCAGTGAAACCTGAGTCATATTTTCACAGCTGGTTAAATAATAACCCTGAGTACTTCGTCAACTGTGCAGCAATTTGTCTATTAAATCTCAACTATGTAAAAGGCTTTCTGATTTCTGGCCTGCTCTCTGTGAAACAGCCAGTCATTACAAGTGTTGAACACTAAGAAAATAAACAAAACTGAAGACATTCCAGCAATATGCAAGCTGACATGCTGAAGTCAGTCTTTATAAAATCTACTTAGATATTTACAGCTTTTGGCAAGATACTCAAAAATATTAGCTAGCTAAGGAATCAACTACTCTACATAGACATTAGCTAATAGCTACCCTAAAGAGAAAGTAGCTTGCTACAAGCTACATTATTAAATGAGTAAAATTGTTAACATTTTGGAACATTTTGAATCTTTAGCATCTTTCAGATACTCAAAAATATAAGCTATTGCTAAATCTCAAGTGATCTAAAGAGACATTATCTAAGCTGTGCTACCCTGAAGAGAAAATAGCTAGCTATCTTCCAAGCAACTGCTTTACAAGTTAAATGATAAAATAAAAAGTTAACAATTTAATGTAACAAAATGATTATTTAAACCTTGAGTCTACAGTACTCAAACTTTAAAGGGATAGTTCACCAAAACATGTTCCAAACATGTATGACTTTCTTCATTCTGTGCAACACAAAGTAAGACATTTTATAAAATGTCGAAATGTTTTTGTCCATACAATGAAAGTGACTTTCTATCCTCTTTACTGTTCCATAGACCAAAGAAAGTCATATAGGTTTGAAACAATAAATTAGAATGTTAATTTTTTTGGGGTAACTGTTTTGTCAAAATGGTGTGGTTGATTAAAGCTCAGCAGGTCTTTCTTAACATGCTCAGTATGATGTACATCAACAAATACAAAAAGCAATGTCTCATTTGTCTAATTCACTCATAGATTGGGTTTCAATGAAAACGTCTCTGCAGGCGTCTATCCTGGCATTTGATCTACAGTCACAATGTGTTGGTTTAAGCATATATCACTGCCACGGTTCCTCAACACCAGAGGCCTGTTGTTCCTGACCCGTTCTTTGGCTTATAGAACAGGCCTAGTTCTGCTCGGTGAATACTGTCATCTCCTCCCCGGGTGGTACTAAAGTCCCAAATATAAGTGTGTATTCAGACACGAATGTCTGTGAAGACTGTCAACTCAAATCTGCAGACTGGTTCTGACTTTAGGCAACTAGCGTCAACTTCTCCAGACTGAAAATTGCTGCAAAAATCTGGCCAAAAGTAATCCAGCCTTAAGGTGATCTGAGTAGTTGATATACGGTTGCAAGTAAAAATCCTTTCTTTATTGCAAATTCAGTCGCTAAAGAGTACCAGCACATCAACAACAAGAACACACTTAATAATGTCAAATTAGGGTAATCCTAAAATAACAGTTTTTAAGGAGACTTGTATGGTCAGAATTTGAGCTGCTTGATTTATAGCACCAATGGAGTGTGAAACGACCACTGTCCACCGGCATTAACCCAGAGCTTCAGTCATAAAAGCGACAGAGATGTTGAGAGGAAAAGCCAGAGAGTGGGTTTAAAAGGGCAAAGCCCTAATCTTTCGAGACAGGACATGTGTCACGGGCTTCCGTAGCTCGGCTTTGCTTTATTGTTGTTTATTGTTTGCCATAAACTCTTGATGATCTTTGGGCCTGTGCGTTCCTCATAAAATGTAATTTAGATCCTTCAGGAATGCAGGGAGCGGGTCAGCATGTGGTTTTTCCCTCCTCCCCTCTCGGCCTAAAGGTAAGAAGACACCTTTGATTAAGACAGCTTTACAACCCCCCGCCCTCATTCCAGAACGCCAGGCTTTAAGCTGTCTCATGGATTCCATTCCTGTTTATCCTAGTGGTATGTCAGCCTCCACTGATCCTGAACCGGGAGAGAGAGTGTTTGTGCCGCATGCGCGCTTGAAGAAAACACCAACCGGCTCAGATGGTTTACCTCCACGCATTGTTGCGTTACTTTGTGTGTTCGTCAATGTCTGGTCTTGCTTGGCTGAGCCAGAGGCCATTACATGCAGTTTGGCTTTCCCACATTAAAGTTTGTGGTGTGGAAGGTGTTGAATGTGAACAAATTGAAGAAACATTCTGGGTTCAGTAGAAGCTAAAGGGCTAGTTCATCCAAAAATGAAAATTCTGTCATTAATCACTCATCCTCATGTCGTTCAAAACCCATAAGACCTCCGTTCATCTTTGAAATTAAGATTAAACCACTGATGTCACTTGGACTATTTTAATGATGCCCTTACTACTTTTCTGGGTCTTGAACGTGTCGGTTATATTGCTGTCTGTGCAGAGTCAGAAAGCTCTTGGATTTCATAAAAAAAATCTTAATTTGTGTTCCGGAGATGAACGAAGGTCCTATGGGTTTTACGACATGAGGGTGCGTAATTATAATGACATAATTTTCATATTTGGGTGAACTATCCCTTTAAGCTCAATAAACAGCATTTATGGCACGAGGTTGATTACAACACAATTAATTTACTCTTTTTCTGCCTTTTCTTTAATAACAATTTTGGTTACAGTGCGATATTTACACTTAAGTCAATGGGACCAATCCTCATTTTATTCAACTAAGTGCATTGTAGTTCAATCTTTTTGTAAAAAAGTACCCATAATGCAACACATTTTTCAATCAGTAGTTGGCTATAAGTAGTTGTTGTCACATTACTTTATCACATTGTATTTTTATTTTAGCATGTGGTGTCCCAACACAGTTGATTCAATAACTATTCGATTCATTCGATTCAACTATTTTACATTTTGGAAAATTGGTAAATAAATAGTAAAAACTATTTTATGTTTTAGTAAACTGGTGGGGAATTTCAATACTCTCACACAATCTATTTCATACATTTATTTTGAATTAAAAATAATACATAAAATTGTACAAATTCATATGAAATTGGCAACTCATAAAATAGTTAACTTTTCCCATGAGATTGGATTGGGTTTTAATTTATATCTTGGAAATTAAATGTTACTATTTTGCATTTAATGCAATTTTGCATTTAGCACAAATTTGTGTAGAAAAAATTGGCAGTCGAATGAATAATTGAAGAAAAATTTAAAACTTGGCCTATATTATGATACATTTTGAGACAGTTATTGTTCGCAGTTTGCTCTATTGTATAATATAAATTTTGGCAAATACGTATATTAATTCATCCATGTATTCCAAGCATACTAAATGTGCACAGTTCACATATGTACTGCAAAAATTGTATTATGTCAAATTTGATACTTTTATACTGGCACGACAACATAAAGCTATAAACCATATAACTCTAAAATGACTTATTGGATTAATGTTAGTGTTTTATAAATATATGAGCTTCATATTTCTCTCTCTCTGTACTTGCACTACAAGTTCTTCAAAGTGCTTTTTTTACAAAAAAAGTAATGTTTTATGAATTTTTTTTTAGATAATTTGTAATTTGTCAACATAAACAAAAATTGGGATGCATGGAGCCATGAGGCCTTAGGAACCCGTCCAACGATCTCGCTTTCTCTTTGCTTTTAGTGTCAAATCTAACATGAGGGCATGTCTTCAGATGTTTATATTATATAGTTAGACGTCCAGCACTTCTGCGCACTGCTGTTTGTTCACGTTTAGATTTTAAAAGATAACGGTGACAGGGAATTTTCCTCATCTCAGGAATGGGAAAACAGGGAGTATGTCATCAGCAGGAGCTTAATGGTGATGCTATCTTGATAATTTGTCCGAAATTGTGCAGGCAGGGAGTATGTCTGTATGTTTTCTCCTTCGTTCATCAATCTTTAGGGTCATATTGGAAAACTTTTATGCATCAGATATGATAAAAAAAAAAAAAAAATGTAATAAGAGCCCTCACTTTTTGTTTGACTGTTACATGAGGCTTCATAGAAGAATATACATTCTTCAGACCAAGTAAATGAGGTTTGTTTATGTTACTGGTGACGCCATGCTTTTCCTCCCTATACCTTGTTCAACACAGTAGCCTTAAAACCCAGTCAGTGCCTACTTAGACAGCATTGTTGGGTGGCCGATTAACAAATGTAAATTCTGTTGATGACAGTTTACTGAAAATTGCCATTTGAATACATCACTGTTTGCTTCATTACTTTGGTCAAAAGGATGTAACACCAAACAATATTAAGTGTCAGTTAATGCATCAAAGTGTAGATTAGCCATTAAGTAATGAGCTTAGTCTTAGAGTTCTGGAAATCTCATCCTGTTGGTTTAGGAGTTCAGTGCCCAGTTGTGTAAAGAAAGTTAAAGGAGTAGTTTAACCAAAATTGAAACTTTGCTGACACTGTACTTCAGGTAATCCAAGATGTAGATGAGTTTTTCTTCATCAGATTTGGAGAAATTTAGCATTATGTCACTTGCTGACCAGTGGATGCTCTGCAGTGAATGGGTGCCGTCAGAATGAAAGTCCAAACAGCTGATGAAAACATCACAGTAATCCACACCACTCCAGTCCATCAGTTAACATCTTGTGAAGTGAAAAGCTGTAAGAATCAAATTCATAATTAAGGATTTAGGAACTTTTAACCATGGCCAAAATATGAGTCTGTAATCCATAATAACGCTTCCTCCAGTGAAAAAGTCCATCTCCTGTTGTCCTCTCACATCAAAATGCACTAATATATTTGTTTAGAACAGTTTTGGACTGTTTTTGCTTGTAAACAGTGTTCTATCTGATCTGTGCATATTTCTCTCCTGATTCAGACGACTTTTTCACTGGAAGAAGCAGTATTCTGCATTATGCACTTGTATTTTAGCCAGAAGCATTGGTTTGAAGTTAAAAACGTCATGATGGATTTGTTTCTTACAAACATGCAGCTTTTCACTTCATAATTGATGGACTTGTGGATTATTGTGATGTTTTTATCAGCTGTTTGGACTCTCATTCTGACGGCACCCATTCACTGCAGAGCATCCATTGGTGAGCAAGTGATATAATGCTACATTTCTCCAAATCTGTTCATGAAGAAACAAACTCTTCTACATCTTAGAGGCCTGAGGGTGAGTATATTTTCAGCAAATTTTCATTTTTGAATAAACTAATGAGCTATAAGAACTTTGTCGGCCACTTTATGGGTAACAGCAACATTTAAGCAAATTAAAATTAATTCTAATAATAAAAAATCCTTAGCAATAATGGAATATGATCACCACATTCTTCTGTCATTTAGATTTAACATTTTAGGTTTAAATAGGAATGTTTTGTTTGTAATCTAGTTTCCTCTTCATTGTATGGCAGATTGGAAAGCTGTCTTGAGGCTTTTGATTTGTCTACAGCCCAGCTGAGACTTTTTACATGTGATGTTTCCTACTCGAGGGGTCAATCTACTGCTGTAGTTTAATGGAGGGAGATCCCACGGGCCGTCAATCAGATCTAATGAGCCTTCCACTAAAACTCATAGTCAGATTTGAAATACAGCATTATGGGATACTCCAGACATGATGAGGTCATCTTGAATTGCCACAGGAGGCTTGCTGGAGAGACGCAGAGATGTTTCTAGTGAGAGTGCAGGTCATCTTGAACATGTATTCAATTAATATATAATTTAGTGGATCTGTTCTGGTTTTTATTGTTTGTATTTTTAATTTGGTTTTACACACATGCTGACAGCTGCAGGACTACAACTGACTGATTGATTGAAATCGCTTTAGATTTGACAGGAAACGATAGCAAATTAAATTGGAAAACAATGTTACGTATTTTCAAACTAGTAACAAGAAATGTATGACCCTCAGGGAATCAACCAAGTGCATTATGGGTCAGTCTGAAAGTGGAAAAATTGATATTTAAGGTGCTTTTTCCCCCCCTAAAACTTTTTTTTTCTTTTTTTTTTCTTGTTTTGCATGAAGTACAAGATTTTTCTCAAAATACAGTATGCTTTTGTTTGTTTGTTTTTGGCAGTGTTGTTTTATTATGCTTTTATAGTATTTATAAATATTTAGAATGAGCTTTTATGTTTGTTTATATTTTCAGTTTTCAATTTAATTTCAGTTTCCGTTTCAGTAATTTTGATATGTGTTTTTATTTTTATTTTATTATTTTTATTTATGTTTTTTTAAACATTTCTATTTATTTTAGTCTTATTTTTAGTACTTCAACTGAAATGTACCTTATTACTGTTGGTTGCCAAGGCAATTGTTTTTTAAATCTAATTTTAAATTTAGTTTAAATTTTTGTAATTTTATGTGCACACCCCCCCCCCCCCCATTTTTATTAGCGTTTTTATTATTATTATTTTCTATTTTGATTTAGTGTCAGTAATTTTAACACTTAAACATTATGTTGGCAATGCAATATTTTCATCTAATATTTATATTTTATTTTATTTAAACTTTATTTCCTTTGTAAAAATTCTTAATAGTTTAGTTTTGTTTGTAGTTAATAATAACAACACTGGAAATCAGGTTGAGTGTCCAGTTTACGTCTTGGAAATAAAATGTTATTTTTCACAGTCCGATTCACTAATGATTGAAAAAAGAGATAAATGTGGTCTGTATTACTTTAGTGCATTGCATTGTGGGAAACATTATTCTTCATAGTTTGCTCTATTGTATACTGTGTGTTTTGGCAAATTTACTAGTTGTAAACATACGGGATTTGCATAATGTTCACAGCACTCAACCTACAGTACATACTTCAGTATGAATTGAAAAGGCAGTTTTTGACGGATTGACAAACCTCCAGCCGTGAAGCCTCACAGACGCTGCTCTCCTCTGCTGGTGTCTTCAGCTCACATCATAACTCCTGTACAGAGGCTCTCAGTGTCTGACATCTTGCTTATGTGATGCTGAGTGAGTCTGTTCCTGGATTTCTGTCAGCCGCTTCACAATTTAGAGCTCGGAGGCGTTCGGTTGTGTGATTTACAGACGGGCAAACTTCACACATCGGTTAGTGTACACTTACTTTAAAAGACTAATGAAGCTGATGAGTCCTCCCCTGTGTGGGAAGGAAGTATTTGTCTTGCGGTTAAAGAGAAAATCCTGATGGCCAATAGTTAAAAGTGTTTATCTTTGAGTGAGCGCCATGCATCACAAACAAGCACTCGCAGTTCAGGATGAAAAGCTGAAGCTTTGGAGTTCAGCCAGAAACTTCAAGACGGACCTTCAAAGCCTGAGCCTGTGATCATCGGACTGTAGAGAGAAACTGTCCTCCTTCATACAGATGCAATTCTGTTAATTATGACTGATTCTCTGATGGGTGCCAGAGTTTGGCCTGAGAAATATTCAGAAGTCTTCATAAGAGATCTGTGGCATGTCTAGGATAAGAAATGTAAAGTAAATAATACTGTGGTGCTGTCATTATTTAACATTTGGACTAGAAGTTATGTATTTTCTGTACTCCTCTTATTAAAATATTAATGAAGATGTGTTGATTTTGCAACATAAAATTGATAAAAAGGAACACAGAAATGCACAAAAATTAATCATTCACAAAATGTACACAAAAGTAGTAATTTAATAAAAAAAATAAGATATAATAAAAAGTTAAGATATTCAATATAAACATATTAAATTGAAATTATAGGCAAAATAAGTTTTATTAATTATACTCATTAGCTCCAAAAATGACAATAATAACAACAATGTGTTTGATAAATTCTTTGTTATAATTTTGTTATTCTTTGAAGTTTATATCTCTGTGCTGTTACCCAATTTTTCATGTGCTTTTTAAAATTAATTAACATTTTATTTGTTTGTTTGTTTAGATTTTGAACAGTTTAAAGATATTTTACAAAATAGTGGAAACCTTGAAAGCACTTTTGTGGTTTTATTTATTTATTTATTTAAATACTTCAGATTTCAAATACTAGATGATTAAAATCACATATAAAATCAATTTATTATTATTATTTTTTTTAAATGAAACCTTAAATTAAATCGTATCCCCAATAAGTAATCTAAACATTCCCATTTAGAATAAAAAAAAAAACAAATTAATAAAAATAAAGTATGTTAAAACCTATTGCACATATTATATGAGGTGTTTCTCCTCCTTCGATACATAGTATAACCCTAACCCTTTCCTGAAAGATTGTATTAGTCAATATTTTATGCTTTCACATGCTCTCTAACAAGTTAGATCAAGTGAAACTATCATTTTTATATGTCACTGGTGTTTCCATAATGAACTCTCTGCATGGTAAATAATTAAAAAAATAATTAACCTATAACATTTATGTAAAAATAATGGTAAAATATTTCAAATGTTGTAAAAACTAAACTTAAAATATTTTACAGTAATTTTCTCAGCTGCTTTGTAACCTTTAGAATTGAATCATATGTTTATGGACTGTTTTGAATGTATTCTTTCAAGACAAACATTCACAGATGCGTATGTTGCAGGATTTATTGTCACAATAACAAATGATAAATTACAAAAAAATTATTTTGTGTCAAAGCTGTTTGCAATTTCATTGAAAAACTGCCAAAACAGGCAATTTCTTGTCGCTGTCTGTTAAGCGCTGTCCAGAGCCGCAGTCCTTGACCTGACAGAGTCCACTCACGCTTCAGGACTTCATCACATGTGTTTCCAGCTGCTTTTGTCAGATGTACAACAACCGGTCCATCAGTAAAGCTCAAGTATCCTATTTAGTGGATATACATCAGTATTTGCATTGTTATTAAATATAAAATTTGACTGTGATTCACTTTTAAGCTAATTTATTATAATTCACTTGATAATTTTATTTGATTAGTTTTTTTAAATTATTTATTTATTTCACATTTTTAGCATTTTAGTTAATTAGGTGCATATTTTTGTTTTCAGTGTTTCTGTTATGTTCTGTTTTGCGTTTTGTTTTAATTTAGCATTTTTATGTCTGAGAATTTGAGTTAATTACATTTACATATGCATTTAGCAGACACTTTTATCCAAAGCGACTTACATTGCATTCAAGTTACAGTTTTTACATTTTTATCAGCTCTTGCTTTCCCTGGGAATCGAACCCATGACCTTGGTAGCGCCATGCTCTACTATTTGAGCTACAGGAAAGCTTTTTATTTTCAGGTTTTGTTTTGTTTGTTTTAGTTTTTTTTTAGCTTTTTGTTTTACTTTGATATTTATGTCTGAGCATTTGAGTTAATTAGGTGTAGCCTTAAATTTGATTTTCTTTCTTTTTTTTTTTTTTGCTTTGCATTTTGTTCTGCTCTGCTTTGTTTTGTGTATTTATGTATTTTTTAGTGAAGTAGGTGTAGATTTTTGTTTTCTGTTTTTTGTTTTGCTGTGTTTGCTAATGTTTTGTTTAGCTTTTTTGTTTTAATTTAGCATTTTTATGTCTGAGAAATTGAGTTAATTAGATGTATAGCATTTTATTTTGAGGTTTTGTTTGAGTTTTTTTTCTTTGTTTTTGTGTTGTGTTGTCTTGGCTTGCTTTGTTTTATGTTTTGTTTAGTCTTACTTTGGTATTTTATGTCTGAGAATTTGCGTTACTTAGTTGTAGCCTATTATTTTCAGGTTAATTTTGTTTATTTGTATATTTTTTGTTTTGCATTTTGTTTTACTTTGTTTTGTTTTGTCTTGACTTGCTTTGTTTTGGGGTTTGTTTAGCTTTTTGTTTTAATTTAGCATTTTAATGACTGAGAATTCGACTTTATTAGGTGTAACCTAGCCATTTTTTTGTCTGCTTTGCTTTTTATTTATTTTTGCTTTGCATATTGTTTTGCTTTTGTTTTGATTTATGCTTTTTGTTTTGTCTTGTGTATGAGCGTTTTGTGTTAATTAGGTGTATCTTTGGTTCTTATTTATTTATTTAGTATCTAATATAATTTAATTTGTGTAATTTTACTCATTAGTTGAGAGGTCACAATTTACAAAACTTTAACCCTTTTTTTTTTACTTGTTTTCTTCCTTAAAACAATGGAATGTCTTAAATGTCATAAATTGTTTTAAATGATTTTAATCTTTTCACATGGATTTTAAAGCCATAATATTTTGTATTATTATTTTATAAAGTGTTAAACTGTTTTATTTTTAATAAAGCAAAACAACAAAGAAAAATACACAGCCAATGAAAAAAAAAAAAAAAACTATCCCACACATTGTGTGAAAAAATGAGGGGGAAAAAAATCCCACACATTGTGCAATCACTGTATATTTTATATGTCAGTATTTGAATGTCATATCTCTTTCTCACATCTGTTTATAGCAGAAGCCTCAGTTTGATCAGTGCGGGTGAGTGTTTGACGCTCGTCTCCTCGTCACTCAGTCATGTGGCTGAGATTGTGTTGTGGTTTGTGCTCTGACTGAGTGATGTGTGTTTTCTCTGACTAGTGGTGAGTGGCTTTAACACTATATCTGCCTCCTTGGCTTTGTTTATTGCTTTTGGCCATCGACACACAGTAAGAGACACGCCACTATACAGAAGGCAGGTTTACTGATAGTTGGGCACTTTTGGCTGTTAAGTAATGTTCAGGTCGTATGCTGTGTAAAATTAGACGTTTTATCCCCTCACTCACTGTTTAGATGGTGCGATAAGAGGGAAGTGGTTTATTTGAAAAGAGTCTTTCACTGAATTGACCTGATTTTCAAGGCCTGCTGTCATTTTCTCCTCATTAGCGCCTCTAAGCAGCCAAAAATGTGTTTTGTGTCCGGTCCCAGCTCGAGATCTGTCATAAAAAGGGGGAATATTAATTGGCTTAAAGTTTTAGTTGGCAGTTAGTTGAAAATAATGTCATCGTGTCGCGCTTAAATATAATCGTGCCTGCATGAATGATGTGAATAATTATGACAAAAGCTTCCAAACACTTTAGAAACAATAAACCGTGAAATTAAAGTCTCAGTCAGGGAGTATGAGTTATGAGAGAAAACAAGGTTGTGAATTCCTGGTTTGTTACAAGATTTATCAAGAGGATAGAGATATAACATTTTTATACTCAAGAACTCACATGAGAAATTTAATTTCTCGCTCCATTCATCCCAAAACTGCAGTTTCATAAACGTGACTTTACTCCCAAATTCTTTGAAACGTGTTGAAATGTTGCAAGCTTCACATAATTTACAGACCCAAGTTCTTTCAGTAAAGTATTGGCAGCTCATGTTTTTATGGTGCGTCTCTGACCTCTTCTGTCCAGATTAGCTTGCATTGGATTGGTCTCAGAGAGGTGAGCAGCTTGAGCACACCTGATCCTTAGCTGTCTCTTGGACCAAAACATCTCTGACCATAAAAATTAATGACCACTTATTACACTTCTGACCCTCATATTTCATGTTTTCAGACACACACATCCTCTAATCTTTATAATGTCACTGACTCCGCAGTTACTTTTTTATGCATGTGTGTGCATTCATACAAATAATTTATAGCTATTTTATTTAATTTTATTATGTTTTATGCATTTTTATCTGTATTATTATTGAGTATTTGAATAAATTAGGTGAAGCTTGTTTTTTATTTTATTATGCATTTGTATTTTTATGTGAGCATGTGAGCTAATTACTTGTGGCTTTATTTTTTATTTTATTTTATTTTGTGTGCATTTAATCTATATTTTGTGCATTATTATGTGTGAACGTTTGAGTTAATTAGCTATATAGCTTTGTTATTTTTTATTTTAATGCATGTGTTTTTTGTTATTTGAGTTTAGTTGTAGCTTCTTTTCATTATTTTTATTTTATTATGTATTTTTATGTGAGCATGTGAGGTAATTATTTGTGGCTTTATTTATTTTATTTTAAGTGCTTTTTGTGCATGTTTTATGTGAGTATTTGAGTTAATTAGATGTGGCTTCTGTTATTTAATTTTATTTAATTACATTTTATTTTATGCATGTGTTTTTTATTTGAGTTTAGCTTTTTAATTTTTTTATTTTACTATATATTTTTTATTCGATGCATTTGTGAGCTTTTGAGTGAATTAAATGTAATTTGATGTGATTTGATTTGCATTTCCTAGTGAGAGCATTGAAATGAATTAGTTTGTAGCTTCTGTTAGCTTCTTTTTTTAATGTTTTTTTTGATGCATGTGTACTTTTGTGTGAGCATTTGAGTTTAGTTGTAGCTTCTATTTATTTCATTGTATTTTATTTTAGGCATGCTAATTTTTGTGAGGGCTCAGTTGAGTTGATTTGTTGTATTTGCCAATTTTAATTTAATTTAAAATTTTAATTTATATTTATGACATGTGATTTTTTTTTTTTAGCATCTAACTTTCAAAAGATTTCAAAATTATTGATCTAGCTTGTAGCCTTATTTATCCCATAATTAATCTCTGGCGTTGATTCCTTACTCCGTCTTTTAAAGTCCTTGCAAATCTTCTAACCTGGACTCAGTGATTTCTTGGCCTCCATCGTTCACTATTTTTCTGATTTCTCAAATCGCTTTACACCATTTAGACCGATCAGTCTCTGATTATAATAGCCTGACCATGATGATCTACACCTGATATTGACGTTAACCCCATTCAATCTAAAGTGTAGCTTTGAGGGTCGTAAGTTCAAGTAAGTTTGCTAAGTGTGAACGCAGCAGAGAGTTCAGATGCTCTTGATTAGCCTGACATCACATCATTGTGCTCAAGTAGGAAAACTGCAGAACTGATGTTAAAAACTAATACTCCCAGACTGCAATCGGAGCTGCTTTATAACCCCATTCGTTTCCTCTTCTCAGCAAAGCTATATATCTTACTCAAATAGTTGTCAATGCCGCCCACTCAAGCCTTGATGATTCAGTTTATTTGGGATTTGGAAATCAGCTCTGGACTGATTTGGGCTCCAGTCAGCTCTTTTTAAAGCAGATATCTCCCAAAACGTCATGTAGCACGCTAGCACGTCAACATGTTCCAGCTTCGCTAGCAATTAGCATCAAGCAGATGTCTAATTCAGAGCGTTGTGTTTTTAAAATCTTGTTTTTTCAGGGTGTGATAAACCCAGTGGAATTGTGGGTGTAGAAGCAGCTGGAGCAAAGGAAACAATGTTTCCAAATTACTGATGTTTTATTGTGAGGCAAAGGTTTGTTTATGCTGGCTAGCATATTAGCATCGAGAAAGATTTTATGCTAAATCTACCCTCATGAAAATGAACCATGGTTTTATTATAATAAAAGTGTAGTAACCATGTTTTTTTGACAGGTTAATTACAGTTTGCACTGTTTTACTACAAATACCATGGTAAAACTAAATCATGGTTAATTTGTGGTTACTATGGTTTAACCGTGTTTTTTGGTTTTATTTGTTGTAAAACCATGGTTAATTTTCATAAGGGTACAGTACTCTGGCAAACCTGTTGAAACCCTGTAGAAGGGCTTTTGAAGTGTGGCTTTTACCATGTTAAACTTGAGGTAACTGTGCCGCAGAATGTGCTTGCTTGTTCTCTGTTGAGAATGACGGAGCAGAGAGGATTATGGGAGTGCCTGCGGTCGCTCAGGCGTGTCCGTATGCAGTGATCTGGGTGGTATGAGATGAGGGTGAGCAGGCGCTGATCTGTTTTACGCCACTCATATGTAGCACACACAATACGGCTTCTGTCCACCACATCTATACATCTCTGAAGGCATTTCCCTGCTAACTGTTAAAGGGGACTTATTATGAAAAAATCACTTTTATAAGGTGTTTGAACACAGTTGTGTGGCCGCAGTGTGTGAAAACAACCAGCCTATAATGGTAAAAATCCACCCACTCATTGTTTTATAATCTAAATAATCATAAACAGTCTCTCAGAATGAGCAGTTTCAGATTCTCCCTCTGTTCATGTCACCGAGGGGAAAAATTCCCGCCCATTTGTGACGCTTCCCTGTAGGCATAAACACAGCCGTGAGTTAGAAGCAGCAGTCCGCTATTACTGATTACTTTCTGTAGCTGCTGGAGATATACAATGTCAGCGCCAAAGAGGCATTTCAAGTGTTGTGTTTTGGGATGCACTAACAAACATAGGAGTCTCCATAGACTCCCTCCATCTGAGCTGCAGAGGACACTGTGGTCAAGTTTCATTGTCTAAGGAAATGTCCCGGAAAAAATCGGTAAAGTCCCCAATACGTGTAGGGATCAATACCAACACTTTGTGCGAGAACGTCAGCTCCAGACAAAGTAAGAACCACGCGTTTGTTTTCCAAATATCCCTTCTGAAAGAGCTTCTTGGCACTCTGTAAGGCTAATGATGCTAAAGCTACCATTGTACATCTTGTAAAAAGGAGCATAATAGGTCTCCTTTAACGCTCCTGCTAACACGTAAACCTCTCATAACCGGAGGGAAGTTCATGCAGTTGATTAGATGACATCATGATTGCTTTCTGAAAAGTGAGATGGAAAATTCATCGTCAGCTTTCAAGGGTGTTCTGAGTGGTTGCTAGGTTGTTGCTATGTGGTTGATAAGGTGGTTGCCAAGGTGTTATGTGGTTGCTGTTGTGTTTTGGGTGGTTGCTAAGTACTATATGGTTGCTATGATTGCTGCCAGGGTGTTGGATTCCGGTTACTAAGGTTTTCTTGGTGGTTGCCAGGGTGTTGCTATGGGCTTGCTAAGGTGTTCTGAATTGTTTTTAATGTTTCAAAATTGAGACATAACTATAATTTATGCCCAAAGATGAAAGAGGCATGTCGTCCATCAGAAACCTGTCGTATCTGTGCAGGAAAAAAGCAACTAAAAGCTGGAGTAAACTACAGGACTTTTAAAATGTGAACAGATTTTGAAAACACCAGGCATCATACACTTAACGACTTTGTAAATAGTCACAAAGGAAAACTGACCATCATACACTAAACGACTGAAGATCACACAATAGCAGACTTTAATTTCCTTCCGATCACAACAAACTCACACAGAAATGTACCCATTAAGCACAGCCAGAATTTTGCATTTAATGACGTATATCTTAATAAAAATTATTTTGTAATTTAAAATAAAATGTAATATTATTAAGTAAGAGATTAATATTTAGTTGCTAGAGCATACTGGGTGGTTGCCAGGGTGTTGTTGTGTGGTTGCTAGGGTGTTGCTAGGAAGCTCTGGGTGGGTGCAAAGTGTTCAGAGTGGTTTTTAGCATGTTGCTAGGTAGTGGCTAGAGCGTACTGGGTGGTTGCCAGGGTGTTGCTATGTAGTAGCTAGGATGATGTGGGTGGTTACCAGGGTGTTGCTAAGTGGCTGAGGGTGTACCATGTTGTTGCTGGTTTTAAGTTGAAAAAGCCTATAACATAATTTGAATTTATTTAGAATTATTTCTATTGAGGTTTATATATCTAACATTAATAGTTTTTTAAATACATTTATTTTTATTTTTTTATCCAGATTATAAGAATTTTCTAGATATTTTTTTTTTTTCTTATTTACTGATTCCAAATTACATTACAAAAATTGTAATAGTAACATCATACATTACATTACACATTTTAGGTAATATAATCAAACTAATTTTAGATTACTTTTGACCTCGTTTATCACATTGATTTAAATAGGATCATCTTGTGCCATATTGATATAAAAATTCAAAGAGTGAGAAAATATATTCTGTTCATTGTTATTAAAAACATGAAGTGCATTAAACTTTATAATATGTCAAGGTTTCCAAAACTGGGGTTCATGAAGGAACTAATAATAAAATCAATAAAAATAAAACGGTTACTAAAACAAAATTAATATTTTATTTGTTTACTGCTATTTATTGCTATTGTGTGAATAATATTTAATTATGTAATCAATAAGAGTAACAGTAGTCTGATTCAGAGTATTTTAAAATGTAATAATTTAATTTTTAAATACATTTTTGAAATCTGATTACATAATCCAGATTATGTAATCAGTACCCAGCTATATATAATCTCCTTGGCATCATGTTTACAAACTTATGGTCTAAATCATTATTAGAACAGTTTCACATCAAAATGTTCTTTGTGGTTAGTTTTGACAATATGTCATGTTGTAACCTATGAAACACACACACACACACACACACACACACACACAGAGACAGAGAAAGACGACAGACAGACAGACAGAATGATGCAGACAGTTTCCTTATTGTTCATCAGAGACAATGCATACTGACAGTATCTCTAGTGGTTTCCTCTATATAGTATGGAAAGGTTGTTGTTTATGCCAAAAGATGGTCTGTGTAATGCAGATAAGTCTCAGGAAACCACCTATAGATGATCATACCCAGAATAACCTGCTGTCATATTTCAGTAGACCTTTTCAGTGTTGCAGATTTGTAAAATAACACAGAAATAAACATGCTGGTAGACATATGTGTTGGATCAGGGTCTAAGAAACACTCCTTCAGAAGTAGATTAAATTAGAAACCTGAGGCCTGCAAAGCTTACAGTCTGTTCGCATTTACACCTTTGAGCTTTGAATATTTCACAGAGGCTGAAGGCTTGGCAATAATTGTCTTATTTTTGAATTTCTTGATATGGTTTTTGTCTTTTAGATCCTAGAGACCACTTTGAGAGCGATCCAGCAGTGATTGTCAGGGGTCTGGCTCATGGATTCATGGATTCATGGCTCTGACTCAAGGTCAGTGTTCATTCAACCTCTCGGCTTTTCTCTTTGTGAGAACATTGATGTTTGGGGAGCAGCAGACTGAACTCTTGACCTCTCTTTTTCTTGCAATTCATCAATGACAATTACATGTCTATGACAATGAAGGTCTAGTTTGAAATATGTGCCAAGTTTTTGTAATGTACTTACAGGAAAATGAAAACTTTTCAGCCTGTTTTAATTACTCTGAATGTCTCTTGTGTAACCATGAAGTTAAAAGTAATACAATGTTTCTTACACATTGAAACACCATGGTTGTTCTAGGTGCTTTCCCAGTTTGAAGTTGAAAGGGAATGCTTCTCTTTAGATTAATATATCAATAATAGTGGGTAAAAAATTGTAATTTCCTGGTCATTTTTAAATAATTTGCTTCAGTTTCTAACCATGAAATAAAAAGTAATAGCATTTTTCTTACATTTAAAAAAATTATAAAAAAAAAAAAAAAAAAAAAAAAAAAGGTTTCTGTAATTAAAAATACAACATTAAATGTTATATTTTAATAACATTAAAATATAAAACTTTAATACAATATTAATGTTATGTAAAATATAACATTTCACTTTCTGAAATAACCTACTTAACCTTCTTTAAAATTATCTGATATTTTAAAGCAAGCTTGACCTTTTTTAATCTGCATGTTTCATTAGTCAGACAAATGGAGAAAAATTAATAAATACTTTATATATATATATAACATTTTAGTGAACATTTCATTTTGTCATGAGCTGTTGTATCACTTTAATATTTTGGACTTTATGTCCAACAAAAATATAAAAAAAAAAAAATTTTAATTCAGTACTTAAAAATGCATTTATGATAGAAAATATGTATTCAAGTCATTGCATGTATGAATTGCTTTCTTGTATTTTTGAATAGTTGTTCACAGGTTTTACCGGCAGCAAACCAGAACAAAAACCAGCCTGGAATATTTTTTCATAAATAGTGTTCATGAGTTTGCTGATATACAGTTCTCCAGCTGGACCTCTCCGAGGACACTATAATTATCTCTCACAACCAACTGACCATCATCACGAATACATTTCTACTTCTTTGAGAACATGCGGTTCTTCCTGCTCACGACGCATTGGAAAAGCAAACATTCAGCACCTGACAGTCAGCTCATGATCCGACTCTCATTTACAGTAAATCACACATACGAGAGTCTAATCATTCAGTATTTCTTATGTTTTACGTCCCAGTCGACGTATATGCCAGAACGGTGTTTTTGGTCCATCTCTGAGTGATGCCAGTTAAAACAGCAGGAGACCTGAGAAGTTCTCGATTTCCAGAGTGGATGGACGGACCTTTTCTCCAAGCTGCAGCTGGCAGCGGCGGGATCGTTGATTTGAGCTCCCACTAAATCCCCTCTCTTGGGACACAGTCCGGCTCTGTTCCCCTCTCCGGTCCTCCACGCTTGGATGACTGCGTGCACTGTAGCGTAAACTACACTGGATGTAGTTTCACTATTTAAGTTGGCAACATGGAAGAAGCCTGCCTGCTTACTCCCTCAGGAAAGCCCACCTAATAGTCGAGTAAAAAAAATAGAAGCATCTGCATAAAACAGTGATTTGAGAAACTCCTGCAATGATGGGAATATTTCACAGAGCACCCTGCTGGAAGGATCAGCTTAGACCTGCTGGTTTTGAGCTAGTCTAGCTGTCAACACTATCAATAGCGACACCTGTTTCACGCATCTTGCACCTGCCACATGGGAGCATCGTATATGTGCTTGCTTAGCATTTTAGCAAATATGCCTACTTCCATACTATATTGTAGGCAAAAAAATGTATGTGAGCTGAGTAGTATGTCAGAATTTGTAGTATTCATAAAACAGTAGGCGAAAAGCTCCCAGAAGTCCTTCTGATATAATTCTGAAGTGCGCATCCGATGGACACTTTTATCGCTAATAAAGGCCTCCTGAAGCAACTCGATGCATTTTTGTAAGAAAGACATCCATATTTAAAACTTTATAAACCGAAATATCTAGCTAATTTTATTCTTAAGAATGTTTTATATAACGGAGCCCCTATTACAAGGCTGTCCAAACTCGGTCCTGGAGGGCCGGCGTCCTGCAGAGTTTAGCTCCAACCCTAATTAAAGACACCTGAAACAGCTAATCAAGCTCTTACTAAGCATACTAGAAACTTCCCAGCAGGTGTGTTGAGGCAAGTTAGAGCTAAACTCTGCAGGACACCGGCCCTCCAGGACCGAGTTGGACAGCCCTGCCCTATGGGGATATGGTGATAGGTACATGACATGGAGGGGAAAATTATATTTCAAAAATATACATAAAAGTATTGTATTTGCCCAAGAAACTTATTTTTTGCTTGCAAAACTTTCCATGAATGTATTTTGCTTCCCAAGAAACTGTATGTTCACTTGCAGAATCATTAAAATGTGGTTTGTCTTCCCACATCATAATATTTCCATCTCAAAAGGTTTGCCAGCATTTGCAAATTTTTGAGGGAGTGCAAACATTTTACAAGAGAATGCGAAATCTTTAAAATATTCATATTTAGGGGCTTCGTATTATATGACTATTCCTTAGTGGACCCTGGTGGTCTCCCTGCTGTAACCTGTTAAATCCAATACGATGTAAAATCCTGACTCGGCCATGTTGTTCTTGGACTTACAGATATCCTCAGAAAGCAGAATACATTTCTAAAGGACTCTATACATAGTTCTTGGTGTTCTGGAGATGTTCTGACAGCTTGTGGTCCTCTGTCTCCTGTGAAAAAGGTTCTTCGGAGGGCACATTTTTCCTATTGGCTCCATGTGAGAGATGTCAGCCTATTTTTGGGCCTCCTCCTGCCTCCCCACATCCATTTCTCCCCAGAGTGTCTGATCCTCTTTCCCAGAGAAACCGAGTGTGTGTTTGCAAGAATATCTTTCTTGATGAGTTCGTGCCCATGGAAAAGTGGCCATCTTTTGCATATTCCCATAAACCACACACATATGAACAAGTGCATCCATCAGACTTTACCTCTGTAACGTGTAAGAGCTGAATGTTTGAACAGTGGTTTAATTTTAGCCACTTAGAGGTTTAAAAAGATTTACCATCCCTATAATATCTGGTCTGCTGGAAATACTTAAATTAAGCCTTCGGAATAAAGATTTTATAGCTTTTTTGTGAGTCGTATCCATTCTCTGTTGACTCTAAGCCAATGTGAAGGTGGTGAGATATTTTATGCTGCTGTAGAAATGAGAACCGCATCTTTTTGTGTTTAAGATTTCGTCTCCACAACTGCAACGTAAATATGTCACTATGAATCACTCGGATTTGTGCTAATCAAAGGATTCGGCTCTGTATTTTTTCAAAGGAGGCGAACCATGGACACACTCCAAGACTACATCTGTTCTGGAGCGACTCCAAGGTGAGTTCGTTCATGTAGGTATGCTAGTCCAAAACAGAGTTTTGTATCAAACTCCTGAAGAGATAAATAATATTACATAAACAGAATATGTTTATGAAAACTAGCATCGTATTACTGTTGCAATAGGGATTTTAATTAATTTTGGCATGCAATTTGCTGTAAACCGCTTGTACTCTGGACATGAGTGATATCTCCAACCATGCGGTTTAGTGTACTGTTTCTTTTCCATCTGATCAGACATAATTTTTATCTGGCAGATATTAAAACATGAATGGGAACACCCTAGCAACCACTCTGAAGACCCTATAGCAACGGCCTAAACAATCAGAACATCTTAGCAAACACAGAACAACCATTTGTCAATCACCCACTAAACCTTAGCCCTAAAGGCGCTGTTTGTCATATTTGACAATACTAAAGCAGAAAAATACCATAAAACCTTTGCAGATTTGTATAAAACATGCTAAGTTCACATACTTGCTTCTCCATTATTCTACTTTGAAATGCATGTTCTGTTTTGGAATGTCAAGGTGTGATTCTGCCCACTGACAGTTTAGTATTTCAACACCCCAGGTTGCCAGTTGGTGGAAAACTCAGCGAATTGTAGCCATGAAAGTTAGAGTTAGGAAGTTAAAAAACCTTGCCATCCATCTAAAAAGCTCTGTGACCAAAGGAATAATAATACACAGATAAATCAACTCAGAAACCTGTAGTTTAAAGGAACACTCCCCTTTTTTTTGAAAATAGGCTCATTTTACAACTCCCCTACAGTTAAACAGTTGAGTTTTACCGTTTTTGAATCCATTCAGCCGATCTCCGGGTCTGGCGGTAGCACTTTTAGCTTAGCTTAGCATAGATCATTGAATCGGATTAGACCATTAGCATCTCGCTCAAAAATGACCAAAGAGTTTCGATAATTTTCCTATTTAAAACTTGACACTTCTGTAGTTACATCGTGTACTAAGACTGAGGAAAACTGAAAAGTTGCGATTTTCTAGGCCGATATAGCTAGGAACTATACTCTCATTCCGGTGTAATAATCAAGGAACTTTTCTGCCGTACCATGGGTGCAGCAGGTGCAATGATATGACGCAGCACCTGAAAGTAGTCCCCAGCTAGGTAGCTAGTTATGATATAGCTGGGGACTACTTTCAGGGGTGTTCCTAAAGGAGTGTTCCTTTAAGGCTCATCACTTAAGGTGTTTTCACACCGAGTCCGAAATTCTCGTCTGAACTGACCTCATGTTGTGTCAATCACATTTACACACTGTCTCCGAAACTTTCGTTTGAACCAGGTTCGATTTTCTGCATTTTTGCATCTGTAGCAAGCATTTTGATAGGAAAGGATGAGAAAAAATGTAAAAATGCATATGAAAATTTTGGACTCAGTTTGCAAGGACCTTTGTCATTGTCAACCGCGCTCATTCCTGTTGCTAGTCCTAAATCTGGCAACCCGTGTGAGCATTGAATCTGAGGAAGAGGGAGAGGTTTCACCCTTGAAAATGCACAGAGCTTATGACGCTACCTTAATACAACAAATTCAATGCTGACAAATGTTAACGATAAAATTTGTATCAGCCTTATTAAGTATTAGCAGTTATTTACGATGATTTGTAAGAATGATTTTTTTTAAACTTTTCTTAAAAAAAGGCCATTTTTTTTTGTTTATTTTTTCCCCAAATACAAACCATTCCTAACTTTTTTTCCCCCTCTCAAGTTTAGAAGATTAAAAACTAAATTGGAATTAGGAAGAATTTCATTCTTACGAATGTTTTATATAACAGAGCCCCTATGGGCACATGGTGATAGAAAAACATGACATGGAGGGGAAAATTGTATTTCAAAAATATACACAAAAGTATTGTATTTGTCTGAGGATGATGGGCGGTACCCCCTGCAGTACCCATTACAACCACTAGCTGTCAAAATGACATACTGCACCTTTAAGTTTTGCATAGAAAACACTACACAAATTTTCATTGTACAATGTAAAAATTTGCTCTTTTATTAAGAAAACATTGTGAGAAATTACTCCCACTCAAAAAAAGTTTCTGAATATACTCACAAGCCTTCCCTTCATTCCATTAGTAACTTGTGAGTTTGTTTTATATCAAACTCATTAGCAGTGTTTACGAAGGCTAGCATTGTATTACTGTCGCATTATGGATTTTAACTAATTTTGACATGTAATTTGTCACAAACCATTAGTGCTATAGACATGAATGATACCACACACCATGCAGATTTAGTTTCTAGGTAATCAGACTTATTATAAAATATATATATACTTATATATCACTGGCCACTTTATTAGGTACACCTTGCTAGTACCGGGTTGGACCCCCTTTTGCCTTCAGAACTGCCTTAATTCTTCGTGGCATAGATTCAACAAGGTGTTGGAAACATTCCTCAGAGAGTTTGGTCCATATTGACATGATAGCATCACGCAGTTGCTGCAGATTTGTCGGCTGCACATCCATGAAGAGAATCTCCCGTTCCACCACATCCCAAAGGTGCTCTATTGGATTGAGATCTGGTGACTGTGGAGGTCATTTGAGTAAAGTGAACTCATTGTCATGTTCAAGAAACCAGTTTGAGATGATTTGAGCTTTGTGATATGGTGCATTATCCTACTGGAAGTAGCCATCAGAAGATGGGTACACTGTAGTCATAAAGGGATGGACATGGTCAGCAACAATACTCAGGTAGGCTGTGGCATTTAAACGATACTCACTTGGTACTAAGGGGCCCAAAGTGTGCCAAGAAGATATCCCCCCCACACCATTACACCACCACCACCAGCCTGAACCGTTGAGACAAGGCAGGATGGATCCATGCTTTCATGTTCTTTACGCCAAATTCTGACCCTACCATCTGAATGTCGCAGCAGAAATCGAGACTCATCAGATCAGGCAACGTTTTTCCAATCTTCTATTGTCCAATTTTGGTGAGCCTGTGTGAATTGTAGCCTCCGTTTCCCGTTCTTAGCTGACAGGAGCGGCACCCGGTGTGGTCTTCTGCTGCTGTAGCCCATCTGCTTCAGGGTTCGACGTGTTGTGCGTTCAGAGATGGTATTCTGCATATCTTGGTTGTAACGAGTGGTTATTTGAGTTACTTTTGCCTTTCTATCATCTCTAACCAGTCTGCCCATTCTCCTCTGACCTCTGACATCAACGAGGCATTTTCGTCCACACAACTGCCGCTCACTGGATATTTTCTCTTTTTCAGACCATTTTCTGTAAACACTAGAGATGGTTGTGCGTGAAAATCCCAGTAGATCAGCAGCTTTTTAAATACTCAGACCAGCCCGTCTGGCACCAACAACCATTCCACATTCAAAGTCACTTACATCGCCTTTCTTCCTCATTCTGATGCTCGGTTTGAACTTCAGCAAGTCGTCTTCACCACATCTAGATGCCTAAATGCATTGAGTTGCTGCCATGTTATTGGCTGATTAGCAATTTGTTGTACCAAGCAATTGAACAGGTGTACCTTATAAAGTGGCCGGTGAGCGTGTGTGTATGTGTGTATATAATATATATATATATATATATATATATATATATATATATATATATATATATATATATATATATATATATATATATATATATATATATATATATATATATATATATATATATATATATATATATATATATATATATATATATATATATATATATATATATATATATATATATATATATATATATATATATATTTTTTTTTATATACTTTTATTTTATATATATATATATATATATATATATATATATATATATATATATATATATTTTTTTTTTTATATACTTTTATTTTATATATATATATATATATATATATATATATATATATATATATATATATATATATATATATATATATTTTTTTTTTTTTTTATATACTTTTATTTTATATATATATATTTTTTATCTGCAGATGATAAAACGGGAACTGTAACATCTAGCGACCAATCTGAAGACCTTAGCAACTGTCTAGCAACCCTTTGGTAATCAGAAAATGCATAAAGAGTTTTTCATTTCACAAAAAACATTGCGAGATATTCCTCCCACTCCTATAAGTGCATGAATATACTCACAAACCTTCCCTTGATCCCATTAGAAACTTAAGACTGATAAAAGCTGCTTTTTGGACCGTTTTAATTTTTCCGTTTATCTGCCTTTTTGCAGCACAAATACATTAACGTCAACAAATGCAGCTTCATTCCTCATGTTTTTTCAGCAGCCTTATGTTCCCGCTTCAGCAAAGATCTGCTGATAGCATCGGATATGTAATGTAGCAAAACGGCTCCTTTGCATAAACTTCACTGCTGGAATGCGTTCAGAGCCGAGGCCACTGATACGCTACTCAGAAGTCTGAAGCTGTACAGAAACACATTGTCCTGGCATTGTTCTTTCAGAGCCAGACCCACCTGATGGATCTGAGCTGGAGCTTTCTGACTGCAAAACTTATTGGACAGACCGCGGAAATAAAATCTCTCTCATAAAGCTGTAGCAGTAAGATCATGGAGTGTGAGAGAAAATAGCTCACAGACTCGAAGATTAATGACCTCGTAATGGATGTATATTACAGTGCCGGAAATGGTTCTTAAATTTGACTGATCTTGAGGTAATTTCTCAGCAGGATTCATGCACCCGGCTCTCCATCTGGCCCCTTAGAACCTATTTTTCAGTGCTTGCAGATGTATTGGACATGCTCCTGAAACTGCAGTGTTCATTAGCGTGTTGTGTCTTTATCTGCATACACAGCTGTGTTGGCATGTGTTAGAGTCGGGTTATATAAGCCTCATCTACTTCATCGTTTACACTTGTCAGTGTTTTTGAAAGAAGTCCTATATGAATATAAAATTTAAAAGAACAGTATTTATTTGAAAAAGATTACTGTCAATTTGGATAAATTTAATGTGTCCTTGTTGAATAAAAGTATTGATTTCTTTAAAAAAACAAACTTATTTTTACTGATCAAAACTTTTTAATGGAAGTATTATATTATATTATATTACATTATATTAATGTTTTTAATGTTTTTCTCTAATGTGTGTATATATATATATATATAACATATATAACATATATATATATATATATATTACTAAATATAAACTACTAAATATAAAGTTTTAAAAAACTTTTTTGTATTTGAATTCATTTTTTATGTCTTTACTGTCACTTTTTATCAGTTTAATGCATCTTGAATAAAAGTATTAATTTCATAAAGTCTAAAAAGAATAAATGGATGTGTATTATATTATTATATTTTATAATATTTATATTTTATATAAATATTTTTAAAATAATTAATTTTATTTGAAATAGTATTTATAAATGTCTTTGCTGTCACGTTTTTGCTGTCACATTACTAAAGTATTAAAACGACCCCAAACTTTTAAATGGAGGTGTATATCATATTATGTTATGTTATGCTTTGTTATAAAAATTCAAGAAAATATCTAATTTAATTCCTGAAAGGTTTTCTTTTTTAACTTGTTAATGTAATTTAACCTAATAACCTCTTCAGCAACCACATAGCAACACCAATAGTATTGTATGGGCAGTTTTTCTAGAAAATATCCAAATATTATTTTTGCATTTTGCAGGTGTAAAAGATTTCATTTCATACGCAGAACACTGGTTGAGTGGCGCGTTTGGCACATGACTGCTCTGTCACTGCTGTCCTGAGGGCTTTAGCAGGAGGTGTGTTATCAGCCGGCAGACAGAGAGGAATGGCTGTGTTCTGGCAGGGCTTGTGTCTGTGTTCACACTCCCGTCATGAATCATCACGTGTGTCTGTCTCTGTGCAGAAGGATGTGAGATGAGACTGAATTACTGCTGCACACTGGCAGTTTTTCAGAGGCCGTGTTGACATGTAGTGGAGTTCAAAACGCTTTCTGCTTCAGGCATGTGTTTGATTCAATCCACACCTCCTCGAGCGCAGGATCCGGTGCTGATTGGTTGGGCTACTGAAGATCTTGTTTGGCAGCGTTTGTGGTATTTCACAGTGAATGTGGCTCAGCACTGAAAGCTGTTTAATCCAATAAAAGCCATAATGATTTTTTAAAATACATATCTTATGAATGTGTCATGACTATTTAGGCAGGTACATTGAAGCGGTTCTTCTACTTTGATGTATAGTCAAACATGGTCAGGTTTGGCAAAATAGTAGCTTCCCCCCGAAAATATATCTTACATAGTTTTTATTTATTTATAGTCTGTCTGCATGTAAACACAACAAATGGGCAAGAAAGTTCTTAAGAAAGTGATTCAATCATTATTCAAATTTAGGGGGAAAATGAAATGAAAATATACAAGCATATATTGTAATTAAATATAGTATTGTAGGCCTAATATAAATATTATTTAGATATTTTATTATTATCTATATTATATATGGTATTATCAAAATACTGTATATATTATGACAAAATATAACATTTATCAAATTAAAATATATATTATATATTATAAGTAAATAATATTATTTTGCAAACTAATGTTTGCTACATATTGTATATAAATATATTTTGTAATATTCAGTATTTTGAAAATATTATATAAAGATTCACTTTATAGATGTAAAATACGTATTTAATTGCATTATAAATGTATATACATGTGTTATTATAGTTATTACATATTGTGTATATTTTCATATTATGAAAATGTGTACTCTAAAAAAATCTATGAAGTTATATATAATTGTCTGTCTGTCTGTATATAAAGTAAATATTATAATTAAATGTAATATTGTATTATATTATACTTATAAGTTGTATTATAAATATATAGTACAAAATGTTTAATTAAATTTAAATATATTAAGTTTATACATAAATATTATGTAAATTATATTAAGTTTATAAATAAATATTATGTAAATTGTATAATTTGTATAATTAAAGATAATGATGTATTAAATACTATCTATATATTTGTTATACTGATATATTGTATGTTTTTATAAAATACAGAATTATCCAAAAAATATATATATACAAATATAAAAGGTACATATAGGTTTTAAATGATTTTTCAAATTCTACATTTTTTTTTAATTTTTTTTTTATAATTTTCATAGATTAAAGAAAATATGAAAAGAATAACAAAAATTAAGAAAAAATGGCCTGGCCCTTTTGTAGCTCAAATAGTAGAGCATGGCGCTAGCAACGCCAAGGTCATGGGTTCGATTCCCAGGGAAAGCAAGATCTGATAAAATGTAAAAAAAAAAAAAAAAACTGTAACTTGAATGCAACGTAAGTCGCTTTGGATAAAAGTGTCTGCTAAATGCATAAATGTAAATGTAACAAAAATACTGGCATATTACTAAGTTGGAACAGTGTGGACAACTTTGTGACCAGATGTCGTCTTCTAAACTGGATATTAATCGTAACAATCTCTCTTCCCCTTCCTTTCTCTTTTTTTTGTCCATCTCATTCATTCTTTATACTGCACTGAGGTTCATCCCATGGACAGAATCTGTGTTTACACAAGTAAAAGGCTCAGACAGGACTTGCCATCACTAATGAAACGCCGGGACGTCCCGACTGGGGTGTTTGTGTGGGCTGTCAGGCTCCCCCATCCAGGATCTGTAAAACAGGCTGAAGAGAGAAAAAACAGACAGAGATTAATCTGTGAAACACAATTCAGCCTGAAATATGTCAGACATACAGAGCAACACTCTTTAAAGATTCATGCATTCAGACACACTTTATAACTGCTTACAGTTCATATATGACTTTAAACACACACTATGTATTAATGGCTGATTTATATTTATGTCTGTCTATATTCACAGCAGTATCCTCCTGTGTTCAGCATGGTGTGCGTGTTGGGTGGTCTTCTGTTCTGATCTTTTGTCACTGAACACAATCACCAATGTGCCGATAGTCGCCGGTCCACTTCACTTCATACAAACAACCCAATAATCAAAGCCACCCACAGATGCTCAGACATGAGGCCCAGCAGCACGTTCAGATGCTTCCTGCTGCTGGGTTCTGCGACAAAACTAGATTGTACTGCATGTTATATTGATTATAAGTACAACACAAGAAGACTAGTTTTCAGTCGAAAAACGAAAATCTATCTATCTGTTTATCATCTCTCTCTATCTATATTTCATGTGTTTGATTTTCTTTTAATTTTCTAATTTTCATAGAATAAAAAAATATGAAAAAAAGAGAGAAAAATGACCTGGCCCTTTAAGGATTCTGTCCAACTCGCTCGCCAGTTTACAATAAATAAATAAAATAAAATACTGGCAAATGTTCTGTATTCTTTTATATCTATTTGCAAACTTATTCTAAATATTATCTAAATATTTATTTTTATTGTATATATTCTATAACATATATATTCAAAGTAAAATATAAGTTCTAAATGTGTTCTTTTAATTCTATTAGATTTTTTTTAATTATTGAGAATTAATAGATATAATTAATTAAATTTACTACATTTATCAATTTTATTTAATAAAATAACATTTAAAATTTATCTTTCTCTCCATATATATATTCTAATATACAGTATTTTGAAAATAGTTTATAAAAGATTACGAAATAACAAAATTAAAGACAAATGAAGAAAAAAAGCACCTGACCCTTCAAAATTTGTGTACAATGACGATACAATTTTAATGTTATTAAATATATATTACAATAAGTAAATATGCTAAAACAAAGTTAATATGTCATTGAGGTGGACCAATGTGGTTACTATTTTAGGAAATATAAAACGAACAAATTACATGAATTTTACAAAGAAAATGTAAAAATCGAAACTTTATACACACACAAGTAGAAAATCCTCACTATTAAGCTCTGTAATGTCTGATATTTCCCTAATAGTAATGTTAATATTTCCTTGTTCATAATGTGGAGTGAAGTGTTGGCAGTGGATGGATGCTACAGAAAAACACACAAAGCAATCTAAGCAATACCTAGTGTCACTTGTTGATGTTGGTTTTAGATAAAAAGTTTTGCAGCAACAAATAGAACATAGAATAGAATAGACTTAATGTGAATGAACAGCCACACAATGCTCTTTCTCAAAGCTGAAAATCTTACAAAGGGAGAGTTATTTAAGTTACCAATTGACGTTTAATTAGGCTTGCCACACCACATTTGGAAACGATTCATAGCACGGCGTCTTTCTCCTGCACTTTGTCATGTACGCTGTTGTTAACCTGGAGTTTGACGTCTTTGTTTGAATAGCGGACAGAGTCTGAGCGCTGCTTCCATTCACTGTCTTTGGGCTCTGACTCAATGAATGAATGAACTCTCCGCCACTTCCCACATTGTGCTCACGGGTCACTTCCCAAACTGTAAGCAGTCCTGCGTGCAGAAATAGTCCGGCCGGTTCGCTCTGGCCCAGCGGGTTTTTGAGAGTGGTCCAGTTGAACACACATCTCTGAGCATCTGGATAAAGGTTCAGTTCGGCTCTGTAAGGCCCATCAGTGCCAAATACGACTCTGTTTCGACAAGTGTTACATATAAACACCCTCAATGGAGATCAAACCCCATCTCTTCCTTAACTACACGCATTAGTGCAGCAATAAATAAAAATGTGTAGGGAATGATTAAGCTTTACTTACTCTGGACAACTTTACAATAATAATAAAAAAATATTTTGTAATTTTGTAAAAATAAATAAATAAATATATAATATAAAAATGTAAAATATCAATATAGAAAATTATAAAAAAATATATATCTATAGATTTTAGAATATATATAAATCTTAGACAATTACATTATTTAAATATTAAATGAAAAATGTCAACTAAACTATTACAAATGTTGTCTTAAATGTTTGAGCTGAAGCACTAAATTTACTGCACTGTAAAAAAGTTGAGCAAACTTCAAATTTTAAGGCAACCAGTTTCAGCAGATTGAGTTTTCTCAACTTATTTTTAAGGACATTTTTGAGTTTTCTCAACTTTTTGTTGTATAAACTTAAAACAAGAAGTTGAGAAAAAAAATCTGCTGAAGCTGGTTTCCTTAAACGTTTTAAGTTTGCTCAACTTTTTATTAATTTTTTTTTTTTTTACAGAGCTGTAAAAAAATCTAAAGTTGAGATAAACGTTTAAGGCAATCAGCTTCAGCAGATTGTTCAGTTTTATCAACTTGTTGTTTTAAATTTATACAACAAAAAGTTGAGAAAACTGTTACAGTGTGGAAATAAATAAAAACTAAAACTAAACTAAAATTAAAACTCAAACAAAACAAAGAAAAACTAGTAATATTGTAAAAAAAAACAAAAAAACAAGCTAACTTAAACTAAACTAAAATTAAAACTCAAACAAAACAAAAAACAAAACAAACTAACAAACAAAAAACTAAATAGCAATATTTAAAAAATAATCCAAAATGACAATCACATATAATTGCTAAAGAATTAAACTGAAATTAAATTGGAAACTGAAAATATAAAAATCTTTAATAGCATAACTAAATAGCATATAACATATAATAACACGGAGTCGGAGTAAAACAAAATCTAAAATGTAATAAAAAAAAATCCATAAAAAGACTAAATAAATTTAACATCAAACAATGATAAAAAGTTTAGAGTTCAGGTTTTATTATATAACATATAATAAGCATTTAATCCAAAAAGTAGCAGAAGAAAACAAAAGCATCTTTGTGAAGAATAGAAATACGATTTACATTTTTGCTTGATGAAGTCAGACTTTGAGACTAAGAACCTTGTGTGTTTATATTTCGCTGCTGGTTCTGAAGCAATATTTCTAAGATGAATGAACATGTTCCGATGCTGTAGATAAGACTGCATTGCATAACGCTTATGAAAGACAATATCACTATTCACTATATTTTCTTCAGGAATCTGCTGCAAATTGTTAGAGCATTATATATAATATGGGTTTTGATACTTTAGCATTTACAATTTTTAATTTGACTAAATAGTTGCTTTCATAATTTCATGTAATTCCAGAGTTTCATGCTGTGACTATAGCATGTTTATGTGTATATATTGTGTGTTTATGCATTATAAATATCCTGTGTTTATCCTCTGTATGTAGTAGGCCTAGTCTATGTAGTGACTTTTTCTGCAAGTGTGTCATGAACCTGTTGAACATTTAGCCTACTGTTGTTAGGCAAATGTTTTTAATTCTCCAAACAATTTTTGCCTGCGAAAATCTGCTAATGTGGCAGCAAATATAGGCCTAGGCTACGACTTTATGATGTGACTCTTCCCTTTAAAAAATAAACAATGAATGACAAATGTAATTCAAACAGAATTCCTCACACTATCAATATTTCATTACACATGTACTGTATTGGGCTTATCATGCAGGAACAATATTGATTTCTGAAATGGAAAATTGTTCAAACATAAGGCAGATCGCTGGGAACGACCCAAAATAATTCCTTGGGCCTATTTGTGTGGCAGCCATTGGCGAATGGTGAGAATGATATTTCTGTGTTATTATAACTGGCATTTGTCATAAATCAGCATTGAAGCCTCTCATTGACCCATGTCTGAGTCCAGTATAACCGAGATTTACCCAGCAGGCTGTGAGGTGTCAGTGATCCCATGAATTCTTATGTGCTGGGCACACGGTTCTGCATCACATCTATTGACTCTGGCACAACATGAAGAGGAACACGTTTATGCAAACAATTAAACTCAACACTCTTTTACAACCAATGTTCAGGCTGGAGACCAAACAAAATGATAATTTGTTCCACATGTTGGCACCAGGCTTGAAATACAGTGTTACATGATTGTACCTTTCAGTAGGTCTTAAAAGAGAAGAAAATACTTGACTTCCATTTGCCATAAAATTACGAGACAGCCAAACAAATCAAATTTCCTTCAGAAAAAAGAAGAAAAAAAAAAATGGTAGGCCTATGTTTACAAAGATAAATATTGTTGAGTGAAGAGCCAATAAATCTCCAGCTCATAGGTCAATGATTCATGACTCATTATAAAACGTTTCAGAGAAGGTTATGTGTAGTGTTTTGAAATATGAAGCATTTTATGATATTTACTTGTAACTTTAGCACGTCCAGCACGCATATTTAGCACATATAGGCTATGTGTTTCTTGCCAAATGGTTCATTCGCCTAAGAAAAAATAAACAAAAAAAGACATAAAATTAGGCCTATGTGTCCATGCAAAACTACAAAACTGGTTCTTTTTGAAAAGATTTGTGAGGCGCATATACATGTTTTCTATATGATTTTGTTATATTGCTCTGATGTTAATAGCAATATAAGATGTGTCTGCAGGATTTGAGAGTCAACACTGAACTCTAGCAGTTGGTTTGTGCATTGCACGAGCGTCACAAAGCGTTCAAACGAGTCATTTAACTAATGTACTTTGTCTATGTATGTATGGTGTACAAATATGCCGTTTGAAGTTAGGTCTGGTATGATTCCCTGTCATTTGTAGGTAAACGCTTTCATAATCTGTCCAAATATTCTGCATGTGCATTATGTTTTACTGGGCTGTCTCAGTCTTGATAATACACATTGTGGCCAAATTCACAATGTTTGTGTGTATTTTTGTCTGAGGAATGTTCTTTAGGAAACTGAAATCTGTTTATTTTATAAATAGAAGGACCAATGGGATTGTCTAAAAATAGAACTATTCCAGAAAAGAACTTTGAAGGCGAATCAAGAATAGGCAGCATTTTGTAACCAATGTGGGAAACGTGTGAGCATCATGGGATTATTTCCCAGCATGCTCATGTCGAGAGCCAGCGTTAATTGTGTAATATTGTTTTTGAAGTCCCAGATGAAATGAAGCATGCATGCTAATGAATGCAGGCTTTGTGTTTATCTGTTCAGACGGCAGCAGGCCCTGCTAAAAGAGATGCAGCATACGTGTTATGAACTTTCCCCTTTATTTTGCACAAACACTTTTAACGAGTTTCCAAATGAATCCTTTTCTCTGGATTAGGCACAGAAACTTGCTGTTTTGCTGTGTTTCTGGGATGCGGCCTAGATCTTTAAGGACCCCAAACTGACAAAGTTGAATGAAGTTAGGGGGCCACTAGCGGTGTTTCCGTGGAAACAAATCCACATAGTCACATGGCTTCATACTAATGAACATTCTCACCACTTCTATCCAGACCGAGCAGTTTGCTGGTCACTTTTGGCCTATGCCATCAGCAGCATGAGCCTAACGGGGATCGATCTGTCTCTTAACGGGACGGCCTTATTGAAACCAAATGACACACAAACACAAGCCGCTCTCTATGGTGAGTAAACCACGTTTTAACTCATGAACATGATCCACTAGCATTTGACAATCACGACATGTTATCTCGAACTGTATATTTTGTCATTTAAAACCAAGAAAATGTTTACGCTATCTATTTTTCACTTTTCTCTCACAGAAGTCAAGGTGTTCAACATCACCCTTTCATCAGTAGCTCTGTGCGTCCTGACAGTGACAGGAATCATCAGCTGTATCTCGTACCGAAGACACAGAAGGTGAGTAAACACCCGTACAATGGGGAAAAAAAAAAGTGCTGGACACTTAAACCACAGATAATGTTTGTATAAATGTCCTTGTGTTAAAAGGATCTTTAAAAAAAGTGAATAATTTGGCAATGAAAGAACACAAACATTTTTTTGGAAAAATATTTCAGTGTTTGCAGTTTAATTGTCAAACTATAGATATATTGTTCAAAATTAAAACAAAAAGTACTTTTGAAAGAAAAAAAGTAAATCCCCCAAGGAGACATGATAATTGAAGTAGTGTATGTGAGATGGGAAGTAAAATTATATTTCAAGAGTTGTATTCCCCTGAGCATCTTTGCATTCACCTCTAAAAGCATTGGAATAGTTTTTCCTCCTGCCTCACTATTTCCATCACAAAAGTTTGCAAGTAAATTCAAAAGCATCGAAATATGCTTTTTTTTCATTGCTTTTGAGTTTCTTGCAAAAGCATTAAAATCTAAAATCCTCCTACCTCATATTATTTCCTAATCACACAAGATTGGCAAATTCATACAAAGTTTCTCAGGCGATGCATTGAAAACTCATTGAAATATAATTAGTTTCAATGCTGCGTTTGCTCACAAAACGTTTGTATGAGAACGTTAACATTTTGAGTGAAGTTTTGTGATTGTATGCAAAAGCATTCTTCCCATCACCATATTTTTTGGTCAAAACCATCTTATTGGATCCTAAATTGTGTCTAATAGCTGTAACGGTATGTATCTTTGTGTCACAGGAAGTATAAACGGGCGCGTGTCTATGAGAGCGCCATAGCCAGCGAGGTTCCTGAAGAGCCAGTGGGTGTTATGTGTGTGAGGAAAACCCATAGTTTCCGTAACCCACTTGCCCTCTTCAGAAGACAGGAGGGGCCGAAGGACAACTCACGCATCCACTACATCTACACCAACCCTCTTCCTGTGGGACACGAGGAGGACAGGATCCCCCCTCACACCATATCCATACACACTCCTCTCACGCTGCAGGACTACGCCAACGACCCCAGCAGCGGCATCATCCTGGCCCCGCCCATTTTTTACATGCAGCTGTAGAAAATGTGTTTAAAGAACAGTTTGCACACTGTCATGTCATCCCAAACCCGTATCACGCTCTCTTACGTAGAGCACAAAAAGAGACGTTTAGCAGAACGTTCATGCTGCTCTTTTTCTTACAATGTAAAGAGAAACGCTGTGTATCTTTTTCCACAATTTAATTGGCTCATAAAACAGCTGATGAAAGCGTGCTTTATAAAAGAAGCAGAATGTGAATTATATCCACCAGAAAAGCAGAGAGACCAAAACTGAGAGAGAACGACAGGGAAAAAATCACTGGCCATCGTTATGACGATGACAAAAAAAAAAATCAGTCAATATTTTTAGACAATAGGCTGAGTTTCTCGGATCAGCCAATCCAGAGCCTCCTTCCTGCCTTGACGCTCGAGCTCCGCCCCAATTGTCTCCCGGCATTTCTTGTGGTAGTCATTCACCCAATCACGCTGCAGGAAGACAAGTATGTATTATTACAGCAATCCATGCTATAATGAAAGCCATTTCACAGAGGTTTAATGGAGAGGTTTACACTTCAATGTTTACAGGTATGCTGATGTAATAATGATGTCATTAGCAGAGTACGCCATCACATGTAGCCAGAAACGTGTTTTAAACTTTTAATTTTTTTGTGCTAGCTAGTTTGCCCATAAGATGGCAACACTGACCTGTGGTTCCACATTCAAAAACAAAACAGAGGATGAAAAAAAAAAAAAAATGTTGCCTTTGAAAAGTTGTGTGTTCCGCTACAAGTGTACGCTAGCATCTGTTTCAAAATGTACCGTATACTTTGAGGTTTAGAAAGCTTAAATATTTTTTTTTTTATCATTTATTAGATTTCTTAAAAAAATAAAACACTTTGTAACAAACAATGTTGGTGTGATTTTTTTTTTCAGAGTTACAAACAGCCTAATTGCTAAAAACACAGCAGGTGTACCTCTTTCTGTGTGAGCAGGTCTGTGTCGATCATCTTCAGCTGGATGGGGACCAAAGTGAGGGGTTCAAACGTCAGACTACCTCTGTTTCTGTAGTTATACTGAAAGGAAAGGAAAAGCGGAAATATCACACTTGAGATCTCTCAAAAGTTCATTAAATATGTTTTGGTTTAGTTTGCGCTGTTATGTCTTTGACACCTATCGGTGTGGATGAAGCATCACACACAACAACAAAACACTGGACAAAAATGAACCTACTGCATCTTTGAAATGAACTGTGTCAGAACATTTAAGTATTTTCTAGGTATAAATATGAACAGATTGCAAATTTTGTCATTAATCACTTACCCCCATGTCGTTCCAAACCCGTAAAAGCTTTGTTCGTCCTCGGAACACAATTTAAGATATTTTGGATGAAAACCGGGAGGCTTGTGACTGTAACTTGTGATCAGTAACGCATGGATGCGTATTGTACTCGTATCCATGTGTTACTGATGACAGAGAATAGCGTACGCACTTTACGTCCATCTGATGCTCTCCAAAGTGGCGCTACGCTGACACAGAGAGGAGACGAAGTGTTGAATAAATGTTATTTTTATTTTCTTCGCGTACAAAAAGTATTCTCATCGCTTCATAAAATTCAGATTGAACCACTGATGGCTATTTTGACGATGTTTCTTTATACTTTTCTGGGCCTTGACAGTGTAATTTATTATGCAGTCAATGGGACAGTCACAAGCCTAAATCATCCAAAATATCTTAAATTGTGTTCCGAGGACGAACGAAGCTTTTACAGGTTTGGAACGATATGGGGGTTAGTGAATATTGACAAAATTAGCATTTTGGGGTGGAGTAACTCTTTAAGGTGTGATCTGATGCAGTCATTACTTTAGTTTTGGCAGGAATAACCAGGACAACGTTTTCTATCCGAATGCCAAAAGATCCATCTTCATAGTATCCAGGCTCTTGAAACAAAAGAAATGAACAAGTCTTAAATTTACCTCAGAAGTAATTTACAATGTATTATGTAAAGATATCACTAAAATAAGGAGAGAAAATATAAATGATTTCCGTACCATCGCTGACAATCATTCCAGCCTCCAGAGGTTCGTCTGCAAACGTTTTGTAGCTGATGCCACATGGACCTTCATGTACATTTAGGAAACATCCGACACCGTGGCCGGTGCCATGAAGATAGTCCAACCCAGAGTCCCAGAGAGCAGCACGAGCAAATGAGTCCAACAGGTGACCTGAACCCAAGAGCACAATCCACTGAGACAAAATATTTCTCTCTCTCAAACTGCTACAAGTGTCTGATTTTAAGCTCTTACCTTTGGTTCCATTGGGAAAAACGGCAGCACTGACAGCGATGTGTCCCTTTAGGACATATGTGAAGCATTCCTGTGGAGATCAGAGCATGGAAGGACAGAATTATTAGCATTATGAGTAGACCAATAGTCTTCAGACAGTAAAGTAGGAAGAGTTTGATCTCGAAGTAAAAAAAATGTAATGGAAATGGAAAATCCACAGGTTTTTTTGAGATTATTTACCTTCTCATAATCAGTAGGTGTTCCAAAGTGCACCGTACGGGTCACATCTGTAGTTCCATCTCTGCATACCAAAGATAAAAAAATAAAAAAATAAAATAAAATTTCATAGTAGATATTATTTGTATTTTTTTTATCCCAGATAACTACATTTTTAAGTATAGAGTTATTGTATCAGAGTAAAAAAAACTTTTAATTATGTTATTTTAATTCAATATCACTCAGGAACAGCTAAATTTACAAATAAATATTATCTCAGGTTGACTGTTTGTGTGCTTACAAGTACTGAGCTCCGGAGTCAATAAGATAAACTTCATTTAGAGAAAGAGTCCTGTTGGTTTCTGGGAGGGGCCTAAAAACAAGACAGAAAAGGAGACTTAAAATAAAACACAAATTCAATTAAATGTATTGTATTTTTAAATACTGATTATTAGAACAGCTCACCTGTAATGTATTATGGCCCCATTTGGTCCCACACTAGAGATGGTTGGGAAACTCAGCCCAACAAAGTCTTTCTGTTGACTAGATAGAAAGAAAAGAAAAGATTTTCAATTGAGAGTAGGTTGTTTTGCTGCCTCAGTGTCTGCAGTTCCACAGATCAACAGTAAGAGGTGCACAATCTCATATAAGACAAAAACAGCAAGCAAAGCGGCTCTTAAATTCCCTGCCAAACAGTTCTTTATAGAAATACATATCTGTGGATAAATTCATTATTTGATTCTTGTTACAGGTCAAATGCAGCATGGTTGGCTCACCTTCGCAATTCTTCAGCTTTATCCGCCACTGATATCTCTGTAACCGTATCTTTGGGAATCTGTGCAAATTACGAATACAAGATCTTATATTTTCTTCATTCATTCAATAAAAAGGACATTTCACTACAAAAAAAGCAAAGGCATTGAGAAAAACTCCTAAATATATTTCCAGTGAATAAAACAACAAATTGTATACAATGATACCTCTTTTTCCAGCCAAGCAAAAAGTTCACACAGCGCCACTGCGTCTTTGATCTGTGATAAAAATATTGTGATTCATAAAGCAAAAAAGTATAAGATATCTGAAATATCTCTAGTTATGTGGACTTACGTGTGCCATCTTCATGCCTTGGATCTCTGTGGGGTTCTTGACGGCTTTAGCCAGACATAAGGGTGTGTATGGGATTGCAGATCTGTGGGACTGAATGGTTACAATTCTTTAATCAATAATATTAAATCATATTCAACCATTTTAGATGGGAAAAAAAAAATCAAATATCAAGACTTATTGAAGCAATAATTCACCCAAAAATGAATATTTGGGGAAGATTTACTTTTCCACAGGTCATCCAAGATGTAGATGAGTCTGTTCAGATTCGGAGAAATGCAGCATTACAATACTCACCAATGGATCATTTGCAGTGAATGGGTGCCGTCAGAATGAGAGTCCAAACAGCTGATAAAAAACATCCCAATAATCCACACCACTCCAGTCCATCAGCTAACACCTTGAGAACTGCAAAGTAGCATATTTCTAAGAAACAAATTCATTAAGACATTTGTAACTTCAAACTAAAATATGAGTCCTCCATCTATAATATTGTTTTCTCCAGTTAAAAAGTTGACTTGTCTGAATCAGGAGAAAAATATGCCAAATTAAGCACCGTTTACAAGTGAAAACTGTCTGAAACTGTTCTAAACTAAACTTTTGCTGGGTTTTGATGCGAGAGGACAACAAGGGATGGCCTTTTTCACTGGAGGAAGCGTTATTATGGATTATAGACTCATATTTTGTCAAAAGAAGGTTCAAAGTTAAAATGTATTAAAAATTTATTTGTTTCTTACAAATATGCAGCTTTCACAAGACATTAATTAATGGACTGGAGTCATGTGGATTACTTGTGTATTAATATCATGTTTTCATCCGCTGTTTGGACTCTCATTCTGACGGCACCCATTCACTGCAGATGATCCATTGGTGAGCAACTGATGTAATTTACCCAAATCTTTTCTGATGAAGAAACAAACTCATCTACAACTTGGATGTAGAGCAAATTTCCAGCATAATTTTCATTTTTGGGTGAACTATTGCTTTAAGGTTTAGAACACAGGCTGCATTGCAACCATAAAAAGACATACATCAGCATTCAAAAACCATTTAACTTAAATATATGACTAATTTCTGAGCAAAATGGAATATTCCACATATCTTGACTCACCTTGGGTATGACTTGTGTAAGAGCGCAGCTGGCCTTGTCACAAATCCACATTTTTTCTTTGGGTGCCAGCGTCGAACAAACCACCTGCAGCTCCGTGTACACAGACTCATATGGAAAACACTGTATGGTCAGTTCTGGTTTGCTCGGCCTGTCCAGTTCCAAATGCTCCCGGACCGCAGGGTCCAACAGACGCTTACTGTCCACAAACAATCTAAAACAACATATGGACCAAAGGACAACTCTGAGTGTCAGATTTCATTCCAAACCTGGAAAATTGTCAGTATGAAGTGAAGAACCAAGAATGCAGTTTTACTTTATGTTGCTAATGCCGATGATAGCGTAGGCGAAAAACACAGGGTTGTACTCAATGTCTAACCCGCGCAGGTTAAAAAGCCCTGTAGAGAGAAAGGGAGATTTTATTTGATATATTTTCAGTATTAAGTCATAAATCATGCAGTAAAAAGGCCAAAGAATGTGAATAATAAATTGGAGCACATACACAAACTTATAGATACACTAGCATTTCAATTCAAAATATTATTAGAATTTAAATGAAATGTTTATTTTAAAATGTAACTGTATTTCTATAACAGCAAAATTACATTTTCAGCATCATTACTAAATTTACTTAAATATGGCAAAACAAGCTCGTCCCTCACACGCAATCATGTCCATAATTATCAACATCTGACACAAGAGCTCTTTAACGGGGGTTAATAAGAAAGTGGAGAGGGAACGAGTGCCAAGTCGTGATCTGACCACTAAAAACACACACACAAAGCGTGCTGTCTGGCGATACGTACATGCGATCTCATCTAGAGCTGTGACCACAAACCAGGAAATCTTCCTTTCTGACATTTTTCCTCTCAGAGCTGTAACCTTATCTTGCCAGGTGAGACCTACATGGGAAAAAGCACCCACCACAACATATTGTCTTATTTTACTGTGGCACAAACTTGTGTAGAGGCTTTATGACTGACCTGTAAGATCAATCTATACTTTAAATCATCCAGTGAGATGTGCTGACCGGTGTATTTGAGGCCCAGTGTGATGAGTTTGGTGCTGGGTCGAGTGGGCCGGTTCTCCCAGATGGCGTCAATGAGATTGTCCTGCACCGCAACCAAAGAGTGACCCGCACTGCTCAAAGCCTTAGACATGTTCTTCCACTGGTCTGAAAACACAATCACAGACACATGATGCACCTGCACGATGTCTAACAGTCAAAATCATTCAGATTTCTCTCATTGCATCCACAATATTACTGTGTGTGAAAATACTATAGAAGGTACATTTAAATAATAAGAAGCCTTGAATGTTAAATTTTAATACAATTGTTTTTATGAAAAATAGGTAAAGAGAGCATTTTAAATTCAACAAAATACAGCATATTTTAATATATACAGCATAAGAATAAAGAAGTCTATCAATAAATTAAATCCCTCCTAATATGTAGAAACTATTTGTATGGATAACTATATTAATTATTTCCAGAAGTCTAGATTAATATGGACAAGAGATATCCCCATTTTACCGATTAATACTTTTAAGAAAATTTGAAATAAATTATTAACATAACTTTAAATAATAGATAATTTTGAATTCACTAACATATATTTGTACACATAATAGCATGCTCCCTTAAAAATAAGTTGCATGACACCCCTATTAATATTAATGAAAATATTTGCAAAACTCTGTTCATAATGGTCTTGTTGTTGAATTCCTCACCGGCGGCGATGATCCAAGGGTCGACTCCCACTTTTGAGTTTTCTGGAAGAATGCTGATGAGCCAGTCCTCCTGAGATGGTGTTTCCTTCAGCCCTGACAATATAAAATGTCAATCATTTTCAGATTGTTCTTTCGAACAATGTTGTATATTATACACTAATCAATGTAAAGCTCGAGACTGATTTCTGTAAAGTCGTGAAGTTCAGTCTCAAATTAAGGAATGTATTCTAATAAATGTTTTGAAATGGCTTATGAAAAGCAGCACCTTGGCTGACATGCTTTAACGATTATGTAATAGCAATCCGATAACAAAAGTAATGACCTAGCAACCGCACATCATAAAACTATGCTAACATTCACTGTACCCATTTTCATCAAAGTCCAGTTATTGTCCATCTGTTGGCTGGCCTGCAGGAAGTACCGCCCATCTGTCCATAAAGCAGCATGCTGTTCTGTCACAATAGCAGTACCTGGAACAAGCATCTTTATAAATTACAGTCTATACATTTATAAATCACAGATTAATTATTTAAAAGGCTTTATGTTTATAAATTACAGGCTGCATATTTACAAACCACAGGCTCTATGTTTATAAAGTTATACACGTGTATACATCACAGGCTGTTGATTGTTTATAAAGCAAAAGCTGAATATTAAATGTTTATAAATCACAGGCTGAATGTTTATAAATCACAGGCTGAATGTTTATAAATCACAGGCTGAATGTTTATAAATCACAGGCTGATTTTTTATAAATCACAGGCTGTATACTTATAAATAACATATTGTACATTTATAAAGCACAGTTTGTACATTTATAAAATCACAGGGCGTATATTTTTTAATGTTTAATGTTTAAAAGGTTGAATGTTCATAAATTACAGCCAGACCACAGGCTCTATTTTTATGAGGTTACATGTTTATTCATTACAGGTTTATTACTCACAAGCTGTACATTTCTAAATTCACAAACTGCATATTTATAAATCAAAGGTTTAATGTTTAAAAAGCTATATGTTTATACATTTTTATAACACAGATTGTGTTTTTAAAAATCTGTACATTTCTAAAAATCACAGGCAGTAAGTTTATAAATCAGACTATTTATAAGGCTGAATGTTTATAACTCACAGGCTGTATTACAGTATAATACAATTGATATTACTATAATTTTGATTAAATTACTATTATTAATATATTTAGTCGTAGTATATGAGGGAAGTTGGTTTATACTTCATCCTGCCCTTGAAGGAGCCACACGTGGGCCACCAGTCAAAAACATCTGGTCACACCACTGAGCTGTAAATCATGTATAACAAAGCAGTCTTTCAAAGTCATAAGATATGAATCACAAATTCCAGTTTTACTTCTCCATTTTTTGAGTGACAGTCTTTGGAGTGGGGTGAACTGCATTGTCATGCAGTGACAGTTAAGAATTGTCACGTTTTTTTTTTAAATCTGGGATTATACTGTCTGCTTTTGATCTATTTCTATTTATATAAGTAATCTATGTCTTATTATCAATGCCACTGTTTTTATGTGTGTGTTCACCTATGATTCTGTAGCTCTATAGTTGATAAATCTCCACTATGATCCAGTAAAAAAGGTATTAATTGACACTATTGTCATATTGCAATTATATAAAATTGTATACTTTGACGTTACACACACCTGCAGAGCCATTGAATCCACAGATGAATTCTCGTCTGCAGTCACAGGGCGCGATGTATTCACTCTGCAGGATGAACGGATGAAGTGAGAAAAACAGAGAGATGAAGGGAAAAAGTGAGATCAGCTCTGTCAGCAATCAGTCCTAATTACTGCTAATTTAACCAGCCAGCAGAATGAAGGAAAACACTCGGCAGGAGGTCACACACACACACACACATGTAATCAGAGGTGATTTCATAATCACAGAGCCAGGGAGGAGGGGGTGAGGGAAGCCCATCACTCACACAATAGATGTTAAAAGCCATGACACGGACACACACACACACACACACACGGACACACACGGACACACACGGACACACACACACAGCAGCTGAAGTGAATGATGTCATTTTTTGGTTCTAGGGTGTTGAATGTTTATAAGCTTAAATGTAAATTTATCACAGGCTGTATATTTTTAAATCACAGGCTCCACATTTATAAGGTGGAATGTTTATAAATCACATTCAGTATTTTTTTTTTTCCAAATCACAGTCTGTAAAATTATAAATCACTGGTTGAATATTTATAAATAACATGCTGTATGTTTATAAATCACAGGTTCAGTCACAGGCTATATAAATCACACTCTGCATGTTTATATGGTGAAATGTTTAGAATGGGTTAGAGTTTGAATGCTTATAAATCACAGGTTATGTGTTTAAAAATCACGGATTGAATGTTTATAAATCACAGACCATATATTTGCAAATCATGGTCTGTACATAAATTATAAATATCAGGCACTATGAAATGTTTATAAACATATAAGATAATTTTTATACATGACAGTCCATATTTTTATAAAACACAGGCTATATGTTTGTAAATCATAGGTTGAATGTTTATCAATCACAAGCTCTATGTTTATAAGATGGGATGTTTATAAATCACAATCTATACATTTCTAAATCACAGTAATCACATTTGTGGAGCACAGCTCAAAGGTTTTTTCAGCAGGTTTTAGTGTATTGAGATATCACCTGATGTGCATCTCCTGATGGGACGATGTACGCTTGTATGGGCTCTGTGATGTACTTCCTGTTCTTCATGGCCTGGCGGAGCTGCCTGAGCAACTCCACTGTGATCTTTGGAGACATAGCGTCTGTTGAGAGAAAAACTTAAATTTACACACCACGTAATTTCTTATCATCATCTTATCATCACCAATGACTGTAAAAAAAAAAAAAAAAAAAATCAGCAATTTGCCAATTTTTCAATCGATATCTAATTCTAATAAACATGACCTTTCACTTTCAACCCTATGTTAACCAAGACCAAAAAAACAAACACTATCTTGAATAAATGTAAAAAATGCAACCTTGATATTTGATTATCATAAATTAAATCCGCTGCTAGTGACATCAGATCAGCTTACAAGTTTATCGACATGATCACAATGAACAAGTTACCAAAGCACTGACATAACAGACATCTACACGTTTCTGACTGTGCAAGCGTGTGTGTAAGTACAAAAAAAGGCTTTTGTGAACAAAGAATTACCTGCAGCCATTTTCCCTGTGAACCTAAGATCTTACTGGTTACGTGGAGCTCAAAGTTGGAGAGATATGAGATTGTTAACCTGTACCTTGCACAGACGGTCTCTCAGGTGACCGTCCCACAGTTAAAGATTTACTGTCTACGACTTCTTGTTCTGTGATCATGCAATCATTTACCAAACTTTTTACAAAAAAACTACCACTAAACCTTATTAGATTTTTCCGTCAATGTTATCAAAGAATGAGGGAATCAAATTAGTGAATTAATGAAAGAAGGAATAAATAAATATTCGGATTCAAGTTTACACTGTTCCTATGAGGGACAATATTATAATTTATTAAAAATAATCGTAGTAATGTTGGGGGAAAGCATGGTTACTATAATGATTTATTTATTTTTTTTACGATTCCAGCATATTCAAGTGATAGATATTTCAAATATCTCTCAGTACAATTTAGTTTTATTTGTATTTATATATACATATTTTAAATATTTATATATAGGGCTTATTCATTCACAAAATAAACACTTTCTCAAAAGCATCGACAGGCCAGCGTTAAATCATCCAATCACGACGCTGGAATTATCATATCAGCAGCTGATTGGACAGAAGGCTTTACAGTTCAACAATATAAACAATCAGTTTTTAAGCATTAATTTAGACGGGAGCTCTACAGTGTACGGGGACATAACAACGTATCAATAAACTTAAATTAAAACCAAATAAATTTATTTTTTATTATGTTTTGTCCGTGGTAGGCGTGGCAGTCTCCCATACCGTTCATCCAAATACAATGCTTTCAAAAACATAAATGATGTTCATCTGTTTTCATTTATGTCTTACCTACTATTTATTAAATATTTGCTTTCCCTATCAAAGGAGAGCGCTTGTGTGATCCGCGCCGACGCTTCTTCATTTATCAAAACACAATGTTATGCAAGCGACAATAACAATAAGACTCGTGTTGGTCTCAGGCAGCACAATCCACTGCTGTTTTCTGAGCCTGGAGCACACACACTGAACGACTGACATCAAACAAGTCACCAGTTACCTTAGAGAAGCGAGTCTTGAGATGTAAACTATTGTTAAAACTGCTGTTCCTTGTGTTAGTGTGCAAAGGAAGCTGCCATTACAGTGACGTCTGCGCTCACGTGACACTCTGCCTCTTCCAGTCACACGGCGCGTGCAGCGTGCACTTTAAGTCAGTGAGCGCAACGCTTTTGACATAGTAGACAGCAATCTAGTAGACATTTGGACATGTTTTATATAAGTAGGTATATATATATATATATTTTTTTTCTTTTTTAAATTTTTATTTTACTTCTTTTTATTTCACTTTAATTTTAAATTTTATTTATTATTATTATTATTGTGTGTGTGTGTGTGTGCGTGTAATTTGAAATATGAAAATGTTTTTATTTTTATTAATTATATTTAACGTTAATATATTAATAACTCTTTTGAGTAAATGAGTTTTATATAGAGTAAATGAGGCACAAATCTGTACATAAGTCTTCTGTTCCAGATTATTACACATTATTATTATTGTAAAGTCTTATTTAAATGTTTCTGTTCTCATGTCAGATATGTATGTATACCAAGACCACAACAAATTCCTTGTGTTTGCGCACACTTGGCGAATAAAGCTAATTCTGATTCTGAACTAATGAATATGGTAAATGGATCGGGTAAGAAGTCTCGTATGCTTAAAAATGCTGCATTTGTTTGATCACAACAATTTTGTGAACTATGAATACAAATTAAAATAGGCCTAACTAATTTAATTAAAAAATATTTTTAAATTAATACATTTGAGCATTTTCAGCATCATCAGTGTCACATTTGAGATATTTCTTATGATTATCAAGGTTGAAAACAACATTAGGATTCTTTGATATAAAGTTAATTTGAAACATGTATTTTTAACAGTGTAAAAATCCTGTACATCCTTGCTGAATAATTTATAAAAAAAAATAAATAAAAAATCTTACCACCCCACAGTTATATGTAACATTTATATGAGTAATATTCTTAGTAAATCACCTGCCAGACACCCATGAAAAACACACACACAATGTTAGTAAGATGTAAAACTTCATTTCACAGGCTCACATAACAAATTATAGAGTCGTGTTGCATGAAAACAAGGGCTGTGTTGTATTCACTGCATCATACAAAAACATTTAATGAATAGAAATACATCAGGGAAGAAGTTTAATGCAGTATAACGTTCTGAGGAAATTGCAATGAATACATGTTCATTATTCCCATTTAAAACAGGAGCAGCAAGATCCAGACGATTGTGAAACATGATCATATTATTTTCTTTTAAGGATTGCCAAATTCTTGGAGTTGAGCTGAACATGTCCTGGTTTATTAAAGTAACAAAGTGAAGGCAGTGCTGTGATATCACGGAAAGGTCCATCTAGTGCCTCAGAAACCCGAGCAGACAGACTGCAGACAGTAACATCCTGCAGGGGACCAGCATCAGTCCTGTGTTTCCAGCTGAGGAAAGAAATTCCAAGTGATCAAGAGTAAAACACTCAATAATAATAATAATGTAAATGTTTGCTATCACAGAGTGCAGGCTTACTTGGAGTACACGCATTCGATTCTTTGAAAACACCCATCTTGTCACTTGTCTGAACTGATTTCAGTTTTTCTTGGCCCACCTCACCTGGAAAACAAGTTAAAATAACATCCATTAAACGTTTGGTCATTTCTAACTTTAGTCATTTTTAGTAATTTTAACCTATTAACTTGGATTAGTTTATGACTTTTTTATTTTCATATTTGAAAAATTACATATTGTTATTTTTTTTGTATTATCGAAGAAATGTTATGTTTAAAATATGGAAATGATACATGTTACTAATTTGAATAAATTAAAAAAAAAAAAAAAAAATGCAAAAAGTTGTTTCAACTTAAAATATTTTGTTACCCCGCTGACTTAAAATTTTTAGTTTAGTCGACTTGAAATTTTAAGATACTCAATGTTAATTTAAGGGACAACTGGAATATTTTAGTTGACTAAAATAGTCAAATTATTTTAAGATGACAATTATTATTATTTTTTTTTACAGTGATTACAGCAGTTAGCTACAGCCCCCAAATTCAGCATTCAAGGAGTGCAAATATTTGCCCCAAACACAATGAAATATTTTACTTTTGTGAAACTTTGCTTGTTTTACTCTGGTTTTGTCTGCGTGCTGCTTGATGACACACAGTATTTCATAAATAAGCTTCTTTTCAAGAGCTGATAAAAATGTAACTTTAATGCAATGTGAGTCGCTTTGGATAAAAGCGTCTGCTAAATGCATAAATGTAAATGTTTTCACTGTAAAAAGTGATAAGTTGACTTAACTAAAAAAAAAAAAAACGAGGAAACCTGTTGCCTTAAAATGATTAAGTAATTAATAATAAAAAGGTATAAGTTAAGTGAATTGTCAATTAACTTAAAAAAAAGAAAAAAAAGTTAGAAACACTTTTTACAGTGTAAGAGTCAAAGGTTCAGATAAATACTATTAACAGAAAAAACAAACAAACAAACAAAAATTGAATAAAATGTTTCATAAATCAATCATAAGAAATATGAACAAACCCCTCAGTAAAAAACTTAGGAATATAGACATAATAAGTCTGGTGTATCTAATTGCTACTGAAGTGGAGGAAAGGGAATCGAGAAAACAGACTTTAAGGATATGTATTAAAATTAATAGATAAAGTGCAATAAAATAATAGCATGTTTTCTTTACACTAGTCTGAAAAAAACTTTATGAAAAGTCAAATAGCCCAAAATCTCAAATTGTGGATGAAAAAATACAATCCAATGAAATCAGTATTAAAAAAAAGATCTTTCCACTGCAGAAGACACAGTAGCAGCTGAAGTGGCGTTTAGATGTATTTACATACACGGTTTAATGAAGTTGAAATGTAGCATAATTGCATTTACAATGCAAAATTATAACAGCAAATAAGATTACGAGTTTGGTGTTTTAAATCAGTTTTTTTAAAATATACAAATATGAAATGTTGGAAAAAAAAAAATGCAAAGATAAGCTACTTTTAAATCTAAAAGTAAACCACCAGTAGGTGGCAGCAAGTGACTGTCTTAATGAGTGAGTCATTGGCCCTGTCCCAAATGGCACCCTAAACCTGCTGCAGAGCTCGCCCCAGTGCGGGCTCAGCAGAAGTGTGGATCTAGGGCATATAGCGGCTGCAAAGGGTGCGCTCGCCCTTCTAAACACTAAAATGACGAATGAGACTTAATGGACATGCGTCCGCGGCGGCCTTTGCACTTGCGGCCATAAGACCGCAAGTGCACATGAAGTGTTCCATTTGGGACAGGGCTATTGAGGCATTTATTCAAACGATTTGTTCAGACAGCTGATTCATTCAAGAAAGAGGCAAGTGCCTGTCTTAATGAATGGACCACTGAACCATTGACTCAAATGAGTAGTTCAAAAGCGCTGAATCTTTCCATGACAAAACACCGCTCTTTGTTGATCAGAGACTGTTTTGCTGCGATATTTGTTTGGAACTATTTCCGTTAACTAAATCGAGCAAAATAATTAACACTGACAATATTGTACTGTATATCAAATCAATTTAAAATTTTGCAGTCGTGGTTTTCAGGGAAAACGGCACTCTCTTAGTTGTGTCATGTTATTAATATAAAAACGACCTTTTTACCACAGTATGTTTCTTGTGTGTGAATTTGTTTTGATTTCTCAAAGAGATTGTTTAATATACAGACAGGCTGCATGAGCCTCAACTGGCGCAAAATCAGAATCATTCTCGCCGAAATTTCAATGCTTCCCTAATTAGAGGTTTTAATCAAATTAGTGTCCGTTCAGGCAAGAACATTCTCTTTCACTTGCTCATACAAAAAATCCACTTGTTCCATACAAGCATTAACGTCAAGCTCTGTTACCGTACATAAAATTCAGCCTGCCGAAGTGGCTAGTGGGAGTGACCGTGTTACCCGCCACTGCTGAAAGTCACCCGCATTTGCCGGGTGTTCATGTCAAGCCCTGAATGTTTCTGTTGTTTCCTCAGTTGTCCTGTGGTATAGACCTCAATCATATACCACTCTCCTGTTTCATGATGTTGCGCAAGATCACAGGGTCTCTACGCTCCACCCGCGTATCAGGTTACCGTGCAATTTTCCTTTTTTGTGTCTTTTGAAAGGACAGGATTGTTCATTGTTTTGACAGACAAAGCATACCAAGTCAGTTCAGGAGAGGAGAGCAACAATCAAACAACTTGAAAATATATGAAGAGACACACTCTCTTCTGCCAGCTCTTGTACTGGAATATGTGTATAATATTAATATATTATATATTAGAATTATTAACATTTTAAATGTTCATATTGATAATAATAACACTACAGTATATCCATAATATGGATAATGTCAGGGTTAAGTGGGGCAAACACTGTGCGATTTAAGCAATGTTTTTGTTAAAGACCAACTCTCACTGTACAAATAAATCGCATGCGATGTAAAAAGCTCAGGATTTATCTGCTCACACCGATCGTCGAGCTGCTGCAACTTGACTGCTCACACTATACTTAATTCGGTAGTACTTTGAGTTGGTTTGGCTCTTTCATTCATGGTTTGAGTTATCCTGTTAGTTTGCACTGTTTCTAGATCAATGCTATAGACACTTTAAACTCTGAGCCATTGAATAATTTTGAGAATGATTACACAAAACCTGTTTTGTCACTCAGCACTGTGTTGCTAATGTCTGTGGTTCTACCCAGCCCTGAATGTCCTTTGTCCCCACTATTTCCACCCAGCTCTGAATCTCCTGTGTTCCCAGAGGGTTGGCCCAGTCCTGTACCTCCTTGTGTTTCACCCAGAACCAAATCTGTGTTGGCTCCCTCCCACTCCCACCTCCTTTGCCTGTCATGTGTCACCCTGAGAAGATAATTCTGTGTTCCATGTGGATTTTAAGACTGTCTGGTGTGTTAATGTTGAGCCTGTTCTTCCACAGCCAGATCGTTAGCCCTGCCAGCACTGCCTTTCCTCAGTCCTTCGTCTCCTCTGGTCACCATTAAGTCACCTCGGCCTGAGCTGTCATCAATCTAGGCCTGAAATGGTGACCCATTAGTTCCACTTTGGACCTCCATTCCTGTCACTCCTCCTAAGCCTGCTGACCAGTCGGTTCCACTGTGGCTCTTCCCTCCCTCGGCTCCAGCTGGGATCATCGTCCCCTCGGCTCCACAGGGCTTCCTTGTCCGTCTGGCTCCACCTTGGTTAGTTGCTGATCTGCCTGTGCCGCAGACTTCCAGTCATTCACCTGCTCTTTGTCCACCCTCTTCTTCAGCTCAGTTGGCTCCTCCTTACCTCCAGTTCCACATTGGATCTTGGGTGCTCCACTTCCGCCTCACCAGTCCTCCGGTGCCTAGGCTCCACCTTGGCCGCTAGTCACCTAGGGTCTGCCCTGTCATCGCCTAGTCCCTGCAGTCGCTCGGCTCTACCTGGGTCTCCACTTTGGGCAGCTCCATTTCGTTCCAGAGTCCCCCTGGTATCACCTGCTAAGGCTAAACCCATAGCCACTCTCTTCCACATCTCTGTCATGTGCCTGCATTCTGGCACTTCTGCTGGGGATTCCAAAGTGGCTCCTCCTGTCGTCATCACCACCCTGGTTTCTGCCTCTGTCATTTCCTTCCCTCCTCCATCCTGGGTTGTCCCATCTGCCAGTTCTGCATCACCCTCCTAAGCGGCCACCCACAGGGGTAACAGGGGTTGTGTGTAATGGTAGGGTTACGTTCTGTGTTTCTGTAGTACTTTCAGTTGTTTGTCTCTGTCATTCATGGTTTGAGTTATCCTTTTAGTTTGCACTGTTTCAAGATCAGTCTCCTTTGTCTGTATTTACCAGTTACCATGGTTACTCATTGGTTCATTTAGTCACACCTGTCTAGTTTTACCCCTCATTAGTTTGTGTATATCTACCCCTCAGTTTATGCTTCAGTTTGTGCATTATTGTCATTGGTAGTGAGGTTGTTTGTTGTCTGTTCATGTTACCTAAGACTTGCTGAGTTACCTGTGAGTTCTTTATTTTTAGTTCAGTTGCAAATAAAAATTTCTGCACCTAGATCCTGTCTAATTATAATATAATTTGTTTATATTATTTATACATTTTACAGCTGTTAATAATGAATAAATTATATTTGATTTAATTACACAATATTTGTCTATATTTACATATAGAATATTTATATATTTATAGAATAGCATATTGTATAACCATTTTTCATTTATTTTATTTCCATACAATTAAACATTGAGCTCTTTTTAATTGTTGGTCTATGCATACATGTGTCAGATGAGCATCTCAATGTTTTATTTATTTTATTTTTTTCCCAGTATCTCACGATATGGGCGTAAAGATTTTAAGAAGATTTGTGAAGATGAAAGCGATTCCTTAAAGTTGCACTAATTCTGTGCTATTCTGTGTTACCTGATACCAGATAATTGACCTGCTGGCATTTCCCATCAGACCCTTGTGAAGGAGAACCAGGTAAGATAGAAACTCTGGATATGTGGACGTTCAACACATCTGCCACTCTCTTCCGGAAATCATACCTGTACACAACAGTAAATGTGTCATAATAAAACATGTATTGCTTATGCAATTTTTTTTATATATATATAATGTAATAAGTGACCTGTCATTTATTTTTTTTATGCTTAAATGATTAAGAAAACACATCATAGCATGTACTAAAAACCGTTACAGTAAGGTGTAGCATTGTGTGTTACATGAAACCAGGAGTCATCTGAATTATTATAGTCATTTCCCATCCATTATTTTTTCCAGTTTTGTTTGGCTTTGTGAAATTTAGCCAACAAGGTTTTAAACATAAAACATTCAGATATGTTACATAAAAGACATTGATATAAATATTAATTTAAGTTATGAAACATCATGACATTGGCAATGTCATAATATGTATATTATTGGACATTTTATTAAGTTATTTCATGTAATAAAAACATACAGTTGTCACCTTAAGGATCTACTTCTATTTAATCTAATATTAAAAAAAGGCATTTTTTAGTTGTTAGGTTGATACAGATAATAATTCTGAATATTTCAACCAGTTAAAAGCATGAACATGCATGGATTGAAGAATATACCTGCTGAAGGAAGTGATTTTGGGGAAGATCTGCGTGGCAGAGGGAGATTCTGGGAGAATATCTGCACATGCGGTTGTGGCGTTATTGAGCCTGAGAACTAATGACCTCTGGATAACTGCGGGTAAAACATTCAGACCATTTCTATGTATAAGATCTATGCCAATGCATGAAAATATCATATCTGCATAAGTGTTAAAGTTATTCATATCTGCTACCTGTGAAGTCTCCGGCCAGTTGCAACAGAATGTCATTGTACAGCTGCCTCTTGGTGAGACTTATGGATCCATGTCTGCCCTTCAGATCTCCAACCAAACAGGACAGAGACCTGACTCGAGAACAGCTGTTCATCTGACAGAGAATGATTTCTGTCTTAATTATTTTGCATATTTGTACTTGATGTACAGGTATTTGATGAGAAAATAGGCCTCACTCACATTTGTCGTGTTGAATGGATTAAATATTTCTTCTTCACTAGGACATGTGCCATTTGATCCCACTGGCTTATTTGCGATGTACCAGGAAGCCTCTGCAAGCTAGAAACCAATAGCAAAATTCCTCATATTCAATAAAATGAAATATAATTGTGATATCTAACATGACTAATAAAAAAGCTGATAAAATAACTTACATTTGATGATTGTGATGCCAGCACATCCACTTCCAAAATAGCATCACCATAGCTGCCATCTGGAAAGGTTAGCTGGGACTAAAGACATGTACAGTGTATCATTTAGCATTCATTTAAAATTTAAAACTTCCCTGGCTCAAATTTTTGATTTGGCATTTTTACCATTTTGATCCCCCTCCACAAAATAGTGTATTACTTACTAAATATTCATCAGTGGCATTTAATATTTTGGCTTTCATCACTATACATGATATACAAAAATATTAGCAAAATCAAAAATTTAAGCCAAGGACCTCTGGTTGAGTTGACACAGAATGACCCATTTAATATTTGTTTATATATTATAATAGCAATATAAAATGCAAACATTATAAAGTACTGTATAAACAATATTTTAGGACTGGGTGGAGGTAAAAAAAATAAAAATAAAGACAGATGCTTAAATGCACCAGATGCTCTGGACAAAATGTATTATAAATATAAAATTATTACTCATTACTGTAAATCATGTGTATCATTCTTCTACATGCAACACCAAGACCACAAGCTGCTGGTTTGCTGTGCAGCATGTGACAGATCCATCTGCCTGCATACCGTCCCAGCAGGACAAGAGCTGTACCCCTCCACAACCACAGCCTCACCCAGTTACCCATCTCCCCTCTCCACCCCATCCTCCTCCATCCAGCATTATTAGCAGCGTCATCTTTTTGTGGCAGATTTAAAGTGACGGTAGATTTAAACCATTTTAATGTGGGAGAGAGTAGAGATGAGGGAGATACTTATTTTTCACAATTCCCTCTGTAATTTAGCTGCCATAGGAACAGTGAAAACAATTCAAAACAGGCAATTCAAGCCATTTAGGAACATGGTCCTGGCAACCAACCAGCAAAACCAAAAGAGTTTTGAACAGACAAGAACCATCTATAAACATCTGCTTATACAATGTATTTGTCTTTTTACCATTGTCACTGTCCCAGTTACAGCACTACTGAACATGGCCTTAGCGATCACCCAGTTTCCATCTGGGGAGTCTTCTGCTGAAATATCTGCACACCGCATTCTGTAAATAGTGAAAGAAACCATTTTAAGTTGATAATGTTCAAGTAAGTTTTGAAATTTTCTTTCCACATTCCTGGGTGAGTCAAAGAAATCTTGTTTATTACTTGTATAAATAAACACTGAATGATGTGTGTAGATTAATACACTGTGTGAATCTTCCCACACATGGTTTTCATGACAGTTTGGTTTTTAGGTATTTCAGATATCTGACAACGTAATTATGCTAAAAAGCTGTATAGAACAATTGTATGAGGTCTCTTCCGGATTACTCAATTTTGCCTTTGGGGAAAATAAATATTAAAAATTATCTTTTTTGTCAGTTAAATGTGGCTAATTTTGCAGACTGCCAAAGAAGAGCTGGGGAAATGAGACAAAATGCAGAATTGGGAATCAATTGTTTCAAGACCTGCACCTGCGGTTGTTTTCCTGTCTAGCCTATGATTCTGCTTCTAACAGAAGAGAAGCAAACTAATATCTTATACTTATCTTCAAAGGTCAAAATACTGTGCCTGGTGAATGTTTGAGGATATACGATTCGTAACTAACCTTGAGCCGTTAGTGTAATGTATGACCAGAGACCGGCCAATTATGCTGTTCGGTCCTGAAAGTGGCATATTTCCATCCGTGTACTGATTCTGAAAGTTGTTCTGGCTGGTCAGGCCTCCAAACTTCCCACTGATGTCTCCAATCTCATACTGGTCAACTGTGCCATTCCCTGGAGCTGGAGATGAGGCTGCGTTCACAGAAAACGGGTTGAAGTGTCCCATGATGTTAGTGTCTGAGCAAGGTTCCTGTGTGCTTTTGATTGGAAGAACATGGATGTGGTAGCCACTGGCTCTCGCATTAAGACCAGTAAAGGAGATATTTAGGATTGTTGGTCCTTGAGGAGAGACTTGGGAGAATCGGACTTGACCTTCAGATGTTCCAGGTCCAAGCCAAGAATCTGAGCGAGCGGAGGGAAAACGGTACAAGGTGAGGTTAGCACAAGCGATCCGTGGACCTGTTTGGTTTGGACCATGTATCACCACAGAACGTCCAATCATTCCAGACATCCAAGAAGTGGTGTCAGTAAAAAAGTTCTTGGTTGCTACCGTTCCCATTTCAGACTGCAGGTCAGCAGTTTTGTGCTTGCCAGAGATATCCCCAACTTCACAAGCAAAAGGGCTGTCGGGAGCACAGTTTACAGCATATGCACTCACTGTGATGTCTATGTTGTATGGGTTCCAGTGTCCTCCAGTGGACAGACAACATCCCTTGTCATTGTCAGTCTCTGTGCTGATGGGATAGTTGTGGACGTGCCAGTTGTGATTCACCGTAGAAGGTGCAGAAAGTTGTCCGTAGGATACATCCATGAATACGGAGACATCAGAATATGGGTCACTATTGAGTTGGGTGAACACGACCGTTCCCACAACCAGACCACGAAAGGCAGCCTTGGCGACAGTCACTTCGCCAGGGTAGCCAATACTTGCACAGGCAAATCTGGTTGAGTTGGGCATGTGTATCACCACAGAGCGACCCACAATGCTGTTCCGCCCAAACAGGGGTAGGTTCCAGTCCGTGAAAGTGGCATGAAAGTTACTCATATTCTCCAGAGATCCATGCCTGGCGCTCAGATCTCCGACCTCAAAGAGATCATGAGTGGAGCCTCTCGGTGGTGGATATGCTGGTGCCTGAGTATTCACATTAAATGGGTTCCAGTGACCCCCAAGGTTGTTGTTACTGCAGCTGCTATCTGATGGAGAACTCATTTGGGGAAGGGGAAAGTGATGAACGTGGTATGGGCCAACTCTTCTGTCCAGGTTTTTCAGGTTAACAGTGATGGTAGTGAGATCAAACGGAGATGGTTGATGGAAGGAGAAGTAGCCTTTAATCCCTTGCATGTTCACAACAGCACTAACTACCTTCATTGCAACACTTCGGATCTCTGCACACATGTAGCTTGAGGTCAAGTCGAGAACGGCGAAGCGGACATTAGAATTGAGAGTGGATATTTCCAATCGAGATTTAACAGGTTCCAGAGGTGATCCCACATTGATAACACCCAACTTTGTAAGACTCTTGGGATCCAGACTACTGAGAAGTGCATTGCAGCTGGTGGCAGAGCTTTGTGATGCTAAAATTGTGACATTTGAAAAAGTCCTGGTCTGATTGACATTTCTTAGATCTGAGAGAACCCTTGCCCCTGCTTCTCCCATCGCTTGCCGGATGTAGACGTTTCCAGCCACGGGACTGAAAAACCGTGCCCTCCATGTTCTTACCTGGGACTCCGAAGTAAGTCCGGCACAAATCCTTGTACCATTACATGTATCCACCAGCACCGAGAGGGCATCCAGACTAATGTGCTGTTCAAACAGAGTGGACACATTCACAGCAGCCTGAGGCTGATCTACAGAAAATGTGAACACACTGTCTCCTATGTGTGACTTTTGACAAGGCGAAGCAAAATGGCCGTACATAACTGGGAATGTAGTGAGGGAGATATTGAATCGACATGTGCCAGTTCCTGTGAGATTAACTGTGGACTTGTGCTCTGTGGAGTCAAAGAGGATCCAACCAGTGACTCCCATCATATTGAAGTCAGCCCGATACTGCACACAAGAGGCAAAACCTGAATAGAGTCAACAGAATAGCGGACAGTGAACACAGCTGCAAAGATCATCGGTGCCCCTCTCCCCTCCATCCTGGACATCTTCCTTACACGATGCTCCAGCAAAACCAACAGCATCGTGAAGGACTCCACCCATCCCTCCCACAGTCTCTTCCAGCTCCTACCATCAGGAAGACGGTACCGGAGCATCAGAGCCCGCTCCGCCAGACTGCTCAACAGCTTTTTCCCCCAGGCTGTGAGAGCCCTGAACTCAAACCACCCCACCCCCCTCTGAAACCCCATGCAAACCCCTACCTCCTGAACATGGACCACCCTCCACCCCAAACCTTACCACACCAAAGAAAAAACTGTATGGAACTTAAATTTTATTTTTTTTTTGTGCAATTCGAAGTGTGCTACACACAGGTGAGTGGGCCTGTACAAACCACCTGTAGTAATACACTCTCCTCTATGTGCACTATGGACACTTTACACTATGGACACTCTCCTCTATGTGCACTATGGACACTTTACACAATGGACACTTACACTTTACACTATGTGCACTATGGACACTTACACACACTGCTGCGTGTGCACAATCTCACAAAAGACTCAGTAATATATGTATGTTTACATGCTCATGCACTACAAATCATCCTGCACTGTTCCCCAACCAGCTGCTGACTCAATGTCTCTCTTTGCACATGTACAGTACTTGTGAAGCATTCGTATAGTTTGTATTTTTTATCTTCTATTTTTTTAGTTTGTATAGGGTAATATTTATGTGAAGCATTCGTATAGTTGTATTTTTTATCCTTTATTCTTTTAGTTTGTATAGGGTAAATACTTATAGTATACTTATAGTTAAATCTGTCAGTAGGTTAGTAGTGTATAGGTTTATAGTGTTTTTTACTTCATTGTTGTATGTCTGTATTTATGTAGCACCGTGGTCCTGCGAGACATGACATTTCGTTCCACTATATGTCCCCACATGTAGCGGAATGACAATAAAGCTCAACTTGAACTTGGACTTGAATAAACTAAATGTCATAGGATAGGTATTAGTGTGAACATTGTCATTCATTTCAGGAAGTCTACAAACTATTTCAAGCATTTAATTTTAGCAGGTCACATGCAGATATAGCAGTTCAGATGCTGTCTTCTGTATCATTGAAATATTCATAGTATATTCTAAGAAGTTGAGTCATATTTCCAGTGTAAGATTGGACATTATTATTCATGTCAGCACCTCTTCTGTTATGTCTATACTTGTCAGACACCAATAATGCTGATTAAAGGACATTAGTGTCAGCTTTAGATGCGCTCAGATGACGGGTGGTTTCAGGTGTCAGTGTGTCACCTGCAAACATGACATTTCTAAGAGATTCCCTAAGAAGAACATTGACGATTGTCCCGTTGAATTCAGGGAATTGTGAGGTGCGATACATAAACAAATAATGTCACAATTGAGCTGAGTCACACTGAGCAAGAGTGCCAGTGGCAGGTAACTTTATTCAAAACTCCCAATCATAAAACATATCAAAGTCATGGAAGCATGATTTTACTTTTCCACCACTTTCCTTGAGTAACAGGTACGAATTTTTTTTTAAACTCATACAGCTTAACGTTTGGACACAATTTAACTAAGTTAACTTAAAGAAATGGGGCTTAAAATTAACAAGATTTCAATACTTTAACATGGAGTAAAAACTTATAATGAAAATTTTCTCACATACATTGACCTTGACGTTTGTTTATAGTATCTGTTATGCATTAAGCATTACGTTATACCTAATGAAACACTAGGTACCCCATACATATACTAAGTATCACTAGATCCCTGAATAATTTAACCATTGTTAAGCAATTGCAGACTGTCACATATATGCTATCTAAGAATGTATAATCTTCAAACAGTATCCAATAGAAAAGTGCAAAATGTCTTAAAGTGACACAGTATAATGCAAATTCATAAACTTTTCCCTTTACTTGGCAATAGTTTTCCAGAAACTCAAACTTGATAGACCAAAGGTTTTGGAAATGCAGTGTTGGGATACAAATCACAGTTTTTCTGAAGAAAAAAATAATAAAAACAACTTACCCCACAGGATGAACAGGCTCAAGGCTCTTGGTAGCAACATGTTGACAGCTGTTGCTTGTGTGTGTGTGTGTTTGCAAGCAAGAGGTAGAAAGTGATATAGACAGTTGTATGAGTGGTTTCACAAGGGAAGCCCCTATGTGTGTGCCTGTAACCCTCTTTACTGGAGCACGTCTATACTGATGTGTGCTAGTCAGTGTGCATGTGTGTGTATGAGTGAATTCCTTGCTGTCTCAGTGTCTGGCTGGTTTGAATGAGACTCTGGCTTGTCGCTTCTGTAGTCTCAAAGGAGGGCAGCGGAGGGAGTGGCTTCCCAGCATCCTGTGTTCACGCTTTTCTTGACATAGGCACATAACAGCTGATATAATATATATAGCCATGGAAACGTGGTTTAGCAAGTTTTTTTCCTAAACAAGAGATTATGGAATTGATAAATACACGACAGGAAAATAAATACACCTAACATTTTTGGGAGCAGGTATAAATTAAAGGAATATTTGACACAAAAATGAAAATTAGCTTGAAGTTTATTTACCCTCAGGCCATCCAAGTTGGTTTCTTCAGATTTGGAGAAATTTAGCATTACGTCAGTTTCTCACCAATGGACGCTCTGCAGTGAATGGGTGCCGTCAGAATGAGTCTCCAAACAGCTGATAAAAACATCACAATAATTCTGAAATAAATCAACAGGAGTCCATCAATTAACATCTTGTGAAAAGCTGTCTTTAAGAAATAAATCTATCAAGGCATTTTAACTTTAAATCGTCACTTCTGGCCAAAATATGAGTCCATAATCCATAATAACATTTCCTCCAGTAAAAAAGCCCATCTCCTCTCACATTAAAATCCACCCACATATTTTTTTCCATTTTGATGTTAAAAATTCCTTATGGATTTCTTCATTACAAACACACAACTTTTCACTTCACAATTTTTTGATGACTTGTGAATTGTTGTGATTTTTTTACAGTTTCAACAAATTTCTGAGTGAACTATCCTATTAAGGACCAAATTTAGCAATTACACTCTCTTTGGTATTTTTTCTAATACCAAAGTATTAATGTTTCTTGCTGTTGTACTGTTTGATTTTTCCTCAGTGTTGCAAATGCAAAATATTTCCTTGATAATTTTTTCTCCTTGCTAAATTTAGGATCAGAGTATTTTGCCCCAAGCTGTTTCAAGAAGCTCTTGAGGTTCTTCAACCGGTGCTATTTTAATGACTGTAGGAGGAGATGTGATGTAGACAAGAGTTCACTCAAAGACACAGACTCAACAGTCTGGACAACATTATTTCTAATGATAGTGTAAGTAGAAGAAACATTGTGTGTGTGATTTTAAACATGAAGAAATGAATAAAAAAAAAAGTATTAGATGAAAAATTGAATTGACTAAACATATGATCCACAGAAGCTGCTATACAAATCTGTTGTTCCCCATTGATAAATCTCCACTTTCACATCATTATTAAAATGAGAGCAGCTATTTTTTATCATATGTCTGCGTAGAATTAGGGGGGGGGGGGGGGGGGGGGGACGCTAGGGACGTGTCCCTACCCAGCCACTACCAAACTGTCCCTAGCAATAATTTTGATCAAACAATTAAATATATGTATATGTTTTTGTCATTTCAGATTTATCTGAAATGTCATATCATTGATATTACCTAACAAGTTAAAGTAAATGCGTTAGAAAACTGCACGCTTTCAAGGACGTGCATTTAATCCATGTGCAGAATGTAGTCACACACCGGACGAGAAGCGCAGCAGCATTTAGAGCAACTCACAGGTTTTGCACCCAATTTAAGAAAGCATTCCAAAACAGTTAATATAAAAGCCCATTTCAGGAATGAACAAAGTTAATTGCATCGATGAGTTTGAAGTATGGTGTTTGTTTGACAAAACAGAGCAAACAATTAGCTCCCTATATAAAGCATACAGACAGAAAGACAAATGTTGTGCGTATATACACAATCATTCAGCCTAGGATAAAGTCATGAACATCAACAATAATTCGGGACAAATATAATGTGAATTCTTGGTAAACTATGGAAGTGGCACTCTGTGGTGCAGCAGGATTTGGAACATGAGTCCTGAGTCGGACAGTCTTTAACTTTAAATTAATGATTTTCAACTGAATGTACAAATCAAACTATTAGCTGAAATATCCACAAAATAAAAAACAACCCTGATATAAGAGCGTGCAGTTTATCTGTCAATCAGATGCACACGAGTTTCGTTACTACAGCAACAGCAGAGTATTCTTTCAGAATCATCCTGGGTCCAATTCGATTAATATTAATGTAAATGTAATTATTGTCTGTTAAACATTATATATATATATATATATATATATAAAAACCCTGTAAACTATATGAATTATCGTCAACAATAAAAAAAGAAGTTAGCTCAACATCAGTTTCAGTGGCGTAGATGGAAAGGCGCATGCTTTTTGACGCGATCGACCCGAGTTCGAGCCCACCTTTTGCCAAACATTTTTTTCTCCCTTTTCAAATCTCATATCGCATCAGAAAGGCATTTATTTTCAATACAAAATTAAGGAAATAATCAAAAAGTTGAAAATAAAGTATCTGGTAGGGTTAGGGTAGGTGTAGGGAGGGCTTTATTGTCCCAATAAGGTGGCATCCATTTAATAAATTTGAATTAAAATGTTAATTTACACTCAATACATTATTATTGCGTACTGTTTTATAATGTACTACAATACTGAGGTGCAGATAATTGCCACTATTTGCAATAAGTAGTATCAATAGCAGAAAATCTGGCTATTTTAACATAGTGTAAATAGAATCTATAGCTATTTGCACTTAGTGTAAATAGCATATCGTTAAAAAATACTGCTATTTACACTGAGTGCAAATAGCCGCTGCCATATTGTATTGTTCAATGCAGCAGTATTTTGTTGGTTATATACATACATGTGTGTTTACATCAGAAACTGTTCACAGCATTCCTTACTCTCACATGCCATTATATTAACTTCACAAGTTCGCCTTCCCACCCAGTCCTTATGGTTAACGGTAAATAAACTTGGCTTGCTGTCCTCAATGGAGGCTCAAACACATGGCTCTGCCTGAGTGCCGGGTTCAACCCTCCCATTGCGATTGAACATAGAGGGAGAATAACAGAAATAACGGCAGAGATGGGGAGGTGGAGGGATGCCAGAAGAATTGTCATTGGGACGGTGCAATGACTGCTGCTTATTTCGGCTTATAATGATTATTTACAGGACTGAATGATTAGGTTCCTCCCAAACCTATGTTTGGAATTTAATTTTATATTCTTCTCTGGGAGGCTGACATTGTTTATCTTGAGAAAGATTTAAGCTTCAGGAAACAAATTTGCTAAAAGTTGATTCTACAACAGTGTCAGAGGATCAGACAAGTTGTCAAAAGGTCACTGTCACTAATAGAAGTTTTTCCACTTATATAAATCACTGATTCACTAATTTACTAATTTTACTGAAAAAAACAGCAAGTTGATATGATAACAGAAAGAACAGAATAGTAAATATATTTCAAAATCTAGTTTCTTCACTGTAGACATAACTCGAAAATTATTAACCAGAAAAGCATATTTTATTGGAAAATGAACAGTTACATTATTATCAATATGTATTATTATTATTATTATTTACACAGTCACACTTAATTGCACAGTTCACTATAACAATGTTGCTGAGAAATAAATTCTATGAATGTTATCAGTGAAAAAGAGCTGACATGATATTTTGGATATTTGCTGTAAATCATCTCTCTGCAGCTCAGCAGTTCCTCTGCTGCCCTCTCTAGGTCATTAATCAAAGTTCATTGTAGAGAAAATATCAACATAACTGCAATTTTTTTTTTTACATGTGTTAATGTGTTTTTAATGAAGGATTGTGGATTATCCGGCTTTTTTGCTATTATTGTTTTTGTTATTTATTTGGATTAATGGCATGAAAAGCTAACAAATTCAGTTTAACAATTCAGTTAATTAGATTTATGGTCATAAATATTCATGACCACCTGGGGTCGTTGTTTTTTAGACTATACAAACACAACACTCAATAAAGGTCATCTGGGAATCAACAACAGGAAACCAATGCAACAGAAACGGTGTCTTGAAAAATATGTTGTACTGACCATAATCAGTTAATCAAGCTATTTATCAAGGGTGAAGGTGTTTGACATACGTTACACTTGGCTAGTGCTAAATATGCACTAAATGTGAAGTTTTAAAAAGAAAAATAAATGCTGCACTTTTTGAGGTTAAGTCAACTGTGAGAAATTAGATACATAAATGTATAAAGGTACTGAAAAAAAACTCTGCACTCAGTTTAAGGTTAAACCTAAAAACCTTTTAAACCTTTTAAAAAGTGAGTGACCCTTTTTGTCATTGGCTATGCCAAGGCCAATGGAACATCTTTACGGTTTTGGTTTAGCACTCCAGTTTAACCACATCATTGTGCTGTATGTGTTACATTGTCTGGCATGACTCACTTCCAAAGAACTACCTTAGACTTTTTTTTTTTTTTTTTTAATTAGTTTATTTATTATGCATTTCAAAAGAATCTGACAAATGCTGTCATAAGCATTGACAGCATTGAAAATAATTTTACTAAAATAACAAATAATGTGCACATTCTCCATTCTAAATATTTCCTTCCACAGTTTACAGAGAAAACAAAGTATGGTAGAAAAATACTTAAGTTTACGTTACTTAAGTTAGTTTCAACCAACATTTTGTTAAAGATACAGATATAAAAATGTTTTATATTTTTTTTAATTGAGAAAAAATAAACAAAAAATTATATATATATATATATATATATATATATATATATATAAATTGGTTTGATGGGCAGGGGTTTGACAAAAATGTTTGATGCCACAGACCCCCAAATATAACTATTCTGAATCCTTATAGCAGCTCTACATTTAACATTTAGACAATCTAACATTTAGACATTCATACAGCATTTAAAAATAAAAATAGCAGAAAAATGTAATAAAATATTTTCAGTTTATATTTTTATATTTTTTATATTGTCAGTAAAATATATGTGATTAATCTCATTTTCAGCTGGTTTTCAGAAAGCAGGATACAACAGTAATACTATTTGGACTTGTGTTTCTTTATTCATTTTTACTGTTTTTTAACTCTGAACTTTCCCATGGACACCAGTTTGAAAACCCCTCATTTAAAGAATGTTAGGCGCCTAAACAGTTTGTAGTTATAAGTTTCAGAGTTGAATGAACATCAAGAAAAAGTGTGCAAAATAAGTGTACTCGTGTGTTCATGACTTCCGCAGGTTTAGAGCAGGATAGCTGTTTTTGACTTGGCTGGAACGATTTTTACGAAGCTTGGAAAAATCCACTGTGGTGTACTGAAAGATCAATATTAGCATTTTCAGCTACAGTTTAACAAAAACGAACCAAAATTAAGTGTTATAGAATGCTATTGTTGGGATAACAAGAATGATGAATAATAATCAAGACAGGAAATGTCATATAATGACCTGTAATTCATCTGGGTCTTGATTTTGTTCTATAACTTGCGTCTGACGAAGAGCGATGTTACACTCTCGTGATTGCTCTGCTTGCCTTCTGATTCCAGCAACAACAAAAATTTTTACTAGTCCTAAAAACAAAACAGTGAATTCAGATTTGATATTTACATCTATATAAATGAAGACACATAAAGGACAAAATAATAATCAAATAATCAAAAGCCTAAATAAGGAACTTTTACACAATTAAATTAAGCTGCTAAGCATCATACTAATATTTTTACAGATGGCTGAAAATATCTCACAGATCAGCACAATGACCAGAAGCCCATTCATCAGTTCAGATGTGATGATAATAATCTGATATTGTGTCTGATTCTGATCAGTACAGTCCACTACTGTCTGATTGTGACAGTAGTTGAGCTGCTTTATTTGATCCCAGATCAGTTAATAGATCTGCCACTCCATACTGACAACAGATTAATATGTATAAAAGATAAAAATAAATCAATAAATGTAATAAGTTTAGTCACATTAAACTACTTCATAAAGCACACTTATATTAATATCACATAATAAACTCACAGAGCTGAAGCTGAAGGATCTTCATGTTAAAGGATTGAACAAACTAATGAAGCCTGGTTTCCTCCACACAGCACTGAAGTCTACATGCAGCTTTGAAGCAAAGACAGGAAAAAAAAATTCCCCCACTTCAGTCAAAATCAAGTTTTCCTGTTTTGATTCTAATGTTATTTAAACATTATTTACAAAAGTGTTTTTTTTTTTACAATACACTTCTAACTTTATTTTCACCCACACTATTATAATATACAATATTATGCCATTAAAAAAATTAAAGTAAATGTTCAAAAGAACATTTGAATTGTCGTGATTGTTGTGAACAAGGCCATCTTTAGAATGTTCATCAAGTACGAATATCACCATGAGGACGTTCCGAGAAAGTTGTTCTAAGAACATTTTCTCTCAACACTATAATAATGTGTATCAGATATTAGTTATAAAGTTACAAGAACATTCCCTAAACATTTTGTCCTAATGTTAGTGAAGTCAAATGAAATAAATACAATAAATATGTAGATATAGAGTGTTTAAACCACAGCAGACACAAACATACTGCAATGCTGCTGTTTACATTTGTGGTTAAGGAAATTTTGAGAACTAATATAGACCTGCACATGTGAAGGTACTGGTTTAAGGTTAAACCTCCACTGTAGACAAAGGTGAGAGACTTCATTTGTAATTGGCTGTCAGCTGACCAAGTGACCAACTAGTCACAAACAAGGAAAATACAGAGATTAAGTGTTTTATGTTATACACACAGTATTAATTTGACAACATCACATAGTTTTAGAACAATATTTATGTGCTGTATGTGGTCATGTGGTTGCTTTTTAACAGGAAAACACTGATAGTGTTTTATCTCATTTACAATATCTATTTTATAACATATTGATTTATAGTGATATTTATATATGCTGTGCGCGTTTAAACGATCTGAAACTTTTCTCTCAGACGACATTTCCTCTGACTCGCGGTGCAGAGAGAACAGAGAGAAGACTGAAAGTATGGTTTAGTCTCATTTACATATGCATTTTATGACGTTACATTATTTTATAACTATATTTTTGTGTTGTGCAGTCCTAAACTTTTCTCATATACACTATGAGTGTTCGTTTTGACTCATGATACTGAGAAGACAAAGGTTTTGCTTTTTGGAAAACACCAAAAGTAAGTGATTTACCTCATTCACAATATGTATTTATAACATCATATTGTTTTACAACGACATTTATGTGATTAAACTTTTCTCAGAGAGACAATTATCAACAAGACACCTAAAGTAAGTGTTATACCTCATTTACAAAGCTTTTTGTAACATCATATTGACAAATCAAACCATTGTAAACTAAAATGGTAATAAAAGTCATTGGTTCTTGCATGTCTCGTGAACAAATATCATATCATATCATGAAGCTTGTACATTGAGTTATTTTAATGTGTCGAATTACTGGGTTTGAGTGCTATTTTAGAATATTCATTTGAAATAACTCTTTTCAGTACACTCAAACTCTATATATTGAGTGAGTTATTTTTATTTGTATTTATTTTTAAAGTGATTTTGTCACCTCACAAGATATGACAAGATTTACATAAGCTACTTTTAACACGTTTTTGTGGGTGCTTTTATAAGAATGTGTTTTGTGCTCATCAAAAGTGAGTTATATGTGTTAGGAATGACATTTTTGAGTCATTTATTCCTCTAAAGCCCGAGACACACTGCACGATTGTCGGCTGTCCGGGACGAAAGACTGGCAACATGAAACAATCGTGGTGATTTCCGATTCGCCATGATTGTTTCACGATGCCAATCTTTCATCTGGGACAGCCGAAAGGGGTTGAATGTTGTTACAGATGGTTCATGCTGGAATAACTGAAAAATCAAAAAGAAATGTGTTTGAGTATAAAATCATCAGTACATTGTCAAGTTGGATGAAAAGAGCTCTTGTTATCATTTTTAGGACACAGACATGGGTAAGCCACGTTTCCATATTTAAGATTACTGATTAACTTTTTGATCATTAATATTTGTTATTTGCCTAATAATAATTAGTTCCAAAAATAAACACAAAACCAGTCCTAATTGAATGAAAACAAGCTGACAAAAAGATTGATATCAACAATATTGCATAATAAGATATTTATAAGCCATTTTGTATAAGACTTTTTTTTTTCATTAATCAGAGTTGGTATTGTGGTTTTATCAGACACTTGCACTTGCTATATGAGCGCTTAGTTTTTCTTGTTGTTTAACACACTTGGCCAAAAGCACAGTAGGCACACGTGACACATTTTTTTGTGGGGCAGTCATTTTTGACTGGGAACACCACAAATGTTATAGGGAGTCGAACACAACCTGAGGGTTAATGCCCTTTGAATGGAACATAGACACTCCTTTTAACCTGGAATCATGGTGGAATATCCTGTGAAGTCCACTTCGCAGGACACTTACTGTGGAATAGAACAAACCTCTGAAGCGATAAGAGAAACATACAAAATGTGCAGAGAGGGAGTAGCGAGGACCAGGATTTTGAAAAAATAAAAATAAAATAATGCTGCAATGAAAACCTGGATGTGTTTTTATATAATGGTTGAAAAAAATGTGTTCATAACTTTATTCAGTTCAAATCACTGAATGTGAGGGCAAATTAAGGTTGAATTATCAAACCCAAAATGGTCAATACCGAAAAACCACAAGAGGTGGTTGTTTAGATATTGACATACTTCGGCAGTGATATTCAATTGTTTATTTTAGAGGTCGACTGATATTGGATTTTACCGATGTTATCTAGGTTGAACCACACTGACCGATACCGATTAATCAACCGATAGTTTTCAAAATGGATACTGAATGTAAACTGAAACAGTGCTTTACTATTTAAAAAAAAGAAAAAAAGACAGTGCTGAACCAAACTTTGTAAATAATAAAAATATAAATTATTATATTGATCGGTAAAGTTAGTTCATATTTGTGACCCTGGACCACAAAACCAGTCTTAAGTGTCAATTTTTCGAAAATGAGATATATACATTATATGAAAGCTGAATAAATACGCTTTCCATTGATGTATGGTTTGTTAGGATAGGACAATATTTCTCTAAATATTGAGAAATTCGCCTTTAAAGTTATCCAAATTAAGTTTTTATATATTTATGGTAAGAAATTTACTAAATATCTTCATGGAACGTGATCTTTACTTAATATCCTAATAATTTTTGGCATAAAATAAAAATCTGTAATCCTGTAAGCATGATTACACTAATCTATCTATCTATCTATCTATCTATCTATCTATCTATCTATCTATCTATCTATCTATCTATCTATCTATCTATCTATCTATCTATCTATCTATCTATCTATCTATCTATCTATCTATCTATCTATCTATCTATCTATCTATCTATCGTGAACATTCCCTAGCCATAAAATAATTTTTATTATGTATTTTTATATACATCTACGTATAATTTATAAACAGCCTCATTGAGACTGGAGCATTACTAGTGAACTTTATTTTTTTAATTAAAAACTGAATTTATTAACCTTTCACACACTAGTGAAAAAAACCTCAAGCATCCTTCATATAGAAGCCCTTAATTTGTCTTTACAAATGTCTCAGGTGTGATCCAGATTAAAATAATAATAATAAATGTCATATCACTCTCTTTGATAAAAATAAAATAAAATAATAAATTTATGCATTTTATTGTGATTTCTGGTGTTTTTAAAAAATATATATATATTTACCAATAAAATTACCATATTTAATGTAAAATATGCATATTTTTATGTTATATTTAATATAATACAGTAAGTTACAAATAGCCAAAACCTAAACTTTTGGTGATTCTGGTGGCATATGATAATATAGAAATATCAAATTATTCAAAATATCAAGTCATTATATGGCTGTCGTACTCAATGGCTGCATATAGGCTGATATCTATAAACCACAAGGATAAAATCTACAAAGATTTTTATCACAAGTTAAAATTGTATAATTAAAAAAAAAAAAAAACATTATGTTGGGTGAGAGTTTACAAAGACGCCAAAATATGCTTACAGACAAATCTGACCAGTCTATAAGGAAAAGACAAAATAGGAGTATTCATGTATTCTTATCAACACCACTCCTAATAGTAAATATGAAACATCATATAATGCCATCAGGTTCCACCTCTGAAAACTGAATCTATGGTTAAAAACCAGCCTGATGAGAACAGACTCCAAAAGCAATCGGACCACATAATAGCACACAACAAAAACACATACAATACAAAAGGCTCAGCTCGTGCTCAAAAGGCATTTCTTGTACAAACAAATGTGAAATAATGTGATTATCATGATCATAATCTGAAAGAATAGATGTCTATTGTAGGAACCTGCTGAAAAAGTCTAGACCAACAAGTTAGCCAAGCCTTTTTAGTTCTTTTGATACTGGTATGGTCTTCGTTTAGCTGGTGGACTTGACTAAGTCACTGACTATTTTCTTTCTTGTAATTCTGGATGATCAAGGAAATGTTGGTTAACTTGGTTATTATATCCTAGTTAACCTATTTGTTTATCATGAATGACCTGCAGAGGGCAGCAGAGGAGCGCTGATACAAACAGAACAGATTTCCAAGTGTCCAAAAATATCACATTAACTGTCTTTACAGAAGTTAAATTAATAAATGTTGTCTAATTCCGTCATTCTAAACTGAAATAGGCCTTGCTTGACCAAATTCGCGCAATTTACTGACATGGTTTATAAGCTAGACTAATTGTTGTCCAAACATGTTAAAATGCAGAGAAATCAAATACATTTTGGGACTGCAATATTTTTAAGATACCCTGCATATGCTTCCCTGTTTGCACTCACAACATAAATAATATTCAGTCAAAGAATATGAATAATTTGAGCAGCACTTTAGATCTAAATAAACCATATGATTAAATAATTCCTGTAAAATCACTTTTTGATTTTTCACTGAACAGCAACACTTAGAGACAAGAGATCAGACCCAAGACTGTCAGGCACAGAGCTTTATTCAAAAGCTTAACTCAATAAAGATCAATCATAGAAACAGTGGACAGTAATATTCAAACGCTGTTTAATTGGATGTTTTGCATTGAACATCATTTGGATCTTTCCTCATTTATTACCTTTAGACTAAAAATATGTAATAAGTTTGAACTTTTTTTCTAGAATTATAAATGAAAGAAAATGTGATACAACACATGTAATAGTTATTTAAACAGTATTTTAACTGTTGCACATTCACAGAAATATAAACTTCATAAGAAGACTGGCAATGATTACATGATTACACTAATCTATCTATCTATCTATCTATCTATCTATCTATCTATCTATCTATCTATCTATCTATCTATCTATCTATCTATCTATCTATCTATCTATCTATCTATCTATCTATCTATCTATCTATCTATCTATCTATCTATCTATCTATCTATCGTGAACATTCCCTAGCCATAAAATAATTTTTATTATGTATTTTTATATACATCTACGTATAATTTATAAACAGCCTCATTGAGACTGGAGCATTACTAGTGAACTTTATTTTTTTAATTAAAAACTGAATTTATTAACCTTTCACACACTAGTGAAAAAAACCTCAAGCATCCTTCATATAGAAGCCCTTAATTTGTCTTTACAAATGTCTCAGGTGTGATCCAGATTAAAATAATAATAATAAATGTCATATCACTCTCTTTGATAAAAATAAAATAAAATAATAAATTTATGCATTTTATTGTGATTTCTGGTGTTTTTAAAAAATATGAGAATATGAGAACAGACTCCAAAAGCAATCGGACCACATAATAGCACACAACAAAAACACATACAATACAAAAGGCTCAGCTCGTGCTCAAAAGGCATTTCTTGTACAAACAAATGTGAAATAATGTGATTATCATGATCATAATCTGAAAGAATAGATGTCTATTGTAGGAACCTGCTGAAAAAGTCTAGACCAACAAGTTAGCCAAGCCTTTTTAGTTCTTTTGATACTGGTATGGTCTTCGTTTAGCTGGTGGACTTGACTAAGTCACTGACTATTTTCTTTCTTGTAATTCTGGATGATCAAGGAAATGTTGGTTAACTTGGTTATTATATCCTAGTTAACCTATTTGTTTATCATGAATGACCTGCAGAGGGCAGCAGAGGAGCGCTGATACAAACAGAACAGATTTCCAAGTGTCCAAAAATATCACATTAACTGTCTTTACAGAAGTTAAATTAATAAATGTTGTCTAATTCCGTCATTCTAAACTGAAATAGGCCTTGCTTGACCAAATTCGCGCAATTTACTGACATGGTTTATAAGCTAGACTAATTGTTGTCCAAACATGTTAAAATGCAGAGAAATCAAATACATTTTGGGACTGCAATATTTTTAAGATACCCTGCATATGCTTCCCTGTTTGCACTCACAACATAAATAATATTCAGTCAAAGAATATGAATAATTTGAGCAGCACTTTAGATCTAAATAAACCATATGATTAAATAATTCCTGTAAAATCACTTTTTGATTTTTTCACTGAACAGCAACACTTAGAGACAAGAGATCAGACCCAAGACTGTCAGGCACAGAGCTTTATTCAAAAGCTTAACTCAATAAAGATCAATCATAGAAACAGTGGACAGTAATATTCAAACGCTGTTTAATTGGATGTTTTGCATTGAACATCATTTGGATCTTTCCTCATTTATTACCTTTAGACTAAAAATATGTAATAAGTTTGAACTTTTTTTCTAGAATTATAAATGAAAGAAAATGTGATACAACACATGTAATAGTTATTTAAACAGTATTTTAACTGTTGCACATTCACAGAAATATAAACTTCATAAGAAGACTGGCAATGATTACATGATTACACTAATCTATCTATCTATCTATCTATCTATCTATCTATCTATCTATCTATCTATCTATCTATCTATCTATCTATCTATCTATCTATCTATCTATCTATCTATCTATCTATCTATCTATCTATCTATCGTGAACATTCCCTAGCCATAAAATAATTTTTATTATGTATTTTTATATACATCTACGTATAATTTATAAACAGCCTCATTGAGACTGGAGCATTACTAGTGAACTTTATTTTTTTAATTAAAAACTGAATTTATTAACCTTTCACACACTAGTGAAAAAAACCTCAAGCATCCTTCATATAGAAGCCCTTAATTTGTCTTTACAAATGTCTCAGGTGTGATCCAGATTAAAATAATAATAATAAATGTCATATCACTCTCTTTGATAAAAATAAAATAAAATAATAAATTTATGCATTTTATTGTGATTTCTGGTGTTTTTAAAAAATATATATATATTTACCAATAAAATTACCATATTTAATGTAAAATATGCATATTTTTATGTTATATTTAATATAATACAGTAAGTTACAAATAGCCAAAACCTAAACTTTTGGTGATTCTGGTGGCATATGATAATATAGAAATATCAAATTATTCAAAATATCAAGTCATTATATGGCTGTCGTACTCAATGGCTGCATATAGGCTGATATCTATAAACCACAAGGATAAAATCTACAAAGATTTTTATCACAAGTTAAAATTGTATAATTAAAAAAAAAAAAAAACATTATGTTGGGTGAGAGTTTACAAAGACGCCAAAATATGCTTACAGACAAATCTGACCAGTCTATAAGGAAAAGACAAAATAGGAGTATTCATGTATTCTTATCAACACCACTCCTAATAGTAAATATGAAACATCATATAATGCCATCAGGTTCCACCTCTGAAAACTGAATCTATGGTTAAAAACCAGCCTGATGAGAACAGACTCCAAAAGCAATCGGACCACATAATAGCACACAACAAAAACACATACAATACAAAAGGCTCAGCTCGTGCTCAAAAGGCATTTCTTGTACAAACAAATGTGAAATAATGTGATTATCATGATCATAATCTGAAAGAATAGATGTCTATTGTAGGAACCTGCTGAAAAAGTCTAGACCAACAAGTTAGCCAAGCCTTTTTAGTTCTTTTGATACTGGTATGGTCTTCGTTTAGCTGGTGGACTTGACTAAGTCACTGACTATTTTCTTTCTTGTAATTCTGGATGATCAAGGAAATGTTGGTTAACTTGGTTATTATATCCTAGTTAACCTATTTGTTTATCATGAATGACCTGCAGAGGGCAGCAGAGGAGCGCTGATACAAACAGAACAGATTTCCAAGTGTCCAAAAATATCACATTAACTGTCTTTACAGAAGTTAAATTAATAAATGTTGTCTAATTCCGTCATTCTAAACTGAAATAGGCCTTGCTTGACCAAATTCGCGCAATTTACTGACATGGTTTATAAGCTAGACTAATTGTTGTCCAAACATGTTAAAATGCAGAGAAATCAAATACATTTTGGGACTGCAATATTTTTAAGATACCCTGCATATGCTTCCCTGTTTGCACTCACAACATAAATAATATTCAGTCAAAGAATATGAATAATTTGAGCAGCACTTTAGATCTAAATAAACCATATGATTAAATAATTCCTGTAAAATCACTTTTTGATTTTTCACTGAACAGCAACACTTAGAGACAAGAGATCAGACCCAAGACTGTCAGGCACAGAGCTTTATTCAAAAGCTTAACTCAATAAAGATCAATCATAGAAACAGTGGACAGTAATATTCAAACGCTGTTTAATTGGATGTTTTGCATTGAACATCATTTGGATCTTTCCTCATTTATTACCTTTAGACTAAAAATATGTAATAAGTTTGAACTTTTTTTCTAGAATTATAAATGAAAGAAAATGTGATACAACACATGTAATAGTTATTTAAACAGTATTTTAACTGTTGCACATTCACAGAAATATAAACTTCATAAGAAGTTGCTTTACATGTTGTTAAAGATGTATATCTATACACAAACAATAAGCATCATATCATGAAGTACAGCAGTGTTTATACTGCAATGCTGCTGTTTCCATTTGAGCTTCATAAACTGAGATACAAGCATAAATGTTTTAGAAAACCTCCAGTCGAGACAAAGGTGGCAGACGCTGTCAAACGATCAAGTGATCAAACCAATGCAACATATTTATGGTTTTGGTTTAGCACTTCAGTTCAGTTTATCTGTAACCTTATTCAATTTCTGCACCTGAACAAAACTGAGGAACGTAAAGTATTGTTTAATTTGTGTCTTTGTTTTATTTCATTATGTGTGATATTGCTTGTAATTTGTATATTTGTTCTTATTTTTAACTGACTGTTCACCTGTCTTTAATAATGTTTTAACTTTTATATTTGTTAGGTTAGTTTTTGCTGGAATTAAATTTTAAAATTGTAAAATTAAAATGGTATCAAAAAATCTGGGGTCATATCCCTATATTAAATACAACGTTATTTAGTTATTTAGTGCAAGGGCCAGTGAAAATGGTGGCAGGACAAAAAAAAAAAAAAAAAAAAAGCCAGTAGAAGAACTCCTTAGCTTTGAGCCCTGAATATATTTTTTAAATCTGTAACAATATTTCTTTTTCAGAACACAAAATTATAAACAGCAAAAATGTGTTTTAATATCCGAAACCGTTAGCAAAGCGAAGTAATATGAAGGAGAAGTGTATTGGATGTTTAGAATAACTTTTTTTATGAGATAAAATTTCATGCATGAAAAAAAATAAAAATAAAAAATTCCCACAAAAGAACATTTTCCCTTTCAACAAATAGCAACATTCAACATATAATAGTAAGAATTAGTCTAGTAGCCTTTGACCACTTTAATTTATTGTTAATTTGTTGTTACATACAAAAACATTTTAAAGGCTAAATTCAAATGAACTTGATCGACAAAAAAAAAAAAAATTACATCCGACTTGTCAACTAAAGGAATATTTACCTATTAGTCTAACAATGATGCTAAATGCATAGCCTATCTATTTAAACCCCTAAACAGTATCTTTTCTATGGCTGCTAATGGTGGAAATCATGTCATATAATCATACACAGATGCTGTTGACTCGATGACTATTTTTATAGAAAAGTCCCTCTCTGTATAGGCTACTGAAAGAGCAATGAGGAAAACAATTAGCATTTCAGCTGCACTTAAGCCACAATTAATCTGAACAAAAGTCTACTATAGTTTGTTGTACTTCTAGAAATAAAAACCTTCATAAAATAGTATTAATTGCTTTTATTAATGGTTTTAAATGGTTTCACATATTTACCTTATTGTACTTGTAATAGTTTTGCGTCTTGAAGCTGATATGTAACTTTTGTCTGCAGATCAGTATGAATGTGTTTTTCCATCCGTTCTGTTTTTCCAACAGCAGAAACTAAGAAACAGAATTCAGATTCAGTATTTTTTTAAACTGTAATAATATATGGAGACACAAACATGCCAAACTATAGTCGAAAGACTAAGAAATGAAAAACATCTTCACCTGCTTACTGTAGAAGAGCATCATATTGATATTTTCACAGACAGCTCCACCGCTAGTGTTTAGTGTTTATTTAATTTGCCAGTTTAATTTAAGAAGAATAACTCACCGATCAGCAGAATGATCAGAAGTCCGTTCATCAGAGCAGATATGATGATAATAATCTGCCATTGTGTCTGATTCTGCTCAATAAACTCCATCACTGTATGATTGTGACACTCAGTTAGTTGAGATTCTGTAAAGAAAGTGCCCACGCTCTGTTACTGTCAGACTTTTACTGGAGCACAATGACAATAATGCAGTTTTGGAGAACTGATATATTGATGACTTATTTATCTCTATGTGGAGTGACCAATGAGACGCCTTATGTTTTTCTAAAAATGACAAATAACAAATGTAAAAAAAAAAAAAGAATCACCCTGATTATCAGAATGTTTTAATTACTACAGAAGAAACTGAACCCACCATTGAAGTATATTCTGGTGCTGTTGCTGAGTTTTGGAGGTGTTTCTGTGTTCATACAGTAATAAACTCCTAATTCATCAGCAGTCACATTATTAATAACTAGACGATGTTTAAACTGCACTGAATATTTCTTTCTGAATGTTTTATTAGGGTAAAAAGGTGGTGCTGGTGTTGAGAATGATCGTAGAATCACTGCTGGAGGATCTGCTGTTTTCAGTAAAATCCAATAAACCTCATTTTCATCAAGATCACAGTTTATGATCACATTTGATCCCAAATCAGTCAGTAGATCTGACACTCCATACTGACAACAGATTAATACCACTGTGTGAAGAATAAAAAAAAAATATATGATAAAAGTTTCAAGTCTGCAAAGAATATTAAAAATATGAATAATATGTAAACTCACAGAGCTGAAGATGAATGATCTTCATGTTGTTTCTTGATCACTTCAATATAAAATCTGGCTCCCTCCACAATGTGTGAAGAAGTCACTGCAGGAGAAGACAAGAAAGAAATACACAAGAAGAAGAGGAAGTCAAGTTTGACCACATTGTGCACACTTAATGATCCATGACCTCAATAACGAAGGGCCTCATCACTTTATTAAACGCGTACAAATTCCAGTTATGGGGCCCCAGTATACCATGTGCTCTTTTACTTTTGTAACCCTTATCATGCGGTTACTCTCTCTCATAGTTTGTAGTTTATTTACTCTTCACAACCTCTTTATGGGATAGTGTGAATTCAGTAAATAATTATTATAAATATTGTTCTAAAGCTGCACGATCTTATGCAAACTGCAAATGTAATCAGCAGCAGTTTGTGTCTGCATGCACAGGAAAGCACGTAAACAAATCATTTCGAGAAACCAATATGAATAATGACACAAAACACAAACCTTAGCAGTATATGTATACCGTCTTCTCTGAGGTGAACATCTTTGTTGTGAGACAATCAGACAGTGAACAAATAGTGTATAGCAGAGGTCTTCAACTCTGCTCCTGGGGACCCACTCTCCTGGAAAGTTTATTTCCAACCGGCTTCAGTTCACCTGCCTGGAATTTTCAAGAAGTCTTGAGGAGCTTGATTGACCGCTTCAGGAGAGTTTGATTAGACTCTTCAGGATAGACCTCTGGTGTATAGTAAGCTGCAGGCTACCAACTTTTCTTTGTGTTAATAATTAAAATAATAAAATTTACGAACAGTTTAAAGATTTTGTACTAATCATGGTGACATTAAAGGGATAGTTCACCCAAAAATGAAAACTCTGTCATTAATTACTCACCCTCATGTCGTTCCAAACCCGTAAGACCTCTGTTCATCTTCAGAACACAAATTAAGATATTTTTGATGAATAAAGAGAGCTTTCTGACCCTCCCATAGACAGCAAGGATCCTTACATGATCAAGGCTCAGAAATGTAGTAAGGACCATCGTTAAATTGGTCCATGTAACATCAGTGGTTCACCGTAATTTTACAAATCTATGACAATACGTTGTGTGCTCAAATTTTGGAGAGTATGCACGAGAGTGAGTAATTAATGACAGAATTTTCATTTTTGGGTGAACTATCCCTATAAGGACTAACAATAAACGAGGTATTTTAACAAATATGTTAAAAAAAAAAAAGGTAGAAAAAAAAATCACATGCTGAATTGTTCTGTTTTAAAATTGACTATAATTATAAGTCAATTAAAGAAAATGTTAAAGGCCTAGTTCACCCACAAATGAAAGTTTGCTGTTAATTTAGTCACCCTCAGGCCATCCAAGATGTAGGTGGCTTTTTTTCTTCAGTAGAACAGTAAAGGAGATTTTTAGCAGATGTACTGCAATGCTGCTCTTTTTCCATTGGTGGTTAAGACTGTGAGAACTTTATTAAAATAAAAGGTATTAACCTCCACTCTAGACAAAGGTGAGAGTCGTTGGTTGTCAAGTGTCAAAGCCAGTGGAACATGTTTCTGGTTTTGGTTTAGCACTTCAGCAGCTGAGTTTAGTTACTGTGTAGTGTTATTCTTTTATATTAATATATATTAAAAACATACATTTCCTTGTGTATGTATTCATAATGAAGCAACTTTATAATAAACACATTTTAAAAATCGCTTCATTATGAATTCCAGGTTATAACAACTGAAATGTGTTCTTAGGGGTTCTAAGGGTGTTTTTCATAAATGTCAAGTCGGGACAAGTATGTGAGTTTTAAATAGTTATTTTTTAAATAGTTATTTTTATTATGTAATATTTACATATTGAGAAGCTAATTGTTACAAGAAGGTATGAAAGGCAGTCACACTAATATCTTTTCAAGCACAACACCGGACAAACAAAATAATGGACACAACTTTAAATACAGAACTAAACAAGGGTAAATTAATGGGATACACCTGAACCAAATGACTAATCAAATGAAGGAGAAACTGGGTAACGGGGAGCAAAACAGGAACAGAAGTCTGACACCTATATACAAATAGATGTTTTCTCAAAATAAATCCTATTTTGAAAACCCCAGCAGAAAGACTCTACACATTTTAAACAGGGCACAAAACAAAACAATTAAACCATCTTGCTAAAATAAACGGTCCTCTGTATCAAATCAAATGTAACCTCTTCTTGAACCAACAGCATTGAAAACACAACCGATCAGACTTCACACAAATAATGAATAATGTGCACACACTCCATTCTTGTAACAGGGTTGACGAGACGTGCGGATCCATTTGCAAAGCTTTATTATAAAACATGGTCAAGACAGGCAGGGTCAATGAACAGCAGATAGGTATGGCAGAGGCAAGACACAGAGCAATCCAAAGGGCAGCGTGGGTCGACGATCAGCATACAGTATCCAGAGGGCTAGGCAGAGAGAATAATCCAGGAGACCGGGCAGGAATCAGAACACAATATCTAACCAGGAAAACTATAAACAGGAAACGCTTCGTAGAGTAGCAGGGCTAACAATACTCGGCAGAGAGCAAGAGAATGTCCCAAGCTTATGTAGTGTGTGGCCATTTCTCAATACCAAGTTCGCAGAGTCTGGACTTCCGTCCTTTCGAGTTTGGACTTGCCAAGTTCGACTCAGAAGAACGAACTCTCGAGGACGGGAGGACGCGAGTCCAGTCATTCTACAAATGGAACGGCAGCGTACTTGATAGCGTCACTCAGCATGCAATAGGCCTGCATGCTTTACTTGAATTAACTTTTTATTTTCAATATATTAATTATATTAGTATACTACAAACTAATGTGTACCTACTCTGATTATTTCCACTTTATATTTATAATAAAATTTAATATGATATTAAACAACTGCCTCTTTTTTATTTTAAAAACTATTAAACATTAATATGTGGTTCAGGTAAGATTACCTACTGTGATTATATTTAAGTCGTTTAAAATAAAATATGTGGAAACAACTGCCTCTTTTCATTAAGAACAATCTAGCAATAAACCCACTCAGCTACAATTTAAATAAAAAAAAGCGGGGAAAACGGTTGATGCGAACCTGGTCCGAACTGAATTCTGGGTTATGGCCCGTATCAAGTCCGCACAAGTCACCTCTCGATGCATCCTCGGTAAAAGGGGCGGATCAAGAACACATCCGGGGATTTGAACTGGACTTGGCTAGATGTGAACTTTGAATTGGAACAGTACTTGGGCAGCGACTGATGACGTTTCACAAGTCCACAAGAACACAAGTACAGACAAGTACACATATTGAGAAACGGCCTGTGTGATTGGGTGATGGTGATTGTGAGATGGTTCTCAGGTGCAAGCGTGATCAGTGTGAACAGCTGTGTCAATGCAGTGGGTGATGGGAAATGTAGTTCAATGTAATGTGCCTGTGGTGTGGTGTATGAGTCAGTGTGGTGAACGAGTGACCTCTGGTGGCAAGTGAACGGAAGTGCATGGCCAGGATTCGTGACAATTCTAAGGTCAAAGTGGTTGAAAAATTAATATCCACATCGACAACCACTCACAGATAAACAGATTTCAGCAGATACTGATAAAGACAGTGATTCCAAAACAAAACTGTTCCAAATGACAATGAAACCAACTAGTAAAAAAGGTTCCTAAACTCACATTTCATCTGAAGCAGGAGATTGCAAATGTTTTAGTGCCACCAACACCAAAATATGACGAATCTCTCCTGCACCCACTGAGGCAGGTACATATTTTCATGTGTAAAACATTAATACAATATTTATACAATGAACAACAAGTGTCCACTTAATAGAAAGTAAATATTTTCAATGCAATATTTTCTACACATTATTAGAGTACTGTTATGTAAATCATAAAAAGAAATATAAAAGCCAGTTAAATAAAATAATTATGACCAATTTTTCATGGTTTCCAAACCAGTCTTTAGAACGCAGAATGAGATATGAAAAATATCAAATATAGTCAATTTTTGAACTTATTTATATATTTATTTATTTTTATTTTTAAATTAAGAACTTTCCCATAAATGCCAGTTTGAAAACCCCTGATCTGAGTTAAACATCAAGAAAAAGTAAACAAAATTAATATAAAAACAGTCATTTGTTCATGACTTCAACAGGTTTAGAGCAGTATACACTCTTAAAACAAGGTGCCAGGAAGAACCAAAAAGGGGGTTTCGCGGCGATGCCATAGAAGAACCTTTTTTGGTTCCTTGAAGAACCTTTTTTTTCTTAGTGCTATAAATAACCTTTTTTGGTACTGCAAAGAACCCTGTTCAAAGGTTCTTAAAAGAACCCCTTGCAGTTTTTCATGTCACTTTATTAGGTTTTTTGTGGAACGATTCATGAAAAGGTTCTTCATGGCCCCAGTGTATTTAACAAATGCATGTTTATTACTTTTATCCCTTGTGCCACAAAATCATATGAATAAGCAATTAATAAATTAGACAAATTGCCCAAAATCAAACTGAAAAAAGCATTAAATAAACAAACCAGAAAACAGCAATAAAAATACAATAAAAACAGTGCCATATAAAACAGTACTGATACTTGTAAGATAAACAGCAGCAGCAACAACAAATAAATATGCAATTTAAGATGGCTTAAGATTATTAATTTTAACTACAGGGAATTAAAAACTTCCTTCACAGAGAAACGCATTTCTTTCAAAAAGAAAGCCTGAAACTGATACATCTTAGACTCGAGAATTGTAATGATGAATTGCATACCATCTGCAAACAAATACTGTTTTAACATCCAAAAGTGATGTAAAGACTATGAATTTTCATAAACAATGAAAATTATCTACAGTTTAATATAAACGTGTGAGTGTATGTGTTGTGTGTGTGTCTGTGTGTATTTATGTGTGAGTGTATGTGTTGTGTGTAGGGGTGTAGCGATACGCGACTCGCGGCTGAACGATTCATACAACAATGTATTTTCCAAATGGAAGTGATCATCCCTGTCCCCTTTGACCCCTTTAAAATATTAAGCACTATTTTTATTATCTGGTCACTGTTGGCTTGTCTGTTATTACAGATTGTTTGATATGTACTGAGTATTTAAGCATTTTAACCTAAATCACAGCAGTGTCTATGAATGAATGTTTTGACACTTGGATTACTTAATTTAATCAAAATCTAAAAATTCTAAAAATTTGAAATTATGATTCCAACACTCATGCTTTTACAAAATACAATAAAATAAATTAAATTCTGCCATTTTAATTGTGCTGAGACGCGAGTTTCTCGCGAGATCCCATCCCCCACGACATCAAACTACCGCGAGATGCAGCCCTGCCTCGAGCTGCACACAGGGTGGATCCCGCGAGATCTCATTCAACATTTCCCATAACCCACGCACTGCATCGCACCGGCACCATTACTCACTCATTTTCTGGAGAAGACCTTTGCCTTCAGTGTATCCAAGGTAAGAATTAAATTTTTTTTAATTGAAAATGTAATTACATTGCTTACCAACCATAATGTTAACCGAAACATAGTTTGGATTTTTGTCTCATTATATTTTAGACAGGAGGGAAGATGGCGGCGCGGTCAGACGCAGCGGCTGCTCCGGGTCCCAAAGACGGTGCTTTTATGTCTGTTCGTCTCCAAATAGTGTCAGTTTACCGCTAGCTCTTAAGGAAATCACCCCAGAATTCATCTATGATCGCCAAAGTCTTTTGGATATCAGCAACGCATATGAATATCAACTCTCGCCGGCGGCTACTGAGAAGCTACGAGGCCTTTGTTTACTGCTGAAGCCGGACCTCGAGACCGCGGCCTCGCCTACTGACGCTACCCGCACAAGGCAGCGTCGCAAGCGGTGTGAGAGAGGACGGAAGCGCGGTAAGCGCGGAGGTATACGAGCTAGGCTAAGAGCTAACCCCACAAGAACGGCTCTTCTAACACTCATGCTCTCAAACATTCACTCTCTGGAAAACAAACTGGACTTAATTCAACTCAGTCGGTCTACACAGCATGAGGTGTGTTTGTTTTCACCGAAACATGGCTAAACGACAACATCCCGGACTCCGCCATTCAATTGCACGGGCTAACCAACTTCCGAGCGGACAGAGATTCATCACTATCTGGTAAGACCCGCGGAGGTGGCTTGTGTGTGTATATCAACAAAGACTGGTGTAACAATGCTGCGGTATTATCACTGTTCATCGCTGGTGGAGTTTATGTTTGTGAAGTGTCGACCGTTCTATCTGCCGCGGGAGTTCACGGCTATTGTTATTGTAGCAATTTACATCCCCCCGTGTGCAAACGCTAAGGACGCGCTTCGTGAACTGTATAGCGCCATCAGCGAACAACAAACAAAAAACCCAGACGGCTTTTTCAGACCACATCTCTGTTATGCTAATCCCAGCATATAGACCACTTCTCAAACTCACCAAACCGGTTCAAAAGTAGATCACAGTATGGCCAGACAATGCCACCTCAGCACTGCAGGACTGCTTCCAGGACACAGACTGGAACAAGTTTAAAGAGGCAGCCACCTACAACAACCACACAGACCTGAATGAGTACACTGAAACTGTGACTGCTTACATCAAAAAGTGCACTGATGATGTCACAGTCACCAAGACCATCACCACACGTGCCAACCAGAAGCCATGGATGACAGCAGAGGTTCGTGTGCTGCTAAAGACCAGAGATGAAGCATTCAGATCAGGAGATAAAGCAGCCCTCAAAACAGCAAGAGTCAATCTGTCCTGTGGCATCAAAAACGCAAAACGGTCATATGCCCAAAAAATAAACAACCACTTCACAGACAGCAGAGACACACGGAGCCTGTGGCAAGTCATTCAGACCATCACTGACTACAAGCCCCCGCCACAAGCCTGTGATGAGGACACATCCCTCCCCGATGCACTCAACCCCTTTTATTCACGGTTTGAAATGCAGAATGACACACCTGCACAAAAACTGCCCACACCTCCCAACGACCGGGCGCTCTGTCTGTCTCCAGCTGACGTAAGGAAGACCCTATCTAGGATTAACCCACGCAAGGCTGCGGGTCCTGACAACATACCTGGCCGTGTTCTGAGAGACTGTGCTGCACAGCTGACAGATGTCCTAACAGATATCTTCAACACCTCGCTGAGCCAGGCAGCCAGGCACTTGTCTCAAATCCACAACAATCATACCTGTACCAAAGAAATCACCTGTGTCCTGTCTCAATGATTACCGTCCCATAGCACTGACTCCAATCATGATGAAGTGCTTTGAGAGGCTAGTCATGCATAACATCAAAACCAGCCTCCCCAACACACTCGACCTGCTCCAGTTTGCATACCGTCCAAACTGCTCTACGGACGATGCAATTTCCTCCACCCTCCACCTGGCTCTTACCCACCTAGAAAACAAAGACTCCTATGTTAGACTGCTGTTCACTGACTTCAGCTCGGCATTCAATACAATAATCCCACAACAGCTCATAAATAAACTAAACCTGCTGGGCCTTAACAATTCCCTGTGTAACTGGATCCTGGACTTTCTAACTGGAAGACCTCAGTCAGTCCGTGTCGGCCACAACACCTCGAGCACTACCACACTGAGCACAGGTGCCCCACAAGGCTGTGTGCTCAGGCTGCTGCTCTTCACACTGCTGACCCACGACTGCATTGCCAAGTTCAGCTCCAACCACATCATCAAGTTTGCTGATGACACAACAGTGGTAGGTCTCATCAGCAACAATGATGAAACACACTACAGAGAGGAAGTGGCACAGCTGGCTGAATGGTGTGGCACAAACAATCTGTCCCTCAATGTGGAGAAGACAAAGCAGGTTGTGATGGACTTCAGAAGAAACTCCGTTGACCACCCCCCACTGACCATCGACAGCTCGACTGTGGAGAGAGTCAGTAGCACTAAATTCCTGGGGGTGCACATCACAGAGGATCTCACCTGGACCACCAACACCATGTCACTCTCCAAAAAGGCACAACAGTGCCTACACTTTCTCCGTCGGCTGAAAAGAGCAAGTCTCCCTCCACCCATCCTCACCACATTCTACAGAGGCACCATTGAGAGTGTGCTGACCAGCTGCATCACTGTCTGGTACGGGAACTGCAGTGCTGCTGACCGCAGGACCTTCCAGCGGACAGTGAACACAGCTGCTAAGATCATCGGTACCCCTCTCCCCTCCATCCCGGACATTTTCCTTACACGATGCTCCAGCAAAATCAACAGCATCGTGAAGGACTCCACCCATCCCTCCCACAGTCTCTTCCAGCTCCTACCATCAGGAAGACGGTATCGGAGCATCAGAGCCCGCTCCGCCAGACTGCTCAACAGCTTTTTCCCCCAGGCTGTGAGAGCCCTGAACTCAAATCACCCCGCCCCCCTCTGAAACCCCATGCAAACCCCTACCTCCTGAACATGGACCACACCCCCCAACCTTACCACACCAAAGGAAAAACTGTATGGATTTTTTTTTTTTTTTTTGTGCGCAATTCGAAGTGTGCTACACACAGGTGAGTGGGCCTGTACAAACCACCTGTAGTAACACATTCTCCTCTATGTGCACTATGGACACTTTACACACACTGCTGCGTGAACACAATCCCATAAAAGACTCAGCAATGTATGTATGTTTACATGCTCATTCACTACAAATCATCCTGCACTGTTCCCCAACCAGCTGCTGACTCAATGTCTCTCTTTGCACATGTACAGTATTGGTGAAGCATTCGTATAGTTTGTATTTTTTATCTTCTATTTTTTTAGCTTGTATAGGGTAAATATTTATGTGAAGCATTCGGATAGTTTGTATTTTTTATCCTTTATTCTTAGTTTGTAAATACTTATATATATATATATATATATAGTATAATTATAGTTAAATCTGTCAGTAGGTTAGTTGTGTATAGGTTTATAGTGTTTTTTACTTCATTGTTGTATGTCTGTATTTATGTAGCACCGTGGTCCTGTGAGGCACGACATTTCATTCCACTGTATGTCCGTAATGAGGCATTTAATTTTTGTGTGAACTATGCCTTTAAATGTTGCCCTGTGCCCTTGTTTACACAGAAATAATTTGTTTATGATAGAATATTATATCCGATATTCTATCCGATTACGAAGTAAATTACCAGAAAAGAGGCAGAAAAGTCAGTGTCAAAGTGGTTAATCGGTGACGGGAGGAAACTGTTCTGCAAAGTCACGTAGTGGAGAGCAAGATGTGTAAGACTTAAGATATTCTTGATTTTTAAATGGAAATACAATCTTTAAAAAGACAAGAAACATCTGTTTTAACTGAAAAAGTGGCACAGTGATTGATTATTTGTTGTCTTTTCAAAGGGCCGTTGTGAGAGCGAGGAGTGAGGATCTGCACTGTTTGTTTGTTTGTTTGTGAAATGCATTTTAGAGTTTTCAGATATGAATATACAAACGATACAAGCTATGCCAAATAATGTTTGTCAGGAGCTTCACTTTAACTTTAAGATACTTGTGTTTTGTAAAGTTGTAAATATAAGTTTTAATGGTCATGTCCAAAGTATTCCTACGAAACCTTGCTTAAAGCATTCAGAATAAAAGTTATATAGTTTTTCAGAAAGCTTAAAAATAACACTTTTAAAAACATTTTTTTTATAGATACTTGCTTTATAAAGTTATAAATGTACAAGTTATGATAGTCATGTTTAAATTATTCTCAATGAACTTTGCTTAAAGGCATGAACTACTTTACTGGATTCTGTTTATTGAATACCTTTAGCATTTTATTGGATTTAATGTAATGTTTTTGTTTAGGGGTTTACTGTAAAATAAGGTAACCCAAGCAGAAAAATATGTTAGCCCATGTGAATACCTGTTATGGCCCATAAGAGACCTACATGACCTAGCTGGGTCCCATCACTAACCCATGTAGGCAGATTCATGTAGGCACCAAATGGGAGCTACCTGGTTAACCCATATGGGCCCTATATGGAGCCCATCATCAGCCCACCTGGGTTAACCCATGTAGGGCCACCATGGAAACTGAGGACAAAATTAGCTGGGTCCCAGTTGGTTAGCCCAGGTGGGCCCCAGATATCGGCCCAATTGCAACATCTATGGGCCCCACAATGGATGTATTGGCTGGGTACTGACTGTTGCATATTCTCTATTTTGTTATACTATGAAGTTCTTGATTTTATTTTCCATTAACCTTTGTACTTTTGTAGTCCTTTGTTATTTTATTGTTTATTGCTTTACCGTATCACAGTGTTGATTTACTTACAGATTTTCCTTGAAACATTGCTGACATGTAACTTGACATGTATTAACAGTTTTATTTTATTTTTTTTGCAATGTATTTTTCTCTAATTGTGATAACAGGTGAAAACTGCATCAGAGGGGGAGGACTTTTCTGCTCCCTCATGTACTGCAGGGACAACTTTGCAAGCATATGCTAAAGATCTCCAGAAATTTGTCGACTCCTGCCCACAGCTGAAATGAAAAATTGCCAATATGCCAATTAAAAATAAATGTAGAACATGATTTTGTGTGTGTGTGTGTTTTACAGTTCTTTGTATTTTGTATAAGTGGTTACAAATTAGTTTTTTTCTGCATTCTGTTCTTGGAAAATATCTGTTAAAATTGTTAAATAATCCAAATATTTCTTTTTTACAGCCCACAGATGTTACACTTACACAGCAACTACACGTAACAAGAGGATAACAAGGCATCACTTTAGATTACAGCCCGCGGATGTTACACTTTTACATTTACATCCATCTTGGTCACATATTATTGTAGCACAGTTTGTGCTGAATGCAAAAAAAAAAAAAAAACATGTTGCTCAATAGTATGTTATAAGTAGCTGAAATAAGCACAAATATCAGGGCATGTCAAAACATCTCAAGGGCCCCAAAATCACCTCAGACCCCAGAGGGTTAAAGGATTATGATGATAATGATGCAATATCCAATATAATACTAAGAGAAATAAATGAAAACATTTTTGATGCATTTTGATTGCTTTTTTAAACAGACTATGAATTCACATTTAAATGACTTTACTAAATTACCCTATAGAGGATGATGAATAATGTGTTTAACCCTTGTGCGTCAATTAAAAAAAAATGACACACAGGTCCATAGTGGACAAAAATTTGAAAGAAGACCCATGGCAGATTATTGTTGAAGTAAAACAACTTTAAAAAGTAACCCCCCCAAAAAAATAAAAGTTATGGAGGTTTAAGTTTATGAAAATTATTTATGAATGATATTTTATGTAAATATCATTCATAGCTGATGGAAATTCTAGGTACTCCGAGAAAGGAGACATATGAAAAGAAAATATATCTAATGGAGTCATTTTTATGAGAAAACATTTACAATTAGTGAAAATCCTGTAAAATACAAAAGATCTGAACACCTTTCATCACACTGTTTATTGGGTATTGAACATAAATGCAGTCTTCTGCACCAGAGGGAACCAATAAAAACTGTAACAATTAGTCCAAAAGTGAGAGACAGTATTTTCTCTCACTTTTCTTCAGTGAGAAAATAAGGCAGCTTGAATTCTGTTTCTACAATAACATACAATCCCACAGACTAGCACTATTAACAGGACAGCTAATACAATCCAAACCGAAAGCAATGATTCTGGTCCAGTTTCTCCTGGATTTCCTTGTTCAGTGGATTTGTTTACTTTCTCTGCTGTTGATTCTGGAACAAAACAGTAAAAAACTAATTACATTACTTCATTGTGATAATATAATTCAGACTGGAACATCATTCAGATGTTATTTAAAAAAATACATGTTAAACACACTGTTGATGATCAGCAGTACAGTCTCTTGCTCATCTGAGGGTGTGATGAGGCAGTTATATTGTCCTGCATCAGTGTGTTGAAGATTGTTGAGTTTGAGTGAGAAATTTAGTCTCAGAAACTCTTCATGGAAAGTTTCAGTTCTGTTCCTGTACTGTGGGTCCTGTGTCTCTAGTGAATCTTCACTCTTGACTACATCATGCACAATCTTGCTGCCGTTGTGTCTCCAGTGCACATCAATGTCTTTAAGTTGAAAATCATGTTGAGTTGAAGAACAAGGCAGGACAACAGAGCCGCCAAGAACAGCCTCTACTGTGACCTGCAGAGACACTGAAATAACACAATCTTTAACTGTAACTAATCTGTTGAATGAATGTTCAAATTTTGTTTGTTTTGTTCTCACCATTTATAGGTCTTGCAAATGCACAGATGATGCACGAAAAGCAGACACTGTTAAAACTGAAAAATAAATTTTTTTATATTGTTACACACATTGTGAAGGATACCTGGGGGGTGGGGGGGGGGGGGGGGGTGCAAAGCAATTCATTAGGGCCCAAGCCAGTAAGGCGCAGGGCCCTATTGTTCTTCTAAGGATTATTATTTTTTTTTTTTTTATTTTTTTTTTTATTTTTTATTTCAATCATCCGGGCACTTTTGGGGGCCTTAACGTGCCCGAAAACTCTCGAAAATTGGCACGCACATTGGAACCTGCGGCCATTAGGACGCCGCTGAGGCTGGGTCCCGGGCGTGGCACAGGGGCTCTACGGCGCCCCCTGGAAAATTGTCAGAAAGCTTGATGTATAGCTCACACATACTTGCACGTATTCATATGAAACTTGGTACACATATAGAACTCATTGAGCTGAACAACTTCCGCGCAGCATGTCATAGGCTCCGCCCAACAGGAAGTCGGCTATTCAGGGCTGTTTAAAAAGCGCATGCTCTGGAATTTGATATACTCCTCTGAGGATTTCCATACGATTGCCACCAAACTCGGTGAACATGATCTCAAGACATTGGGGACGCTAAATTGCGAAGATATTTTTGATATGTCGAACGGTTTGCCCGTGGCGAGGCGATGAAGTTATGGCGAAAAATGAGACCCAGGAAATGCCTAATAACGTCCACATACATTGTATGATGTAGATCAAACTTCAGTGATTTGTTCGTTGTATGATGCCGATCGGATAGATGTGACTATTATGACTGAAAGTTATAGCGCCACCAACTGGCTGCAGGAAGTGTGTCGTTTTCAAAATGCTTTGAATTCAGCATCTTCTTTTTACTCGATTTGCTTCAAACTTCACCAGAATAATGTCAAAACATGGCCGATGTAAAACTGTGAAGGGAATATTGATATCTAAAATTATGTTACCATGGCAACGTGTCAAAGTTGAAAATTCGTTTCTGGTGATTTTGAGGCAGATAACATGTTTAGAATGTCATGAAACTCAACACACATATGAGTATTAATGATAGTTAGACACTGGAAAAAGCTCATAAACGGGCGTGGAAGAGGCACTCTATAGCGCCACCTTTTGTCAAAAATGGGGGGGTTAGTTTTAGCTACAGATACCAAACTCGGTACATAAATTGTTCTTATTAATCCGGACAACTTTCTAATTTACAATCATTAGCTACGACCAACAGGACGTCGGCTATATTTATTTTAATGTGGGTTTTTTAAAAAAACGGGCTGTAAACAAATTCATACTCCTCCAAACAGAAACACGTAAATCACACCAAACATTTTTTCTCATGACGCCAAAATACTGAAGATGCTAAATTGCGGACGGATTTAGGATATCTTGAACGATGATTTAATGGCAATTTATTAAAGTTACAGTAAAAAAGAGAAAACTTTTTTTTTTTTATCTTTTAAGAGCAGCTTCCAAACACTTCATAAAAAATTACATACACAGAACAATACAGTCTGAGGATATGTGATTAATTTCATGAATTTACAATAGACTATGGTGAGAAGAAAATTTAAAAACTATCAGAGAGTTGATATAATGCTTCTGAGTGAGAGGTCCTGTCAGCCTGCAGCTGAGTGAGGGGTGGGGGTGGGGTGGCCTGTGAGTGACTGTGTGAGTGACTGTGTGGATTGAGGCAGTGGGTGAGAGAGAGAAAGAGAGAGAGAGGGTCTGTTTTTTTTAAATCTTTAAAAAATGCTTATAAATCATTAAAGATTTTGATAACACTTTATAATAAGGTCTCAATTCTTAACATTAGGAAATGCATTAATTAACGTGAACTAACAATGAAAAATATATTTTTACAGCATGTTAATTCTTCCATGATAGTATGAACTAACAAAGAACTTTTTTTTTTAAAGCATTTATTAATCTTTTTAATGTTAGAAAAATAATCATGTTCAAAAGATTAACTTTAAAATGTAATAATATATAAACACATTTTGGAATTAATATTCATCAACATTAAATGGTATATAATTATTAATGATTATATATATATAATGATAGCTACAGACACCAAACTCGGTACATAAATTGTTCTTATTAATCCGGACAACTTTCTAATTTACAGTCATTAGCTACGACCAACAGGAAATCGGCTATTTTTTTTTTTATGTGTTTTTTTTTTTTTTTAAACGGGCTGTAAACAAATTCATACTCCTCCCAAGCAGAAACCAACAATTCACACCAAACATTTTTTCACATGCTTCCAAGATACTGAAGATACTACATTGCGGACGGATTTAGGATATCTTGAACGGTGATTTAATGGCAATTTATTAAAGTCACAGTAAAAAATAACACTTTTCTTTTTTTTTATCTTTTAAGAGCAGCTTCAAAACACTTCATAAAAAATTACATACACAGAACAATACAGTCTGAGGATATGTTATTAATTCCATGAATTTACAATACACTATACAGAGGAGAACATTTTCAAACTTATCAGAGTTCTCCTGTCTCTGTGCTTCTAATGTGTGCGGTAGGTGACTGGGTGGGTGACTGACTGTGTGAGTTCAGTGAGTGTGGAGGGAGAGAGAGAGAGAGAGAGAGAGAGAGAGAGAGAGAGAGAGAGAGAGAGAGGGTCTGTTTAAACTTCTCAATAAAATCCTTAAAAAATGCTTATAAAGCATTAAAGGTTTTGATAACACTTTATAATTAAGTCTCATTTGTTAACAGTAGGGAATGCATTAATTAACATGAACTAACAATGAAAAATGTATTTTTTACAGCATGTTAATTCTTCATTGATAGTATGAACTTACAATGAACTAACAATGAACAAAATATTTTTAATATTAGAAAAATAGTCATGTTCAAAAAATAAAACTTTAAAATGTAATAATATATTAACACATTTTGGAATTGATTTTGATAAACATTAAATGGTATATATTTATTAATTATGTAAATTAACAACAGTTAAATAATGTTGTTTTTTAACATTGGTTAATTCACAAATAACATTAAATATTAACAATATATTTTTTACTTTATTAATTTGTGTTAGAAAAAATTATTCATGTTAGTTAATGGAAAAATAAATCATTAAAAAAAGCTTATAAATCATTAAAACCTTTGGTAACTATAATAATTTCTCATTTGTTAGCATTAGTAAATGCATTAACTAACATCAACTACCAATGAAAAATATATTTTCACAGAATTTAAAGTTTTATATGTTGTTCTGTGTGTGTGTGTTTCACTGAGTTGATGGTTTGGATTAACCCTTTAATTGCCGTATCCCTTAAAACCAAACTGCCAGAGGGTTACTGTGATGCTTGTGCTCGCTGGGCACCGTTTTATCGATGCCACCGGGGTGGCGTATGCTGACGGCTTGGGCCCGTCATCGCTGCTCGCAGCTATATTTATTTTTTTTTTTTTTTTTTTTTTTTTTTTTTTTTTTTTTTTTATTATTTTTTATTTCGACTATCCGGGTACTTTTGGGGGCCTTAACGTGCCCGAAAACTCTCGAAAATTGGCACGCACATTGGAACCTGCGGCCATTAGGACGCCGCTGAGGCTGGGACCCGGGCGTGGCACAGGGGCTCTACGGCGCCCCCTGGAAAATTGTCAGAAAACTTGATGTATAGCTCACACATACTTGCACGTATTCATATGAAACTCGGTACACATATAGAACTCATTGAGCTGAACAACTTTCACGCTGCATGTCTTAGGCTCCGCCCAACAGGAAGTCGGCTATTCAGGGCTGTTTAAAAAGCGCATGCTCTGGAATTTGATATACTCCTCTGAGGATTTCCATACGATTGCCACCAAACTAGGTGAACATGATCTCAAGACATTGGGGACGCTAAATTGCGAAGATATTTTTGATATGTCGAACGGTTTGCCCGTGGCGAGGCGATGAAGTTATGGCGAAAAATGAGACCCAGGAAATGCCTAATAACGTCCACATACATTGTATGATGTAGATCAAACTTCAGTGATTTGTTCGTTGTATGATGCCGATCGGATAGATGTGACTATTATGACTGAAAGATATAGCGCCACCAACTGGCTGCAGGAAGTGTGTCGTTTTCAAAATGCTTTGAATTCAGCATCTTCTTTTACCTCGATTTGCTTCAAACTTCACCAGAATAATGTCAAAACACGGCCGATGTAAAACTGTGAAGGGAATATTGATATCTAAAATTATGTTGCCATGGCAACGTGTCAAAGTTGAAAATTCGTTTCTGGTGATTTTGAGGCAGATAACATGTTTAGAATGTCATGAAACTCAACACACATATCAGTATTAATGATAGTTAGACACTGGAAAAAGCTCATAAACGGGCGTGGAAGAGACACTCTATAGCGCCACCTTTTGTCAAAAATGAGGGGGTTAGTTTTAGCTACAGACACCAAACTCGGTATATAAATTGTTCTAATTAATCCGGACAACTTTCTAATTTACAGTCATTAGCTACGACCAACAGGAAGTCGGCTATATTTATTTTAATGTGGGTTTTTTTTTAAAACGGGCTGTAAACAAATTAATACTCCTCCAAGCAGAAACACGGAAATCACACCAAACATTTTTTATCATGATGCCAAAATACTGAAGATGCTAAATTGCGGACGGATTTAGGATATCTTGAACGATGATTTAATGGCAATTTATTAAAGTTACAGTAAAAAAGATAATTTTTTTTTTTTTTTATCTTTTAAGAGCAGCTTCCAAACACTTCATAAAAAATTACATACACAGAACAATACAGTCTGAGGATATGTGATTAATTTCATGAATTTACAATACACTATGCTTAGGAGAAAATTTAAAAACTATCAGAGAGCTCTTAGACTGCTGAGTGAGAGATCCCTGCCAGCCTGCAGCTGAGTGAGGGGTGGGGGTGGGGTGGGGTGGGGTGTGAGTGACTGTGTGAGTGACTGTGTGGATTGAGGAGCTGGGTGAGAGAGAGAAAGAGAGAGAGGGTCTGTTTTTTAAAATCTTTAAAAAATGCTTATAAATCATTAAATAAGGTCTCAATTCTTAACATTAGGAAATGCATTAATTAACGTGAACTAACAATGAAAAATATATTTTTACAGCATGTTAATTCTTCCATGATAGTATGAACTAACAAAGAACAATTTTTTTAAAGCATTTATTAATCTTTTTAATGTTAGAAAAATAGTCATGTTCAAAAGATAAACTTTAAAATGTAATAATATATTAACACATTTTGGAATTAATATTGATCAACATTAAATGGTATATAATTATTAATGTTTATATATATATAATGATAGCTACAGACACCAAACTCGGTACATAAATTGTTCTTATTAATCCGGACAACTTTCTAATTTACAGTCATTAGCTACGACCAACAGGAAGTCGGCTATATTTATTTTAATGTGGGTTTTGTTTTTAAACAGGCTGTAAACAAATTCATACTCCTCCAAACAGAAACACGTAAATCACACCAAACATTTTTTCTTATGATGCCAAAATACTGAAGATGCTAAATTGCGGACGGATTTAGGATATCTTGAACGATGATTTAATGGCAATTTATTAAAGTTACAGTAAAAAAGAGAAAACTTTTCTTTTCTTTTTTTCTTTTAAGAGCAGCTTCCAAACACTTCATAAAAAATTACATACACAGAACAATACAGTCTGAGGATATGTGATTAATTTCATGAATTTACAATACACTATGCTTAGGAGAAAATTTAAAAACTATCAGAGTTCTCCTGTCTCTGTGCTTCTAATGTTTGCGGTGGGTGACTGGGTGGGTGACTGACTGTGTGAGTTCAGTGAGTGTGGAGGGGGAGAGAGAGAGAGACAGGGTCTGTTTAAACATCTCAATAAAATCCTTAAAAAATGCTTATAAAGCATTAAAGGTTTTGATAACACTTTATAATTAAGTCTCATTTGTTAACAGTAGGGAATGCATTAATTAACATGAACTAACAATGAAATATATATTTTACAGTATGTTAATTCTTCATTGATAGTATGAACTTACAATGAACTAACAATGAACAAAATATTTTTTATATTAGAAAAATAGTCATGTTCAAAAGATAAAACTTTAAAATTTAATAATATATTAACACATTTTGGAATTGATTTTGATCAACATTAAATGGTATATATTTATTAATGATGTAAATTAACAACAGTTAAATAATGTTGTTTTTTAACATTGGTTAATTCACAAATAACATTAAATATTAACAATATATTTTTTACTTTATTAATTTGTGTTAGAAAAAATTATTCATGTTAGTTAATGGAAAAATAAATAATTAAAAAATGCTTATAAATCATTAAAAGCTTTGGTAACTATAATAATTTCTCATTTGTTAGCATTAGTAAATGCATTAACTAACATCAACTACCAATGAAAAATAAATTTTCACAGAATTTAAAGTTTTATATGTTCTGTGTGTGTGTGTGTTTCACAGAGTTGATGGTTTGGATTAACCCTTTAATTGCCGTATCCCTTAAAACCAAACTGCCAGAGGGTTACTGTGATGCTTGTGCTCGCTGGGCACCGTTTTATCGATGCCACCGGGGTGGCGTATGCTGACGGCTTGGGCCCGTCATCGCTGCTCGCAGCTATATTTTAGTTTTTGTTTTGTGAGACCCTTGGGCTGAGAGTGAATTTTGTCTCCCTGAAAGGGGACGAAAGGTCTTTACCATTTAATTCAATAATAACTATAATTCATGGAAATATCATTTAATAATTCAATACATTTTATACATTCATTCATCCTTAAATCACTCATCAAATAATTTGATTCGTCAACCATCATTCAAGAAAAAAGAAAAGAAAAGCACCAGTCTACAACTAATTTAGCAAATGTTTTCCTTTATTTCTCTTAATAATATGTTGGATGTTCAAACATCATCATCATCCCATATGCTTACTCACCTCTAAAAAGGTTATAATTCAGCAGTAAATGTTCCTAAGCGAGGCATCTTTATCCATTTTACCCTAACCTTGAATACCTTTAATTCATTTAAAGGCTAGATTAATCAAATTACTATCAACTAAAATTAACTGGACAAGCAACGACACTCAAGATAATGCAAAATGCTAATGCTAATTGCTAATAAATATATAAAAACAAAAGTTAAAGCTGTTTTCCTGTAGATAAACCTATTAATAATTTATAATAAGCAATCCATATTTAGTGTATTAATGCCATTCGAAGGTTTTTCCCTGTTAAAGCTAGTTTAAATAAAGAAGTTGAGAACCAAAATAAACCAAGCCAAACAAAGATACGAGCAACAGACATCTTTAGCGACACCGGAGAAGCACAACATCTTTGTCCAAGCAGTGTTTCATTAAGAATTCATTAAACATACCTGAACATTATGCTGCCCTGAAAGCTGTAAATATTCCAGAAATGATGGTAAAACACTAATTTTATTTCTATTGTAACTCTTCCGCATCAATATGGCATACGCACCTCAATAACATAAGATGAAAGTGACGTCAAAAGCAACCACGTCAAATGATCAGATGTGTGTCATATTAGTCTTTCTCAAGTATATTGAAGACTTGAGAAAATCTTAAATCTATGGCTTTTGACCTTCTAATGAATCTTTAACTGTATTCATATTGCATATGCTTCTGCTGTCAAGTATTGCATTTATAAAGATCTGTTTGTCAAGTCTGGACATCTGGACTGTTCATCAGTAAAACAGCACAACATTCATGACTTTCAGACAGTGAATAGAAGCAGTGAATAAAGACAAATAATTTACTCAGCTTCCGAAAATTTAGATTAAGACAATTCAGAAGTGTAAGCAATTAAAATGTACATTTTAATTAAATTTGAATTAAATTTAAAACATTTAAATTAAATTTGTTACAATGCACTTACATGTATTTAAATTGTACTTATATTTTAAAATACCTGTCTGTAGCTGTTCTTAATTTCTGTAGTTACATAATTACACTGTTGACCCCTTAACCAACCCTTAAACCTAACTATGTTTTAGACTCAAATTTAAAATAGAGCTGCATAATTTTGCACACCAGTTTCTTTGGTCAACCAGTATCAAAAGAAAGACCATGACGATTGACCTGATCTAATCCCCAAACTAAAACCAATCCAACATCAAACTAGCACATACACATAAAAATGCTGTTTAGTGAAATTATGTCTGACCTTACAGGTGAGAAAGCATTAACTAATTTAGTAAATTTAATGATTACCTTACATGAGGATGAGAGGGAACCTTCCTTCCACCGATTCCTCTGGGAAAACATAGTGTTTTGGATTCTGATCCTCAAATGAAACATTTAAATTTTTATTTTTTTTCCAGAATTGTGTCTTATTTATTCCTTCTGTCACTGATTCTTTAGGACACTGTTATGTCGTGACTTCAGTTCATTTTCATTGTAAGAGCAAGAATGCAGAGTTCCCAGTGACGCCCACATTCACGAGAGGTTTGCCTTTCAAATTTCGTCATGTGGAGCGGATAGGACAGAGAAACAGCACTTACTTTCTCCTGAAAAGAAGGAATAATTCAAATAAATAGATAAAAATATCATTTCTACCACAAGAAATTACCTCAATTGATATTTTTTGCGTTCATATCATGGGCAGAGATGCAGTAGGATAGTTATCAGACCATAAAAGGGAGGTTCCCTCTGAATATTATCAAAATATTGATAATATATTCTCCGTCCAGCCCTCCTGAGTTCCCGCTGGCTCCGTCCAGCCCTCCTGAGTTCCCGCTGGTTCCGTCCAGCCCTCCTGGGTTCCCGTCCAGCCCTCCTGGGTTCCCGCTGGTTCCGTCCAGCCCTCCTGAGTTCCCGCTGGTTCCGTCCAGCCCTCCTGAGTTCCCGCTGGTTCCGTCCAGCCCTCCTGAGTTCCCGCTGGTTCCGTCCAGCCCTGGAAATATATTCTCACACGTAGCGAGAGAGAGAAAGCAAATAAAAAAGCAAAGTTGCCTCTGATCTGCCTAAACTGAGAAGTTTTCTTTTCTTTCTGTCTTCATTCCTGCTTTCATTCCCATTTCTTGACTTTAATTTACTATCAGTAAGAAATTATAACAATTCTGAATTTCCAGTAATATCCTTATGTACAGAAACCAAAAAAGCAAGAATTTGGAAAAAAATTTGTTGAATGATTGGTTTGTTTTGATTTCTTTGACAGATGTAAATTTGTTTTGCTCAATACACCTATTCATTCTTATTGTTACAAAGTACAATAATAATACAACGCAATATTTGTCTTCAGTTTGAAATGTTATTGTGTCTATTATAGCTGAGCTATTTGTTTTGCATGTATATAGCTTAGCCATTTGTACTGTGCAATTTTGAATTATGCTTTTGCATTGAAGCTATTTGAAACCTATTGTGATGTTGATGTTATTCTGGCTTTGATCATGAACCTATAGCAGCATTCAGTTTTCTATTTGTTCACTAGTTTCAGTAGACCAAAGCAGGTTCACCAAATAAATGAATCACATGTTGGAACCAACAAATTATTTTTAATTCAATATTAATACTAAATTAACCATAGACTTAAAGTGGTACTATTACTATTACCAGAGTTGGACTAGGGCTAACATTCAGCCCTGGACAAATCCCAGCCCATGAGTTCACCCATGTATGTTTAGCTGGTGTTATGGCCTTTGGAATAAACAACTGAATAAATTGAATTAGGCAGAAACAAATAATGATATATATTGTTAACTATTGTTAAACAAAACAGTTATTGTTATTGTTTAACAAAACAGAACAAACTAAAACATTTCTGAAATGATTTCTGAATGTTCCACAGGAAAAAAAAAAGAAAAAAAGAAAAGTCATTCAGGTTTGCAATTACATTTTGGAGTTAGCTATCACTTTAACAACAATAACATCTGTAAAAAGTTAACACCTAATTGATGTAGAAGAGACTGATATTTATCTTTCATCAGGCTCTCAATAAATTATTTTAATATGATTTAATTTTTTTATTTGATATATTTTTTTAAATTTAAATTTATTAGAACTATTAAAACGTTCATAAAACATGTTCAAAGAGAAATGCTCCAAACTTAATTCATGAGTGTTATATTAACTTTTGTTTCTTATTATTTATACAAAGTGTTATATGCGTCTGCATTTTTGCTCTCTTTCTCTCTCCCTCCTTCTCTCTTCTAGTGTGTCTGTGCCTAATAGGCTAATGGTGATCATCTGCACTCATCCACCTGTGTGCGCTGTCCAAGCACTTATCGGTGCGTGTTTGTTGGCTTCTAGTACAAAAATGGCAGAGAGAGCGTGGCGTTTGAGGTTGTTGCGCTCTCCAAGCCCATGAGTGCTTATCGCACTTGTTGTGCTCTTTGTTGAGTTGTCACAATGTTTCCTGAATTGATGATTTCTTTAATTATTAGTTAAGAGTTTTTTTGGGTAATGTAGAGTAGGCTATTACTCCACTAGGTCTGAATTTGTACATTTTAATCCCCTGGAACACACTACAAACATGATGATCTAGAACATGATGCATTGCTGTCTATTATACATAAATAATTAAATAATTTTGGAAACCGTGGCTGTAGTTTACGTGTTTTGTTTTTTTAATGAAGTTTTTGGTTTACAGTCTTCCTTACTTTTTTGAAACCTCCATTTGCCAGTTTAACAGCTCAAAATTTTCTCCTATAATGCCTGATGAGGTTAGAGAACACCTGACAAGAGATCAGAGACCATTCCTTCATCCAGAATCACTCCAGATCCTTCAGATTCACAGCTCCATGTTGGTGCTTCTTCTCTTCAGTTCACCCCACTAATTTTCATGTTTGGAAGATCCAAACATGCCCCATTATAAGATTTCTAACAGAGCCAGTCACTTATTTATTTTTTATCTGTTGGTATTTGATAGAATCCATGATGCCATGTGTCTAAACAAGATGTCCAGGACCTCCAGCAGAAATATAGACACACAACATCAAAAATACAGAAGTATATTTCATAGTACACATTTTATCGCTGTGTTCACCAAACCCATCTTGAGTGTTTGCTGCTAAAAAGCTAATTTTTTAGTTTCATCTGACCATAGAAGCCAGTCCCATTTGACGTTCCAGTTGTGTCTGATAACTGAATATGCTGGAGATTGTTTTTTTGATGATAACATTTTCTTTTCTTGATTTTTTTTTTCTTGAAAGCATCCTAAACAACATGTGGTGTTGTAGGTGCTGTTTGACAATTTTTTAAAGGTTTTCTGACCCTGAAACCCGACTTTTTTCTGCAATTCTCCAGCTGTGGTCCTTGGAGAGTCTTTAGCCACTCAAACTCTTCTTTTCACCTTGCATTAGGATATAAACATGTCCTCTTCCAGACAGATTCATGACATTTTCTGTTGATTGGAAATTCTTAATTATTGCCCCGATGGTGGAAATGGTAATTTTCACTTCCCTAGTTCTTTTCTTAAAGCCACTTTCTAATTTGTGAAGCCCATGAAGATATTTAGTAAATTTCCTACCATAAATTCATCAAAACAATTTTTGATTAGTAATATGCATTTCTAAGAACTTCATTTAGACCAGACATCTCCAACCCTGTTCCTGGGGACCCATTGTCCTGCAGAGTTTAGCTACAACCCTAATCAAAGACACCTGAAGAAGCTAATCAAGCTCCTCAAGACTGCTTGGAAATACACAGGCAGGTGTGTTGAAGCAGGTTGGAAATTAACTTTGCAGGATAGTGGGTCCCCAGGAGCAGGGTTGAAGACCTCTTATTTAGACAACTTTAAATGCGATTTTCTAAGTATTAAGATTATTTTTTGCACCCTCAGAGTCCAGATTTTCAAATGGTTGTATCTCAGCCAAATATTATCCGATCCTAACAAACCATACATCCTTGGAAAGCTTATTTATTCAGCTTTCTGAGGATGTGGAAATCACAGTTTAGAAAAATTTACATTTATAACTGGTTTTGTGGTCCTGGGTCACAAATAGCATACATGGATCACCCCGCAGCGGATCTATACAGGTGGAGCTGGGGAAGGTGGAGGGTGGCACAACTGCTGCAGCAAGCACTGGCCAAGAATTTGAATGTTGAGCAACAACTCAATTGGCTGCTGATGAAAAAATAAATCAGTTGCGCCATGTGAATAATCATGTAATTATATCAGACTGAGTTAGAAACGGTTTGTGCCATAATACCGAATTAGACTGAACAGAGATAAAAAGTTTGAAGCAAGAGTTCAGTTCTTAAGGTGTGACACGATACTTGACTAGCCTATAGATGTTAATTATGCAGTCCTTTCTTTCTTATATTGAACATTACATTTTCCCAGTGTTTAGGGAATAGTAATTATTGTTATAGATTAAAGATAGACCTTTTACCTTTACAGCCTCTGGAGGGCGGCAGAGACATTTTGGTTTGGGTTTTTATGAAAACGTGACATGCTGAACGTATGTGTCACGCTCCCTCTGGGAGCAGGGAAAGGCAGAGGCGAGCAACTTCTCTTCAACACAGACTTTAATTAAGCAAACTTAGGAATCACAGGAACCGTGGCGACAGCAACTGAAGAGAGGGGTTTGACGGTCAGACTGGACACAGAGGCAGGGAAACACAGGGTTTAAGAACACTGGGAAATTAACGAGGAACAGGTGTGGACTAATCAAACACAGGGCTAGGGACTAATTAAACAATGATGACAAACGAGGACAGGAACAGGAAGGCCAAATATGGGCACGAGAGGAGGGGAACCACAAGACAAGGACTGACATTACGCCCCCCTCCGGAAGGCGTGTCCTCACGCCTAACACCATCCAATGGGGAGGGGGGGTGGGCGCTCTGGAGGCCTCCAGGGCGGTGCCCGTTCCAGGGGCCATGGCGGGTCAGGGGACTCGGGAGGCCATGGCGGGTCTGGAGACTCGGGAGGCCATGGCGGGTCAGGGGACTCGGGAGGCCAGGGCGGGTCAGGGGACTCGGGAGGCCAGGGCGGGTCAGGGGACTCGGGAGGCCAGGGCGGGTCAGGGGACTCGGGAGGCCACGGCCTATTTTTTTCGGGCCCGAGGGGTTCTGTGGCCTTGGCCCTTGGCCCGGCCACACAGGCTGTGACCCTCTTACCCCCCCCCAAAATTTTCTTGGGGAAGCTCCCCCCTGGGAGCCACAGAGGAGCGGGCTCTGTCGGGCGCTCTTGCAGCGCGGACTCTGTCGGGCGCTCTTGCAGCGCGGGGCTGGACAGAACCAGCGGGAACTCAGGAGGGCTGGACGGAACCAGCGGGAACGTGCGTGGAGCCGGCACGGGAGGGCACGTGCGAGGAGCCGGCACGGGAGGGCGCTCGGGAAGCGCGGACAACTGGGGGCGCTCTTGCAGCGCGGAAACTTGGGGACGCTCTTGAAGCGCAGCCACTTGGGGACGCTCTTGACGAGCTGGGCTGGACGGAACCAGCGGGAACTCAGGAGGGCACGGGCGTGGAGCCGGCACGGGAGGGCGCGTGCGTGGAGCCGGTACTGGGGGGCGCTCGGGAAGCGCGGACACTTGGGGGCGCTCGGGAAGCGTGGACACTTGGGGGCGCTCGGGAGGCGCGGACACTTGGGGGCGCTCGGGAGGCGCGGACACTTGGGGGCGCTCGGGAGGCGCGGACACCTGGGGGCGCTCGGGAGGCGCGGACACCTGGGGGCGCTCGGGAGGCGCGGGGCTGGATGGAACCAGCGGAGACGAAGGAGAGCCGGACGGAACCAGCGGGAACTCAGGAGGGCTGGACGGAACCAGCGGGAACTCAGGAGGGCTGGACGGAACCAGCGGGAACTCAGGAGCGCTGGACGGAACCAGCGGGAACTCAGGAGCGCTGGACGGAACCAGCGGGAACTCAGGAGGGCTGGACGGAACCAGCGGGAACTCAGGAGGGCTGGACGGAACCAGCGGGAACCCAGGAGGGCTGGACGGGAACCCAGGAGGGCTGGACGGAACCAGCGGGAACTCAGGAGGGCTGGACGGAACCAGCGGGAACCCAGGAGGGCTGGACGGGAACCCAGGAGGGCTGGACGGAGCCAGCGGGAACTCAGGAGGGCTGGACGGAGCCAGCGGGAACTCAGGAGGGCTGGACGGAGCCAGCGGGAACTCAGGAGGGCTGGACGGAGCCAGCGGGAACTCAGGAGGGCTGGACGGAGCCAGCGGGAACTCAGGAGGGCTGGACGGAGCCAGCGGGAACTCAGGAGGGCTGGACGGAGCCAGCGGGAACTCAGGAGGGCTGGACGGAGCCAGCGGGAACTCAGGAGGGCTGGACGGAGCCAGCGGGAACTCAGGAGGGCTGGACGGAGCCAGCGGGAACTCAGGAGGGCACTTGCGAGGAGCAGGTACAGGAGGGCGCTCTTGAAGCACGGGGTTGCGGGGGTGCTCTGGGCTGAGGACAGCAGCAGTGCTGGGAAGAGTTGGGTGGCCGGAACATTTGGCAGGGCATGTGGAGGGTCCTGGCGAGGGGTGAGCTGGTGAGGCCGGGTTGTTCTCGGGTTGGGTTGGACGAAGATCGGTTTGACATTCTTCGACTTCGAAATCAATGCCATGTACATTGAGGACATAATTTATCAGCCCGATAAGGGAAAAACTGGACGTGGGGATATCGCAGCTGATGACATCTTTGTCCAACCCAAACCGAAAACACACACCGAGCGAGGCGTCAATCCAGCTCACCTCGTTGGAAAGCTCAAGAAACTCCTCAACATACCTTACCAAATCCCGACCATCCTGCCGCAGACACCAAAGCCTGTCTTCAGCCATAGTTGAGTTGTATAGGTCCAGTCTTCTGTCACGCTCCCTCTGGGAGCAGGGAAAGGCAGAGGCGAGCAACTTCTCTTCAACACAGACTTTAATTAAGCAAACTTAGGAATCACAGGAACCGTGGAGACAGCAACTGAAGAGAGGGGTTTGACGGTCAGACTGGACACAGAGGCAGGGAAACACAGGGTTTAAGAACACTGGGAAATTAACGAGGAACAGGTGTGGACTAATCAAACACAGGGCTAGGGACTAATTAAACAATGATGACAAACGAGGACAGGAACAGGAAGGCCAAATATGGGCACGAGAGGAGGGGAACCACAAGACAAGGACTGACAGTATGCTTGTTAGCAGTATTATAATTATTATTCATTTGTTAATACTAGTACAAATAAAGCAGGTGGGGTACAAAACAACCCAGGTTAAATGCAAATATGAGACACAAATTGCATCGTCTTTTTTTACAGATCACGGCAGTTTCAAAGTGAAATGTGTGGAAAGTAGGATGCATTTTGAGTAAACAGAATTTTATTTAAAAAAACAAACTCAATGATCATGGTGGCCCGATGTTATTAATATGTACATGTATATTGTGACTTAAATGTCTCCGTTTTCTAATTTACGGGGTTGACAGTAGTGTAAATCATAATAGATGTGTAAACCACGAGGTTAACATTTTGTTTCATGAGTTTTTTAAATAAGGGATTTGTTCATGTCATTTGCATTATTTTATAAAACATTTTATTCCTAAAACATGGTGAAATTTTCTTTATTATTTTTTCAGCATATTCTGATTTGTGGAGTTAAAAAACTAGATATCCAAAATCCACTTCTGTAAAAACCTTTGTTTCAAACCACCAGGCTCATGACATCATAACATAGATAGGGAGACCACATGCAAATTAAATGAACCCCAAAATATAAATTTAGTAAAATAATCCATAACTGAACGTAAAGAGATAGTCCACCCAAAAATGAAAATTCTGTCAATAATTACTTACCCTCATGTCGGTCCAAACCTGTAAGACATAAATCAAGATATTTTTCAAATAATCTGAGAGCTTTCTGACCCTGCAAAGACAGCAACGCAACTGATATGTTCAAGGCCCAGAAACACAATAAGGACATCTATAAAATAGTCCATGTGACATCAGTGGTTCAACTGTAATTTTATGTTGCATTGCTGCCTATGCAGTGTCAGAGGGCTCTTGGATTTGATCAAAACATATTTTTAATTTATGTTATTTATTTAAGATGAACAAAGGATTAAAGACTGTATTTTATTTTCTCTTTTTTTGTGTGTGAACTATCCCTTAAACAAACAAACAAAAAGAATGCACAAAAACTAGTGCTGCAAAGGTATCAAGTGCAATCGGGGCCACACATGCTGCAAAACAGAGAACTTTTATCAGTCAAATCATCAGCAGGAACACACAGCACCTGCATGGTATGAAATGTATGCAAATATTTAGTAAGATAATTCTTCATTTCCATATTTAAGCATAACATTTCAGAAAACCTGTGCAAAAATTGTTTGTAAAATCCTAATGTAATAAATCAGTTGGGGAAGTATATGGCGCATATTCTTTATGTTGTGTTTGTAATAGTGAAATACATTTTGCTTTATTTGTATATCACTTTATGCTTGTTAATATTAAAACTGCACATCATATACCAAATCTGATTCATTAACTTCTTGTAACACATCATTCATATTCATTATTTCGATGTACACTATACTCTTTTAAGTCAGTCAATGGGGGTCTTTGTAATAAAGTAATAATGAAAATAAATATACAACAAAGTGTACCAAAGAGTCCAGTCTGATTTGAACAAACTAAAAGGAAACGCATGAAACCAAATCTATATGCCCATGAACAAATATGAATGAAATTTGAATGGCAAATTCATGAACAGGTTGTGTTTGAGCCTTTTGTTTCTCTCTTTCAGTTTCTCTGCAAGTCAAACTGAGGACGCCACAGGAAGATCTGCGCTCTTGTCATGTTCAACTGTGACGATTAGACTGACACTTGAAAAATGCTGTAAAGTGAGAATGTTTTTTTAGTTTGTGAAACATACACTAACATGCACAGTACTGTGTTTACACGAAGTATGACATAAGGCAAGAATCTTATTGAATAAATATGACAGTATCAGTTACATTTATCTTCATTGTTTACTGGTATTACTGAAGTGTTAGTTGTGATGAAGTGTTTATAGTCTTAAATGTCTCTTGAGTTTGGTGATTGATCTGCAGGTAGTAAGGAGGCATTGTGGGTCTAGAGAGCCTCTAGTGGTGTAGTGTGCTGTAGATTTAGGGTGGGACAGTGATTGAAGGAGGGGTTGGTTTTTCTGTCTAAAAAAATGAAGCCGCCCTCCATTTAATTTGAGTTGTCCATCTCTGTTAACCTCAGTTACATAACATGAGTAGTCTATATGTCAAAAACAAACATAAAGTAATGAAGAGCAATTTTGAAAAGATTTTGTAGCATTGTAAAAAAAAAAAAAAGCTACCCTAAACTACAGTGCAAAGCACCTAAAATTATATTAGATGACGTAATAAACTCATACGTACAAAACTGGAACTGTGTGATCCTTGTGCTGTTGTCTTGATCTAAACACTTCCATATTATACAGTCTGGTATACAGTTTATATATACTTATTATTTTTGCTTCCATTTTCAGTTTATAATCTGTATGTAAAAATTGTGATGCCTTTGATTGCATATTTGTGTGTGTGTCTGTGTGATATCTTGTAGACAGCATACTGCGAACACTGAACCAAAGAGGAAATTTGTTGGGAGTGGAACCAAATTAATTTTATAATTCATTATTTATATCCAACCCATTCTCACTCCCTAGGCATCAAAAACCGAAGCATGGTCAAGCGCCTCTAGCGTCACTGTGAAGACGCCAAAGATGCCTCTCGGCGTCGCTATATCGACGAACTCGGACCTGCATTGCTTTCAATTGGAAACTTTTAGCGTCAATACACAGACGCGAAGGGCATGAGATGTTTATGGCTATGACATCACGTTCAAGAAGTCTCATTCAGCACATATCGCGATATTTTGTATCAGTTTACGTGTACAGTAGAGGGTGATGCCAGAGTGGATTTTGAAGAATGACTCCCATTCCCTCCCACTCCCGTGTTTTTTTTGTTTCTTTGTTTTTGTTTTAGCCGGAATCTGTCAGTTACATTAAAAATAGAGTACAGATCACAGTGTGCCCACCTTAGTTGAATAAAAATCCAAAATGTCTCCAGGTTAACATTACATTGAGCGGCCATGTAAAGTTGCTACTACAACCATCTTACAGATGAAAAGTCCTAATATTTGAGGTCGATGAATGATAGGAGAGCTTTTGGATGTCCTGCCTGAGTGTATTAGCACAGACCAGCCATTAACAATCTGTCCGTCACGGACTGCGCCACACCAAAGCAAACAGGAGGAGAGCATAAAGAGACAGGGCAACTACAATTGAGTTCAGAAAATATACGGTTTATAGTTTATTTATATCAAAGGTATATTTGTGTATACAGTTGGGTATCATTATTATTCCCAGCCCCTCCTGTCCCGTCCCAATCACGTGATTCGCAGCGATTTTGTTTCCCATCCCGCGGGATTCCCTACTGTTTTTATATTGTTTAAATATTGTATAAAACACAACACAATTGAAGTTTATTCCAAAATATTAAAGTATACATAAATATATGCCATTTGAGAGTGTAGAAAGACTTGCATTCCTGCAAAGTTTAGAATCAACCCTCAAACATAATATTTTTTTCTTTGGTTTATTGCTAACAGTATATGACTGAGATTAAGAGTGTTATGGTGCATGAGGGGGTGGCTCTGTTAGACAGTCCCTGGTTTGAGTCCCGGGCCAGGCCAGATTGCTTCCACAGTCTAAAGACATGAAGGACTGGGGAACTAAAGACATTAAAAGTACTGGCTCTTTGGATTGGATTTGGGCCAGAAAAACTATGGGAGTTACTGGTTTGAATCAGATGAATCCTTCCCATAAACTCAGTTCTGTAATGACAACTCTCTGAGAATTTAGCATGGTAATGTACATGACAATGTTAATGTGTTTGGTGGAATAGATCTGCTACGGTGCTGCTGAGGCAGAGCAAGTACCGAGCCTTGCTACTGCCAATATATTCACAGCATGCTGCTGTGGGCATGTAAGAAATACCGCTGCTGCAAATATAACATGAATAACCCCCATATAGCATACATGAATCACCTCGTAGTGGATCTATACAGGTGGAGCTGGGGAAGGTGGAGGGTGGCACAACTGCTACAGCAAGCACTAGCCAAGAATTTGAATGTTGAGCAACAACTTCATTGGCTGCTGATGCAAAAAGAAATCAGTTTCGCCATGTGAATAATCATGCAATTATATCAAACTGTGTTAGAAACTATCGGTTTGCGCCATAATACCGAATCAGAATGAACAGAGATAAAACGTTTGAAGCTGTCACGGGTGGGGAGAGACGAAGACTCAAATGCTGGCGAAAAGTGGGTCTTTTAATAAAAGAGAACAAAAAAATTAACAAAAACCACCCCAAAGGGAAAAAACATGCAGACAGAGAACTGTACCTGCAAACATACCCACACTCAACTCTAAACATCAAACATGAAATAACTAAACAGCACAGGACTGCAGACACCAGGAGAATAAATGGGGAGACAAACGAGGAGGACACAGGTGAAGTCACTGAAACAATAATGAGATAACAAGGAGGGCAGGGTCAGACAATAGACAGGAGAGCACAGGCACAAACCACAAACAACAAGCCATGTGCTCAAACAAACACACAGTGACATCTGGTGGCCAATCAGGGCACACCAGCAGGATGTGACAGAAGCAAGAGTTCAGTTCTTAAGGTGTGACACGATACTTGACTAGCCTATAGATGTTAATGATGCAGTCCTTTCTTTCTTATATTGAACATTACATTTTCCCAGTGTTTAGGGAATATTAATTATTGTTATAGATTAAAGATATACCTTTTACCTTTACAGCCTCTGGTGGGGAGCAGAGACATTTTTCAGTAGTAAAATACAGAAATGTTATTATCTTATTAATATTACTGAAAAGAGAATGTAATATCAAAGTATTGAATAATGTGTTAAAGTAGCATAGACTGTGAGTTCATCGTGAGTTCACATGCTAGTTCATTGTGAGTTTACATGATGCCAGGTGCAGACACCAAGGGAAGGCCAGCAGACAGACACCAAGGAAAGGCCACTAGACAGCAAGGAGGATGAAATCACCTTCAACCAAGGGAAGGCCATATATTTAAAAAAAGGGCAGAATCAGCTATATTCCACCATTAGATAACGGATTAAAAGGGGTGCAAAATATTGGTGGCGGGCCAAATACGATATGGCCAATAAAAAATAGAAAAGCGTCAACCTGGATACATTGTTGATAGCGAGAAGGTATAAAATTTGGCATCTGAACAAACAAAGACCAGAGAGGCAGTAGATGTGGCGGCTGACTCTTCGGCTTTGTTACTTTGTAAAAAAGTCTTCCTTTGACACCTGTAACTCTGCTGTTTGAGCCTTTCTTGCTGTACTGACTGCGATTCAGACGAACAACAACCGCGGTGGGCCACAACAGCAGTAGCAATATTTCTTACGTGCTCACAGCAGCATGTTGTGCATGTATTGGCAGTAGCAAGTCTCTGTACTTGCTCTGCTAGAGCAGCAGCAGCATAGCAGATCTATTCCACCAAGACCAAATACTTGAACATTGCCATATACAGTAGCATGCAAAGAACTCAGAGAGTTGTCATGACAGGAATATGATTCATTAAGTCTGACTCTGCAAAAAAGGTGATTATACAAGATATAGGGGCGGTTTAATCCCAGACAGATATTAAGGCCCAATCCCAATTCTATTTTATACGCCTTCACCTACCCCTTCCCCTTGTCCCTTGAAACAGAGTGTCAAGGGGTAGGGGTGAAAACATTCCCCTAAGAACTGGGAAACCAGGGTAACTCACTCATTGTAAAGAGAGACACACAGACATGCCTACACGCAACTTTCATTTCTCTCTCTCTCTTTCTGGAATTGGCAATATTTGAGCAAAAGGTTTAGTGATGTCTAATTATTGGGGGGAATAGCCCCCCTCAATGTCTATGGTGGTCATCGTCCTGATCAGATGTGAAAATATATTGTGGCACTATCGTGCAGTCAGTAATGACGTTAGCAAACTTTAGCGATTTTTTGCAAACATTTCTTTGAATAACATGACCATAAATATGAACACACGATTGAATGTAACATAAAACTAATGATTATTTTTCATTTAAATCTTTATTCAATCATTACAGTCTAACCGAAATCTGCTTTCTGTGTAATGGTTTTAAAGAGTCTTAGATTAAGTCTAGTCCAGAATTTAAAAGGTTGATTTCCTGGAGGAAGACTAGAGCAAACGCAGGACTAAGCTGAGGTTTAAAGTCATTGGATGCAAAATTCACTTTTACATCTTGTTTGAACATAAATGTGTGTTGGCAGTGTGTGTACACAACCACCCTATAATGATAAAAATCCAACCAGTGTTTTTTTAAAATCCAGATAATTAATATCCCCTTTTTCAAATCAAGCCAATTTCAGATTCTTGTCTGTATGACGTCACACGGACCCAGGCCCCTCCCACAATTGTTGATTGTGATAATGTGCTAGTTAGCAAGTTCCATGATGACTGCGGCTAAAGTTTACAGTCTCTCAGAGAACTGCTGTCACTCCATGGAGGGAGAGGGGCAGGGCAAGCAGAGCTCATTAGCATTTAAAGGAACATGGACTAAAATAGCTTGCTGAAAAAAGAGCTGAATTTGGCAGGGTAAAAAAGGGAGTTGTTTTTCACTATCATTGAGAAATTTTTAACAAAGTATGTTAAGGACTTTTTATGAACACTAGAACTGGCAAGGGGTAAATTTTACCCGTGGCTGTTTTTCAAATGTACATAACAGATTTTCAATGAAACATTCAAGTCTCCCAGTCATTGACTTTTACTAAAATTGTGTGATTTACAGTCCCCTGTTGTCAACAATTGTTTAGATAAAACCAGATCAACGGGGCATTTTTACCTATAAGCACCACGTGGGTCAAATTTACCCGCTATATAATGTCTGTATTTTGCTGTCATTTTCTTGTCGTGTATGTTTTAACATTGTACATTGCTAGGCAACGCATTCACTCACTGAATTAGCGGTTATCAGTTTCATAAATAAAGACAAAACGAGTAAATGAAGGCAATTTATGGATGCTGAAAGGGTATAAGAAGCACTTAATACCATGAGCGATGGAGAGTCTGATGGTGGGGAGAGGAAGCGTCCTGGCTCAGATCAGTGCCTGATGGCTCATCTGACAGCGATCAAGATTTGTTGCCTAATGTTACTCATAATATCATATTTATGTAGCCTAATGTTACTCGTAATTGTAAAAATTTGAATTTGTCATCAAATCATGCAGTGTGGTGAATTATTGCTCATCATTGTCTATTGGCTATTTTTGTAATTTAAATAACATAGGTTAATATATTATCTAATATGATTATTGTTACAGATTGTGCTGAGGAAGGCGCACGACGAAGGAGAAACATCTAAATTCAAACATTTAATAATAGTCCAAGGAGAGAATACAAGGAAATCTTAGAAGCAGGCTGCACGAACATGTAGACATCAACAATAACCGACCAACTCAAACTCAAAGGACATTAACTAATATAGTGCAGATAACGAGGGCTCGACAGGTGAACTCAATGGCTAATTAAACAGAATGGGCAAAACTAGGTCACAGGGGAAAACACAGACATGTAACAGTTCGCCGCCTCCCGGAAAGGCGCGTCCTCGCACCGTAACATAATCCAACTGAGGAGGGAGGGTGGGGGCTCTGGAGGAGGGAGTGGAGCAGGAGAGAGAACAAACCAAAAACAGAACAAAATTAAAGTCCACGGAGGAGTGGAGGGTGGGAGGAGCCAAGGGGAAACCAGGAGCAGGAGGAGCCAGATGAAAACCCAGGCCACAGTCACGCTGGTGGCCCATGGAGGAACCGACGGATGGTGGAGGAGTGGGCGCCGACTCCATGGGGCCGACCAACGGCGGCGGAGCAGGTGGTGGTGGAGCCCGAGGCGGTGACAGAGAGCTGAAGAGCCAAGGTGAAGCCGAGGATCCGGAGGGCCAAGGCAGAGCCGGAGGCTTCGGCGACACAGGTGAAGGCGGCGCTCCGGAAGGCCGCAGCGGAGGCGGAGCGACAGAGAACCGAGGTGGAGCTGGAGGGAAGGAGGAGCCCAATGGAGCCAGAGGGACGAAGGGACGAGGCGTAGCTGGTGGACTGACGGGCTCCGGTGGAGACGAGGGAGCTGGAAGCCAAGGTGGAGCCGTTGGGTCGCAGGACCGAGGCGGAGTCTGGGTCTCGGAGGCTGAGGGTGGAGTTGAGGGATCCTCCAGACTCAACGCCAATGGAACTGGAGATCGGCAGACCAGCAGCGAGCCCACGCCACAGATGGTGAGCTGAGGGTGAGCAGAGAGGCTGACGAAATCCAGCGATGAAGGTGTTGAAACACGGACCAGATCAATAAGAGGAGGTGGGAGAGGGAGGTTGGGTGGGATATATTCCCAGGCATATAACTCAGGAGATGGCTGAAGGATGAGTGTGTCAGAGTGTAAGTCTATGAGGTCTCCCAGGTCCAGTTCGTGCTCACTCCCAGCGGTGGCGCCGTGAGCGGGGCGTTCCATAGCCCCCACGATCTCCACAGCTGCATCCACCGTCACTTGAACTGTCGGCTCTCGCACCTGATCAGACACTTGGGGCTCGGCAGCTCTTTTGCTCCTGATGGCGATGGCTCAGCGACCGCGGCAGGCTCTGGCTCTCCGTCTGCGGTGGGCTCGGGCAGCTCCGCGCTGCAGGGTGGTAGATGACTGGGCACTGGGTCCTGAGTGGGGCTGATGTCATTATATGCGATGTCCACGGTGAGTTTCAATTTGCAGGACACCAGCACCCACTCGATGAATGTGGCGAGGCTCTCTCAAGGATCGACCCCGGACAACTGCGCTCGTGTGGAGGTGTTCAGTTAAATAGCTTCATAAAACGAGCAGAGGCAGCTGTTCGGGTAGCTCGTGTAATTCGTCAGGAACACGAAATCCTCGGTGTGGTCCTCAAGAGAGCAGTCTTAGAAGAAATCTTAGAAGCAGGCTACACGAACATGTAGACATCAATAATAACCGACCAACTCAAACTCAAAGGATAGGAACTAATATAGTGCAGATAACGAGGGCTCGACAGGTCAACTCAATGGCTAATTAAACAGAATTGGCAAAACTAGGTCACAGGGGAAAAACAATGCCACCAATCAACAATGCCACCAAAGAAGATTGTTTTTTGTTTTGAGGGAAAGATAACCTTGTTCAGCTCCCCAAAGAACCCGACATTAAGGGAACAGTGGATGCAGTTTGTTGTGGGGTTTTAAATCAAAATAGAGTCATTCCGTGTCAACTCGACCAGAGATCCCTCTAATAAGTTACAAGTTCACGTCTGTGTTTTGTATTCGTAGTAGCAAAGACTAATACCCAAGATGTGTCACTTGTATAGTTTTAAATGGAGAAAATGCAATGCTCAATATGGCAGCTCTATCGAACGAAGCCCCGCCTTCTGAGCAAAACAGCCAATCACTAATCGGTAAAGTCCACACGTCACTGCAGCTGCCATTAGAAGTCCCGGTTGCTATAGAAACAGTCAGCATTCGGAGACGTGCGCTTAGGACTGCGCATACTCATTGGCTGATCTAGCCTGAAAAATAAGCTTTTTTAAATGCTATTTGAGCAAAATAAACAACATTTTTGAGACAGTTGTTGTCAGATTTCATTGGGTATGAGATGCTTACATACTTCATTCAGTATGACCTGAATATTGAGTCCGACTCTGTCCGTTAGTTAGTGCCTGCTCATTTTTGCCCAGGCCCACCCAAAAATAAAATTTTGCCTACGTCATTGACTGTGTTCATTTGTTGCAAGGATTTGTAACAGAACATTTCATATTATAAGCTACCTTAAACAGCATAAAATAATATCAAAATATGACGGTCCTGCCTGTTGTTGATAAATACCAGTGGTAACAATTTGTAAAATTGTGTAAAATTTGTAAAATTGTTGATTGATCAATTGTCCCAAAGTTTACTGAGCCACGGTCTTTCCACGAACTCGTGTATACAACATACTTATTCTTTACCAAGGGAGCTGACTGAGATGCAGCCTACTTTGTAACAGCCTTGTGAAAGGATTCAGTTATTCATTTTTATTCGGAATGATGAACTCCTCTTCCGAAGTGCCATTCACAAGACCAGAAATGCTGTTTGAATTTGCTCTGTTTGAAAAGAGCGACATACATTTCACTGTGACTAGTTGTTAGTCACATTTGATGTCATTTTTTGACTTCACGGGACATTTGCAAAAGTTTTCACACACAAAAAACAATTCAACATACCCATGTTCACTTCAAATAAGTGTATTACTGTGGTTTACATTAACACTACACTTTTCAAATATTTTGGTTAGTATCGTATACAAATTAAGCATCAACATACAGAGAAAGACCAAGCAAGCTCTTCAATTCTTTTAATGTCATGGAAACACAAAAATATCATACAACATGGCAAAATCAAACCTAAAATGAATTATAGCAACACAACTTTTGACATTAAATGTATTATTGATTAAACAAGAAGAAAGACCAAGTTCCCTTAAACAGTTCATTTCCCTCAGACATAATTCATACAATGCTAATTATTCAATGTTTTTATTTATGTTGTACATTTGTGTATAAATACAGTATATACATTTTAAATAAAACGTTTACACTTTTTTACTATACGTTTTGACAAATTCAGTCTTGTAACTTTACAAATATTTATTCAGTGCCACTTACCTGACACGTGAACTTGACATACACTTAACTTAAATATCCACTTTTCTTCTGACATATAACTTACAAAACACTTCTAAATATCCACTCAAAATCATTGAATATGTTTTGCGATTTTGTCGATAAATGTTGTCTAAAAATAACATTTATTTAGTGGCTCTTACCTGATGCGTGAACTTAACAAGATGGTGGCTGCAGTTTCTCCCGCGAAGTCACTCAGGCTTGTGCTCGTGGGGAATGATCTCAGTATCGGCTGGATTTGTTTTAATTAGTTCAGTCAAAACTTAGCATTCTGAATGTTGACTCATCTTCAGAACACAAATTAAGATATTTTTGATTAAATCCGAGAGCCACTGATGTCACATGGACTATTTTCACGATGTCCTTACTACCTTTCTGGGTCTGGGAACATTCCAGTTGTGTTGCTGTCTATAGGAGGGCCAGAAAGTTCTCGGATCTCATCAAAAATATCTTAATTTGTGTTCTGAAGATGAGCAAAGGTCTTACAGGTTTGAAACAACATGAGGGTGAGTAATTAATGACAGCATTTTCATTTTTGGGTGAACTATCCTTTTAATAGAAGTCTGTGTACCATCAGAATTATGTTGAAACTGATATTTCAAGGTTAGTTAAATAAATTTGCTTTAAATGTGTAGATATACAGAAGACAAAGCAGACAACTTCAATACTGCTGTTTCCATTCGAGTTAAGACAACTGTGAGAACTGAGATATGTAGCCTATAAAAGTACTGGAAAAACACTGCACTTGGTTCAAGGTTAAACCTCCACTCTAGACAAAGGTGACTTTTTCTTTGGCTGTCAAGTGACCAAGTGACCAACCTATGGAACATATTTATGGTTTTGGTTAGTGCTTCAGTTGAGTTTAACCACAGCATGCCTGTGGAGTTACACTGTGTAGATTTTTGCTGAATACAAAACTGCATAACAAATAAATACATGAAATTTCAAGATGGATGCCCATATAGAATATGACTTTACTAGAGTAAGAGATGTGATAGTGTTCCAAATTACACCGTTAAGAATATGTGCTTGACTTAAGTAAATTATATTTGAATAACATGTTATAGTCACACGCATGCTTTTTACAATTTATTTAGTATATTGAATCCTCAGAAATTAAAACTTACAGTAATGACATTTATCAATAAATAAATAACAAATAAAGATATCAATTCACATTTCTTAATTGTATCTACAATGGTTTTGATCCGCTCTGTTTTTCCAGCAGCAAAAACTACAAATGAAACAGAGAATTCAGATTCAGTGTTTACTAACTGTATATTATTATTTCTTTAAATTGCAAAAATATGGAAAAATACAATAATTAATTAAAAACTTCACCCTGCCTATAACAAAAACATAATAATGATATTTTTACACTAATGTGCATTTATTTAGTTAATTTTAGAATAAGAAAATGAACTCACCGATCAGCAGAATGAGCAGAAGTCCGTTCATCAGAGCAGATATGATGATAATAATCTGCCATTGTGTCTGATTCTGATCAATAAACTCCATCGCTGTATGATCGTGACACTCAGTTAGCTGAGCTGATTCTGTAACGAAAGTGTTACAGTTACAGTAACAGCCGTCAGTCTCTGTTATAGATGAAGTAGATAACACATCATCGATTTTTCCGATCATTGAAGGAGTAAATGAACTCACCATTGAAGTATATTCTGGTGCTGTTGCTGAGTTTTGGAGGTGTTTCTGTGTTCATACAGTAATAAACTCCTAATTCATCAGCAGTCACATTATTAATAACCAGACGATGTTTAAACTGCACTGAATATTTCTTTCTGAATGTTTTATTCAAGTAAAAAGGTGATAATGGTGTTGAGAATGATCGTAGAATCACTGTTGGAGGATCTGCTGTTTTCAGTAAAATCCAATAAACCTCATTTTCATCAAGATCACAGTTTATTGTTTATCTATAAATCAAAAATAAACAAATAAACAACAAGCATCATAATTAAGATGACCTGCTTACCACTGTGAAGTATAAAACAATTTATGACCATTTGAAGTTTATAAAAAGCATCTAATCATGTTAATATTTTATAAACTCACAGAGCTGAATCTGAATGATCTTCATGTTGTTTGTTGTGATTAAAACACTTCAGAATGAAATCTGTTTCCTTCCAAACAACAGTTAAGATGAATCTACTGCAGCTCTGAAGCAAAGACAGGAAGAAAAAAAAAACAACAACGAAAAAAACCTTTCCATTTCAATCAGAGGAAGTCTGTCAGGTTTGCTTTGACTACGCTGTAGACAATTTTTCAACACCAAATGCCCAACACCATCTTTCACTTTATAAGGAAATTAATGTCATAGTTATCCATCTGTTTGTCAGTGAAACAGACTGACTGGAGAGAACAAAATCTCCTGATTCTAGAAGGTATGAACACAAAGCTTTTGGGTTGATTCTGCGGAGAGATTCAGGAGGCCTCTTGAACAAACTCACAGTTACAGAGTTGGCATTGAGTGAAGAAAAGCCAAAGCTTAAATAAATAAATACCATTTTATACGTGTATTTCCTTATTCATGCATCATTGTGTCATTATTTATGTATCATGTATTATTAAATCACTTAAACCGTAATCTAACATTTAGCAAACATCTCAAAGTTATTAATTCTCTATTTGATGAAAAAGCATGTCACCCACTTCTTGCATTTCGTTTTATCACACCACAAGGCGTCACTGTTACCTCAAAGCTTCAGCTTGGCCTACGCTAGCACTACTGACTACTTTCTGAAGTCAAATACCCCCAATGTACAATGGTAAGTGTTTTGAATTCATAACATAATATTGTGCATTGAACCATGCAGAAGTGTGTCTTCACTGATCAATAATCTCCCCCAATTACCATAATTTTGCTGAAAAAGAAAAGTGCTAGGTGTTTTACTACCTCTAGTGTTCATTTCACTGGGACAATGCAATTTTTCACATTTATACAGAGAGAGAGAGGAAACCCCCCCGAACAAACAAACAAACAAATAAATCTCCAAAGACAAGACTAAAGATCAACAGCCCTGGCCACATATTTTCACAATGAGAAGAAGCATCATTAATCTACCCAAAACGTGTTAAATTGATAACTTAACTTTCTCTTCAATTGGTCAGTGATCTTTATCAGAATCAGAATCAGAATCAGAATGAGCTTTATTGGCCAAGTAAGTTTACACATACAAGGAATTTGTTTTAGTGACAGAAGCTCCACAGTGCAACAGAAAGACAGCAACAGGACAGGACACAGATAATAAAAGAATAACAACAATTAACCAAAAGGCAATGTACAAAGCAGCAAAAACACAATATGTCAAACTAAAGACAAATATGATAACAATGAAAAGGAGTATATGTACATAGTAAAACAAATTTATGTACCAAACAGTTAAATGCTAATTCATGAAAAGTCTCTCTCTTTCAGTTTATGAAACGAGGGTGTGAATGAGGGTGTAACTGGATGATCTGCATTCATGTTGTTCTCTCACAGTGACAAACTGAAGTCAAGAAATGACAGTTAATTAATGACAGCAGGAATGTAGACAGTTGAACTACTCTGAATAGATAGTCATATGTACAGGGACAGCACTTGTATGTCTGTCACTGTGTGTGTCTCTGTTTTGTGGACAAACTTGTACCTAGAAGTGAGTTAAATCCAACAAATCCAACTTTTGGGGACAATCAGGGACATCCTCGTTTGTATTATTGAAAATAAGATCAATAAACTTTTCTCTTGTTCCTGTTGGGGTTAAATTATATAATACTTTTTTGGGGGAATATAAGTACAGTCCCATTCAGATAGTAAACATGTAAGTGTGTACGTGTGTGTGTGTGGTCCTGATATTCCCTATGGAGGCCAAATGTCCATGAAAGTCCATGCAAGAATAGTACAACCAGTAAATTTTGTTTCCCAATGAGGAAACAATTTTATAAATCATACAGAATTAAGCTTTTTGAAAATCTAAAAATGCCAGTAGTCTTGTGTGAGGGGTAAGGTTAGGTGTAGGGTTAGGGAAAGGGGATAGCAAATACAGTTTGTACAGTATAAAAAACATTACATCTATGAAATGTCCCATAAAACACAGAAACCCAACAGAAAATGTGTGTGTGTGTGTGTGTGTGTGTGTGTGTATGCGTGTGCAAGTCAAAAAGGAGGGTGCTATGATTTATCTCTAAACACTTGCTAATCTGAGCTGACAACTTTTTAGAAAGTTACTGCTCCTGTCAATCCAGTTCAGTATGACATTCGGAGATGGCTGTTTCTGGATGTCTGGAGCCCAGATATGAAGACAAAAAAAAGAAGAAGAAAAAATAAATCTTAACACAGGTAATTATTGTAAAAAAAAAAAAAAATGTTTTCAATTTCTCTTTAATTTGCTTAAATTTCTTTGCAGCTCTTGAATGAGGATATCGCTGGAAGCTCTGTTTTCTTGTCCTCTTCTTACAGTGATGAAAAACTGAATTCAGAAGAGCAGGAATATATAATACATCATTCAGAGAAATTATCAACTTGAGGATCATGATCCTGAATACAGCGTTTCCTCAGAGGAGTCAACAAAAGGAAGCTTCACTCCAGTATTCATGTAAGTTTTGTTTGTGTGTTTAAATGAGTGTTTGTTTCATTTTTTGCTTTGCTTATTTTTGTGCTGTTCTGATGTTGGTCTGGTTTTGCTGATGGATCATGGGCTTTCTTCTGACTGACCAAGCAAGTCATTTGCCTAATTTCAGCCATAATTGACATTTATTATATACTCAGTGTTCAGTACATTTGGATGTTGGAACACTGTGAGTACATTTTGATTTGTCTGTGTGTACAATATAATAATAATAATAATAATAATAATAATTGTTGTCATTGTTTTGTTCACTATCATTATGAGGCGGGAAAAAAATAATGCAGCTTTTTAAATTTTAAATCTAAAACAGATGTTATTTGTCAGACTGACATGACTGGTTAGTTGAATTCTCTGAATCATAACATGTTGAATAAAAGACCAGCTCTGCATTTAGTTGTGCCATTTATGACTGACCAATGTCCAGACATGACAGACCGAGCGCTGGAGTTATAACAACAGCAAAAAAACAAAAAGTACAACAATAATTAATGATAAAGATTCAGTAAATTATCAATAACCATAAAGCCATCAAGAGTAAACATTTGCTGAAAAGCATGTAAACATCAAATTCTCTCTCAGGAGTCTTAAATGTATGGTAGTAACTTTGGGAAAGAATAATTATAATATATTATAATAATATAATCTATTATAATAATCTATTAACTAATAGTGAGCCGATTATTTCACGTGTTTGCTGGTGACGACACTTTCTTCAACGTCATCGAGGTGCGCATGGCAAATTGATACGGAAGTGATTCAGTACTTTTTGTCTGAAAAAGTACTATTTTAACTTTATATCAGACATATTTATAAGTTATATAATTTAATATATCATATATGAATAATAAATGGGCATCATGATCTTCAGGTATGTTTGATGGATTCAGAATTAAACGATGTTCAGACAAATACGAGTCGTAGTTTCTTAGTACCGATGTATCTGTGTTTGTTTTGATCTTCAACTGCTTTATTTAAAACAAGCATTAACAGGAAAGTCATTAATACATCAAACAGAGTAATTAATGTCTAAAGGGGCTATCAAATAACTGTATTTATGTATGTAACATTTTTATTTAAATTAGTGTTAGCATTTGTATTGACAGTTGTTTGTGCAGTTTGTTTTAGTTAGGGTTAGATAATATGATTTTCCTATAGTCTCGCAGTGCATTGAAGATAAAGTTATGAGTGAAGATGCCTGCTTTACTGAACTGTAACATATTTAGAGATGAGTTTAGTATGTCCAGGAAGATGATGACCAAGATGATGCCACTTCCAATATTATATTAAGGGGTATGAATCAAAACATTTGCTAATTTAGTTTTGCCCCAGTTCTGAGGGGAGAATAACCCCAAGTGCCTCAATATAACTTCACGCTTCAAATAAAAAACAATATTACTATTTTACACTCTTTCTAGATCTAAATGAATGAATCTGTCTGCCTATCCCTCATATAAAATAGCATACTCTTAATATCCAGACATAAAGTAAATAAACTGATCATTACTATCCAAACACAGATAAGGGAGTAATTATCTAGTTTAATGTTGCTAGTGTAATGCTCTGCATTTTTGAGATTAAGAAATGTGTTTTCTGTTTCTGCAGATGTTGCTTCATCTGTGTATTTGCAGTGCTGGTGAATAAAGGTGAGCAAGAACCAAACTACGCTTGAAAGATTAATTCACGCTGCTTGTATAAACTATATTTACAGTTTGTATCATTTCAGTATCTCTGCAGGACACAGTAGAGGCTGTTATTGGTGGTTCTGTTGTCCTGCCGTGTTCTTCAGCTGAACATGATCTTAAACTTCAAGATATTAATGTGTTTTGGAGACACAATGGCAGCAAACATGTGTATGATATAGTTAAAGGTAAAGATACAGCAGAGGACCAGGATCAACGGTACAAGAACAGAGTTGAAACTTTCCCTGATGAGTATCTGAGAGGAAACTTCTCACTTAAACTCAACAATCTTCAGCACACTGATGCAGGAAAATACAGCTGCTTCATCACACACTCATCTGAAAAGGAGACTGTGGAGCTGATTATCAACGGTGTGTGAAACGGGTTAATTAATGAATGATGTTTTTAATGACATTTATTGAAATAAAATAAGTCTGACTAAGTGTTTGACCAACTATAAATGTTCCAGTCTGAATGCTGCTGTATATAAATGTTAGATGGTTCTGTTGCGTTTATCACAATGTAGTAATTTTGTTTGTTCTTTGCTGTTTTGTTGCAGAATCAACAGAAAAAGGAAACAAAACCAATAATCAAGAAAACCCAAACCAAGCAGAAATGGTACTAAATGTGGTGAGCATTGTAGTACCTGTATTAGTAGTATTATTAGGAGTTATTATTGTCTGTTTCATCATATTTTACTTGAGAGAAAAAAGAGCTCAAGCTCCCTCATTCTCCTCTGCCACGATTGAAGAACAAACAACAGCGACATAAACAGGTCTAAAAGTTTCAATTTACACTTTCTCTGACAGTTATAAAAGTTACATTTATTCAAATTGTTCCCTCTGGTGTACGAACCAGCGAGTGTTTTGTTATTTTATTGTATTGCCACATGCACTGATTTGTTTCTATTGTATAACAGAATGAAATCTTGAAAAACTGAGATCTTGAAACGTTTAAATAGTTCAGTGATGACTGAATCGGTCAGTATGTTGCTGCCTTAACATTTCTTGTACCACAAGTGCTCTTTTTGTTTGTGTTTGCCAGAACGTATTTTGTATTCTTTCTGTATTATATTATATTTGTTAAATTGTTACTGGACATCATGTAATGTGTGCAGAAGATAAAACAGATAAGCATGGTGCTCAGGGTTGAGATGTTGACATGCTGACTGATGTCAGAAGAGCTCAATATGATGTATTTATTCACAACCTTGAACAAATTTGCTTCATATGCACTATTCCAGTTTGATAAGGTTCTGGCTAGAAGTTATAATATGCCTTTTCATGTAAATGCATGAGATTCATGAGGGTGTGAAAATATATTTTTGCCTTTAGATCTCTACTGCAATATTCTCAAGTGCATTCAAAGCTGAATAAATGTGTGATTCATTGTATGTGGATGATCTCAGTGTTCAAGACTAAATAAATTGTTCAGTTGAAATAATGCATCGGTTGTGTTCATTTTCATTTTTTCTAGAATATATCAATTCTTGTAGAGCATATCAGATATATTTGATGTAATCATACATAAAATGCACATTTGGATGAGATTCTTAATCAAATGTCTCAAAAAACGACTTCTTCCTTACAGATGCTGAATGTACAGTTTCAGCAGATGAAATTTTGAGTCAAAGTATAAATCTTAATGCTTTAAACTAAAGTCTTGAATTGGCTGTTTTTGCTTTTTTATAAGTCCCTGTAGTTTTTCATTTGATCTACATGCTACAAACTAGTGGCACATATGTTCTATTTGAAGGGCTTTGCTGAAGCCATTGATCATTTTAAACAAAACACATTTCCAGGAGTAGATTAACAGTTTATCTTCGTAAATTTACAGATTTTAGGCTAAATAATCTTTCCCTTTTGCAAGTTTTCATACAAAGCATTATGAAAGCTCTCTTTTCCTACTCTTACTAAACGTGTCATTGCATTGCTCCAAAACCTATTTTGTCATCTTAATCACAATTACAAGTCTTACTTTTAGCATCTTAAGGATGTACAATACATTATGTGCCAGTCCATTTTTGTTGGGTAGGTGTATTTCATATATTATTAGATTAATGTTGGATGTTTTGGGTTACTCCAGGGGTGTCCAGTCCTGTTCCTGGAGGGCCGCTGTACAGCAAAGTGTAGTACCCAACCCAGTTTTAACAAACCTGGACCTACTAATCAAGATCTTCCTTGGCATAAACCTAAAGGCAGGTGTGTTAAGGCAAGTTGGAGCTGAACACTGCAGGTCACTGGCCCTCCAGGACCGAGTTTGGACACCTCTGGATTACTCAACAAAAGCTCTCCTCATTTCATGCATCAGATTTTGTAGAGACAAATTGAGCAACATTCCCTATTAAAGGCCAGGGCATTTAAAGAGGTCATCCTCCAGGAGTTAAACAGGACAGATTTGACAAATGGTCATGAACTTGTAGTGCCAATAAGGGTCAGAGCAGTATACTTAAAATTATGGTGGACATACTAGAATTTAGCATTTGTTTACTTACTTATTTACTTATTTTACATATGTTAATGACATATTATTTTCTAAGTCTTTATTAAATATATTAAGAAATGTTAATTTAGTCATCTTTACATTAAATGTATTAGTGACCTTTAAGAAAAACAATATTTTGTATTTATTCAGATGGGGCTATGCTGAGTAGCCTACTGTATACCACATGGAAATTATATAGATTAATTCATAATATCATAGAGATCACTACCTCGTCTTGTGCTCACTGTGTGTATGAGATTAGCCATATCGCCATTGACTTGATCGTAGATCTGTTATTCCAACCACTGAAGACACGATGTAGCACCTATCAATATGGGCACTTATTCTTAAGCATTCTAGATACTGTTATTCCCATCAGGTTAAAAAAGGTTTGAAAGAAACATCCTATACAGAGATACAATTCATACTCATGCTCTCAAGAGAACAACTCATAACCTTGAGCTCAATGGGGATTTGTTTTGACACAGTACATGCATGAATACATTAAGTTGCTGCCGTGTAAATGTGTTTAGTTGTACTTATATAATTTTCTGTTTGTTAATATTAAAACTGCTTATCATTTACCAAATCCGATTCTTTAATTTCCTATAACACATCATTCAATTACGTCAGTGTACACTAGGCTCTTTTGATTTGAGTTAGTCTCTGGTGTTTCTTGATGGCTCCTGGAGTCCCATCTGTATCTCAGCAGCAGAATTTGGTAGGGAAATGGCTGTGGGATCTTTTGACTCGTGGCAGTGTTTATATCTCCAGCATCCTGGAGCCATGTGTCACCACAGTAACTCCATGCCTTAGTGATAAAACTTCAAACATTAGCTGACACGCAAACTAAATGACACGTATCTATGTATTTAAGAACCAGTCTGATCAGAACAGGCTTTAGTGTCATTATGTCCATATAATACAGAAACCCAATACAATGATATATACATAGAATACAAATGCTCTGCTTTTGAATGCCAGGTATTTGTTGGATGAATAATATGTCAAACTAAAGACAAATTAACATGACAACAATGAAAAGGAATAGATATACAAAAAATGTGTACCAAAAAGATTTGATTCAACCAAGGAAACACACAGCTATATGCCGATATGACTATAAACCAATCTGAAGGAAATTTGAATGGCAAATTTATGAGGAGGCTGTATGTTTGACCCTTTTGTTTCTCTCTTTCGGTTTCTTTGCAAGTAAAATTGAGATGTCACTGAAAGATCTGCATTCTTGTTGTGATCCAGAAGTGAAGAAAAAGGCAAAACATAAGAATGTATTAAAGACACAATGACAGCAGAACTGTTCAGAAAACTACACTGTTTGAATATGTGCAGAAATAACTTTATGTATGTGTGTGTGTGAAAACATGCACAGTGTCAGTATGCTACTGTATATTTATATAAAGTATGATGGAAAGCAATAATCGTATTGAATAAATACACTCATTTTCAGTTTAAAGTGTTATGTGTGGTCTCTTACATCAACCACCAAGGAGGTATGCGGTCGCGCCCCTTGTACAAGCTGGCACAGGTCCCAGGGCAAGCTCCTATCACTGAGAGCTGTGCATATCCCTGGGCATCTCAATATGGGAGCAGACATCCTGTCGAGGCAGGGGCCGAGGCCCAGGGAATGGATGCTTCACCACGAGGTGGTGAAGCAGATTTGGGGAGTTTTCGGCCAGGCTCAGGTGGACCTCTTTGAGACTCGAGAGTCGGCACAATGTCCCCTCTGGTTCTCTCTAGCCCCTCCAGCTCCTCTGGGACTGGACGCTATGGTACAGACGTCGCCGAGGCTTCGTCTGTACGCTTTTCCCCCGATCGCTCTGCTCCTGGGAGTTCTGGCGAGAGTGCGCCGGGACGAGGTCAGTCTACTCAGGGTCATTTTGATTGGTTTAGTTGTCAGGGGTTCGACGAGGCGGTATAGGCGTGATCTCAATCAGGTTGTTTGAGTTCTCCGGTTCAGGTTCTTGGTCAGTTTTATCATGTCGGAAAATGTGCATTTGTTGAAAGACTCTTGAACGGCGTTCACTCGCTTGTGTAGGAGGAAGGCCAGTGTCAAAGTCACAACATATCCTACAATAGTAGAGATGCAAAGTGCTGTGTCAGCGGCAGACCAAGACCGAACAATTGGCACGCCGGTGGGCGGAAGGCGAGCGATAGCTTCTAAAGTGGTATCAACAGGAGTTAAATCAATGAGTTGCGTTCCTTCCTCCTTGATCCTTCCTTCCAATTCTGGATCAAGGGCGAAGGAGTACTGTTTGAAGATGGGTGAGATTTCGATTTCAGCTTGATACTCGTCGTCGGTAAGGTGATACAATGCCAGATCGTCAATATGGAGGATCGAGCCCTTAGGGGCCGTGATCCATAGAGTTTGTTTAGGGAGGATAATGTGTGTTGCTGTGTCATGTTGATCGTATGTGAGGGTAGCCGTTCGCGCTGGGGTGTTGACCAGTCATTGGTTTCCAATAATTCCGGCTTGCGTTACCTCAACTTGAGAACGTGGTGTAGCTTTGGCGGGGCAGCTAGTGTCGGGCCTAATGGATTCTAGGCCGCAGATGCCCTCAGTATTATCGCGGACAAAGGGCTTACTCGGGCAAAGGAAGTGAATGTCCTTTGTGAGCGTACACATCTTTAGGTTTGGGGCCAGATACAACTGTTCGTTTTTTATCGTGATACGCAATGATTTTAAGAGTGTGGATTTTGACCAAAATCCCACATTCACAACGTCTTCGAGCTGGTAAATGTTATTAGCGTCGATAATGGGCAAACTGAGGAGAAAGGCCCGGTCGCCTGGATCGGTTGACCACGGTTCTCACAACGAGTTACCACGACTCTATTAAAGGGAGTCAATCTTAATTTCGGGACCTGGATTTAAAGAATTGGTAAAGGGAATTCTCTGATGGGGGACTAGAGGGGAAAATAAATTATAGTGAGAGAGGAAAAAGGAAAAACACAAAAGAGACACAAGAACAACAAAGAGATACACAAAGAGACACAAGGACACCGAATGAGGTGAGGCAGCAAACAAGTGTCACGTGTGGAGTAACTCCTCTCTACTAGATGTTGGCCCTAGCAGTGCAGCGGAGGAGAGAGTGTAAGTGTTGTGTTTAAGCAAGGTTGCTATATGTTAGTGGTTATGTTAGTGTGGTATAGAGTGTATGATTGTCAGTCTGTGTCAGTGGGTTTGATCTTCCTCCTTTCCCGGTCGGCTGCAGCTCTGGTGCCTCTTTATCTGGTTTCGATGGACCAATCGAAGGACTGGCTCGCTGCGCCCTTGGCTGCTTTTGATTTGGTAGGCGACAGGTGAGAGCTTGTCTACTATCTCGTGGGGTCCTGTCCAGTGAGGTAAGAACTTATTTGACAGGCGATGGGGAGTTTTCTGCTTTGGTTGGGCAAAGCGGTAGTACCACACTCCGACATTGAGCTCATGGTGAGAGGCCTTTTGGTCGTAGTAGGCTTTACGACCTTCCGTGCTTCGTTGTAGTTGCTGTTGCGCGAAGGCGAAAGTCGTTCTCAGGTGCTGATGCAACTCTTCCAGGTACTGGTGAGTGGTATAGGCGGTGACGAGGTTCAGGTCACCAGGTTGGTACAGCAGATGCTTCTTCCTATCATCAATAGGAACGGGAATACTCCGGTAGACTGGTGAGGGGTGGCTCGAGCAGCCATCAGTACCAGCGGAAGTTTAATATCCCTATCCTTTTGATTAGCGTACACATACTTCTTAACATGCTGATCACTGTCCGGTTGCCACGTTCAAATTGACCCAAGGAAGTTGGGTGGAAATTTATGGGGAGCTTGGACTGTATACCCAGGAGTTTCCACACTTCCTGCAGTATTTCGGCGGTGAAGTGGGTTGCGCGGTCAGAGTTGACCCTTGAAGGCAGTCCAAATCTTGAGAAGATGTGGTTCATTAACAGGCAGGCTGTTGTTTCTGCTGTATCATTGGGAGCTGGGAGGCATTCTATCCACTTCGTGGATTCACAGACCATGGTGAGGAAGTATTTGTTACCCCGTGTTGACTGTGGCAAGGGTCCAACCCAGTGGTTTGGGTTTACCGGTTGGAACTGGCAACACACCAGGCCTCCTTTTACATATTCCACTACGTCTTGCTGCATGCCAGGCCAGTATTCTACTTGCTTGAGTGTTTCATAGGTGGCCTTGGCACCGTGGTGTCCCGCGCATGGTGCATCGTGTGTGTGTGTCAGCATAATCCCCCTTTGGCCGTGAGTCACTACGAGCTTTGGCGAAGTGAGGGGCTTGATTGAGTGGAGCGTGCGGAGCTCGGAGGAAGCGGTGAGGTCAAAGGTGGAAATAGGATGGGATCGGCAATGTGAGCTGCCATAGTTCGCAGTGTTGGATCCGCAGTTTGGAGGGTGAGGAGATCGTCAGCAGCGGACTGAGGTGATAGGGCAATGTGGGAGGAGGTGGGGGTATGAGCACTAGTGGCGTGCTGGCGGCGGGTTATGGCTGCCACTGATGGGTTGGGTGGGAGGGATTGAAATGGGCCTAAATTGAATTGTCGGGGTGGACAAGGGTCGTTGTTGAGCCAGACCACTCCCGCTCCAGCTTGTAAATTGCACTTGTGGTTGTAGGAGCAGCCATCGACACATGCTGTGGGCATTCCGTCACAAACATTATTCTTGAAGTACCTGTGGTTCGTCAGTTGAGGTTGTGGTGGTTCTTTAGGTTTCACTGGTGTGTGCAGTGTGTCCGTTGAACAGTTTTGGCAGGCTGCCAGCCCGTTTCCCAGTGAGGATTTGTAGTTTTGGGCGTATCTTGCCTCAACGTTCCGTCCTTGGAGTGTCATTAGCCAGGTAGCTATGCATGCGTTGGTCACCACGCCATCCCTGATGCGTTGACTGTTGAGGAAGGTGACAGGCTGGTGACAAGTCTCAATGATGACTTTCTGTGCACCGATGTAATTAGAGAAATGCTGGATAGCCCACACAGTGCAAAGCAGAGCTTTTTCGCAGTCTGAGTACTTTCATTCTGGGGGAAGCAGCATTTTACTGGCATAAGCGACCACTCGCTTGTCTTTGTCATGGAGCTGGTATAGGCCTGCGCTTAGGCAATGACTGGAGAATCCAATTCTTTTCCTGGATCTGGGTAGGCCAGGCACGGAGCAGAGCACAGGCGCTGTTTGAGCTGGTTCATCGCTGTGTCCTGGGCTTCCGTCCAAACGAAGGGTTCATCCATTTTCAGGAGGGAGGTTAGTGGTCGGGCGATGTCCGCGTAGTTTTTAATGAACTGTTGCGAGTAATTGCACACTCCCAGAAAGCTTTGCAGCTCAGAGATGTTAGTCGGCACTTTTATGCTTTGGATTGCTTGGGTGCGGTTAGACTGTGGCTCGATGCTGTTGCTTCCGACAAGCAGTCCGACATAGTGCACCTTGGTTTTGCACCACTGTCCTTTGTGAAGGGCGATTTTGGCTCCTGCCGTTGTCAGCTGGTTTAGGACGTGATCAATTTCCTTGAGGTGGTCTTCCACACTTGAGCTTTTCATTAAAATATCATCTACGTAGACAAGGTTGCCTCTGTCTCTGGCGTCAGGGCATGCTTTGTTCAGAAAGATGTTGAATTCAGCTGGTGAGTTGGCATAGCCGAAGGGGCACCGTGTGAAGGTGTACTGTCGATTGCCAAAAGCAAATACCAACTTGTGTTGGTCATCGGGGTGGACAGGGATCGTCCAGAACCCGGAGGCAACGTCCAGTGTGGACAGGATCGTCAAGACTTTGATTTTGGGAATTTCTTGGTTCAATTGGGCAATAGACATCATGACAAAGGTACTTGCTGATTCAACTTGCGATTCAACTTGCGATAGTCGATGGTGGGCCATCATTTGCCATTGGGCTTTAGGACTGGCCATAACGGGGCACAGTATGTGCTGTTACAGGGCCGGATGACTCCCTTTTGCAGCATGGAGTCAACAATTTCTTGCACTGGCTCATATGATGCTATTGGAATCTTGTACTGTCGCACAAATGTGGGTGGCGCATTTGGGTTTGTCGGGATACACACTGTGTGGATCTGGGTCAGTTGTGCAGAACCTCTTTGATTCCTTGGCAATCCACTTCGTTGTGGAGGGCATCCGCCTCACTCAAGATCTGTTGAATTTGTGCATTGAACCCGGCGTAGGGTGGTTCTGCAGTTAAGTTATTTGAGGGGCTTTGGGCCCCGGTGTTCACCTGTGTAGATGATTCTGTCGCAGGCTGTGTTAAAACAGCGTAGACAGCGAGTCATCGGTTAGTTCTGAATGGCAGACACTTTCTCTGGAGACCGGCAGAATGGAAGTGATGGCAATAATTTCATGGGGTTTTGTGAACGTTACAGTGTCGTCGTATTCGTCTGGCATTAGCTGTGCTGGTATAGGGCCTATGACAGGTACCATCAGTTCAAAGTCATGGAATGCCTGGCTGATGAGCCATCCCAGGTGAATGACTTTGGGAACGTGGATGTTTTGGGCCGTACAGTTGTTGAACAACACATACACAGCACGAGATGACACTTCCATGAGAGGTGTGGCTTCCAGGGTCAGTCCTAGTTTCAGGCAAGTCCTGGAAGGATGGAAGAAGCTTAGCTTACTGTTGAGAGTTTGGCCAGGTCTCATGTTGAGGCGGACACTGACACTCTTGCTGTAGGCAGGTATTGTGGCTTCTTGCTCTGTGATCATAGCACATGTGTCTGGCATGTTTTGACCAGATTGGAGGTTCTTGAGGTTGACTGAAGCAGTCAGTTGGTGTGACAGAGGAGCCCATATGATGTCGTTCACGGTATCAGTGCAAGCATTGAGCCGGACCATGATATCCGCTCCAATGTAGATGTCATGAGGCAGGTCTGGGACGACGAGGAAGTAGTGACTCAGATGTCTGTTGTTCCATCGCATGTCCACAGCTCAGATGATCTTGGAGGTGGCCATGGTTGTCGACCAGGGACCGAGAGGGAAGCGGCTGTGCTTAGCGACGTGGTAGACTCTGATGTCTTTGCTTCAGTGTTCTGAATAGATTCAGGCTGATGGCTGAATTCTCTGCCCACAGGGCTAGTGCCGCGTTGGACACTGATGTGCCTTGGACATCTATTGCAGTCATGATTTGAAGGGGGCCTGTGTTTGATTCAGGCTCCTGCAGTGAGCAGAGAGAGGGTCCTGGTCTTTGCTGCTTGTGCTTGATCCAGGTACAGGCTTTGCTACTGCATCATCAGTCAGTGAAGTAGGAGCGGTGTCTGTGACTTGACACTGCGACTCGTTGGAGTCTACTGACTGGCAGGGCAGAGGTTCGCAGACTTGTGTCCACATCTTTAGGTGCTTGAAGTCTATTAGAGGTTTGAAGCGATTAAGCAGATCTTTCCCAATGAGAAGTGGATACGTCTTGAGTGGTGAGACGTTTACTGGATGGACGAGATCCATTGATCCCACCATTAGGTGGATTGGGGCCACATGTTTCAGTTGGAGGCCCGTGTGGGAATATGCTTGAAGGTTCAGCTCACACCTCTGGAGTCTGAGGGTTCTGTTAGTCCTCTTTGTTATTTCTTGGACCTTTTCGAGGAGTTCGGTGGACATTAGAGTGATGTCGGCTCCCGTATCAAGCCCTTCTCTGATGTGTCGTTCAATGATGATGGAGAGGTAAAACTTTCTTGCTATACCTTTCTCAATGAGATCGCCTAGGAGTTGAGGGACTGGATTTTGGGAGGAAACGGTTAGGATATCAGGGCTGATGTGGTGTTCTTCGGCGGAGTAGCAGTCGACTAAGACAGCAATTTCAGGAACTTGAGTGGTTTCATCAGCAGGTGTTTGTTGGAAGCTGCTGTGATCTGGAGCGTTGGGTGTTGAGTTAGTGTCTAACTCTGTTGCTGGATTTTCAGGTGGGGTTTCGTGTCCATCTGAAGTTATTGCGATTGCGGTTCTCTGAGAGTGAGGTGAAAGAGTGCTGTTCTCCGTGGCTGGTTGGGTCAGCTGGTCGCTGCCTTCTCGTCCGGCCGCTAGTCAGGCTGAATCTGGTTTCTCTTTCTTTTCCCATTTCCGATCTTCCTCTTTCCGTTGGAAGAATTCTTTCATTATCATATTCATTAGTTCTTGTGAGTCGAAAGACGGTGGTGTCTTTTGTTCTTGTGTGGATTCAGTTTGATCTCGGTCAGTTTGGAATCTTTGTGAATTCTTTCGTCGATTCCTTAGGCTAGTCGCTCCAGGGTGATTTTGTCGTTCTCCCTTTGCGTTTCCGTTGGATTCCCATGATTTTTTTCCTCTTGAGTTTCGAAATGAGCTTGGTTGGTTCCACAATCTTTCCCATTGACTCTCATGAGGCCTTGACTGGTCCCATGTCTTTTTCCAATGCCGTCCAGGTGAGGGTTGACGTCCACGCGGTCAATCCCAGCATTCATACCTCTGTTTAGATCTGGTACCAGCGTGGGAGTCTCGTTCTTTGTTGGACGAGGGTGCATTCCACCCTCTGGGTGGTGGCTTGGCATTATCTTGGCGTTGGGTGCCCTCTAGAGTCATCCCTTGACTTTGAGTGTTGAAGTCAAGAACTGCTGGGCTTTTGCCGCTCTTTTCTGAGGCCATCTTTTGTTTGCCGTAGGCTTTCTGCGCCCACTATCGCAACTGCTGAGCATTCATTGTTCGTGGACATGTGAGAATGCCAAGATGGTGGCTTACGCCGGGGTGAAGGTACCTTAGGAAGAGAGTTTTGAAGTTTAGTTTGTCCTTCATGTTGAGTTCATTACGAGTTCCGAAGTATGCTTGTCTGAGTCGGCTGTAGTAGGCTTGAGGAGGTTTGTGACGTCTTGGCTTGTTTCCAGGGCAGCCACTAGGCCTTGTTCGGACTCAGGGTCGGATAACTCTTTAATGAGGGCTTCTCGGAGCAGTTGGCAATCAGTCTTTGTGTGAGCAGGCTGCCTGTCCAGGAAGCTGCGAACTTCAGAACTGGATGTCGTTCGGAGTAAATAGAGTCTATCTTTGTCCGTAACGTTAGGTCGTATTTCCAAATGGAAATCGATATCTTGGAGATAAGCTTGGATATTTTGGCTATTTGGCATGCTCGTGGTGAATTTCCCAATGTTCCTGGCGAGCTTGTCGAGGTCTTTTAGGTTCAAGCCGTGCGATGATCGGTGGCTGGCTGCAGCAGATTCTTTTGGCTGAGGCAGAGTGAGGTAAAGTTCTCCAGAGGGAGGTGGTGAATGTTTCAATACCACCCCCTCCACTTTTTGTTCACGTGTCAGTCCTGGAACAGGTGACCCGGTCCTGCTCGGCAGGGATGAGGTCGGTGCGTGTCGTGTCCTCGATGGCTCATGGCGCAATTCATAAGCGTGCTTGAGTTCCTCTTGGAAACTATCAGCTTCTTCTTTGACATAGTCTAGCTGTCGTGTTAGACTGCTAACCTCGTTTCTTGACTCATCCAGGTGAGCTTCAAGGGCTTTGATTCTGCTGTTCTTATCCCTGAAGTCGGCCTTTGCTTTCTCCAGCAGCTGTTCCGCATACTGTAGCTTTTCGGACCGATCAGCGTAGTCTGCCTTGACTTGTTGCATTTCTTGGCTAGTATCTGCTAGGGTCTCTTTTAGCCTTTTGATCTCCTCCTCAGCGCCTTGTCCCACCTCATCGGGTCTTTCCCGTCGTTCTTGAGCTTTCTTGTATTCAAGTTTGATCTTGAATATGATATACTAAATTATGAATTTTTGAGTGAGTGCATGTGAAAGTGTAATATATACAGCAAACAATTAATGGCAAGAAACACAGAGTCAGAGTCATTGCTAGCACTTAGCTGTGGCTTGTCTGTACAACACGTTCTCACTCCCAACTCGTCACATATTGAAGCTTGGTCAGGATCCCCATGGCGTCATGTTTTAACTTACTGGGTACCCCTTTGGCGTCATGTTGTAACTTGCAGGGATTCCCATAGACTTCTGACCGGAGCCCGCAGCATTGACATTTGACGTGCATACTAGATAAATAGACTACGATAAATAGGAATAAAAAAAGAAAAGGCTAAAATAAATTAGTTATGGCAGGGCGAGTCGATTGGTGGCCCCCAGGTCATATTTAACTGATTTTTTTATTTTAAAAACCACTCGTTACCTGATATGCTGTCTGTGAAACAGCGTTCAGCGGTGACTTTAACAACGCTCCAACGAGCAACAGCAGTAAGTGTTTTCCTCAATAATGCTGGTATTTTTGTCGGAGTCTTGTTGATGATGATAAACGTATTTAATGTGCTGTGATTATGTTTGGTTAATCAGTGATTAATCAGCACAATGCCATGCAATCAACCTATTAATTAATTAATTAATTTATTTATGTATTTGTTTATTTATTGATAAACAAATCATTGATTATTTATTTATTATTTTTATTTATTAATAACTCCATCAATCAGTGGTGCTGATGTCATTGTAAGGTGTGATCCCAAGGTGCACTGCGATTTCCCGCTCGCTAAGTAGAACAGTTAATTAACACTCACCATTGAAGTGAAGTCTGGTGCTGTTGCTGAGTTTTGGAGGTGTTTCTGTCATCACCATGTCAAATTTTTGACTTACACATAACTATCAGTATCGGCATTGGTATCGGCCGATATCATTCTGAATAATGGTGACATCAAAGAAAAACTAAATGTCCAGTTGAAAAATCTTACACGATAATGCTGTATAATCATCGAGAGATGATTTTTGTTAGCATGATTTTGTTTGTTTTGTTTGCTTTTTAAAGCACAAGAAAGCACAAAGAAGTTATTTATGCATCACCAATTGAACAGTTTTGCCTGAAAAATTTATTTGGACATTTTTCAATTGTTACTTTTCTTTTTCAGAATGTTCAGAGAACATTCAAATACATATGTTCCTGTTATGTTTGCAAAATGGAAATACAATAGAATAAAATATTCTTTTAATGTTTTAATGTAACCAAAACAATGTTCAGAGTACTATTCAGAGAATACTAATGAATGTTTTCACACTATAATGGGAACTTTTAGCAAAATATTTTTAGAACATATTTTTGTTAATTGGGTATACTGATACCTTACAGTGTTTCCTGACTTCATGAGACAATTACAGATCAAGACATCTCAGATCCCCTATCTCTGATTTTGCTATCTAGTAGAATTTGAGGAATCTTTATGATAATGGAATTCCTGTTACAGTTAATGTTCTGAGGGTTTCAGAAACACACAGATGTGAAACAAATTTGTTAGCACGAACATGGCCCACATCTCATCTGATAACTTCATTCTCTAGCTGCATGAACAGTGAGATGTTAATCATAAAAACAGACACAAGAGCAGTGTGTTTTCATAATTCAGTGAGTTCATGTTTTTAGATTATGTCAGTTCTAGTCTGTTTCCTGTGTATGTTCTGCCCCTGTCTGCTGTGTGCCTAGACACTCATTGGACCACACTCTTGACAGGTAGGTCTCTTGAAGCATTTAGTCTGTCTCGGTTTGTTCTGTTTCTTCATGTCATTCCAGACAGACTGGATGATGATCAGACCAGATATATGTGTCAAATCTCAATGGATTATTAGAATTAATGGCAAAACAAATGTTTGGAATTGTTTTGGAAATTCTAATATGCTGATTTTCTGTTCAACAAACATTATTATTATTATTAATTATATTTAAAATAGTTGCATACATTTTGTCAGGATTCCTTGATGAATAGAAATTAATATTTGTATTTAGCAATGATGCTTTAAATTCATGATGATAAAAAAGTGATGATAAGGACATATTCATAGGCGCCATGCCCATTCAAACTAAGGGGGCACGTGCCCCCTCAGATTTTTGAGCTAAGTGGATTTTGAATGCAGTTTCCAAAAGACAAAACATATCTGAATCATATTTTTATATTTGATACAGCCACATTGGCGTGATTAGTTCGTTCAGTGCGTTAAATCACCAGCTGCTAAATTTCTAATCTGAGTTCTCTGGCTGGCGCTGAGCCAGACGCGTTTTTACAGAACTGCGCATTATAACCAATCACACACGATTATGTTGAGTTTATGAATGCCATAACCAATCAGAGATGTTCAGATGAGTCATCGCTGACACGCGGCGTTTTGTTCAGGGCGCGCGCTCGCTGAGTGAATTCTCTGTTAATTCTCTTATCAGAAACAACAAAGTGCAGAAGTGCGTACCGTACGATGTAAGTAAGAGATTCATTTCACAACGCAAACAGCTTCAGTGATTATAATGGGAGTTTTTGAGACTGAAGTCTTGATAATTAAATGATAATGTTCTTTGATAATATAAGTTTACTTTGCTGTGTTCTGTACAATGAAAGTGATATAATTAGTAACTTACGTTTTATTAAATTCATGTTAAATACAAAGGCAGTCGTAAAATATTTTAAGGCATGACAGACACCCATGTGGTTCTTAAGTGAAAAGTCTAATTTTATGCATAGTTAATGGATCATTCTAAAGAAATGTCCACTTTTGGTATGGCATTCTAACATTTAAACTTAGACTACATTATTAGATTACTTTTTGACTTTATGAATATAAATTTGCACACACAAACACACACACACACACACACACACACACACACACACACACACACACACACACACATAATATCAGTATACAAGCATATACTGTCCTTATATCAGTCTATATAATACAAAGACATGGATTTCCATTTACTATATTTCTTGTACTAATAATATCATGGCAAATATTATGTTTTCATAATATAATAAAATTGAACAAGAATAGATGAAAGCCAAAAAAAAAAAAAAAGAAGTTCAGAAGAATGCAACTGAATGGAAACAAACATGCAACACAACCACCTGTTTGCTTAAAATTGTGCTTTAAAAGGCAAATTAATGACAAATCTACATTGGGGACTTTTGTTGTCTTTGTCTCTTTAAGACGATTGTTCTTATTCATCTACATGATTGAGGGTGTAAGTCGAATTTCTGCATTCTTTTCATGTTCTTACTTTTTCATGAAACAAAAACCAATGGCCAATGTGTTCACATCATACCAGCCCACTTACTTGCTCTTCTGGTTTGATAACAATACTCCAGAGTTTCTCCTCTCGTCAGATTGAGGATATTACAGTCTCTTCACAGCACTTAAACAGTTTGTCAGAATAAAATAGAGAGAGAGTATCTATGAGACAGATCTTGCTGAACTGAGAAAGGATGGAAAAAAACAAAAATACTATTATTAAGTTGAAACACGATAATGTATCAAGACTCAGTGACAGCGGTAACATATAAAACATCATTCAGAGAAATGATTCACTCAAGGATCAACAATTTTACGAAAGGAAGCTGGACTCACATTCATGTAAGTAACTGATTAAATGTACTTATTATTTTGTTTAATCCTTTTCATTTCACTAATATGAAAACATGGAAGGATACCTATAGCTACCTGCTGAAAAGATATAGAACCTGTGATTGATTATGTTGGTCAGAAGAGAGAAATTTTTTAAATTTGCCATAATTTCCTCAGCTGTTTTATTAGAAACCCCCATACAGCAGCCTTAACTATATTTTCTGAAATTTAGTTTCAAAGTAAACTAACAGAAAGTATAGTGTTATAAACGTACATTAAAAAACATAAATAATAATAATAATAATAAAAATAAAAAACTACACTGTAAAAAGTGATGTTGTCTTAACTTAAAAAAAATGAGGAAGTACGTTGCCTTAAAATTATTAAGTAAATAATAATTGAAAAAAAGGTTAAGTGACAATTGACAATTCACTTCACTTATACTTTTTTATTATTAATTATTAATAATTTTAAGGCAATAGGTTTCCTCAATTTTTTTTAAGTTAGTCAACTTGTCACTTTTTACAGTGAAAAGAAGCCTATTTATGAAATACTGTGTGTCATCAAGCAGCACACAGACTCAACCAGAGTAAAACAAGCAAAGTTTCACAAAAGTAAAATATTTCATTGTGTTTGGGGCAAATATCTGCACTCCTTGAATGTCGAATTTAGGGGCTGTAGCTAACTGCTGTAAAAAAAATAAAAATAATAATTTGTTACCCCATTAATTTGTTTTTAATTTGTTAAAATGTTTAGTTTAGTCAACTAAAATATTCCAGTTGTCCCTTAAATTAACATCGAGTATCTTAAAATTTCAAGTTGACTAAACTAAAAATTTTACAGTGTAGATTTAGAATATTAATAACTGTGGAAACATGACAGTGTGTGAAAAGGGTCCATAATTTTACAGTGAAACTGGCACAATATTTTGTAGTCTAACAAATGAAGATGAGAACTAAAACAAAGGTTTTTGATGAACTGAAGTCATGACAGAGATATGATTGGAGACACGGTGACGGACGGAAGAGACTGGTTCAGTATTACTAAAGCTGAAGATTGAGTAGAAGATCAAGAGCTGGCTATATGCGATGAAAAGCTTGGGAAAGTCACCTTCTGTCTCAGGTGTCTTGAATATACTGAAGTAAATCTGAATAGGTTTAACACATTTCTGGTGCACGTGTCATATCATTCACATGTTACTGTTGACGTCACTTACGTCTGATGTCATCCGTAGCACACATGTCTGATGCGGAAGAGTTTACGATAATCTCCATTGTTTGAAAAAGTAGTATTTAATCCTAATTTCAGACATATTTACATCAAAATATTTAAACAAAACCTATTAATATTATTGGGAAACCATGATGATCAGGTATGTTTGATGAATTCTGAATGAAATAATATTTAGACAAACACACCATGAGTTATCGAGGGCCTAGTTAGCTTGTCCGGCCTGTCGTGTTTTTTTTTTGTTGTTGTTGTTTTTTTCAAATGCTTCATTTAAACTAGAATTAAGAGGGAAATCTTTTAAGCATCATTAATACATTATTAATTTGTCATTAATCAACAATCAAGAGGTTTATGTCCAGGCACAATTATCGTACAATTATTATTTTGTCTTTAGCAATTAGCAGTTAGCAACAGCAATTTATCATCTTGAATCTCATTGCTTGTGCAGGTTTATTTGGTAGTGATTTGATTTGTCTAGTCTTATGGTCTGTTCAAGGTATTTAATGTTTTGTCTGTAGGGTAAGATGGGTGTTTTACAACATTTAGTTGTAAACTGGTGGATTGTCACAATTTCGTTAAAGATAGAGGTATAAAATGACAGAATCTTGTGAAAGTGATACATATGAATTACACTGTTATATACTATATTATTACATTGTATTTTTTTATATTACAGTTTTAAGATTATATATTTTTATGTTTACATTTTTTTATTGACAATCTTGTTAAAATAGCAATAAACTGTATCCAGATTGAATGATTTAACTTAATCTGTCTATAGGTTATGATAAATAATGAAACTGTTTGAGATGTGAATCTAATTACAAGTGTCATGATCTACCGCTTGTTTATTATTCTTTATTTTCCTGCAGTTTCAGCTCTGTCTGTATACTTGCAGTGCTGATAAACAAAGGTGAGAACCAAACAAACTACATTTGACAGGTAAATTCATGCAGCATGCATAAATGTGAGATTATGTCGTAACAATAAGAGTTTGTGTGATTTCAGTGTCTCTGGAGGTGACAGCAGAGGCTGTTATTGGTGGTTCCTTTGTCCTGCCGTGTTTCTCAACTCAACATGATCTTAAACTTCTAGACACTGAAGTGCACTGGAGACACAATGGCAGCAAGATTGTGTTTGATATAATCAAGGGTGAAGATTCACTAGAGACACAGGACCGCCGGTACAAGAACAGAGCTGAAACTTTCCCTGAAGAGTATGTGAGAGGAAACTTCTCCATTAAACTCTCTGGTCTCACTCACGCTGATGCAGGAGAATACAGCTGCCACATCAAACCCTCAGATGAACAGAAGACTGTACTGCTGATCAACAACGGTGTGTGAAAATAGCTGCATGATGTTTTTAATCTAAGGTTTTATGCTTTAAAATCTAAATAGACTGAATGATTGATCCGATATTACAGTAGTTCACTAGTGATGTTTCAGTCTGAAAGCTGCTGTATATAAATGATACGGATCTGTTGTCTTTATCACAGTGCAGTAATGTTGTTTTCTCTCAGACTTTTTTGTTGCAGAACCAACAACAGAAAAAGGAAACAAAACCACTGATCAAGAAAACCAAGAAGAAACCAGACCAGACAGTGTCGAGAAATCATGGCTTTGGATCCTGATTGGCATTCTGTTAACCATAGGTTTACTTTTCTTTCTAATTATCTTTAGAAAAAAGATCCCAAGCTGCCTTATGTCATGTAAAGATGGCCTGAGTTCAGACGCTCATGAGGTTTTGAGCCCTGTCCCATATTATAAATCAGTAACTGCTGATGATCGTGATGAAGTAGCAGGTAAATGACACTGATGTGCAGCTTGGCGCACTAAACAAGGAGGAAAAAAAGGAAACAGGAACATTTTTAGCTGAAGTTAAAAGAAAATGAGCCTGTCAATATGTTGCTGCCTTAACAGTTCTGTACTACAAATGTTATATATGTATATATATTCATATAAAGTGAACATATTCATACTGAAAATGTTTTATTTTGTTAAAATCTACTTCAGTATTTACAGATTATTGTGTTTCATTGTATACTGATGTAAACCTTAAGACACAATAAATGTTTAAATGAACTGGTATCTGTCAGAGTTTTTTTTTTATCGGTTTTTTTTTACACTTTCTACTAAAATCGTATTATATTTATTCATTAATTTAGTAGACATTTTCTGTTTCTGCAATGGGACTCGCATCCCGAGGCAACTAGGAATCACCCAAGCTTCAATCCTGATCTGACCCTTACGAAGATCTGAGAAGAGATGATGCCAACCCCCCAGAGGACCTCAGATGATGCCAACCCTCAGACAACATACAAAACTACAAAATTGTGCTATAAATTTAATCACAACCTATAATCCTTGCAGTTAATAGTGTTCACCCTCTGTTTGATTAAATGTAATAAAACTAACTGCATGATTTTCACTGTACCACTAATAACCTACTTCTAAATATAATATATGTAGAAACTTTTTGTGCAAAGCTGCTTTGCAACAATTTGTATTGTGAAAAGCGCTATTCAGATAAACTTGAATTGAATTGAACATTTCTATGCAAAGCAACATTTCTCATAAATACCTCTGTCAAGGAATTCCATTGTGTTTACTTCTTGTTCACATGACTGCCACATGGTTTCTGGGAAACCAAGAAAAAAGAATAAACTGAAAAAATTGTTTATTCTGAACAATCCTATTACAATGTGGATGTTAAAAAGAATTGATAATGACAACACCTTTATTGACATTTTGAAAACAACAAAATATGTTGTGCAAAATATGCAGAATGCAGTTTCAAAATGTTTAATAAGTAATAATAAACTCAAATCTGTCATATGTTGTATAAACAGATAATAATAATAATAATAAAACAACAAAACTATTTAGTTTGAGTTAACAACTCTCAGTTCATATGAACTTCAGGCCAGTATTGCCTCCTACTGTTCAAAGGTATACTGCTGTCCACCCCCTCATAGATCTTCCTTTTAAGGATTTCACAGGTTATCAATGGGATTGCAGCATTGGATGGCACATTGTCCTGCATGAAAATCATTGTTTTACAGAAGGCACAATTTTTCTTATTACACCATAACAGAAAATGGTCAGTTATGAACTCTACATATCTAGCAGAGATCATTTTGACACCCTCATAGACTCTAAAGGGACATTTCATCTCACTTCCCTATGTTCTAGCCGAAATCATCACCCGCTGCCTCTTTGCTGATGTCACAGTCTTGTTGGAACAGATGACCATTCACCAACCACTCAGAACTACATCCATCTGGACCATCAGTGTAGCACAGCATTCGTCTGTGCATAAAACTGTTTGAAAATAATTATTTCTGAGCCCAATGAAAACGTTTCTCTTTTTCTCTTGTTTGACTGAGGGGTCTTAAATGCAGTTTTATGCACAACTATCAGCTTCTGGTGGATCTTACATCAGGAGACTATTGAGACTCCAGACACCTGCAGCTTCAAATACCTGTTTGCTGCTCAACTGTGGCTTTATGTAGCTGCCCTTTCAACACCATTGATTTATCTGACAGAAATGTTCTGTAATATCTCTGACCAAGTTATTCTGTGTTGTGAGTCATCACAAATCGATGATATCTGTTTAGTTTTTGCGAAACATTGGTTGTTTTCATGCCTTTTACATTTTACAAGACATTACACTAGTTTGTCTGGACATAGTCATAATGTAATAATGTAGAGTAACTTCTTTAAGGTTTCTCTTTAACCATCTCTGACCTTGGCACCCTATGGGCAAGAACTCTATTGGTGCTGGAGGGTTGACTTTTGCTTTCCCAAACCTGTCTTCAGAAACAAAAGGGCCATTTGGATTACCTCAAGGCACAAAAGGGCTGATTGTGATCAAGGCCTATAGGCCAAGATGTGTGTATGTTGGGGGTTTGCTAATTGTCACAGTGGAGAAAGCTGTAATCTGCTGATTGGTCAGTTTGAATATCTCACATTTGGTTTTTAGTCACATGGTCAAGGAAGGGATAAAAGAAGATTGCAACTGTTGCTCTGTTTTTATTTTGCTGGGGCCCTCTTTTTGGGGCACTCTCTCTCTCATAATTCAACATTAACATTAAAGTGCTATCTATTGCAATACAATATAGTATTTTGTAATTTAGTATAGCTAAATTACAATATATATCTCCAGCATCCTGGTGCCAAGTGTCACCACAGTAACTCCATGCCTCAGTGAATGTAAAGCACTGGCATCAGCTGACACGTAAACTAAATGACACGTATCTATGTACTTAACAACCAGTCTGATCAGAACAGGATTCACTGTCATTATGTACATATAACACAGAAAAACAATACAACAATAAGATAATGCATGCAATACAAATATTTTGATTATATTTCTTGGAAGAATAGTGCTTTATGTTAAATAATGTTATCAGTGGTTTTCTTAGCCAAGCAAATCGTATTAGGTGTATTTCCTTTTACATGGTTTCTGGTTTAAAAAAAGAAAAGAAAAAGAAAAAGGTACCACTTTACAATAATAAGGTGCTATTTGTTAACAATTAGTTAATGCATTAGCTAAAATGAACTAACAATGAACAATACTAATACAGCATTTAATAATGTTAGTTCATGTTAATGTTAGCATTTACTAATACATTATTAAAATCAGACGTTGTCACTGTTAACATTAGTGAATGCACCATGAACTAACACGAATAACTGTATTGATATGAACCAACATTAACAAGAGTTAATAAATGCTGAAAAACTAAATTGTTCATTGCTAATGCATTTACTATTGTTATCAAATAGCACCTTATTGTAAAGTGTTACCAAAGAAAAAAGAAAATCATTTTAGACTCAGAATATACAGTTTATTTAAAAGTTTATTTTGAACAGTATCTATTAGTAGGTATTTACCTAATTTAGATGTGGAAGTATATCACATACAAGTTGACTTAAATGTGAAGTTTTGCTGAGTTGCATTTACAAATGTCACAGCTAAACATTTCCATTAAACATTTCTGGATGCTACAGCCACAAGATGGTTCCTTTCATTTCCTTCTTAATTTTGTTCACACTGGTGCTTTTGGGAACCATAATAATTATCTGAAGTTTTATGCCTTAAAACAACATTATGTCAAGTTATAACTCTTTACTTTAAAACAGTTTACCTATATTCATAGTACTTAAGGCTTCAAATAATATTAATTATGTTTAAAACACTGCCACAACATGTTGGACAAAAACAAAATCACTCACTACACTCTAACAATTTTCAGTTACTTCAAAAACTTGTTTCGATTACTTTAAAAACAGCAGCTCTGATATAACTCTTGACACCAAAATAAATGGAAAGACAATGACACTGAAATTGTCATTACAATTCCCTGCAGTTATTTAGAGAAAAAGGATCCAGAGTACAAGAGCACAAACTTATTTCATCTCTACTCCAGTCTAAAACAGAGTTAAAGCTTCATGAGAATGAAAAAATATGCTGTGGATCTAGAGCAAATATTTACCAATAAATGACACATTCCATTACATAACTTCCTTATCATATGTCTCTCACATGGTTTCGTTAGAAAAAAAACCTCACCATGACCAACCTGTCTCTTGTAGGTGCTGAATATACAGTTTACAAGTTCACTTTGAGTAGCAGCTGAGGTGCCTTTAAATATTTGTAATAAAAATAATAAAAAAATAGATTTCATTTTTATTAAAAAAACAAAAAATAAAAATCAAGACTGCGAAATCATGCAAAAAACATGAAAGCAAAACCTGGGTGTAGGTCTTTTGTCTTGGGATATTTTAAGGACACAATGAGGGTCATGGCCTCGGGCCTCAGCTGAATATCAGCACCAGAATATCATGTTGTTTATATAAATCATGCATCCTGGTGCTAAGTGTCACCACAGCAACACCACTCCTAATAGTAAATATAAAACATCATATAATGCCATCAGGTTCCACCTCTGAAAACTGAATCTATGGTTAAAAACCAACTTATCTAGTTAACCTATTTGTTTATAATGAATGACCTGCAGAGGGCAGCAGATGAGAACTGATGCAAACAGAATAGATAAATGTCCAAAAATATCATGTTACTGTATACAGAAGTCATTTGATCTGTCAGTGTAATGAAAATAAGCAGTATCATTATGCAGAGTTTATTAATCAATATCAAATGAGCAGAAGCAAATAAATTTTGGGACTGCAGTATTTAAAAAAAAAAATCCTGCATGTTTCTCTGTTTGGCCACCGAATTGATAATATTCAGTCAGGGAATCTGAATAATTTTTGAGCAGCACTTTAGAACTAAATAAACCATTTGATTAAATAATTCCTGTAAAATCACTTTTTGATTTTTCACTGAACAAAAACACTTAGAGACAAGAGACCAGACCCAAGAATGAGAGACAGAGCTTTTTCAAAAACCTAACTCAATAAAGAAAAAAAATATATAAATAAGATAAGAAAAAAAAAGAAAACCGTGGACCGTATTCAGTCTGTTTAATTGGATGTTTTGCATTGAACATTATTTGAGTCTTTCCTTGCTTCTTACCTTTAGACTAAAAATATGTAATATGATTTAACTTTTTTCTAGAATTATAAATGAAAGAAAATGGGATACAAAACATGTAATGGTTATTTAAACAGTTCATTAAAAGTTGCACATTCACAGAAATATAAACTTCAGTATCAAGTAAGAAGTTGCTTTATATATTGTTAAAGATGTATATCTATACACAAACAATAAGCATCATATCATGAAGTACAGCAGTGTTCATACTGCAATGCTGCTGTTTCCATTTGAGCTTCATAAACTGAGATACAAGCATAAATGTTTTAGAAAACCTCCACTCGAGACAAAGGTGGCAGACGCTGTCAAACGATCAAGTGATCAAACCAATGCAACATATTTATGGTTTTGGTTTAGCACTTCACTTCAGTTTATCTGTAACCTTATTCAATTTCTGCACCTGAACAAAACTGAGGAACGTAAAGTATTGTTTAATTTGTGTCTTTGTTCTATTTCATTATGTGTGATATTGCTTGTAATTTGCATATTTGTTCTTATTTTTAACTGACTGTTCACTTGTCTTTAATAATGTTTGTAAAATTGAAATGGTCTCTAAAATGTTGGTGTCATATCCCTATATTAAAAACAATGAAAACAACTATGTATTAGTTTATTTAGTACAAGGGTCAGTGAAAAAGGTGGCATGGCAAATAAAAATTTTAGAGATTGGCCCGACTGGGCTAGTAGAAGAACTCCTTAGCATTGAACCCTGAATATTTTTTTAAATCTGTAACAATATTTTTCTTCTTCTGAACACAAAATTTTAAAGGGTAAAAATATTTTTTAATATCCGAAACGAAGTAATATGAAGAAGTATATTGGATGTTCAGAATAACTGTTTTATGAGATACAATTTCATGAATGAGAACATTCTTTGTTTCCCACAAAAGAAAATTTTTTCCCCTTTAAAAAATAGCAACATTCAACATATGATAGTAAGAATTAGCCATGACTATTACAACATCTAGCAGCCTTTGACCGCTTTAATTTATTGTTAATGTGTTGTTACATAAAAAAAAAAAAAAAAACATTTTAAAAGCTAAATGCAAATGAACTTGATCAAAAAAATTAAAATAAATAAAAAATAAATTACATCAGACTTGTCACCTAAAGTAATATTAAAACATATTTTTACTGTTTATAATTTTGTGTTCAGAAGAAGAAGGCTTATCTGGCCGCGGGCAAATGTGGGTGTCAGCTGTGGCCGATCAGACCGTGATGAGCAGGTGCAGGTGGGTGTTCCTCGTCTGTCTCCAGGGCAACGCTGATGTGCGTTCGGGACGCCCGCCACAATATATATATATATATATATATATGTGGTGAGTGGGGCGGGGCCGAGAGCCGTGGGAACGGAGCGAGGCCGGTGGAGTTAATGATAATGAGCGACACCTGCGACACTCACCGGTCTCGAGTCCCACGGAGGAGCTCCGGAAGGATAAGAGGAGGAGTGACGACAGTGGAAGACGAGTGGTGCTGGAGCGATGGAACATCAGGTGGGACGGCAGCCCCCCTCCTCGACCCAGGAGCACGGCCGCGAGTCTTCCGTCCCACCTGATGTTCCATCGCTCCAGCACCACCGTCGCCTCGGGCAGCCAGCGGCCGTCCCCGCTACTCCCTGCTGCCCGATCTCCTCAGCACCGCGATCCCCCTCAGCAGCGAGGGCTCTCTGACAGCGTGTCCCTCCTTCCTCCCGGGTTTCGGCACCAATGTAACAAAGTTCGTAGATTCGGGAAGAAGGAGGCGGGAACCGGCAAACATTCAACGATTTAATAATCAAAAGAAACAAACGTAAAAGTACAGCGGCAGCCCCTCACGGACGACTGCCGCACACAAAACACAAAATAATATCCAGGCCTGGTCCTCTCTCGTCTTCCACTGTCGTCACTCCTCCTCTTATCCTTCCGGAGCTCCTCCGTGGGACTCGAGACCGGTGAGTGTCGCAGGTGTCGCTCATTATCATTAACTCCACCGGCCTCGCTCCGTTCCCACGGCTCTCGGCCCCGCCCCACTCACCACAATATATATATTTATTTTTTACTGGAAAAGTGTGACAACTAGCCCCAGTTTTCCCCAATATGCTTGATTTTGTAAAACTATTTATTCTTCCGGAAAATCCACATCATATCCAAGAACATGTTATATAATCATACACAGATGCTATTGACTTATTTTTTTATAGAATTTTATAAAATTTTATAATTTTTTATAGAAAAGTCCCCTCGGCGTACTGAAAGAGCAATGAGGAAAACAATTAGCATTTCAGCTGCACTTAAGCCACAATTAATCTGACAAAAAAACAAACAAAAAAACTCTACTATACTTTGTTGTATACTTATAGAAATAAAAACCTTCATAAAATAGTATTAATTGCTTTTATTAATGGTTTTAAATGGTTTCACATATTTACCTTATTGTACTTGTAATAGTTTTGCGTCTTGAAGCTGATATGTAACTTTTGTCTGCAGATCAGTATGAATGTGTTTTTCCATCCGTTCTGTTTTTCCAACAGCAGAAACTAAGAAACAGAATTCAGATTCAGTATTTCTTAAACTGTAGTAATATATGGAGACACAAACATGCCAAACTATAGTCGAAAGACTAAGAAATGAAAAACATCTTCACCTGCTTACTGTAGAAGAGCATCATATTGATATTTTCACAGGCAGCCCCACCGCTAGTGTTTAATTTGCTAATTTAATTTAAGAAGAATAACTCACCGATCAGCAGAATGAGCAGAAGCCCGTTCATCAGAGCAGATATGATGATAATACCCTGCCATTGTGTTTGATTCTGATCAATAAACTCCATCACTGTATGATTGTGACACTCAGTTAGTTGAGATTCTGTAAAGAAAGAGTTCATAGTCTGTTACTGTCAGACTTTTACTGGAGCACAATGACAATAATGCAGTTTTGGAGAACTGAAATATTGATCACTTATTTATCTCTATGTGGAGTGACCAATGAGACGCCTTATGTTTTTCTAAAAATAACAAATAACAAATGTAAAAAAATAATAATAATCACCCTGATTATCAGAATGTTTTAATTACTACAGAAGAAACTGAACCCACCATTGAAGTATATTCTGGTGCTGTTGCTGAGTTTTAGAGGTGTTTCTGTGTTCATACAGTAATAAACTCCTAATTCATCAGCAGTCATATTATTAATAACCAGACGATGTTTAAACTGCACTGAATATTTCTTTCTGAATGTTTTATTATGGTAAAAAGGTGGTGCTGGTGTTGAGAATGATCGTAGAATCACTGCTGGAGGATCTGCTGTTTTCAGTAAAATCCAGTAAACATCATTTTCATCAAGATCACAGTTTATGATCACATTTGATCCCAAATCAGTCAGTAGATCTGACACTCCATACTGACAACAGATTAATACCACTGTGTGAAGAATAAAAAAAATATATGATAAAAGTTTCAAGTCTGCAAAGAATATTAAAAATATGAATAATATGTAAACTCACAGAGCTGAAGATGAATGATCTTCATGTTGTTTCTTGATCACTTCAATATAAAATCTGGCTCCCTCCACAATGTGTGAAGAAGTCACTGCAGGAGAAGACAAGAAAGAAATACACAAGAAGAAGAGGAAGTCAAGTTTGACCACATTGTGCACACTTAATGAGCCACGACCTCAATAACGAAAGGCCTCATCACTTTATTAAACGCGTACAAATTCCAGTTATGGGGCCCCAGTATACCAACTATATGCTCTTTTACTTTTGTAACCCTTATCATGCGGTCACTCTCTCTCATAGTTTGTAGTTTATTTACTCTTCACAACCTCTTTATGGGATAGTGTGAATTCAGTAAATAATTATTATAAATATTGTTCTAAAGCTGCACGATCTTATACAAACTGCAAATGTAATCAGCAGCAGTTTGTGTCTGCATGCACAGGAAAGCACACAAACAAATTATGTTGAGAAACCAAGATGAATAATGACACAAAACACAAACCTTAGCAGTATATGTATACCGTCTTCTCTGAGGTGAACATCTTTGTTGTGAGACAATCAGACAGTGAACAAATAGTGTATAGCAGAGGTCTTCAACTCTGCTCCTGGGGACCCACACTCTCCTGGAAAGTTTATTTCCAACCGGCTTCAGTTCACCTGCCTGGAGTTTTCAAGAAGTCTTGAGGAGCTTGATTGACCGCTTCAGGCGAGTTTGATTAGACTCTTCAGGATAGACCTCTGGTGTAGTAAGCTGCAGGCTACCAACTTTTCTTTGTGTTAATAATTAAAATAAATAAATTTACGAACAGTTTAAAGATTTTGTACTAATCATGGTGACATTAAAGGGATAGTTCACCCAAAAATGAAAACTCTGTCATTAATTACTCACCCTCATGTCGTTCCAAACCCGTAAGACCTTCGTTCATCATCGGAACACAAATTAAGATATTCTTGATGAATAAAGAGAGCTTTCTGACCCTCCCATAGACAGCAAGGATCCAAACATGATCAAGGCTCAGAAATGTAGTAAGGACCATCGTTAAAATGGTCCATGTAACATCAGTGGTTCAACCGTAATTTTACAAATCTATGACAATATCTTTTGTGCTCAAATTTTGGAGAGTATGCACGAGAGTGAGTAATTAATGACAGAATTTTCATTTTTGTGTGAACTATCCCTATAAGGACTAACTATGAACATTTATAACAAATATTACGTAAAAAAAAAAAAAAAAAACGGTAGAAAAAAAAAATCACATGCTGAATTGTTCATCGTTTTACATTTTTGATTAAATGTATATGTGCACAAGTTTTAAAATGTATTATAATTATAAGTCAATTAAAGAAAATGTTAAAGGCCTAGTTCACCCACAAATGAAAGCTTGCTGTTAATTTAGTCACCCTCAGGCCATCCAAGATGTAGCTGGCTTTCTTCAGTAGAACAGTAAAGGAGATTTTTAGCAGACGTACTGCAATGCTGCTCTTTTTCCATTGGTGGTTAAGACTGTGAGAACTTTATTAAAATAAAGGTATTAACTCTGCTCTCGTTTCTCAGTTAAACCTCCACTCTAGACAAAGGTGAGAGTCGTTGGTTGTCAAGTGTCAAAGCCAGTGGAACATGTTTCTGGTTTTGGTTTAGCACTTCAGCAGCTGAGTTTAGTTACTGTGTAGTGTTATTATTCTTTATATCATTATTATATATATATTATTTATTTACAACTAATCTATAAATAGTGCTCAAGATTTGTCTGTGTTTGTAGTCATGAATTCCAAATTCTTCAATACTGACATATAATATGGTGTTGAAATTATTTGATTTGAAGTAAAATGCTGTTTATAGCTATTATAGAGGGACTGTAGTGATAACCAGCTAAATATCTTTATTTATCAAGAGTAACATACTCAAACACACACAAACACACACACATGAAAATAACGAAGCAACATTATAATAAACGTATTTAGCAAAAACGCTTCATTATGAATTCCAGGTTATAACAACTGAAATGTGTTCTTAGGATTAAAGGTGTTTTTCATAAATGTCTAGCCGGGACTAGTATGTGAGTTTTTTTTATTTGAATGATTAAGTATTCACATAGATGTTTTCTCAAAACAAAACATATTTTAAAAACAGGGTGAAAAAACAAACAAAACAAAACACAGAAAAATTCAAGCCACGACTCTAACACACTTTATCATCTTATGGTCATTTAACTCTTTTTTTTTTAATACAGATTTCATTTATAGGCATCAATTAAACTCTCTTGTCAAAATAAACAGTCCTCTGTATCGAATCAAATGTAACCTCTTCTTGGTCAAGTTGCATTGAAAACACAACCGATCAGGCTTCCCACAAATAATGAATAATATGCACATTCTAAGCTCAAAGTAAAAATAAAATGATATCCACGTCGACAACCATTCACCGATAAACAGAATTCAGCAGACACTGATTAAGATCCTAAAGAAACATTTGATCTGAAGCAGGAGTTTTCAAATGTTTAAATGCCACCAACACCAAAATATGATGATTCTCTTCAGGACCCACTAAAATACAAAGACAGGTACATATTTCCACGTGTAAAACAATATTTATACAATAAACCACAAGTTTCCACTTAATAGTAAATATTTTCAATGCAATATGTTTTACACATAATCAGAGTACTGTTATATGTTAATCCTAAAGAGAAATATAAAAGCAATAATTATGATCACGTCTTTAGAAAGAAAAATGAAATATGAGCAATATAAAATATAGTCCTTTTTTACTTATTTGTATATTTATTTATTTTTATTTTTACATTTTTTATTTTTTTTACTTTCCCATAAATACCAGTTTTTTAAAACCCCTGATCTGAGTTAAACATCAAGAAAAAGTAAGCAAAATAAATATAAAAGCAGTCATATCTTCAGTAAGTTTCGAGCAGTATAAGTGCTGCTGGATTGGTTGGACTGAATATTTTAATGCAGTTTGGAAAAGTCCACCATGGCATACTTAAAATCATTATTATATTTTTTTAGCTGCAATCAAACAAAAATGAACCAAAATAAAATGATATAGAAAGCTACTGTACAGGTCTGCAAAAATCCTCAATAATTATCAAGACAGAAATTAATTTTAGTAATAAGGATGGATTCACAGTTTTTTAAGTGTAAATAGTCCTGATGCTGTTCTGTAACTTGCGTCTGCTGTAGATCAGTGTTGAGTTCTGATTGTTCTGAAGATCTTCTGATTCCAACAAAAACATTTAATAGCCCTAGAAATGAACAGTTTATTAGATTCAGTATTTACACATGGTTGTACATAATGTAGTCAAAAACCGAAATTCATAATACAAATATTTTTACAGATGGCTGAAAATTAACTCACCGATCAGCAGAATGAGCAGAAGTCCGTTCATCAGAGCAGATATGATGCTAATAATCTTCCAATGTGTCTGATTTTGCTCGGTATAATCAGTCCCTGTGTGATTATGACACTCAGTTAGCACAGTTAGTTGAGTTGGTTCTGTAATAAAAGTTTCCAGAGTCTGTTACTGTAAAAAAAAGTACTGGCTACAGATTTGTAGCACTTGAGACAATTATAATTTATCATGCAATTTATGAATTTATACATATAATTGTTTTTCATGAATATTTAAAAAATGTAAGTAGTTAATGACTATTGTGTATGCAAGCAAGTCTTGACGGAATGAACAAAGGAACTCACCATTGAAGTATATTCTGGTGCTGTTGCTGAGTTTTAGAGGTGTGCGTGTGTTCATACAGTAATAAACTCCTAATTCATCAGCAGTCACATTATTAATAACCAGACGATGTTTAAACTGCACTGAATATTTCTTTCTGAATGTTTTATTATGGTAAAAAGGTGGTGCTGGTGTTGAGAATGATCGTAGAATCACTGTTGGAGGATCTGCTGTTTTCAGTAAAATCCAATAAACCTCATTTTCATCAAGATCACAGTTTATGATCACATCTGATCCCAAATCAGTCAGTAGATCTGCTACTGCAGCTTGACAACAGATTAATACATCTATAAATAAATAAATAAATAAATAACCCCCTGTGTCATGCATATCATACAAATATTTGAATTAAGTTACAAAGCATATACATTATATATATCATGTAAAAACTCACAGAGCTGAAGCTGAATGATCTTCATCTTGTTGTTGTGGATTAAGACACTTCAGAATAAAATCTGCTTCCCTCCAAACAACACTGAAGATGGATCTACTGCAGCTGTAAAGCAAAGACAGGAAGACAAAAAACCTTACCACATCAAGCAGAGGAAGTCAAAGTCAAATCTGCTCTGATCACAACACCTAATTCCCCTTCACCATCATCACTTCATTAAGTTTAACACATTTGATATTTGATCATGTTATAGATTTTCTTGTCACTTTGGTAGGCTATAGATCTCAGATCATGACTGAAATTCTCAAATTATTATCTTTTCCAGGAAATCATGTGTGTGTTGTGTGTGTTTGAAGGGTTGTATTTGGATCCTGACTCTCCTGTCTGGTTAGGTTTCAGTTTAGTGTCAAGATCTGTTTGTTAATGTTCTTTTGTTGTGAGCACATGGTTCAGTTCTGATGCTTTTGTGCCAATAGTAGACAGGACAGGGGTCTCATGCACACTTTCACTGGATTGTGGCTATGCAGCAAACTGTGATTCTCTGTGTCGTGGCGCCTTTCTATCGAGGCCATCATTATATTTTTCAACAATACGAGCTACAGTAGCTGTTCTGTTTGATCAGACCAGACAGGCTAGATGGGCTTTGACTTATTGTTTTGGTGATGTTCTAACCCATTCGTCTAGCCATCACTATTGGCTTTTGTCACTCAGATATTTTCCCTTGCCCATTTTTCCTGCTTCCAGCACATGAAATTCAAGAACTGACTGGTCACTTGCTATCTAATACATCCCACCCATTGACACTGTAACAATGTAATCAATATTATTCCCTTCATCTGTCAGTGGATTCAGTGCTGTGGTTACAACAACACTTTTCTATTCTTTGATGACTTGTTTACTGGTGTGAGCACGGACAACCTGTTACTCAATTCAAATAGAAAGCCACAATTTTTCAATTATGAATAATGATCACAATACTGTAAGGGGCGTGACATTTCCATCTCACACTTGAGGTATTCGGCCAATCACAACGCACTGTATAGCTGGCCAATCAGAGCATGCCTCGCTTCTCAGAACGATGAGCTTTGTAAAAATTGATGCGTTTCAGAAAGGCGGTAATAGAGGAGCATCAATAATATATGTGGAAAATAACATATTTTTTTTTTTTACCTTAAGCCGCATAAATACATTGCATTACACCAAATACACCAAATATTGTTATTTTAAGCAACATCATAAAACTGTCCCTTTAAACTGTCAGCGACTGACTGACTCACTCACTCATAAAGAAAAACCCCTTGCTGCCACCTACTGGTGTAACAATGTAACCTGCACTGAATTCATGGAAAAATCCCCACCACTAACACACAGACTGACAGCTTATCTAGTGTATTTTTAATATCTAATAAACTAGTTTCCAACATTTCTTCTTTTAAATGACAAAACAAGTCATTTAAAAGAAGATTAGTAGTCAACTCTCTTTCTTATATAACATTACATAGACTAAAAATGTATGTGCATGTGTTTGTGTATATACAAATAAATGCATTATAATTCTGTTTTTAATTCTGTTTCTGTTTTTTTAATCATTATTATTATTCTTGAAATGTATACAGCTGCAGGTAATCATCAAATAAATATTTTGTAGTATTTTTCAGTACAGATTGTCCTGTTCCACTGTTTTTCTGCTGTATCTGTTGGTGCAGTTAATAAACAAAATGTGAAAGGTCAGTGGAAATCCAGACTGTATCCCTGTTGTTTCCAGTTCTTTATTTCTCCATTTCAGTTTCTCTGCAGCTCATGAATGAGGATGTAGGAAAATCTGCATTCTTGTGCAACTCACATGACAAACTGAAGTCAAGTTATAAGAATATATGTAAGCAATAATGTACGAGAGGCTTTGCTGTATTGTGAAATTTATATATATATACTGTATATATATTTTCTGACTGGGACGATAAACTGCAAGAGAATGTTCCTAGGGAGTGGGTCTTAATCCTGGTCTTGGGGCCCCACCTCTCTGCACATTTTGTATGTATATGTAAAGTTTTGCGACAGTCAGTTACAGCAGGCCAAATTCAGCCATTGTCCATCATGTCCTCCTAACCTTCCCATATCTATTAATTGGTTTCATCACTCTGTCTCCTCTCCACCAATAAGCTGGTGTTTGGTGGGCCTTCTGGTGCGATTAAAATAATCCATGTGACATCAGTGGTTCAACCTTAATTTTTTGAAGCTATGAGAATACTTTTTGTGTGTAAAGAAAACAAAAATAACAACTTTATTCAACAATATCTTCTCTTCTGTTTCAGTCTTCGATGCGCATTCACGAGAGTACAACAAAGCATGCGTGTGATACTGCTGACACAGGAGTCGGCATTCTATTCAATAGATCTGAAAGTCTGAGCATCGACATAAAAAGAAGTAGAATAAACCAGATGAAAGTCTTTCAGGTTTAGAAAGCAAGTTCAACCCTTTAAAGAGGTTTCTATGTAACCACAGATTTAGTTCCTGTTCTTTCCATAGCAGGGAAAAAGTTGTCAAAACTCTTGCTCTATTCTTTTTCTATTCTATCTGTTTTCTTTTTATTTATTATATAATAATAATTTAAAAAACTAATTGCTTCTTGTACTGTACTATTAAGTTAACTGAGACTTGTCATAGCACTTGCATATCATTGCTCTTTTGTTGTTTTTGATTGCTTCCTTTGTCCTCATTTGTAAGTCGCTCCGGATAAAAGTGTCTGCTAAATGACTTAATGTAATGTAAAACTTCAGTCAATCAAACTACTATCAAATAAAAATAACTGCACATGCATAGGGACACAAAAAGACATTACAACATACTAATACTGAATATGCAATAAGTTGTGACTCACTAATTAATCAATGAAAACATCAAAGTAGGCACACTACAGCTCCAGAGTAGAGTATTTAATAATGTTCTCACCACATGATGTTTCGAGCTCAAGTGCTCTTCATCAGCTCTTCACCGATTGAGCTCAAAACATCATGTGGTGAGAACATTATTAAATACTCTATCTCTGGAGCTGTGAAGTGTACGAACCCATACTTTCAGAGAGTTTCAGTCACCACAGTTCCTTGTCCGGTCTACCGGTCACATAACTGAACCAAGCCAGACCCCTTTGTATTTACCTGTGTGTTTCCTTACCTCAGAAGTTCCCGTTTCTCCACCGCTCCCCGGACTCCTGCAAGAGATCACAGTCAGTAACTGCAAGGTAAGCCATCAGGACCTTGTCACGTTGTGCTTCACTCACCTCTCGTTCCTCCTAGTTACTCCTCAGAAACTTTCAAATAAATACCCTTGTTTGACCACATACCTCTGTGTCTCCTAGCCTGTGTCATGACAGAAGACCGGACCAGGACCGCACGTGGGTCATGGAGCCCCGGCCACCCGTGGCTGTTGACATGCTGGAGGAATTGGTTAATACCCTCCGAACCTCCCTCCTGCCAGCTCCAGCTCTGGCACCTGCCTCTGTAAGTCCCATGGCCATCCCTGCTTCCTACGCGGGTGACGCAGCTCGGTCTGGTGGCTTTCTGCTCCAAGTCTCCCTCTTCATTGAGATGCAGCCACAGAAGTTCACCACCGAGCGATCGAAGGTAGTTTTTCTCATCTCCCTGCTAAGTGGCAAGGCGTTGCTGTGGGTAAAGGCGATCTGGGATGCCCAGAGTGTTATTATTAATTCTTATGAAGCCTTCTCCAACCATTTCAAGGAGGTCTTTGGTGTCGCTGCGGGACGACAGTCTGTGCAAGACCGACTCCTGCGATTACGTCAAGAGGAGTCCTTCTTTGACGTCTACACTCTGGAGTTCCGCACGCTAGCTGCCACCAGCGGATGGAATGAGGCCGCGCTGCTGAATGCATATCGTCTGGGGTTGAATTCCCGTCTTTGCGCACAGATGGCGATCTACGATGACATCGTGGGCTTGGAAAGCTTCATGCAGCGCGCCTCCTGCATTTTGCAACCCCTCACTGCCTGTGACGAGGACGCAGCCGCACACCAGCTAGCCTCACCTGCCTCCGGGCTTCCAGTACCAGAACCCATGCAAGTGGACTGTGTCGGACTGTGTCTGTACTGTGCTTCCCTGGATCATTTCATCAGTAACTGCCCCATAAGGCCTCCACGCCCAGCGGTGAGTACACTTCAACTTGAACCCGATGTTTCCACATTATCCTTACTGCCACTGCAACTACTCACCCCAGAATCCTCTGTTTCAGTCTCCGCCCTCGTCGACTCGGGCTCCTCTGGGAACTTCATATCTCAAGCCCTCCTAATCAGGCTCAACCTACCTCGTAAGCGGCAGCCCCAGGAGATCTGAGTCTAAACCATTCAGGGAAAACCGCTCGGGCGTGGAAGGGTTAATTATTAAGCTCCCCACTGAAGCTCCGAGTCGGATGTCTGCACGAAGAAACATTTCATTTCTGGTACTGGAGGGACTCACGGTGGATATCATCCTGGGATGCCCCTGGCTCAACCAACATTCTCCAGTGGTCAGATGGGATCCTTGTGAAGTCACTCGCTGGAGTGAGACCTGTTTCCAGAACTGTCTGTCCTCGATTCCTAAGCCACCCAAGAAATCCTCACATATCCAAATGTGTTCCACCCTCGTTGAAAGCCCTGAGCCTCAGGTGAAGTGTACGAACCCATCTGACTACCAGGCGTTCCAGGATGTGTTCAGCAAGCAGGCAGCTACCCGCCTTCCACCGCATCAGCCATGGGACTGTGCCATAGACCTGCTGCCTGGAGCTAAACTCCCCAAGGGTAGAGTTTACCCTTTGTCCACCCCGGAGCTAGGGGTGGGCGATATGGGAAAAATATCATATCACGATTTTTTATAGAAATATCACGATTCACGATTTTTATCCCGATTCTTTGTTAGTTTTACTATTTTGGTTTTACAAGTTGTCTGAGCATTACAGCCAAACTAGAAAGACAAAGATGCATGGCAGATATTTAGGCCAAAGTGGGTGAAGATAAAAAATCTTTGTCATTATTTTATTTTTCTTATTAAAAAATAAGAACAAAGATACACATTACAAATACACATAATATACAAATAAAACAAACAGTGCTTTATTTCCAGGTACAATAGGTGTATTTAGCAGAGCATTCAATGAAATTGAATGAACAAATATAAAAATAAAACACTAGATAGACTGATTCCTAAAGCAACTGTATTAAAGTTTTTCAGTCAAGAATAGTGAGTGATTTTTCTCTTTGTGTTTTGTTGTTTTGTTAACGTTAAATGAATAGTTCCCCCACAAATTAATATTCTGTCATCTGTCTGTCAATTCTGTCATAATGTTGTATTTTTATATCATCATTTACTCAAAAGTTGTTTTAAACCGGAATGAGTTTCTTTCTTCTGCTGAACATTTATAAATGCCATTTTGAAGAAGGTGGAAAACCAAACAGTTGCTGGTCCTCAGTGACTTCCATAGGATTTTTCTTTCCTACTATCAAAGTCAATGTAGACCAGCAACTGTTTGGTTTTCCACTGAGTAAATAATGACAGAAATTCAATTTTAGGGTGAACTATCCCTTTAATGACAGTCGACAGCATGTTTAGTGTCCTGTCCCTTTAAGAGCTGCACGCATCTAATATACAGTACAGGCACGCATCCGTTTCTCTCTTAACTATTTACTTTCATTTTAGAGATAACCAACTCAGTCTGTATGTAAACCTTGTGTGTTTTGACAGTATTAGCGCAAAATATAACTTAGTTGAGTAATCAGGCGCTGTTAGACAGGCGTTTTAGTGCGCGTGCTTCAGGTGTATGCGCTCAGAACAAGCGCACGTCAGACCAGCGCGCGAATTAAACATTTAACCAGCAAGGCTTGTATGCAAATAATGTACTTTTGCGATCGCGAATAAGTGCAGTGTCCTGTCTGAGTAACTCTACTGCTGTATGTCGTGTTGTACAGTACATAGAGACGGCGGCGCCAGAACTGTATTTGACAATGTGCGCGGTAGCGCGATACTACGATATTTCTTCAAAAGCAGATCGTGGAGACATTTTTATCGTCCACGATCAAAAATCGTCATATCGCACACCCCTACCCGGAGCACAAGGCAATGGAGGACTACATCAAGGAGGCTCTCCAACAGGGATTCATCAGGCCATCTACATCACGCGCCGCCTCAAGCTTCTTCTTTGTGGGCAAAAATGACGGAGGCTTGAGGCCATTTTTGAATACCGAGCCCTGAACTCACAGACAGTGAAGCTGCCGTATCCACTTCCCCTGGTCCCCGCCGCCCTCAAGGAACTCCGCGGAGCCCGCATTTTCTCCAAGCTGGACCTGCGGAGCGCGTATAACCTTGTGCATATCTGGGCGGGCGATGATTTGAAGACATCATTCATCACACCCTCTGGCCATTACGAATATCGGGTTATGCCGTATGGCCTTTCCAACTCACCGTCCGTCTTCCAGTGCTTCATGAACAAGGTGTTCCTGGAGTTCCTCCATCAGTTTGTGATTGTCTACATTGACGACATCCTTGTATACTTCCGGAACTTGGCCGAACATCGCCACCACGTGACGCAGGTCCTTCAGCGGCTCTGAGTTCACCATCTATATCTGAAGTTGGAGAAATATGAGTTCCATCGTTCCACAGTGCAGTTCCTCGGATACAACATCTGTCCCGACGGGATCCAGATGGACCAGGGGCAGGTTAATGCCATCCAGGAGTGGCCTCTTCCACAGTCAGTGAAGGAACTGCAGCGATTCCTAGGATTTGCCAACTTCTATAGACGGTTCATCCACCTATTCAGTCGGCTCACAGCGCCCCTCACCTCCATGCTGCGTGGCAAGCCCAAGTCTCTGTCCTGGAGCCCCGAGGCCCACGAAGCCTTCCAGCATCTCAAGGAGGCGTTCAGCATGGCCCCCATCCTTCGTCACCCTGATCCTCAGGTCCCCTTTGTCATCGAGGTGAATGCCTCAACCACGGGCGTCGGGGCTGTGCTGTCTCAGTACCATGGTGAGCCTCCCTGCCTCCATCCTTGCGCTTTTTTCTCCCGTAAACTGACCCCTGCGGAGCAAAACTACGACATCGGAAACCAGGAACTGTTGGCCATCAAGTTAGCTCTGGAGGAGTGGCGTCACTGGCTGGAGGGAGCTTCAGCTCCATTCACCGTCATAACAGACCACAAGAATCTTCAGTACCTCAGAGATGCAAAACGCCTCAACCCACATCAAACCCCTGCTAGGCTCTGTTCTTCACACGTTTCCCTTTTTCCATCGCCTACTGTCCCGGAAGCCAAACCCCTAAGGCCAATGCACTCTCCCGGTGACATGCTCTCGATCAGAATCTGAACCCATTCTCCCTCCAGCCCTCATTGTCAGCCCCATCCAATGGGAAATCACCAAATGCATTTGTGACACCACCCACACCAGCCCCGCAGGGAGGCCCAGAAGGGAGGACCTACGTTTCATCTTCCCAGCGAGTAACCCTTCTGGGCTCAGTTCACGAAGTACCGGGCTCTGGACATACAGGCAGACAGCGAACCCTCTTTTACCCTCCTAGCCTGTGTCGTGACACTTTACTTTTACTTTTAGTCATTTAGCAGACGCGTTTATCCAAAGCGACTTACAAATAAGAAAAAGTAACTAAAACTAAAAGTCAAAACTCTGTAAATACTATATACACACACATTTAAAAAATAATTAAATAAAATTGCATACAACAACATTTCAAAACTAAACATTTAAATGAAAACAAAAAATAAAAAAGCTAAAACAATTCAAAATATTAAAACAACAAAAGGTATGAGTATAATAATGCTTCTAACATAACACTAAGCCAAACACCAAAAAACAAACAACTACATGTGTATGTACAGCCACACATATACATACATATAAAAATAAATTCAATATATTATTTCATTTCCATATAGTATGAAGTACTAAAATAACTAAAATTAAATAAAACTAACACTGAATAAACAACCTATACAGACATCAACACTGAGCCAAGCACACATAGTAAGAAATGCTTATTAAAAGTGAAACAAGTGGTAGAAAAGAGGTGAAATAAAAAGCGATACTTATACACACATACATAGCTTGAGTAGCATTGTGTTCAGTTTTAACTCTTTCTTCCATTTTGTATTTTTGGGTAAGAATAAGAAGCACTTCATCCAGTACTAGTGTCTTTCATCCCAACATAAAAAAAAAAACACTTCTGGAATCTGCTTCTGAAATAGCATTTAGATGTATTTACACAATTTAATGTATCTCATAGGGGACATGGATGCATTTAACCGATTGCAATTACAGATGGATAAATAATGTTTTGTTTTTAACATAAAACGTTGAATACTAATATTTAAAATAATTTCGGCTTGCTCCCTCGTGATGGGCACTGACGCCGGCTCTCGCACCTGGTCTGACGGGTTGGGCTCAACTTCCGTGGCAATCATCCGCTCAGTCGCTCGGCTTCGCGCTGGCTCACAGATCGCGGCGGGAAATGGCTCTCCGTCATCGGTGGGCTCAGGCTGGTGCTCCGCACCGCGGGGAGTTGGTGGGCTGGGCTCTGGGTCTGGAGTGGATCTGGCAAGATCATCCTCAGGGGAGACTGTGAGGGGCGATCCGTTTCTCAACAGAGTCCACTCCACGAAGGCGGCAAAATCCTCTCGAGGACCATCTTCGGACGACAGCGCTCTGCACACGGTGTTTAGGCTTTCATTATAGAATGAGCAGAGCGCGTCGTCCGGGTAGCTGGTGGCGTTAGCTAACATCAGGAACAGTCTTGTATGGCCCTCGAGAGATCTGTCCCCCTGCTCCAGCAGGAGGAGGAGGAATTCGGGCCAGACGAAGGGATCCATGGCACAAAGGAAACCTAAAACACTGAGCAAAAACGGAAAACAAAACGGTTTAAATGAGGGTAGACGCAGGTAACAGTTTGTTGGTCGGTTCTTCTGTCACAGTTCACTAGGAGCAAGGAACGAGGGAGCGAGGACTACTTTAAAACACGGTCTTTAATAGTCCACACACGTAGGAGACACAGGAATACTAGATATGACGTTCAGAACCGACAAACACTCACTGAAGGACTGGGGCTTTTAAACAATTGGGGAAGACGACGAGATGCACCTGGAGCAAATTAACACAATCAGACTGGGGAGAAACTGGGTCACAGTGAACACATGAGGAGCAAAAACACAACAAAACAGTCCAGGATCCTGACAAATATATGTTAAAATGTAATTTATTCCTGTGATCAAAGCTGAATTTTCAGCATCATAACTCCAGTCTTCAGTGTCACACGATGCTTCAGAAATCATTCTAATATGCTGATTTGCTGTTCAAGAAACATATTTGCATATTATAATCAATATTTAAAACGTAAATAAAACGTTGAGTAATTATAATGTTTTTTTCTGGATTCTTTGATGAATAGAAAGGTCCAAAGATCAGCTTTTGTAACAGTATACACTACACCATTGAAAAGCTTGGAGTCAGTATAATTTTTTTGTTTTTGTTTTTTGGGGAAACAAAAACAAACAGAACAGAACAGAAATTATAGAAATTAACACTTTTATTTAGCAAGGATGCTTTAAACTGATCAAAAATGATGATAAAGACATTTATCATGTTACAAAAGATTTCTATTTCAGATAAATGCTTCTTCTTCTTCTGAGATCTTATGTCACTTTGAAATTGTTTCTATCAACAAGTGTGTGGTCTCATGGTCTGGTCGAATCATTTAGTTTGCGTTCAGAGGATTATAAGGCTAAAAATTGGTTTAAATTGTATTCATGTCTGTGGTATCCCATGGTTTTAAAACCAGTTAAGATATGAAAATCATAGCCACCTTCTTTTTACCTGATTTGGTTGATTTGCTGCACATGCTTTCCCTTATTATCCTCCTTATTTCCTTCCCTATTTATTCCCCTTGTGTTCTCAGTCCTAGCTCATTGTGGATGGTTCCTAATTAGTGTTGCTGTGTATTGCTTTGTCCTGCCGTGTCTTGCTGCGCTGTGCTGTGTCTGCTTGGACTTGTGGTTTTCCCCCTGTGGGAAATTTTTGCTTGTATTTTGTCTATTTTTGAACTCTAATGAAATTCCATAAATCTGCATTCTTGAGTCCTCTTCCACCCCTTGCCTCAGTCACCTGACAATAAGTAACATATGATCAAAATAAATGTGTGCTGCATGCTTTTCATAAATTGAATTTATATATCCCATATATTAATCAAATTATTTTTTATATACACAATCCATACTAAGGCTCTATGTTCATCCACACACACACACACACACACACATACACACACGTTTGTTTCTGTGAATTGGGGGGACTTTTCATAGACTTCTATTAGCCTACTTCTATATTGACCAAACGCCATTTTCTTTTCCCTAACCCTTAAACAACCCCTTACAGAAAACGTGTTTGCATTGTTACACTTTCAGATAAACATCATTTACTATTTTTAATAATGTCTTTTCCCCTCGTGGGGACCGCAGGCCAGTCCCCACAATGTAAAAAAAATCAGGATTTACTATCCTTGTGTGGACAGTTGGTCACCACAATGTAGCATAAACAAGTACAACCTGAATTCCGGAAATGTTGGGAAGTTTTTTTTTTTTATTATTTGAATAAAATGAAAACTAAAAGAATTTCAAATCACATGAGCCAATATTTTATTAACAATAGAACATAGATAACATAAATGTTTAAACTGAGAAATTTTACAATTGTATGCACAAAATGAGCTCATTTCAAACTTGATGCCTGCTACAGGTCTCAAAATAGTTGGGACGGGGGCATGTTTACCATGGTGTAGCATCTCCTCTTCCTTTCAAAACAGTTTGAAGACGTCTGGGCATCGAGGTTATGAGTTTCTGGAGTTTTGGTTTTGGAATTTGGTCCCATTCTTGCCTGATATAGGTTTCCAGCTGCTGAAGAATTTGTGGTCGTCTTTGATGTATTTTTCGTTTAATGATGCGCCAAATGTTCTCTATAGGTGAAAGATCTGGACTGTAGACAGGCCAATTCAGCACCTGGACTCTTCTACTACGAAGCCATGTTGTTGTAATAGCTGTAGTATGTGGTTTTGCATTGTCCTGCTGAAATACACAAGGCCTTCCCTGAAATAGACGTCGTCTGGAGGGGAGCATATGTTGCTCTAAAACCTTTATGTACCTTTCAGCATTCATAGTGCCTTCCAAAACATGCAAGCTGCCCATACCGTATGCACATATGCACCCCCATACCATCATAGATGCTAGCTTTTGGAACGCTGATAATACGCTGGAAGGTCTCCCTCCTCTATAGCCTGGAGGACGCGGCGTCCGTGATTTCCAACAAGAATGTCAAATTTGGACTCGTCTGACCATAGAACACTTTTCCACTTTGAAACAGTCCATTTTAAATGAACCTTGGCCCACAGGACACGACGGCGCTTCTGGACCATGTTCACATATGGCTTCCTTTTTGCATGATAGAGCTTTAGTTGGCATCATTGTGTTTAGCAACAGTGGTTTCTGGAAGTGTTCCTGGGCCCGTTTAGTAATGTCAAAGACAGAATCATGCTGATGAGTGATGCAGTGTCGTCTGAGGGCCCAATAATGATTGAATAAACTTTTGATGGATTCTGATGGATTTGATGACACATTATATTACCATGACCTTCACTTTAAAATATTCAATAAAAACAAATATTTAGTAATTCCTTTAGACGAATGTAGTAACACTTGAGTCATTACTATCACTCTCACAATAAGTAATGGAACTAATTATTATATTACCTATCTAAGTGGTTAAATGTTAATTTGTAGAGTCTGGAAATGTCGAGAACCTGGATGAGTAGCTGTGTCATGTAGTCTGAAGATATGATTTTCCTGATATTTTCCTGATATAACTGATGAAACGATGGAGCCATGTACACTTTTAAACAATGTTAAAAGGTTTAATGTTACATTATTAGCTTGGAAAATACATCAGTTTGATTAGAAACAAGAATTTGATCGAAATGTAAAGCACCGTCCTGGTATGAGTCGGGTGAGGCTTTCACTTTCATAAAAAAGGTCGATATGCAGTTGTAACAGGCTAACTAGACACAACTGTGAACAATGAGGACCAATCAGCAGGGGAAACTACAAGGAACTACTGTACAAACATGGCACAGGAAGCAGGAAATTAAACAAAAGTCTCAACACAATACAAGGAACAAATAACACTGAGGATGGGTGATTATTCTTGTTAATCACATAAACTTTATTGTTTTATAACACCTCACTTGACCCGTCCTCAATGTAATTCAGTTGGTTTTCATTTTATGTTTCTTCTGTGTATTTTTCAAACCTTTACCACCAGTCACAACAACAATTCAAATCAGGATAATTTGAATTATAAATCAAAAGCCTCTGAGAATTAAAACATCCATAAACCTTGAAAAGTAGCCTGTATATGTTGGCATGGGTACAATTATTTTAAACACATCAGGTTTAGGTTTTACATGTTATGCACTTGTGTTACAACAACTTATTTGCTCTCATTCGCAAATGTAATATATGTACATATATGAAATATCAATGTATGAAATATATGCACATAAAAGATAAAAACATTAAAAACCTTGTTGAAAAGTGGAAGTCAGAGGAAACATGACCAACCTGCTGCAAAACAATAACACAAAAGGTACATTATTTATTTTTCCTCACAGTATCAACTGAAACTCATCAATCAGCTAATCTGAAGTTACTGATAACTTTTTTTATTTCTTCTATTTTCCACCTTTTATCAGGCAGGTTCTTATGATTGATCGATAAATAAATAAATATTTTGCACTGTCACTGCAGGTCTGGACTCTGGAGTGCAGCATTACTTGTTTGTTCATCAACATACAGATGAAAACACCACACTCCTAACTAATTCAAGTAAGTTTTAAGATTTGATTTAATTGTGAGATTCCTTTTTTTTCCTGTTGTACTGTACTCTCCATAGTTCTAATAAATGTTTCTCTGACTTGTATCCCCATTTTAGGATGTCAAGCCTAATAATCGCAAGGAGAGTTAGCATCAAAATGTATGCGTCACTGACCAATAACACTGAGATGCCAGAAGTATCTGTTTGCTGTCTACTTTTTGTTCAGTATGGAGCATCCAAAAGCCATCACTCAGTTTATTTCAATCAGCACTATTTAGCCCTTCACAGTGCCGTGGGTCCTTTGTTTTTATTGTTTAAATGCTTATCTGAATGTAAAATTAATATTTAATGCTTATAAATTTAAAAATAATACTAGAGTTAGTCTTTTAGCTCCCTTTTCAGAAACATGTGGTTCACCATCTTTCATGGGTTACAGAAAAAATGTCAGACTACTTGGTTTATAGATTTATAGGAGAATGTGGAGTAAATACTTGACATTTATTTAAGGTAAAGGGTAATGACCTGGTGGTGAGATGCAAAATAAGAGTGTCATTAATATACCGGTACTATTGGATGACAAACTTTTCACATTCTAACTTTACTTATGTATTTATTTAAAAAATAATAATAATAATAATAAGTTTATTTATTTGTGCAAGTTAACATTCCATTCAGTTTTTGTTGTTGTTGGATTTTTTTGTGGTTTCTTAGCAATCAACATATATTTGTGACTGACATGTTGGATGGGTGAGTAAGGTTTTTTTTTTAATTCTCTTCTGCTCACCAAGCCTGCATTTATTTAATCCTAAATACAGCAAAAGCAGTAATATAGTGAACTGTTTTCTATTTGAATATATTTTAAAATGTAATTTATTCCAGTGATGTCAAAGCTGAATTTTCAGCATCATTTTTTTTAAATCTAGAGTTAAAAAGGGAAAACTTTTAAGTATCATTAATGCATTAAACATGAATTATTTTTGTTGGTGAATAACAGTTAAAACCCATGGACCAGGTATGATGAACAAAGACCAGGAGTCAGATTGCAATTTAAAGAAATTTACTGAAGAAATAGTTTGCAGTTTCATCCGCAGAAGTCAGCTTTAACACTTGCGATAGAGTTCGTAGGCCGACCTGCTTTACAACTCAGAAACACCAGCAATTATACCCTAACAGAGGTTGCTAATTACGTCAATGCATAAGTCATCAAAATTCTGACTGGTTCTAAAACCTAGATAAACTTACACAATTTCCACATATGGACGCAAGCTTGAAGCATTTCTTCTGATGACTATTTTGGTGACAAGTGATCAGAGGTCAAACGCAATACTACCAAACCTTAAAAGCAAATTCACGACAAGGCTGTATGCTTGGGACTTGTTTTTTTATGTCTTTTAAAAGATTGTTCTTCTTAGATTCTATTCATGAATGAGGATGAATGTGGAATTTCTGCATTCTTGTCATGTGCTCGCATTGACAGAAAAACAAAACCAAAGGCATGACTGTGCAGCAGCCCACTCATTCACTCATCTGCTCTGATAACTATCTTTCCGATTCACTGCTCCCATCAATATATTGAGAATAGAATTGAGAGAGAGAGAGAAAAAAAAAACTCATTTAATTAATGCCTATTTATTTCACCTATAGTCTGAAGTTACATCACACATAAGAATGCCTATAGCTACCTGCTGAAACAACCCGTAAAAATCAACATGGAAAGAAAGGCTCTGAGGTGTGGACAGATATCATGTACTGTTAGAACGGGAAGAGACAGCGCAAATCTGTTAAGGTTAACAAAGAATACAATGGCCTTAATATAAACTTTGATATAAACACTCTGACTGCTTACAATGAGCACAATTTGCATGAGAGTTGAGGCAATGGCCAATGACAGAAGTAGGAGTAAAAGTCATATAATTTTGTACGAGTACAATTTTTACAATTATCTTTTACAATATCATATGAATTTGCTGATTTGTTAAATTGTATGAATTATTACTACTTCGACACGACACTTTGTTGGAGATTCTTTCTCATGTGGCCGTGGGATAAGTGTGTTAAGCACTTAAGCAGACAAGTTTAAGAAATATGAAATGCTGTGCAAAATGTATCTGCAGTACAGTTCAGTCGAGGTGCTCAGACCAACACAGACATACCATTGGAAATGTTTGCCTTTGTAGCTTTTGGTCTTCTCCGTAAACGCACAATACAGCCAAAATCAAATCCCAGGACAGGCCTTCCTTTGGTCTTCCCTTTCATCTGAAACAAAGAGAAATATATACATGTTGAAACAATGTGCAAAAAATAATCTGTGACCAAAATATTTGAGAGGAAGGACTGTAAGGAAAGTTATTATTAACACATAAAATAAGGATGCGTTCATTAAAGCAAAACAGTTATAGCTAAATGTGTTCAACATTACTGTGAAGAGTTGAACTCGAAGCTCCCAATGCTGATCTTAAAAAGAAGCTGCTAAGGAGGCTGAACAAGTACTTCAATGATTCAAGTTCCCTGTTAATTCCAGAATTTTACTGACAGAATTGGTCAAAATGATGAGATTAGGAGATTTAAAAATGTCACAAAGCACAGAAAAAAAAAGAGAGAGAGAGAGAGAGAGAGAGCAAAATTATGTATGTTATGATAAATAAATAATTATTTAATAAGTACAACTTAATACATATGTGAAACGCGTACTGCTAAGCACCTCTACCAAAGTGTCTAATGTTACCAGCCGAAGTGCTGATTGGCTGGCCAGCTGTCTCAATACTTTTCTTGCTTTTGCGTGGTTAAAAGAAAAACGCATGCCTTTTATCACTTACCACTATTTCAAGGTTGCAAAAAACAAAACAAAAAAAGGCTGGTACATTCGTTGCTAGTTGCTTGAAAAAACAAGTTGCTATGGTAGTCCGAGAAGTGGCTAAAGCAGCAAAATGGCTAAATCGGCAGCAGGCTACCTGGACATTTCAGCACGTTCCAGCACATTCCTGCTAAAAGTCACAAACCATTTTCCCGTGGCCTACAGCATCAGAAGCAAGCACAAGGCTGCCTCCACTTGCAACACAGGCCCACACATCTCAGTCTTTTTTCTCCCGCTACTTATAACCCTTTTTTTTTCTTTTTCAGTGGCCTCAAGCTCCCGTAGGCAGAGCAGGCTTCTCAAGTTTTTCAGGACTCCCTTCCTGTGGTCTACAGCTACAGTAGGCGAAGCAAGCGCGAGGCTGCCTCCGCTCGCAACAGACCCTCACATCTTTTCTTTTACTCCCTTTTCTCTTTCGCTTCCATCAGTTTCCCACCTCAAGCTCCAGAGGCCGATATTACGCGTGAGGCTGCCTCTGATGGAAATTTAGGCCCCTTCTCCTCTCCCTCTCAGCTCTCTACTTCATTTAAAGTCACAATATCCTCTTTTACAGCAACATCACTGCTCGTCCCACCAAATACTGTTGCCTCGGAGCCACCGCTAGTGGCTTACAACATCCGAGCACGGATCCCGGCAGGTGTGGGCATAGACCCCTCATCCAAGGCCATCACTAACGAGCAATTGGGTAACAGATGCATTTCAGGCCACAATAGGCCATAATAATCGTTTCGAATAAAGTATCAAAAGTAAATAACATGGCTCCATTGAACAAACTTGATAAAATGTATCAAACAATATAACATGCATACGCATTACATCAAAGCCTACAGAGGACTCCAATGGCCCGATAATCATCTACTTGTCACTGTGCGATCTAATCTCCATTCGGCTAAACCACTCTTAATTCAAATGTCCACTTAATTTTTAGTATTTGGCAATTTCTTTATGATAGAAATGCTGCAACAATCGTAAACTATTGAACTATTATATAAGTAGTAAGTTGAATTATTATTTAAGTAGTTAACAAGATTTTAAAATCTTTACGATGTTTGATAGGGAGCCAGTGCAGTGTTGACAGAACCGGGCTAATATGGTCATACTTCCTAGTTCTAGTAAGAACTCTAGCTGCTGCATTTTGGACCAGCTGTAGTTTGTTGATCAAGCGTGCAGAACAACCACCCAATAAAGCATTACAATAGTCTAACCTTGAGGTCATGAACACATTAATTAGCATTTCTGCATTTGACGTTGAGAGCATAAGTCACAATTTAGATATGTTTTTGAGATGGAAAAACGCAGTTTTACAGATGCTAGAAACATAGCTTTCAAATGAAAGATTGCTATCAAACAGCACACCTAGGTTCCTAACTGATGATGAAGAATCGACAGAGCAGCCGTCAAGTGTTAGATAGTGTTCTAGGTTATTACATGTGGGGGTTTTAGGTCCGATAATTAACACTTCTGTTTTTTCAGAATTTAGCAGTAAGAAATTACTCGTCATCCAGTTTTTTATATCGACTATGCATTCCGTTAGTTTCTCAATTTGGTGTGTTTCACCGGGCCGCAAAGAAATATAGAGCTGAGTATCATCAGTATAACAGTGAAAGCTAACACCATGTCTCCTGATAATATCTCCCAAGGGTAACATGTAAAGTGTGAACAGTAACGGCCCTAGTACTGAGCCTTGAGGTACTCCGTACTGCACTCCGTACCGGCTAACGAATACTAACGCATGGCACACGCGTTGCACTCGCGGTTTTAGATTAAAAGCGGACAATCAAATTAGTCAGATTAGTTTGATAGATAATATCAGAAATTTGGAGGGAATTAAGTTATATGTTATCACTTTAAACAACAGAGAGTGATAGTAAAGTTCAGCAGAAAGCGAAGCTACACGGAGCTACAATCGCAAATCTCTCTGCAGAACGGCAGACAGGAGCAATCGAGCAGACAGGAACAGACAAGTAATCATCATAGCATCTACCCCTTTTAGCCGACTCAAATTATCCTGAGTATTGAACTCCCCGTCAGATGCTCCAAGAGCGCTCCCGGTGGAGCAAATACGTTTCTCTGTCGACTACAGGCGAGGCTCATCCATCCGACGCTGTGATTATTGAATTTCTGTCGAATGCCGGTGAGAGCCTCCGGTCGAGCAAATCTTGGCTTTTCCATCCGACTACCAGCGAAGCTTATCCGTCCGATGCCGCGAGTATTGAACTCTCATTGAACACGGCAAGAGCCTTCCGAATATGTTTTCCGTTCAACTACCGGTAATGCCTACCTGCTCGTGCCATGAGTATTGAACTCCCGTCGAACACGGCAAGAACCTTCCGGTCAAGCAATCTTGGCCTAACAGTCCGACGCCTTGAGTATTGATCTCCCGTCAAATGCCGGCGAGAGCCTCCCGGCTGAGCAAACCCCGCCTTTTCCACCTGAATACCAGCTAAGCTTATCTGTCCGATGCCGTGAGTATTGAACTCCCGTCAAATGCTACAATAGCCTCTCGGTCACGCAACCTTGACCCTGTAGTCTGTCTACCGGCAAGGCTCAACCATCCGACGCAGTGAGTATTAATCTCCCATCGGATGCCGCAAGAACCTCCCGGCCAGACAACCCCTACCTTCTTTTAACTACTGGCGAGGCTTACCTGTCCGACGCCGCGAGTATTGACCTCCCTTCGGATGCCGGTGAGAGCCTCCTCCTCAATCGGCCGGTAGGGCTCACTTGTTCCAATGCAGTGAGCACACTGAGCATTGGTTCGAACCCTCCCGACCGGGCGCCCAACCACGCAGTCCACCAGCGGCCGGTCGGGCCTATCCATCCTATGCCAAGCCGCTCCCATGGAGCACGCAGGCTTTCGGCCTGCCATACAGGCGACTTCTCAAAACCAGCTCCCACCAGATCTCAGTGCGTATTTGGGGGGTTCTTAGTCTGGCGGCTGTCCAACACAATTGCTGTTTGGGGGGTACTCTGGGTTCGGGCCATTCCTGAGCCCGGAGCCCTTCCCCAGGACAGCACGCCATTACTATACTCACCAAATACGCATTACCTTACTCGTGCTAAATATATGTAAGTGTGAACTCGTGAAACGCAACTGGAAAGTGTAAAGTCGTGTTATTTATATGCAGATTGATGAGAACGGGTTGGCTGAAAAGATACATCGAACTTAATTGACCCCCTTTTAGGATTCTCAGAAGTGGAAGTTACCATGACTTGTCACAGTTAACTTTTATAGTGGTGAAAGGAAACACCAACAAATACAATTTTACTATTCTCATTTGCTCCAATAGCAAAATAAAATAAAACTGATAATGTTTTCTATGTACTTTACAAAAGAGGAAAAATAAATATTGATTGGTTACGGTGGTCAGAAAAGAGCAAGATGTCAAATTTACTGTCACTTCCTCACAATGTGTTAGAAACACTCATGTGCAGTATAAGCTGAAAAAATAAATTAAGTGTGAGCTTGCCTTAACCTAACACTAACATTAGTCTGAAACCCAATCTTGCAATCTGATTGGTTGATAGGGACAACCAATATTTATCCAAAAAGGATGTTTTTCAAGGAATCACATCCTACTTAGCAAAATCACGTTTACTTCTAAGGAAATATTCTTCTGAGAAAGTCCCAAATGTACTCGTTGCCCTTGTGTCAAACATACATGCCCTTGTGTCAAACATACATTTTCCTCAAGCAGTGCAACACATCTCCTTCACATAGAGTTGATCAGGTTGTCCACTCCTGATATAATATGGGATATAAACCTAAACCAACTCTCTGAGATTTTCAGTGACACATGAGACAAACTTAAAATTTTAAACCAAATGACATTTATATTAACGAAATATAGCATTAGCACAATGTAAGTTGTACTGTAGATTCACTTTAACAGTAACGATATCATTCAGTCTAGTCTATATAAAATGTATCAAGAAAAATGCCAAGACCCAAAAACAAGCCCAATAAAACTGCGGCCCCTTCCCATTTCTTTAATGTTCAAACCTGCATTAGTGCTAGTGATGAAATCAGACTCTGTGTCTTAGATGGTCGACCTCTTCTTTCTTCTCTTGATCCTGATTTTTCTGATTCTACTGGATCTTTTTTGTGTGGACTTGTGTGAAAGTCCTAGCAGTCTGTGTAGGAAAGTCATAATCAAGATATGATGATCCCATTTTAAGGGATCTATAGTAAATATTCATGCATGCAGTCACATTTATACCATAATATAAATATGTGTATGTGTTTCCCACTAGTTTTTAACTTCTGTGCAGGATACACAAGTAACTGTTTGAGATCAGCCAAAACGGCATCAAGAAACACTTTCACTTTCAATCTGACTGAATTTTCATTTAGTTCAAGCTCAGTCAGCATGAAGTTTGCATGAAGCCCTTTTCTGTCTTACTAAGCCATCAATTTTATTAACTAATGTATTATTTGCATATTGATTGTGTTTGATCATAGACACTTCTGGGTTAATAAAAGTTGGTAACACTTTAGAATACTGATCCTTTGTTAATGAATAACTACACAGGAACAAATCACTAATGCACTATTAACATTGTAGTAACTACTATTACCTAACAAGAAACTATGATTATTGATTTAGTAAGTAATAGCACTCAGTTGAAACTGGTAGTTCACTATTAGCTAATCAATAACTGCTATTTTTTATATATATCCTGGAGAACTACTAAGAACTACTGTATACAGGTTCATAATGTGAATTATGCATAATGTATAATTAATTCTAAAATGACGATCGTGGTAACCCACTAATAATGATTTAAGAATGATCAAATTCTTCTAAAAGAACTACTAATTACTTGGAACAGTATTCTAAAGTGAAAAGCATCATAACTCCCTAATATTGACTGACATCATTTTAAGCTTTTGAGATATATGTGAGGTTTTGTACAGTAATGACTCAAGTGTTACTACATCCTTCTGAAGAAACTACTAATTATTTGGATCAGTATTATAAAGTGAAGATCACAGTAACCCACTAGTAATGATTTAAGTGTTAACAAAATGAATTACTAACCAAAACCTTACAAAAACCTCAAAAGTTTACAATAACGTTGGTAATTACTAGGGAGTTATCATAATCTTCACTTTAGAATACTGATCCAAATAATTAATAATTCCTTTAGAAGGATGTAGTACCACCTGAATAGTTACTATCCAATACTTTACAAAACTCTCAAAAGCTTACAGTGATTTCAGTCGTTACTAGGGGGTTATCACGATCTTCACTTTAGAATACTGATCCAAATAATTGGTAATTCCTTCTGAAGAAATTGGTAATACTTAAGTCATTACTAGTGGGTTACCATGACCTTTACTTTATAATTAATTATTCATTATGTATTATTCATATTCATTATGAACCTGTATAAAGTAGTTCTTAGTAGTTCTTAGGGAAGTATGAAAAATTAATAGTTACTGATTAGCTAATAGTGAACTACTACATTCGACTAAGCACTATTACTTACTAATTCATTAATCAGAGTTTCTTGTTAGTTACTAGTAGTTACCACAATGTTAATTGTGCATTAGTGACTTATTCCTGTGTAGTTATTCATTAACAAAGGATCAGTATTCTAAAGTGTTACCTAAAAGTTGAATACACTCTAGATAGATATGCCCTTGCTTCCACAAGGTTTTCACCTAGACATCAAATTTCAGATTTTGACTAAACACTGATAAGCCAAGATATTTTGACCTATGAAGCAAATATTGCAGTGAAACAATCATTTCTCATAATCAACATGTTAAATGCATGAGCAGAAATAAAACTCTGAACCACTTTGGGTTTGGGCCAAACTGTTATGGCGAGGCATCTGCGTCTCAATATCTCTGAAACAGTAAGTCTTGTGGGTTGCTCCAGGTCAGCAGTGGTGAGAATGATGGTCCGAGGTGGGACAAACCAGCAACAGGATGTTGGGGTCTTAAGACTCATCTGTGCATTAGGGCAACTAAAGCTATCTAGTCTGAGCCAACAAAAGGTCTGCTGTAGCACAAGTCACATAAAATCTTAATGATGGTAATGGGCAGGGGCGGATTTAGTGAATTGGGGGCCCCAGGTAAATATAGGAATGGGGCCCTATACATTTGCACACATTTACCTAGATCAACCTTGAGGTTTATTTTTTATTGTGATGCTTGCTGCTGCACAATGGTGCCCCATAGTTGTGTCCAATGTTTCTACATTTTTCATGTACATGTTATAAAGGAATTCTTTCATTTACATTTATTAATTTATCAGACACTTTTATTATTTCATGTTGTAGACCACAAAACAACAATTGATTTACCGTTGAGATACAAGTTTTAACAAAAATAAAATAAAATAAAATAAATTATAAAATGATAAACCTCACAATTGAACCTTTAAACCATGTTTTTTTAAGAAAAGGGATGAGTCAGAAGTATAAATTATTATATTATGTAAAACAGATTTATGTGGGTGGATTTTCGCATTGGCCTGAATAAAAACTGCAGACTGGATTATTGAAAATGCACATTCATTCTCTGCCAGTAGGAGGTGCTTTTGAAACGTCAGAAATATAGCAGTTTCCCAGGTAATGGCTGTAAATAAAGCTGCGCTCAGCGTATAAATGATACTTTATCAGGTAAAATGAAAATGAAAAATGTTATCTGTTCTAAATGTACCTTAAATTAATACTTTTCAAGTTTTTAATATTCCAATCAACATAGGCATAGACAAATATGGATGCTTTATGCAATATATGTGCATTATTAGTGAAACCATAATAGAGCATAAAGAGTAGATATGTTTCATAGATGTTTTTCAAAGAACTTGAAACTCCCGTAATAGTTTTCACTAGTTGTCGTCATGTGGATTCTGCTCCTCCCATCCCAACTATGCTCTCTGTTTTTTTCCTCACCTGCACAGTCTCTCAGACATCTGGTTGGAGTAAATACCTCTTTAACACAGAGATGGGATAGAAAGAGACAGGTGAGGCAAAAACAAAACCTAACAAACAAACGAAAAAAAATAACCTTAAAGTAAGTCGCATTCCTCTGTTTATTTATTTTATTTGTAAATTATATATATTTTTATTTATTATTATTATTTTTTTTATTTCTCTTCACTATTTAAAATCTTTGCAGGTCACTACGAGAAACTTGAAGAACAAGACGCTCCCAACATAGAACCTTCAAAATGGAATTCCTGTGATGCTTTGTATATTGTGGCATTGCACCTGAGGAAAAGGACTATGTGAAAATGATTACAAATTCAACCTAAACTTACCATAAAACAAACAATATTTCCTCTTCAAAATCAAGCGAAGAATCAAGAAAGATGTGTTCCATCTTCACCAATCAAGCACAGTTCTTCATCAAAGGTGTGTCAAATATTCAAACTCTTAGCTGTATTCCATTTGTTCAGTTATACAGTGCTTGTCACAAATGCCATTATGTGACCAGTGATACTGATAAGTTATTCTGCTTTGTTCAGAATAATAGTACAATTAAACAAACAAACAAATAATATTTTTAATAGAAAAAAAATCTTTAGACTTTTGGGATGCAAAAGGTACATTATATGAAAAAGGTTCAAAATATATTATAAAACATAATAAACAAAAATTAGACTCTTATTGATAATATGTATTTCTAGCCAATCGTCAATGTTAAAATGTTCATCTTTCTTAAATAAAGCCATTTGAAAATGTCAATATATCAACATGACAAACATCTTCCTTACAGATACCAAATATACAGTTTAAAAGTTCATTTTGAATAACAGTTGAGATGCTTTTGAAGTCAGACTGAATTGTAATCTTAATGCCTTAAACTAAAGTCTTAAAGTTACTATTATCTCTTCTACAAAGGTATGATGTTGCAGTTTTGTACTTTCCACAAGTCATAGTTCCTCTTTTGAGTTTGCTACCTAGTTGTGAAATTAGTGGGATAGACATGCATGTGTAATCTGTCCCTGTTTGGAAAAACATTACTGATGCCATTCATCTGATGCAACCATCTTAAACTCAACACATTTCCAAGAATGGATGGATGGTTTGTCTCAGAATTCTATGGATTATTTGCTAAAGAAAAAATCTTTTCATTGAAAGTAATGTGAAAGGTTCACTTCCCCTACAATTACTCAAGGCATTAAGTAAGAAAAGCAACATGTCTTAATAACAATTACAACATTTAAGCATTGTACTTGATGCTATAATAGATACCAGTATGTTTTTTTTAAGGGAGACACATTTATAATGGGCTAGTTGATATGGAGGCAATGTTAGATTTCCAGTTTAACAAGTGTGTGCATAGACACTTCCAGTTTTGCCTGATGCCAGTGCAGAGAGCCAGAGAAAGCCAACGATGTTCTACGTAATATCACTTCAAATAATATTTGAAACTTAGGCATATGGTGAATAAATGAAACAAAATGTACTGTTGTGAGAAAACGGCTGCCTCCCCTTAATTAACCCTAATTAAACATACATGAACAAGCTAATCAATGTCTTCAGGAGTACTTGAAGGCTACAGGCAGGTGAGTCTTATCTGGAGCTAAACTCTGCAGGACAGTGGCCCTCCAGGACCGAGTTTGCCCATTTCTGATATATAGAATCCTCTCAGCCAAGCCTGTTAAAAGCAGATTCACTGAAGGACACAGGGACAACAACAACAGAAAAAAAGAGAAGAGACGCACACTCATTTCACACCATTTGTCTATAAAAGTTCTTAATGAGACTGTTTTATTGAAAATATAGTCTCATTAAGTCTTTCATTTGGATAGTCGCCATTATGGAGATTAATGTTCAGTGTTCAGCATACACCTTCACATTTGCATTTTCAAAGAATGCCAAAAAAGGTCATTTTTACTGATCTCGTCTGAAGCCTGGTCGTAAGTGTGTTGTTCCACCAACCCTGTGACACTGCAGCATGAAAGCCAGCAGTGTTGCAGCAATCCAGTTTTAGTACGGATTTTTAAAAACATGCTGTGCACAATAAAGTTTTGAACTACTATATTATTCATGCACACAGACATCAACAAGCAGCAAATGCATCTCAACAATGGTGACATCAAATAAAAACTAAATGTCCAGTTGAAAAATCTTACACAATAACGTAGAATCATTGAGAGATTATTTTTGTTAACATGATTTTGTTTGTTTTGTTTGCTTTTTTAAGCACAAGAAAGCACAAATAAGTTATTTATGCATCGCTAATTGAACATTTTTTGCCTGAAAAATTGTTAGACATTTTTCAATTGTTACTTTAAATATTTAATACTTTTTTCAGAATGTTCAGAGAACATTGAAATGCAATGTTCCTGTTATGTTTGCATAATACAGTTAAATAAAATATTTTTTAATGTTTTAATGTAACCAAAAAAAGAAAAAAGAAAAGAAAAGAAAATAACTGGACATTTTTAACATTCAGAGAATATTAAGGAATGTTTTCACAACTTAGCAAAATATTTTTAAAACATATAGTTGGGATACTGATACCTTAGGGTGTTTCCTGACTTCATGAGACATACAGATCCAGACATCTCAGATCATCTATCTCTGATTTTGCTATCTAGTAGAATTTGAGGAATGGCATTCCTGTTACAGTAACTGTTGTGAGGGTTTCAGAAACACACAGATGTGAAACAATTTTTTTTAGCACGAACATGGCCCACATCTCATCTGATAACTTCATACTCTAGCTGCATGAACAGTGAGATGTTAATCATAAAAACAGACACAAGAGCAGTGTGTTTTCATGATTTCATGTTTTTGGCTTCTGTCAGTTCTATTACATGTTTCCTGTGTGTGTTCTGCCCCTGTCTGCTGTGTGCCTAGACACTCATTGGACCACACCCACTCCTTGTTAGTTCCCATACTGTAGCTAATCATTGGTTCCTTTGGTTATCCTGTGTATTAACAGCCCTTGTGTTTCCCTTGTGCTTCGTTAGTTGTTGAATCTAATGGTTTTGCTTGTGTTTCTATTCCTAGATTTCTTAGTGTCTGGCTTATTGTTTGTTCTTGTTTCCTCGTTATTAAAACCTGCACATAGATCTATGCCTCAGTTTGCTTTCTCCTGGACTCACATAACAGATTCATTGTTCTCATTTAATTATATTTATTGTGCAACATCTGTGCAGGACAGTAAACAGTATTGAAATGAGAGTAAATCAACACAGAAAGTGTGTCAGATTGATTCAAATTGACTGATACTCTGAATAAAAACAAATATGGTTTATTGTAAAACTACTTTTATATTAGCTGTACAACGAAAATGAACAGGATGAGAATCGATGAATATACTAGCAGCACTGTGTGTGCACGTGTGTGTTTAGATGTTTGTTTTGCTTGTGTTAAGGCAGATGACAGCAAGACAGTGGGTTTGTTTAGTCTCGTAAAACTTAAAACACCCTATACAGAAAGAAAGAGAAGAGATGTTCAGATACTAGAACTAGATGTTCTGCATTGAATTAGCTGTAAATACAGAGAGAAACAACAACCCAGCTAACAGGAAACATTCTCACAACAAAGACGTTCTTCCAGTAACATTTGTTCATAGATATCTGGTCTTTAAGAAGTTTCTGTTTCTCAAAATGTTCATGGAGCAATTACACCTGAAGCATTTAGCTGGATGTTTAAATGTTACTACTTGTTTCAGAATGTTCAAATAACCAAGAATTAAAAAAAAAAAAACATTTTAAACTGGACATTTGAATTCACATTCAAATGTAGTTTAACTGAAATTAGCAACCAAACCTATATGCTGATACTGTAGTGTGCCAATAAACAAGCAGAGTTTGAAAGGCAATTTAATGACAAGTCTGTGAATGTGAGACTTTTGCTTTCTTTCTCGTTTAATTTCTCTATAGGTCAGAATGAGGATGTTTTGGTCAATTGCCTGCTCATCTAGTCTGAGAGCTATCTCCTCCTATCATCAGACCGTGAGTAAATATTATCTTTGAGTCTCACAGCAACTGAACAATCTGTCAAGATCTAAGCAAGAGAGAGGAACTATGAGGCAGATCTTTGAGCCCACATATAAAAAGAAAACATGTAATTTCTTGTTGTTGAAAAACGGTTTGTTCATTAATTATTTTAAACAATTTGACAAGCCAATTTGTATTTCCAGGCTGTATTTCCTACTTCTGTCTCTTTCATTTTTCTCTGTATAGGTCAGAATGAGGACAGCAGGAACATATAAGATCATGAAATGAAGCATCGGTTGCATGTAAGTCTGTGTATATTTACTCATGTAATTGACTGCTGTACATTTCATCAATTGGATCAAATGTCACATCAGATGCAAAGATGTCTATAGCAATCTGCTGAAAATACCAACTTACATTTATAACTACATATCAAATTAAATTTTGAATGAAACTCAGTACTTTGTGGTCTAACCATTGAAATGAAAAATATGCTTTTGTTATGTTTTTTATTGATTAATTAAAGTCCAGACATAACAGACAGATGATTTGGAGATAGTAAGTTCAGAGTAAGATCAGAATTATGTTCAATGTTAATAATGGTGAAAATTCAGTGCATGGTAATGCCAGTGTAGGCATGATATGGGCTTGATTTATGGGTCCTACAAGGATTGTTCCATGGGTTTCATGTTGGCTTTATCTGAATTAGCCCCATTGGGATGTGACCATGATGATCAGGTAAGTTTGATGAATTCTGAATGAAATGCTATTTGGACAGACAAATAGCAACGAAGATCTAATGTAGTTTGCTGCCCTTATTTGTGTTTGGCCTGCTGTGTTTTGGTCATCAAATGCTTTAACTGAAATTAAAAGGGAAACCGTTTCTACATTATAACATTAATCAATTAATTAATGACTATAAGGTTTATCAACTGTAAATATTACTTTTATTTAGTCATTAGCAATTAGTATTAGCATTCTGTATTACTGTCTTTTGGGTTTCAATGCAGGCACAGTTAGTATTATTTCATATTAGTTTGATTTTGCTAGTCTTACAGTGCATTTAAGGTTTTACCAGAATGATAAGATGGAAATAAACAATATCAACTTCTTAAATTCAATTATTATTACTTAGTGTATGCACATTTGACCATACTTCACATTGACCATACTGTCCAAAATGTCCTCACTATTCAAAAATGTTCACTAGTGAAATGCCAAATAAGTGTTTTTGCTGTTGCTAAAGGAAATGAGTTTGTCAATATGTTGTTGTCTCGACCACAAATGTTCTTTCTCATGTTGTGTTTGCCAGTATCAAATCGATTTTGTATTATTTATGTAGCATTTCATGTTTATGTTAAAATTTATACTGATAACACATCAGTGAAAACAATGTCTGTGTGCAGAGTGTGCAAAAACATAAAACAGATACAAATAAATCATTGTAGTCAGGGTTCAGATCTGCAATACAGCTCTGAATACTAATGTTGGAAGAGCACAAACTGTTAGTTACACACTAACCCAGGGCCGGCCCAAGCCTTTATGGGGCCCTAAGCAGAATTTGGAAAATAGCTTGAGGCGTAATGATATCGGAATACAATAGCAAAGACCACAAAGGTAGGCTAATGTAAATAATGATGTTATAAACCTTACCACGTTTATGAAACAGAATTCTAACCTATACCCCAAGCTTGAAATCTGATTGGTCGATTGAAATGTTGATCCAGAACCAACAAGGATGTTGACTGAGGAAATTCTGTCAATACATATGTCAAATATAAAGTATTTTTTTACCATGTTTTCCATTAAAACTCCCTAAAAGAATAAGACATTAAGATATGTATTTAGAGAATATACTACTTGTAGACCTATTAAGTCATTAGCAAACAAAATTGTTCTTGTTTTAAGCATAAACAACAAAATATAGCGAGGTTTATAAACTATAAAAATATAACCTAAAGAAATAAAGTGAATTTTGTCATTTAACATAACTGTCATTGTAATTACACATCTTTCTACTGCTCTATTATAAAGAGCATCTTTTTGAATGTTTGTATTTGTCTCGTTGTGTGGGGCCATCTACTGGATGAAAAAAGCTATCTATTCTTTGTAATATTGTATAGTGACATTGCACACTGTAAGCGGTAATTTAGATGAGCCTTGTCCTTAGTTTCCCAGTAACAGCATAATTCGGTCTAATTTACACCATATTCATACTATTTCAGTGTAACTTAAACTTGTATAAAGCACAATGAAAATACAAAGATCTAAAGAAATGGCCCTACAAGACCAGGGTTTATGCAGCTGCTGATGAAAGTGACGGTGGTAAAGATCTGTAAAGATGACTACTTTTGGTCTAGTCTGTGAGGATGATGTAGTTACTAAACTTTTTTAGTGATAGCCTACTTTATTCAGAGCTTTGACGAATGGCCTGCAGAGGGCAGCAGAGAAGCTCTAAGCCTTCAGAAAAGACTTCGGCAAATCAGAAAGAGTCTTTCTTTACAGAGGCCATACCAGTGCAATAAAAGTAAGGGGTAAGATGTATTTGGTTCATAAAGAAATGACCAGATCCACCAGTGTTTATATTGTTCCCTCTTACAGCAAATAACTAACAACAGAATTCACTTTCAGACAGTGGCATCATCTGTTAAATCAGTTATGAGAAAGGCAGACCCCCGTGAAGGGCCCCATCTCATGCTTAAAGCAGAAAACACACACACACACAAAATTAGACAATCTGTATTTTTTTCCGAAATATTTTAAATCACCTTTTCTCAAAATTTGAAGGAATATTAGCTGTAGGTATACTACTGTTCTACTAACATGTTTAACAAAAAGGCATTTCAACAAAAAACCTTATTTTGTGCAAAACACTGTGATCAAACTTAGAGAACAGTAGCCACTGTAGCACAAAGAAGATTACAACTAAAATTGTGGAGGGTTACAGCTGCCAGAAATTAGTAAGAAGAGACCCTTGCTTTGAATGAAAGTTTCTCAGACTGTGCTGGTGTGATCTTGGTCCACTCTTCTTTCACTTTCTTCCACAGTTCGGTAACTGTGGGTTTCTTAGCCATGACTTTGTCCCCAAAGTGACTTAGATCAGGCCTCTGCGCCAGTAATTTCATTATTTCAATGTTCTTAGCTTCAATGGATCACTTTACCCGTTTTGCAGTGTGACTGGGGCATTGTCCTGCATGAACATTGCAGGCTGATTGGGAGATGCTGGCAGGGAAGGAAATGCATATTGCTGAAGGAGGTTCTGTTAAACATTTGCATTAATCGGTCATGTAGCTGTATAAGAGGCCCCACTCCTGCTGCAGAAAACATCCCAAAAACCATGACACTTCCTCATCCACCTTTCACTGACTTCTTCGTGCACTTCGGCTTCAGTCTTTCCTCAGTTTGAAGCCGAAAAAAAAAAAAAAAATTCCAATCAGACCCAAATAAATGAAACTTGCTTTCATCACTGAAGTGAACTTTGGATCAGTTCTCCTCTCTCCACACAACATGTTCCTCAGCAAAAATAAGTTTAGCTGTTTTTATTCTTTCTTCTGATGAGTGGCTTCATCACTACAGTGTGCACTTTCAGGTCAACTTCTCTTAAACATGCCGAGACAGGTCCTTACCCTGTACGGCACTGAACTGGCAAGCAGTTCCAGCTCCAGTGTTGAACCGATTGCCCATTGAAAGTCCCTGCATTATCCTGTCTTCTCAAGGATTTGTCTTACGTGGACAGCCAGCCTTTTGGGGGGACTGGAATGAATTAATTGTAAACCTGCAATTTTCGAGAAATCACTGATTTGGAATGACTAACTTATCTTGCAGTGGCCGAAAGTGTCATCCCTTTGGCCTTCATTTGGACACCCTCCTGTCGCAGGGTTTCAATCTCTTTGGAACGGATCACAATCTTGCAATCTGAGTGAAAATCACAGGAATGCTGCCAGTTAAATAGGGTTTGTCACCTAATTAAGGAAATTAGCACCAGGTGCCATTAACACCAATAACTGGGAGGTATCTGTAAATGTTCTCTAATTTTGATCATGTTCTTTTTCAAATATCTAATTTAATTGTTTTATACTGTACTTCCGAATATATATAACTCATGAAATATGCTTAAATGACAATGACCTATAAAATCTTGGTTGTGCCAATAGCAACATCACAGACATATCATAACACATATCATTGGCCAATTTCATTGTTGTGTTTAAATCACGGCTTCAGACACTGGTCATGCTGGGTGTTCCCAAAAGTGTCCACTAGAGGACACAGCAAGTTCCCATTCGAAGGGGAACTCACTTTCGGACATACCATACACTCCCCCCTCAAAATGAGCCAAAATACTGATGTATATGATCCTTTGATGTTTTTTTTTTTTTTTTGCCAACTCATTTAGTGCCTCAGTTATTCACTAAACTGAACTGAGCACTCAAATGAAACGTATTTATGGTTTCTTATTGTTTATGTAAAAAGGTGAGCTGAGACAAGTTTATTCACATTATATGCTGTAGACATGTAAAAAATTCACGTTTCCCATCTTATCTGGTGCTTTAATAGTATAACTGTGCATATGTTACATTTTTGTGCCATTATGTAAACAAACTGGTGAATCAATTATTTAACAGAAGCTAATTGTCCAAAATAACCAGTTTCCCCATTGTTTTCGGTTATGGATTACAGGTAATACTGTTCTAAATTATGTTCAGTTTCCTGCACAGACTGATTGTTTCGCTTCATAAGAGAGCTACATCAGGAGCCACGGGTATTCATTTTGCCTTCCTTTATATGCTTTTTTTTCTGAAAAACCAGTATCTATTTGCATTTTATGAATCACCAAAGCAATCAACATAAATGTAGCAAGCTAAAGCTAATAATAAACATAGGGGTATTTGTACAAACATTACATTTTATAAAGAATGTGTGGATTGAACAAAGAACCATTGCAACAGAGTTTTAAAATTTACTCAAATTATAAGTTTGTTTAAAAAAAGCTGTTATACTGAAATATTGCATAAATATTAAACAACTGTTAGATTTGACCCTCAGATCATGATTTGATTGGTCAGCAGCACTGGGACATTTCCAACCTGGTCTCATGGCGAAAACGTACCTTCGGGAACTTTTTCGCAAGACGCGAAATACGTACCGCCATGTACGGTTCGTGACATATTCGATGTGATATGTCCACTGAGCGGCGCTATAAGAGTGTTCGGTCTTTTTACCTATGGTATGTTTTGTGTGACTTGGTTTTGTAGGTGTTACTGCAGTTCTGACTTGAAATGTCCATTGAGTGGCGCTATAAGTCTAATGCTCCGTGACATTTTAAAATAACGTACCATCTGCACTACACCTAAAACTATCCAAACGTGAATGTAATGTAAGAACGTCACCATTTCGCCAACGTGCACTTCACGTAATAGGCCTGTAGGTGGCACTTGGGCTTCATTAACAATGAGAGTTTCATGAAATAGTAAACTGTGCATCATACATTTAAGTGAATTGAATACTGATTACCATTATTGCGACTTTTGGCACTGCACGTTTTTGTGCCTGTAGTCATTTAGCATCCATTTTCTCAGCGATGTAATTTGATTTATAAAATGAGGCAAACCGCAGATCCAGATCGCTCCACAAATATAAGCTCGTCTATCGCATGCAATTTTCAACCAATTTATGACTAAGAACTGAAAATGACTGCTCCACTTCACATTATTGTCCAATGAAATTTGAACTTGTGCCAGATCGTGATTGGTTGGTGTATTATAGGCTACATGACAAATGGACATTGATGAATTATGTAATATTCTAAAATATATAATATATGGATTTGTATTTACATCGACACACTAGATTTGATTATTGATGATTTGTTTGTTTATTTTTTTAAATACTGTTTGGTTTATTTTTTTTTCTTCTGTGACCCACACACTGAAAGAACCATATTTGAGAGCCTAGGTTTCCGAACAGACTGTGGAATATAAGTCAGTCAAGTAAAAAGCACGCGACACGCATCCCATAGCAATGCCTTAGATTGATAGATATGTAAAAAATAAACAGACTTTTGAGCGATTAGTTAACGTTTTGTACACGTTTTCATGTTAATTATAATTCAAATGAATTTAGTTTTATTGACTACAATATCTTTGCTATTTGTCTGAGAGGGGCACTTTTGAATAATTTTCAAAAAAGGCAGGGGCTTGAGCCCCCAAAGCCCCCCCTTCTGCAAGTGCCTGCTTTTCACTGTTCGTATCACCCCACTTGTCTGTGTTTTCAGCAATAGGCCTTCAATACTTAATTTTATGTTCACTTGCTTTTCCCCAAAAAGGCTTTGTTTCAACACTTATTTGTGCAAAATCATTTATTTTATTTCAATAATTTATTTCATTTCAAGATTAACCCAAGATTCATGTGAAATGACTCAGTTTCAGTTTGTTGAACAATCACAGCAATAAAAGCTTCAGCATAAGAGTTGTGAACGTGGTTTACATACATGAACACTTGGCAAGTGCTAATTGGGCATTGTGTGGGTCTAGTAAACAAAGTCAACACACTTTCCATTTGAGGTTAAGACAACTGTGAGAACTTCATAAACATAAAGGTGTTGGAAAAACACTGCACTCGTTTCACAGTTTAACCTCCACTGTAGACAAAGGTGAGAGTCGCTGGTTGTCAAGTGCCAAACCCAGTGGAACACTGGTTTTGGTTTAGCACTTCACATGAGTTTAGTTAATATAACACACTGCATAGTGTTATATTTTTTACTTAACAAACTGCATACGTAGTATGTATAACCAGCTAAAGATCTTTGTTCTAGAATATTAAGAATTACATGTCAAAAATGGACAAATACATACACAAAGATATATATTTAGCATAATGAAGCAACTATTATAACTATTAATATTACATAACAATGAAGCAACTTCATAATAAAGGTAGATTTTAACTAAAAGGCTGAACCGTGTTCTCAAGTTTGATTTTTTATAAATGTCAGGTTGGGCCAAGTTGTTGCGTGTGTTTTAAATATGGTAATTTATTAAGTATATACTATATTTATGTATTGTGAAACTAATTGTAAAATGAATGTAAATATAATAATATAAGGTATTAAAGACAGTCGTGTCAATATAAAAGTACAAAATATGTACATTTAAAGTAAAAGGATCACTCCCTTCTAGAAAACATTTCCGCCATTCATTTGCAAACACATTTTTATTTTCTGATTCGAATACCAAAATATACTCACAGATGTTTTTTCAGAATAAAACATATATATATATATATATATATAAAAACAAACAAAAAAAAAAACAAGCAGACGGACTCGTCACACTTACATTTTGTTAAAACACAAAGGCAAAAAAAAAAAAAAAAAGCCCTGAGAACTGATTTTGAGAAAGTAGGTTGACAAGCCACAACATTTCAAGCTAACAGACTTGACCATCTTATGATCTTGTGTAAAATGAACCTCTTCTCAGCCCAACAGCATTGCAACTGAACCAATCAGTCTTCACAAAAATATTGAATATTGTGCACACTCTCCATCCACTCTCATACATATATTTGCATCTACAACCACTCACAAAAGTTTCCACCAGTTACTGCTTAAGACAGCTACTTCAAAGAAACGCAAACCAACTAGTAAATAGAAAAGTTCTTAAACACTCATTTCATCTGAAGCAGGGGTTTTTGATGCCACCAACCAGCAAATATAACAACTCTATTGCAAGAATCACTAAATACAAAGACAGGTACATATGTTTCTGTATAAAACATTTACACAATAATAATACAGTGAAAGAAAAAGTGTCTACTAGAACTTAATATTTTCCAGGTAATATTCTCTACACATTATTAGAGTATACTTTCAGATATACACATAGAGAGAAATATAAAACTATGACTGTCAATTCAATTAAATAAATGTGATCTCATGACTTCCAACCAGTCTTTAGAAAGCAGAATGAAACATTAATTATATTAAATGTTGTTGAGTTTAAATTATTTAACATTTTTACAATATTTTTCTGAAGTTTCCTCAGATTCAGTCTCAGCATTTCAGAATCATGAAAAAGTGAACACAATGAAAATAAAATCAATCATACTCATGTGTTCATGACTTCGGCAGGTTTAAAGCAGCATAGGTGCTGTTGATTTGGCTGGACCGAATATTTCTACGCAGCTTGGAAAAGTCCACCGTGGCATACTGAAAGAGCAATATTAGCATGAACCAAAAATGAACCAAAATTAAACATTAAAGAATGCTATTGTACATACCAGCAAGAATCCTCAATAATTATCAAGACAAAAATGATTTTGAGATGGTTTCACATATTCTTACATGTAATTGGTCCTGATGTGGTTCCATAACTTGCATCTGCTGTAGATCAGCGTTAAGTTGTTCTGATTGTTCTGCAGACCTTCTGTTTCCAACAACAAAAACCTTTACCAGTCCTAAAAATGGTGTTTAATTATATCACATAAATGGAATAATATTAATGAAAGAGTTAAAAGCCTAAATTAAGAATATTTACATATTTAATTAACATTCAGGAGAACTTCATAAAATATAAATATCTGAAAATATCTCACCGACCACCACGATAACCAGAAGCCCATTCATCAGTCCAAATATGATGATAATAATCTTGCATTGTGTCTGATTCTGCTCAATACCCTTAGTCATTGTATGATTGTGACACTCAGTTAGTTGAGTTGATTCTGTAATAAAAAGTGTCCAAAGTGTGTTACTGTAAAAAATGCTATTGTTAGTGCAGTGCTACAAATATGTACCACTTTAAATACTGATAATTTACACTGCAAACACTTAAGGTTAATACTTAAATAAGCAAATACTTTAGATTTATGTCTGAACCGTAATTGCAGTGATTAACATGTTTTCGGCACGTTGTATGTTTGGCAACAATTCTTTTAACTGATGCAGTACGTAGCTTTTTACTTCTCAAACAACCATGTCGGAAGATGTATGCATGTCTATATTCCTGGACGACAATAACAGGATTCACTGGACCCAAATTGTGAAACATTACATTTTGATGTATGAATTGGCCACCACAGATTCCTGAGCTGAACCATATTAAAAGTCTTTAGGATATGCTGGAGTAGACTTTACAGAGTGGTTTAAATCTCTCATTGTTAATACAAGATAAAATTAGCAACTCTTGATGGAAATAATTGCTGTGATGTTGCATATTGTTGTCAAAACCATGCCACAACAAAAGCATAATGTTATGACAGCTAAAGGCGATCCAATGAAATATTAGAGTGTGTTTTGGACAGGCCGTGTAAAGTCAACTATACAGCACATCCCAAAGACTTTCAATAGGGTTAAGCGCAGGACTCTGTGGTTGCATTGACAATGTCATTCTGGAATATGTGTACGTTATCTGCCATCGTTGATTAATAAATGAAAAGCTATGCATCAGTTAGGGTTAAAATAATTTTTGCCAATATATAACATGCCAGAAACACATTAATCAATGCAACAGTAATCTAATCCTAAAGTCTACGGTGGCCGAGAGAGCTCAACGCGCTGCAAATAGAAAAAAAACACCTGCAAATTAATAAAACAACTTCATCAATTTGAAAACACATGCGCTGCAAATGCTCACAACACAAACAAATAAAGAAACACACTGCACATAGAAAATAACACAACCAAACAAAGAAATGGCTGCTAATAAAATTCTTCATTTGGTTGTGTTGTGAGCATTTGCAGCACCTGCTGTCAAACCGATGAAGATGTTTTCTTGATTTTCTGGTGCTTTTTCTATTTGCATGTGTTTTTTGAAGTTGAACTCTCTCGGCCACCGTAAAAAAAGAATTTGCTTATTTCAATCCAGACAGCACCTTTTTTTTGGCCAGGCAGTGTATTGTAATTTATGAATATCAAATTATTTTAAAATGTAAGTAGTTAGTATAAGCAGTGATTATCAATATACCTTAATCACTAAAGGAATAAATGAACTTACCATTGAAGTATAGTCTGGTGCTGTTGCTGAGTTTTAGAGGTGTTTCTGTGTTCATACAGTAATAAACTCCTAATTCATCAGCAGTCACATTATTAATAACCAGACGATGTTTAAATTGCACTGAATATTTCTTTCTGAATGTTTTATTAGGGTAAAAAGATGATGTTGAGAATGACCGTAGAATCACCGTTGGAGGATCTGCTGTTTTCAGTAAAATCCAGTAAACATCATTTTCATCAAGATCACAGTTTATGATCACATTTGATCCCAAATCAGTCAGTAGATCTGCTACTGCAGCTTGACAACAGATTAATAAATCTATAAGATAAAAATAATAAATTAATTAATAAATTAAATAAAAAATAACATGTACATTTACCTATGTAAAACCCCTGTGGTGCATAACATAAAACTACTTATAATTTATAATAAGTTTACAAAGCATGTAAATATACTGATATCATAGTGTACACACACACACACACATATATATATATATATATATATATCATCATCATCATCATCATCGGCATCATAATAAACCATAATAAACTCACAGAGCTGAAGCTGAATGATCTTCATGATGAAAACACATTAAGATGCTTCAGATTGAAATCTGCTTCTCTCCACACAACAGTTAAGATGAATTTACTGCATCTCTGAAGCAAAGACAGTAAGAAAAAAACCCTTCCCACATGAAGCAGAGGAAGTCAGTCAAATTTGCTCTGACCACAACACCTAAGTCCCCCTCACCATCATCACTTCATTAAGTTAAGCATTTTTTAAATATTTGATCATGTTACAGTTTTCCTCAGTTGCTTTGATAAATTTTTCAGATCACAATTAAAATTCTCAAAACCATTGTTCAGCTTCTATGCCATCTAGTCATATCATAAAAGCATTTTCACAATTTGACAAATTGCCAATGCTTTGGAACATGCTTGCACTGATTATGTTAAATTGCTGCACTGTAAATCCTCAAACAGTGTTGCATGGACAGTTCTGCCTAATGTTGTGTCCCATTGTGTTCTCCTGTCTATCTTGACTCGTAATATCATTATTAGTTCATTTTCCCTATACACCTATAGGGTGTTTCCTGTCTTTGCCTTTCTAATTTTGTATTCTTTCCTTTGTGTTGGAAAAGGGCCATAAATCTTCATGTTTTATCATTTTGATTATAAAAATATGAGAAAGCACCTGATCATAGCGATATTGATATGTTTAAACAAGATCTGCAATTCAGCACTGCAGTCAAGTCACAAGACATTTATTTATACCATATACCACTTTATACAATAGATTTACAGCATTAAACAGTGTCACTTCAATTAGAAATACGTTCTCATCTACTTACTCCTATTCGTCCCTATAGTAGGACATAAGGAATCAACTATTTGTTTCCACTTGGCTCGATCATTTGCAGCGTACTGTGCCTCACCCAGTGTCAGACCCAGCAAGTTTAGTTTTTCCATCACTGTACATCTCCGTGTTGTTTTTGGTTGCCCTTATTTTCTTCTGCCAGTTGGAGTCAATCTCAAGGCAGTGTTTGGAATTCGGTCCCGGTCCACTCTGAGGACTTGTCCAAACCATTGGATGGGACGGCGTTTGATCTCAATGACTACGCTATGGCCCTTTGTTCTCTAGTACAGTTCTTCATTGTTGATCTTCATAGGCCAGAATATGTGACATATCCCTGTGAGGCATCCACTGTGGAAGGTGTTGATCTTGTTCATGTTGCCTTTAGTAACTCACCAACATTCTGAGCCATACAGCAAGACTGTAGTACAGACGTGTAGTTTTGTTATGATGCTGTATTACCTAGATTTCCAGATCATGTTTAGTCTGAAGCAAAAGCCCCTCTAGTTTTCTGTGTCGTTTTCGTCTTTTGCAATTAAAGCTAAAACTTCAATTTCAATTATAAAGAAGCTCTCCAGTATATTTTTACTGAACGGAAAAAAATAAACTGAATGATTCCACATCAAAGGTCAACCTAGGCACACTTGAGTGATGAAGAGCTCCGGTACGAACCCTGTGAAACTACGGTTCAACAAAACAGCTCAAGTCCACGTAAGGAAGTTAAAATAGCACGGCTGCATCAACAAATGCATTTTATATCACTTTTGCATTTGTTAACACTACTGTGTAGGTTTAGGGTTGGGTTTGGTGTTAGGGATATTTCATATATAAGGCAACACCTTGAACTCTTTGCCACGTCCCTCAAACCTTTTCTGAAAATTTCTACAGCATGGCAGGGTGCATTATCCTGCTTGAAAGAGGCCACATCAGTGAACAATACTGCCATGAAAAGAGCTTAGCTGGTCTGCAACAATTTTTAGGTAGGTGCTACGTGTCAATGTAAAATCCACATGAATGCCAGAACCCAAGGTTTTCCAGCAGAGCATCACACTGCCTCTTTTGGCAGTGCACAGAGGTCTCATGGGCACTCTGTTTGGTCTGGGGCTACAAACAGTGATGCACTGTGTGTCCTGACAACTTTCTCTCATGTCCAGCATTAAGTTTTTCAGAAATTTCTATGAGCTTTGGGCGCCCATGACTCTGAAAGCCGTTGCTTGCATCACTTTTGGTAGGTACTTACCACTGCCTACCAGGAAAACCCAATCGTCTAGCCATCACTATTTGGCTCGTCAAAGTCATACAGGTCTTTTTATTTGCCCATTTTTTCTACTTCCTACACATGAAATTCAAGAACTGACCATTCACATGCTGCCTAATATCTCCCACCCCTAGACAGGTGAAATTGTGCCATATAATCAATGTTATTCACTTCGGTTGTCAGTGGCTTTAATGCTGTGGCTGATCTGTGTAACTTCCCCTCCCTCTTGCAACAACATCTTTTCTTTTTTTCTGGTGATGTGTTTATAGGTACAAGGGTAGAGATCTCACATGAGATCACAACAAAAGCCCTGCCCTGCAATTTTTTTCCTTGTTCAAGAATTATCACTCAGAATTATCTCACAAAGGAAAGACTATGGCAACTTTTGATTTATGCTGAATTTAAGGAGATTTCACATTACTGGCATCAGCACTTGCTGCATTGATCTCAATGAAGTGATGCGAAGGCTGCAGCATTACCTCAGTGATGCCTTGCTCATTTGTTGAGCCTCATAAGATGGTGTTCAAAGTTAAAATAATATTTCAACACCTAGTTTGTAGTATACAAATACCTGAATAAAGCAGCCTTTTGGGTTGAAATGGTTGAGTGAATGACCAAAAGTGGCCCGCCAGCAATAATATCTGGCCTGCGCCCGTAGCCAGATTATTTTGATATAGCGGCTAGTTCTGAAATAGATCTTTCATGACAGCAACTGTTACTCACAATCAGAGTATGTGAGCGGAGCGGAGCGCGAGTGGAGCCGTGTAATTTTGAATGGAGCGAGGAGCGGATTTTTTTAAAAGTCGGAGTGTCGTGGTTTTCACTTGCTCCAAGAGCGCTCCATCACGAGTACAATTCATGCCAACGACCCATAATATAACTGCATATTTAGCAAGAATTCACATGTTAAACATATTTAGCTAGCTAGATAGAAAAGGATCACGCAAATCAGAAAGAATGTGAAGGCTATGATGACTGCAGTGGACATGAGCCGGAAGTTACATTTCTCAAGGAATTTATTTGTTCCTTCTGAATATTTTCAGCTGACAGCTGACTTTTTTTTTCTCAGAATTGTTTGAAAAGTAATTCTCTAATTCTCAGATATAAACTCACAATTCTGAGAACATATCAGTCTTTTTCCCTCCTCAAAACTGGAATTTAACTCGCAATTCTGACTTTATAACTCGCAATTGCGAGTTTACATCTCACAATTCTGTGGAAAAAGAAGTCAGAATTGTGAGATAAAAAGTTGCAATAACCTTTTTTTTTATTATTATTCAGTGTCGGAAACGGTCTTCCATAAAACTGTGATATTTCAAACATAGTGAAATACTTTAGACACGGAGCAGTGTTTCTGATATCAGTGAGCACGGAGTGGAGCGGGAGCCGGAGCGGAGTGATTATTAAATGCGCGGAGGGGAAATTGTTGACGCTCCACTCTGCTCACATACTCTGATCGGACACAAATGTGGCTTTTTGTTAATGACTGTCGCAGGATTTAACACAGTTACAAACCAGTTACAAAATACACTTTAACAGTCACAGGCAACTCTGGTTGCATTTTTCATCAATTAATATCTTAAATTATCCATTGACTATTTACTGGCCTGCCATCTAGTGGTGAATTTTTTTTGGCCCGATGCCAAACTTACTTGCCGTCCCCTGGTCTACCGTATGACCCAATCATAAAGACAGTCCCTTGCCGCCACCTACTGGTGTAATAATGTAACACACCGACAGACACCCTGATGTCACATCTGTCTTTCTTATATTAAATCGCACTGACTGAAATGTATTCTTGATCGACATACATGTAAATATAAATATTAATATATTATATAATTCTATATTGCATAACTAAACCACTGACCTCTCATTAAAATATATAGCCTATTGTGCAAGATTATTTTCAAACATTATTTTCGCACTCACTGTTAGATCAGTTCTCTCTCATTAATGGTAAACAAAAATATTAGGATGAAAATAAAAATATTTGGATTCAAATGAGTTTATATATTATTATACAACATACCATCCATGTCAAGTGACCAGCTCACCCGGTTTTATTGACTATACAAACATAGACTCTTATTGACTCTTCTCCCTTCACATTACCACACTCTTGAGTCTCTTACAGCACTTTTACAGTCTGTCAGCATGAAAAGAGAGGAACTGTGAGGCAGATTACTCTGGATTGAGCCTAGATATGGAAATTAATAACTTAAACACTGGTAGTTTTATAGAAAAAGTTCAACCTGTATTTATTCATTTATTTCCTTTATAAGAGAGTTTTCTGCTGCATCTGTTGGTGCTGTTTGTAAATAGAATTTGAAAGGCAAATGCATGGAAAACCCTGACGATATCCCTGTTGTTTTCTATGCACCCCTTTCAGTTTCTCTGCAGTTCGTGAGTGAGGATGTAGCGGGAAGATCCTTTCATATACAGTGACAATGAACAAAAGTGAAGTTATGAAAGTGTATTGAGACGCAACAACAGCAAGATTTAAACATCATTCACAGAAATGTTTCACTTGCGGATCAGGATCCAGAATACAATGTTACGAAAGGAAGCTTCCCTCTCATACTCATGTAAGTTCACGAGTTTATTTATTATATACTTATTTAATGCATCTCTGCTCTTTCTACAGAATGAGAGTAGGTAACATCCAACTCGTCTTTTATAAATGTATAATGTAGAGGTATCAGGAATCATATTACAAATGTCAAAACTGTTTTTTTTCGAGAGACACTTTCTTTATTAACATTGCTTAACTAAAACAAATGTTCAGTTTGGAGATCACATGAGTCATTGTGTAGGGTAGCACTTGAGTATTTTAATACTTATATAGTCATATCATACAAGCGACTAACCAAAACAATGTTCCTAGTTCAATTATCATAATAGGACTGTATGTTGTTTGATACAGTTAATTTTAAATGCATAATTACTAGAAGAACTCTGACAAAATTAAGGCTGTTTTGCAGTTTTTATAATGTAATGTGTCTTATATTTCAATAAAACATAACATAAAATACTCTGAACATGGATACAAAATAAGAACAGAAATAGCAGAATAAACCAGAAGAGAGTCTCTCAGGTTTGGAAAACAGTCTTCCTGTTCTAATTGTCAAAACATCTACTCCCTCGTACTTTTAGAAATGACAATACCCATGTTACTTTATCCTTCACTGGAATGACATCTATCTATTATAGCATCTTGTACATTCTTGAGACACTAAAAACTAAGGCTTACTGTAAATGTAGTGATTGTTACTAAGATGGCATGTTGGGTTCGGGAGCAGTATTAGGCCTTGAGTAATACACACATATCACAGAATAAAATGCATATCATATTTTTATGATATTAACAAATAGGAAATGCATAAGAATACAAAATACATTAGCAAACACAACAAGAAGGAAGGACACTTGTGGCACAGAATTAAGGCAGAAACATCCTGACAGCAAAAATTGTTCCTGTTTGACAGTTTCATGATCTCATTGTTATACAATAAGAACAAGCAGTGAGCATTGTTTGCTGTCAGCAGGAGTATTACGCCACAAAACAGTGTAATGCTTGTTTCACTGTCCTTAAAACTACAGCATAACATATGATCTTGCACGACATGCCACTCACGTCTGAGGTAAACAGTCATTTGTTAACACGGGTGCCAGAAAACACTTGAGGTGCAACAGTCCTTAACAGTATTTTGCACCAGAAAGAGACGATTTAAGTTGCGATAAAGTTATAAAATGAGAATGTGAGTCTAAAACTTTCAGTTTACCACTGTTCCTTCTATATGGTACCTTGATTTCTTTTGAAAGAAATGTTAAAACAGGCTATAGCCAAAATTACAGATATAAGTAATAGAGTAAAAACACAGATCAGTAATATCTGCCACCAGTGTAATTGTGTTTCTTGTCCATGGTTTTCTTCTTGTTCTGTTGATTTATTTATTTTTTCTAAAAAAAACAAAACAAAAAAAAAAAACATCACTGAATATGAAAAACAGTAACAAACCAATTCATACTGTATACAGAAGCATTAAGGAAGGAATTCAGGCTGTTTTTAAATTAAAACTTCAAACATACACCGATCAGGCATAACATTATGACCACGTTCCTAATATTGTGTTGGTCCCCCTTTTGCTGCCAAAACAGACCCCTGAAGTTGTGCTGCGGTGTCTAGCACCAAGATGTTAGCAGCACATCCTTTATGTCCTGTAAGGTGGGTCCTCCATGGAGCGGACTTGTTTGTTCAGGATATCCCACAGATGCTTGATTGGATTGAGATCTGGGGAATTTGGAGGCCAAGTCAACTCCTCAAAACCATTCCTGAGCCATTTTTGCTTTGTGGCAAGGCGCATTATCCTGCTGAAAGAGGCCACAGCCACCAGGGAAAACCGTTTCCATGAAAGGGTGTACATGGTCTGCTACAACGCTTAGGTAGGTGGTACGTGTCAAAGTAACATCCACATGGAAGGCAGGACCCAAGGTTTCCCAGCAGAACATTGCCCAAAGCATCACACTGCCTCCACCGGCTTGCCTTCTTCCCATAGTACATCCTGGTGTAATGTGTTCCCCAGGTAAGCAACGTACACGCACCCGGCCATCCACGTGATGTAAAAGAAAACGTGATTCTTCAAACCAGGCCACCTTCTTCCATTGCTCTGTCGTTCAGTTCTGATGCTCACGTTGGCGCTTTCGCAACAAACTTGTGGAAATAAACTGCAATGCACTGTGTATTCTGACACCTTTCCATCAGAACCAGCATTAACTTCTTGAGCAATCTGAGCTACAGCAGCTCCTTTGTTGGTTCGGACCACACGGGCCTGCCTTCGCTCCCCACGTACATCAATGTGCCTTGGCCACCCATGCTCCTGTCGCAGGTTCACCACTGTTCCTTCCTTGGACCACTTTTGATCACTGCAGACCGGGAACACCCCACAAAAGCTGCAGTTTTGGAGATGCTCTGACCCAGTTGTCTAGCCATAATTTACCCTGCTTCTAACATCATCTTTTAGGACAAAAGGTTCACTTGCTGCTTAATATATCCCACCACTAACAGGTGCCGTGATGAAGAGATAATCAGTGTTATTCACTTCAACTGCCATTGGTCGTAATGTTATGCATGATCGGTGTAAATGAACTATTTTTACCCACCATTGATGATCAGCTCTACAATCTCCTGTTCATCTGAGGGTGTGATAAAGCAGATGAACGTTCCTGCATCAGCGTGAGTGAGATTGAGGAGTTTGATGGAGAAGTTTCCTCTGTTATATTCTTCAGGGAAAGTTTGCGCTCTGTTCTTATACCGTGGGCCCTGTGTCTCTAAAAAATCTGTACCTTTAATTAAATTATATATAATCACACTGTATTTGTCTCTCCAAAACACATCAATGTTTTGAAGTACAAAATCTTGTTCAGTTGAAGAACACGGCAGGACAACAGAATCTCCAATAAAACCCACTACTGTGACCTGCAGAAACACTGAAATCACAAACTGTAATTGAAAACACAATCTGATTAATGTGACATGAATTTATCATTCAAATTTAGTTCAGATTCTCACCTTTATTTATCAGCACTGCAAACAAACAGATGAAACAGCATCTGCAGAAACACAAAAAAACAAGTTATTTTATCTTCCTTAATCCTAGCCAGTACAGCTTGACATTGGCAACAGGCTTGTTTGAGATGCGCAGAACTGATCACCAGTGATCATGTTGGTTAGAAAAGCTCTCTGACTAGCTGTGATGTCAATACTATCGCAAGAACAAGGTAGGTGAAGTTTCCAGTTGCACAAACTAAAAAAAAGTATAAAAGTACGAAAGGTAGTCACTCACTGCCATTAAAACTTAGAATATCATGCTTTTGGTTTTTGTGGTTAATTTGTCTGATCTACATTTCAAACGACAAATTGTATTACATTACTGGGTCATTCCTGGGATTCGGTAATATTTCAGTCCCCCACAGTTTCTAAAGTGGCAGTTCAACAAAATAAATTGTTAGAAGCTTTTCACAAAACTTTGGGATGGCTGTTATAATGAATGAAAATAATTATTGCATTTTAATATTTAAGTATAAAATGTATTATATCTATCTTAAACCAAGAATTCTGTCATATCCCTGATGCACATCTCTGAGTTTGTACTTAAAAAATTATTTAAAAAAATGTGCATAGCGTCTGTGATTTTTGGCAACAATGTAAGCATTTATTTGTGTTCCTTTCTTGTAAAAAAATGCTAAATATTAGATAAAAAACAGATTTTAAAGTTATGTCTCTCAGTCTGAACTCAACCCCATCACACTAACCATTCTACGCACATAATACTTTAGACTCCACTCATATGTGACATAATTTACCAGAAATTACACCATTCGGGTCTCTTTAATAGTGGTGTAGAAAATGGTTAGTAGTATCATACTTTTAATTCATATTTTTGAGGCATGTTGTAGTCAGGGAGGGTACTGTCAAGCTTAACAACTCAACCCCGTCACATAAAATTAAGATATACAATTATTACTACTTCAAAATTTTATTTGAATCCATATGTATATACAATGCACTTATTTTATTGCTGCCATATATGGTCTACTCTCCTTCACTACATGAGGAGCAGTGGCCATTTTGAGTGAAAAACCACAACCCCGTCACACTCAACCCCATCAGAAATATTTCTCATTGTTACGGGGTTGTAAACTTGTGACAGGGTTGAGTTATTTGCTTCATTTATTAATAATTTGGTAACACTTTACAATAAGGTGTCATTGTTAACATTAGTTAATAACATTAGTAACCATGAACTAAGAATGAACAATACTTCTACAACATTTATTAATCTTAGTTAATGTTAAGTTCAGCATTTACTAATGCATTATTAAAAGTTGTGTTTGTTAACATTAGTTAATTCACTGTGAACTAACATGAATAATCAATTAACTATATTTCCATTAACTAACATTAACAAAGATTAATAGTGTAATAAATGCATTGTTCATTGTTTGTTCATGTTAGCTAATACATTAACTAATGTTAACAATGACACCTTATTGTAAAGTGTTACCAATAATTTTAATGAAAAAATATAAAATAGTTATGGTTTCAGTAAATATATATACTTCAAAATCATGACTCATATTTTTGTTTTAAATATAATTTTTGATGTACGTAATATGTCCACTTAAATGTTGACAAGCATCATACATCAGAAATTTCACCCACATTTGAAGCAGAAAGACAATGTTGACCATGCAGAAACAAGGGGACAATATGATAAAGAAACAAAACCAAGGCAATGTATCCCTTCAAATGTGTTACAGGCTTCAACCCCGTCAGGCCTTGTTACATTAATATTTTTAGAAAAATATTGTGAAGACAATTAAGAACAAAAGTATTTCTTGCTGATTACTACCTGACATGTTAAGGGCTAAAATTGTGGTTTTAGTTAAAATTTTAAATTAAAAATATTTTTACAATTAAAAAATATTATTTTTTTTTTTACAAAAATAAAGAGAAAATTTGTGTATTCAGTCCTATAAAAATGTGTCATGATAAATGTTACATTTGTTATCAGGGACACATGAGCAATAGGTACATGTTTGTTTTATAACAATTTCTGTGTAAAATACTGTTTAAACCAATTCCATTTTGTATGTTACGGGGTTGAGAAAAAATGGTGTCTAAAGCTGAAAAATACTGAAAATAATAAAAGGTCTTTAATGCCTGAGGTGGGAAAATATGATTTTTAGTGGGTTTGATATGTGCCTAATGATGTGTGCTATTTACAAGTTGAATCACATGTATATTCCAAGTTGAAATGTTACCGAATCCCAGGAATGACCCTACTACTTCCAAGTAACGAAACCCTGCATAAACTTCAGTAAATCTTGAAACACTTTCAAATAATTACCCTACTCTCTTATTAAGCTTGATTTAGTCAAAATATTATTTTTATGAAAAAGTTAAATTTAAATTCTATCTAATATTTATAAAAAATATTAAATGGGATTAAATGGGTTGTAAATATTCACTAAACTTTCAAAATGCACATATTTACAACTAAATTAACAAATGCTTATATTTATTTCCCTTAACAATATCCCTGATGTTGTATAGGCCTAATTACTCTGTAGATGTTAAACTCTAAATATGATTTAACAGTAAATGTTGTTGTTCATAAGGGAGCATCTTCACCCGTCTAATCCTCCTGGTAAAATCTTTAATATCTTGAAAGCACTGTACTTTCAATCAAATTACTATCAAATAAAAATAACAGCACATGCACCACGACACAAAGACAATACAACATGCTAATGCTATTGCTAAAAATATATATATGTGATAACCTGCAACTCGCTAATGACTAATTAATCTAACCATGACTAATGCATTACAGACCTTGAAAGGGTTTGTTTGTTTGTTAATGCTAGTTTAAGTGAGGATCGAAATAAACCAGGCCAAAGACGAGCGAGCAAACTTTCACTTTTTGTTCATATCGCGGCAGATCAGATCTGAAATGTGTGAGATGAACGGCTCGCATGAAAACCGAATATCAAGAAGAAATTATGAACATACCCGATGATCATGTTGCCCCGAAATAATTCATTTAGCTTGTACGTAATTTCCACGATACTACTTTTTTTTGGAAAACAGAAAGTACCTAACCAAGCGGCAACCTCCCGCTCCCTCTAGTGAAACCAACACGGAAGTGATTAAAACTGCAGTTCATCGACTAGCCGCTGGAGGCTGGCTCCAAAAGGGAGTCAATCACATTGACTCTCCATGTTAAAATGCCCAACTTTACAGTAGAAAAAAACATGTTTACAGCCTGGTACAAAAATTTATTTTGGTCTATATAGCTAATTTTGCCCTTCGTGACAACTGTGAGGGGGGTGAATTTTTTTATAACTCATCCATTTAAATTATATTAAGCCTTAAACTTCTGCATAATTAAGGGCGTGGCCACTTGAGTGACAGGTTGATTGACGTTGCTGTCTCTATCTGCTGTCTGTTAGCCGTCACGTTACCTCAGCCGCTGAACTTGGCATCTCTGCCGTGTTTCTGCTTTTGTTTTATACAGTCTAGGGCTGCACGATTTTGAGAAAAACTCTAATTGCGGTTTTTCTGACAAATATTGCGATTGCGATGCGATTTTCGATTTTTGCGTGCATTTTGATGTGCATTTCTGCGCAGTTACAAGCTTTTTCTATAGACCCTTTTTCTGTTAGTAAACATTGTGACGTTTTCTGTGGGCGGAGCTTAGCTGGAGGCAGAAAGATTCCACTGACCGCTTCACTAACGCTAGCTATGAAGTTTGTTGTTTTTTAACAATAACTGGAGAAAATCCGATTTCACCCACATATGTAAGGTCACGCACTGTCCAGGACCGCGATTGTTATTTGAAAAGGTTAACTTTAATGGACGAAACCAGATCGGCCGACCCGCGCACGCTTTTCCTCGAAGCATGGACGATCTGACAGGATTCCCTCCGGTTGACTGACTCACATCTAACCTGTGTAGTTAAGACAGACTCACAGTGTCTATCTAGTCATGAAGATGTATTTTCAATTTCAGCAGGCAACTATTTTTACAAAAACATTATTATTCCAAGCCACAATTACTCATAACAATACAATTACAAATGATTAAGCTTATAAGTTTGTTGTTTTTACACACATGCACACAGACATTATTTCATACACAACATAATCGTGAGATGCATAAGAAATCTATAGACGCACTCATAACAACAAAAGACAATACTTTATTGAACCTTTTCTGACAAGAAGTGTGCGTTGCAAACGCGAGCCTTTTGACGGTCGTTTCTGTCCAGTTTTTGTCTGGCAGTGGCAACAGGTAAGCGATAAAATTTCAAATCAGAGCCTGTAAGTTACTATGTCGATTCTGGCACCCAACATCACAACAAGACTATATTTAAAGCTCCTTATGTTGCTGAATCTGCGCTGGTTTGAATGGGCCGCCTCCAGTTCTCCCACTGTTTTGCCTCCAGCTTGTGCTGTGACGTAATCGTGACGTCGACTCAAAAAGGGTGGCACAATTCGAGGTACACGTTTTTGCTGCTGACAGAAAGCCGGTGCACTGCATACAACCTTGTTTCCATTGCCATTTCTAATTGGCCAGCAAGCCAGGAACGCGAGATTCGACCATTTTGATTGGCTAATAGGTTTGTCACTCAAATGTCAGAGGCGGGGGAAAAAACCTCAGTCTCCTGAGGTTAGGTTATTGCGGGAGTTAAAACCTCAATATCGATGCGATAAAGGTTAATCGTGCAGCCCTAATACAGTCTATGGCTTTTTTCGTTATTATTTCTTAAAATTATCTAATAAAATGGCTTGTTGTGCGGTTAATTGTACTAACAGTCCGTCCAAGTCTAGGCTCCATTTTTTCCAGTGAGTGATATTGTAATGTAATTTTATTTATTAATTGATTTATTCTTTATAATTTTATTTAAAACTTAACTACACTCCAGAATCCGACAGACTGTGATTGGCTGTAACTTTAGGCCTGTAATTAACGTTACTGGTTAAGCGTTTTCCTCCAATGGAAAACTGTTAGGCTATAATACAAACTCTGTGGCTTAAAGAATTAAAACCAATTAAAACTGTTTTTAAAAGACGAAACTCAGTGAGAACATGATTAATAAAGCATACTATATACAGACAACCAGGCACCTCAGTTCCGCCCACGTCCCGCCTCATTGCCCATTTTGGATCATCCGGGAGTGACGCGCGGTGACGCGTTGCCAAGATGGCGGCGGTCGGCTCCGCCCACTTTAGGCTTCAAAAACGCTCTTCAGAAACCTACGAGTGACGTCACGGACACTACGTCCATTTTTTTTTTTACAGTCGCCGTTTCTCAATATGCGTACTTGTCTGTACTTGTGTTCTTGTGGACTTGTGAAACGTCATCAGTCGCTGCCCAAGTACTGTTCCAATTCAAAGTTCACATCTAGCCAAGTCCAGTTCAAATCCCCGGATGTGTTCTTGATCCGCCCCTTTTACCGAGGATGCATCGAGAGGTGACTTGTGCGGACTTGATACGGGCCATAACCCAGAATTCAGTTCGTCCTCCCGTCCTCGAGAGTTCGTTCTTCTGAGTCGAACTTGGCAAGTCCAAACTCGAAAGGACGGAAGTCCAGACTCTGCGAACTTGGTATTGAGAAACGGCCACCCTGTTACCGTTTCCGCTTAGCGGAAGTCGTCATAGAGCCGTGGTGTTTAAAAAAAAACTATAGCGAGATTCGCAAATATTATTTTTTGTATATTCGCATCAACAACAAAAGGGAAAAGTCACGACTGCTTTTTTTCACGATAGATGGCTATCGTCAAAATTACATTCACTCCCACGGTCACAGTCTCACCTCTCAGGTTCCTGTTAGTCCTGCTGGTAGATGCTGGAACTACACCCTTTCAAAATATAGACATGATTTCTGATTTAATAAATAAGTCTTTACTTGTTACAAATATGATTAGAAAAATCATTCAAATGTAACGCAAAGTAAAATATTAGGCTATGCCTATAACATAAAAAAACACATATTTTGAGCTACTTGGACGAATCTATCGCTCTCTCTTTAAATTTAATTTTGAAAAATTTATTTTTTAATTATTTAACCCACAAACCTGTCAAATTTTAAAATCCGCGTGAACTGGAAGTGTGGATTGTATGGCGTTATTTTACTGCCAAATGTTGAGAGCGCATTTTAGTGCGAATAGATTAATATAATGCGCGAGCGCGAATCTCCCCGCTCGCACAAAACCGGACGCGCGCTCTCGAATATACGCTGCTCTCGCGCAGTGAGAGTGCGCGCACAAAATGTGTCTCTCCTCTCTCTCAAGTGTGCGTGTGCGCGCTCAGACTTTGTCCTGTGCACTCGCACATCTCTCCATGCTCTTGCGCTAAATATTAATTCTTTTCACACTGGATTAAACGTCAAAAGTTTCAATCAGATTTTTCTAGACTGTCCTGATGAAAATACTAGGCCTACGTGAAGAGGGAACTGATCCTGGAAATTCTCTACAATTTAATAATATTTAGTCATATCAAATGTACAGTCAGGTCCATAAATATTGGGACATTGACACAATTCTAACATTTTTGGCTCTATACACCACCACAATGGATTTCAAATGAAACGAACAAGATGTGCTTTAACTGCAGACTGTCAGCTTTAATTTGAGGGTATTTACATCCAAATCAGGTGAACGGTGTAGGAATTACAACAGTTTGCATATGTGCCTCCCACTTGTTAAGGGACCAAAAGTAATGAGACAGAATAATAATCATAAATCAATCAGAAGGGAGAGGTTATTATGTAAGTATAGGAGAGCATAAGTCTAAGTGGACGGCCATGACATGCGGAGTCCCACAAGGCTCAATTCTTGCACCGCTCTTGTTTAGCCTGTATATGCTCCCACTATGTCAGATAATGAGGAAGAACCAAATTGCCTATCACAGATGATACCCAGATTTACATAGCCTTATCTCCAAATGACTATAGCACCATTGACTCCCTCTGCCAATGCATTGATGAAATTAACAGTTGGATGTGCCAGAACTTTCTTCAGTTAAACAAGGAGAAAACTGAAGTCATTGCATTTGGAAACAAAGATGAAGTTCTCAAGGTGAATGCATACCTTGACTCTAGGGGTCAAACAACTAAAAATCAAGTCAGAAATCTTGGGGTGATTCTGGAGACAGACCTTAGTTTCAGTAGTCATGTCAAAGCAGTAACAAAATCAGCATACTACCATCTCAAAAACATTGCAAGAATTAGATGTTTTGTTTCCAGTCAAGACTTGGAGAAACTTGTTCATGCCTTTATCACCAGCAGGGTGGATTACTGTAATGGTCTCCTCACCGGCCTTCCCAAGAAGACCATTCGACAACTGCAGCTCATCCAGAACGCTGCTGCCAGGATTCTGACCAGAACCAGAAAATCTGAGCATATCACACCAGTCCTCAGGTCCTTACACTGGCTTCCAGTTACATTTAGGATTGATTTTAAAGTACTTTTACTTGTTTATAAGTCACTCAATGGCCTAGGACCTAAATACATTGCAGATATGCTCACTGAATATAAACCTAAAAGACTACTCAGATCATTAGGATCAAGTCAGTTAGAAACACCAAGGGTTCACACAAAACAAGAGGAGTCCGCTTTTAGCTAATATGCTGCCCACAGTTGGAACCAGCTTCCAGAAGAGATCAGATGTGCTAAAACATTAACCCCATTTAAATCCAGACTCAAAACTCATCTATTTAGCTGTGCATTTGTTGAATGAGCACTGTGCTACGTCCGAACGGACTGCACTGTATTTTATGTAATAATTTTCTATTTTTAACTGTTTTAAATTCATTTTAAATCAATTTCTATATCATTTCAAAATTCCTTGTTTTTATTATTATTTTTTAATTCTCTGTTTTTATTAATTACTTTAATTAATTAATTAATGACTATTTCACTTTCTTTTATGTAAAGCACTTTGAATTACCACTGTATGAAATGTGCTATATAAATTACATGAACATGAACTTTAAGAATCATATACTTTTTTGTTTGTTTGTTTGTTTAGATAAATCACTCAGGGGTTTGACCAAACGATTAGACAAACTAGTTTTTTTTTTTTTTTTTAATAACAAAATTGTTGTTGTTGTGGATGGTCTTTAAAACAGGTCGATACCAGTGGTGGCTGCTGGTCTTTCAAAGAGGGGAAGCTCATTTTCGGCCTACATCATACAAATTGTCCATTTATTTATACGTAAATTCGGCCCTACATTCCTTTTCATGAAAATGCTCTGTGACGCTGTCGTACCAACTAGGCGTCTTTTCCAGTGACTTGACCAGTGTCCTTTCAATGGCCAGCAGAGCTAGGCTGCTTAAACGGTCTTGGCCTATTGTGTTACGGGTGTAGGACTTGAGCCGCTTTAAACAGGAGAAGCTCCTTTCTACACCTGCAGATGTAGCTCCAATTGTTGCCACTAATGACAACAGTTTGTAAAGAACACTGTCCAGCTCCATGTCTTTAACCCCCTGGGGTCTGAGGGTGTTTTGGGGGCCTGGAGATTTTTTGACATGCTCTGACATTTGTGCTTTTTTCAGTTGCTTATAAATATATAAACATAATAACACTGTAAACAGCACAAACTGGGCTACAAGAATATGTTAGCAGCATTTATGTACTTGATTTTGTTTTCGAGAAAGCAACGTTTATGTGTGGTTAGTGAAAAACTAAATTTTTGAAGTCACTAAAATAAGACCATAAAACACATACAGAACATTCGTTCACAAGACTTCTGAGAACTGGATCTTGTAGCCTAGAATTTTTGCTTCAAAATAACGTGAAAATCATCTTGTTTATTTGCTCACAGAAAACAATATATTGATTTAAATTTCCTAAGACACTTTTTGAGTAAAAAGGGTCTATGCGAAAAGGCGTCAACATTCACATTCATACCTGAGAAGACAAAGGCCTGCACAATGAGCTTCATAATGAGCCATTTAGTCAAGTATGTGACTGAGAGGAAGAGTTACAAGAAGGAATATGAGGACAAAATAATATATATATATTTTTTTGTAGTTTATTAAGAATATATTTAGCTATCACACAAAATAACTTGAGATTCACTTGTGAGTGCAGTTAAACAGTTTATTAGGATCAATCAAAGCTGTCTTTCAAAGCTGACTTTTTAGCATCATTACTCCAGTCACATGATCCTTCAGAAATCATTCTATTCTGATTTGCTGCTAAAAAAATATTATTATTCTTATTATTATTGTTGTTGAAAAGAGCTAAGAAGATTTTTTTTTTAATGAATAGAAAGTTCAGAAGAACAGCATCAAAACTCGTGGAGTATTTTAGTTAGTTTCGCGTCAAAGAAAAAACGACACAGCCCGCACCGGTGGGTTAAGGAACACCAAGTAATCACACAGCTTTCTCCTGTTATGATGAAAACTGGCAATTTCGCCAAGCAAATACCAAGAAATAGGTTGCAGCAGTTTGTCTTTCGACTACACTTGCAAAAATCCGCTATGGGACTGAACTCGAATAGCTTCAATGACTTCTTATAGGACAAAATCGCTGTCAATCAAAAGGAGATGCAGTCTTTCGACAGACCCTCCAATCATCACGCAGAAGCCCGGAGTCCAGCCCCGCCCAGAGACGCTGAGCGTCCGGGGGCGGGACATAATCGCAGCATTTATCCAATGACCGTCTAGTTTCGAAGCACTGAAAAAAACTGTTCAAAGCAGCCCCATTGAAGTCAATGGACGCTAGGCTTCAACAGGGAAATACACTGTGACGCTACGGGAATATATGAGAAGGAAATCGAGTCAGCCGACCTGCTGTATGTAGCTGATTCTGAACGAACGTCTCTGAGATGAACGTGTTCTAACACATTTTTAATCAATAAAATGTTAACACAATAGTACGTACATATTTGACCATGAATTTTTTGACATTATAGGGGAAGCCGAGCTTCCATTGCAGTCTTAAAGAAATCCCACTGGTCGATATTGTTATCAGCACATGTTGAAGTATATTCTTCTCTTGTCTCTTGAGAATATGCGCTGTTAATGCAGTGTTAGAAAACTCCATCAGTTTTTTTTACTTTCACTTTCTGTATGACTGAAGTGGCATAACTATTGCGTAAAGTTTGCACGTTGCTGTTGTGATATCCATTGGCTCACCTTCATGGTTTAAAACAGAAATATTTCCAGTATTGCGACGTAACTGCAACCCCCCATGCTGTGTGAAAATGTGATATGATGCTCTGTTATTTATTGTGCGTAAATTATTTTTCTAATTATTCTGTATTTCCGTTGTATGCGATTGATATCAAGTAGCAATTTGACGATTTCATGTTAAATTAGTAAATAAAAGATTGCTCTGATCTGTCATATAGGCTATTAGGGCTTAGACGTATCGCAGTTGATTAAATCGGTATGCCGCGCTGTCTGAAACACATCTCTATGCTTGTGCTGTAACTGGCACACACCCGAAGCGCGCACAAGCATAGAGACGTGTTTCAGACAGCGCGGCATTCCGATTTAATCAACTGCGATACGTCTGCCTATATGACAGATCAGAGCAATCTTTTATTTACTAATTTAACATGAAATCGTCAAATTGCTACTCGATATCAATCGCATACAACGAAAATACAGAATAATTAGAAAAATCATTTACGCACAATAAATAACAGAGCGTCATATCACATTTTCACATTTTCCCCCGAGCGTTCTCACGACCCGGTAGGAATTATTCCACGGCCCAGTAGTGGGTCGCGACCCGGTGGTTGGGGACCTCTGCTCTAGAACACTTTTCTCAACAATTGATTCTGTCTTAAACACAAAATTCTAGAAAAAATAGTACTTATGCAATTGCAAAGCTATTTGAGTACTAACTGTATCTCCGATATTTTTCAGTCTGCTTTTAAAAGCTTACACAGCACAGAGTCTGCCCTTCTGAAGGTTTTTAATGATGTTTTAACATCTACTGATTCTGGTAATACTATGGCCTTAGTGCTTTTAGATCTCAGTTCAGCGTTTGACTTTGTTGACCATGGTATTCTGCTATCTTGCTTGGAGCACTGCATTGGTATTAGAGGCACTGCACTTGATTAGTTTCGGTCCTTTTTATCTAATAGAAGATTTTCAGTCAGTATTGGACAATAATCCTATTCGGTAGCACATTCTTCATGTGGTGTTCCTCAAGGATCAACTTTGGCGCCGTTATTGTTCTCGCTGTACATGTTACCCATTGGTTCAATCTTTAGGAAATTTGGTGTGTCATATCATTGCTATGCCGACGATACTCAGCTTTACATACCATTTAAGCGCAATGAGAAGTCTGCTTTATACCAACTTACAGCCTGTCTCCAAGAAATGAAAGCATGGCTCACCAATAATTTTCTGAATTTGAATGACGATAAAACGTCTTAGGTTACTTGTGTAACCCTAGTTCCTCGAGGGAACGAGACGCTGCGTCAACGACGCTTTGGGGAACGCCAATAGCGTAACCGGCTCTGAATACCAATCAAATCTGTCCAGAAATGGGAAGGGATGTCACGGGCGAGGTGACGTAATGACCAGCTGGTACAAAAGCACGTGCGGTGAAACCGGCATCAGCTTATAGAATGAAGCAAGCGCTGGCAGGGATGCCGGACGTGTGGCTCCGTGACGCAGCGTCTCGTTCCCTCGAGGAACTAGGGTTACACAAGTAACCTAAGACGTTCCTCTTCAGGAACTCGAGCTGCGTCAACGACGCTTTGGGGAACGAGATACCAACGGCTCCAGACTTCCGCACCCCTGCCCTGTGTGTCCAAAAGAGGCGCACAGCTAGGGCAAGAGAACGGAAGAGACTGGAGTGGCTCACATGTCCAGGCCAAGGATCTGACTAAGGTCAGAGGCGTGGACCAACCCGCAGCGTTGCAGATGTCCTGAATAGGGACAACTGCGAGAAAGGCCTTGGAGGCCGCCACACTCCTAGTGGAATGAGCCCTGACTCCCATCGGCGAGGGGAGGTCAGAAGACTCATAAGCCATGTGAATGGCATCCACAATCCACCGACTGAGGGTCTGCTTGGAAGCAGGCAGACCCCTCTTAGAAGGACCGTAGCACACTAGCAACTGGTCCGTCCTTCTCCACATGGCAGCTCTGTGGACGTGCTCGCACCTGGTCAGGCTCCCGAAAGGGAGGAGGACTAAGCCTCAGTGCACCACGGAGGAAACATGTAACTAGGGGTTGTGCGCCCACTGTCAATCCACCAAGAGGGGTGTGGTAAGCAGAAATTGCCGCCACATAGACCTTCAAGGTGGAGTGGGCTAACCCTGCGGAGAGTCGAGCCTGCAGGAACTCCAGCACTGTACCTACTGGGCAGTTAACTGGGTCGAGCTGGCGATCTCCGCACCATGAAGTGAAGAGTCTCCACTTCAGGGCATACAGTTTCCTCGTAGAGGGAGCTCTGGACTGGAGAATGGTCTCAACAACCTCGGTTGAGAGACCAGAGGCTATCAGCTGTGCCCCCTCAGGGGCCACACCCACAGCTTCTATAACTCCAGGCAGGAGTGCACAAGGGTGCCTCCTGCCTGTGAGAGGAGATCCCTCCTGACTGGAATCTCCCATGGAGAGCTGTCGAGGAGGAAAATCAGGTCCGAGAACCATACTCGGCCCGGCCAGAACGGGGCTACCAATAGCAGCCGGTGTCCGTCCCGGCGCACTCTCTCCAGAGCTCTGGGGAGCAGAGCAATCGGGGGAAAGGCATAAAGATGAAGCCTCGGCCACGTCTGTACCACGGCATCCAGCCCCTCGGAGCTGGATGACGTAGAGAGTACCAGAGGGGACATTGCGCTGCCCGAGTAGCGAAGAGGTCCACCTGAGCCTGGCCAAACACTCTCTAGATCTGCTTCCCCACCTCGGTGTGAAGCATTCCCGGATAACAGCCCCCTACCTCGACAGGGTGTCTGCTCCCCATGAGGTACTAACTCAGATGCTCAGAAGGGAGCGGCATGCTCAAGGTGACCCTCTAAGTTGAGGGGAGCAATGCTAGCTCTACCAAGGCAGATCTCTGGAGAGCGGAGCACTTAACTCTCTGCATGAGAGGGAACTCAAGACACTCAGAAGGGAGCGGCATGCTCAAAGGTGACCCTCAAAGTTGAGGGGAGCAATGCCAGCTCGACCAACCAGGAGAGCTAGGCCTCATAGCCCACACAAGGATCTGGTGTGTCAGCCTGTACAGGGGACGCGAACCGCAGACCTCCTTGGTGGTTGCTATAAGAGACCACCGATGTGTTGTCGGCTTGCGAACTAATACATGGCAACCTCTTAGGTCTAGGAGAAGTACTGAAATACGGCCAGCATCTCGAGCCTGTTGATGTGCCAGGCGAGATGATGACCCCTCCACCGACCGTGGGCAGGGTGGCCACTCATGACCGCTCCCCAACCGGTGAGGGATGCGTCCGTCGCTAGCATACGCGGCGACAAGGAGCTCCCAACACCAGGCCCTGGGACAAGAACCAAGGTTGTCTCCACATGTCCAAGGCACGTAGGCACCGCCGCGTGACCTTGATCATGTGAAGCGGGTTTCCCCCTCGGGGAGAACCCCTTGGTCTTGAGCCACCACTGTAGGGGTCTCATGTACAGCAGGCCAAAAGGTATCCCGTTGGACGCAGCTGCCACCAGACCCAGCAGTATCTAAACTGCTTGACAGTGAGTGACTGGCCTTCTTTCACCCTCCTGACTTTCGTGAGGATTGACTCGATCCGAGCAGGAGACATACGTGCCTGCACCGTGGTCAAATCCCCACCACCCCCAGATAAGTGGTTCTCTGTAATGGAGAAAGCACACTTTCCTTGGGGTTCAGTCTTAACCCCAACACTTTTAAGTGAGCGAGAACAACACCTCAATGTTGAGCCGCCCTCCGCTCTGATAGAGCGAGAATCAACCAAAGGTCGATGTAATTGAGTATGCGGGCGCCCCGTAGCTAACGCGGCGCCCACACACTCGTAAAAGTGTGGGGTGAGAGTGCTAGGCCGAAGGGAAGTACCCGATATTGGTAAGCTTTTGCCCCCAAAAGCAAACCTCAGGAACTTCCTGTGAGTGGGAAGGACGGAGACATGGAAGTATGCGTCTTTTAGATCTACATGTCAAACCAGTCCTCGGACTTGATCTAGATACTTACCTGCTATCAGACCAGTCCTCGGACTTGATCTGAGTACTTACCTGAGCATCTTGAACTTCAGTCTTGCAGACTGAGCGGTTCAATTGATGCAGATCTAAAAAAGGGACGCAAACCTCCATCCTCCTTGGAACTATGAAGTACCGGCTGTAGTACCCGGACTCTCTTCGGAAGGAAGACCCACCTCGATGGTATCTTTCCTTAAGAGAGTATCTACCTCTTGTTCCATTACCAGAGCCTGCTCGGGGCCCACAACGTGGAATTCACCCCATTGAATTGAGGCGGACGAGAATCAAACTGGATTCTGTAGCCTCTCTCTACAGTGCGCAGGACCCATCGAGACACATTTGGCAGTAGTATCCACGCTGCAAAATAGTCTACTAATGGAACCAGTCTCTCGAGACTGGCCTCTGGTGTAACCCGGAGCGGCTAGTTCGGTGCCCTGAAGCGGAACCCCGGCAGGGAACGGCCGAACTAGCTGCTCCAGAGACCCCCGAAGGGGTGGCGAGCATCTCAGCTCCGCTACGATACCGGGCGGAAGAGACTGAGATATGCGCTCGCTGGAGACCGCTGCGCCCTGAAGCACCATAGGTGGCAGAACGATCTCCTGAGGGCGCTGGGGGGGGGGGGGGGGGGGCGACGATCGCCGTGCGATCGTCGCTCTACCGCAGCGGGGGCTACCCTCATAAGCCCTGATCCCACTCACATCAGGGCTTCTTGGCCGAAGACGTCTTCGCTTGCTTGGCTGGGAGGTCTTTGACCGCGCACCCTTCTTACCGCCCCAACCCGCTCCTTGCCTATACGAGGAGCCAGCACGCGGCAGGGGCTGCTCTCGCCCAGCAGCCCCATGAGCCAGAGAGCGGCGAGGGAGAAACCGCTGGAACATCGCCACCTGCCTCCTGAACCAAAAAAGGCCAGGCGGCAAAGTGGGGCATCCAGAAGGAAGGCCCTGTCACGGCTTACCATAAATCCGACAGGGTCCACCAAAGATGCCTCTCCGCCGCCACCAGGGCTGCCATAGATCGCCTTGACGGTCTCCCTGGCGGCGCGGAGAGACAAATCAACAGTGCTCCGCATTAATCCCCCGCCCTCATCCAACTCCTTGAGCAGGTCAGCCTGGCATGCCACCATGATGTGCAGACATAAGCCAGCCCGACCTGCTGACGCGTACCCTTTGCCTTCAGAGACGACGCAGCGTCAGGGGACAGATAGCTCGCAAGCGTCTGTTCCACCCGCGGCATCGCTCTGTAACCGCGCTCACTCGTCCCCATGACACTACCGAAGTAACAGAATGAGGGGACGAAGAGGCGGGCCGAAATATTTTCCCTACAACCTCGACACCTCAGTGTGGAGGTCGGGGAAAAAAAGGGCAGGCTCAGATATGGAGGTGAGTCTGAAACCGCAGAGAACGCAGTATAACCCTCTCTGCGGTTCGACAAAACACTCCACAGGCTCCTCATATGGGACGACAGAGTGGGTGCAACATGCTCGACGCCTCCCATGTCAACCTCCTCGGAGGAAGACGCGAGAAGCGCCGATGCCGCTGCCCGAGGGGAAGAAACCGCCACGCGTGCTTCCGGACTCGGGGAGCGGTCGCGGGATCCGGCAGGTGCGGATGGAGAAAGAGACTCGCTCGTCTCCGATCCCTCTGCCAGATCCCGTTGCGAACCCCACGAACGCCGTCTCCGCTCCGCCTTAGCGGAAGCGGGTCAGTGCCACGGGGAACGCTAGTGAAAGAGCCCTCTCCGGAGAAAAGAGCCTTTCGGGAGCGAAGCACACGCAGAGGAAAACCCTCGCAGTGCGGACAATCAGCCCCCTCGAGGGCTGCCTCCGCATGCCTCGCTCCCAAGCAAAGCACACACAGACTGTGTGTATCCTCCGTACACAAACAGCGTTTTGCACGGAGGAACACACAGCCCGTATTGCGCCTCACTCCTCTCCCCACTTCGCTTTGACATGTTTTACAAACAGACAGACAACGGTAAATAGGACTCACCAGTCACAGAGCGCTTCGCTGAATGACAAAAAGCTGATGCCGGTTTCACCGCACGTGCTTTTGTACCAGCTGGTCATTACGTCACCTCGCCCGTGACATCCCTTCCCATTTCTGGACAGATTTGATTGGTATTCAGAGCCGGTTACGCTATTGGCGTTCCCCAAAGCGTCGTTGACGCAGCTCGAGTTCCTGAAGAGGAACTCAAATTATTCTGTTTAGGCCTAACGAGAAAACCGATCTGAGCACTGTTGATCTGGATTCATACTGGACAGCAACCTAAAGCTGAATAAACAAATTAATTCTACTGTGAGTGCCAGCCTTTACCATCTGCGAAGATTAGCAAAAGTCAAACCCTTCCTAAGCAGTGTCTGAGTTTAAAAGTCTCTTAAAAACGTATCTTTTTTCCCATGCTTTTAATGTTTTGTGACTGTGTTTTTCTAATGACGTATATATTTATCGAGTGATTGGGTCAATGTAACTGTGTACAGCACTTTGGAAAGATAAGGTTGTTTTAAACTGCTTTATAAATAAATTTGATAATACTTTATTTCGATAGTCCACTTTAGACATTCTACTAACAGTAGGTAATTTTGCAACTACATGTCAACTAGCAGTCATTAGAGTATTAGTAGACGGTCTGCTTAATATCTTCTAACACTTTATTTTGATGGGTCCACAACATACAACATACTGACTATAAGAAACTTTGCAAGTATATGTCAACTTACTCTACTAACCATAAACCTACCCTACTGAGAGTTAGTAGACATGTAGTTGCAAATTAATGAGAATTAGTTGACATGTTGTTGACATATAGTTACAAAGTTACTTATAGTTAGTAGAATGTCTAAAGTGGACTATCGAAATAAAGTGTAACCATAAATTTGTAATTCCTAATATAAGTTAACCAGAAAGTTAACTTAGTAAGTTAGTTAGTTAAGGTCCTTCAGCTCATGTTCTGAGCCATAGCGACTTGTTGGATAATGATCTGTAAGAAGATCGATCTAGTGCAAGTTGATTGAGCTCGGCCAGTGTCCGTGTTGTCGTTAGGGTGATTGTATCGAGCCATCGGGTTGCTGGTCCTCCTCGTTTCCTTGTTCCCTCTGTTCGGCCAAGCATGATGCCCTTTTCCAGTGACTGATGTCTTCTTATGGTGTGGCCAAAGTGGGCAAGCTGTAATTGTGTGATCCAAGATTCAAGTGATATTACCGGCTTGATTTTTTCCAAGACTGATTTGTTTGTCCTTCTTGCTGTCCATGGGATTGATAAAATGTGCCTCGAGCACCACATTTCAAATGCATTGATCCTTCGTCTATCCTGTTTCCTTAATGTCCAACTCTTGCAACCGTAGGTGCAGGATTGGGAGGGTTACTTATAAAATGTATTCCGTTACAGTTACAAATCACTTCATCAAAAAAGTATTCAGTAATGTAATCCAAGTACCACTATATGAAAGTAATGTAATCTGATTACTTTTGGATTCCTTTTAGTCACATATGTAAATAAAGTCAAAAAAGCAATATCTAAGTACTTTTATTTAACTATGACTTTAAAATGAAAACTAATAAAAACTATAGTAAAAACTATTTGAAACTATTAAAAATCGTGTTCCACCATCTAGATATCACAGCCCTCACAATCCTTGTCTAACTCCGCGTTCCACTCTAAACCACTGGGTATACTCTGTTCTGACTGTGGCCTCTTGGTCTTCATAGAGACTTTTTATGAGGTTGATCAGATGTATTGGCACACCCGTGTTCTTTAGCGTCTTTCAAAGCTTTCGATGATCAATGCAATCGAAAGCTTTACTGTAGTCGACAAAACATAGGTAGAGGCCTTTCCGGTACTCCTTGGCATTTTCCATAATCCATCTGATGTCAGCTATAATGTCCCTAGTTCCTCGGCCATTCCTAAAGCCAGCTTGCTCTTCAGGTAGTTCTCTTTCTATGTATGGCAATAAACGACCCTGAATTATCTTTAATAAGATTTTTCTGGCATGAGATATAAGTGCAATAGTCCGATAGTTGCCACAGTCAGTAGCATCACCTTTCTTAAAAATTGGCCAACTTGACCAATCCTTTGGCCACTTTCCATTTCTCCATATTAGTTGATATAGCTTTGTGATAGCTTCTACAGCAACTTTGTTTTTCGTTTTCTTTATTTAACCAGGTCAAAAAAACTCATTGAGATTAAAATCTCTTTTGCAAGTGTTACCTGGCCAAGAAAGCAGCAACAAATAACATAGCATATACAAGTTTACATCATAAAACAAAACACAAATAAAAGATCACAATAACAGTTCACCAAAGGATAAAACACACAGCTTGTTAAAAGTAGCTTAAATTCATGTAATGATGCGCCTAAGCTTCTGTGGGCCTAATTAGCTGTATGTTATCACTTCCAGGAGCTTTGTTGTTGAGCAAGAGCTTGATAGCAGCAATGACCTCATCCTTGAGAATGTCAGGTACTTGGTCAAAGACAGTCATCATTATAAGTTGTGTACACCCGAGTTATTCTGGTAGAGTTGCTCAGTGTATTCTTTCCATTGATTTTTGCTTTCTTCTGGCTCTGTCAACATGGTCCCCTTGGCGTTTTTCAGTATGTCAGTCCTGGGTTGGAATTTTCTCTTTATCTCCTTAATTTTCATTTGCTGCTCTAGATCTGCCTTTCCAATGTCCCTTTTCCATTCAGTAAGCTTATTTGTCTTTCCGTATAGCTCTTTTAAGTTCCCTGCTGATCCTATTTGCTGTTTGCCTATTGCCACTGTAAGATATCAGAGACTGAATCAGACAATTTTAAGATGCATCAGAACATTGAAACCTGAGGAGCTGGAATTCAGAGAGGCCTTAAGGAAACAGGACGTCATAAATCTAGTTTGAAGCAAGCAATCTAACCAGCAAGCCTCTTTCACAAAACAGCTTGCAACATTGAGACAAAAGAACACTTATTGATAGTTCCAATTCAGGAAAGAGACTGTCAAATTTGGGGCAAGGAATCAAGACTGATGTTCAAAGAGATGGCCGTCACATGTAAACCTGTGATAGGAAATCACGAGCTACAGACTCTCTTGGGCGGGTCTTCCCCCATACAAGACAAAACAGACTTAAATTCCTTTGTCTAAAAGACCATGCCTTCGTTCTCCATAGAACTACATAAAATACTTTCATTTTCAATTTTTAATGAAACTAATCATTTCTATGCATAACTGCATATTGTGTATGTAACATACATTTGAATATCCTTGTTTTAATCACTCATTGTGTATGTAGTGGTAATAGCTGAATGATTAATATTCATGTTTAGTATGTATGAGTTTGAAAATTCATGCTTTAAATGTTTCTCCCAATTAATTCTTTGTCAAATGCATCAGTCTTGTTATAGAAATCATGCTCAAAAGGTATACTTTGCAAGAGCCTGTAAAGTTCGGACCTCTGACTGAACAGATAACAAGTTGATTTATGATTTGGTGGAAACACAAAGCAACTCCCCAAGCAAGGACAGTATCTAATTGGTCAAGACATCCAGATGGGACGGTCTGAAAACAGAGTTTAAAAGCTCAGGACACCATCTTGGCTTCTCTTTGCTCTCTCTCTTGTCACTCTTTCTTCTTCGTAAAAATGCTCTCGTAGTTACTCTCTCTCTTCACTTTTGCCACCGCGTGCTGCTCTTTGAGCGCGCTCTGGCCCACATGCCAGCTGCTACCGCGATGGAAAGAAAACCAACCTAGTCTCGTTACATCCTTTTATTTTTATTCTTTTACTTTAGTTTCTTTTCTTTCCATGGAGTTTCATGTTCTAATGTAAGTTTGCTACAAAGTCCAGCACCAACTGCACTCGCTTCAAACTTCAACCAGACCAACTCCGCATCCTCAGCCAACGCCCAAGACCTCACTTCAAAGACTATTGAACTCTCAACCAATCAGACTCTTCGGGGAACCCCCTGTCTGTGACAACACAAAGGAAACCTTAACACAGGCAAAGCAAGCAAGTACCTCCAGATTCTAACTGAATCAGGTGCAGTTAATATACATTTTTTTATATATTTTTTTTCCTCATTGAGAAACTCAAAGCGAGGGTTAAATAAGTGATTGATGGTTGTTCAGGTCTATGCAATTGAACATATTGCTGTAAACTTGGGATTTCACATTTCCATTCTCTTAAACTCATCCTTCCCTCACTTTCTCTCTTCCTGCAATGTGTGAATGCTTGTGTTTATGTGTTAGATTAGTTTATGTCTTAGGTTTATATAAATAAAATCTGATTTATATTGAAAAGAGAAGTATCTTGTGTTTTCTGCTCACAAGTTAATGTCTTAATCTGCCGATCTTGTTACTGCGCTGTTTAATAGTGTTTTCACTATATTTTGTATTTTAATATCCAGTACAGAGCTTGTTATACGGCTCGTTCAGTGAATCGCCGTAACACTGATTCTGTTCAAATCCCTATAAAATCATAAATGATTTCCTTTGAGCTAAATTAAAATATTTCTTTAAATTACATATTAATATTATATGTGTATTACGTTACACCGCTAACATTGGCTGCTCGCCTATATCCATTCCTATATCCACCCATAGCTCTTCAGGTTCTTTATCAGTGGTGTCCAGTACTGAAAAACGATTATGTAAATTGTTCCAAAACACCTGCGGGAGGCTGGTCAAATCAAATTTTGGCGCCAACGGCTGTCTTTTCTTCTTTTGAAGCTTAATTTTAAACTTGCACATCAAAAGTTCATGATCTGTTCCACAATCAGCTCCTGGCTTTGTTTTCACTATTATGATTGAAGATTTCCACCCTTGACGTACACAAATAAAGTCGATTTGATTCTTATGGATACCATTTGGTGATGTGCAAGTGTAAAGCTTCCTTTTGTGATTTTTAAAGAAAGTATTCATAACAGCGAGCTGATTTGTTGTGTAGAAGTCAATGAGTCGTTCACCGGCTTCATTTCGCTCTCCAAGGCCATAGTGTCCAACAATGTTTCCTTGCTTGCCCTGGCCCACTTTGGCATTGAGATCTCCCATCAGAAAGAGCAGATCTTGACGCGATGTCTGGTCAATTTCTTCTTGCACTTGGTCGTAGAACATATTAATAACTTCATCTTCAGCATCTGTTGTTGGAGCATATGCTTGGATGATGGTAACATTTATTGGTGACCCTTGCAAATTAATTGATATCACTCGATCACTGATTGCGTTGTATTTCATAACATTGAATATTCTTCGGTTTAGAATGAAAGCCACACCATTTCGCCTTTGGGTATTGTTACCAGAGTTATAAACCCAATGATCCCCTGACTGAAAATGTCCCGACTGTGTCAATTTGAGTTCAGAAATTCCAAGTAAGCCAAGACCGGCTCTGTCCATTTCTGCTTTAACAATATCAAGTTTGACTTGATTCATTGTTCTCACATTCCATGTTCCGAGTTTGATGATGTCCTTACAGCCTCCGATCTTCCCTTTTGAACAAGCAACATCGGCCTCAGGACGACCTTGCTGCTTTGATCCTGGCGCATCACAAACATTGATCATACTTGGGTCCAGGGCTCTGAACCGTTTCAAGGAATGAAACCGGAAACCGGAAACAAACTAAATTTTGACTGGAACAGAACCGGAAACAGAAACGAAATCAAATTTTATAGTTCCGAACAGAATCGAAAATTTGAGATGGCCATTAACCGGTTAATATCGTTATTTTATCGTTCCATATAATATTTGAAATTTGCTGTCAACCAATCAGGAATTCAAGTAGTACAGACTATGCAAATGTGATGCTGACGCATCCAGCGAGTGAAATGCTCGCCCACGCTCAGACCAATTTGGAGTAGATGTCACAGTTACATCACTTCAGCTGTGTGCGCATTGTGGTGGCAGAAAAACACTGGTAACAAGTGGAGGGAAATGGGTAAAATCCATGGAATAAGAGAAAAAATATATATTTTTGTGCCTTTAGATGTCAGAATTGGAATATATATTTCTGTGCCTTTAGATGTCAGAATTGGAATATATATTTTTGTGCCTTTAGATGTCAGAATTGGAATATATATTTCTATGCCTTTAGATGTTAGAATTGGAATGCAAATAATTTTTATTGAATACTGCCGTCAAACGTTTAAACGGACAGACTATGGATGAAAAGTGCTATGATTACTTAAATTTGATTTAAACAATAGGTCTAATATGTGACCCTAGACCATAAAACATTTTTCGAAATCTTCGGCAAAGCTGAATAAATAAGCTTTCCATTGATGTATGGTTTGTTAGGATCGGATAATATTTGGCCGAGATACAACTATTTGAAAATCTGGAATCTGAGGGTGCAAAAAAATCTAAATATTGAGAAAATCGCCTTTAACGTTGTCCAAAGGAAGTTCTTAGCAATGCATATTACATATAAAAAATTAAGTTTTTATATATTTACAGTAGAACATTTATCAAAATATCTTTACTTAATATCCTAATGATTTTTGGCATAAAAGAAAAATTGATAATTTTGACCCATACAATATATTTTTGGCTATTGCTACAAATATACCTCAGCAACGTAAGACTGGTTTTGTGGTCCAGGGTCACATATTGTCTTATAATGTTTATATCACCAACATCCTGGAGCCATGTGTCACCACAGTAACTCCACGCCTTAGTGAATGTAAAACATCAAACATCAGCTGACAAGCAAACTAAATGACACGTATCTATGTATTTGAGAACCAGTCTGATCAGAACAAACTTAAGTGTCATCATAACCATATAATACAGAAACACAATACAACAATGATATACAGGTACATCTAAAAACAAAATTATATGGTGAAAAGTCAATATTTTTTGTCACTCGTTTCAGAAAGTGAAACCATATATTATATAGATTCAAGAAAGAGGCTTCTGAAAAGTATGTTCATTTCTATGAACTCAATACTTGGTTGGGCCTCCTTTTGCATGAATTACTGAATCAGTGCATCAGCGTGGCATGGAGGCAATCAGCCTGTGGCACTGCTCGGGTGTAATGGAAGCCCAGGCTGCTTTGATAGCGGCCTTCAGGTCATCTGCATTGTTGGGTCTGGTGCCTCTCATCTTCCTCTTGACAATACCCCATAGATTCTCTATGGGGTTCAGGTCAGGCAAGTTTGCTGGCCAATCAAGCACAGTAACACCATGGTCATTGAACCAGCTTTTGGTACCTTTGACAGTGTGGGCAGGTGCCAAGTCCTGCTGGAAAATGAAATCAGCATCTCCATAAAGCTTGTCAGCAGAAGGAAGCATGAAGTGCTCTAAAATTTCCTGGTAGATGGCTGTGTTGACTGTGGACTTCAGAAAACACAGTGGACCAACACCAGCAGATGACATGGCAGCCCAAATCATCACTGACTGTGGAAACTTCACACTGGACTTCAAGCAACATGGATTCTGTGGCTCTCCACTCTTGACATGATTCTCCAGACTCTGGTACCTTGATTTCCAAATGAAATGCAAAATTTACTTTCATCTGAAAAGAGGTCTTTGGACCACTGAGCAACAGTCCAGTTATTTTTCTCCACAGCCCAGGTAAGACGCTTCTGACGTTGTCTCTGGTTCAGAAGTGGCTTGGTAGCCCTTTTCCTGAAGACGTCTGAGCGTGGTGACTCTTGATGCACTGACTCCAGCTTCAGTCCACTCCTTGTGAAGCTCTTCCAAGTGTTTGAATCAGCTTTGCTTGACCGTATTCTCAAGCTTGCGGTCATCCCTGTGGCTTGTGCACCTTTTCCTACCCTAATTCTTCCTTCCAGTCAACTTTGCATTTAATATGCTTTGATACAGCACTCTGTAAACAGCCACACCTTTCAGTAATGACCCTCTGTGACTTACCCTCTTTGTGGAGGGCGGCAATGTTCGTCTTCTGGATCACTGCCAAGTCAGCAGTCTTCTCCATTATTGTGGTTTCAAAGAACAAGAGATACTCGGAATTTATACTGTAGTGATGGTCATTAATTGAAACTCAAATGTAAATATTCTAATATTTTGAGATACTGATTTTTGACTTTCATGAGCTGTAAGCTCTAATCATCAAAATAATAAAAAAATTTTTTTAAATGTTTTACTTTACATGTAATGAATCTAAAATATATAAAAGTTTCACTTTTTGAAATAAGTTACAAGAAAAAATTAACTTTTTCACAATATTCAAATTTTTTGAGATGTACCTGTACTACATACAATTCAAAATGCCCTACTTTTGCATGCTATGTATTTGCTGAATATGTCAAACTGAAGACAAATATTAATGATACTAGATTTACAACAAATGTGGGCCAAAAAGTTCAATTTGATTAATGTAACCATAAAGGAAAAACACAAAACCAAACATGTGATATGCCTATAAACCAATTTGAATGAAATTTGAATGGCAAATTTATGAAAAGGCTGCATGTTTGACCTTTGATTTTCTCTTTCAGGTCAAAATGAAGACGTCAGATCTGCATTCGTGAATCGTGACATACTTGACAGTGATGATAAAGACAATGTATTGAGATGCAATGACCGCAGAAATGTTTGAGATTTCATCAAAAGACACTTTAAATATGTGACTCTGAACTGTGGCAAGATGCATGGAGAAATTTATATTATACTATGTAAAGTTTTAGACATAATGCTGTAAAGTGAAAAACAAAACCAAAACAGGTTTATGTTTTCAAAGTAAATATCTATTAACTAAATTAAATCAATATTGCTCACCCTTTTAAAACAGCTTTTGTTATAGTTTTTCATATTTTTTGAGAATACTCACATACAAAGTACTGTATGTTTACATGAACTGAATAAGACAGAAGCCAAGAACCTTACTGAATAAATATGTCTGTAGCAATTAATGTTCACTGGTATAACTGAAGCGTTAAATGGTTATCAAATGAGCTATATAGTTGTATGAGACCCCAAATGACCCTTGACCTCAATGTGATTTATTTTTTCAACACCTTCTATAAACCATGAGTACATCTGTGATAAAATTAAATAGAAATACAAAAATACTATTTTGCATTAACTTGAGTTTTCATTTTGTCTTTCTTTTGTGCTTCTTCAGAAAACTTTTACCATTGAAAATATTGTATGTTGGCATGTGTACACTAATTTTAAGCACATCAGGTTTAGGTTGTACTGTATATTGCAAACCAAAACCAGATTTCCACTTTTGTTTGTATAATATACTTTTATTAATGCTCATTTAATACAATAATGAATAAATAAATCAAAGTGCTACATTGATTGTATTTAGACTCATTTCAGTGTCTCTGCAGGTCACAGTAGAGATGACCTGTACATATAATATAAGTGGTGTTCAGATTTGGAATAGAGTTATTAAAAAGATTCAATGTTTGAACTCCAAATAAATGTCCCCTCATCATAACCAACCTCTTTAATGGTCTCTAAGGGCCCCAGTCGTATGTTGGCTGTGGAATTGGGCTCTTCTCACATCCTGCTGTTGAGCGTTTTCCTCTCAAGCACCACTCATTAAATGAAACACATCAGATATTTATCAGACTTCTGCATTCACAATTTCATATATCAGCTTGACTTACTGTTTCACCCACTGTCCTCTAGAGCCTATATGCAAGAACTGCATGACATAACACTAAAAATAAATCTATATTAAAGCAGCTTGAATATTACAGCATCAAGTCACAAAACAGTAAAAATATCTTCAATAAATTTCAGAAACACTATTATGAGAATAAGAATCAAAAGTGTTTTGTCCATATGTTATAAAAACAGCACAACATGCTATAATAGCCTACAATACACAAGAATATGCCCCACGATAAAAAAGGTAATTTTGAATGATGTCTACTTGAAACACAAATTTGTGAAGAAGTCAGGTTGTATTTCCTTGTTATATTCACCCAGGGCAGTGTGGTGCTTTTTAGTGGGGCAGTAGAGAGTCAGGCTTTTAACCTGAAGGTTGCGGGTTTGATTCTCAGTACCAGCAGGAAATGTACTGTAGGTGGAGGGAGTGAATGAACAGCACTCTCTTCCACCGTCAGCATCCTGGAGAGTTTCACCACATCAACACTCCTTAAAAACAACATATAATGCCATCAGGTTACACCTCTGCAAACTGAATCTGTGTGGTTAAGAACCAGCCTGAAGACAAGTAGCCTGCTAGAAGCTATAATACATGCATACTAAAGGTTCAGCTTGTGCACAAAAGGCATTTCTTGGGTGAATAATATGCGAAACATCAACATTATCATAATGTGAAAGAGATGTCTACAGTTAAAGGCCTACACCCATAAAAACTATCTGAAAAGACTAGCTAGACCAACAAGTTTTTTAAGTGCTTATGCTGGCATGATGTTGGTTTAGCTGGTGGACTTGATTGAATAGCATCCTCTGCCAAATTGCATTATTGATAGTATCCTTATTTGTTATAGCAGTTTCTTAGTATTCTGAAAAAAGACTTCTCTGCCTCCCCTGGACAGTCATCTCTCAGTTCTCTCACTACTTGGCTACAAATCAATTCAACAGTAATGAGTTTGAGGGTGTACAACATGTGCTACAGCATTTACTGTACTGCACATAGAATAGTGAAAGTTCTCTCATCTGAAGTACTGCTGCTATGTGCTGTGATTGTATTGTATGTGTCAGTAGCATTGAAACCTTGTAGATGAGCCTGTAGGCCAAGTTCCCTCATGGTCAGTCCATGCAGAAGAACATGCTCAACTATAGTGCTTTGTATTTCATCAGGAACAAATGACCATAAATATGTGCTGTTTGAGTTCATTCTTTGATGCTTGAGTTAATTATATTGTGTGTGTTTGTGTTTTCTGAATGAGAACATGGTTAAAGCTGTGCAAAATGATGGTGTTTTGTGTAGCGTTTTGCAGAAAACACTGAGCAAATTGGAACGTGTGTGCAAACAGGTGAAATGTGTTAAAAGTTTTGAGAAACATGTCTTTGTTTTGAGAACTGTATGAATGGTTTGGAAAATTGAACCAAATGAATCAGTCATAGTGTGTTAGCAATCAAGAAAAACTGTAACAAGAATATACAGAGACAAGAGACCAGACCCAAGACTGACAGATACAGGGTTTTATTCAAAAACATAATTCAATAAAGATCATCTTTGAATATGAAACAGAAAACCACTACAACAGAAAACAGCAGACGGGAATATTCAGAGGCTGAGTTGTTTAAATGAATGTTAAAAATAAGTTTAAAAATTTACCAGAATTATAAATGAAAGAAAAAGAAATATAGAACATATAAAAGTTATTTAAACAGTCCATTAAATGTTGCATATTCACAGAAATTTTTTAATATTTCAGTGTCATGTATGAAGTTGTTTTACATAATGTCTAATAGCCTGATATTAAATATGTATCTAGATACAAAAGCATCACGTCACAAGGCAGTGTTTATACTGCAATGCTGCGGTTTCCATTTGAGCCATGAGAACTGAGTAACATAAACGTATAAAGGTTTTAGAAAACCTCAACTCTACACAAAGGTGACACACGGTGTTTGTGAGCAAAATGAGCAAACCAGTAGAACATTTTTATGGTTCTGGTTTAACACTTCAGTTTTTTTATTATGCAATCAAAGAAAATAGTTTATATGATATTATGCAGATATGATAAAATAGGTCATAATATCTGATATATGTAGATATTTATATGATTATTCAATTTCTGCACCTGAACACCTACAGACCTGAAAAATTAAAACACTTTTTTAATTTGTATCTTTATTTTGTTTATTTAATTTCTGCTATTGCTTGTAATTTATATCTTTGTTCTCTTTATTTTACTGGCTGTTCACTTGTCTTTAATAATGGTTGAACTTTATATTTGTTAGGCTGGGCGTTTTTGCTGTGGTATTGAAATTGGAATCTAGAACTGCAAAATTTAATTGGTATCTAAAATGTTGGTGTCTGGTTATTAGAATACATGATAACACAGGACAAAAACAATGAAAACAATAACTTGTTTTATGCGTGTGCGCAAGTGCTGAATACAACACACTTTTTGCTGAATACAAAATTATATAAAACAAAAATATGTTTTAATTTCTGAAATAGTTAACAAAGTAAGGAGAAGTACATAAAATTGCTATTTACTACTATATAAGGTCTAGCAGCCTTTGACTTCTTTTCAGTTAATTTATTGGTACATGCAAAACATTTTAATGGCTAAATCTGAATGAACCAGATCAAAAATGTACATCATACTTCATAAAATAATACAAATGAATCTGACAATGATGCTTAATACATAACTAACTCCTAAACTGTATCTTTATCACTGACCAGTAATGGTGGAAATATTAAATTTCATTCAAATATTCAATAATCAGTTGAATAGTTCTCCACCTCGGCGTACTGAAAGAGCAACGATGAAAACTATTAGCATTTCAACTGCACTTAACCTAAAATTAATCTGAACAAAGGTCTACTGTAGTTTGTTACACTTATAGAAGCAAAAACCTTCATTGTAAATAACTATATACAAAATAATAGTAATGAATTTAAGTAACAATTTTGAGATTTTAAATGGTTTCACATATTTACCTTATTGTACTTGTAATAGTTTTGCGTCTTGTGGCTGATATGTAACTTTTGTTTGCAGATCAGTATTATAAACATATTTTTCCAACCGTTTTGCTTTTCTAGCGGCACAAGCTAAGAAAGAAACAGAAAATTCAGATTCAATATTTTTAAACTGCAATAATATATGGAGACACAAACATGCCAAACTATAGTCGAAAGACTAATAATGAAAAACATCTTCACCTGCTTACTGCAGAAGAGCATCATATTGATATTTTCACAGGCAGCCCCACTGCTAGTGTTTATTTAATTTGCTAATTTAATTTAAGAAGAATAACTCACCGATCAGCAGAATGATCAGAAGTCCGTTTATCAGAGCAGATATGATGATAATACCCTGCCATTGTGTCTGATTCTGATCAATAAACTCCACCACTGTATGATTGTGACACTCAGTTAGTTGAGCTGATTCTGTAACGAAAGAGTTCATAGTCTGTTACTGTCAGTCTTTTACTGGAGTACAATGACAATGATACAGTTTTGTAGAACTGAATTAAAAATCAATAAAAGATTAATCTCTATGTGGAGCAACCAATGAGAGGCTTTACATTTTTTTCTAATAAAACTGTAGTAAACAACAAATGTAAATAATCACACTGATTATCAGAATGTTTTAATTACTACAGAAGAAAATGAACTCACCATTGAAGTATATTCTGGTGCTGTTGCTGAGTTTTAGAGGTGTGCGTGTGTTCATACAGTAATAAACTCCTAATTCATCAGCAGTCACATTATTAATAACCAGACGATGTTTAAACTGCACTGAATATTTCTTTCTGAATGTTTTATTAGGGTAAAAAGGTGGTGCTGGTGTTGAGAATGATCGTAGAATCACTGCTGGAGGATCTGCTGTTTTCAGTAAAATCCAATAAACCTCATTTTCATCAAGATCACAGTTTATGATCACATTTGATCCCAAATCAGTCAGTAGATCTGCTACTGCAGCTTGACAACAGATTAATACCACTGTGTGAAGAATAAAAAAAAATATGATAAAAGTTTCAAGTCTGCAAAGAATATTAAAAATATTCATAATATGTAAACTTACAGAGCTGAAGCTGAATGATCTTCATGTTGTTTCTTGATCACTTCAATATAAAATCTGGCTCCCTCCACACTGCACGTGTGAAGAAGAGCAGAAAGAAAAGAAGAGGAAGTAAAGTTTTCGACCACATTGTACACACTTTTTTTTTTTTTTTTTAAACGCAATGATCCACAACCTCAATAATGAAGGGTCTCATCACCTTATTAAACGAGTATGACAGAAAATTTCTGGTGAAAAATGAACAAAAACTATTTCTGAGAACATAAAAATTTAAAATGGTATCATTGCCTTAACCCCAATTCACAATAGTAAGCTTATAAAAACAGGTCAGATGCCACAGGAAGTGTCGGTTTGGCATCATTCGTGACATTTGCTCTGAGAAAATGATCAGGGGCAGACTAAGCAAATTCCAGGTATGGGGCCTTAGTGGAACTGTGCGCTTTTACTTTTGTAACCCTTTTATTGTTCTCTTTTTCTCTCTCATAATTTGTAGTTTATTTACCCCTAACAAACTGTCTATGGGATAGTGTAAATTCAGTAAACTGAATTGAACTTAAATTGAATTGAATTGAAAGTCTTTATTGTCATTGGATGTTTCTGTATATAAACATATAACCATAGACAATAAACAAGACTATAGAGTGTACAGTACAATTATAAAAAATATCTACAAGAAGTGAGTCATAATATTACACACCATTGACAGTACTGCACATTGACCTCTACATTGACATTAAACAGTAAGTATATACAAAAAGTACAAATTAAAACTGTGATGTTTTTGGCCCTTGAGAGATAGTGGGAGCGAGCAAACAGTGATTTTTTTGGGCTGTGTTCACTATTCTTTGGAGGGCTCTCTTGTCTGCTGCACTGCAACCAGAGTACCACACCGAGATTGACTACACTAGCATGCTTTTGAGGTGGAGCGGTAAAAGGACACCAGCAGCTTACACTTGTTTTTCCTGAGCAACCTGAGGAAGTTCTGTCATTGCTGTGCCTTTTTGATTGTTGCTGAGATGTTAGCAGACCAAAAGAGGTCATTGAATATGTGGAATTCATACACAATTTAATGTACATCCTATTCAATAATTTAAAACTAAACATTATACTTTTGTGAATGGCGGTGGTGATGGGGAGGAGAATTAAATAAAGTCGTTATTTGTTTTATTTGCACACAAAAAGTATTCTTGTAGCTTCGTAAAATTAAGCTTGAACCACTGATGAGTCAGAAAGCTCTCAGGATTTCATAAAAAATATTTTAATTTGTGTTCCGAAGATGAACAAAATTCTTGCAGGTTTGGAATGACACGAGGGTGAGTAATTAATGACAGAATTTTCATTTTTGGGTGAACTATCCCTTTAAGTCTCCTGATAGACTTAAGTAGTTTCTAGTTTGATTCTATGGAAGAGTGACTTTTAAGGATTGTATCACAGAGCAAGTTGAACAAAGTTTACAAGCCAAACAAATCCAACCAAGTTTAGATTGGGATCAGTGGTTCACTTGCTACAGATGTTCTCTGTCATCTCATGGTTTGATTCTGAGTATACTGTGAACTCTGTGTCTACTGTGAGCAAGTGCATATGAAAGTGGTGATCAGAGAAGAACCAATCATATGAAACACAGAGAGAAGTAGTAAAAGTAACCTCTGCCTTCCAGTGGTGAGACCAGACATCTCTCTGCTGGATCATGGTGACATTGAGGTCTCATTTGAAATACTCCAAATTCACTAACTTGTGAGTGGAGAACTACCACTTCCAGTCTCCCGAGGGCAGCAGAGGCCCCATCTTAACATCTGTATTAAACATTCTGTTCTGAAAAAAAATTATATGATCATTTTTTTATTAACTGAAAATATCATCTATGCCATAAAAGTTCAACAGCTTGAACACATATTACCCAACATTTTCCAGGGTAAGTTTCAGAATAGCACTAAATGAACTAATTCCTCCAACAGTTTATTTCATTTAGAAATACTTCTGTTTACATATAGGCTACATATAAGATTAGACTGATGAAATTTGAATAGAAATGTGTTCAGAGTTGAGATATGCTGCAGCTCTGCAGAATGTTGTCAGAAGAGCACAACTACAGTAGTTGCTGGACAAAAGCACACTAACCGCAAAATTAAAAATCGCTCTTTTTATGACCATTTTGGTTTTGTTAAAGAACCTTGCAGTTTTCAACTCATTCATTGCAGTTAAAGTAGATGTTCCTCTTCAGGAACTCGAGCTGCATCAGGAGACGCTTTGGGGAACGCCTACAGCGTAACCGGCTCTGAATACCAATGAAATCTGTCCAAAGGATGGGAGGGACGTCACGGGTGAGGTGATGTAATGACCAGCTGGTATAAAAGCACGTGCGGTGAAACCGGCATCAGCTTTTTGTCATTCAGCAAGCGCTTTGTGTTTCTGTCAGTCTTATTTACTGTTGTCTGTCTTTAGCTATGGCTAAGAAGAGCCAGTTTAAGGCTTGGATAATGGGAGAAGCGCAATACGAGCTGTGTGTTCCTCCCTGCAGATGTTTTTTGTGTATGCAGGGGATACACACAGCTTGTGTGTGTTTGGCGTTCCCCGCGGCGCTGCCTTATATCTGCACGCCATGGTGGTGGCATGCCAGGCTGACCTGCTCAAGGAGTTGGATGAGGGCGGGGTTTTCTCCCTCGCCGCTTTCTAGCTCACGGGGCTGCTGGGCGAGAGCCAACTGACTGAAGTTCAAGATGCTCAGTTAAGTGTCTCAGATCACGTCCGAGGACTGGTTTGTCACGTAGATCTAAAAGACGCATTCTTCCACGTCTCCATCCTTCCCACTCACAGGAAGTTCCTGAGGTTTGCTTTCGGGGGCAAAGCTTACCAATATCGGGTACTTCCCTTCTTCCTAGAACTCTCACCCCACACTTTTACGAGTGTGTGGGCACCGCGTTAGCTCCGCTGCGGCTACGGGGCGTCCGCATACTCAATTACATCAACTATTGGTTGATTCTCACTCAATCAAAGCGGAGGGCGGCTCAACATTGAGATGTTGTTCTCGCTCACTTTACAATGTTGGGGTTAAGACTGAACCCCAAGAAAAGTGTGCTTTCTCCATTACAGAGAACCACTTATCTGGGGGTGGTGTGGGATTCGACCACGGTGCAGGCACGTATGTCTCCTGCTCGGATCGAGTCAATCCTCACGAAAGTCAGGAGGGTGAAAGAAGACCAGTCACTCACTGTCAAGCAGTTTCAGATACTGCTGGGTCTGGTGACAGCTGCGTCCAACGTGACACCTATTGGCCTGCTGTACATGAGACCCCTACAGTGGTGGCTCAAGACCAAGGGGTTCTCCCCGAGGGGAAACCCGCTTCGCATGATCAAGGTCACGCGGCGATGCCTACGTGCCTTAGACATGTGGAGACAACCTTGGCTCTTGTCCCAGGGCCCGGTGCTGGGAGCTCCGTTTCGCCGTGTATGCTAGCGACGGACGCATCCCTCACCGGTTGGGGAGCGGTCATGAGTGGTCAGGCTCGAGATGCTGGCCGTGTTTCAGGCTCTGAAATACTTTCTCCCAGACCTAAGAGGTTGCCATGTGTTAGTTCACTCCGACAACACATCGGTGGTCTCTTATATCAACCACCAAGGAGGTCCGCGGTCGCTCCCTCTGTACAGGCTGGCACACCAGATCCTTGTGTGGGCTATAGGCTGAGCTCTTCTTGTTGGTCGAGCTGGCATTGCTCCCCTCAACTTAGAGGGTCACCTATGAGCATGCTGCTCCCTCCCGGCTCTCCTGTTAGTCGAGCTGGCATTGTTCCCCTCAACTTAGAGGGTCACCTCTAAGGGAGCATGCCGCTCCCTTCTGAGCGTTAGCATCTCAATGTGGGAGCAGACACCCTGTCGAGACAGAGGCTCTTGCCCGGGGAATGGATGCTTCACACCGAGGTGTTGAAGCAGATCTGGAGAGTGTTTAGCCAGGTTCAGGTGGACCTCTTCGCTACTCAGGAGAAAGCGCAATGTCCCCTCTGGTACTTCATCCAGCTCCGTTGGGGCTGGATGCCATGGTACAGACGTGGCCGAGGCTTCGTCTGTATGCCTTTCCCCCGATTGCTCTGCTCTCCGGAGTTCTGGAGAGAGTGCGCCGGGACTGAGTCCGGCTGCTACTAGTAGCCTCGTTCTGGCCGGGCCAAGTTGTTCTCGGACCTGATTTCCCTCCTCGACGGCTCTCCATGGGAGAGTCCAGTCAGGAGGAATCTCCTCTCACAGGCAGGAGGCACCCTTGTGCACCCCCGCCCGGAGTTGTGGAGGCTGTGGGTGTGGCCCCTGGGGGGCACGGCTCATAGCTTCCGGTCTCTCAACCGAGGTTGTTGAGACCATCCTCCAATCCAGAGCTCCCTCAACGAGGAGACTGTACGCCCTGAAGTGGAGATTCTTCACTTCATGGTACGGAGATTGCCAGCTCGACCCAGTTAACTGCCCGGTTGGTACAGTGCTGGACTTCCTGCAGGCTCAACTCTCTGCAGGGTTAACCCACTCCACTTTGAAGGTATTTGTGGTGGCCTACCACGCCTCTCTTGGTGGGCAGTCAGTGGGCAGACACCCCTAGTACAGGTTTCCTCCGTGGTGCACCTGAGGCTAAGGCCTCCAGTACGGTCCCGGGCCCCCCCCTTGGGACTTGGCTGTGGTATTGATGCTCTCTGTAGGCCTCCATTCGAGCCTATTGAGGAGATCTCAGATTGCCCTGAAGACCGTGTTTCTTCTGGCGATTTAATCTCTGAAGAGAGTAGAGGATTTGCAGCCCTGTCAGTGGCCCCTTCTCACTTGGACTTTGCGAAGTTCCTTCGGTCACGCCACAGCCTGTCGTGCTGCGGGCCTTTAGTCCTCCTCCCTTTCGGGAGCCTGACCAGCTAAAGCTTAACCGTATGTGTCCAGTGCGAGCACTGGACGCATACGTCCACAGAGCTGCCATGTGGAGAAAGGCGGACCAATTGCTGATTTGCTATGGTCCCCCTAAGAGAGGTCTTCCTGACCCTCAGTGGTGGATTGTCGATGCCATTCATATGGCCTATGAGTCCTCTGACCTCCCCTCGCCGATGGGAGTCAAGGCTCATTCCACGAGAAGTGTGGCAGCCTCCAAGGCCTTTCTCGCAGGTGTCCCAATCAGGACATCTGCAACGCTGCGGGATGGTCTACGCCCCTGACTTTTGTCAGGTTCTATGGCCTGGACATTTTCTTTTTTTTATTCTTTTTTTTTTTTTTTCTTTTTACACTATTGACACACTATTTCCTTTTTTTTGGATATTGTGCAGTTGCTTTGACACAATTTACATTGTTAAAAGCGCTATATAAGTAAAGGTGACCTGACTTGACTTGGACATGCAAGCCACTCCAGGCTCTTCCGTTCTCTCGTCCTAGATGTGCTCCATACGGATACACACGGGGCAGGGATTGGGAAGTCTGGTGCCGTGGGTATCTCGTTCCCCAAAGCGTCTCCAGACGCAGCTCGAGTTCCTGAAGAGGAACGTCTTAGGTTACGTATGTAACCCCAGTTCCTCGAAGGAACGAGACACTGCATCGCGAGGCCACACTTCCGGCATCCCTGCCAGCGCTTGCTTCAATTTAGAAGCTGACGCCGGTTTCACCGCACATGCTTTTATGCCAGCTGGTCATTACATCACCTCGCCCGTGACGTCCCGCCATCCATTGGACAGATTTCATTTGTATTCTGAGCCGGTCACGCTGAAGGCGTTCCCCAAAGTGTCTCCAGACGCAGCGTCTCGTTCCTTCGAGGAACTGGGGTTACATACGTAACCTAAGACGTTTTACAGTTACTTACCGTTTTTGATTAATAATACAAAAATATGTACCTATGTGCTTTATTGAAATATTTGATATATTTGATGTATATTGATATATTTGAAATATATCAGTCTGTGTGTAATGAATGAATCTAATATACAAGTTTCACTTTTTGAATGGTATTACTGAAATAAATCAAGTTTTTCATGATATTCTAATTTTATGACCAGCACCTGTATATACTTTTTGAGAGTTTCCATATCAGGCCAAATATGAATGCTGAATGCTTCATTATATTTCACAAACAACATGATGAGAATAAGCATCAAAAGTGTTTTGTCCATATACTACAAACACACAATACAAAATGCTATAATAGTCAACAATGAGAGAAATGTAAACCTGACAATCTGGTTTGTGACATCATGTCATGACAAAAGGGTAATCAATGCAGAACCACAAACAAATCATTTAGGCTTTCTGTCACATTGTTTTTTTTTTGTTTTTTTTTTGTTTTGTGAATATATATTGTTCACAATGATTTGGCTATTTAAAAACCTTTTACCATGTCAATACAGCCATTTGAATTGTCAATCTATTAGCTTTATAACAATGCAAAATAACAAATGTACATGTGCAAATTAATTCAAGATGTTCAATTAAATAAAAACAAGCAACATTCAATTAAACCTACAGACAAATATTGTAGTATGTTTATAGACAGGTACAGTTTTGAGTTTGGGACTTTTGCTTTCTTTTTCTTTGTAGGTTAGAACACTGCACTTGCCCACTTGCCTTCTCATCTAGTCAGACAAGTTTCTCCTCCCAACAGAGCATCATTAAATATTACCTTTAGTCTCACAGCAACTAAACAATCTGTCGAGATCAACACAAGAGACAGGACCTGTGAGGCAGATTTTTATGGATTGAGCCCAGATCATTTATTTTTTGTTATAGATAAATGTCAGGTGTTTGTTAATTTTTGAAAACCATTTGAAAGGCAGTTTGTTTTCTTTCTTTCTTTCTTTCTTTCTTTCTTTCTTTCTTTCTTTCTTTCTTTCTTTCTTTCTTTCTTTCTTTCTTTCTTTCGTTCTTTCTTTCTTTCTTTCTTTCTTTCTTTCTTTCATTCTCTATCTTTTTTTTCTCTCTGTAGGTCAAAATGAGGATTTTATTGGAAGCTCTGCAGTTTTGTGCAACTTTTTCTGTGACAATAAACTGAATTCAAGACATGACATTGTACTCAAATGACAGCAGGAATATATAAGAAATCATTTAGAGAAATGATTCAGTTGAAGATCAAGATCCAGAATACAAGATTTTCCAAGAGGAGTTTACAAATCGCATACTCATGTACCGTAAGTCAGATATTATTTATTTATTTATTTAATTATTGGATCAAATGTCACATCAGATACAAGGATGTCTATAGCAACCTGCTGAAAAAAACAGCTTATTTTTATTTTAATTAAACCAGGTAATTCTAGTTTTAGAAAAATGTATACTGTTGAATTTTTGAAATCCATTTGGAAAATCCAGGTTCTATTGCCATGTTGTATTCATTCCCCACCACCCAACGTCAGAATGCGGGTCTCAGTATATTCTGCATTCTTGATAAAAAACAAATCAAAGATAAAGAAGATAACAAAATCTGATAGTGTCAGGAATATATGCAACATCATTCAGAGAAATGTTTCACTTGAGGATCAGAGTCTGAGAAGTCACAAAAGGAACCTCCACCTCCAGTTTAAACCAGTGAAGAAGTTAAATTAAACTAAGCTTTCATCATGTCTTTTATTGATTAACTAAAGTCCAGATCACGGAGATACAATGGCTTAGATCAGAAACATACATTTGATAATATTAATGGTTAAAATTCAGTAGAAGATCAGAGTAGATCCAAGAAGATCATGTGAAAACATGTGAAAGTCAACTGGTCTCTTAGGCGTCTTGAATAAACTGAAGTAAATTTCTGAATGTTTAACGAATATCTGGTGCGCATGTCTGATTATGTTGAGCTGGTAGCTGCTGAAGTCACTTCCGTCTCACGTACGTTGCGTAGAACGTGGCATACTGAGCTTTCATTTGAAAAAGTAGTATTTCACCCTAATTTCAGAAGTATTTCTTTGCAATATATTCAAACAAAGCATAGTGATAATATTGAACCAACATGATTATCAGGTACGTTTGATGAATTCAGAGTTGAAACACTATCCGGACAAACTCGTTTTACTTCCGATAAAGGCCTGATGTAGATTATTGCTCGTGTTTGGGTTGTCAAATGCTTTATTTGAACTAGAAAAAGGAGAACTTCAAGCATCATTAATACATTTAACATGAATCGGTTAATGAATGATTATCAGATTTAGCTTCACGGTTGTATCTGCTGTAACTGTTATTTTGATTTATGATATTAGCAATTAGCTTTAGCCATTTGTATTACCGTCATTTGTGTCTCAGGTGAAGTTGGTTTTATTTGATAGTAATTCGATTTTTCTAGTCTAATGGTGCATTTAAAGTTTCTCCAGTTGGGTGAAGATGCTTCCCTTCAAAAATATTTACTGTCAAATTGTAACATTTATAGATGAGTTTAGTGTACAGGATGATGGTGATGATGCAGCATACAATATATTATTATAGGCAATAAATGGATACGTGTATTAATTTATATGCATTTAGCTGAATAGGATTGTCAAATAGTGAATGATTTCAGATTGAATGATTCATTTTCTTTACGTGTGTGTGTGTGTGTGTTAGAATGGTTGCTTCAAAAATGGTTTTATCCTCAACAAATAAACATAAAACTGCAATATCCAACATAACTGACAGATCACTATGACAAAACATGAGATCATTAAACCACAAGCACATCTTATCTCATCTGGGTGGGAATCCAACTTTGACTTTGGAATTAAATAGTGTTTTTTTCCTCTTCTGTTTCTGCAGTTGCTGTTTCATCTGTGTATTTGCAGGGCTAATAAACAAAGGTGAGCATCTGAAAAAATACATTTGAGAAATAAATTCATGTTGTATGTATAAATGCAAGATTCTGTGTTTACAGTTAAAGTTTGTATCATTTCAGTGAGTCTGCAGGTCACAGTAGAGGGTGTTATCGGGGGTTCTGTTGTCCTGCCGTGTTCTTCAGCTGAACATGATCCTAAACTTCAAGACATTGATGTGCACTGGAGAGACAAGCGTAACAAAATTGTGTATAGTATAATTAAGGGTGAACATTCAGCAGTTGGACAAGACCCACAGTACAAGAAAAGAGCTGAAACATTTCCTGATGAGTATCTGAGAGCAAACTACTCCATCAAACTCTCTGGTCTCACTCATGCTGATACAGGAAAATACATCTGCTACATCACACCTTCAGATGAACAGGAGACTGTAGAGCTGATCATCAAGGGTCTGTAAAACTGGTTGATTATGATTATTTTAATTGAAAAAGTTTTATAAAATCCCAATACAATAAGTGTTTGACCAACTATGATGTTTCAGTCTGAATGTTGCTGTATATAAATTATAGATGGATATGTTGCATTTAACACAGTGTATAATGTTGTTTGTTGTTTACTGTTTTGTTGCAGAAAAAGAAAACAAGAAAGGAGAATATGCTGGAGCAGTTAGTGTATGGACATCATCGCACTATGTTTACATTGTATTACCTGTATTATTCATAGTGCTTGTAGCCTGATTCATCAGATTTCTAGCTGCCTTATGCTCTCCTCTCAGGACTGAAGAACAAATAACAATAAATGTATTTGGTTTTCTTTGTGTTATTTCATGTATATGTTAAAATTGCTCATGATTGACCAGATCATATTCATTAGACATCAGTCAATTAATTTTTTATTTGTATATACAGATAAAACATGGTGCGCAGGGATGTCAGCTCTGCAGACTCATGTCAGAAAACATAAACATTTCATAAACACAGAGCTTTTGATTATTCACAAACCATAAAATTCCACAGGTAGTTCCTGGTGGAACCAATGTGCAGCACATTTTCTCCCACGTTTTAGGAAAACAAACAAAACAGCTCTTGTAAGGTATGTTTCTAGATCAACAGCTTTATTTATATGTTGTTTTTGTTTGTTTTTTAATCCTGGAACAGCATTTCAGTCAAAAAAAATATTAGAGGACAGTTACTGGTTGATAAGAACGGTGCACATGTCCTAACATTAACTCCAGCCTAACCCTAACATTTTAGCCCCAAACCCAACCCTGAAATCTGATTGGTTGATAGGGATGTTTTTCCAGGACCAACAAGGATGTTAATCCAGGAAACATATCCAACTCGGCAAAATCACGTTCACTTCTTTTGACACATTCCTCATAGAAAGTCACAGATGTGCTCTTTGCCAACTTGTCAGACATACAGGTTTTTTTTTTTTGTCATATAGTCCAGTTAAAGTGTCTAAATATTCCTAAAACTATTTATATTCAATTAAGAAGGAAAACTGTTTAAGATGTTAAGCCTTGTTTTCAGAGAATTGAGTGAGTGAACAGTGGTGTGAAGTGACATGTGGCCATGCAATTATGGTGACCCATACTCAGAATTCATGCTCTGCATTTAACCCATCCACACACACTCCGTGAACACACACCCAGAGCAGTGAGCAGCCATTTATGCTGTGGTGCCTGGGGAGCAGTTGGGGGTTTGGTGCCTTGCTTAAGGGTCTCAACTCAGTCGTGGCATTGATAGTGGAAGTTTCTGAAATAGCTGACAATTCCTGCCAGTCCTGAGACTCGATCCCACAACCTTTGACTCTCTATCCATTAGGCCACAACGGAGTTAAGTCATCAGCAAATCAAAATTTTCTTAAGCATAAACAAAAAAAAAAAATTATGTTTATGCTGAAAAAGAAATAACCAAAAAAAAGTGAATTTTGTTTTTTACTGTGATCACAAATACAAACCTCCCTTCTACTACTGCTATCACAGCAAGGTGTGTGTTTGTCTCTCTGTTGTGTGGCGTCCTCTACTGGATAAAGACCTGAACTAAATCTTTGAGATTTACAGTGATTCCAAAAAAGCATTTGGACACTTGAGCCAAACTTTTTTTTTTTTTTCAATCACTCCAAATTACTTTAAGAAAGAGGTGCTGTACTTCTACTTAAGCAAACTTGTCTTTTTCCCTCCAGTAACAGCATCATTCAGTCTAACCTATACAGATGCATAAAGTAAAATGTCCCAAAAACAAGCCCAACAAGACTGCGGACCCTTCCTATGTCTCTACTTTGATGCTCAAGCATTAGCACTAATCAGACTCCGTCTCTTAGATGGTCAACCACTTCTTTCTTCTCTTGATCCTGATTTTTCTGATTCTGACGGTTCTTTCGCATGGACTCCATCCTTGAGCCCTCAAAAAGTCGTGCCATGAAGGCCAGGCCTTCATGTTTAATGTATGACTTTCCAGCAAAGGTGTAGAGAACAGGGTTTATGCAGCTGCTGATGAAGGTGATAATGGAGCTGAAGCCTCGGAATGATAACCACATTTTCTGTAGTCTGAGACGAAGAGGATCAATTAGTTACATAACTTTTTTTAGATAGTAAATAAGTTACTTTATACACACAATGAAAGAATTCAGAATAATAGTACTGTGTGTGCGTTCAGCTTAGTTCACCTGGCTTTTGCATGGGAATCATCAGGGAGAAAAGTCCCAGCAATCTGTGCAGGAAAGCCATAATCAAACATGAAGATCCCATTTTAAGGTATCAACTTTGTAAAAAAAAAAATAATTATAAATATGTGTAAAATGTTATCATGAATCAATTTAGTTATCAACAGGAAAATATTAATTTAAGGATTTCCCATTAGCCCCCCCCCCCCCCCCCCCCCCATTATTTTCTGTTTGAGTTGTGCACACACACCTCCACCATGTTCATCATGTGGAAAGGAAGCCAGGTCAAGCCGAAGGTGATGACAATCACCAGGATGAGTTTCTCACTTCGGATGTGCCTACGAAACCGTGTCTTGCGAATTCTGCGCAGGATACACACGTAACTGCTTATGATCAGCCCATACGGCATCAAGAAACCCAGCAGAATTTCCAAACAGTGCTGCAGTATCACCTAAAATAGAGTGAGGTCATATGTGACAGCATGCAAAAAATTCATAAACATCATGTCATCTGATCTGCAACTTAATTTTGAGATATTTTTCAGATTAGTAATGATTGATTTAGACTTTTCAGTATGTTTACATGCAATCATTTTCACCAATCTGATTTCAAATCAAAGTTCTGTTTTTTATAAACCCTAACCCATGCTTTGATTATATTATTATTAGAGGTCTACACTGACCTTTTCAATAATTGAACTTTCATTCGTATTGAGCTCAATCGCATCAATTGAGGTGTTTGCATGAAGCCTCTTTCAGTCCGACTGAGCCATCGATCCAATTACTAATGGATTATTTGCATAGCTAGCACTAGAGTGAAACATTCTAATAGATTGTGTTTGATCACAGACCGTATTTTTATACATCCAACTTTATTGAAGCGGAATGCGTTATAGATTGATAAACCGTGAAACCTTGCTTCCACCAGTTTTCTAGCTAGGCAGCTAGTTTCTGCTTTCTATGTGTGTCGATTGCTGCAGCATCATTGTGTCATTATTGATTTTTGTCTTTAGAACCGGAAAAGACATAGTAGTAGAGTTTACCATAGTGTTTACTCTTGTTTACTATGACAATATCGGCTTGGAAACACAGCAGCTGACCATCCGAAAGCGCAGTTGTGAGGCTACATGTGCAATTCAGTTGTAAAAATGCTACTTAAAACGGTGTTATAGCATTTTGACACACTGCAGCACTACTAAAATATAACTAGTAGTCGCACTGCTACTTTCACATATACTGCTCCACATTGCTATGCATAAATTGAAGTACTATTATTTTTAATTGTTACTAAATATTATTAGTTTGTAAATGTTTATCAGACAAACATAACTCACATCTCGCGGCAGTGGATGTTTACAAGCACACATTAAAAACTTTGGATCTTGCTCACTCCAGAAAGTGGTCCAGAAAACAGAGTTAGGTACTGATATTCCCAGAGCAAAAATCCACAGTCCTATCAACACCCGAATAATTACCCTCCGGTCTGTCAGGACACCAGCATGTTTCCACCAAACTACAGCCACCATCCTGTGCAGACTCATTAACGTTATCAAAAATATCGAAGCGTACATGTTGGCACTGCAGAGGTACAGCAGAATCTTGCAAAGTGGCAGGGTAAAAATCCAGTAGCGTTTTAACAAATAAACAATGAAAAAAGGCATCAAAAGCATCAAGAATCCATCCGCAAAGGCTAGGTTTAGGATCAAGAGGGTTGTGATGGAACGGTGGCGGGTTCGAGCCAGGATGCTCCAAATGATCAAGAAGTTTCCAGAGACACCAATGGGTAGGAAAAGACAGAGGATCAGAGCTCCTGTGATTGATCCAGCACTACTTCTCACAGCTGTCTCAGTAACATTGTTCATTCCAGAGTTGGTGGTGTTGGTGAAAAAGTGGATTGACATGGTATTAGATGGAGTGCGAGAGGAAAGTGGAACATTCGTTGGTCTGAGTAACTCTCGACTTCAAAATGTCACCTGCAGCAACATCAATAGACACTGAACTATTTATTGTGCATTAGCACAGGTATACATTGATAGCCTTCCAGATGAATTACCAAAATCATATTTTACCAAAGTGCAGACTGGAGACTGCATAATGTGATCATTATCTCAGCTTGTTTCCTGTTTGACTAGACATGCCCGTCATAGCAAACAAATTCAATGCTAGCCATCTGTCAAAGGGCCACTAACATGTTACACAGAGAGAAAGAACACAAGTGACTGAACACATCTATATCAGATGAGGGATATGAAAAAATAAACATACTGTAGGAAAACAATGTAGAGGTATAAAAACTTCCTTACATTTTTATAGCATTTGTGTGGATACTTCCACTGAAACCAAAAGTCAGTTTGACCAGGACACCAAAGTCACACATCTACTCTTATCAAGAAACAACCATGCGCTGTCAGAAAAATGTGGAAAAATCAAACCTTTAGACTAGGTACACCAGCTAGTCACTTGGGTAGATTCCTCACAGGAACACCTTTGTACCTTTTCCACTCCTAAATGGTGCATATTAGTATGTCCTTTTATCTTAACAGACAAGCATAGTGCTTGGTCATTGGTTTGATTCCAGGGAATACAACAATTCATTCTGCAAACTGCTTGTCCTATGTAGGGTCAAGGAAGCTGGAACCTACTCCAGGGTCTTCTGCCATATAGACATTATAACATTCTTGATGGGTGGCCAATACATGAAGTAATAAACTGTATACCTTGAATGCGATGTAATTTGCTTTGGATTAAAGTGTCTGTCAAAAGTGTAAATATAAGGTGCTAATCTGCACCCTTTCGGTGTTAAAAAGTACAAAGGTTACCTTTGGGGTATTGCCCCAGTGTCACGCATTTTCTCTGAGTGTAGAGAGTCAGGATCTCGCTCAGAACAGTGGCTTTTTTACGATAAAGTGTCCTTGTTCAAGGCCTTGTCCCAAATTGTGCTCTAAGCTAGGAGTAATGAACCCTGTTTTTGGAGGTCTAATGTCTTACAAAAATATGTTCCAACCTGCTTGGACACTGGGTCTCCAGGAGAAAAGCTGAATACTGAGTGAAGTAGTCCTCTGTGAAGACCATGTATTCGTGGAACTGGCATAAGTAGACAATTCTGAAATCTAAAGTCAGAAAAGGGACAAACCTACTGTCTATTGGAATTCAGACAAACATACAGACCACCACAAATTCACCATTAGGACAGCAGCATACTGGGATAATATGAACCATGCCGCAATAAACATGAGTGCCTTACTATAAACTATATCAGCAGCATTGATTTTGCCAGGTAGATCTCCCACCTGGCAAAATCCTGGCTCAACCCTGCTTAGCTTCATGTGGCATTCATTCATTTCAAAGGACAGGTGTGCATAACAAGAACGGCAGAACAAGTAACTTCAGGAGTTCAAGAGTTCAAGAGCTACTTTAGAATAACAGTGTGTATACATGAGTTTATGAATACAGGTACAAAGTACATTCTTGAGGAAATCATGCGTTATGAGAACAACCAACTCACACTGATCCACTTACAAATAATCATTGCATAAACTAGACAAGTAACATCTCTTCCTTTTATTCACAGATGCCGTTCTCAAATTTAAGAAAGAGAAATGTACAACCAAAATTTATCAACTGGCATGTTAAAGGAAAGGTTCATGCAAAACTTAAAATGATGTTATTTACTCACCACTGTGTTCTGGTTTTGATGAACGTCATCTGAAAATACCACCTGGAAAAGTTGCCATGGCTTTTTTCTTCTGAGTATCAAGCCACAGGTAGAATTCATTTATGGCTTTAGACTGGCTCACAGTTGAAGATTCTAAGGCAGATTTTACGCCCAATTTGCAGCCGAACCATCAGGGGGCGTGGATTCAAGGCTTGTCGCAAATGATTTTTTTTTGCCCAAAAAATCCTCTATTGTACATTACCAATGGTAACTAACTGTTGACGTAAATGGTTACGGTTTTATTGATGATATATGTTTGACGATAAAATGTCCAAAACATATATGTGTTCAAATTAATTTAGAGTGCACTACTGTAGCATTTGAGTAGTCTCTTGGCATTCAAACTGGCCAAAATGTGGTTAGAGTTCAGTCTGACTTCCTGTAAGTGGTGTGGCTTTGTTGTGTGCAGGACAGAAACATGAGCATTTTGCAGGTTTGTTTCTGACTTTTACATGTTATTTAATGCGCTTTGTAAAAAGTTAATTCTATCTTGTGCAGAATTGTGTTGGACATTGTTTGCTTGTTTGTGTGCACAGGAAGTGGAAGTTTACTGCATCTCCTAAAAGATAATCAATATTAAATCTGTGCATGCCAACCTTTGGCTCTCCTTAGTAGAAGTGTTTCCAGTGTGGTTTAGCTCAAGTGTTAAGTTAAGCTCAGTACTTAAAACATCAGTTCCACTTGAGAAAAAATGACTCATATGGTCTCATCTCTGTCTAGATAGGTGGTTTTCCCTTGAACAGTGTTCCCACACTGCAAAACAATTCTTACTTCGTCTTTTTGTCTTGTTTCCAGCCAAAATATCAAAACAATTCTAACAAGACGCAATGTTTACTTATCTAGAAAATCCTTTTTGATTTAAGAATTTTTAGATATTTTGTCTGGAAACAAGACAAAAAGACAAAGTAAGAAAAGCGGTGGTGCATCTTTTTGTGGTGCATCTGCTTTAGACATATCACCATGACATGATTTTCTTAACCTCAAATGGAAAAAGAATGGCAGTGCAGTCAGCGGGGTTTTAGAAGTTTGACAGAATGATTGCTGTTATTTCTACAAGATTTTTTACATTTCTACATGTATAAACACAATCTATATATCTACAAAACAAAAAAGCTTCATACTGTTAAAGGTTAAACCACCTGGCTTTGCAGTTCACTGGTGATCAGGTGACCAAGTATGGAAAACATTACTCAGCTTGTCTGGCCAAGGCCAACCACAATGCCTACATTTGATATGCAAAGAAGCGTTTGGCTGGTCATCATCTAGTAGGTGGATGATTCCATTGTTTATTTAAGAAAGGAGAGAGAAGCTCATTTATGATGTCTATTTCTTAGTTAGGTTTTATTCATTAAGCATATTTTAGGAAAATTTATATTTACAACAAAGTTATAAGCAACCCACTGATACAAGGTCAGGAACAAGCTTTCCTGTTTACGATTTGGGCTGCAGCTAAAAAGCACCGGTTTTGTTCAAAGTCTTCATGCATCTGGGAAAAGACCACCTCAGTATACTGAAAGAGCAACAAGGCAGCCAGTATTAGCATTTAGAAATGTATGTAAAGTGATAAAGAATTGAATAATCTTAAAAGTAATAAATAATGAAATAAATGTAAATCAGGGGGAAAAAATGGTGTTGCATAATTTACCATTGTCTTTGGCTCTTTAAATTGTTTGCAAAGAGTTTGCTCTAAATCTGCTTCTTGGTGTTTGACATTTTCTCTAGAGTAGCAACATACACAACCTGCAAGAGAAGAGAATCATTGTCATATTACAGATAGATTAAATGAGATTGCATTAATTAACAGAACTCACCAATCACCACAAAGACCAGAAGACCATGCATCAGACCAGATACGATGATAACAGTCACCCATGGTCTATGGTCAGTATGATTCACCACGGTATGATTCAGCTCAATATACTTCACTATAGTGTGATTCTGGCACTCAGGTAATTTAGTTGGTTCTGCAAAAAATAGCTTTACATTCACATAACCAAAGCACTGAACATCCATATGGCCTGATTACTGAATGCTCACTCACCAGTGATGTGAAGTCTGGTGCCGCTGCTGAATTTTGGAGGTGCCTCTGTGGTCATGCAGTAATAAACACCTAACTCATCAGTAGTGACATTTTTTATGAATAGATGATGTTTAGGTTGCACTGAATATTTGAGTCTGAATCTTATATCGTAGTAAAAAGGAGTTGGTGAAGTTGAAAATAACCGCAATATCATAACTGGACGATTTGGTAGTTTTAGTAGCATCCAATAAATCTCTTTTTCGTCAAGATCACAGTTAATAGACACATTTTGTCCCAAATTTGTTAGTTCTGTTAAAGTCTCTACAGCTTGACACCATACTAGTAGACCTGCAAGATAAAAATAAAATAAAACACAGTACAAAAAAATAGGATTCTTAAGATACATAGGATACTTGTTCAACAATAAATGAATCAGGTTACTCAAAATACTTACAGATAAGATGCTGGATGATCTTTGTGTCATTTCCGCCATTAAAATTCATTGAGATGATTAATTCTGGTTGCTTTCAAAAAGGCTTTAAGATGGAAATGTAATTCAGAGCTTTGAAACCAAGAAGAGGGTGATTCTCTACCAACCACTAAAAGGAAGTCACACTCACAAACCATATCTGACAGTTTTTAAAGGAACAGTTCACCCGAAAATTAAAATAGCCATCCAAGATGTAGACAAGTTTGTTTCTTCATAGGAACAGATTTGGAAAAAAATTGCATTAACTCACTTGCTCACAATGGATCCTCTGCAGTTGAATGGGTGCCGTCAGAGTCCAAACAGCTGATAAAAACATCACAATAATCCAGTAGACCTGTTGTCATCTTCTGAAGTGTGTTTGTAATAAAAAAATCCATCATTAAGACATTTGAACTTTAAACCGCCACTTCTGGCCAAAATCATGAATAGAGAACTCGTGTTTTTGTCGGAAGCAATGGTTTGAAGTTAAAAAGTGTCTTTATGCATTTGTTTCCTGCATTTTGTTTCACATTAATTGATGCACTGGAGTGGTGGTGTGGATTACTTGTGGATGATGTTTTAATCAGTTGTTTGGACTTTCATTCTGACGGCACCCATTCACTTCAGAGGATTCATTGGTGAGCAAGTGATATAATGCTGAATTTCTCCAAATCTGTTACCATGCAGAAACAAACTCATCTACATTTTGGATGGCCTGAGGGGGAGTAAATATATACAGTGCCCTCCAAAAGTATTGGAACAGTAAGGCCAATTCCTTTATTTTTGCTGTAGACTGAAAACTGATTAACATTTCAGCTTTTATTTAAGAGTATTTTCATCTGGATCTGATACACAACTTAGAAGATAGCACCTTTTGTTTGAACCCACCCTTTTTTCATGTTACCAAAAGTATTGGAACATGTGACTGACAGGTGTGTTTTGTTGCCCTGGTGTGTCCTATTAACTGATTATTCAAACAATAAATAGCACTGAATGTCTGCGCTCAGTTTCAGATCCGTGCAGACTGCATTTATAGTTAGTTAGAAAACCAGAGAGGTGTCTATGGGTGAAAAACCAGCAATTGTGAAGCTGAGAGAAGATGAAAAATCAATCAAACCATTGCACAAACACTGGCAATAGCAAGTACAACCATTTGGAATCTCCTGAGGAAGAAAGAAACCACTTGTGTACTAAGTAACACCTCAAACGGGTAGATCAAGGAAAACATCTGCAGTTGATGACAGAAACATTGTGACAACTGTAAAGAAAGACCCTAAAACAACTGTTAGTGACATCAGCAACAACCTCCAGAGGGCAGGAGTGAAGGTATCACAATCTACTGTTCGCAGAAGACTTCATGAACAAAAGTACAGAGGCTACACCAGAAGATGCAAACCACTCATTAGCAAGAAGAATAGGAGATGAGCCCCAAAAATTCTGGGACAAGGTTTTATGGACTGATTTTATGGACCAAAGTGATGGAAAGGCTAAAGTTTGGAGAAAGAAAGGATCTGCTCATGATCCCAAACATACAAGCTCATCTGAAACACAGTGTACACAGGTGTACATTATAGTACACATTACACAAGTAATGTAATGGCTTGGGCTTTCATCGCTTCTTCTGGGACAGGCTCATTAATCTTCATTAATAATGTAACACATGATGGCAGCAGCAAAATTAACTCAAAGTCTACAGAAATATTTTGTCTGACAATTTACAGAAAGATGCAACCAAACTGATTGGGAGATCCTTCATCATGCAGCAAGATAATGACCCAAAACATAGTCCCAAAACAACAAAGAGTTCATCAGGGGCAAGAAGTGGAAGGTTTTAGACTGGCCAAGTCAATCTCCACACTTAAACCCTGTAGAGTATGCATTTTACCTGCTAAAGAAGAGACTGAAGGGAGTAACCCCCAAAACTGAAAGAGGCGGCTTTGAAAGCCTGGAAAAGCATCACAAAATAATAATTTAAATGTTTGGTGATGTCAGTGGGTCACAGGCTTGATGCAGTTATTAAAAGCAAACGATTTGCAACTAAATATTAAGTCTTTTTCATTTTAATCTGTTAATTCTATCTGTTCCAATACTTTTGGTAACATGAAAAAAGGGTGGGTTCAAACAAAAGGTGCTATCTTCTAAGTTGTGTATCAGATCCAGATGAAAATACCTGTAAATAAAAGCTGAAATGTTAATCTCTCATCTCATATTAATCTTTTGTTGTCAAACCCAAATGTTTACAGTCTATAGCAAAAATAAAGGAATTGGCCTCACTGTTCCAATACTTTTGGAGGGCACTGTATATATATATATATATATTTTTTTTTTATTAATTGTTTTTTTTTTGGGGGGGGGGGGGGGGGGGGGGGGTGATATATTCCTTTAACAGCTCATAAATTCATCATTATTATACAGTGTGTGATGTTGGTGTCATTGCTTTAGGGATTTTGTTACAGTACAAAAACAGCATGCCAAATATTGCCCGAAACTTAAGGTTAATATTGTTCTGCCAATGCAAAGGCTGTAGATTTAAACAAAAGACCACAGACCCAAAACCCTTTAAGTTGTTTGTTAAGCCACCTACCCAAATAACCAAATAAAATGAGGGAAATAAAATTGAAAGATTGTGATTATGATCAGTAAAAATAACATTTATCTTGAAAATTACAATAAATAAATAAATAAAAATCACAAAAATCCATTACTGTAAATATATTATACACCACTGTAATATAGTGGACATTAAGTGGTACTGAAAGTTGCATGTGCTGGTTCCATTGCTTATTACCACAGGAACTAAGCCTCACACACTTCTCTCTCTCTGCCTCTCTTCATTTAAATCCAGCCTTGATGAAACCCGATGGAAAAACCTTGATGAAAAGTAGCAGAAGCCCGTAAAACACAGTTTTTAGGATTTGGATTGACACTATCCACGCAGGGGTAGATGAGTTTCGTATTGTAAACAACTGACTGCCAATCAGGGTAAACAATCAATGACAGCGATTTACTGTGACAAAGCAAATGGAAATCTGTTAATTTGAACTCTCAGCTGAGCTGCAGTTTATTCAAATAAACAGACAGACTTATATATCGGATATTTATCCACCTGCAGTTTCCCGGGCTGAGTTTCACGTCCTGACACAGGATACATAAATAATGGATAAGTAAAACATCTCCCAGAAGCAGTCATGGTGGTTAGTACCTCGCAAGTAGGGCTCGCTGCAGTCCACAAGATCCAGGGGGCGTGGTTGGATCCACATATAGGGGGTGGAGATTGGTAGGTTTAGGGGTAGAGATGATGGGTAGGTTTAGGGGTGGAGATGGGTGGGTTTAGGGATCAGGGGGTGGAGATGGGTAGGTTTAGGTATATGTAAGGTGGGAGGTGTTAGATCTGGATCCAACCACGAGGTACGACGAGATGCTCGTCGTACCTCGCTGTAGTGATAAGAAGGGGAAAAAACTTTCAATCAAATGACCCACTTATTTAGCAAAATTGAAAGATTCACTGTTTCGTAATTATACGGATTAACTATATGATGCAAAGTCTTTTATTTATTTTATCACTAAATTTGTATCAACAATTTCATAACAACACATATAAGAAATTAAACTAAAGTTATGCATCACCTTAAACTATAAAACTGATCAGTTACAGTCGTACATTTAATACTGCTTCATGGGTTCACCTAAGATCAACCCATCCAAGCATTGATATTTAAAACGTTCCAAACAGCATGAGGTAATGTTGCCCAGTTTGATGAAATCACGTGTCTTGGTCAGGTAGATTTGCCCTCTGATCTCACGGGTTTGAATTTCAAATGACTAGTTCCAAAATCCTGCTCCACATAAATACTTACAACTTACTTTCAATGCAGAAAGACAATGGAAACTTGTGACAAAAAACAAACAAACAAAAAACAATAGAACCATCACAGAAAATTCTAATGGTTTCCACTACAAATACCTTTACAAACATAACAAACCATCAACTTTTAACCATTAAAAAATGGTTTTCTGTAGTTCTGTAGTGTGTTTTGGGACATATTCCATTAGGATTTATTGGTTTTAACAAGACACCAATAGAAGGCGACAATTACCAGTAGATACCAACAGGGTCCATTTCCATTAAAACCAATACAAGTCCCATTATAACCAGTAAAACCATTGCAAAATTTGTGATGGTGTCTATTGTGTTTTTTGTTTTTTCAGCAGGGCTGACAGTGACAAGTGACATGTTTTGCCTTTCTGTCATTTACATTTTACATATTTAAATTTGAAATCGTATTTAAATCAGTTTGTTTTGTTGTAAATCAGTTGGGTTTTCAGCTTTGACGTCTTGTCCAACACCATGATGAGTTTCCTCTATGGAAGTCTTAAAATTTGTTAGACTTAAATTTGTTCTACTAAAGTAGCATTAATTATGTTCATTATGGATATATATGAGCTTATTATCGATTCCAGGTAGATCTGTATACCATAAAAATCAAGTATAGTATACAATGTACTGTATGTAGAACTGGTGACTTGGAATGTCGCAGGTGGATTCTGCTCCTCCCAACAAGATAAATTCCTTGTGTTTCTCATCAGCTGTACAGTCTATCAAACCTCTGACAGGAGCACACAAGAGAGAAAGACGCAGGACGTTAAAAAAGTGAATTACCTCAAGGTAAGCTATAGATCTCACAGTTGTTATCAGAGTTGTTATTTTGTTTGGTAGGAAGAGAGCAGCAAGTTATTTAGCATATTCTTTTTGAGTTTCTGTTGCTGTCATCTGTTTATGCTATTATTAAACAGTTTGAAGGCAAATTTAAACTGTAAAATAAAATAAATAACTAAACAGTATCCAAAGTACTGTCTAAGTCTTTATTTTATTCATTTTTCTCTTCATTATTCGCAGATCACTATGAGGAACTTAAAGAACAAGACCGATCGCTCCCATAATGGAATCTTAAAAGTGGAATTCCTAAGATGCTTTCTTCAAAAACAAAAAATGTTGCAATGCAAGGCAAGATTTTGCCTGAGGAAAGGACTGTGTGAACCTGATTACAAATTAAACCTAAACTTAGCATAAAACAAACAATACTTCCCATTCAAAATGAACTGAAGAATCAAGAAGGATGTGTTCCATCTTCAGCAGTCGAGCACAGTTATTCATCAAAGGTGTGTAAACATCGGCAAAGTGTTAGTTGTACTGTTTTACATTTATTCAGTGTTAAAACTGGTGGGTGGATTCTGTGAGCAGTGATATTGATAAGTTATTCTGCCTTTTTTGTAACATTTGATTAGCCAATATGATAACAATATTGTACAGTAATAAAATAAAATATCATAAAATAATTTTAGAGTAGTATAAAAAACAACAACAGACCGTTTCTGTAAGTGTTCTCTCAAATGCCTTTTGGGAAGCATTGTGCGGATCAAAAAGTACATTATATATATACACTGTATATATATATAATAGGCTGTTAACGGTAAATCAGATTAAATTAGCTGATACTTCCGTCTTTAGCCACCTGTAAAACGTCACATCCGTACGCATGCGCATGAGCATCCGGCGTCACTCGTGCTGATGCCATTTTGACTCAGCAACCATTTTTGTAGACGTCGTCGTCGTTAGTTTCCACTAAGAAATTGTTTGCATTTTTTTAATTGTTCAAGTGCTGCATTTACATTTGCTTGCTTTGTCTGAAAAACAAAAACTAAAACTAAATACCATGGAACAAAGGTATGTTTCTAAGAATTTAGAAAAGAAATTGAGATCGTCAACGCCATGCACTATCGTTAGGGTAGCATGAAAGCTAACAGCTACATTGTTTGTTAAAATATCATTTATTGTCTAGTATTATTATTGTCTATTAGGTAGCATGGATTACATTCATTACAGATAAATATATTAATATCCATTGTCATTAATTGGTACAAACTGATTGGTTAGAAGGCTTGAATGTAGTTCGGTCGAGCTTTACAGTAGCTGGTTAGGCAGGTCAAAGACAGAACGGCGTGAGGTGTGCGGATCAAATTAATTTGTACTTTTTGCTGTTATTCCTAGTGTATACTGTTATTATTAATAATAATGAATAAAATAATTCATTTTTGATAAGTTCTGGACATTTTGAGTAAAAAGCTCATTTTGGGTCCCCTGCTGGTCCACGTTTTATTCAAACTAGTTCTATTAATCAACATCGGTGCTGTCACTGAAAATAATCTGCTGTTAAATTTAAATCTTTTATGCATTTTAATTAAAATACAAAGATACGTTTACAGTATTTAGAAGGACATAGACGTTCTTGAATGGCAGGAAGAACATGATTCAGATCCAGTTAGATCCAGTTCTTTTGCAATAAGTGTGAATATTGGTGGGATATTGGGGCTAAAAGTAGGTTAAAGCAAACTGTTGATATTTTATCTTCTCTTTCTACAGTAGGTACCTCATCATCTTTGTGTTTCTGCTGGATTTCACAGGTGAGAATTTAAGCATTTTAAATGAAACTTCATGTCACATGCAGAATAATAGATGCTGTGTTTGCTGTTTTGTAGGTTCTTTCTCCGCTCCGGTGAGGGTCATAGTTGAGGGGTTTGTTGGAGACTCGACCGTCTTGTCTTGTTCGATCCCTGAGAGTAAGATTCAAGACAAAATAGAAAAATTCTACGTATACTGGAGAGACGATGAAGGCAACAAAGTGTGTGACATCATTGGCGGCAACGGAAGATGTCAAGACAAGACAAGAGTCGAAATGTTCCCTGAGGAGTATAAGAAGGGCAACTTCTCCATCAAACTCAACCGCCTTCAAAAAACTGATGCAAGGAAGTACCACTGTCACATCGCAGGACCATCTCAGAATTACACCATCACAGAGCTTCATGTCAAAGGTGTGTATAATCTGATGAGTTTCATTGAAAAACCGTGATTGTGGTTTAAAATTCTGAATGTTAGTCTGCAGTTGTTAGTGACTGATCAAACTAATGTTACAAACTTTGCCATTGTCGTTTTGTCCCACAGATAAACCAGAAGGAAAAGGAAACCACGGAGAACTATCATTGATTGTGTTGTGGATCAGTTTTCTTTTCACCCACATTCTGCCGTTTATCTGAACAATTATTTGTTTAGTTCTGTAAGTGTTGTAGACTTGAGTTCAGATCTGCTCAATCAACCAAAGTATATTTTCAAGTATCTTTCCACAGAGTATTGCCACTTTGGGTACATTTTACTCTACATTTCAAAAAATAAGATGTTGATCCTTGGTTTTTCAAACATTACATACATTATTCCATTCATTTGATTGATTTCAGTCATTGCACACCTTGTATTCATCAGTGTTTATACTAAAGATATAACAATTTCAGTCATTGTCATTTCTGTCAGTCATGTGTGCAATTAAAACAGTGTAACGTCAACCCTGGTAATAAACTGAAAAATAAAATCTTTAACGTATCTAAGCCTCATTTTACTGGTGTTGCATGTAAGTTATGAACCATTTGCATTACAAATAAAATAAACGTTAGCTGAAATAAAATATAAAAACTGTTTTATTACAGCTAGTTGCCAGAGCAACATTTCTCATTTTAATTTGAACTTGTACATATATGAAAAAATTAAAACCATAATCAATGATAAACACATACTAAAACTATGAAAACTGAAAATTAAAAACACTAAAAATATATGTGACCCTGGACCACAAATCCAGTCTTAAGTCGCTGAGGTATATTTGTAGCAATAGCCAAAAATACACTGTATGGGTCAAAATTATTGATTTTTATTTTATGCCAAAAATCTGTAGGTCATTAAGTAAAGATCATGTTCCATGAAGATATTTTGTAAATTTCCTACTGTAAATATATTAAAACTTAATTTTTGATTAGTAATATTCATTGCTAAGAGCTTCATTTGTACAACTTTAAAGGCGATTTTCTCAATATTTAGATTTTTTTTGTACCCCCAGATTCCAGATTTTCAAATAGTTGTATCTGTTATGAAACAAAAGGATGATGGAAACAAAGATGCAAGTAACCAGTTTATTGACAGACGGTGAAATGGCAGAAATGAACAGAAAGGATGAATGAAGTCTCTCGGATGGGTAGGTGGTGCAGGGACTTTGATGGTCAGCGTGGTGATGAATGGTGAAGAGTGATCCAACGTAGAACATCCAAAGACACGATAATCAAGACAAGACAAACCAGAGTTTCCACGGACGAACACACGATGAAACAATCCACTGACATCAAACAACGATCTGACAAACAGGAGAGATTGCAGTGAGTTTAAGTAGCCAAGAGAAGATGAGCAGCAGCTGGAGAGGGTAATGAGAACAGGTGACGGGGATACAAAATAATGAGGGCTAAACCAAATCAGACAGATCGATGGGGGGAGACAATGGGAGAAACCAAATCAGAACAATGACAAATACCAGAAACACCAGGAGACATGTAACACACAGACCTACACAAGTACACGTGACATGAAGAACATAATGGATTCATAAACCGTGACAGTATCTCGTCCAAATATTGTCCTATCATAACAAACCATACATCAATGGAAAGCTTATTTATTTCAGATGCTGTATAATTCTCAACTATGAAAAATTTACCCTTATGACTAGTTTTAATTAATAATAGTATACCAGTGATACTTAAATGACACTGAATATTTGTAAAAAAATTGCAACATAGCACTTCATCAAATATCAAAAACTGATATATGTTGACCCATATAGAGAAGGTGCACCAAGAAAAGAGTAGTTTTGACAAATATTTTAAAACGTAAAATAATGTACGCTATTATAAGATGTAAGTGGCTTAGAAAAACTGCTTTACTACAAGAGAGGTTGCCCAATGGAGGCTGCCATGTTGAGATCACATGACCAGATGAACTTATTTTTATCTCAGTAACCCCCTATGATTGGACAGTTTCATATGCTTACCTTCATCTAAAATAATAATAAAATTGCATAAATTCATCAAAATTAATAATAAAATCATTTTTTAAAAACTACATAAAAAACCCGCCAATACTAACCCATTTCCACCATTTATTTATTTTTTGGTACTACTTAATTTTGTTATGCGTTACGAGTGATATCCATTATTAGTGATAGATAACATATACAGGTCCTTCTCAAAAAATTAGCATATTGTGATAAAGTTCATTATTTTCTGTAATGTACTGATAAACATTAGACTTTCATATATTTTAGATTCATTACAACACAACTGAAGAAGTTCAAGCCTTTTATTGTTTTAATATTGATGATTTTGGCATACAGCTCATGAAAACCCAAAATTCCTATCTCAAAAAATTAGCATATTGTGATAAAGTTCATTATTTTCTGTAATGTACTGATAAACATTAGACTTTCATATATTTTAGATTCATTACACACAACTGAAGTAGTTCAAGCCTTTTATTGTTTTAATATTGATGATTTTGGCATACAGCTCATGAAAACCCAAAATTCCTATCTCAAAAAATTAGCATATTTCATCCGACCAATAAAAGAAAAGTGTTTTTAATACAAAAAAAGTCAACCTTCAAATAATTATGTTCAGTTATGCACTCAATACTTGGTCGGGAATCCTTTTGCAGAAATGACTGCTTCAATGCGGCGTGGCATGGAGGCAATCAGCCTGTGGCACTGCTGAGGTGTTATGGAGGCCCAGGATGCTTCGATAGCGGCCTTAAGCTCATCCAGAGTGTTGGGTCTTGCGTCTCTCAACTTTCTCTTCACAATATCCCACAGATTCTCTATGGGGTTCAGGTCAGGAGAGTTGGCAGGCCAATTGAGCACAGTAATACCATGGTCAGTAAACCATTTACCAGTGGTTTTGGCACTGTGAGCAGGTGCCAGGTCGTGCTGAAAAATGAAATCTTCATCTCCATAAAGCTTTTCAGCAGATGGAAGCATGAAGTGCTCCAAAATCTCCTGATAGCTAGCTGCATTGACCCTGCCCTTGATAAAACACAGTGGACCAACACCAGCATCACTGACTTTGGGTACTTGACACTGGACTTCAGGCATTTTGGCATTTCCCTCTCCCCAGTCTTCCTCCAGACTCTGGCACCTTGATTTCCGAATGACATGCAAAATTTGCTTTCATCCGAAAAAAGTACTTTGGACCACTGAGCAACAGTCCAGTGCTGCTTCTCTGTAGCCCAGGTCAGGCGCTTCTGCCGCTGTTTCTGGTTCAAAAGTGGCTTGACCTGGGGAATGTGGCACCTGTAGCCCATTTCCTGCACACGTCTGTACACGGTGGCTCTGGATGTTTCTACTCCAGACTCAGTCCACTGCTTCCGCAGGTCCCCCAAGGTCTGGAATCGGTCCTTCTCCACAATCTTCCTCAGGGTCCGGTCACCTCTTCTCGTTGTGCTGCGTTTTCTGCCACACTTTTTCCTTCCCACAGACTTCCCACTGAGGTGCCTTGATACAGCACTCTGGGAACAGCCTATTCGTTCAGAAATTTCTTTCTGTGTCTTACCCTCTTGCTTGAGGGTGTCAATGATGGCCTTCTGGACAGCAGTCAGGTCGGCAGTCTTACCCATGATTGCGGTTTTGAGTAATGAACCAGGCTGGGAGTTTTTAAAAGCCTCAGGAATCTTTTGCAGGTGTTTAGAGTTAATTTGGTTAATAGCTCGTTTAGAGAACCTTTTCATTATATGCTAATTTTTTGAGATAGGAATTTTGGGTTTTCATGAGCTGTATGCCAAAATCATCAATATTAAAACAATAAAAGGCTTGAACTACTTCGGTTGTGTTGTAATGAATCTAAAATATATGAAAGTCTAATGTTTATCAGTACATTACAAAAAATAATGAACTTTATCACAATATGCTAATTTTTTGAGAAGGACCTGTAATATTTGTTTTTTTTTGCTGTAATTCCAGCTCTACACCAGATGGCGCTGTAAGGATTCCGATTGTTTACCCGACAACCGCCAAACTGCAGAAGAAGAAGAAGAAGAAGAAGAAGAATTAGGAAGAACGTCGCACATAAACAGAAAGAGAGATGCCCACTTCTTAGTGCACTTATTGCTATTCTGCTGACCAGAATGATTTAGCAGTGCCTTCACCCGTTCATAGCCCATGCCTGATATTTATAGAGCGAGCCTCAGACAGGTGTGTGCTGTAAGTATGCCGTTTATGAAGCTAATATCAGCTCAGATGTCTAATATTACTGGCCCTGGAGTGCAGCAGCCAATGCTACATGTTTAAACTGATTAACATTAATCACATTCATTAGCTCTAGAGCTTCTTAGACACTTATATTGTGATTATTATTTCTAATATATATATAAGATTATAGCTCGTGCATGGTGTTGTGTATGGAAATCTGTGTTTGATTATTGATCAGTGAGTTTTGGTAGTCAGATGGGCATATTATAATTTTTTTTTTAGTAGTCTGGATTATGCTGAAGTATATCACAGCTTTTGGTCACTGCTGTTTACTTACAATGAATCAAATGGGTCTAGTTTCTAACTTAAATAGTAATTGTGGAAGACAGATTCCCAAGATGAAAAATCCAAATTCTGCATATGAAATTGGTTTATAAAAATAAATTATGAATTTTTAATATCTGGGCTGCCAATATCACAATGAACAATCTTCTTTTTCTTCTTCTTAGTATTATTATTTTGTAATTAGAACACTCTGTGTCTTATTAAAGATCAAACCGCAAAGAAGTATGTGCAAATTGTAGCAGCATATATCTGAATATTTCTATTTATGAAAACCATAATCTTAATTTAATTTTGTTTTATTTTGAAGGCGATTCATTAATTATTATTAATCATAATGATTTACTTGATATGTAACAATATCAAGTATAATTTGAGTATAAAATGTCATAATTTTCACAAATTAAGGCATTAAAAAGGTCTTAGATTTTAGCAGAAAGTCATGGCACTAAATGTTGCATGCACTGCAAAAATTAATATCTTCATGTTTTTGTATCTAAACACTCTTAAATCAAGATACATTTTCTTGAGAATGAAGATAAGAAGTCTTGTTTTCTGAGAAATTGAACAAAATGAAGTGAGCTTCTGTTTAAAACGAGAACAAATATCTCTTAATGGTGTTTTTAATTTTAATTTTTTTTTTTTTCAATTTTTTTTCTTAACCTAAAAAATAAAACTGAGCCAACTTAAAATTTTAAGGCAACCAGCTTCAGCAGATTTTTGAGTTTCTCAACGTATTTTTGTAGGAGATTCTCAACTTTTTGTTGTATAAACTTAAAACAAGTTGAGAAAACTCAAATCTGCTGAAGCTGGTTGGCTCAACTTTTTTTTTTTTTACAGTGTATTTGCTTCATAAACTTGCTTAATTTTGATCAATTCCTCAGAAAATAAGACACTTCATATCTTTAGTTTGCATTTCAAGTAAATGTATGTTTTGCAGGTACAGTAAAAGTTATTATTTCCATATTTTAGTGGAATATTCTATTTATTTATTTACTTAAAATTAATAATAAAAAAAAGTAATGCAGATCTGTTGGAAATACGACCCCAGACATTTACATTTTGAGAACATACTGATGTATTAATGTTTGGTTTTCTGTAAATCCTTCCGTTTATTCCTTAATTGTTCTTTACTTGCTCTTATAAATTCTTAAATGTATCCTCATAAAACCTGAAGAAACCCTGTCTAGACAAATTATAAGTCTTTCGATTTCCCAAAAAAACATACTTTTTGCTATAGTGTATTAAGCTGATTTATCATAGTGTAAAAGTGAAATGATTAACAAATACGTTGAGTATCCTAATAGTTATCACGTGTGTTGTAGATGGCAGTCCCGTTCAAAATCCCCAAGAAGAAGCAGCCATCAGATTCTTGCAGTCTTCACATGCAATCTCCACTGTCTCGACTGCAGGACAGCAACTCGCACAAGGTAATAACGCCTTCATCTACACCAGGCTTTCTCAACCCTCGAAGGCCACTGTCCTGCAAAGTTTAGCTCCAAGCCTAATCAAACAAAACGGCTAATTAAGCTGTTCAGGATTACTAGTAAGCTACAGGCAGGTGACTTTGATCAAGGTTGGAGCAAAACTCTGCAGGACAGTGGCCCTCCAGGACCAGGGTTGAGAACCCCTGATCTACACTATATCAACCAATAAAAATGTGTTGTCCGTCACATTTCAGTCTTTTCATGTAAAGCAACTTTTTTTGTTCAACTGTTTCTTGTTCCACAGAGGCAGTGGGGTTCAGTCACTCTTAATGGAAGAACGTCTCAGAAAAGCAGTTCTAATGGAAATATGCTGTCAAAAGAAGGTCAGAGGAGCGAATCGGTGAGGTAAGACTTCAGTATATCATGCTTTGGATGCTTTGAAAGTTTGGAAACCATCACCAGATGGAGCTGTTTATTCACTTTGTAGGTGGTGTGTGTTAAAACCAGCTTCACTGTTACACTACTGCTCAAAAGTTGGGAGTAATTATGATTTTTTTCAAATGTTTTTGAAATGAGTCTGTGCTCTCCAAGGCTGCATTTATTTGATTAAAAATGGAAATATGATTAGGATTTAAAATAACTGTTTTTTTTATTTCAATATGTTTTAAAATGTTATTTATTTCTGTGATGCAAAGCTGAATTTTCAGTATCATCACTCCAGTCTTCAGCGTCACATGATCCTACAGGAACTTCAATTATTATTGGCACTCAAATATTAATAATGGCTTTTGCTGCTTAATATTTTTTTGAAAACTATTATACAATTGTTTCAAGATTCTGTGATGAATAGAAAATTCAAAAGAACAGCATTTATCTGAAATAAAAATATTTTTTTGTAACATTATAAATATCTTTACTTCCATTTTAATTAATTTAATGTGCCCTTGCATTTTTTTCCCCTTACTTTATACTTTTGAATGGGAGTGTTTTCACAAAAATACATTAAAATTAAATAATAAATACATAAATTAATAATAAGAAGAAGAAAATTCAATATTGTATATTAAAATGTTGAATATTAATTCATTATATATATGTTTTGTATTTTTACAATGAAGAAATTAATATTTTTTATTCAAAAAGGATGCATGAAATTGATCAAAAGTGATTGAAAAGACATGCATAGTGTTATAACAAAATAAAATTAATTAAAGAATGCAGAAAAATAATAAAGATTTACATCAAATTATTCAGCAGCACAACTGATTTTAACATTGATAATAATAAGCAATATTTCTTGAGCATAAAATCAGCATATTAGGATGATTTCTGAAGCATCATGTGACACTGAAGACTGGAGTAACGATGCTGAAAATTCAGCTTTGATCACAGGAATAAATTACATTTTAAAATATATTCAAAACAGAAAACAATTCTTTTAATTTGTAATAATATTTCACAATATTGCTATTTTTACTGTATTTTTGATCAAATAAATGCAGCCTTGGTGAGCAAAATATACTTTTTACAACATTAACAAATTTTAATGATTCAAAACAAATTCCTAACCCCTTAAGCATTAAAGTGTGCAACTTTTGAGCAGTCAGACTTTAATTTTAAGTTGAATTCTTTTCCTAGCGGATGATAAAATGGACAAAAAAAATCTATATATTTACATTGTAACAAGTATCGGAGCCACATTTAGAAAGCAAAACATCATTAACAGTTGCATAACAGCAAATTTGATTTGTATTTGTCTCCATTTTTCTGTTGCAGACCCATCAGGCCGTCTCTCAGCGGTGACCGACGGGATCTTTCACCGGATTCACGCACACCAGGCCGCGTCACACGCACCTGCTCGGATAACATTCCCAAAGGAGCCACACGTGGAGTATTCAGTTTTAAAATGAACAAACAACTCATAAAAATCAGCCCTGCTCAGGTGAACAGGACACCCAATAAGGTGTCCGAGACGCCCGGTTTCAGAGCCCAGTGTCAAACTCCAACCACAGGGAGAGACTTCACAGGAAATAACAGGTGAGAAGCTCATCCATGGTGTGGCAGTTAGTGCACGTGGTTCAGAGCGGGAGATTTCAGTACGATCTAGTGGGTTTTATAACAAATATGTTTATTTGTTTCAGATGGAGACCCAAAAGAGCGTCAGATACTCTTCTCTGCCATGATGAGAACCATACGGGGGCTTCTGAAAGCTCTTCGTTCAAGATTCGTCGAGGTACAACCATGTCCTACTTGTATATAAGTATCATTAATGTAGTATTTTATAAACAAACTTATTTATATTTAATTAGCTTTATTTTTTTATATTTTCCGATTCCATTTTAATTTAGTTTAGTAATTTTGTGTTTTATTAGTTTTATATATTTTTTAAGATTTATTTATTTATTAGTTTTAGTGAGTTTAGCACTTAAAAGAAAGTTAGAAATGTAGCTTCAGACATGTTTACTGAAATTTTAACAGAAACTTTTATTTTAATATTTTATTTCAGTTAACATTTTTTAAATATTTATTTACTTTTTATAGTTATAATTATTTATTTATTTATTTATTTATTTTCCGTTTTAGTAATTTTAGTACTTAAACTAAAAGGAAGTTAGAAATGTAGCTTCAGAAGTGTTTACTGACAGTATGACCAAAACTTTTATTTTAATATTTTATTTTGTTTCAGTTAACATTTATTTCAATTAACGTAAAGGTTTTTAATAGTTTTAGTTAACACCTGTCAGGTTAATTAATTTTCACTCTTTTCTTGTGTGTGTGTGATGCCAAACAGGAAATAATTATATAAAATCAGATTAGATAAATGTCAATTGTGACACACTATATATATATATATATATATGTATGTATATGTATATGTGTGTGTGTGTGGGGGGGGGTAAAATGGAATATATAGTTATAAATCTGACTATAGAAATGTGAATCTGAATATATAGTTACAAGTCTGAATATTCAGTATTCAGATTTACTTCTATATATGATTTGTAACTGTATAAGTCTAAATATATAAATTAAATTGTGAATATGTAGATATAATTCTGAATATAGAAACATAAATCATGAATATATGTATATTAGTAAATCTGAATATATTGTTAAAAGTCTGAATACAGAGAATCAAATCCGAAAATATATTTGTAAAGTTTGAATATATAAATGTAAATTATATATTCAGATTTACTTTTATATATTCAGACATCTAACTAAATATTCAGATTTACATCTATATATTCAGACATAACTATATGTTCACAATTTTCATTTATATATTCAGATTTACTTCTATATATTCACAGTTCACATTTATATATTTATATATTTGTATAATTATTTCCTGTTTGGCACCTCATATAATTTATTCATTTTTAAAGACATTCTGTTATGAGTTTTTTTCTTTTTTTACTTGGCAACCAAGTTAGAACTGTGGTGCTGAGTATGGCATACGGACACACCGCTAACAATTTATTCAGAAAACATAAAACTATAGAATAAAATCAACCATAAATTTGAAATAAAATTGTCTTCATACTGATTCTTGGCAAAAAACGCAAACTCAGTATAGCATGACTATTCCTGTGTAATTCAGAAAGTGACTTGATTTTTTCTCTAATGAGTTGGATCATTAAACAAAATAAGCAGTTAAAGCAAACTGTAAACTTTGGCTGAGATATCTGCTGTAGATTATCAAGAAGCTAATGAGGGAAAATGCCCCATTTTTGGACTTTACTAAGTCTCTGCATCTCTAAGTACCTTAATGATCAGCTTTGTCTCTCTGCTCTTTCCCTCCATTGTGCTTCAAGCAGTATGTTTAACATCTCGCAGCTGTCTCCTTTCCTTTGACCCTCCTTCACTCCCTGCTCTACATAATATTGGACGGCATCAGAGTTTTCCTGGCTTTGGATCGCTGATAAATAAACAAATGCTTAACTTTATGGATCTGTTAAAATGGTCCTGCTGCTCTCCTTCTCGCTGGCTTTCTCTCTTATACTCCGTCTAGTTCCACATCTCCGGGGAATTGGGCGATTTAGCCCCGTTTCATGGCTGATGTGACCTCCACCAAGGTGGAGGAATGATATTTGGTCAATAAGGCCATTTTATATGTACTGAGGACTGCATAACGAGAAAAAACAGTTGTTAGGAGAAGGTTATATGCTGCTTGTAAAATCCTGGAGTTTTCTTCTTTTTTTTTTATTTCACCAAGTTCTCCATAATTCCATCTTGTTAGGCCTGGATCCGGGGGAACGGGAGGCATGTGGGCTTTTCCATGAGGAAGAAGACACTGAAGGGACACAAGGCCACTCTCAGGTGAAAGAGACACAGAGGTCATCCACTTCAGAGGACACGGCACACATTTCACAGGAAGACCGCAAATTAAAATCCACAGGTTATGTTGGTGACGTCTCTCAGGTGAGATTGTGTTCAGGTCTGTCATTAAAAGACATTCAAGAATCTGTAGTGCCCACTCAGTTTTTCAAAATTATGAATCTTTCTACTGTAAGTCTCTAGCTCATTAATATTAATTACATTTGGCAAAGTTATCTGGAATTTCTAAATTCATGAATTCTCCATAGTAGGGCTTGTATCGAGGAAGGATTTGACGCATTGTCATTTCGACGGTCGACCTCATTTATATTTATGCCAAAGCTTAGCATAATGCGGAAATATGGCAAAGTCTTAGCTCATGAATATTAATTAGGGCTTTCTTATTATATCCTGTTCGATCATATCAACTTGTATCGACAATGTCATAAATAGAAATGATCACATATATGTTGCTTCATAACCTTTGCAAACAATGCAGTTGTGTTATCTAATTAATATTCATTAATCAAACCTTCACCATAGTAGGACTGATAGATATTAATTTGTTCATAGCAATGTTGTTCCAAAGACTTAGCTCATAAATATAAATTAGGTTTATAATTTATAGTTTATAAAGTATCCAGTCATGTTCATTAATATTTATGATCTAGGCCTTAACGGTAGGGTTCATAAACATTTATCTGATCATAATGTCAAAGCAAATATTTATGAATCCTACTATGGCAAAGTCTTGGATAATAAATATTAATTGGATCTGACATTGGTTTATAACAGTCCTAGAGTGAATCAAATAATGTCTTGGCTCATAAATATAAATAAGGTCACACTTGCCAACTGGTCATGATACCTAATTAATATTCATGAGGCAAACCTTTCTCATAGTAGATCTTGTAAATATTCATTAGTGCATAACATCATTGGTACACTAGTGGTGATATTACAAATCTTACTGTGGCTTATTAAGTCATAAATGCTTATTAAGTCTGATTTTGATTTATTACCACTCTGGAGTATCCATCTAATTAATATTCTCGAACAGAAGTTTCACCAGGATTCATACTCGTTAATTTGGCCATATTGATGTTGGTACAGAGGTAGTGAAGTTCAATTCCTTCCTACATGGCAAATTTGTAGGTCATAACTATTATGTATTTATGGTTATGTTGGATCATACCACCTTGAATGGTGTCTTGGCTCATAAATATAAATGAGGTCACACTGACCAACCAGTTATGCTTTTGCTACCTAATCATGAAGCAAAGTTTCACCGTAGAACAACTTGTAGTCTTGGCTCATAAATATAAAATAGGTTATACTGACATTGCCTCAAAACCCTCCAGGAGCTTGCATTCATGTTACTTAATATTCATGAATTGAGCCTTCACCATAGTAGGACTCATAAATATGAATTAGATCATACTGTCATCGGTACAATAGTGGTTATATTACAGATCCTACTATGGTAAAGTGTTGCTATTATGCCTAGAGCATCCATAGTCACCATAATATGAGTAGTACTTATTAATTTAGTCATACTGATGTTGATACTTAGACATAGTTGGAATCTTACATTTTCTAACTAAGTGTTAGGTCATGAATATTAAGTACTTCATGCTAAGGTTGCTTTGTTGCTAAGTGTTCGGTATTGTTACCTTATTAATATTAAAGAGCTGAACCTTTGCCAGTTTTGGACAGGGTGTTGTCTCACTCAGCTATAGGGTTATCTGTAACCTCTTTGTTCTTTGTTCTTGTCCCTTCTGACTCCAGAGCACAGTAAGCAAAAACAAGAATGGAACTGTGTTGAATAAAGAATCTGTCTCCAAACCGTCCAATCATGAATCCAGCCTCTGTTCAGGCCGCTCTCTTCAGGAGGCTCCAGCTAGGTATCTGAGGACCTCTGGAGAAAGAGCTGCCACCTCTGTGCCTGTTAGAAAAGACCCACTGACTTTCCCTCCAGAGGCCAAGAGCAAAGACCCTTTTGGTTCGTTTTACAGCAACAGATTGAGGAGGAAGCCCCAGGTTTTCTGCAAGACCTACAAGAGAACCAAGCCTAGCTCCACAGAGCCAAGTTCGTGTGACTGTCTTTTTTTCTTTCTTTAATATTATTCTTTCCATCACTTTTCAAACACTGCAGACTTGCTTTATTTAAACTTTCTTACCCTTTAGGGAGGTGGGTAGTGCGTTTAACAGCTTTTGCATGCCGTGTATGCCAGCTTACCCCATAAATGCTTGGAAAAAAGTGAATGTGCTGCCTTTGTCTTTAATGGAAGACGTATTTCTTAAAAGCACTGATTGGCAAAGGCACCAAATCTTGTTCTTCGAAATGGTCAGAAGGTCAAGATAACTCCAACCTATTAGAGGTTTGTTAAAATAAATAAATAAAGATGCATCAATATTACAATACAATAAGTTGATAATTATTTTTGTTTTGGCTGATAAAAATAAAAGATTTAAAATTATAAAAATTAATTTATGCATCACAGCATTATAACAAACAGAAATGTACATTATGAAAAATGGATATTTATTTTGAGATTTGCTAAAGATTACATTAAGTGTTTTATTAAGTTATTAGTGTTTCTAAAGATTAACTTGAAGTGATTGTTAGATGATGGCGAAGGTAATTAAAATGTACAAATAGGGAAGATGAGCATTTACAAATATATTTCCAATATCATTTTATATCGCTAAATAAAAAATAAAATAAAATAAAATAAAAAGTTTGGATTGAGAAATTGAGTGTGAACATAAAAAGAGAGTGAAACCGAATTAACCCAAATATATATATATATATATATATATATATATATTGTGGATGCATACATTGTGCATGCCTAAATAAAATAATAAACTTCCACCAATGGATGAAGTGGAATCTGGTTTTAAAAATGCAAACTGAATGGGAATGCAAAAAGAGAGTGAAACCTAATTAACCTAACGGGTAAAAAAAAAAAAGAAACCTTTTCCAATAACTCTTATGGTACATATATATATATATATATATATAATGCAATCCTGACTCAAGGTCTGGGTAAAGCCCATTACACCTCTGTCTGCTAGAGAGGAACGTAGATGTACCATCCTCCTCCTCATGATCAGCTGGGACTAAACACCTTATCTCCCATTATGGTTGCCGTTAAAGGAATAGTTGGTCAATGGTCACCCAAAAATTGATTACGCACATTCACGACATGTTGTCTTCAGCAGTCATATGATAGTGTGAAAAACAGACTAAAACTTTGTTCATCACTGATGATCTTCTGTCCCAGTCTGGATCGTTAGGTCAGTGAGTTCATTCAGGCTGGTTTTGTAAATCAGATCAATTGATTCATCAACTGACTTAAAATAATGATTCATTTTGCTCTTTTTCTGATAAAAAAAAAAAAAAAAGCTATCTTATGGTGTTTTTCATTTTTTTTTCCATCTTTAAAAGCTTCAGTTCCCTTTTGTTATGATTTTTTGCTTTAGTGACAATCTGAAAAAAGAAGATTTGAACAGATTGATTCGAACATACATCTGCTTAGTTTGCAAATCTGTCCAATTCAAACCACTTTTAATGTAGCAAAAACAGATGGGCAGCATTGGATTTGTTATTGTTTTCTGATGGATTGGTGGACAGGAAGAGGAAGGGAAGGAGGTTAAGGATGAAAAAAAAAAAAAAAAAAGAGAGAGGATTACCCATGTCCCTTTTTCTCTCTCAAAGCCCATTATGGGACCCAGCCAAAGAGAAGCTTCTGCTGCAGAGAAGAATGGAAAAAGATAAATACGTGTTCAGAAATTAACACTCATCAATCGCCAAATGCAAGAAAAATCGGCTGATAGCTTTATTAGAAACATAATATTGAACTGTAAGAACACAGTGTCGGAATGACCATCTGACCCTCGATGGTGTTAATCATGTGAACTTTTCAAATACACACACAAACTGTTTACTGAAGCAAACATCTGTCAAGACTCGCGTTTACCTCACTGGAAAATGTAGCATCAGAAGTTTATCTAGGAGGCCTCAAGTTTGTTTTTCCTCCAGAACGTTTAGACACGTGCGGTGTGGTCCAGAAGTCTCAGACCACTGGTGAAAAGGCTTCTATTCTTCATTTGTTCCTAATTTAATATAAAAAAAAAAATCGCAAATTGTATTATAATGCACAACCTGATGATTTATGCCTCAAAGAACATCCATGGAAGCAAGAAGATCTGACCTTTTGCATAAAAGGAATTTCGGATTGGTTAATAAACATCTGTCTCTCTCCTTCAGTTGTGCTGTCCAGCGATGATGAAGGAGCCGATGAGATGAATGATGTGTCTGGGAGTTTGCAAGAGCAGAGGAACTCTGAGGGGATCAGGGACGCTCAGGTAACGGAAAACGAATGGGTGTAGATTTAGACTGACTGCATGTCATAAACATTTGCATTCATTCATTTAGCACTCGCTTTTATCCAACGCAAATTACGAATGATAAATGTTTAATGCTGTTTGTGGTTATACGCTCACAGAAGTCACTGAATAATTTATTCGTAAGTCAAACTCAGATGGGATGCTAAACTAAAACATTTTTATTGACATTTATTTATTATTAAAATACCACCTACACGTCAACAACCGGTGAAATAGAAATTTTCAGGCTTGTGGCAAAATTATAGATATATTGTGCATCCCTAAATAAAATAGTGACCTTTCACCAGTGGACAAAGTGGAATCTGGATTGAGAAATGCAAACTGAGTGTGAACGTAAAAAGCAGTACATTAACATTAAGAATGTAAAAAATAAAATAAAAAAGATAAACCATGATTATTAAAATATTTTAATCATTTGGCAGTCCAAGATGTGATAAGTGTTATTTGTGTTTGTTTTTTTATTATTAAAATAAAAGCATTATTCTAACATGCAGATATATTTAAATTTCTTAAAATTACAAATAAATCAAATAAAAATAAGAGTTTTTGCACTGTATGAAATAAACAAGGGCGATATACAGGTCTGCTTTTCTTTCTTTTTAATTTTTTTCTTTAGATATTTTTATTATGTGTCCCAAAAGTGGACAAGAACCAAGGCTGCATTTATTTGATCATAAATACAGTAATATTGTGACATATTATTACAATTTAAAATAACTGCTTTCTATTTTAAAATATTTTTAAAAGTAATTTATTCCTGTGATGCAAAGCATCATTACTCCAGTTTCCAAGTCACATGATCCTTCAGAAATCATTCTAATATGCTGATTTGTTATTGATTTATTATTATTATAAATGCTAAAAACTGTTGTGCGTCTTAATTTTTTGGTGGAAACCATGATACTTTTAAGATTCTAATAGAAAGTTCAAAAGAACAGCATTTAATTGAAACAGAAATCTTTGTTTAACATTATAAATGTCTTTATTGTCACTGTTTATTCATTTAATGCATCCTTGCTGAATAAAATAATTAAATTCTTATTGACCCCAAATTTTTGAAAGGGAGTGTATAAATACTTTTTCTCCTAATCAATGTGGAATGGAAAACTGTTACATCTTCGACTGATCTTCAGATGTCCCTATCATTTTTCAAATCTAACCCACACCATTTGGATAAAGCTTTTGTGTCCTCGAGAATCAGTCTCGTTTGAAGAAGCTTTGAAACTTTGCCGAAGGACTATGCTAAACAAATGTTGACTCGTTTCAACTTATCTTCGTGCACATCTGTCTTTTGAAGTCTAGATTTGTTCAGTATGGCTGTGGAGTTTTGGGCTCGCCCTTGTTTACAACTATTCATCAAACCCTCTCAATGAATTTCCTTTGTCAGAATCGTTAGTTTTGTTTGTCCAAGCTGGACACATCTTCAATTTGCTTTGTTTTTTTGACAGTAGAACAAATTCAGTATGGCACCACAGTATGAGAGGCTTTGGTATGCAGCATTTTGGATTTGCTTTTTATTCTGAACTAGAAACGTCTTTGAGAGAAGTGTTTGGCTCTTGATCACAGGGTTGTGATGTTTGAGGATGATTACAACAATGCGACTCAGGTGTTTCTCAATATCAGTTGGTGTGTTCACCTTCAGCCTGGCATGCAAACCAAATGAGAAACGTTTATAAAAAGCGTATTTTGTTGGTTTTCGTTACAGCCAAGAAAAATGATGACCAAAAATTCAATATTGCATATTAAAAGCATTAGTACATAATAGTGTCTGTTTTATATAAAAAAGTGTATTTTTACAATGTAAAATTAACACTGCTCTTTGTTGTCAGTATTTTAATTTTATTTATTTATTTTATTATGAATTAAGAATTGTTTTTATTTTTTGTGGTAATTAAAAAAATAAACACACAAATAAATACATACATGCATACATACATAAAAATGTTACGATATATTGAGGAACATGTTTTGTCCCAAGAATGAGTCAAATAATTATAAAAACAAAATCCCAAACCAATATGTTGTCACCTCTATTACTCATGTTTTGTGTATTTTTTATTTATTTATTTTAAGTTTTTAAAAACCTGAGGTATGTTTCTGCTCAAATGTTTGTATATATACTAGTGCTGTCAAAATTTGCGCGCTTATGCAGGTGATACATTTTTCCATTTTAACGGCATTAAAACTATTTTACACAATTAACGCAGGTGCAGAGCTACCCCATTCACAACTGCTGCTTCTGGCTCTTTTTCTTGACAAGAATAGCACTTATTTAGACTCAGAACATCTTTACGACCACATCAAATGGGAGACTTTTGCACATCTTTTAAAACGAATTCCAAGCCCTTTCATGTCAACATGAAACATTAGCATATTGCCAGCCCACTTGTTGGTCTTTTCGCGTTGGTCTGGATGAAAATGCAAATTCATTCTTTGCCACTAGGTGCCGCTTCTGGAGCGTTAAAAATAGTGCTTTCCCTGGTAACGCTGTAAACAAAACAATACTGCACTCACAAACGCTGCTTTAAATTAAATCGACCAATCGGACCAACCACCGCAGATTAGCATCATGCAAAGGAGGGGTTTGGAAAAATGAATCGTAAACGAATCGTTTGGGAGTCATTGAGCAAATAAGGTAAAAATAAATTCATATTATAAGAAAATGAAAGTGTTTTTTTTTACTTTACATGCATGTCAACCTGTTGTTGGGGACTCCCAAAACCAAAAAAATAAGCTTTCATAAGCCATAATAGGGGCACTTTAAATTAAAGTTGTTATTCTTAAAGTCTAATAAATGTTAAAATTAATAGTCAGTGGTTAAATATTAGGAAAAAAATAAAAATTTACTGAAGACATCAGTGTATTGGTATCAGTGATACGCGCCTTCAGTCATAAAAAAGATGCTTATTAAATTAACATATATTAAAAATATACTGTCTTATGTTGTTTCTACAATAATTCGAAGATTGAATATAAAATTGTTGCAATATAAAAGTATATTTAACAACTTGTTAAAATGTGCAATTAATAAGTAAATTTTTTTAAACGATTGACAGCACTAATATAAAAATTAATAATGCTTTTTTTTTTCTTTCATTCTCTTTCTTCACACTTTAGTCAGGGAACCAAAAGAGCCCAAAGACACACGCAGGAGGTGAAAGATCAGCAACCAAAGTAGAAGTGCCTTCCATCATAGAACTGGACTTCAGCAGACTCCATTACGACACATTCGAGGCGCAGGCCAACGGGACCATTGTGGTGAGAGAAACTTAAGCAGAAAATATGATTTATAGTTGTATTAAATTATAAAAGTGGTTCAGCAGTGGTCTCAAACCCACTAGATTTGACAACAGTCTGAAGATCTTAATTCTTGTATCTGGTCGCATTGAATTAGGCCTCTCGTTTGCATCTTCCAGATCTGGCCGGATGAGTTTCCAACACATGGTTCCAGCTCTTTCATTCAGCCAATCACGCAGTTCGATTTTTGTTGTTGTTTGTATAATGAAGGACATCTGTTATTCCAGTATTTTAATTGGCCGTTCCTGCTACAAACCACAAAGCAACAGCTAGACGACATAGGGCTGCAGTTGTGATTAAGAGACCAACGAAAGTTTGTTTGCCAGAAAATTCAGATAGTTAAAGCCGAAACAGTGCGGAGCGGCTGAAAGCCGTGTTTATTAGAACAACAACAGCGGCTGTAACCTAAACTGGCCTTGACACGGAGTACAGCACAGCTTATCGCTGTTTGTCCAGCAATGCTTCAAAAGCACATAACAGGGGCTTTTCTGCTGTCTTTTTACGAGCCTTTAAGCAAGAGTTCTGCTCTCCTGGAGGGGGCTGCTCGTTTAGGATGTGTTTAATGAGTGTAACGTGTGGATGTGATTAACAGGTCAGTATCTCTGTTCCAAAACCTTGTAAAACCTGAAAAAATGGTTTTGAAATTCTGAAATCGATCTTACAATCTCTGAAGAACCTTGTTTTAATCACATTTTAATGCCAAAATAAAAATAAATGTAATGTTTTAATAAGGTTTAATAGTTTCAGTGCCAAAACAGGGTGACACAATGTTGTAAATAAATAATATGTGTTATTTAATATACATGTATACAATAATATTTATATGTATAATACATAATCTAATATCAGATATTTTTTTTTCCTTTAAGGAACCATTATTTATTTATTCATTAATTTATTTATTTATAGTAATGGCAAAATAAAATGCCAAATAAAATGTCAAAAATGTTAATGCCAAAAAAATTGTTTTAATGCAAAAATGGTTTCAGTGCAAACAGGGTGCAACAGTGCTTTAAATAAATAATATAAATGTATTATACATTTAATTATATGCATGTATATTAACTATGTATTATAACTACTCTAATATATGGATTTTTTTAAAATAAAGAAATAAAAAGAAATTTGTAAAAAAAAAATACACTGCTGTGAATAATAATATAAATAAACAAATCATGATGAAAAAATGCGGTGGACAAATACTAGAAATTAGAAATTATTTAAAAAATTAAAAAAATGATAAATAAAACATAATTTGTTTAATACTTTAAATATCATTAAAGTAGTTTAAATAGTCAACTGATTCATGATTCAGTGGTTTTCAATACACAAGCGTTTTTTTTTTTTTTTTTTTTTTTTTTTTGCCAATTTAAAATGATTCAGTACAATACACAATTCTTTGTTGTCATCAGTTTGCACATTGATTTTCATCTAAATTATATCATTTGAATTTTGTACATTAGCAAATCACAATTATTTGCATTTTAACTTCATTAATGCCTGATGCAAACTTTCAAGATTTAAGTCATATTTCAAGATTGATACATAAGGCTGGTAGGATTTTTAATCAAGAAAATTAATACTATTTTGCAAGTCTCTATTATAAATTTTATACTATGCAATCATATTCATATTGCATAGATATTTATCATGTTTACTGTGATATGTTTTGTGTATTTCCTGTCTATGTAGACTGTTTCAAATCAGTCTCTTTTGAGGTTGGTTTCAGTAAGTATGCTGCCTTTGAAAAAACTGCCAATGTAGGCAGCAAGAGCGCTGAGTTTTGGAACAGAGAGGAAGTGTCAAGCGTTTGTTGTCTTTATCGGAACGAATCCCAACAGAAACATCCTCTGTTCTGGTTTGGGTTCATTGACCACTGTTTTATTTGACGGTGTTCTTTTCTGCTTTTCTATCTGTAGCAGAATGGCTCTTTTATATCTTCAGTCTGTTAAATATCTGGTGGTGGACAGACTTTGTTGTCAGCAGTTTCAGAGACCGCCAACCCTTTGTTATCCCGTCCATGTTTGGCTTTTGTCTTAATGCGATGTTTTCCTTCTCTCTTTCTTTTATAGATCACAGATGAAGGCTTCTCTGTACCACTGAAAGGTATTTATAACTAATAATCTTTTTTTTTTCTTTTCTTTTTTTTCTTCTTTTAGACAATAAATATTGGGGATGGAGAAATTAGGAAAGAGAAAGAACCTAGAAAGTCACCTGACCATTAAAGTGGACCATAAATCTGTTCTTGATTGTTATATCAGGGCTCAACAATAAGGACTAGCTTTATATTTAATTATTTCAAAACATATTTACATCTAATTACAAAAACATATATACATGTATACATACTATAATTGTATACATTAAAATAATTGTAAAAATATATATATTTAAAATTTTGTATGTCTGTGCATTTAATTATACAAGCTTTTAAAACTTATATTTTTTAGAATTAAAGAAAAAAACTACAAGTTTAATTATAAATGTCAATAAAAGGATTTAATAGTATTTAATATTATATTTAATAATTAACTAATAAATGATATCTACCTAATTGTGTAAATAAAAAATTGAAAATAAATATAAAACATACATCTAGTAAAGTAGACTGTAAATATTATAAATGTAAATATAAAATAAATGTGTAATATTTTATAATATATTACATCTAATTATACAGAATTAAAAATAAAAGTTAAAATAATAATTATAATAATAAAACATTAGTTTAAAAATGACAAACGTAGATCAATAACTCATTTTATGCTAAATTGAATGATTATCTAATTATACATAATATTGTTTTTACATATTTAAAAAATATATAAATTAAATTGTAGTTTAAAAATGGTGTGTAAATAAATAATTTCATATTTTAGTAATATATTTAATAATATATAATTACTAAAAATATATTTTAGTAATATTTTTAATAATATATTTACATCTTATTATCTTAGTTTATAAAGCCAGAATAATATGCAGGCATTAAATGTGAAATGTGGTCAGTTTGGTTTACTTCTCTTGATGAAGTCTGTCAACAAGTTGCTGAATGTTAAAGCATAAACATACTGGAATTAGCTCTAGCATGTGTGTGTGAGACTATTAAAGTATTAATTTATTCAGTGTGGTGCTCATGCTGGGAAGAGCAGTGAAAAACTAGACTCGTTTAAACAGGTGTTTTGTGTTATATTGCATGACACGTGCACATTAGCAGCGAGTAATTTATTGTGAAACCAATATAGAATCCAGACACCCAGTGAGCAAATCTGATTGCTAATACAAAGTTTATGTATCAAAACCCCAATGCTGTGCTGTGGTGCTGCCTCGTGTGGTGAAGAAGTGTAATTACACCAATCGGCTCACTGGATGGGCGTCCAGCAGAGTTCTTTGACCCTTCACCTTGTTTTGTCTCTCCTCAACTGTCTGTGACCCTCTGTCTCTCCCTCCTCGCTCTTAGTTTCACCGCTAAGACGGCTCAGATTAAGACTCTATTTATGTGTGTGAGACAGAGGAAGAGCAGAGAACTTGTTTGCGTGACTTCAGTCATCCCCGTATTACTGAATGCATTCAATAGAGCACCTGTGTGTGTATAAGATGCTTATGAGGGTTTCAGACAAGTGCGTCTCTATTCTTAGCTTTCTAGGGTCTTTGTGCGTAAGCTACCCACTCGAGAGACATTAAAACAAATCATTTTAACAAGGCCATCCTGTTTCGGAAGCCAAAAAGAGCATTTTATCAAGCCTTTGTGATGAATCTGTGGCAGTTTGTTACTAGTGTTGACGTATGCTAGTGTGTGCCTAAAAGTTAATCAATGTCAGTTGCTGTTTGAAATCCCTTTTACGTGCATAATGTGACATATTTCTGAGCGAAAGAGGATATTTGTCAAGAAGAAAAATGTGGTGGGACATCGTGTGATGGGATCGTGATAAACGGGGGCTAAATATCAGAACGTACCAATGCTAGTTCACACTGTGTTCATTTAAATGAGACTATCCTGTTTCAAGGGACAAAGAGAGCATTTTATCAAGTTTGTGACACAGTTAGCTACTAGCATTGACGTACGTACACAAATGTGCACCTAAAAGTTATTCAACCTAATGTCAGTTGCTATTCGAAACCATTTTATATGAATAATGTGCGTTTTTCTGAGGGAACGAGGACGTTTGAGAAGAAAAACAAAAAAAAAGGTTGGACACTTCTTGTGGCTGTTAGCTATTAGCATTGATGTACATGTGCTAGTGCGCACCTAAAAGTTAGTCAAGCTAATGTCAGTTGCTGTTTGAACCCCATTTTATATGAATAATGTGACGTTTTTTTTCTTTTCTTTTTTTCTGAGGGAAAGAGGATATTTGGCAAGAAAAAAATGTGGTTGGACATTTCTAGTGGCTGTTAGCTATTAGCATTGATGTACATATGCTAGTGTGCGTCAAGTCAATGTCAGTTGTTGTTTGAAACACATTTTACTTGTGGAATGTGACAGGAGGGAAAGAGGATATTTGACAAGAAAAAACATATTTGGCGGGAAAGTACATCGTGACAAATAGGCACTAAATAGCAGAATGTACCAATGCTAGTTGGTAATTATAATTATATTGTGAGATATATATATATCGTCTGCGATAATATCGTAATTGTTGTTTTAACAATGTGCAATTTGACATTATCGAGTATTTTGCAAAAACCAAACAAAACACCCCTAGAAGTCTAGACTAGAGCGTGTGTGCATTCACTGCATGCATGATTCAGTCTATTAAAATGCATTAAAAATGATCACAAAATTCAAGATATGAGGGCAGAAAATGTATATATATAAATCATTTCATATAGTTACAATCACACGAAGAGTGCCGTTTTTTTGTTCAAAAATAAGCATGATTGTGATATTGTTTTTATACAACAGTTCAATAAACAATAAGTTGATATTAAGACACTTACGTTTTAGACACCATATTGCCTGTTTTTGCTCCATTGCGCCAACAAAAAATAATTCCAAACAGCCACAGCGCAGTTTTTTGCATCTCTGAACAACATGACAATGTTTAGTTCCTGAATGAATCAACCGTTTAAAAGATTCGGTTCATTCGCAATGACTCACTTAACAGTGACTTGCTGCCACCTACTGGCGATCTTAATTTCACATTCAAAGTATCGGTTCATTTTAAAATAATTTCAAATATCAGTATTTAATGTTTTATGTTTAAAATATCAAAACATTATGCATTTGTAACTGCAGGTCAAAGCACTCCATGTCCCTCTGAGCTGCAAACAGTGTGTAAACGCATCTAAAGGCCACTTCAGACGCAACTTCTGCAAAGATTAATTTTGTTGATACTGGTTTCATTTGTTTGGTAACAGCCTAAATGTCTTATTAGTCTAATTTACTGATTAAATGTAACAATTTGACTCAAAAGATGCATACTTTAAGAAAGAATTGCTTTAATAAAGGTCAAATTGCTTTAAGGTAAAAAAGGTACAAATCTATTTAAACTTATATGAAAAGATAAATTTCTGTCACTGATGTGAACTGACCACACAGAATCTGAAGAATATCAAAAACTGCAGCTGTCCACAGAAGTCAGATATCAGCACAATAACACAATCGGCAAAATATCGTCTAATTATCGTTATCGAAAAAATCCCCAAAAATATAGAGAGATCTTTTTTTTTTTTCAATATCGCACACCCCTAACTATAACGATGATGACACAAGAACGATATTGTTGGAATTGCTTTCAGAACTTTTTTTTGTTTTAGTGATAAATGATAACCTTGACAGCCAATCAGAATCCACCAGACTTTAAAGAATTTGAAGCAGATGATGACAAAACTGCAGCTTGCGATTCTAATTGCAATTTGTCCATTGGTTAAATTTAACGATAATATAGCTATCATTAAATTTAACGTAACCCTGCATCTGGAAATGTCTGTTTATATAGTAGGTGAAAAACAATATGTGAAAAGAGTAGACTATCCAAATTTGTAGCATTCATTATAACATAGACAAAAAGTTCTCGAATGACGTACTGCTTCTGACAAAATTTCGAAGTGCGCAACTGATCGACACTTTACTATGCCATGAAGCCTTAGGAGAGGAGTTGTGAATGTGCAAGTCACATGACGATGACAGCATTTTTAAGTATATTGGCCAGTTTTGATTTTATGTCAACTTTTAGCTACATATTTCAAATCAACAAAAAAACAGACCACAAATATTGATGAATTGACAGATTTTTCCAATACAATGCTGTCTAAAATGAAAGTCTGTTTGTCACTGGACTTGTAATGGTGGTGATTTTGATTTAAATCTTTTTGAGTCTGTTCACCAAAAAGATTCGTTCAGTGACTCTTTGGCTATCTTTTTGCATATTTTGAGAAAAACATTGAATCGTGTACTCATCAGTTTTGTTTTTACTAGGGATGTCATTTTCGATTGTTTGTTTGAATGACTCTTTGAAAAGAAGCACATTAAGATTATAGTTCACCAAAGCTTCATCATGCTATATTTACAATATCTGTGACCAAAGTCGAATAATCCTGCTTGTTTTTTGTATTTGCAGGTGCTGATGGGGAGGGTGAGGTAGCCGTTAGCATGTCGTGCTCTGAGCTGCTCTTGTATGGTGTATGGGACGGCGGACTGGCCCGTGACGGCAGTTTGTTATCGAGCACGGAGGAGCCTGCACCTTCTCTCCTCTTCCTCACGGTGTCAGATGCTCAAGCCAGGCTGCTTCAGAAAGAGCTGTCTGTGCTGCACAGCGTACACACTTCAGGTGAGGCCTGCACTGGAGCATTCTGGGTAGGGATACATTTGAGCTGAAAGTTATGCTTTTCTGGATGGAAATAAAAGTTATTTTTGTCCTCTTGTGTAATGAAGAAACACATTTCACAAATGACAATTAATACAGACCATAATACAGTCCATCAAAAATGCAGCTGTAGTTATTGCACTTTTGTAGAGCACAAGGCACTGTTATAAATTATAAAGCAGCACCTGCTCTAAATTCTGATTGGATGCAGCATATCTGTACAGTAAATACAAACAAATAAAATGTATGTAATTTAAAAAAAAAATAATTAAATTAAACGCACACACCTTTTAACACACATCAGTTGAATCTTTCAAAATATTAAAAATGTATTTTATATCAGTGTGCCAAGTTGCAACATTACTTGGAAAATTTTAACTAGAACTGCATATTTTAATTAATTGTTTTCTTAAATACTTTTTTTTTTTAATTGTGAATTATTTTTTTCTTTATTGTAAAAGTAACAATAAAAAATATTGTTGTTGTTATTATTATTGTTATTATTATTACAATTATTATTATTACAATGCATTTTGAATTTAAATTTTATTTAAAAAATTGTAATTAGATTTTCCCCAAATTAATATATTATTGTTAATAATAATAGTAAATTTATTATTATTATTTAAAAGTGCAATATTACTACTAATAATAATTTTATTTTATGTTATTTTATTATTAAAAATGTTCATATTTATTCAATCATTGTTTAATATTTTAATTTAATTTAATCTGATTTATTAATAATAATAATAATAAATATTATTTTATTATAAAAAAATTGAAATTTCAAATCAAAATCAATTGTACAACCCTACTGTAAACAGCTTGATTGGTGTGCTGTAATACTCTGCAGAAAAAAAAAGTTTATTGTGGCTCATTATCAATAACAATTTCAATAGATAATATTTATACAAAAAAGTAACTTAATACATTTTAATAATGATAATAATAACATAGAACAACGGTCCAAAAGCCTGCTTCTTATAACTTTATAGTAAAGATTGAACCATATTTGCTCATTGGCTGTGATTATCACCTCACATTCAGTTTGCACAGGCAAATTAATCAAGCTCTTCTTAGTACACACACAAACACACACACCCTTGATCTTTGTAATGAGAATGCTGCTGGCATGGTGAACCAGTCTTAATGGCACCATGCGGTTATTGCAGCAGTCGGAGCTCATGTGACGAGCCGTCATCCATTGAGTATTAAGATATTCCCTGCAGTGTGTGTGAACCGCAAACAGGTGTGTGTGTGTGATTGAAGTGGCCGCCATTTAAAATATTAATTCATTCAGTCTGGTGCTATGTGCTTGGCATTCTAGCAAGGAGGAAAGCTTTTTTTATTTTTTTATATTATTCATTTTTATAAATTTTTGCCAACCAGTGAGAATTTCTGGATGGATCTTCAAGCATCTGAGCCGAGTTAAACACTGCAGATAAACAAATAAGACAAACTAAATGAATAAAAATAATTGAAGAATGTGGTTTCTATTTTTCTATTCTGTTTCCAGGACAGGCCTGTCCGTTCGTCCTGCTGGTGTTGACTGGCCAGTTGGAGGATCTTCAGGCGGCTCTGTTGGCATCTCTCATGGATGTGATTGGCCTGCGATATGGTCAGAGAGATTTGAGTAACTCTCTGTCCTGGTCAGACGGACTGAATCGGCTTCATTGCCACGCATGGGGTGAACATCTCCTGTACCTGCTGGGACAAAACATGAATGACGCTGGACAGGACACGGCAAAGGTCAGTTCATCTGTCTCTCTATCCATCTGTTCATTCATGCATCCCTTTGTTGGTCATCCGTCTCTCTAATCTATTCCATCTACTTGTTGATTTCATTGTCCGTCCTTTTTCCATTCATCCATTCATTTAGTTTGATGTTTGTCCATCCATCTATTCATTTTTGCATCCATTCACCTTTCCATCCTTTTGTCTGTCCATCCATTTTTTGTTTCTTTCTGTCCTTCCATCTGTTTATTTTACTGTCCATCCATCCTTCAGGTTCTTTCATTCTTTCATCTTTTCTTATGGTGTGTTCACACCAAATGCAAATTTAATTACATACGTCAATACAAAGCTGGACGACGCAAACTGCGCATCCCGTTTGCCACCAACACAAAATATTCGCCTCAATCGCGTCTTCCACGCAAGTTGAAAAATTTCAACTCGAGCGGAAAATTCACATGATCTCGCTGGAGGTGGCTGTCATCCAAACGCAGTTCCTGGAGAATGACACTGAAATTCACCGAGTGATCACACAATGTTTTTATTTGCGCAAGTAATCTAGAGCGAGTGGCACGATGTGCATATTCGCTTTGCATTTGGTGTGAACACAACATTGAGTTTCTTTCATCTTCTTTCATTCTTTTCTCCATTATTTGTCCTTTCATCTGTTCTTTTGTCCATCTATCCAGGCATTCATTCATTCCTTCCATCCATCAATACTTTGTCTGTCTGTCTTCATTGCCCATCTACCTGTTCCTTTTTTTTGTCCTTCCATCTATTTCCATCTTTTCATTTTTTCTGTCCATCCTTCAGTTTCTGTCACCCATTCATCTATTTTTTTAGTTTCTTTAATTTTTAATCCAATTTTTGTCCATTGATTCAGTCATTCATCCATACATCATTCATTCATTTGTCCATCTATCCATTATTCATCCATCCTTAATTCCTTTGTCTGTCCATTCATTCTTTAATTCATCCATCCAATTTATTTGTCTATCCATTTTTGTTTATATATCAGTCCGCCCATCTTTTCCTTTTTTCATTACATCCGTCACTTTCTTTCATCTATTTAAAAAAATAAATAAAATTGTTTCTTAAATCTTTAATTCATTTTGTCCATTAAATCATTAATTTGGTAATTTATCCATACATTGTTCATTCCGTTATCCATCCTTAATTTCTTTATCTTTCTATTCATTTGTCCATCAATCCATTACCGTCCATCATTCCTTTATCCATCCATCCATCCATCCATCAATCCTTTATTCCTTTGCCCGTCAATCATCCATCCACATCCATCTTTCCTTCATTCCTTTGTCTATCTGTCCATTCATCTGTCCATCTGTCATTCCTTTTTCTCTCTGGACATTCATTTGTCCTTCTATACATCCAGCCATTCATTTGCCACCTCTCCATTGCTTCCTCTTACAATGTTCAATGGGTTGGCCAGGCGTGATCGAGGCACCAGTGGAATTATACGGCCCAATATAAGAGCAGGAGTGAGGTTAGCCATGGGCCATGGAGGCTGTGCTGGTGTGTAGATATAGGACAGAGAAGGAAACTTGGCTACCTTTACGGATAGTAGCTTCCCGCTCTCTCGGGTTCTGTGGAAGTGGCCGCTGTGTCACTCTCTCCAGAGGATTTATGATGTGGGCGGGGGCTCATAGCTGCTGTATTTTGGGGATCCTACAACTTTAGTATGTATGTGGGTCTTTTTTTGGGGCAACATCTGCGTGTGGGTGTCAGGACTCTTGGGGCGTGACACGTTTCTTTCTTTTTCTGTTTCAGTAGTGCCAGCTGGCAAAAATGGAAGTAGGCCACCTCAGACGCATTCTCCTTTCTTTCTTTTCTTGCGTTTTACGAGCTGGCTCAGCGCTCAACAGAGATGGAGCCCGCTTAGTCGCCCTAAACAGGCAGCACATGGCGTCGCTCTTCTCACTTTTCATTTTCCTTCTTCTGAACCCATATCGCCCTCAAGTCTACTGGCACTTTGAGTCCATCATGTTTGCTCTCTTTACATTTTCCCAACCTATATTTACAATCCTCTTTTGAACAAAATCAAATGTAATTTGCACGCTTGAATGGAAATCATCCGAGTATCCAAACCTGTTCACCTTCTCCCAGCCAATGAGAAGGTCAGTAGGTTTGGATACTCCAGCCACAGGCAGTTGGAGTATCTGCAGCTGTTTCAATTCCGATCTGACCTGATTCACTTTTTCCCAGCAGGAGAACACAAGTGGGACCAGCAGCTGGCTAAGAGAGCCAACAGTCAGAAGACCCCTCCGGAGCCATAGCCGGCAACAGAGCTCACCACGCAGGTACTGGATTTGATGTTTCATGCCATGAGACCCCAAATAAGATGACACCTAAAATATGAAGGGAGCTATATATTTTCATGCATACAGGTTAATTGAAAATGTTTAAATTATATAATGTGGTGATAGAGTGCTGCAGTGATGACTTATTCTTGTAGGCCAGCCAAGTAGTTCACATCACACTGGTTCCTTCAACAAAAACAATTTATTTTCATTGGCTTTTGTATTATTGCAGAAAATAATTTTAGAATTTAGAATTTGTGAAGCTTAGTAAATGAAGGGGAGTAAATGACTTCAGCATGACCTGTTCAAGGTTTAGTTTACCCAAAAATTTAAATTTTTGTGTGAAAACTGTGTAAGAAATTGTTGAATAATCATTATTTTTGTTTGCGCACAAAATAATTCTTATAGCTTCATAACATTACTGTTGAACCACTGATGTCACATGGACTATTTTATCAATTTCCTAACTATCTTTCTGGGCCTTGAACGTGTCAGTTGCATTTCTGCCTAGGTAGGGTCAGAAAGTTCTCGGATTTCATAAAACATATCTTAATTTGTGTGAACAATAGTCTTACGGGTTTGGAACGACACAAGGGTGAGTAATTAATGACAGAAATTTCATTTTTGGGTGAACTAACCTTTTCAGTCTTGTTCAGCCACTTCATGGAAACTGCCTTTTTCAAGACAAGTAAAAGCTTTGAAAAAATCACAAGGTGGTATTACTGATGCAATTTATTTTGTAGAATAGAATGTGAACATATATTCTGCTTGTGTTAACCACAGAACTTCAGACATTCAACCAAAAACCCATTCAGAAAAAAACATTCATTTCAGGATAATGGAACCAGAAGTGCTAAAATGCCCTACAAAAATGTCATCCCACCATCACTCTATTCTTTTCTTTGCGGAACTAAAAATTGGCTTTTTATATTGTCAGTGCACTAAAGTCAAAAGAAATATTATAGATATAACAAATCAAACAACAAAACCAGTCTTTAGAAAGTGGAATACAACCATAATTATGTACAATTCTATAAATATTACCTTTTTCTGACATTTGTTGTGGACCACTTAATGCCCCTTATATAATAAACTTAAGGAGATAAATCGGTCAAATAACAGATACAACAGTTTAAATAACTTATTTGTTTCAAAGACAATTTTTTTTATACATATTCATATATATCCATTGTCTTTTGCACAATTGAAGAGAGGAAACTTGTTTCTATACTTGCCCTAAATTTTGCAATTCAGTTTGGTGCCACTAGAGGTGCAGAAGTGAAACACTTCACCTTTAATTTCTTCTTTGAAGGCGGTGATTAAGCCATAAGCTCAGTAGTTGGAACCCAAATGTTGACATTCCCTGGCCCTTCTAAGAGGTTTCCATACCACTAACTTTCCATCAAGTTGTTGAAGTTTCCATACAGGCAGTGAAATTTAGATTTAATTCGTAAGTCAATATTGATATGTCATGATCAGCGCAGAGGATTGTATTTTTGGAAGCTGAAGTTACATTTTCTATGAGGAGCTTGTTTGAACTTTTTCCACCAGGCTGATCCAGTACCCGCCTCCCCCCTCCAAGGGCGGCATTACCGTGACAACCGAGGACCTGGAGTGCCTCAAGGATGGCGAGTTTCTCAATGACGTCATCATCGACTTCTACCTCAAGTGAGTCTGACGGTACATATGAGGGTTTCAGCTTGTAAAATTAGATCGGATATTTTCCCTAATATTAAATACTCCCTTCAGGTACCTTCTGTTGGAAAGAGCCGACGAAGATGTGGCCAAAAGATCTCACATCTTCAGCAGCTTCTTCTACAAGCAACTAACTCGGAAAAATACTAGCTGCCCTGAAAACACTGGCAGCACGTAAGAAATCACCGTTTATAGTGTGTTTATACAGGATTTAAAGAGACAGTACACCCAAAAATGCAAGTTAAAGGGATAGTACACCCAAAACTGAAAGATTCCCCATAATGTACTCACCCTCAAGCTATCCTTCTTTCAGACGAATACAATCAGAGATAAATTAAAAAATATCCTGGCTCTTCCGAGTTTTATCATGGCAGTGAATGGGCGTTGAGATTTTGAAGCCCAAAAAAGTGCATCTATCCATCATAAAAAGTGCCTCACACGGCTCTGGGGTGCTATTAAAGGCCTCCTGAAGTGAATCGATGCATTTTTTTAAGAAAAATATCCATATTTAAAACTTTATAAACCGTAATCTTTAGCTTCTGCTAGCTGTTGTACACATGTTCACGAGAGAGGGGCGTTCCAGTGGATGAAGTAGGATGTAGTAGGGTTAGGTGATGTCTACAAAATGAGCATCGGACGATGTCTATAGTAAAATCATCGGGGGGATTTAGGGGGTGTGCCCAAAGCGTTAATTCATGTTCAGAAAGACAGAGAAACACATAACGATTGCTCACGGTTGCCTGTTACATTACAGTAGGCTACATAAAATTTCACTTACCACATAAACAGTGTAAGGAGAGATGACTGAGGACCATGGCGAATGGTTTGCAGATCCTCAGCACCACTGACAAACATCTAATTTTGTAAAATGTGTGGTAAGTACTGCCGCTCCGTAGTATAAACAGAGTAGCTCGCGTGATCGTGAATCTCAAAAGTGAAACTAAAAAGCGATCGTGCATTCAAAAGCAGTTTCAATGTCAGGCATAACAGCAGCTCCCTGTTGCCCGCAATTAAATACAAAACAGTATAATTACCCAACGATATAACTGCGAGCGAAAGTATTGAACTTTGTATTTTCCTCCCATCTCGTATTTATTCCTTTTAGGGGTTCCGTAGTGCACGTAATTTTCTGGGGGGGGTATTGATGTCCGCTCAACATCACGATGTCTATCAGCCATCGGCGATGGAAGATGGCATCGTCTATCGGCCCAACCCTAGGATGTAGACATATCGTAAATCATGAGTAATTTTCATTTTTGGGTGAACTTTTCCTTTAATGTAACTTTAAGGAATTTTTTTCTAATTTGTATGTTTCTTGCTAATGTAAATGACTGTGTGGTGTTTTTCCACAGAGCCCCGTACAGACGACATCAGAGAGTGAGAACATGGACCCGTCACGTGGACATCTTTAGCAAAGACTACCTTTTTATACCCGTAAATCAGGAGTAAGTGGGGAATTTAAATTTAAAACCCACACATGCATAATTCAGATAGACACTAAAGATTGGATAAAATATTATTTTTTATTATTCATCTTTAATTATATTATTACTATTTATTATTTAATTATTAGTTGTTGTTTTTGTTTTGTTTTTTTATAATATGGAATGAAGTATACACTAGGTACGATTTTTTTAATGTCTCACCAAGGCTGCATTTATTGAATTAAAAACACAGTAAAACATTAATATTGTGATATAATATAGCAATTTAAAATAACTGTTTTCTATCTGAATATATAATTAAAATGTAATTTATTTCTGTGATCAAAACTGAATTTTCAGCATCAGTGCACCACTCTTCCGTGCCACATGATCTTCAGAAATCATTCTAATATGCTGATTTGCCGCTAATATGCTGATTTGTTATTCTGCTTATTTCTGATGAGACATTTAGGATTCCTTTATATATTCAAAGCATTAAACATAATATGGAACAAATATTTTGTAACATTGATTCAGCAAGGATGCATTAAATTGATCAAAGTATTAATTTCTTTCAAAAAATCTTTTGAATACTAGTTTGTTTATTTATAATCAGTATTTCAGGAGCATCACCATTCTGTCTTTGGAACAGATCAAGCTTTCAATAATGAAACTCAGACTAAATGTGCACTTTTAACGTCAGAGAGCTTTGCAAAGCCTCGCAAATAGTTAAGACATCTCAAACACACTTTACAGAATGTTCTTTTGTTAAGTAGCTGGGATGCATGTTGATGCTTGTGTAGATGTTTGATATCTGAGGACAACAGAGCATGTTGGATTGAGCTCCATGAACAAGAGGATAAATCACAGCAACAAGTCTGTATTGCCAAACTGCGAGAGAGCAGGCAATTCCGGTGTGGTACTCCATGTTCCCATAAAAGCAAATTGCCACGCAGGACACACACTGTACTTGGACATGCACACTCTCGCACAGTACGACATAGCACAGATGATTCACAAACTTGGGAATGTCCATCGTCCCAGTTTAGGGTTTAGCAGATCTTGTGCTAGGACTTGGTGATAAAGTATTTTTACGATGGTTATGCTGGTGATTTATGATTTTAAGCAACATTTGTATTGATGCACTTTTATTTGGCCAGTGTAAGTGCACTATTAAATTAGATCCGCAGTCTTTAGTTAAGTTGGTAAGTTTCCATGAATCAGTTACATTCTTATGAATTAATTTGGTTATGTCTGGAGAAAACATCCTTATTTAAGCTTCATAATAAATCAGATTTAAATAAATATCACTCTTTAGCCTTTTTGGAGAAAAAGCATAAATATTATGTTCAGAAAGTTATTATTTAGCAGTATCATCCTGTCTTTCTGCTACAGGGTGTTTTCTGCAATGGAAACAAGGCTTTATCACAGATCACTGACTTCCACTTCCTCTCCTGCTTTGTTTACCGCCCTGTTTGCTCTCGATCCAGGGCTCACTGGTACCTCGTGGTGATCTGTTTTCCCGGTCTGGAACGGCCTGAGTGTGTACCGTGGAGAGACAAAGGCCCTATGTCCCAGGAGAAGAGCCAGACAGCTAAAGCGAGCTCTGCAGGGGATTGTCAAAGAGGTAGCTTATGGACATCATAAGTTATTATAGTGAACTAAAACCATAACAAAACATTTTTGTTACTTGAAATGAAACCAACATGAACTATACTTAAATATATCTAAACATTACAGCTAGTTGTCAAAGTGAAATTTCAGATTTTTGTTTAGTTTAACTTGAAATACTAAAATAGTGAAAACTAAATAAACTAAAACTAATATGTAATAATAAAAACTAAATGGACACATTGAAACAATAAATTGAGTAAAAATTACTACAAATTTAAAATTAAAATGTAAACAGAAAATAAAAATACTAAATATTTACAAAAACTATAATAGTAAAAAAAGGGAAAGGAAAAGGGAAGTGGTGTGTGGCCAAGTATGGTGACCCATACTCTGAATTTGTGCTCTGTATTTAACCCATCCAAGTGTACACACAGTAGTGAACATACACCCGGAGCAGTGGGCAGCCAATGCTGCGGCGCCTGGGGAGCAGTTGGGGGTCCGGTGCCTTGCTCAAGGGTCTCACCTCAGTCGTGGTATTGAGGGTGGAGAGAGTGTTGGTTATTCACTCCCCCCACCTACAATCCCTGCCAGACCTGAGATTTATTTACAAATATTTATTTTATTTATAAAGTGTTATTATATTTTTTTGATTGATTGATTAATTATATATACAGCGCCCCCAAAAGTATTGGAACAGTAAAGACAAAATTGCTCTGTTGGCTGTGGAGTCAAGATATTTACAAATATGATTAAAAGATGAATATTAGACAAAACTACAGAATGTCACATTTTATTATTATTTGATGTTTTACCAGCTAAGAAGTTCAGCACTTTTAGAGTTTCATCCCTCTATCTGATGTGAGCATAAGTATTGTAACAGTTGCCTCACAGGTCTTTCTAAGTGATCAGCTGTGTCCTGTTGCATTCATTCTTCAGATATTAAAAGCAGGGAATGTGTCATACCAGTTATAGCCATTACTTCTATATATGTATTCTGAATCTTGCATTCGTTGACACACACAAACCAGGATGAAGACGAGGGAGCTGACTTTGAGAGAAAAGCAAGCAATTTGGATGCTAAAAGAAAAGTGGAAGTAAATTCGAGCTATAGCAAAAACAAAGGGCATGGAGAAATCAAGAGTTTGGAAACCACCAGTGACACCAGCAACCAACAACGACCTGATCGGCTGAGAAAACAACAGTAGTTGATGACAGACAAATCATAAAAGCTGTGAAAATGAACCCTAAAAGACAAACTTCCAGAAAGCTGGGGTGATGCTCTGACAATCTACTGTCCTCAGGAGTCTTTGACACAGAATTACAGATGCTACACAGCAAGATGCAAACCTCTGACCAGCACCAAAAATAGAAAGGCAAGATTAGAGTTTGCAAAAAAGCACAAAGGTGAGCCAGAAGAGTTTTGGAACTGTGTTTATGGACCGATGAGACAAAGATGAACCTTTATCTAAGTGATGGGAAATCGAAAAATGTGGAGAGAAAAAGGGAACTGCAAATGATCCCAAGCATACAGCTTCATCTGTAAAGCATGGTGGAGGTGATGTCATGGCATGGGCATGCATGGCTGCCTCTGGAACAGGCCCTCTTAACTTTACTGATGACTTAATGTATGATGACTGTAGCAGAATGAATTTGGAAAGGTACAAAACCATCTTGCCTACCAATATTCAAGAAAATGCCTTTTAGATTCATTGGGAAGTGCTTCATATTGCATCAGGACAATGACCCAAAACACCCTGCCAGTTCAGTCAAGGAATTTATAAGGGCAAAGAAATGGAAAGTCTTAGATTGCCCAAGTCAATCTCCAGATTTAAATCCGACTGAACATGAATTTCACCAGCTGCAGAGGAGAGTAAAGGCAGAAACTCCCCAAAACAAGCAACAACTGGAATTGGCTGCATTAAAGGCTGGGGAAAGTCTGGTGATGTCTATGGGTCACAGACTCACTGCTGTGATTGTGCACAAGGGATGTGCACCTAAATAATAGCTTTTAATCTTTTATATCTGCCTTGTGTTCAACTGTCCCAATACTTATGCTCACATCAATGAGTGGGATGAACTCTGAATGATGCATTTATATAGCGCTTTGAATGAATGATGCATTTATATAGCGCTTTATTGTGTATTGCTGTACACCCAAAGCGCTTTACAATCATGTGGGGCGGTCTCTCCTCAACCACCACCAGTGTGCAGCATCCACTTGGATGATGCGACGGCAGCCACAGTACAACGGCACCGGTGCGCTCACCACACACCAGCAGCAGGTGGAGAGGAGAGAGAGTCATTGAGCCAATCAAGTGGATGGGGATTATTAGGAGGCCATGATAGACAAGGGCCAGTAGAGGGAATTTGGCCAGGACACCGGGGTTACACCCCTACTCTTTACGAGAAGTGCCATGGGATTTTTAATGACCACAGAGAGTCAGGACCTCGGTTTAACGTCTCATCCGAAAGATGGTGCTTTTTGACAGTATAGTGTCCCCGTCACTATACCGGGGCGTTAGGAACCACACAGACCACAGAGTGAGCACCCCCTGCTGGCCTCACTGACGCCTCTTCCAACAGCAACCTAGGTTTCACCGGAGGTCTCCCATCCAGGTACTGACCAGGCTCAACCCTGCTTAGCTTCAGTGGGCAACCGTTCTTGGGCTGCAGGATGATATGGCTGTGGCAACAGCACTCTAAAAGTGCTGTTCTTTTTATTTGGTTAAACATGTATGTGTTGAAGCGGCTAATAATAAAATGTGACTGTTCTGTAGTTTTGTCTCATATTCATCTTTTAATCATATTTGCAAATGTCTTGACTCCACAGCCAACAGAGCAATATTGTCTTTACGGTTCCAATACTTATATAATACATAATATAATATTATTTTATTTTATATATAATAATATAATACACATAATAATATTATATTGTGTGTGTTTATAGATATATAGATACACACGCATATATACATACACATACATACACACACACACTCACCGGCCACTTTATTAGGTACACCTGTTCAATTGCTTGGTAACACAAATTGCTAATCAGCCAATCACATAGCAGCATCTCAATGCATTTAGGCTAGATGTGGTGAAGACGACTTGCTGAAGTTCAAACCGAGCATCAGAATGGGGAAGAAAGGGGATTTAAGTGACCTTGAATGTGGAATGGTTGTTGGTGCCAGACGGGCTGGTCTGAGTATTTCAAAAACTGCTGATCTACTAGCATTTTCACGCACAACCATCTCTAGGGTTTACAGGAAATGGTCAGAAAAAGAGAAAATATACAGTGAGCGGCAGTTGTGTGGACGAAAATGTCTTGTTGATGTCAGAGGTCAGCGGAGAATGGGCAGACTGGTTAGAGATGATAGAAAGGGAACAGTAACTCAAATAACCGCTCGTTACAACCAAGGTATGCAGAATACCATCTCTGAATGCACAATACGTCGAACCCTGAAGCAGATGGGCTACAGCAGCAGAAAACCACACCGGGTGCCGCTCCTGTCAGCTAAGAACAGGAAACGGAGGCTACAATTCTGACAGGCTCACCAAAATTGGACAATAGAAGATTGGAGAAACGTTGCCTGGTCGGATGAGTCTTGATTTCTGCTGCGACATTCAGATGGTAGGGTCAGAATTTGGCGTAAAGAACATGAAAGCATGGATCCATCCAGCCTTGTCTCAACGGTTCAGGCTTGGGGTGGTGGTGTAATGGTGTGGGGGATATTTTCTTGGCACACTTTGGGCCCCTTAGTACCAATTGAGTATCGTTTAAATGCCACAGCCTACCTGTGTATTGTTGCTGACCATGTCCATCGCTTTATGACTACAGTGTACCCATCTTCTGATGGCTACTTCCAGCAGGATAATGCACCATGTCACAAAGCTCAAATCATCTCAGACTGGTTTCTTGAACATGACACATGATGTAGCCCAGCGGTTCCCAATTCCAGTCCTTTTGCATGTCTCTCTTAGTTAACACACCTGAATCAGATAACCAGCTCGTTAGAAGAGAGCTACGTGCATGAACTGTGTTCCGATTGACTTGCTCCCTACACATTGTTCATTGCTCCCTACTCCCTGAGCAGGGAAAATCCATTGAAGTTTATTTCACTTCGGAACATTCATTCACGGATTTACGCTGCGCAGCGTCTTCACACACAGATGAAAGTTACCAGAGAAGTGTGAAGTGTGACATAATATACCTCTGTAAATAAATACAATTTAAATTCATGTCTCGCACACTTTAATGCCCTTTGTATGTACGCTCGCTTTGAACTGGAATCATGGCAGAATATCTGGCGATGTCCACTTCGCAGGACACTTATGACTTACGGTCGAATAGAACAACCGTCGGACGTGATAAGATATGAAATGTGCGGGGAGGGCGCGAGGACTGTAATTGGAAACCGTTGATGTAGCCTATTGTAGTAATTTAATGCTGTCTCTGGTATTCTGCTCTTTGAGCATATGTACGTTCAGGGAGCGTGGCTTTGGACGGCGATTGCTGGGAGGGTGGGACATTCGCTTTCTGTGCTATCAGGCTAAAGTTAGCATTTTCCAAGATCTCCTATTGCACCTTTAATAAATTAAAATAAATAAATAAATAGGCAACGAGTATGGGAAACGGTCCATTTTAATATAAAAAATCGCCAATTGGAGTTGGTCACGAAAAATCCTGATCAGTGCATCCTTTGTGCACAGATCTGTAGAACAAGTGGGTTACATAACAATATTTTAAAATTAAGATAAATAAAAAAAAAAGTACTTGAAAGGAAAACAGGATGACTTTGAATAGCATAGTTGTGTTAGGATGAGCTGAGCAAGTCTGCACATGTAATTCCTGGTCTGAGAGTGACTTCCTACTTAAACGGGAAGTAATGGATACCAAAAAATATGATGTATGTGTGTGAAAGGAGAATGTATGTGTGTGAGAGCACCAGAATGAGTTATGGCTTGTACGGCCCCTCATACGCACGTTTTTGTGACAAATGAGGACATAAATTTGTAAAATGACACCGGTATGACATAGGTAATACAAGCTGAAGGTGGCTTATGAGGACATTGCCCCATGTCCCCACTATTCAAAACGCTTATAAATCATACAGAGTGAGTTTTTAGGGGGGAAAGTAGAAATGCACAGTCTCCTGTGAGGGCTAAGTTTAGGTGTAGGGTATATATGTATGTATGTGTGTGTGTGTGTATATATATATGTATATATATATATATATATATATATATATATATATATATATATATATATATATATATATATATATATATATATATATATATATATTAGACACACATACAATATCTCACAGAAGTGAGTACACCTCACATTTTTGTAAATATTTATTATATCTTTTCATGTGACAACACTGAAGAAATGACACTTTGCTACAATGTAAAGTAGTGAGTGTATAGCTTGTATAACAGTGTAAATTTGCTGTCCCCTCAAAATAACTCAACACACAGCTATTAATGTCTAAACCACTGGCCACAAAAGTGAGTACACCCCTAACCCAATTAGCCATTTTCTCTCCCCGGTGTCATGTGACTTGTTAGTGTTACAAGGTCTCAGGTGTGAATGGGGAGCAGGTGTGTTAAATTTGGTGTTATCGCTCTCACTCTCTCATACTGGTCACTAGAAGTTCAACATGCCACCTCATGGCAAAGAACTATCTGAGGATCTGAAAAAATAATTGTTGCTCTATATATGGCATAGGCTATAAGAAGATTGCCAAGACCCTGAAACTGAGCTGCAGCACGGTGGCCAAGACCATACAGCGGTTTAACAGGACAGGTTCCACTCAGAACAGGCCTCGCCATGGTCGACCAAAGAAGTTAAGTGCATGTGCTCAGCGTCATATTCAGAGGTTGTGTTTTTGGAAATGGATGTATGAGTGCTGCCAGAGGTTGAAGGGGTGGGGGGTCAGCCTGTCAGTGCTCAGACCATACGCCGCACACTGCATCAAATTGGTCTGCATGGCTGTTGTCCCAGAAGGAAGCCTCTTCTAAACATGATGCACAAGAAAGCCCGCAGACAGTTTGCTGAAGACAAGCAGACTAAGGACATGGATTACTGGAACCATGTCCTGTGGTCTGATGAGACCAAGATAAACTTATTTGGTTCATATGGTGTCAAGTGTGTGTATTGGCAACCAGGTGAGGAGTACAAAGACAAGTGTGTCTTGCCTACAGTCAAGCATGGTGGTGGGAGTGTCATGGTCCAGGGCTGCATGAGTGCTGCCAGCACTGGGGAGCTACAGTTCATTGAGGGAACCATGAATGCGAACATGTACTGTGACATACTGAAGCAGAGACTGAGCCGCAGGGTAGTATTCCACTGCCTGCCTTGCCATGACCACTGCCTTGCTAAAGAAGCTGAGGGTAAAGGTGATGGACTGGCCAAGCAGGTCTCCAGACCTAAATCCTATTGAGCATCTGTGGGGCATCCTCAGACGGAAGGTGGAGGAGTGCAAGGTCTCTAACAACCACCAGCTCCGTGATGTCATCATTAAGGAGTGGAAGAGGACTCCAGTGGCAACCTGTGAAGCTCTGGTGAACTCCATGCCCAAGAGGAGGTTGAGTTATTTTGAGAGGACAGCAAATTTACACTGTTATACGATCTGTACACTCACTACTTTACATTGTAGCAAAGTGTCATTTCTTCAGTGTTGTCACATGAAAAGGTATAATAAAATATTTACAAAAATGTGAGGGGTGTACTCACTTCTGTGAGATACTGTATACACACACAGACACACACATTGCATTGAATTCAATAAATATTACACAATATTAGATTTGAATTATTGTAATTAATTATTGTTGGAAATTATTATATTGTTTTATGCCAAGTTAATTTTGTTAGATAATTTTTTTTTTAACATATCTAATATAGTTTTCTCTCCAAAGAACAGTTGTTTTGTGTCTTTATTGTAAAGGGATAAAAAAGAAAACTAAAAAGGATAAATTAAAAAAAAGTTATTTGAGAATGTTTCTTTTCTGTATTTCTAGACAGTTCACAGCAACCAAAAGGAAACAGATTGAAACCCAGTGAGCCGAGACCCCACAACCTACCGGTAATCTCCCTACACACAGTTTAAATACTAATATCAGTGATTATTATCAGTTGCCCCCCTCCATATCCTCAGTCATGGAATCTCTGATGTCAGCGCAGGCCCGGCTGTACAGGGGTACTAGACGGTGCTAAATACCCTCAAACGAAAGCAGAAGTAATTAAAAGATCTGGCAAACCATCTAAAGTATTTTTGCAGCATTGAGCAATGTAGACAATCAAAGACATGCCTGTTGATTTCTTCAACACAATCAGAAACGTTAGAGTTTTCAGAGTTCACTCATCGCTGAAAGAGCCGGAGTTTTGCATGCTCGTGAATCATCTCATTAAGTAAGTGTAGATGCGATGTAAATAAGAAATGTATTGTGTAGTTTAGAGAGCTTGATTATAACGGAACTTTGTGAGATCGCGATGAATTTTGATGACTGGTTATTTTAGTGATAAAGGGAGCTCGCTTTGTGTTTTCTCTATGCTATAATCCATTCAGAATTTGAATGAAACTTTCGTTTTTCTGGACACATACATGCTGCAAAGTTTCGGGAATGATGCTGGATAAATTTTTGAAAAATCAGTGATAAACAGTGGATGGGACAAAAATGCCTCAGTGATTTATTCTGGAAGCGGTCCTGGCCAAACTTCCACAGACAGCGCACGTCCTGAGTGAGATCCAGTTCACGGACTAAAAGCGTGTGTAAACTTTATTGAGATCGGGACATATCAACCTGTAATTTCATTTCCAGTAACGGACGGTAGAAAGTTCAGCAATGGATGGTATGCGATTTATGACAGAATAGTCCCACAACTGATTGTTTATTTTTTCCTCATGCGTCTCACCACAATGAAGAAAAAGACACGAAAAGCAGCGCGCACATTTCGGGTTAAAAATAAAAGGCCATCAACTGACACTTCACACAAAACGGGAAGCACAGGAGTCAAGACAAGAGTCCACAGTTTAGTAAACGCAGGCAACCTCTTTAAGTTATTCTTCACTGCACTGTATTGACACAATGCGTTGCAATGTAGTAGAGCATTGTTTTGATGCATAGGCTACATCCGAAAAATACCTTCTTTTTTTGTTTTGCTTTTTTTTTTTCTTGCCCCCCCCCTGACTTGAGTCAAATGTCACCTATGTATAGTAATATGTCATGAAGGAGTCTGATGGCTCTTGTGTGTTTTTAGGATTGCACAGTACACAGCTGCACAAGAGAGACCGTCTGCAGGAGGTACCAATATTCTATCTATTATCTTCATCTTAAACACAACAACATCAGTATTACAAATGCGCACCACCATAGAGAATTCATGGGGGCAAATACTTTTTCACGGCTCTGTATACCTGAGATTGGTTTCTGATCCAGTTATCTGTCTCTTTCCCTGGTTCGCCCTCAGGCCCTGTATTCTGGTCATGGACTCTCTGAAGCTGTCGTACCACCAGCGGATCTACACACTGTTGCGCGAGTGAGTCATTCACGCAATCCTCTGTTATTTGGATTGATATTTTATTGCGTTCGATCATACTTCATACTGAACTCTAAGAGAACATTCCTGAAATGTCACCTTATCCCACAGGTATCTGCAGGTGGAATGGGAGGTTCGGAAAGGAAGCGCTCGAGCTTTTACCAGTGAAAGCATAAGCGGGAATCTGTGCAGGGTCCCGCTGCAGGACAACAGTAGCGACTGTGGCCTGTACCTGCTGCAATATGTCGAGAGCTTCCTGCAGGTACTACAGACTGGCTTTAGAGCAGAATTCTGTCTTTGTCCTGTTACCTATTGTACCATGGTGCATTTTGTTCCAGTTTAGAGCTTTTTGGTTTTGTTAGTCATCCAAGTGACCTGATATTTCGCGGTCTGCCATTCAGTGGGATTTTCAGTAATAGATTGGGATCTCAGGAACTAGGGCTGAACGATTTTGGAAAATAATCTAATCTAATCTAATCTAATTTTTTACCAATATTGCGATTTATTATGCGATTAATTTTTAAAGCTTTTTATATTCAGTATTATTCAACAAAGACAAGTGATACATCATTGTATAGTATGCAGTGTTGGGCACGTTACTTTAAAAAAGTAATTAGTTATATTGCTAGTTACTTCTCACAAACAGTAACTGAGTTACATCAAGAAACTAATTACCAGGGAAAGTAACTATTCTTACTTTTTTTTTTTTTTTTTTAATATCTCACTTAGCATCAGTCAGTCAAAAGTCAAACATTATATGATATTATGATAATTTTGCATTAAATGATGATAGAACTTCAGTAATTAGAATAACCATGTATGAATGTATATTTGTCATGTTGACTGAACTTAGGTCTGGTGGTGGTGCTTAAGATATTGTTTGTCATTTAGTGTTTCTAAAAAGGGTGGGGGGACTACAAATAATACTGATAAGATAAAACCACTACGAATTCTACTACTAATAAGAACAATATAAAACGCACTAAGGATTATTGAGCTCCTGGGTTCATGAATATTAATCAGGTTGTCTGTGTTCGCTAGAACTGATTCGCTGAAATCAAAACAGGGAGGATAATAGGTGAGCGCCAGCCAATGAGATTGCCGTTTGCGCATTAGTCCCGCCCACTACCGGAAAACCCTGGCAGCTCTTAAAAGCTGAAGAATTCTAAAGCAACTTCCTGTTATTTTGACAGGAAAATACAACAAAGGATATCATTTACATGTAGCGCGTCAATTCTGCATGATATGTAAGACCGCACACTGCGGACTTGGCAACATAGCGTGCAAACTTGATGCTTCCTCTGAAGACTGCTTAGATGTGTTCGACTTGAAGAAGCTCAGCTAGACCGATCGCTGTGTGTCATCAAATACTGCGAGAGCGGGCGTCTCCTTATGCTTTCTCTCGCCGTACTTTGATGTCATACACCGATCGATCTTCAAGTCGAACACACCTCTCTACTCTCGCGTGTCGCAGCCTCTGTGGTTGAAAAATCACGTTTTCACATATAGCAATATTATCGCAAATGCAATTAATCGCTCAGCCCTATCAGGAACTCAAGTAACACCTGTTTGTAACACATCACTTTGTTTTGCAGCCTTGAGTTGAATCCTGGGTTGTATCCGAAATCGCCCCCCTATACCCTCATTTACTATTCACTACATTATTCCACTCATACAGTTCACTTGAAGGAGTGAATGAAAACGAGTGAGTGAATTCGGACACTGGAAAAGACTGCCACTTTTGCATAGTTTGCTTGCTGTTTAATAATCATTTGAAACGGGCAGCTCCAGTAGTAAGATTGAAGGATTTATCTTGAACTCTGTCACGGAAATTATGTATAAACCCTAATAGTCAATTTACAACAAATTTTGTATCTGTGTTGTATTACGCTGTGGACGAGCGCTTCTAAAATTAATGGATGAATGATTCAGCTGCGGGCGCCGCCATCTGGCGAGATGCGGGAATTCACTCGGTACATGACTCTCACAGTCCATTCTGGGGATTCTCTAGCCATTGAGTGTACATCGGTTGTACCTTAGACTGTAAAAAAAGATGGACGACGCGTCTCCGCTTCCTTCATTATAGAAAAGTGAAGCGAATACATCTCAGTATGGCCGCTGCCATCGTGAGTAAATGACATCATTTGGAGCCCGAGTCTGCGCAGTAGAGGTTCGTTTGGAGCCCGAGTCTGCGCAGTAGAGGTTCGTTTGGAGCCCGAGTCTGCGCAGTAGAGGTTCGTTTGGAGCCCGAGTCTGCGCAGTAGAGATTCGTTTGGAGCCCGAGTCTGCGCAGTAGAGATTCGTTTGGAGCCCGAGTCTGCGCAGTAGAGGATCGTTTGGAGCCCGAGTCTGCGCAGTAGAGGTTCGTTTGGAGCCCGAGTCTGCGCAGTAGAGGTTCGTTTGGAGCCCGAGTCTGCGCAGTAGAGATTCGTTTGGAGCCCGAGTCTGCGCAGTAGAGGATCGTTTGGAGCCCGAGTCTGCGCAGTAGAGGTTCGTTTGGAGCCCGAGCCTGCGCAGTAGAGGTTCGTTTGGAGCCCGAGTCTGCGCAGTAGAGGTTCGTTTGGAGCCCGAGTCTGCGCAGTAGAGGTTCGTTTGGAGCCAGAGTCTGTGCAGTAGAGGTTCGTTTGGAGCCCGAGTCTGCGCAGTAGAGGTTCGTTTGGAGCCAGAGTCTGTGCAGTAGAGGTTCGTTTGGAGCCAGAGTCTGTGCAGTAGAGGTTCGTTTGGAGCCAGAGTCTGTGCAGTAGAGGTTCGTTTGGAGCCAGAGTCTGTGCAGTAGAGTCGTGAGGCGGAGCCGCGGAACCAAAATCACGCCCAAACTCCCGCAGACCCAATCAACCATAACGACACGCCCTGCATCAAATTACTAGCTAAAATCAAACTTATCACAAAAACGAACAATTGAACATATATCAGCGTGATAACAACTACCTTAAATGACCAAAATCCTATTTTGGAAAATTGTATTGGAAGTGTTATTAATTTTTTTGTTATGACTCAAGTCCCGTTCGTTTACATGGAGAGGGCGGGGTTTATGACCTGTACTGCAGCCAGCCACCAGGGGGCGATCAAAGAGCCTGCAGCTTCAGTTTCCAGTACGAGTGAGACACACCCGGGTTGTACACTCGTTTTTGCGGTGCATTGTGGGATTGAATGAGTGCACTCGAGAACATCCACTATGGTTTCGAACACCACTTAAAATGGCTGTCCCCTCAAATAGTGCAGTATTTGAGGGTATAGGGGGCGATTTCGGATACAGCCCTGGTTTGTATTAAAGCACATACTCGACTAGAAATGCTCAACTACATACTTTCAAGTATGAAGTCAGCTGGTATGGAGGTTTTGGGACAAACTAAAAAATATAATTGTAATTTTATATTTATTTAATTTGTATTTTTTTAATATATTAAAGAAATATTCAAGTATATGTTTGTTGATATGTAAAATACATTATATTTAATTAAATATTTTACATATATATTACATATATGAATATAATGAATGTTGGATTATATTAACAATATTATATATAATAATATTTTATACAATACTAACTGAAAAGTAACCAAAAAAAAAAAAAAAGATTTTGATATCAGGCCCAAGAAAACCAATCCTATATTTATTAAAATATATTATAAAATTATTTTTTTTTAATAATTTATTATATTCAGAAATTTATTTAATGTATATATGCAAATGAATTTAAACAATTATATCTTGTTTAATCTCTCTTTCTCTCGATATCTGTGTATTGTATGAAATATATATTGCATATATATGATAGCATATTCATTAAATAGGTTATTTTTATATATATAGGGCGATTATTTTATATATATATATATATATATATATATATATATATATATATATATATATATATATATATATATATATATATATATATATATATATAGGGCCTAAAAGTAACTTTTTGCCACACCTGCCAATGGCCGGTGACGTGATCAAATTTACCGGCCATGAAACTCTTTTTGCAAAAACAGGCAGTTATTATTTTAATTTGTCCTTAACTTTACTCAAAAAACAACAAGCAGATTTATTGATTTCTTAATTTTTTTTTTTACAAACTTTTACATACTTTTAACATACGTTTGCAGTACGTACAACACTGCACTGCGTATCCCCCCCACCCATGTTAACGGATTAGACCAGGCCTATTCAGCTTCATTTGAGGGCCAGATTATTATTTATTATTTCTGGGGGGGGGCTATAAAATTAGACATTAAAATGAAATCTAAAATCTATAAAAGGTTAAAATCAGTGCTGTCTGTCAATCGATTAAAAAAATAATTTAATCATGATTAATTACCGAAAAATTTGTGATTTATCGCATATTTATGTTGTCATAATTTCACATTGAACTTCCAGATTAATGTAGAAACAGCAAAGAGTATATTTTAAAATATGCTTTTAATGGCATCTTTTTAGTAGCCTATTATTAATGAAGTATTGATACCAATATCACTGTTACTGGTGTCTCTATTAAATGCATTTTCCCTCAATTTTACTTATTAATTAGCCATTAAACATTTACAGTATTATTGAAAGCCGTTATTTTTAACATTTACTAGGCTCTGAAATATTAAGTGATTTTAAAACAATCTTCGCATAAACTATAAATTGTATATATGCATAAACTATACAGATTAATCTTCTGTATCTTAATTTCATCTTAATTTCGTTTCATCTTTGATTTACATCAGTGACAGACTTCAGCAGGTTTTACTTTAAAATCAGCGCCGTCTCTTTAAAACCTGATGCACAACGCAGATCTAACACACCCTATTTTCTCCAAACTCTTTACGGTCATTTAAGACTACGTTTACAAGGTAACTCGCCAAAACCGCATATTTTGACATAATTGTGTGTGTTTTCTTCCGTTGAAGCGCTACTGGTGCACTGTCTAAAGCGGCTCGGTGTATGTGTATAGCTGAATGTACTTCATTGCACCGTTTAGGTGGCATAACCCCAGATATGTGTCTCCACATTCTTGGGTTATAAAGAATAAAGAAGGGAAAAGTTAATCTTCCGAAATGAAGCAGCAAAATCTTCTCAGGTAAAAGTTTTTCGAACCGTGTCTAGGGACAAGCTGGTCATCACACTGCTCTGACCTTATCAGCCCGTTTGTATCCTACTATTTGATTTGCTCTTGTCGCTCTTGTCGACAGAACAGCATCACGATGATCTTGTCTTTGGAAAATATTATTTTATTTGCTTACGTCAGAAACAGCGAATCTCTTTAATAACTGGCTGTTGTTCCCACTATATTGCATTATTATAGTTCGTAAAACTTGACACTGACACTGTTACATATACTCGCCAATTAGCGTCAATTTTTACTCTCATTTGGCGCTTGGTGAGTCTTAATTTTAGGCCCTGTCTTATACACATGCTTATACACTCTGGGTCTCATGCTCAATCTTTTCCAAATTACAAGCAATAGCAGAATGAAAAAGACAAATGAAGTCAACGGTGCTTTTCATTTTTTTCACATATGCATATATGCAAATTTAATGAAATAGTATGCAATCTGTGTAATTAGTGTTGGTATTTGCAGTCTAAACAGTAGTTTTACGTAGTTGTAGATTTGTCCTTGATTCGTTAAACTTCCACTCAGCGCTTCTTTGTGGTTTCTCTGCTCAGAATCCAGTGGTGCACTTTGATCTTCCGCTGCGATTGGAGCATTGGTTTCCGAGGAATCGGGTGCACAGGAAGAGGGAGGAGCTACGGGAGCTGGTGCTGCTGCTGTACCGGAGACAGGGGGGCGGGGCTGAGCAGAGCGCCAAACAAAAACAGCCGGAACATGTCCTGTCACTAAACTAATAATTAGGGCCTTTTGTTTTGTTTGTTTGCGTGTCCTGTTTTATTTTTTGTTTTGTTTTTCTACCGATTAACAGATAAAGGATATATTTATAATTTATCTTTGTATTTATTTGTATTAAAATGTCTTTTAAATGTGACTCCAATTTCATCTGTGTTATTAATTTCCACACAAACATGTAGGTTATTTAAATAAAAACAAAAGATGAATATTTTAAATTGACTTGGAATGTTGATATGTTCAGGCTTTTTGTTTTGCAATTGCAAGTTTTTATCTCGTAGTTCAGACTGGTGCTGTGTTTTCAAGGTTTTATCTCAATTCAGACGTTTTATAGAATTGGGAATTTGTATATCTCACCTTTTTTCCTCAAAATTGCATGTTTTTATCTCGCAATTCATACTTTTATCTCACAAATTGCGAGTTTTTATCTCATAATTCTGACTTTTTTTACAATTAGGAATTGTATATTGAAAAACTGAGTTTATATCTCACAAATCTGACTGTTTTTCTCGCAATTGCACGTTTTTATTTCATAATTCAGACTTTATAAAATTGGGAATTTGTATATCTCACTTTACTGCGTTTGTATCTCACAAATCTGCCTTTTGGATGAATTGCGAGTTTTTCTCTTCGGACATTCGGACATTTCTTCTCCGAATTGAGAATTGATGTATCTTAAATACCTTAAATTCCAAATTGTGAGATCGTAATGACCTTTTTTTTATCCTATGGTGGAAAACATTTATCCATTTACTTCTGGGTAGTAAATTAGTAGATGTGATCTAGATTACATAATCAAATTCCAAAAATTATGTACTTCTGATTATGAACATTATAAAAAATGATAATTACATTACAGTTACTTTTTTATGGATTATATGATTACATTTAATTCACACAATGGTAGTAAATTATTTAAAATTTATTGATTTTATATATAAAACAAAATATATGAACCGATTACATTTTTAACAGCACATTTTTAAATGATCTTATTGGGAGTGGGTGACTGAATATTATTCATGTAAATCACTACAAACAAGCATTGTGTTCCTGAGAGATCAAGCAGTACTGCAATCCCCATAATTTACTTATTTGCTCCATTTATCAGAATCAGAATCAGAATGAGCTTTATTGGCCGAGTATGTTTACACATACAAGGAATTTGTTGTAGTGACAGAAGCTCCACAGTGCAACAGAAAGACAGCAACAGGACAGAACACAGGTAATAAAACAAAATAACAAGAAATAGCCAATAACCAATGTACAAAGCAGCAAAAAAATAAAAAATACACAATATATAATATATAATATAGGCGACTATGTATGTACAGGTCAAGTATGTGCAAATTAGAAATGAGAAAAATAAAATAAGTGAGTGTGGTGAATGGATAATGAATTAAAGAAACAAAAAGAACATGAGAGCAGCCCTTTTCCCAGAGGCACACGAATACACAAGCGTTTGTGATGAAACTGAAGCAAAGCATCAGCCCGCTTTCACTTGTGTTTGTATGAGTTGGCCGAAGCTCAGCTGGACCCCTCACTACCTACTAAAATAATAATAAACATCGTAAACTTTATTTAACCAGTACCTGGCAGATATTTAAAATACTTTTCATTAATGGAAAACTTTAAAAATGGAGAGGGATGAAAAGAATTGAAAGGGTTTTTTTAAGAAAATTAAAGTTCACTTTGACTGTACAGGCATTATCAGCCCCCGTTGGGCTACTTTAAGCATTGTGTTGGAAAAAAGGTTTGATGGCCAGTGCTGATTGGTTTTTCGTGTGCATTTTTCTTCCATGGAAAATAATTATACATCTAGACATGTGTATTAATTGGATGCATGACAGTGAAGAATTAACTATTTAGTGCTAAATGGAAATGTTTTTCTAAATGTGCAATTTGTGAGTCTTTCAGAGGACTAAATCCCCCCTGAAAAAAAATAAAATAAATACATAGCAGATATATTAGCATATTTGGCCGAAAATGTGCTTAATTGTCAAGATTTTCTTCAAAATATGTCTTTTTTAGAATATCAAGTTTTTTCATGTTTATTTTAAGGTGAAATTTGACCATCTATTTCATATATTTATCACAGAATATGTTTTACTAAAAGTATCATTGCTATATGTGAAGCTGGCCGTTCATTGAGGAGCAGTGTTGTTCATGAACAGACTGGGATTTGGAAGAGTGCAGGCATGTGTTGGCCCGGGGCAGATGGGTGTTGTTTGGATGGGAATGGGATTTAAAGCAGCCACTGCTGGTTGTCCACTCTTTCTCTCACTAAATCAAGTGTTGTTGACTGGAAGATTATTCCTGAGGATAGTGAAGGATTCGTCAAGGAAAATTAAGAGATTATTGCTGTACCTGTACAAGAATGGCCACTTGTCATATCTTCCACATCCGCTGTATCCAGTATATGATTTGTGTTTATTAATAGAAGTACTGATCCTCCCATATTAGAGTTGGCCGTAAACTCCAGGCCTGACTGGGGTGCTGCGGTGGGATTTAGGATCAGTGTTGGGTTTTCCTCTAATCACGTCTGACAATGGAAGTAGTCTGATTGAGCTGATGTCAGGCCCACTGCTCCAACTTTACACTATACAGCCCTAGATTAGTTAATCTGGACAAGACTCTGAGATTAGAGTTGAATTAGCCTCTGAAAAGAGGAGATCTCACACACACACACACCTCAACCCTGCTTTATACCCCATAATCTACTCTCACAACAAGGCTACTGGTTTCTGGTTCTGTCCTAGGAGCTAAAGCAAGGATCTGATTGACGAAACTATATAAACACAAAACAAACAAACAAAAATGTATATTTGTTATTATTATTATTATATCAAACATATTTTAAAAGAGCTTCAGCAATCAGATTATTGTTTTTGTATTATTATTATTATTATTATCAAAATATTTTATAATAGGTTCAGATACTTGTTTTGGTATTGTTGTTATTATTAATAGTAATTAAAAATAGGACATAATTGAAAAATATATGATGATGATTACTACTAATAATGGTAATTAGTTAATAATAATAATGCATTAATTAATTTGATGATGATAATTATTAGTATCATCATCACCATCATCAAAACGATCAATATTATGATTATTATTATCAGCAGCAGCAGAATTACTTTTAAATAGCTTCAGCAATCAGATTAGTATTATTATTAATAATAATATCCAAATAATTAAAATAGGAAACAGTTTAAAATATATGATGATGATTACTACTACTACTACTAATACTAATAATAATAATTAGTTAATAATAATATAATAATAATAATAATAATAAATGTATTAATTAATTAGATTTATTATTATTATTATAATTATTATCGTCATCAAAAAATATTTTTTTTAAGTTTCAGCAATCAGATGCTTATTTTACTATTATTAATAATAATATTAATAAATAAATAAAAATAAGAAATCATTTTAAAAATACATGATGATTACTACTACTACTACTAATAATAATAATTAGTTAATAATAATAAAGGATTAATAAATTGTATTATTATTATTATTATTTAAAAATAGTTGTAGCAATCAGTCCTTGTTTTAATAGTAGTAGTAATAGTAAAAATAATTATTATTAATTAATTTATTTATTTTTTAGTTGTTAGTATTATGTCATCAAAATTATATAGTGTCTGGAATCTCATTCTTGTTTTTGTAATAATAATAATAATTTGTTAGTTATGATTTCTATTTTTGTCATTATTTTACTAACATCACATTTATTTATTTACATAATACTAGGATGTAATGTATTTAATATACTGTACATGATTATTAAATACATAAGCATGCCATTTTCATGTTGTTCTTGTTTGTTTGTTTGTTTGTTTTTTGGTTTATTTTTCAAGCTCAATAGCTCGCATCCCCATTCACTTTCATCGTGTGAAATAGAACTGCCGGAACATTCTGCAAAACATCTCCGTTCAACATATTGTGGGTGAACTATTTCATTAAGAAGTGCATATGAACTTTAAGTGGCTTTCTGCTCAATCATATCAACCAAGTACAGTAATGTGAATGGAAGTGACTGAAGATTAAATGCTTATCTGACTGTCTGGATAGTCGCCTAGCTCTCTGCCGGGCTTGTATCCAACGACTTACCATTTTATCCAATAACTAATGTCTAACCATTAAACCTTCTTGAAATGTCACCGTCACTGTCTGGCGCTAACTTTGTCCTTTGTACTCGACATAGTGTTGCAGACAAAGAAAGTGCAATTTCTGTCTGAATTCAATAGGTCAAGGTGCTGGAGTGCTGCCATGACGACCTGCTCCAACCCTTCCTTTGTCTTTCTCTAAGCTATTTTAATTCAGGACACCAACCGATACACAGGCGCAGCCAAAGTTATCTAAACACTTACACAACATCCTGCTGAAGTTAGAAGTTGTGATAAGTGGACGGTTGTCATAATGTATATTACCAGAATTACTGTTCAGCTTAATCATCATCATCATATGAAAATCAATATTTGGTCACATGAAACCATTTTAGAAACATTTTTTTTTTTTTTTTTAAATCATGCATTTAAAAATTCATGACTGAAATAAGTTTATTTTAAGTACTAAAGATAACTCAAAAAAAAAAAAATATATATATATATATATATATATATATATATATATATATATATATATATATATATATATAATGTATGTACATAAAATTACAACACTTGAGCAACCTTTTGTCCTTTTCATTTTTTTTTTCTATCATTTTGCCTGTGTTATTGGCAGCTGCATAAATTTTAGGCTTTCATTCTGTTGGCAAGGCTTCAAAATTTTATTTTTTACTATTTGTTTGCATGCAGAGCTGTTGAGCAACACCTTACCAACTATGGCATATATAACTATTTTAATGTGCTAAACTGAAAACTGCCCAAGTAACTTCAAAACCTTTCAGACAAGCCAGCATTCAGAAATGATGATATCGGTTTGGGCGATATGCTCCATATGTCATATCATCCTTTCGTCAGCCTGTGAGATCCTCGATATTATTTTGCTAATTTATTTAATTACTTATTTTTATAGCCGAAGAGGTAAGGCAACTCCAGGGTAAAGCCTAATATTAGTGTAATCTATTAACTACATGTCTTTTTAGTCAAGTAGCATATGAATGTCAAAAATATTTTAATATGACTGAATTTGTATTTAACGTGATAATAATTCAATAAAAACATAGTTACTAATTATAATGCTTACAGTTCCTCAGTTATTCAAACTGCAGCTAAAGAACATTTATATTATCAAAGAACATCATCACTGACTTCAGTCTAACGTGAGTTTGTGCACTTTAAAAAACACTCCCGTTAAAATCGCACATACATCTGCACTTTGTTGTTTATGATGAGAGAATTTGTGTGAGAGCGGAGTTCAGTGAGCCCACGCACTCAACAACAAAACTCTGGTGTTTCAGCGATGACCCATTTGAACGCCTCTGATTGGCCATTGCATTCATAAAGTCAACGGAATCAAGTGTGATTGGTTATAACGCGCAACACTGTAAAAATGCGTAAAAATAAATATGATGGAACAAATAAGACCTATTATTAATTAGATAATAATACTAGACTGATAATAATAATTAACGCCTTGATATCGTCAAAGGCATCAGCCACAGGCGATATCTCTGACAATTGTCGATACACAATTTACTATCGTCTATCGGCACAACCCTACTTTACAATCAGCAATTTAGAGTTAATTCAACTCAATATATGTTGAATGAACAGCTGTGGTTTTAATATCCTCCACTGAACCATTGATACCTTACGAAACCTGGAATTGTTTGGCCCAAGCTTGTGCCATCTGTTCATACGATCCCTGCCTTGATGGAACACAGCCAATACCCAATAAAGATGAAGTTCCTGTAAGCTGTACGGTTCAGCATGTGGCAAACTTGTAGACAAAGGGCTAACTCTACAGGATGTCACATCTAGTCAAACACTTAGCGAGAGATCTTTCACGGTAGATTGCGCAATTAATCAATGACATCATTGCAACTTGAAATCCCATTGCAGACAATGGCAGCAAGGATGCCACTCATAATTGAACTCCTCAACGGATCAGACCGCAAATTGCGGGACTGAAATTGGACGTCTCGGCAATCCAGATGAATCCCACAGGTGGGCAATAAATGAGTATCACTGACTTCTCGACAAGCTTCCTCAGAAGAATTAACTAATAGGATTAGCGGGCAAGAAAAATCTTCCAAAGAGCCATCTGCTAAGCCGCATGTGGAGACTTCAGCTCAAAGCTACGTGATTGCATCCCTCCGTGATAAGGAAAGGATCTAGTGACAATGCAGACTAATTAATTCAACTATGTTCAAGTTTTTGGGACTGTAAGGAGGGATGCCCAAATTACATCTGTCAGTAAACTAAAAATTTACGACTTTTTCTTTAAAGTGTGCCGGAATAAGGAATCATTATGCCTGATCTATCTTTTAAATGCATTTGGTGGGTTTTGGTATTGTTGTTGACCGGACATTTTTCCATAGATGCAGGTATGTATCTACTCTACATGAAGGCCTTGAGGAGTTTTGTGATGCATGCAGTCTTGTGACCATGTGCTCTTTGTTCTTCATCAGATTCTGAGGATTATTTACCAAATGGATTTACAACTTTTTTGGACTCCAATGAAGTTTTGAATCACTCATTGGTGCCATTAAAAGATAAAACCTGGTCTGGTGAGGGGAAAACGTCTCTTTCAAGACGGAAAAGAGACCTTCTGTTTCCCAGTGGAGTTAAACTTTGCTCACATGAGACGGTGCAACAGGCAATACAGAATCATCTCAACTACTTTCACCTGCGAGGTAAGAACCAGGCATTTCGGTTGCTTTTGAGAGATTCTGGGATAGTCGCCAAGAATGGTAATTGTAAAGCACAGTACATTGCAGATGACTTCTATAGTGTAAATGGATGCTCTTTGAGATCATTATGCAAGAAAAATGAGCTCATGCTTCTCTACTTTTCATCAAAAATAATAAACTAAGCCAACCTGACCAATTCCATTAACGTCCATGTAACCGCATATTTGAACCACGGTTTCGAAATGTCAGAAACACACTGTCTCTTTGTCTCTGTCTTATAATCGTGCACAAATATTCAGGCGCACTCAACACACTTTTTCACATGTTAGCCTGTGAAGTTAGATGCAATCATAGTATTAAACTCTATTGGAGACCACCGCTGAGAATAATGTTTCTCGCTGTTGCATTAATAGGACCCTACTGAATCTAATTATGAAAACTCAAGAACCAAGTGTTACTGTTTTATTCTATTTTATTAAAGGTTATTCTCACAGTGTGTCAGTGGAAAGTTGATTACGTTTAGCCACGGAACCCTATTATAGGGTACTCTGGTGCTTTATTCAGAGACTACTTGTGAACGTGTCTGTTCTGCATTTTTACAATTGAATGCAAATACAATTTGTGTGAAACACTGTTTTAAGTATTTGGTGTTCCCCCACTTTATATGCCAAAGAAATGAATTCATCCAAAAATGAAAGCATGAAACTGTACACACTTAAAAATAAAGTTCCAAAAAGGGGTTTTTGCAGTAATGCCATAGAATAAATATTTGGATTCCAAAAAAAAACTTTAGTGAATATTTAAAAAATTTAAAGAACTTTTTGTGCAATGGAAATGTTCAATTGGATTGTTATAAGATCTTCATGGAAACATAAATGCCAATAAAGAACCTTTATTTTTTAAGAGTGTATATAGGCGTATATAGTAGGTTTATATAGAGTGTATAAGTTATTTGAACTACTATTATGATGCTTTGTGAAATGTTTTCACTTTGGTTGTATGCAAAACAGTAGCCTAGACATTCAACTCAATAACTTCTCTTGAGTTCCATGGAAAAATAGAAATCCTATGGGATCCAAACAACATGAGGTTGAGTAAATAATGACGTAATTTTTATTTTCGGGTATTCTGTCCCTTTAAGGCTGATAATGATGTGGCTGTCAGCATGAGGCTTGAGATATTTGACAAAGCTTTTGAAGTCAAATGCTGTTAACATGTATTGTTCCAGTAGGAAAGGCCAGGATTCCCTGTTTCTCTCTCATTGCCCCTTATTCACTCCTCACTGCTACTGAATCACTGTAGACGGTGATCAGATCCTTCGCTCTGCCAGGAAAACTTGTGACCTTTGCCCTCCTACGCACTTGAGTTCTGGTAGATGTCATACACAGTTGGTATGGCAGGCAGATGTAGATGGAACATTTCGACTGGAGTCGCAAAATGTTTAGCAAGGGTTAACATCCCCATCTGTGCATTTAATTTTCCACTTGCAGGGTACATTGAGAAAGTATGCGACACATACCAAAATAGTAATTTTGGTTAACAAATTGAGAAATAAAATAATTTATGTTTGTATGGAACAATTGACGTGTGTGGATAAGATATGTTTCCATTATGTTAGTTATTATTTTTCTTTATTCAATTTAGAAATAAAGAAATAATTCAGTTATTTCTGTATTTCTGCCTTCTAAATGAAAGGGGTATCCATTTAAAGTGATGTCAATTTCCACTACAGCAGAGTTCATAGCTGGTGTTTTGGCAGATTTTGTCTTCTACGCTGTTTATAGTTCACTAGTTCTTTTCCAAAACCTAGAGAGCTGCATTACTGTCTGATGTCTTTATTGGCAGCATCATCATAAATTAAACTGAACCTCTTAAGTGACTGATCTGGAGTGCATTCATAGACAGCAACTCTACAAAGTGCATAGTTCAAATGACAAAATGCTCTAAATTTGAGGTTAGCATGTTGCTAAAGCTAATGCAGTGATGCACTAATAAACAAAAACTGATACTTTGTCAGAATATATTCAGGACGAAATAGGTACCTTTTCCTCAATGATTTAGCTGTTTTTCTGTTCCTGTTTTTTCCTGTATTTGAGAGCTTGTGTGTGTGTTTACGTTTACATTGTATGGGTTGGCATGCTTATGGGTAGATCTGTCTGCATTTGTTTGTGTGCCTCAGTGTGCCAGGAAACAGTTTGGGAGGCTTTCAAAATCTTCTGGGATCGCTTACCCGAGAAAGAAGAGTACCAGATCTGGATGAGGAAATGTCAAAATAATAGCGTTAGCATGTTTGACATAGGCCGGAGCTTTAGCCAGTCAGCTGAGCACCTTGCTCTGATTTCAAGTGTAAGTATCCTTGCTTATGTCATGATACTGAACAAATAACTCTCAAATCAACACTTTACTGAAGATACTGAAAATTCTTACAAATTAAAAACAGTAAACTTATTTTTATGGTATTTTGCAGAGGGTAGGAGCGGTTTCAATGACATCAACAAGGTGAGAACTGCTTATAAGTATCTACCATCATAATACCATGGTATTCTTTGAAGCACCTTGGAGTACTATGTTAATATCATGGTAAATTAATATAATAATATTGCTAGGGGAAATACTTTTAAACTTTCAAGCTTTTCACTATGTTGCATCTCACACAAGTTGCCACCGAACTTGGTCGACACAGCACATTTATCCATATTTCACATAATAATGTGCTTTATAGACAAAAACAAGAACCCACGTCACATTCTGCTGTTTCTAAAATAATAGTGTAATCAAATAATTCCTATATTTGTTTTATGATAGTGCGCCCACCAGTCCATGGCAACCTGAATGCAGGTAGGAATTCAAGCTCCCAGGTGACTCATGGGCATAAAAGGACATCATTTGCATAAAGTAGTACTGCTCAGCAGCCTAAATATAAATAAATCTGCAAATGTCCAGTGTGGAGCTCAGATTACAACGTATGTAACATGACACTAACACTAAATGAATAATCTGAAACACCAGTTCCTTAGCAAGGCAGATAAGGCAGCTAATTCAGAGCACACACTGATGCTTTGCAGACAAAACCACCCATTAACAGTAAAAGATGGATACAGACCCCTGGCTTAAAACTGCAAACATTTCAGTCATACCTTTAGTCCCTGCTAAAGCTAGTTCACTTTCCACTAGCTTTAGAGACATAGCTCTGCTTATGGTTTAATCCAAAAGGTTTTGGGTATGTTCCTGGCCTTCAAAAGCATTTATAATTGTATTCTCTTTCGCAGACATCAGACAATGACTACTGCGCCAACACAAGCAAGCGTGGCCACAACCCAAGAAGGTTAGTCTAGTTTACTACATTGTTTAAAAAAATATGCCACTTAAACAATGGATCTGTGTTCCTATTCCCTGTGTTTATAAATACTTCAAAATAAGTCTGGAAAGTCTTATTTCTATTTACTGCAATTTGCAGTCAGTTGATTTCAGTTATGCTCTGATTAATCTTTATTGTTAATGTCTGTATGAGACCCTGCAGTCATATCAGTAGAGACCTAGTGCTCTCTGGCTCAGGATATGCAGTGCTCCCAGAATAGACTTTAATCCTTTTTAGGTACTCATTAGCTTGTAATGCAGTAGAGGTGTCAGGATCCTTAGACATAGTTCTTCCATTTAGTCAAATGTAAGTAATTATTTGTGCATGGACTTAGCCTCAACAATAGGCTACATGTTAGGCCCTGATGTCCTGAAGACAAATAAGAGCATGCAATTAATGGATGTAACTTCATTTTATGACATACATTTTCTTTTATTTCTGTCACTTCCTCACTTTCTTTCTTTCTTTTTTCTCACCCAGTCAGTGTTCTGGTTCATGAGGCAGTAACAGATTCACAGGGCATCACCCCTCAGACCACTGCAGACCCAATCTTAATTACCACTATGGCTGCAGAGCTTCAGATGACACTTGGAATCACTTCAGAGCCTGACACAGCCTTTGAGGCCTCAACGGGGATAAGCACTAGTTCACCTATAGAACACACAAGTGTGGCCACTGGGAAACCAATTTCAGAAACTGAACTGGACGTTGAACTGGATGCTACTGAGGGTCCTGTCAAAACATTAAATATTATTATTCAACATGAAGAGGTTGAAATAGTCTCAGAGTCTGATAGAACTCCAGAGGACTTTACTTCAAGAGCATATGATTATGAGATTCCTACTACCTTTGAGGACTTGCTAGGAATAAGCACTTCTTCAACAGTAGTCACCAATGATTTTACTGAAGAGCTTTATTTAGAAACAGAGTTGGGACAGGATGTTACTGATGGTCCTGGTGTTACCATTCAACATGAAGCTGAAGTTGTCTCAAAGTCTACATTATTTACCACTGACAGAACTCCAGAAGATTATACTTCAAAAAAACACGAGCATGATATTCCCACAACCTTGGAGGACTCACCAGAGAAAAGCACTAATACTCCTAAGGTAATCATCAGTCAAATCACTGAAGAGTTTCATTCAGAATCGGAACCGGAGAAGGGAGAGAATGCTACTCAGGATCTGGTTAAGACAGCAGGTGTTACCATTCAACATGAAGAGGTGGACATTGTCTCTGAGTCTACATTAATGACCACTGATAAAACTCCAGAAGATTCAACTTCAGGAAAATATGAGTATGTTGTCCCCACATTCTTTGAGGACTCAATAGAGATAATCACTAGTTCACCTACTGTACTCACAAATGAGGCCACTGTGAAACAGGATGTTACTGAGGGATCTGTTAAGACATTATATGTTACCATTCCAAATGAAAAGGCTGACATTGTCTCTGAGTCTACATTAATGACCACTGATAGTACTACAGAAGATTCTACTTCAGGTAAATATGAGTATGTTATTCCCACATCTTTTGAGGACTCACTAGAGATAATAACTAGTTCACCTACTGAACTCACAAATGAGGCCACTGTGAAGGCTACAGTAAAACTGGATGCTACTGAAGGTCCTGTTAAGACAGAAGATCTTACCATTCCACATGAAGAGTTTGACATTTTCTCAGAGTCTACATTAATGACCACTGATAGAAATCCAGAAGATACTACTTTAGAAAACTATGAGTACATTCTTCCCACATCCTTTCAGAGCTCTCTGGGGATAATCACTAGTTCACCTACTGAACTCACAAGTGAGGCCACTGTGAAACAGAATGTTACTGAGGGTCTTGTTAAGACAGCAGAAGTTACCATTCCACATGAAAGGTTTGACATTGTCTCAGAGTCTACATTGATGACAAGAGTTACAAATCCAGAAGATGCTACTTCAGGAAAATATGATTATGGCATTCCCACAAGTTTTGAGGACTCAGTAGGGATAAGTACCAATGCTCCTGAAGAAATCACCAATGAATCTTCTGAAGAGATTATTTCTGTAACTAAACTATACATGGGACAGGGTGTTACTAAAGGTCCTCTTAAATCAGCTGATGCTACAATTCAACATTTAGAAGCTGATGTTGTGTCAGAGGCTACACTGATCCCCACTGGTAGAACTCCAGTAGGTTCCACCTCGAGAAAGTATGAGTCAGGTCTTCCCACAACTCTTGGGGACTTGCAAGGAATAAGTACTAATACTCGTGTGGTAGTCACTAGAGAATCCATTGAAAATTTTATTTTCGAGACTGAGGTTGAAGATGGATGGGGTGTTACTGAAACTCCTGTTAAAACATCACTTGTTACCGTTCAGCATATAGATGTTTCAGAAGCTACAATGATGTCTACTTATAAACCTGTGGTAGACTCTCTTACAGAAATACCTCCTGTTCAGAGTGTCTTACCAGAGAAACCAGCACAGACAACTCCTACAGAACTGAAAGAAGTTTCGCCTAATCGCCCCACAGAAGGGTTGCCAAAAGCTCTGACAGATAAGAATGTTGTTGAAATCCCACATGTGACCACAAAGCCAGAAATTCTGTCACCCACTATACCTGCAAATACATCATCTGAGGGAGTATCAACAGAGGGTGGAGCTGAAGACATTGCAATTGTTACATTACTTGACAAAGATGAGGAGGAAGAGGCACCCTACACTAAACCTACACCAGAGGTAACAACAGATGAAGAACTACCAGGTACCATCACAGAGAGTACTCATGAATTGTCAAAGGAAACAGATGAGCCTATAGATGACTCATCTGATGCTGAAGAGGATCATTTAGGTAAGGAAGAAGACATTATAACTGAGACCCCAGAAGTTTTTGAGGTGAAAGCTGGTGAGACACCTAGATTGACACAGGAAACTACAGAAGCTACCGAAGCTACTGTGTTTACTGAGAAATACAAACATGTTGATAAGGACGTAACTGCCATTGCAAAACCTGGTGAGATGACAACAGAGCCAACAGAAGTTGCTGTGGTTGAATTTGACATTACCACAGATGATGTTCTTGAAAACATGCTTGAAGATTTTGTTGGAGGAACAAGTGAAGATACTGCTGAATTGGGTGATGTAACGGAAGCTGTCATCTTAGAACAATCATCTGAGAAAAGTACTACAGAAACTTCTACTAAGACCACAAGTCAGACCACAACTGGAATCACATCCAAAGCCACACCTGATACTTCTTTTGACATTGGTATCCCTGAAACTGACATTGTAGAGTTTGTAACCGAAGGCATGGAAGATAAGGTAGAAGACACAACTAAAAAGGTTGAAGGTGGTGAGGAAACACTTTTCAAAGTTGAAGGCACAGTGCCAGATCCTACTGTTACTAAGTTGGAAAAAGATATACTGACAACTACCATAAATGAGGACATACGTGAAGTTACAGTGCCATCGAAAATTCAACAGGACACACCTAAAGTTGCGGTGGAAATCACACATGAAGTCACAGATATGCATGAGACCAGAGGAGACTCCTTATCTGAGACATCTGGAGTTGCAATGGAGACACCTAAGGCCATTACAGAAGCTGATGTCATGACAGAAACAACTCATGTCATATCTCAAGCAACCGAAGTAGAGACAAGTGGATCTATCTTGAAGACACCAGAGGTCATATCTCAGACACCTTTGTCAATATCTGAACTTTCAGAGGTGCCTGAGACAGTACCTAAAACACCTGACATACATGTGGTCCAACCGGAACCTGCAGAAGATGATATCCCAACTCCTATCTTGAAAGTCGAGGATATGACGGTTGTACTAAATGACTTGACATCTACTATTCAAAAGACTTTCTCTACCACATTACAAAACTTGCCACAGGACATTTCTAATGATATTTTAGATGAAAACAGCATGGTAAGCACATCAAATTTATAATAGACAATTATTTAAGACATTTTAGTTAACTGTAAAAGTACACTTGTGTATACTGTATATTTTTAACTCTGTGATTTTGAGTTCTTCTTATTTTTTTTTCATATATATAGATTGGAAATGAAATTGATGACATTATGGTCCGACCAGTACGTCCTGTCGGTGACCATATTGTGGAGCTGAGTATTAAGATAAGAGGTGAAAGTTATGATGATGCTCTGAGAGATCCATCAAGTTACTACTATCAACATCTATCCGAACTGTTCATTGATAAGGTAAGCAGGATCTATACATTTATGTATTTGGTGACAAGTGACAACAGTGTGTGGGGAATTAAATATATATATATATATATATATATATATATATATATAGTACATTTATAGCATATGTACTTTTTTTTTTTGAAGATTGAGGAAGTTTTTAAAAGGCTCCCAGGTTTCAAGAAAATATCCATCCTTGAGTTCAGGTATGATTTTTATGGTAATTTATATGATTATGCATACAGATAAAAATAATAGCAAAATAATATATGTTGATTTCTGAATATCATAATTTTTTTCTCAATAAAATATTCCAGACCACAGAAGGACATTGAAGGGTAAGTATTCTAACTCTTATTTAGCTCAAGCTCAGAATCTAAATGCATTGCTTTTATAAATCACAGTTAATCACACCTCAAAATTAAGAAAACAGATATTAATGTAATTTGGGCTATCGCTACTAATATTTCTGCAATGCTTCACCCAGGCCTGATAAATCCATCTCCCCACCCTGCCATATCACATAGCTGCGTGACCCATATCTCCTCCAAAACATCTAATGAGAAATTCATGTGCCTGAATTTTCCACCCACCATATGTAGTGTTTTATAGAGTGTTGCTCTGAAATCGCTTTCACACTGTTTTCTTGGTAAGGTCATGTACTTGCTGCCTCATTAGCCTTGCAAAATCAATTGACTGAAAGGATGGTCATTTAGGTGTGACATCTTATGTGTGTGTGTACCAGTGGGCTACTTTGTCTTGCCAATCACCACCTTAAATGTGATAAGTCGCTGTGCTAAATGCATAACCAGTTGCCAAGCATGATGAGACTGAATGCTTAATGTTCTCTGCTCTCAAGGCAATGTAGCATGGCAGTGTTTCCTGTGCTTTATCAGCGAGGCCTCAGATAACCCACACAATGGATAACTGCATATTGTGAGCTTTATGAGGCCCCTTAAACCACCTGAGAACAGAGATGTTCTCACTTAAAGCCATTTAAAACTAATTTGCATTTCTGGTGTGCCAAAGAAAAATCCTTGTGGAGGTTTTATCTGTCATAGGAGAGAAAATTGATCTGGTCGTAAATGCACTAGGTTTTCTAACTCTCATAAAAAAAATCTAGGTCAGCTTTCTTTTTATTTCCCCTAGTAATCAACAGCTGGCTGCTGAATATTCTGTGACATATTTGGTTGCTAGCTACTAAAAACTGAAAACAGCTTAAACCAGTGTCTCTTAGCCTGTCCGTGTTGGTTAAGCTGGTCTGTTTCAATAGTTTTAGAGAGGTTTTAGAGAGTTAACCATCACTTTTCAGCTGGTTAGACTGGGACATCAGGTGGCTGATGAGTTAAACCAGCTTAACCAAGCTAGGAGACCAACCAGACCACCTTGGTGGTGCTAGTAGAACAACTAGACCTTAATCCAAATAAAACCACCAAGCCACCTTAGGCCATTTAGTGTAGCTGTTCTTCTCTGAATTTATTTCACTTTAATTTACCACTGGGCATAGGAATTATGTAAACAAAGTTGTAGAATATGATCAAATATGACAAACCGACAAAAACAGATCACAGGCTCCAACATGGAAACCTCCTGCTGTACTGGTCATTTCATACATAACAGCTCCAGGCTTGATGAAAGTTTACAGCCAATGAGGCCTTTGACGAAGCATAGTATGTTTTGTTTTTTTGTTTTTACCTCAAACAGTCACTGTTTTCTTTGCATTCCTCAGAGGCCTGGCTGTGGTGGTACACTACGCTGTGGTTCTTGAGGGCGATGGTGCAGGAATAAGTAATGAGACCATGGATTACATAAACCTACATTCCAACATGGTTGAGAACTCCTTCACAGATCCTGATGAGCTACCTACTGTGGTCTACACCATCACCGACTTCCGAAACTACATCACCGAAGCCCTTAACAAGGAGAATTTCATCAGAAACACCACTCTGGAAGTGGACCCTGATTCTTTGCAGCTGGAAAATGGTAAGACATTGTCTAAGATGTAGAGACACATTGTGGATCCATTATAGGGAACCCAAGACATCAGGGTGTTGAGTTGAGTGCTTCTTACTGATGTTTCTTATAAACATTCAGGTTCAAGTTTGTGTTCTGTCACAGTGGTAAATTGCAAACCGTAGCTGAATGAACCCGAAATGCCATATGTTGACATTGGTGGATGCTGCATATCCTCTTACGCTGCTTGGCTGTACGCAGTTTTAACAGAAGCAAGAGCCTACATGGTTCTTATCTCCGGTTTTGGCAGACTAATCTTGCAGCCCTCAGAGTCAATCTCTTGAAGAGACGCCAATATGGGTATGAACTGTGCTTGAGCAATTTTAAATATAATTTGATCTGATTTGTCTCTGTTTTGGCTTCACAGTGGAGACACTGCAGTCTTCCAAACCAACCAGCAGACCGCTTGACTCCAATGACATGATGGTGAGTCAATGGTCATTGGCAGGACCACCCAGTAAACGGGTAACCACGACTGTCCAGTCCAGAATCCCTATCCAGAGCTGCAGTTTAGGATTCAGGGTTTTTTCACCTCATTGCAGTGCAATTACTCTCAAGTGTGAATGTGAATCCTTCCAAAGCTGTTAAATGAAAAATGAGTCACACTAATGGCAATCACATGTAGGTTTTTGTTGTTACATGATAAGAAAGATTACCTTGCACATAAAATGGGTTTTCATGGCATGTCATTAAAACAGATTATGGGATAATACAGCAGGTCTGTAAAACTATTCAAGTCAATTTTCCAGCTCAAGGATTCTCTAGACACAAGTAAGCATGCTATTTTATTAAAATTGTTTAGCTGAGGCACTATGAAATATTGAAAATAATCTGTTTTTAATCTCAGTATGACATATATTTATTGCAGAGGCCGAGCAGCTTTCTTCACAGTCCGTAGTTTAATTAGAAAGACACATTGGATACCAAACATGGCAATAATCTTAGAATTTACTTGTGGTTTTTCCTCTTACATTTGACAAAACTGGCACTTCTTTCAATACCCTTATTAAGTAGATTTACTTTCTTGTTTTGGCTGGTGCGCTATGTCCATGTCTGTATCTGGAAACACGTTCTCTCTCTCAGGTAATAGTATGCTTGCCTCCAAAGACACATGTTAGTTACTTAAAGTTAATTAGAAGTTGATGCTTTATCTGAACTGTCCTGTTTAAGATGGATATTTGTTTGTATGATCAGCTAGCTGTTGATGCAAATTATAAACCTAACTAGTAGGGTGCATAAAACTAGTTCTTTAGGAAAGTCAGTCTAGCCATTTGTTCTGCATTAAATGGTCAGTGGACCTAATTCAAGAAATACGAGCATAACTAATTTGTGTTTAAATTATTCGTGAAACCATTCTTATGTAAATTGTCGCACTGAATTAAAAGTGACAGTTTACGTAAGAATGGTTTTACGAATGATTTACACCGAAATTTGTGCTGCTCATGTTTCATAAATGAGGCCAGTGTGTGCAAATGATGGTGATCTAGTTCCAGTAGCACCGCACTCATTACTTGCAAAAAAATCAAATGGTGTGAATAACTCATGAATGTATATACAACCAGTTTTTATATATACAACATGACATATTCGAAATCTGCATGAAGGTTAAATTCTGGTGTATGGAACAGTTAAAGACTGTCTTCTGGTCAAATATGCATTAGTCAATAACTCAACTAGGACCAGATCCTCAGGATGGTGTGAAGATCATGTGCATGTGTGCTTTTTTTTAGTATGTCTATGCAATTTTTCCACGGACATTTCTCTGGAAAAAAAGAAGATGTATTTCCAGTGTAATTCACTGAGAAGTTTGAGGAAAATTTCTTCCACTAACACCATAAGTGTACTTTTTTTTCACTCTGTCCACTTTTTTTCTATTTTTTGATGGTCAAACGATGGACTTAATTTTAACAGCTGAAACATTAGGACATTCAGTGCACATAGGCCTCAGTATGAAAAGTGATCGGGTCTTTTTGTCAGCTACCTTTCTGTAGACCTACATCAAATATATTTGCATTATTTCTCGAAAATAATTTAAGTCAATAGTAACTAACCATGACTGTTCAATCATTAAATCCTAGGATAATGTTCTTGCCTCTGAGAAGCCACCAGATGTTCCAAGGCAGGAATTATCCAACAATGACATCTTCATTACAAATAATGACTTCCTTGACCACATTCACACAATAGATCCCTGGATGGATGATCGGAATAAGGACACAAATGATGTAATCATCTTTGAGGAAAGTCCAACTCTGTCTCCCACAGATGTGTCTTTGAAGAACTTTGACTTTGAGCTTACCTCTAAATTTGAGACCTCAAGCAGTGCACCTGCTCCTGCTACAGAGAGTGAGTCTTACCTCTCATTAATTATTTCCCCCTAAAGGCAGCAATTTGGTTCTAAAATGTTGTGTTCTTGTTTCAGATGATGGTATTCTCGAAGAGGAGGGATTCTTACAGACTGCAATTACAGTCAGTCCTACCACAGGCACGATATCTGAAGTTGCCTTACCTTCAGAATCACTTCACAAGTTGGAAGAGAACTCAGTTTCTCCTGTGGAACCTCCTGACGTTGAGTTGACTACTCAGAGTGACTTGATAGACCTGGGTTCAGGCTCAGGTTTCTCTGGGGATCATCTAGGTCCTGACATTTGGCCTTGGGAGTCAGGGACACCAGAAATAGTCTTGAAGGAAGATGAGGTACACCAAACTCAGGAAGATCAGGAATCTTTAGAGGAACAGCTTGAGCCTCCCCACCAAGATCTGACACCCGATGAGCCATTCTTGGACAGGGTTCTTGTGACACAAGACATTCGTACTAATCCTCACTACACAACAACTGATCAAGCTCCAGTTTTTTGGACAATGGAGACTTTGACTGTCGAGCTTTCTATGCAGACCCAAATAGCCCCTGAACAATATGATGACTATTTTCCAGATGAATCTACCACTATGGTTACACATGTGACCAGTCGGCCCTTGCTACATGTGTACACTTCAGCAGAAACCCAAGATGTGGATGCATCACAAAGTCCTGATACAGTCATTTCACCTGCTGATAAGGACTATTCAGAACGACCTGTTACACCCACTGTGATCCCACCAAGCATAGCAGTAGCTATGAATGAACATACTACTTTAACAGAAAACAAGCAGATTCAGGAAACACTGACCTCCACAACAAAGTCAAATGAAATGCCTTCAAACACGCAAATACCTGTAATCCTAGAAATTGATACGGTTTCTGTGGAAGGTCCTACTACTTATTCAGAAGCTATTGAGCATCCTGTAACCAAAGGTTTCACAGAGTTACCTGCATTCTTATGGCCAGAGGTAGAAGGTTCAGATGAAGAAGTCAAGATACTAGATGAGGAGATGGAAGGCATCAAGCTTATGCCTACAGAAAGTCCAGCGACTAAACTCTCAGAGGAGGATTTAGCTGAGGATGAAATCTTGGTCGCAACGACATCTCCAACAACAATAGCTACTGAAGAGCCAAGTGTAGATCATACCCTGTCTCCTGAAAAGGACTCTCCGTTCACTCGGATATCACATTCATCAATAGATGAGTCTGAACCTTTATCAGAATCAACCACAGAACCTCTACCTACCCAACCATCTACTCATTCGGTTCTTCAAGAGATGACTCCAGAGACTTCAACCGATGTAATGCACACTTATAATGCAACTGTTGCAAAGGAACCTGTTTTATCAGAGACTATTGAAGATGGAGACTCAACTAAAATATTTCAGTCCACAATGTCTGTCATTCCAGATGTTTCAGAACATTTGAAGACCCTCAGTTCCACCACTGTACCATCATTTTATCAGCCAACATTCAAACCTACTAAACAAATAACTTCAGATGACTCAGTACAGGAGCACACAGTAGGGTCAAGACCTGATATCACAGGCCCCATTCTACCTGCCAAACCAGTGAACTCTGATGCTGCAACCATGAAAGTTCCTGCTCCAGTAAACCCCAACATAACAGATTTTAAGGTTTCATTTGACATATTCCCATTTGATGGGCCAAGCCATGACGAAGACGACGGTAGTGGATTTGCTCTTGGACCTGACTTGGCAAGTATTGCCTTGCCAGCCAGTCCTGGAAGGGCGTTAATAGTGTTTTTCAGCCTCAGGGTCACCAACATGATGTTTTCTGAAGATCTGTTCAACAAGAGCTCTACTGAATACAAGGCTCTTGAGCAGCAATTTTTGGAACTGGTAAGATATATTTGTTAGGTTCTTACATTCTTTGGCACTTACTTTGCTCTTCTATATGGAAAGCAAAACATCAGTAAAAAGGCCATGAGTTAATAATGACAACTTTTTTTGAGCATGTCCTTAGACAGTAATAACCTTAAGGAACCCAAAGGGATGTTAGAGATAATTGCACTTCAATCTTTTGGGTTCCAAGGAAGTCTTCAATGATGACAAAAATTTTATTTTTGGGTAAACAATTCCATAAAGCACATTCTAAGGTTACACACAGGATAATGTCAGTTTGTTGATGTTTGTTGTTGTTGTTGTAGGAGAGTTTGTTAGGGGCTTTGCCTACTATCCGCTAACTCCATTAGCATAGCTGTCTTTATGAACACTAACTAATGAGATAATTGATGGAATTAGAATCTTCTATTAACGTAAATAGGTATGTGTGGTTCAGTATTGCTGCTCACTGTAATATGCTTTAAAACTTTTTTTCTAGCTTGTACCATATCTACAGTCCAACCTCAGCAATTTCCAGAATTTAGAGATCTTGAACTTCAGGAATGGCAGCATTGTGGTAAACAGCAGGATGAAGTTTGGCAAGCCAGTTCCCCATGGTGTGACAACAGCAGTTTACCTTATCCTGGAGGACTTTTGCAATACTGCTTACCAAACTATGAATCTTGCAATAGACAAGTATTCATTGGATGTTGAATCAGGTAACTCAAAGAACTTACATATACACACAAAACACAGAAAACAAATTGGGGTTACCTGATATGAAGACACAAGTGAATTTTTGGCGCCGCCTATGGCCAACAATATTCACTAAACATTATTTGATTCTTTAAAGGGCAGAATGCCTGCCATATTATTCATTTGCTGCCAATTCAAAGTCGTTTTAAATCCTAAAATTACTAGCACCAGTAACGAATGGGATTTTGGACTATTTGTTATATACTTTCAAAGTTTTTGCACCACTTATGTTTCATTTGTCATATTTAAGCCAAAATGGAGGAGTAACAATTGTTTTGTTTTTTTTGCTGTTTAGTGCATTTTTATTGTGTGCTACACAGGGAGGCTTTGTGACTCATACAGTATATGTTACAGGAGCCAGACTATGATTCAATTGATACCAGTACTAAAAGGCTACTGAACAATTGTAATTGAACAGGCATTAAAATGGGTGAAAATATCTTAAATATAACTTGGGGACAAGAATATCAGAAGTGTTGTGCATTTTGTTGGCACACCTCCAAAATGGTACATCTCTGGCATTTTAAGCAATATTGAGCAGGCTTCTTCTATTTTAGAGGACACAAGGTTAGGCTTATTCCAGTCTGGCTTAAAACATTAGGTCTTGTTAGGATGGGTGATAAGAGATTGATTCTGTACTGCAGACAGATTAGAGGTGATTTATTCAAGTGAGACGTGCAGAGCTCAACGCGTCAGGCAAGTGAGTCATATTTGTTTGTGTCTCTTTGTAAATTCTCTCTGAGCTCCTTTGTAAACACACATCACTAATGACCAACTGCTGATGCCTTTGAAATCAGAATTTTTTTCTGATCTTTGTTTTGACGGCACATTTGTAATGAATTGTAATAATACTTATATAGCAATTGCAGCATATGCAAAAATAGTCACATTTATCAACTGACATCAAAACTTTAAACGTCATTGTATTCCATCTTAATTTTATATAAAAAAAAAATCGATGACATGATGTTTTTGTTTGGATATTTGTTTGGATTATTATTTCAGAAATGTATAAAATTCAATCCACATAGACAATGACTTGAATACAGCTCTCTGACACAATGCAGTTACAGTTGTTCCTGGTATCATAATGAAAAAAACTCTCATTAAAAATGAAAATCCGGGGAAAGAAAATACTCCACTGCTTTGAAAACCATTTAAGGTGTAAAATGTGTGTTAATGAATGACATTATTAAGTAACAATTCATGATATTTGTAAAAAATTAAATAAATATAATAAAATAATAAAAACATAAGGGTACATTCCTGAAAACTTGACAAGGTTCCATTTTTCTTTTTTTATTTGTTAAAATATTTATATACTATTATTAATATTATTAGCTTTTATTTTTATATTTTATGTTTGCTGTGAGAGTATATATATATATATATATATATATATATATATTTATTTATTTATTTATTTCTTTATTTCTTTATTTATAAAAGGTCTTTTTCTTTCTGGTAGGTGACCAGGCTGATGCATGTAAGTTCCAAGCGTGTAATGAGTTCTCCCAGTGTTTAGTCAACCGCTGGTCCGGCGAGGCAGAGTGCGTTTGTAACGCTGGCTATTTTAGCGTGGATGGGCTGCCATGTCAGAGTATCTGTGACATACAGGAAGACTTCTGTCAGAATGATGGGAAATGTGACATCATACCTGGCAAGGGTGCCATTTGCAGGTGTGTACTATACGTAATCTCCTAAAGCAACAACACGGCCAAAAATGAAAATCACCTCATCTTTGTTTTTAGGTGTCGAGTCGGTGAAAACTGGTGGTATCGAGGCGAACACTGTGAAGAGTATGTGTCAGAACCACTGGTGGTTGGCATCGCCATCGCCTCAGTCGCTGGGTTCCTCCTCGTGGCTTCGGGCGTGATCTTTTTCCTCGCCAGAACTCTGCGAGACCAGTATGACACGGATGATTCAGAAGACCCTTTACGGTACAAAATGTGCTTACAGCATAAAAAACACACTCTTCATGCTCCAAAGAAATCATAAGATCATATTTTTGGGAAGAAATTAAGAAGCTTATGTCTTTCTTTAAACTTCATAACAAGCAGAACTCCTTAGTGGACTACAAAGTGGATTATTCATATCGGTTCAATTCATTTGAATGACCGCTATGGTGCACATGTGAAGCCTAAATGGCCTTTTTAAAGCATTCTGTCAATGTTTTGAACGAATGCTGTAAATACAAGTACTCTGAAATGTGATTTGAGTTTCCTCTGAGGCCCCAAAAGAAAAATAATGTTGCATATTTCAACTTGTTAAATGACTTTTGGTTTCCTCACCTGGTTGAAAAGGAACCAAATATTCTCAACTGTGATTGTGTTTGAAAGCACTGCGTTCTGGAACATACATATTGAGCACACTGCAATATTTTACGGCCCAAACGTGCGTATTTTGTTTTTATGACCTTGTACGAATAAGCCGGAACACACAATATGTTCTCTTTGGTCATTATGAAACAAATGCTCTTAGGCATGTGCAGGTTGGATCAATTATCGTTTTTGGACAAGTTGTTCCAGTCTTAAGTTTTTATTTTGAACAAATTTTTGATACATCATAGTACATCATCTGATAGATCATAGTGATAGCACAGATGACAATTTTTTTTTATATACCGATAACATAGTGTCCCCAAGAAGTACTTGGACACTTATGGTGCATTCAAGTCATATAGGATCGTATTTACGAGTTGAACACACATGAATGCCACCACAAAGTCATTATTACGAGTGGGAAACACAATATTTTCTTTAAGCCCTGAGTTTCCGAGTTGGGGGCGTGTCAGTGAAAAATGTGTCGGATGCAATCGATGCAGCCAAAGAGTATAGATATGCAGCATCTGTTTTGACGGTAAATTAGTTGAAATTAATAAAATGACTATTTTTCTTTTTTTTGTAATGTACAATAAAACTATATTACATATACAAAATATTATTGTATAATTTGCATAGAATATGTAATGATTCAGTTTACATCATCTAAAAAGCAAAAGCACGATGATGCACATTCTTTATTCATCATTTTGTAGATGTAGAGTAAAACAATCGTTGAATTTATTTGTAGAACAGTTAAAATGCCATTTTGTCCCGACAAAAGTGATTTGAACGCACCTAATGTCATAATTACAACTTGTAACAATTACGAACGTCCCAGGAGTACTTGAACGCAGCATTAATCCACAATGTATTAGACAACTGTGACAAATTTCAATTTATTTTAAAGACGAAACATATTGTGATGGTCAAATATTAATGGATCATGTAAATATTAGATCTTACTTCATACATGCACTAAAAATGATCATGAGACCATTCAGCTGCAAAAACTCAGACAAGTCAAGTTACACTGCCCTCCAAAAGTTTGGAAACACCCCTGGCAAAGTGTGGTTTTGGACGATATCAGCATAAATCCTTATCATTTTTTGGTGCAAATACATTAAAGAAACTTGACATTATCATTGAAGACCAGCAATAAAACATAATAATGGCAATATATACATGTCAAAGTCAGACAAGCCCCTTTGCAAGCTGTGATGCCTGGTTGCTGGTTTAAACTTGGCCCAGGTTTTTAAAAGATTTTTGTGTCAGCACACCTTAATACTGTAGCTTCAACAATTGATTGCAAATTCAAAGTCAATGTTTGAATAAACTGACAGTTCGGATGCTCAGATTATGCCGAGCTGTAATAGCTGCTAATGATGGATATTTTGATGAATCGAACATTTTAGTTTTTTCTATGTATAAACTGTTTATGTAATAAAATGTTTTCGTAGTTTGTGTTGTACCTTATCAGTGCAAAATTATCGCAAATTAAAAAGGATTCATGTCAATATTGTCCAAAACCCCACTTTTCTAGGGCGTTTCCAAACTTTTGGAGGACAGTGTAGCTCTAATACTTGAAGGCCCGGTTTCACAGACAGTTCTTAGACTAAACCAGGATTAAGCCATAAAGTTCAATTAGGACATTTAAGTAATTTTTATAAATATGCCTTAGAAAAAAGCATTACTGGTGTGCATCTTAAGACAAAACAAAGGCACTGACATGTTTTAAGATCAGTCAGTGCAAGTTTATTTCGGTTGAAACAGCTCAGATTTACATTTTAGTCTTAAGCCTTGTCTGTGAAACCGGGGGGAAATGTTACTTTAAATTACATTTAAATAAATACAAAAATACTTCATTTATTTTGCATCTAAACTTTGTCTGTAAACATACACGGCAGACTTAAGGTCATTGCACACTGAGTACAACATTTTCGCATGCGTTTTTCTGATTTTTCGTATACCCCATCCTTTCCTATCAAAATGCATGCTACGGATGTGAAAACGCAGAAAATCGAAGCTGATTCAAATTTTTTGGACGGACGAAAGTTTCGGAGGCAGTGTGCAAATGTGATTGACATAACGTGAGGTCGTATTTATTTTTTAACGTGCAAAAATTACGGACTCAGTGTGCTGTGACCTTCAAACCTGTTTGCTTCACTAGCACCAGGGCAAACAGGGAAATCCTGGCAGACGTAAGATGACGTAACGTCTCTGCAGGGGATCTATCAGTGATCCTGATCAACAGGTTATAGGGGAATGAATGCCAGGATGGCAGAACATTGAGCCGCTCTCACTCGGCCAGAGATAATCCACTCACTTTTTCCGTGGCTCCACTATCTGACCCTTGGGCAGATATAAATAGGAGGGACGAGCTGCTACTTTTACGAACTCATGCCAAGGGCATGTTTGAACCCAGATACAACCCATTTTTTGGTTTGATATTCTTTTTTTGGAAGAGATTCGAACCTGTGTTTCCCAAATAAGCACCAAGGCTAATTTTTTTCTGATGTGTTGATGTTACTGTCCATAATCTGACTGTTATTTCCTGACATTTTTCTACAGATATTCAGAGAACGTGCCATCTCTAGAAAGAGCCACCAAGTACAATCCCATGTTTGAAAGTGAAGGAACTACAGGTTATAATCAGTACTACCGCCGTTACCCAGATGCCACTGCGTATAGCACTGGGAGTGCTGAGATCTCCACGGACTTCAGCAGCGAGGAAATACGACATATTTATGAGAACAGTGAACTTACAAAAGAGGTAATGATGTGTCTGCGTGATGTGTTTAATAGACCTAAAAAGGTATCATATTTATTTCAACATGAAAAAGGTTTTGTGGGATGGAAGTACGCTAACTTCATGTGGTATATTGTACTTGCTTGTTGATAGTTCAGTTCAAATTCAAATTCAAATTTTATTTGTCACATAATATACATACATAGTACGACATGTAGTGAAATGTATTGTACGACTGTCCAACAAATTGTCCAACAAAATTAAGAAAACCTCAAGTTTACAAAAATACAAATAGAAAATAAGTACAGTAAACATATATGGAATAACTAGTAATAAAATAAAATAGAATAAAATAAAAATAGATATGAGATAAAAATAGAATATGAGAATAAAAATAGAATATGATTCTGTATAGATTCTATAAAAATAAAGTAAAGTGACAAATTGACAACAGTTGACAAATTATTGAAAATACATCTTTGTTATATACAAAGTTAACTTTCGAAAATCATGCGAGTCACAGCAATGCGGCAAATGTTATGTCAAAACGAAGCTAATAAAAGCGCAATGCATTAAATTGATTATGAATTGAATTGATAATAAACTGTGACTACTTCATGAGGTGATGATTTTGCATGAATTCATACGTTACAATGTAATTTTTTAGAAAAAGTAAGATCAGGGTCCACCCTTAAACCTAACCATCAAACTGGGGCAAAAGTAGAAGTACAAAGATGTATGAATGAGATTAACGCAAAAAAAAAAAAAAGTAAAACTATGCCAATAAAAGTGCAATAAACTAAACTGATTATAAACTGAATTCGTTAGAAAACATAACTATTTTACGAGGTTTAATTCCATATGAATTCACACTTTGTGTTATTTGTTGCGAAAATTTAAAGTTTTTATAAAACGTTAAGCAAAAATGTCCACCCCTAGACCTAACCATCAAATGGGGAGTAAGTAGAAAAATAAGATAATACAAATTAAATAAAATTCCCAAAACTAAGCCAATAAAAGTGCAGTAAACTAAACTGATTTTGAACAGAATTTATTAGAAAACGTAACAATTTACAAAATGGCGCTTTAGTATGAATTTGTATGTTATTTATACGCAAACGTATGATTTAAAAAACAAATCATGAAGGTTCACCCCTAAACCTTACCATCAAATGAGGCATAAGTAGATTGTATGAAAAAGTATGAATAAAATTAACATAATAATTAACATAAAAATCATAAAATAGTTCCGAAATGCCATGAGAGTGTGCTGATAATTACACAAATAAACAGGTGCTCATTACACATTGTCTGTAGATCTGTACAGCTGTGTGTGTTTATGCAAGTGCTCTGCAGCATTACTTAGTGTTTTAATAGTGTTCACTGTGCCACATGTTTGCATAGAATATTCTTCAAAAACTTTCCTAAAAACACTCCATGTCCTTCAACTAAAGCACTGTTCCCTGTAGCAATGAAACTGTCATAGTCTGCTTGACTGATATATGCTCACAATGGAGAATATTCTGGCAACTCTGAACTATGGAGAATTGTTAAGCATGTCCTCTTTGGAAAACAATACTTGATGGGAAGATAAATCATATTTCTTATGTTACAGAACTGAATGCACTAAAGAGTTTAAGAGGCTAAATGTCTTTTATTCACTTATTTCTTCAAACCATTAAACATGTAATGCAAAGTTAATCTATCTATCTATCTATCTATCTATCTATCTATCTATCTATCTATCTATCTATCTATCTATCTATCTATCTATCTATCTATCTATCTATCTATCTATCTGACTATTTGTCTTTCTATGTTTGAATAAATATTTTGCTTTAAATAAAAATCAACTCATCTGACATAAAACTGTCTGTAATTGAGGAAATCCTTCATAAGATTCTGTCTCACCTTTGCTCTTAGTTTAAAGTGCTAGAGTTGGTCTAGACGTCTAGAAGTCAAATGAGGGCTAGGGCAAAGAGGTCACTTTCTCTTGTTATATAACTGTCTTCTTCTCCCTCTTTCACCTTCCTTCTCTCACAACAGGAAATCCAGGACCGTATTCGAATTATCGAGCTGTATGCCAAGGACCGCCAGTTTGCAAATTTTGTCCGACAACACCAAGTGTAAGTGATGATAATAGACCTGACACACCATCAAAATGTTCTGGTTTGCATATAACCTAAACTCAATGGACAGCATCTGTAAAAATTGTCGATGACCATGGAAAATAATTTTGGCTCGTCCTTCAGTTGCAAAAATAAGCGAAACATACATTTACAGTTGTGCATGTACAATGAAGTCTATAGGGCAAGACATTTGCACAGGATAAACAATTTACGTTTTCAATAACACGTTTCTGTGTGGACGATTTCCGTTTTAACAACAATACGAGCCCCAGGTCCCTCTGGAATGTTTTACCACATAGACTCATTGTAAGTGTGGTACTATAAACACCGTTCTTGTTTAAAAACTGACGGGCGAGTCAGAATTACTTTACGTGGTAATCGACTGCATATCACAGATGCTGCGGATAGAGCTTAACTTGTTTTGAACCCAGCACTTTTCTTTAACATGCACTGTGGCAGCCAGTAAGAGGCCTGAGCCAAATAACAGACTGCAAAACCACTAAATGCATCACTTACTGGAAAGCGAACTTCCCTTGTCCTTCTGTAAAGCATGACCTCAGCTGCACATAAACGTAAATCAATAAATTCTATAGAACAGGGGTCGGCGACCTTAGGCACACATGCCAGTGCTGGAGGGGAAACCATTGGCAAGCAAGCAAAAATAGCAACAAAGATTAATATTATATGCATTTATTTTATGTCATTGTTTATTTTAGAAATAGGTAATTTGCTTCTACATGCCAGACAACCTCTTTCAGTAATACTTCAGCCTGGTTTATTCATTTACGAGGCTTATAGGAGGCCAAACACAAGTATGATGAAAGAAAAGCACTTTTTATTTTTATCTATCTATCTATCTATCTATCTATCTATCTATCTATCTATCTATCTATCTATCTATCTATCTATCTATCTATCTATCTATCTATCTATCTATCTATCTTTGTCTGTCCATCCATCCATCCATCTTTGTCTGTCCATCCGTCCATCTATCTTCGTCTGTGCATCCGTCCCTGATCAAACACACCTAAAAGATTGCTTGAAAATTACACTGATTTGTTTTGTAGCCATTTTGAAACTAAACTCTGAAACTGAACGTTTCAAAATGCCACATCACGTCAAAAAGATTGCCAAGATTTTAAATTGCAGCACTGGCAAAATATGTGACACAAAGCGCTGTAAAGTGACAAAAATGATCATTGACTGTTAAAACGTATTAAGGCAGTTTTATACATTGGTGCCACTGCTTACATCCAAAAGCAATATGTAATACTAAATTGAAAAATTATTTTAATGCCGTTGAAGAGCACAGATTTGTTTCTTTTGTATCATGAAGAATGTCTTTTCGAGACAGTCCATTTCTGGATATGAATTGAACTCTTTGTGCAGTGGTAGTTAATACGTCTTCAAAAGAGCTCAATGTTCTGTGCTACAATAGCATGGCAAGACAAATCCAGACAGCAGGCCCGTTCATGGGTGTTCTACCTGTGCCAGGTGCCGTATAGAGTTCCAGACAGGTGGAGAGTACCAGACTGAAAAATGAACGCTGGGGCTGAGTAATGGTTAACTGTCATACCAGCTGCGAGCACAGGGCAGATCATTCACTAGAGTTTGGAGCCAGGCCACACACACTCAGGATGTGTTCCAAAACAGTGAGCTGCCTACATAGGAAGCATTTTAAGACTTTGTAGGCAACCTCCTGATGCGAGGGCTACTCCAGTTGGTAAGGAACCTAAATCTGCTGAGTTCCTTTTGACAAATTATATGGTAGTAACAAGCTCAAAAAAAAAAAAAATCCACAGGACAAAAAAAGAAAATTTTGTTAGCCTAGCAACATGTTGACACCTGACTTTAAGAACATTAGAATTTGCCCTTAGTAGGTTCCATTTACTTAGTATGCCTTTTATTTAGGCTGTAGATAACAAGGCAGCTTACTAGATTTTGGAACAGAGCTTGATCGAGACTAACACATGAAAACACAAGTATACGCAATACGCATATATAAATGTAAAATAGATCACATAATACATCCACAGCCATATCACCCTGCAGCCCAAGACCGGTTGCCCACTGAAGCTAAGCAGGGTTGAGCCTGGTCAGTACCTGGATGGGAGACCTCCTGGGAAAAACTAGGTTGCTGTTGGAAGAGGTGTTAGTGTGGCCAGCAGGGGGTGCTCACCCTGCGGTCTGTGTGGGTCCTAACGCCCCAGTATAGTGACGGGGACACTATACTGTCAAAAAGCACCGTCTTTCGGATGAGACGTTAAACCGAGGTCCTGACTCTCTGTGGTCATTAAAAATCCTAGGATGTCTTTCGAAAAGAGTAGAGGTGTGACCTCGGCATCCTGGCCAAATTTCCCCATTGGTCTCTGACCATCATGGCGTCCTAATCATCCCCTTACACTGATTGGCTTCATCACTCTGTCTCCTCTCCACCAGTAAGCTGGTGTGTGGTGGGCGTTCTGGCGCACTATGGCTGCCGTCGCATCATCCAGGTGGATGCTGCACACTGGTGGTGGACGAGGAGACACCACCCCTCACAATGTAGAGCGCTTTGAGTGCTTAGAAAAGCAGAAAAGCACTATATAAATGTAATTAATTATTATTATTATTATTATTACATGTCTTAAAGCAAACCAAGAACATTCTTTGGTTCTTAGACTCAATCCTGACAGAAAAGTTTCAGTTTACAGTTCAATTCAAGCCGTCAATCAAGACAGAAATAACTGATGTCCTTATTTGATTCAGTGTCACATTAAAACAGACTGCTTTCCTCAAGCAGGAAAGGCTGTCATTGTAATGAGTGAAGTTTTGTTGGTTTGTGTTCATCTGTGTACTTTTTATGTTGTATGTCTTTATTATAGGGCACTTGACGCTAGACGAGAGAGCTCTTCCAATTAGACTTGCAAACCGCTAAACCCAAGGTACTTCTTCTTTTTTTTTTCACAGCCTTATATAAAAACATTTGTGATATAATAAATGTAGTCTGCACCAATAGATTACCTAGACATGCTAAATTAAATTCTGCTCATCTTTTGCTCAACAGACACTTGCCTTTTTTTTATGCAAGAAGAGGTCCTCTTCTGCCATGGTGGACTTTGCATGGAGATAGTTTGTGAAGATGTAAATGGACTTTTGATTTTAATCATTTATGGATGAGTGTGCAACCATCACAATGATGGACTGACAGATTGTGATCTAATGTAGAAAAACAATGTACTTGTGATTGTTTACTGTTTTTACTGATGGGCTGATTTATTGCTGCATTGTCAAGGCCATATACATAAACACTTATTATTGACACACATCTGTATCATCTTACCACACAAGATAACGCAACTATATGTCTGGGCTTCATGTTGGTTCCTCTCTTTTTTAATGGAAAACCTGTGTTTCTTTCTCATGGTTTTTCATTTGTCAGTGCCTTCACTTTGATTGTTACTCTTCTTTTTATTTGCGACATGGGACATAATTTCTTGTGTCCTAAAATGGACTGACTGAAGAGAGAATGTTTTGCAATAGTTATACTATTTTAATAAATACCGAGAAAAGTAGTTCCATATTTATATTTGCAACTTTAACATTTGGCCCTCATGGCTTTTTTTTTTTTTTTTGGCGAAAACAGCTAAGAATTTTCATTATACAAAACGGATTTTAACTTTGCAATATTTCTTTTAGTAATGTGTTTTGTGTTTAGTGACTATCCTGCTGTTCATTTTTCTACTTTTGTAAAACACTTGCCACACACACACACACACACACACACGTGTATTAAACTTATATAATCTAAATGTTACTGTCCAATATCACAACGGATTGTACTATTTATGTATATTTTTAATATTATCGATTTCCACAATGATTTTCATGGTGGTCACGGCACAAGTTCTATTTTACGAATAAAGAATAGTGCACAATGTTGTGATTTATTGTTTAATTTATAATTTGTCAATAAATTAATAATCAATAAATACAACCTAAATTCTGGAGATGTTGGGACGTTTTCATTTTTATTTTTTTATAAAATGAAAACTAAAAGACTTTCAAATCACATGAGCCAATATTTTATTCACAATAAAACATAGAGAACATAAAAAATGTTTAAACGGATACATTTTACACTTTTATCTACTAAATTAACTCATTTCAAATTTGATACCTGCAACAGATCTCAAAAATTAAGCGTTAGCGTTCTGGCAGGTCACATGAGTCAAGCTTGCATCAGCTGATTCTCAGCTGATCACATCTACCTATAGGAATACGACACCTATCACGGTATTCCTACATATGCGCTATTCAGTATTATTCAGCAGCTTGCTTGCTCGGGAGCAAATTACCCTCCTCCATCCCCAACTCCTCCTTTCGCCACAGTCAAGACTTGGCTTCTGACATTCCTGTTGAATCAGACTCCCTAATCTTGAGTTATGTGTTACACTAAAAGTATTTAAGTACATTAATGATATCTGCTTGGTTCTGTTCTGTTAACCTTTCGGGGGTTATTATTTTTGCTGCTCTCCCTGCTCATTCATGACAGGCTGCATGGATGGGCAGGGAGTTTTTGCGCAGAACAGAACCATACTGCCAAACCAAACTGCATGCTAAGTGTCTATCATTGACAATAATGGTCCTGACAGAAAAGTTGGCATGGGAGCAACAAAGGGCTGAAAAAGCAATACATTTTTTAAAAGATTCAGCTGGGAGAACATCTAGCAACTAATTAAGTTAATAAGACATCAGGTCTGTAACATAAAATTAGCTATAAAAGGGATGTCTTAGAGAGGCAGAGTCTCTCAGAAGTAAAGATGGGCAGAGGCTCTCCAATCTGTGAAAGAGTGCGTAAAAAGATTGTGGAATACTTTAAAAACAACGTTCCTCAACGTCAAATTGCAAAGGCTTTGCAAATCTAATCATCTACAGTGCATAACATCGTCAAAAGATTCAGAGAAACTGGAGAAATCTCTGTGCGTAATCTCTGTGCGTTTGTTGGAGGCCCTCAGACGACACTGCATCACTCATCGGCATGATTCTGTCATTGACATTACTAAATGGGCCCAGGAAAACACAATACACCGTGCACTCTGCAGATGCCAACTAAAGCTCTATCATACAAAAAGGAAGCCATATGTGAACATGGTCCAGAAGCGGCGTCGTGTCCTGTGGGCCAAGGCTCATTTAAAATGGACTGTTTCAAAGTGGAAAAGTGTTCTATGGTCAGGCGAGTCCAAATTTGTCATTCTTGTTGGAAATCACTGATGCCATGTCCTCCGGGCTAAAGAGGAGGGAGACCTTCCAGCGTGTAATCAGCGTTCAGTTCAAAAACCAGCATCTCTGATGGTATGGGGGTGCATAATTGCATACAGTATGGGCAGCTTACATGTTTTGGAAGGCACTATGAATGACAGAGCGGTTTTAGCGCGACATATGCTCCCCTCCAGAGGACATCTATTTCAGGGAAAGCCTTGTGTATTTCAGCAGGACAATGCAAAACCACATACTGCGGCTATTACAACAACATGGCTTCATAGTAGAAGAGTCCGGGTGCTGAATTGGCCTGCCTGCAGTCCAGATCTTATACCTATAGAGAACATTTGGCGCATTGTTAAACGGAAAATGAGTCAAAGAAGACAACAATCTCTTCAGCAGCTGGAAACTTAAATCAGGCAAGAATGGGACCAAATTCCAACACCAGGTTTTGAAAAGAAGAGGAGATGCTACACCATGGTAAACATGCCCCCGTCCCAACTAATTTTGAGACCTGTAGCAGGCATCAAATTTGAAATGAGCTCATTTTGTGCATAAAATTGTAAAAATGTATCAGTTTAAACATTTGTTATGTTATCTATGTTCTATTGTGAATAAAATATTGGGTCATGTGATTTGAAATTCTTTTAGTTTTCATTTTATTAAAACTTAAAAAACGTCCCAACATTTAAGTAATTTGGGTTGTAACTTTGTACACACCAGAGATTACTTATACAAGTAACTTCAGCTGTGAACAAAATGCTTCACAAGTTGGATTAGAACTAATTTTATTTGCAATGAAGGTTCCAAGTTTTAATTAGCCTTTGTTAAGTAATTTGTTTGTACAATTATTTAATTTTTCTATGAAAATCTCTTTTAGATACTGTGATTCTTTGTCAGATTGACCTCAGCACTATGGCCAGGTACTTAAGATAACGTTTGCGTATTTGGCTAAACTCTTACCGCTATCTGCCAAAAGCTTACTCAGTGACAAGTTGCCTTATATACACTTGGTCACGCTGAAGGAGGCAGCTTTTAACTTATTTGTCATTTAGCTGATGCTTTTAAATCCAAAGTCCTATTCTGAAGCAGTCTTAACCTTAGGTCTCCACAGACTCCCCACAGGTTATGAAATAGTATTTTTGAAAGCTACTAGTATTTGACTTAACTACACCACCTCCCGCTAGGCTATTTACTAATTACTAATTTGCAATTAGGCAAATCTTTTTAGCCAATCCAAAAAATCTATAGTCCCCTCAGATCCAGAGAGCATACCCACCTACAACCTTTTCACTGACGTCTGAAAGTACAATGGGAATTACAGGTCTATTCAGATTGTCAGACCTTACATGTTAATTCTAACATTTTTGAGGAAGAACCAGATTTGCCAAAGTTTGCTGGTTAATGGAATCAAATATATGAATAATAGTATTAAAGACTTATTCTAAGGCACTTACAAGCAATAAACTAGATATCCACAACCCATATACTATTCCGCTTTGTTTTTGACATTTTTACATACATTTTTTGGTTGCTCTCTGTAAAACCATTTTCTGAAGACACTAGGTGCCAATGTTTGAAATGTCTGCAGTGGCCAATTCTTGGCCATAATTCGCTGCCAAGTGGACCAGACTCTGTCAAGTCAAGATTATTTGTATAGCGCTTTTAATAATGCAAATTGTGTCAAAGCAGCGTTACATCGGCTTGATATAAAGCTGGGTAGCTTTATATCAGCTTTACAGTATTTAGACGGGGAAATAGTTTATCGAAATAGTGTCATTCTCCTCTGGCCAGACAAAATCAGCAGTTTAAATCTAGGCTAAAGCAAAATCAGATTGTGCAAAGGACTCATCTGGTTCCTGTGATCTTGTCCCGATGGCCGTCTTGGAGACAGGGTCTTCACTGGGGATCAGTCTCTGGGGCTCATCTAGTGGCGCTTTTCCACTGCATGGTACAGCACGGTACGGTTCAGTACAGCTCACTTTTGTTTTTTTTTCCACTGGGTAGAGTACCTGGTACCTGGTACTTTTTTAGTACCACCTCGGCCGAGGTTCCAAGCGAGCCGTACCGTTACTAAAATGTGATGTGTAAACCCTGCTGATCAATGATTGGCCGGAGAAAATCGTCACTGCCTGCGTCATTTGAATTTTTTTTTTTTTTTTTGTCATTTGAACTTGCGGCATGAGACACAACTGACCCGCTAGATTTAAATCAGCACAGCCAGCGAAGGATCGAACGCAACTGTTTTGAAAGAGCGCACCTTTCTTTTAACAACAAAAAAATGGCTGTTTTGTTGTTGGTTGAGGAAGTACAGACTGTCCTCTCGTGATAGCCGAGGAGCGGATCCAGTGAGCGCGTGATGGAGCGATGCGGAAATAAAAAGTTTTTCAGGAGTCACGGCAGTAGACGCGGTGCAACTATAACGACACGTGAAATATCCCGCCCACTCTAAAGCGGTACTAAACTGCAGTGGAAACGCAAACCGAGCCGAACTGAGCCGTTCCGTGCCGTTCTGAACTGTGCCGAGCCGAGTCATACCACGCAGTGGAAAAGCGCCATAGGTGTCCTGGCTGTAGAGGTCATCTCTAGGTGCTGATCCACCATCTGATCTGGGAAGTGTTCCCGGTTCCGGTTGACCTAATTAATGCAGCCTAGCAATCCTTTAACGGATTTGAATTATAGAAATGCGATAGTGTATTATGTGTAAGCCAGGTTAAAGAGATGGGTCTTTAATCTAGATTTAAACTGAGTGTGTCTGCTTCCTGAACAGTGTTAGGTAGATTGTTCCAGAGTTTAATAGGTTTAATAGGTGCTAAATAGGAAAACGATCTCCCGCCCGCAGTTGATTTTGATATTCTAGGTATTATAATGTTTCTGCATTTGACATTGAGAGCATAGGTCGTAATTTAGATTTATTTTTTAGATTAAAAAATGCAGTTTTACAAATGCTATAAACATGTTTTTCGAAGGAAAGATTGCTATCAAAAAGTACGCCTAGGTTTGTGTAAATTGTCTCGGCAAAACTATCTAAAATTTGGGTGTTTGTACTATGAAATATAAACTATCTAAAATTTGGGTGTTTGTACTATGAAATAATGTCGATAGTTCCTGGATTGCCCCTTGCAAGTTTAACGGCCCTATTTTAATGATTTAAGTGCATGGTCTAAAGAACAAGGCACAGGTGCACTTAGGGTGTGTCCGAATCCACTTTTAACGATGGGACAAACAGTCGGTCCGCCTGGTGCATGGTCTGAAAGGGTTGTCCCTATTCTCTTAATAACTAAGGGGTGTGTTCTGGGCATAACCTGCAGTAAACCAATCAGAGTCTCATCTCCCATTCCCTTTAAGAGCCAGTTGCGCTCTCGCCATGGCGGAATTTGCGAGAGCAAAGACTGAACTCACCTCCAAACAGGAAATTAAGCTGCTTGTGTGCGAGCAAATAGGTAGCGTAATTCTGATACATGCAATGACTATCCATTATGACATGTAGGCATTTTTATAATTATGTAGCCTACACAATACCATTTTACATTGTAATCCTTTCATTTTTAATATTTGGCATGTTTGTGTCCTGCGTGTAATAAGCAGAGTGTACGTGCATCGTGGACCCGCTTATAGGCGCATATTACTAACACACTGTTTAAATAACAAAAAAATACTGCGCAATTGACTTTAGACTAGGTTTTAGTTGGTCAATGGCGCAGTCTATTTCAGTTGCCTCAAAATAACCACACGCCAACAATGAGCCTGAACACACCTTGTTTTCAGACCAGCATGCCCATGAGTGCACAAATGTGCGCAAATGCATTTGCTATTTAAACAACATGCCGCAGGACGTGAAAATTATAACTGCATGATAACTGCAACGGCTGAAACTAGCAAAAAAGACGTGCATCGCGCCTGCCTGCCACATTGCGCTGGGTGTATGATAGGGCCCTAAACCTACAATGTTCCCACATATCATGAAAAGCAAATAGCCCATTCAGCTTCTTGTTTTAAGCAGAGGTGCCGAACCCTCCTCCTGGAGTGTCACTGAGTTTACTTGCAGCCTGTTCCAATACAATTTATGCCAAGTTCACACTTCAGGATTTTAAGCATGATTTAGGCCCGAATTGCATGTTAACTAGCTCGCCGGCAGGTCAGGCTGTGATCTGGGGCAAATCAGCAGGTGATCAACGCTCTGCAATCGTAATGTGTGAACTACTCAACGACGCATCAAAGAGGCTCGCCGATCCCAAACAAATATCTACCATGCTATTTTATCTGGACTGGTCGGCCAACTCGACATCCTGTGTCATGACGAGCTACAGCCAATGAGAGAGCAAGGCATGGGTTGAGGTCACCGGAAGAAAAACAGCAGCAGCAACATGGCTTTAAGAAAAGTGTGGACAGAAGAAATTGAGCAAAAGTTTTCAGAAGAATTCATTGTGCAAACAGCTTGCACTGCTAATTTCTTCCCGATGTCCATTTTCAGATAAACAACTCCTGTTTCACGTGTTGTTTCGCATCATTCTGTTCCACTTCTCACATGTGTTTTGTGATAAGTCTGAACTAGGCTTTTCTGTAATTATCAAGTAATCCTGATGACTTGATTAGCAGATTCAGGTGTTTGTACAGATTTGGAACTGAATTGATTTGGCACAAAAATTGGCCCTTCAGGAGCAGTGTTTAACACCCACATCTAAAGCAACTGTGACTACAATTATTGTGGGGGCAGTATGACTGAAGCAGCTTGGGTGCCTTGTTCAAGGGCACAATGGTAATTGAATCCCCCAAAAGTACACAGATTTCCTCTATCAGGAAGGTCCCCTTGATTACTCACATTTTGGGCAATGTGATGCATGATGACACATCCAAAACACAACTTGGTTCACAGTGTCATCTCACCAAGCCAAGGTTATGCAATAATGGTTTGACCGTGACTGTGGAAAAAGTAATTTCAGAACTTCCCTCGTATGCTCCAATTACTCCTGTTCCTGAGATGAACTGGAAAGTCAAGGTCAAGGAGTGGATAAAATTTCCTCACCTTTTTATCTCCTAATTCTGTTCTTTTGTGCTGTCTAACCTTCTCTTCTTCCCTCACTCTACCAACTCTTTTCAAACGTAGTCCAGAAGACTCTCAACAAGTGGCATCAATAAAACAAATCCCTGTGCCGGTACCAGGCATATAAGGTAATTCCGCCATGGAACAAGTGACTTAACCTTTGGATGTACAATGCCTGTGATGTGTGTCTCCTTGAGCTCAGCCCTTACAGATGGCGAAAAAGAGAAAGAGGGAATCTCCCGCTTCTCAAGAGGAGAGCCACTGTTATGTGGAAATGGTGAGGCAGCTTCCTTGGGATATCTTATGAGCCAACACTCTGTCCTCATCCTTCATGAAAACCTTAAGTAACTCAGCTGTTGCGTGATTCTGGAAAAATGGCAGGCCTTATGTTGCTGATCTGAGCCCTCACTCAGTGCTGGCCCCGCCGGCAATTGCCTCCAGTGGATGAAATGCGAGAAATGTTGCCTGGACCTCCAAAACCACAACACGTTTACAGTTAGCCCCCATCCAAGAACCGACTCCCCCTGTGAACCATTACAGCAGAGCCATGGAAACGCATGCACAACACAAGCCAGGAGTGGCTGAGAAGTGGCTGTGTTTCAAATCACGCACCGCTAAAAGTGGATAGTGACATCAAATCGGTGTGTGGGAAAGGGGAATATTTACCACAGCAACTGGATGGGTGAATCATTAATTTATGTGGCGTGAAAATGTTGTGGGGTGTAAGGCGAAGCTGAGTCAGACATCACACCCTTAGCACTAGGATTAGTAACCACATTCCCTCGGCTGTTTATTTGTAAAACTTGGAGATGTTTTGGCTTCTCGTTTGTTGATTGATGTGCATTGTGCATGTCTGAATCTTGACTTGCAGAAGTTAAAGTCGTGAATGCTGAGTTTGCACAGCTGAGGATACTGTGAAATCCTCGAGGCAAGGCTTGCTTTTTGGGCCAGCAATCAAAACCTGGCTGCATGTGTGATTGATCCAAAGTTACTTTGCACAAGTGTGGACAGATGTGTTTGCAGTGCGCATCCCATACGTTGATTAACCCCGACAGACATGCTTCAGCATTCTTCATGTATGTGGAGATGGATGTGTGACGGATTGAGCTCAGTGGGAGTCTCTGGAAAGTTTGGGAAAACCTGTTTGGAATGGTGACAGGATGTGGTGCTGAAAGATGATTTTTAATGCACAGGTGAATGATGTATTTCTCCCGCATCCTCTCCATCCTGCTTTCCTCTGCTCTCGTGCTCTGCTGAGACTGCAACCCATCCGTTAAGTTGATTTAGCCATCACTGCAAACCATAAGTGGAGCGGAGCTTTTTCCACAACTTTCTGGAATTTTCTTAAAGAGCCTGGTTTTTAAAGGTGGATTTGTGCAAAAATGCTTTTACTGAAGCAAAGTATATAAACGGAAATAAAACAGTGATTGGAAAAGTGTTTAACCAACGGACCTTTAAATTACATTGTACTTACCTAACTGTCAATACGTATGCAATATATTTGATCAATATTTTTTGTACATCACTCCTTCAAATCCATTAATTGAAGTTGAAGTTAATTTCCATCAGATTCATTTGTAATATGCAAACCATTCCTGCCACTAGAGGGCTCTGTATTTACACTGTTCAGTGTATGAGTGACATCCAAAAAAACGGAGTAATTAGTTGCTGTGCACTAATTTTCACATGCTGGGCACTCAACACACTTTAAGTACAACAAAAGCACAAAAACCTCAGTCCACATTTACCCGTAAGATAATGACTGGGTATCTGATTGTTTGTTTATCCGTGTTTAAGAGCAGTTACTGAGAGACACGTCTCCACGCAGCCGGTTTTGGGGAGAGTTCACTTCATCCAGGTGTTTTTATTGTATGGAAGCAATTACCTCTGAGTACAGTTGCTTAGTAATTTGGCACGCAAGGAACAGAGGAATATACACAGATATACAGATAGATAGATAGAGCTGAGTTAGACAGAAAGACAGCATATTTTTCATCACTTTATTTTTCATCACATTTATCTCAAATGTAGCATTAGCAAATCGGATTTGTTTTAGTGATTCGGTTTGTTCATATGGTTCATAGATAGAACTTTTCACCAACGAAACAAACGATTCACCGATTAATGATTAAAAAACATTTTAATGCAGCTGTTTGTCACTGTTTTCGAATCAGTGAAACACAATTTATTTCAATTCAGTGCTGTCATGCTAATTTCCAACTATAATGAACAAAATCATATTTTTGTCAGATAAACAATCTAATTACAGAATATTTCTGATATTTACACATTTCTGAAAATGCTGTCGCCAGGTTAGAAGACAGACGGACCGACAAAATGACCATATGGAGGGAGCGTCCGTCGAGACTCTAGCCAAAAAAGGAAGAAAAAGAAAGAAACAAGGAAACACATGAAAAAATGTACATATTTTCAGTGTGTGATATTAAGCAGAGTTACAGTGCCGGAGCAGAGAGAGAGACGCAGAGCCAGACAGCAGCACGTGGCTGGACTATTTCTCGCGTTCCCCTCTCACGTGCCCGTGAAGAATCAAAGCTACGAGCCAGTTTATTGGCCGAACTGATCCAGCAAGCAAATGACATACAGACTTCTCTCCTCAGGCCTTGGACGGGCCCAAGTATTGTGTGTGCGAGATATAAAGCTCTTTGATTTGAGGAGGGACTAAAGAGCAGTGTGTCCGTATCCATCATTCAGTGCCGACGTGTTTGTGGTCTCATGCAAATATGTGTTTGTGTGTTCGGCGCCGCCACACATAGGTCTGTTTGTGTGAGCATGTAAACCTGCTGTTGACATGTTGTGCTTCATCTGTCAAGGAACCGTGGAGTGCTGTGAATGATGAAGTGTTGATGAAAGACTGCAAAAACATCTCTATGTCTCGCAAACCTGCTGAAAGATGTTGTTTTGCGGCCAGTCACCTTCGCATCAGCCCCTGACCCAACACCCATCACAACCAATTTACCGAGAAGCGAGCGAATGATGGAATACATTCGTCAACACGGAAAAACTTACACAATCGCTGAGCCGAAAAACACCCGGTGGGATTTCTTGTGTTACCGCCACACAATACAGTGAGCCGAGAAGGGGTTTGTATGCATCGCTCAAAAAGGAGGATGTTTTGAAGACCCGTCGGGACGTTTCCTGTCAGTGCAGATTGTTCCGAAAGGCCTGCAGAACCTCCTCGGAGAAGTTTAAAAAATAACACATCAGGATCGAACGTCTGTATAATTGTAACATTGTTGAATGAAGATAAGTGACACAGATTTACCCGTTTTTTTATTGTCGGAAAATAGGTTTAGTCACAGCAGAATGTTGACATAAATACAGCAGAGCCTGGGCTAATGAGAAAATAATGTGTGCGCAGCTACAGTAAGCGAGAGCAGATCTTCCGAGAGGCCTTGAAGTTGTTTAACGGACAAATCACACAAAGTCACACCAGCGATCTGTCTGCGGTAACGGTGGCGGCCGGGGTCCAAGCGGGAACTTTTTTTCCACCCTGGTACTCATTAGATCCCAGAACGATTTGCGTCGAGACAATTTGGAAGGAATCCATTGTGACGGATGCGCACACGTTGTTAAGCACCAAGTTGATAAGCACCAAATGTGCAAATGTTATACTACCTGAAATCAAGCAAATGCGTCATGACATGATTTACTTTTCTTTTTATTTGATTAAAAATACATTAAATTGAAATGCAGTACATATTGAATAACTGAATACACCACTTCCATTATGCATATATATATATATATATATATATGGGTTGTTGACAAATGCAAATTGGCCTGTGTCCTATGGTGTAACATAGCAAAAATGTAGAAAAGAATCTTAACATACAAATAACATGAGAAAAATGTATCTTCATTCTTAGAGTTACAATATATATATATATATATATATATATATATATATATATATATATATATATATCCCTGGAGCACAAAACATATTTGTAGCAATAGCCAACAATACATTTTATGGGTCAAAATTATAGATTATTCTTTTATGCCAAAAGTCATTTATATTAAGTAAAGATCTTGTTCCATGAAGATGTTTTATACATTTCCTACTATAAATATATCAAAACTTAATTTTTGATTAGTAATATGCATTGCTAAGAACTTCATTTGGACAACTTTAAAGGCGAATTTCTCAGTATTTCAATTTTTTGCACCCTCAGATTTCAGAATATTGTCCTATCCTAACAAAACATACATCAATGGAAAGCTTATTTATTCAGCTTTATTTACACGTATGTAATAATACATTTTAATAAACAAACAAACAAACAAAAAAAAACTCCTAGAACTGTCATGTGGTGGAACCAACCAGCATGCAGAAATATTTTGCCATTATTAGGTTGTAAAATGTCATGCGGTACGACCCCCCCCCAAAAAAAACCCCATTAAACCTGATAATTAGAAAAAAAAAATCCAAATCTTATCAATGGCAAAAAGTGCTTCACTTTTTTCCTTTAAATTTACCCTTAATAATTACTAAAAAACTCTAAAAACAACCTTGAAAGATATATAAAAAAATGTTTTGGCTTAATTCATGTTTGCAGCCACGTGCGGGATGAGTTACGAGTTACATTTTAATGCTTAGGGTCTCTTGTTCAAATCCCCAACTCTTAAGTATGAGCAAAAGCAAAAGAATAAATTTGTTGAAGTTATTAATAAAAACTACCAGTAATTGCTTTTCCAGATATATTTCTGGAAGCTTTTAGAATCGAAATGCCAGGATGTCCAACTTTGGAAAGGCTGAAACCCATCATCTCATTTAATACTGTATGTCGGGTCTCTTTTCTTACTGTGAAAAATATTTAGCATTTAAGCATCTCCCTCTGAGAGACTGGTACTGAGCTGTAAAGCTGCCAAATTCAGTAACATAATGATACCGCCGAATGGCTCCAATTGCAACCATCAGCTCGCGAGTGTATAAGAGCTCTGCTTGGGAAAACACACACAATCGCACACCTCTGGACTGAATCTGGTCATCACTCTGCCAAAGCAGGTGAATGTGTTTGAAACCGATTAAACGTGAAGTCTGGAATTTCCCTCCGTAGGGGTAGAGGGAAATTATGGGCTGGGGAAGCCAGTAAATGGATGGACCAAAACAACACACAAGAAAAACAAGAGAATCTGTGAGGGGAAGGAGAAATTGATTCATCCAGTGGCTCTTAATTTGTGTCAATTCCTCACATTTAAATGTCACGTTGACTTTGTTTTTGGTTTGTTTGTTTTTTTTGGAGCCACATGACTAGAATGACTTAAACTATAGTGTGCAAGTTGACAATTTTATTGATATACATGTGTGTTTTGGATGTTGACAATCACCCTAATCTCATCCTGCAAAGAATTATCTGTATAAATTTATAAAATCTATTTTGTATAATATATTCTTAATATTATACTATTCTCAATTATTAAGATATACAGTGAATAAATGTGTATATACTGTGTGTATATATATATATATATATATATATATATATATATATTTCTTTACTGTATATATAATAAAAGTAAAAAATTATATAAACGCACACACACTATATATATATATATATATATATATATATATATATATATATATATATATATATATTTATTTTTTATTTATTTTCACTTTTATTGTATTTTTAAAATGTACCTTTTCGCTTGTTATGAGAACAATGTAGGCCCTACAAAATGTGGAATAACAATTTAATAATATTTAATATACATTATTAATAATATAATATATTAAAATACACTCTTGAAAATCTGTAAAATTGTGTCCAGTGTAATGTGTTAATATGAAGTAATTTTCCATATTGATTTTTCAAAGGTGTTTTAACTGTATTTTGAATTATGCATTGTATTGTGATGTGTTTTAGGGTTACAGGGAATGTCCATAAACTAAAAGCATTTTCTGGCAGAAATTGCCAGTACCTACATATTTGTTTTCTTACAGTGTATATATATATATATATACTCACCTAAAGGATTATTAGGAACACCATACTAATACTGTGTTTGATCCCCTTTCGCCTTCAGAACTGCCTTAATTCTACGTGGCATTGATTCAACAAGGTGCTGAAAGCATTCTTTAGAAATGTTGGCCCATATTGATAGGATAGCATCTTGCAGTTGATGGAGATTTGTGGGATGCACATCCAGGGCACGAAGCTCCCGTTCCACCACATCCCAAAGATGCTCTATTGGGTTGAGATCTGGTGACTGTGGGGGCCATTTTAGTACAGTGAACTCATTGTCATGTTCAAGAAACCAATTTGAAATGATTTGAGCTTTGTGACATGGTGCATTATCCTGCTGGAAGTAATCGAGACTCATTAGACCAGGCAACATTTTTCCAGTCTTCAACCGTCCAATTTTGGTGAGCTCGTGCAAATTGTAGCCTCTTTTTCCTATTTGTAGTGGAGATGAGTGGTACCCGGTGGGGTCTTCTGCTGTTGTAGCCCATCCGCCTCAAGGTTGTGCGTGTTGTGGCTTCACAAATGCTTTGCTGCATACCTCGGTTGTAACGAGTGGTTATTTCAGTCAAAGTTGCTCTTCTATCAGCTTGAATCAGTCGGCCCATTCTCCTCTGACCTCTAGCATCAACAAGGCATTTTCGCCCACAGGACTGCCGCATACTGGATGTTTTTCCCTTTTCACACCATTCTTTGTAAACCCTAGAAATGGTTGTGCGTGAAAATCCCAGTAACTGAGCAGATTGTGAAATACTCAGACCGGCCCGTCTGGCACCAACAACCATGCCACGCTCAAAATTGCTTAAATCACATTTCTTTCCCATTCTGACATTCAGTTTGGAGTTCAGGAGATTGTCTTGACCAGGACCACACCCCTAAATGCATTGAAGCAACTGCCATGTGATTGGTTGATTAGATAATTGCATTAATGAGAAATTGAACAGGTGTTCCTAATAATCCTTTAGGTGAGTGTATATATATATATATATATATATATATATATATATATATATATATATATATATATATATATATATATATATAAGAGGCCTATATTATCATTTTATATTATTGCTTCTACTTTTATTGTGCAATTTTTCAACACAGAAAGTACACAGGAAATAACAATGTAAGCCTAAACTGACAAAAAGTTTTTTAACATTGTTGGTTTCTTGATGTCAACTTAAGAAGCTTTTTCCGTTTATTTTTCAGTCATGTTCTTCTAGATTCATGACCAGAAAATGGAGAATGGAGACTATTTTGGTCACAAGGGCGTAGGTTTGCTTTTGACATTGGTGGGGACATAAACCCAAGTTCAAGTTGGTTTTTATTATGAAAGCGCGCAGTTTTCTAACTTAGCCTATTTACTTTAACTTCTTAGGTAATATCAATGGTATGACGTTTCAGATGCATCTGAAATTACAAAAACATTTCACTTTTTCACTTTCATATAGGCCTACATATATTTAATTATCTGATGAAAATGATTGCTAGGGACAGATTGGCAGTCGTTGGATATTGGTAGGGACACGTCCCTGGCGTCCCGCCCCTAATTCTACGCCCCTGATTTTGGATGATTTTCAGCAAAGCAAGAAAATTAACAGCATGTCAAAGACTCTCAGTACGAGAGCTGCATATTCCACTACAGAGAACGAACAGACAACACAGTCCAACAGTGACACAATTTCAGCATAAGGGAGCATAATAAATCATGGTCAGCCTGACCCAAGACGTGTGCTGAAGTGTCGCTTCTCTCACATTTGTTTCCTAGCGTCTTTCACGACAGGCACTGTGATTCGCTCCTTCTAAACCTTATCTGCTTTATCTCAGTGTGAGGTATAGCTTGCGGCACATGCGTTATTCAGTGAATCTTTGTGTGTCACAGTTTTGCATTTCAGTCGTTGACTCTCCAGACCCCACTGTCCTCCAAAACCAGAGTTCAAAGCACAACATCAGCCTGAGCTCTGCGATATCTCGATAAGAGCGCGACTAATAGAAACCACATTGAACCGGGGCGATTATACGGTACGGCGGCTCAAAGAGCAGTCATGTTTGTGGCAGCTGGTTTGTACTACGACCCTCTACCCAGATAAGGTAACAGAACAGCCTCTAAAACTGGCTCCCAGAGCAAATGTTTATTTCCATAGTCATTACATTTCCATACACAGATGGAAAGTTTGTTTCAACGTATTTAACCAACCCTCAGCTGGGTTGTATCAAATGTGTGAAAAACCTGATCCCGTCAGTCAAAGAGCTGAGAGCGGAGATGCGATTTCAGCTTTCCAGCACGATTTCCTGATTGATTCTGGAAGAGAGTCAGATTAAATCATTTTTCATCATTAAATCATTTTTATTTAATTTATTTTATTTAGTTTTGGTCTAAGTAGCAGACAGCATATTGTATTTGTGCGGAAAGGGGCTGGAAAATTTCACCAGGTCTCCACTTTGCTTCCTCTCAGACTTCCATGTTTGGCTGGCCACTCTAATCCGTCAACAATCGTTCTTTCATAATGAGCAGTGAATATTACTACTTAAGTCTTTCTAAACAATCCGAGGTGCTTAAACGACAGTATGACAGAGTTTAATGTACTGATGGTGGCTGTAAAGGCAAGAGAGCTGTTTGGAAAGTGCCCTAAAACTCTTTTGCATTTCCAGTGATGTCAGTGCTAAGTTTGTACTGCGCTTTAAAGCTTGGGCTTAGCTTCAAGGTGAATACTAGGGTTTGAAATGGGGAACAGTTTTTATTCAGAACTGATTCCATTTTGTAAAAAATACTGGAATCGGATCTTTTTCATGACGTTTGGTTCTGCAGATGTGGACAAAACAGAACTAAAATAGTCTTGACAGTATTTCATGCACCACTATCCAGTAGCAAAGCTGTGGCCAATTTATTGTGACAGACAAACGTTTGATTTATTTGTACTCAACATACAATGCAACCATCTAGTTCAACTCACAATCAAAGAGATGTACATTTCTTTTAAATCGGTCTAATGATTCATTCTGAATTATTTGGAATGGTTCTTGACTCTGAACACAGTCGTTAATTTGAGTCATATTGATTGTTATGTTACTGTAAGACTTGTTAGACTTCAGTAGAAATACTGTCTTAATCATTCTTTTGAGTATGAGTGAATGAATCAGTTTCTCACTTTTAATTTTATACTTTTTATTTTTACAATCTCCATTACAAAAACTTCCAAAGAGAGACAGACAGCCTATATATTAAGACCTACTGTAATGCAAGGATCTAATAGAATATTACACACCAGATGTTTTTCACCAGCAGTTAACCAAATGTTCATATAAGACATAACATTATGTTTGCGTGAATATTCGCCAAGACAGATATTTAGAAATCTTGTAATTCTGTGTATCAGGATTGCGTGCTGTCTGAGAGACGCGTCTTTATGCGCACATTTTGGATGTGTCATCCGCGATCATTTTGTTTTACATCAGAATTGGTTTGATATCACATTTCACTGGTGCAGACTCATGCAATCAAGACTTTGCTGTGAATATTCACAAACTTGGATTGAACTTCTCCGAAAACATGTTTAATCGCTATTTGAAGCATTGGGATCACTAGATGAGGGCTTAATGAACTCATTTTTGTGAAAACTGACCAAAATGGAAATTTTTTACTCTTTTTGTCTGTAGCTCAAAATTAGCCCATGTGCATTCCGACTTATCAAAAATAGTATTGTCTATAGTATTTGTATTATATTATCAGGTCAATTACTTCCTCTAAAGCACTAAAATATTTTTTTAGGAAGTGGAATCAAAACCGGAGGCAAAATAAACAAAAATCCACATCTGCTACATTAATAAGTAATAATCAACTAGCAGAAGACAGAACAGTCACTTTTACCATCAAAACTCTTCTACAACTTGTTTGGATCTGTTTCGTCCTGTCTTTCCACTCCACTGGTTCTCTATTTGGCCTGTGACAGACTTTGGCTCTGGTTGATCTCCATTGCAACATCCAAAACATCCTATTTTGATTTTTTCCTTTGAAGGACGCACATGGGCCACACCTAAATGAACTCTGCTTCCTGTGGAAAGAAGCACTTGCTAGGTCTCAACTTTTTCCCCTTCTCTCACACCCTCGTTTTCCTACCCTTCAGTGCTGAAGGATCCCACCTCTATCCACGTGAGGAGACAGCACAGAACTCCCTATTGGAAAAGCAAGAGTGTATAGTGAGGCCAAAGCAACAGGAAGAGTAACAAACTTAAGTTTTAAACATAAAGGGTCTGTTGAATCCAGCCGAAGCCCCTCGGAGTTCAAATATTCTTGAACTGCTTCCTTAACTGCTCTGAACTGCTTTTTAATGGTTCATATTTGAAGAAAATTCCTTATGAGACTTCGATCATACTGACTGATGTGCGTTGTGACTTTGTGCAGATAACATTTCCACTGGACGTATGCCTGTGGAAAAGACGGTGCGGCGTGGCAATGGGGGCCTGCAAAAGCAATGTTCGCTCTACATGCTGCGCGCATTTGTTCTATGTTCCTTGGCTTCCAGTATCCCTGATTGGAGGGCAGCCGAAAAGTACAGCATCCAACCAGACATTTTAAGAACATCTAAAGCATGCCATCACGCTGGCAGCTTTGTGAAAGCTATTTATCTGTATCTGCTGCATATGCACGAAGATATGCGCTGTAAACGCTGTAACTACAAAAAACAAACAAAAAAAAACCTTCGTTCAGAGGAAACAGGATGACGATAATGTAAATGACAGCTGTTAAGCAGACGTATACTCAATGTTTTGTTAAATTATGTAATATGTTGCTGTTATGAGGTCATGGTTTCTGAATTACATAAGATGACAGTATCAGGGTTAGAGAGAAATCCACGATCAAGAAAAGAGAAATCTTTCAAAAATCACATGTGCCGTATTCTTAGAAAAGAACTTAATGTTGGTTTTCTTACGGTTATAACAAACGCTTTACATTTTTTGCAAAAGCTTACAATCAGTGACTCTAAATATGTCATGTGGTGTAACCAACTAAAACGTAGTAAAATATTTTCCCTAAACATTTCAATACAAGTACACATCTTAAACATCATTTTCTAAAAAGTTTTAAATACATTTTTCAGGATTTTTACTATTTTAATGATTCTTGAATCTTTATTAATTTTTTGGGGATCATGAAAATATCAACAACAAAAAAATCCTGCATAACGGTTGCACCATGTGACTTTGATTTGATGAATGTTTTTTTTTTTTTTTTTTTTTTGCTGAAGCGGTTTCACTTAATAATTTTTTCCCTTATAAATAATCATAAAAGCCAGTTCATTCAATTTATGAGGGGTTTTTCTTCATTGTGATATCAGGAAAGTTGTATCACCATGACAATTTTTTATTTATTTATTTTTTTTAGTTCATGACTCCAAAAAAACCCACAATACATTTTAATTCAGAAATTAAATCTTGTTTATCATACAAGAGGTTTATTCAAATCATTATATGCATGAATTGCATTTTTAATGTAATGTGACTTTCCCTCCACCGATTCAAAGAAAAAAACAACACATTGATCATCATTTTGCTCACACAAGATAATCAGGTGTTTCCTGTTGCTTTGTGTCTTAAACAAAAGGCTCTTATTTAAGGAGGTGTTTTTTATCAGTCGCTCTGGGAGAGCAGTGTCTTATGTAACGTCAGATTATACCACGACTCAATGTAAACCTCATGGCAGGGTAAGGAATGGAGCACTTTTTCATTCAGCGATCACTGTTGTTAGTTACTAGTCCCTCTGTGGGTGATATTTGTGGTATCCCAGCATGCTTTAGCTATGATCTCACTCCATACAATTCATTGCTGGGGTTTGATGCTCCGTTACTGCATTTTCGAAACTTCGGCACACAACTGGCCAACCTGGTCCACATCTTCAATGCCCAAATGCAAGATAATATTTCATACACATTTGTCCAAGAGACAAAACACCATGATAAGTCGCAAAAGAAACCCAAATATTGTTAGGAACTTAAATACATCATTGCGTAACGGCCTTTGATCCGCTGTGCATTGCTGTTGGGGCCTGGCCAGTCTGGGGCGGCCTTAATGGCTCCTGCAGACTCCGCTATAAACTGCAAGCCGGAGCACGCCAAACTCTGGAGCTCTAGCTGACCGTAAAACCCACCGAACTGGCAGCACATTGGCCTGTCAAAGAAGCACAAATGACAAGGAAAGAGAGATGGAAATGATGGTAAGGTAAAGATGTGAAAGGCAACCAAGAGTTTCGATTGATTTTCAACGTAGACGCCAAACAAAATCAAACATTATACAGGTCAAAGTCCACAGCCATATGCTTTCTCTCAAGACTGATGTACGTATATCTCATTACTTCAGAAAGCACTAATGCCTGGTCTATTCTACCAGATACACCCATAAATCAAGTGTGAACTCATCCCTGGAGAGACATTTCAACTTTGCATTGATCTGCTAGCTTCTCTTACACAAATCGTGACCCTAAAGAAGCAGTTCATCCAAAAATGAACATTCTGTCATCATTTACTCAACCTTATGTCGTTCCAAACCTATGTGATTAAGGCTTGGCATAAAACTAATGGAAAAAAATATACAAAGCATAAGAAAAATTTTTGTACACTATGGCAAAACCTAACCCTCTTAATTCAAAACAAACGTTTCTTTAGATACTGGCACCAGAAAGGAGTCACACATCTTAGATACATTATGTATGATCGTAACAGCTCCAAGAACAGTCTTGACCATGATCTCTAAACAACTTTTCTTTCTATTCACTATCAAATCCAGACATGCATGAAATTCATTACAAAACATCACACCATTACATCACACCAGAGACTGCATGTTGTGGTTAATTAGCATGTTAAACTAGCATCATTTAAGTTACATCAAATACCCAGTCTTATTGGAAATACGTGTCTGTTCTGGCATTTTTGCAGAATGATATTACATTGCTTTTTACACGTTCACAACTAATTTAAAGTGAAACATCCAGTAGGTGTTTAAAACGCTCAGTTTTATGTAAAACAGATGAAGGTTAATCTGGTAACATTTAAATATTACATTGGTTGCTATTGTGAAACATCCGACGAATGGTGCTAAAAGGGTAATGCTCTCGCATTTAAACAATATCAACCCTACTACACCTAACCAACAGTGTTAACAAAAGCAAACGGGAGATGAGCTAAAGCAAACATTAATTTCTGAGCTTTCAGCTTGCTTCCCCAAGTCTTTTAGCTCTTATCATGTTTCATGTTTCAAGAGACTCTAACTGAGCACTATGCATTGCACATGCAATGCTCTACCAGGTGAGCTACGGAGCAAGTTTACTATGCCAGAAAAGGCATTTGGAGCTGGTTACAGTATGTGATGCAAATGTCAAAATGTATTTGTTTACAAAGCATGCACTATGGTAAAAGCTTTTGAGGTCATCAATTAGTATTGTGCAAGGATCTGCACAGAAATAAGTCTATAATGTGCCTCTATAATCACAGTTTTTGTGAATAGGTTGTTGGTATTTTACTACTATAGTGGTAATTTCAGCTGGAAACTACGTTGAATTATTGTGTTATGTAGGCAAGTTTTCTCAATTAGCATATTGCTGTCTTAAAAGTTGCTCTTTTGGAGTTAACTAGACTACAAAGAGGAATGGTATCTTTTAAAATATACAACTATCAGATCATATATTTTTTTTAATGAGAGAAGGTTTTTTGACATATGGCAGTGCAGGGTGTTTCTTTTGAACAAGCTCTATTACCATTAACTGAATGAACCCATTACCCTGGACTTTCCAAGGGAGGACAGTTTAGGAAAGCGTGCTTAATTGTTGCCTCCTTTCTCTTGGCTTTTAAGCTGATGTTTGATGTTAGTATTAGAGTACATATGTGCATTTAATTTCCTACTTCTTTCTATACAGGCTGGGCCTCCACACTGCTGCTTACAGCGTCTTTTCTTCAAAAAGCAATAAATTATGAGCAGCTTGGCAAGCTACTTTTCAAATTAGCTTCCCCAACACTAATAGCTGTCCTTGATTAACTTAGATTGAGTATTACATGTACCTCATCCTGAGAAACACATTTTTTTAAGCTAGTTTGACTATCCTTAGAAGAAAACCTGGCAATAACAACAAAAAACCTTGTTGCGCAGCAGCAGGAAAATCTAAATCTCATGAGCTGAGAAAACATCAGCTGTGTAAATACATACAGGACATCTCTGTGGAACGGAGGCATTACTAAAACTTGGCTCTAGAGCAAATGTTCTTCTTTTGGAGACTACCATTTTCCCCAGGATCGAGTTGTTTTTATTGGCATTTGGGATTTATAACATTAACATTTTGTGGTTTCCCATATTGTCATATAGGGTTGTATGGTTTTGTTAGATTACTTTGCAATACATGTACAGGCCTCTCTTATAGGATATTACTGTCACCAATATAATAATCTTACCATCTGGATATACTGTACAACATTACTGATGAGACTGTTACATGGTATGAAGAATGTCAAAAGGACATAAACACTTAAAAAGTACGAATAGGGCGGTAATCAAAGGGTCATCAAGGCTTTATTTAGGTGTCCTCTTGTTCTGTATCAAAAGACATGCAGGTTTTATGACATGAGTGACGTATTCCTGTGGCATTGTTAACAGCTTTACAGGTGATTAAATATTAAATGCTCCATGACATTTACAGAACAACACTCCCTCACTTATCCTGGTCTGTTTCCAATTATTCGACCATTCTGTTCTCAAAAAAGCATTTGATAAATATCCAGTTGCATGTAAAGACTGTTTACCTTTGTTTACCTCCAGTTAATGCATATGTCAAAATCTGCAATCCCTCATTTCCATGCTATTCTGGTCCAATAAATACATCTATGTCCAAAAGCCTGGTACCTGTAAAGTGTGATAAGTCTTGATTGTTTTCCATTTGGCAGGGTTCACGTCTGAGATCACTGTAAGCATATGGTCTCCAGACGACTTCATTTATCTTACACAATGCAAAATGGCGAAGAAATCTTGAATTGATTCCAAAGATCACATACGAGAGAACACCTTTCATGAACCCAAACATGAGGCCTTCAATATGTTTGCCAACCAGCCACATCCATCCATGTGAAACCGACAGTGGCTACCGTTCTGGTGTGACAGCCGGTTGAAACAGGATTGAGAATTTGTTTAAGTAAAAAGACCAAATTCACTGGCTGGAGCAGGTGCTGCACTTGGCCGTTTCGTATCGATCTTATGGTTGTTGGAAACTATCTACGACTGGCAGGTTGTGCTGTTGAAACAGCAATAATGAAACTGCGAAAACAACATCTACATCCTCAGCCTGGGGCAATGATAAAAAAAAAACTGGATTTGCGTCAAAATTCTGTCATCGAGCTTCAACAGCGTCATCACTTAGTGCCATAATTGAATCATGTCTTCTGTCCAAATTCAAGGGTCTTTCCCTACCAGGTTTTCTGTTGTTGAAAAAACACTGTGACGTAACCGCTGGTGCCTCTACGATACATAAGGGTTATGTTGGATAAGTGATTAACACCATCTGTGCAGGAGATCCTTTTTCTTACGTCCGTAATGGAAGTGAACTGTGGCTACGAAGGGCACAACCGAACCTTTGGCAAAAATATGTCGAAAACAAGCAACATGAACTAAAATGAACCAAAACAAACATTTACAAAAATGCAACATTTCAGAAAACTAAAAATTGCAAATGCCTATTCGAATCAGCATGTTTCCCTTCAGATTTCTAAGCCAAGTGAATTTTGAATGCAACTTTACATTGAATTAAGATGTACTTACCATATTGTAGGTAAAACATGTTTTTCTAAAATGCTGTGCTCGAAATGTACACATGCTGTATTTGTTTGGTTCAGTAAAATAAGTTTGTATACCTAAATAATGAGTTTAAAAAAGTACTTTTTCTTTAGTTATGATTGATGTTGAGGACTAAGTGATGTATAAAATAAAAAATGAAATAAAATGTTTTATAATATATTTGCCTTTATAATACTTTTTATTTCATTTAAAATTAAAATGTCTCTCTGAAGGCTGGCACAGCACCTACTGGTCATCCACCAAACACCCACATTTGTCCAAAAAGCAGGCAAACCTGACTAGAAATAGCAACATTACAAAAACTGGACTGCACCGCGACTAATAAATTTGTCAAGAATTTCAACTTCATCACAGCAGGCATTTAATAAGCAACTTACGGCTCACTCATTGACGTCCACTTACATAACTTTCTGGACGCACGGTATGGGAATCTATGATAGCTAATCGTAATCCAAACCTTGATCTACAGCTGCAAGTCTCTCTACAGCTGCTGAGGGGTTTGTCATGGCTATAGACAAAAAAAAAAACACACACTTCAAAAACACTTCCAGATATTGCTTATACGTTTTTCTAAAAGGAATATATTAAAGGAAACCAAAAATGGCAATTCTGCCATCATTTACTCATCCTTGTCTCATTTCAAACCTGTATGAAGAAGAAATATTAAAGAATGTTCACGCTGCTCTTTTCCACACAATGAAAGCGTAACAATATGAGAGTAATTAAATGATCACAGAATTTCACACACTTGAAACAGCCACATTACTACAAAAATTGGGCAGAGATGCAACTAATAAATGCGTAGCCGCTGTTTTACAAGCAGTACACACAGAAGCTCAGCTTCATCACAGCAGGCGTTTAACAAGCTTCTGACGAACAGAGCCCATTCACTGATGTGAACCTGCATGACTTTCTGGATGCACCGCAAGGAAATCTATGATAGCTAATCGTAATCCAAGCACTGAACTACATCTGCAATTCAGACTACAGCTGCTGAGGGGTTAGTCATGCCTGCAGATAAGAAAAACACACAGGATAGAAATGAACCATTGTTTCCTCAAAAACACTCCAAGATAATACAGTTTTTAAAGTAGTGCCTAGATTTATGAAGGTAGAAAGATTAAAAACACTTCTTGCTTCTGTTTTTCACTTAGATTTAAATGGATAATCAAGCTAGTTACAGCTAGAGCAACTTTTATGGTGTTTGTGGTGCTTTTTGTCAGCATGAAATGGAAATTCACCCTAAAATTCATCTCATTGATCTTATTGGGAACAGTTCATCCATGCATATGTTATTTTTTACCTCCAGTGAAACAACTTGGTGACGTATGACATACCTTTCCTATCGTTTTCTCCATTTAAACCTCGGCATTTCTTACTGCTTCCATCTATTAAACAACCAACGGTTAGAGTTCTCGCTCTATATTTTGTCTTTCAATCATGTTTTGATCAGATGTACATCAAAATACAAAAAAAAAAAAACTACTTCCATTACATCATATCTATGGTACTATGATGGAAAAAAGTCATATGGGTTTTAAATGGGTGGAAAAAGTTAAAGTCATGTCGTAATAGTTGTTTTCACATGCCGCCTGCAAACAGACACCACCATAAACTCATCAAAATGATCATTAAAAACTCTTTCTTTGAGCTTCAACTATGATAAAGCAAATACATATACAAATACACATTTTATGTTTTGTTAATGAAGAACAGTAATACAATTATGCAAAGAGACATCTGCTGCAACATTGAAATGATAGGATAAAAAGATAAGACATCAGTTTCACCATGTGCACCTATTTATTCTGCATTAGCATTATACAGATTCTAGCCTTTTTGGGAGGTCAAAATGAGAGAGAAAAGTATACAATTGTCCAGCTTTAATGTCAAAGTCAAAAGTCCGCTTTATTCAGACCAAAAATCTCGAACATCATGTTGTAATTTCCGAACTTGTAAGTAGGAACCTCTCCGGAAAACTTAATTAAATGACTAATTCCTTAATTCCTTCAAAGTGTTTTAATCTCTCTGCTGTCATAAGCAGTGGTGTATAAAGTACCTGAAACCGTTAATTATGTGTTATGAATTATGTGCGTGCACTCTGTGTGTGATTTGGTGATATAGCTAATGTTACTTGATAATGTCAGCTCGCACATCATTACAACAACACTTAACATATTATCGCAGAAGATATACAGTATATCGCACACCCCAGCCTCGACTATAACTGGAAAAATGAAATTATCCGTGGTTGTGCGCGCACTGGTTTGCACATGAGCAAAGGTGTTTTTAGGAGTCTAACTTGCAAGCGCCAGGCCACTGATTCGTCAAACCTGCTTTCCTGCAGTCTGTTTGACGTCTGACTATTTTGTAGTAAGCAGTGTTGGGCTAGTTACTTAAAGAATGTAATATGTTATTAAATGCTAGTTACTCCTTTCTAAAGTAATATTGTAACTTTACTTATTACTTTCTGGCAACAGTAATTAGTTACACTACACTCTAAAAAACGCTGGGTTATTTTTTTAACCCAATTGCTGGGTTATGCCTGTTGGGTCATTTTTCCAGTGTTGGGGAGTTTTGTGTGTAACCCAACTGTTGGGTTTGTGGCTGGGTCAATTTCACTGACCACTGAAACTATACACCCCTCCCCCTCCCACCGATGAAATAACCCAGTGCGGGCAGTTTAACCCAGCTGTTGGGTTACAGTCAAACAGGCTTTTCATTCTCCTCAGGAGAGAGTGAGTCCTCTACGCCACCGATTTAGTAGACTTCTGCAGTTAAATTAAGGTTTGTAAACGTTTTATTCCATCTATAAAGTCTTTATTGTGCTGTAAATTATTTTATTTTACGCAACGCAACATAGAGACGAGATGTCAGTCAGCTAAATGCATCAGCAACGGTCGTTTCGCGTGATGGAAAAGCCTTGCCTTAAACTGATTTTATTCGTCATAATACTGCTTCTAATTACTTTGGATGATAAAATATGTTCTCAAAACTCTGTACTATTTATTTATGGACAGGATATGAAGTCAGTCGTGGCATCTTTCAGCTACGAGTAAAACGCGAGGCGGCGGTCTGAAGTTCGCAGTTTCCCCGGGGAATAGCAACCCATCGCCGGCTCAGATTTCAGCGACACACCGGCACGAGAATTGGCTCTATTTCGGTAAAAAATTATAACAGACAACCGATTAATACACTTGAATTAAAATATTATTTTTAAATTTTATATTTTTATTTCTAAAATGCTTGTTAAAGGAGTTTAAATGTATGCAAAGTTGAAAACTATGCTGCGTAATTCAATTTGTCTTATATTTTTGTCATTGGGTGTTTTCACTTAAAGGATTAGTTCACTTTTAAAAAAACTTTTGCTGATAATTTACTCACCCCCATGTCATCCAAGATGTCCATGTCTTTCTTTCTTCAGTCGAAAAGAAATTAAGGTTTTTGATGAAAACATTTCTCCATATAATGGACATCAATGGGACCCAAACGGTTCAAGGTCCAAATGACAGTTTCAGTGCAGCTTCAAAGGGCTTTAAACGATACCAGACGATGAATAAGGGTCTTATCTAGCGAAACGATCGGTCATTTCAAAAATAAATAAAAAAGTTTGTTTTATAAGCACAAATGCTCGCCTTGCTCTGTTCTGTGATGCGCGTTCGTGACGTCACGTAATACGCAATGACGTTGAAAAGGTCACGGTTGACTTAGGCGGAAGTACCGAGTCAGTGTTTACAAATGTGCAGAAGGAGGACCATATACACATGTAGCCCTCTCCTGCTGAATGGCTCAAATGCTAAGGATGTCTAGGGGAAGTTTTCATAAAACCAGAAATAAAATTTTGGGTGAGAGTTACATCTATTAATTGTCACTAGCTGTTTACATTTTAGTAATGACAGACCTTAAAATACAACCCAGGGTCTCAGATATCAGTATGAAGTGCTTACAATTAAACAGAGTGTGGAAGTGCCTGTATGCTGTGTTTCTATTGCATAATGTAAATTTCCAATCTCACTTAAATTTCTCAACTGTACACCAAACAACCAATCATTAAATCTTTCTTCACAGGAAGATCACAAGACAAAAAGATTGTCAACAAACCTTTACATTTATTAAACGTGGACTCTTTTGTTTTGTTACCCTTTTTTCTGTAGTTGAATTACTTTAGGGCACTTTATGACACAATTCACACATTGGAAACACAACCAAACTTAGTTCAAACGGATAATCAGAGTAAACAAAAATTCACAAAAGAATAGTATAGTCAAAATTCCCAAAATAAAGTTTTACCCAGCTGGGATTTAAGTCTCGTTGGCGCGCAGTGTTGGAGCTCACGTGAATGTGGAACACTTATGAGTACTCACGAAATCCAGGGAAATAGAGAAGTTCACAAAATACCAGTTCAGGAACCACAATCAAATGATTAGCAAATCCGATCGTCACTGACGTCCTCTCGTGAATGAGCACTCGCGAATGTTCTCGCGAATCCTCCGTCTGTGATGCAACCAGGCCCGATCTGCAGCCGCGGAACAACCTCAGTCTCTCCCAGTCAATCGCCCCATCTTCGTGCGTTCCGTCGCACGTCGCTCTCACTGGACTGCTAACACTACAAAATGTCCGTCAGTCCTTAGATGCTAAAATACACATGACTATAAGTCCTTAGTTGGAACAAAAAACACACAGGGTATCTTAAATTCTTGGATAAAAGAAATTAAAGAGACGAGTATCGTCTTTTTTTCTCAATTGCATCACCCCCTTTCCTCTTCCTTGACCCGCCCCTTCAACTCTCGGGGTTATTCTCTAAACACCTCATTGGATGATCAGTAACATTCCTTTGTTTTATTTTTTTCATTAAAATAAAACTCTGTGATTTGAAAGTCCACATCAATTTTAAACCATTTTAATTTTAGAACACCAAATATGAATTTTAGATCGAACAATAACAAACAAACAAAAAAAATTAAATTAAAAGACCCTATTTTAATAGGGCTCTACATTCTCCCCCTACCAAGAATCGTTATGCCCTCATAACGAGGGAGAAATAAAAGAAAACATACCAATTGTCAATATGATGAAATGGGTACACAGCAACCCCCCCTCTTTTTTTTTTTTTTTAAGTTACATATGCACACTACATATCTCTCTAGGTATGGGAACAAAATAAAAAACATACGAGTCACCCTACGAACAGTATGGACTCAATCAAACTACTGTCTTGGGCTTAAAGTTACTGCACAGGTACTCAACTTTCTTGAAGGCATATTCAACCACAAATACACAGTAGCACAGTATCTAACAGGGTTTACAACTTTTGCTTGAGAAAGGACAGGCTCAACTTTCGGCATCCCAAGGGTATCATATGTAAACCTCTTAGGCACAGTTCTTGTTCTCTGAGACATTCTACCAGTTTCAGGTACATCAGAGACATTTTGATCTGCAACACTTTGATCAACATTCCCTAGATCTCGCACAGAACTTGTAACAGTATCACAGATATCCGAAACTCGACTCACATCTTGTAAATTGTCAGAGTCATTCTCAAATAGAAGTCTTGAACCAGACTCCGATTCAACTGTCTCAATTTCTTGAGGAGTCTCAACACTTGTGTCTGAATGTTCCACATTCTCAATGACATCATTCTCAGAAATCTCTGTTCTCCTAGGAGTGAACTGACAATCTACAGGTTCTGGAAACCATACTCCATATGATTCATCCTCACTGTCAGAACTCCCAGTATTCAAATCAGCTCTGGATTCTACATCCTGCATTTCAGGTGTGTCCTTAACTTCCTGTTCGGGACTCTGACCCTTTTCAACATTCTTCCTTCGTCTCAGAACCCTCTTTCTAGGCTTCGGGACACTGTAAGGAAAGTCTTGTCTCAACTCTTGTCCAATAGGAAGAATATGATTCCTATGCAGAATCTTGACCGGTCCAGTTCCACTCACTGGCTCAAGTCGGAACACAGGCAAGTTTGGCATCTGGCTCTGGACAACATAAGGCTCAGTACTCCATCTGTCTGCCAACTTATGCTTTCCTTGCAGTCCAAGATTTCTTATCAGAACTCTATCTCCAGGAACCAGGTGAGAGTAATGCAGTCTCTGATCATATCTCCTCTTATTTCCTGCATTTTTCTTCCCAGCCTTCTCTTCTGCCAGCTCATAAGCAGACTTCAGTTCTTGCTGCATAGTCTTTACGAAGCGCTGATAAGACTTTGTGGACGTACCATCACTTGACACACCAAAACTCAGGTCGATGGGTAGTCTTGCCTCCCTTCCAAACATAAGGAAGTAAGGTGAATACCCTGTTGCTTCATTTAGACTGCAATTGTACACATGCACAAGATGTCCAATGTGACGGCTCCACTGCTGTTTCTGCCTTGGATCCAGGGTCCCTAACATGTCCAAGAGCGTCCGGTTGAACCGTTCGGGCTGCGGATCACCTTGGGGATGGTAAGGCGTTGTCCGGGATTTCTCCACTCCTAACAGGTCAAACAACTCATGGATGAGCCTGCTCTCGAAATCCCGACCCTGGTCCGAGTGCATCCGTCTAGGCAGTCCGTAGTGAATGAAGTATTTCTCCCACAGGACTTTTGCAACTGTGGACGCCTTCTGGTCCTTAGTCGGAAACGCCTGTGCATACCTGGTGTAGTGGTCCGTGATGACAAGGACATTACAGACGTTCCTGGAGTCTGGCTCTATGGATAGAAAATCCATACACACAAGATCCATCGGTCCACTACTGGACAAATGTGACAAGGGCGCAGCTCTCTTTGGCAGGGTCTTCCTTTTGACACATCGGGCACATGTCTGGCAATATTTTGACACATCAATCTTCATTCGGGGCCAGTAAAATCTCTCTTTCACAAACCCATAGGTTTTGTCGAATCCCAAGTGACCAGAGTCATCATGAAGTGATTTTAAAACTACTTCATGGAACTTCTTGGGCAGACACAACTGTTTACAACGGGATCTGTCTGGTGCTTGAGTGCACCGAAACATCACACCATTATCCAGCACTAATCGGTCCCATTCTCTCCTGATCACTGGAAGGTCCGGATGAGCTTCTTTCTTGACTGAGGAAAGATCTCCCCTTTTCAAAGCTCTCCATATCTCCCCAAGACACGGATCATTTTGCTGAGCACAGGACAGATCCATAGAACTCAACTTTGGGATTCTGAAGGCATCCAGCGTAGCTAAGTTACTGTACGCTTTGGGGACTGACTTAGGAGATCCTCCTAGCGACGTGACAATCCTGCTGGCACTTGCAAGGCAACAGAACTTTCCTTGACCTGGTAGTTTACACAAAGTCTTCACTCCAGAGGATGGGATGTTGGTCCATTCCTGGTCCTTCACCGTCCCATGAGGACGACGCGACAAAGCGTCAGCATCGACATTTTGTCTCCCAGGCCTGTACTTGAGACTAAAATCATATGATGAGAGGGCTGCTAGCCACCTATGTCCAACAGCATCCAGTTTGGCTGTTGTCAGAACATAAGTTAACGGGTTGTTGTCTGTCTGTACCTCAAATTTAGCTCCGTACAGATAATCTTGTAGCTTGTCAACGACCACCCACTTTAACGCCAAGAACTCAAGTTTATGGACTGGGTAGTTCTTCTCAGAAGGTGTCAAACTTCTGCTGACAAACGCCACAGGTTGTAACCCCTGGCCTTGGTCCTGATACAACACCCCGCCCAACCCTTCACAGCAGGCATCAACATGTAGGACGTACGGAAGCTGAGGATTGGCAAAAACCAACACAGGAGCCTGAGTAAGTCTCACCTTCAACTCATTAAAAGCAGCTTCGCAAGCATCAGTCCATCTACTCCCAAATGGATCAGAGGCTTTGTACACTACTCGCTCTGGGAGGAGTCCTGCTTTTATCTTCTTCACACTCGCTGTCGGCAGACACCCTTGCAACAACTGATTCAGTGGGTAAGACACTTTAGAATAGTCTTTCACAAACCTTCTGTAGTATCCACAGAACCCTAAGAAAGAACGTAGCTCTGACACGTTCTTTGGTCGAGGCCAAGACTTTACAGCATCAATCTTGGAGGGATCTGTTGAGACACCTTCTTGAGACACAATGTGTCCAACATAACTGACAGAGGTCTGACAGAAGGTGCACTTGTCCACAGATAACTTCAATCCTTCACTATGCAGCCGGTCCAACACCTTGAGTAGCCTCTCTTCATGCTCCTCCAGGGTCCTTCCGAAAACGATGAGGTCGTCCAGGTAGACTAATACCTCCAACAAATTCATGTCTCCAACCGTCTTTTCCATAATTCTTTGAAAAGTCGATGGAGCTCCACAAATCCCTTGCGGCATTCTCTGGAACTGGTAAAACCCCACCGGGCAGATGAATGCTGTCTTTTCTTGATCTGCTTCACTCATGGGGATCTGATAATATCCACTCCTGAGATCCAATACACTGAACCATTTGCTCCCGTTCAAGCAAGCCAATGCATCTTCTATGCGTGGGACAGTATATTGGTCTGGAACAGTCCGTCGATTCAACGTCCTGTAATCCACGCACATCCTGATCTGCCCATTCTTCTTCCGTACCACAACAATCGGAGAAGCATAGGGACTCCTGGACTCTGTGATAATCCCCGCCCCTTTTAACTTCTCCAGATGTTGCCTGACATCTTCCAGGTCAGCTGGTGCAAGCCGTCGTGACCTCTCACGAAAAGGCTTATCCTCTGTCAATCGAATGTGATGCTGGGTACTCCTTGAACATCCCACATCAAATTCATCGCATGAAAAAACCTCCTTCCTTTCCAACATCTGTTTAACCAGTCGTTGTCTCCATTCCTCTGATACAGGGGAATCACCAAAGTTAAATGAATTCTTGTTCAGTTCAGTCTGACCCCTACTCTCTTGGGGTTTAGAGACTGTAGCCACAACCTCAACTGGAAACACATGAGCAATGGGCATTCCTCTCTTAATCATCACTGGGCGAGAGGAGACATTTCTGATTGTCACTCCAATCCTCTTTGACTGGACAATGGTAGTAGACTGCACTTCAGGGGCTACTAGCAGTTCCTCAGGAAACCAAGATTCCTCCGCCTTATCCACTAACAGGGTCTTATCAGAAAAAGCAGCAGGGCATTTCAGAACTCCATAAACCCTAGCACTCTCCCCTGGAGGCAGTTTCAATGGCTTAGGGTGAAGATACCAGACAGTCCCCCTTCTGTCATCATCGTTACACTTTTCAACTGCAATGACTCGTTCATAAGCATTTCTGATATCAGGATGGACAGTCAATGTATGAAGAAAATCATCTCCCACCTTCTCTTTGCACAACTCAACCAGCTTTTTCACCACAGATGTATTGGTTCCTACCAGAATGTTGACATCTCCTTTCATTACAGGATCGGGACAGACCAGCACAAGTGCATCTATGGATCCTGCCACTCCTGCCACAGATCCTGGAAACTCCAGCCTTAGAGTCAAACAGCCATCGTATGGGTACCGCTCCATGCTCAATCCCCATATCTCCAAATTCTCTATTGGTATCAATGGCAGATGCTTTAGGTATTTCTCATAGAAAGATCTGTACAACAGAGTGACTTGCGATCCACTATCCAGCAAAGCCTTTGCATAGATCCCTTCCACCTGGATAGGAAGAACAGAGCTAGGTCCCACTAACTCGCTCAGAAGAACTGCTGGCTCAACTTTAACTCTTTTGCACTTTGTGGAACGTGTCTTTCCCGGAGCTTCAGGCCGTTCCTCTACTGAGCCCCGGAGAAGTTTCCCGATGACTGTCTCATTCTGATGAGTCGCTGGTTTACTTTCCTGAGATTTTCTTCATTTGTACAGTCGCGCTTTAGATGCCCATCTTCTCCACATCTGTAGCAGAAGACATTAGCTTTGTTCACTGGTCTGGTTGGTGTTTTACTCTCTGCAGTTGCAGCTAGACTGTGCATAGCAGGACAATCATGGGTTACAGGTTCTTTGGCTGCAGCTGACAAGCGTGACACCTCATTTTTCAGCCCCCTAATCTCTCTTTTCAGCTTCTCTACTTCTGAGTCGTCACGATTAGTGTTAGCAGATGACTCCTTCTTGGCAGAGGACACTGCAGTCATGGCTACATTAGGCTGTAACAAACTCCTACTGTTCACCATATTTTCTTCTTCTCTCACCTCCTTCATTAACTCATTGAAAGAAGGAGGAGCACACAGCTTATGGGTCATCCTCAAACGCATAGCCACCAGGTCACTTGAAAGGGCACCTCTGACTATCTGCTGCATTCGAAGATGATTCAGGGCAGAATACTCTATGCCCTTTTTCCTCAGCATACTGTGCAGCATCCTGTCCAGCCTTAGTATGTAGGTTGAGAGCTTCTCTCCATCATTCTGGTAAGTGCTCCGAAACTTTAGCATCAAATCTGCAGCATCATCAGTAGTCCCAAACGCCGACTCTAGCACACTAAAATAGTCACTGAATGTAGCTGATGGGTTTCCGGTCTTTTCAAACCTAACAATATCTGCTGCAGGACCTCTGAGACACTCTACTAGTCTCTGCTTCTTGACATTATCAGAACACTGCCATTCCTCCAGAATGTGGGTAGTCTGCTCCACCCAGACCTCATACTCGTCTTCCCCAGGAGGAGTTGGTATGAACCCGGAGAAAGGACGCAGCTTTCTATATCCAACTCTCTCCTCAGATGAAGCCACATGACACGTTTGGACAAGGGAGTTTATGGCATCAACGAGCTTAGTGTTGAGGTCAGGCGCAGGGGAAACAAAACTTGGGATGTCAGCTAATGATTTCCCCTCTTTTTGGAGAAAAGAGATCAACTTAGTCTGGAACTCTTCTTCCCTACTCTGCTTAGGAGTTTCAGCTGCAACACGAACAACCTGTGTGTACCAGGGACCCACTTCAGGTCCTCCAATTTCTGCAGGAATAGACATCTGGGAAATGTTACCAGCTACTTCAGTCAAAACAAACTGACATTTCTTAGTTTTATCAGAGCGACGATCAAGCACTTTGCATTTCCCAATCCCCAGAACAGCGTCCAGCTCATTATAGACTACTCTGTCTTCACAGTCTGTAGGCACATTTCTCAGAATAAGTACTCTGCCCAGCTCAACATCTTGCTCTCTGCACCATGCAACAATCTCACTAACCTCCATTTTACCTCCTTGCGTAACCAGCTAGTACGTGTGCAAAGAAAAGAGAGAAGGAAAAAAAAAATTAATAGCTGTTAAACATTAAAATTCTCTAGACAGAATTATCAAAGAATTACTGTACACACTTAAATCACTTCCAATTTTCTTTCCACAGAAATTCACAGCTTCTGAAAATACAATCTGAATAATCTGAAACAATCCCGGACGAGCCCCCACAAATGTAGCCCTCTCCTGCTGAATGGCTCAAATGCTAAGGATGTCTAGGGGAAGTTTTCATAAAACCAGAAATAAAATTTTGGGTGAGAGTTACATCTATTAATTGTCACTAGCTGTTTACATTTTAGTAATGACAGACCTTAAAATACAACCCAGGGTCTCAGATATCAGTATGAAGTGCTTACAATTAAACAGAGTGTGGAAGTGCCTGTATGCTGTGTTTCTATTGCATAATGTAAATTTCCAATCTCACTTAAATTTCTCAACTGTACACCAAACAACCAATCATTAAATCTTTCTTCACAGGAAGATCACAAGACAAAAAGATTGTCAACAAACCTTTACATTTATTAAACGTGGACTCTTTTGTTTTGTTACCCTTTTTTCTGTAGTTGAATTACTTTAGGGCACTTTATGACACAATTCACACATTGGAAACACAACCAAACTTAGTTCAAACGGATAATCAGAGTAAACAAAAATTCACAAAAGAATAGTATAGTCAAAATTCCCAAAATAAAGTTTTACCCAGCTGGGATTTAAGTCTCGTTGGCGCGCAGTGTTGGAGCTCACGTGAATGTGGAACACTTATGAGTACTCACGAAATCCAGGGAAATAGAGAAGTTCACAAAATACCAGTTCAGGAACCACAATCAAATGATTAGCAAATCCGATCGTCACTGACGTCCTCTCGTGAATGAGCACTCGCGAATGTTCTCGCGAATCCTCCGTCTGTGATGCAACCAGGCCCGATCTGCAGCCGCGGAACAACCTCAGTCTCTCCCAGTCAATCGCCCCATCTTCGTGCGTTCCGTCGCACGTCGCTCTCACTGGACTGCTAACACTACAAAATGTCCGTCAGTCCTTAGATGCTAAAATACACATGACTATAAGTCCTTAGTTGGAACAAAAAACACACAGGGTATCTTAAATTCTTGGATAAAAGAAATTAAAGAGACGAGTATCGTCTTTTTTTCTCAATTGCATCACCCCCTTTCCTCTTCCTTGACCCGCCCCTTCAACTCTCGGGGTTATTCTCTAAACACCTCATTGGATGATCAGTAACATTCCTTTGTTTTATTTTTTTCATTAAAATAAAACTCTGTGATTTGAAAGTCCACATCAATTTTAAACCATTTTAATTTTAGAACACCAAATATGAATTTTAGATCGAACAATAACAAACAAACAAAAAAAATTAAATTAAAAGACCCTATTTTAATAGGGCTCTACACACATATTCAAATGTCTTTCTGTCAGTTTATCGTTTAAAATGCCCATTTCGTGTGCGTATCCTGGGTGTTTTAATATTAAAAAGCCTACTGACTCGGTACTTCCGCCTAAGTCAACCGTGACCTTTTCAACGTAATTGCGTATTACGTGACGTCACGAACGCGCATCACAGAACATTTTATCAGCAAAAGTTTTTTTAAAAGTGAACTAATCCTTTAATAAATGTTCACGTTTTGATTATTACTGTTGCCTCTAGTAATTCTGTGTCTGCTTTTTAATTTCCAACCTATTTTTGGTTCATTTTAAGCCAGCAATAGTAATTTTCAATCAGTATTTGAGTTCATTAAAACAATCCAACATGTTGGGTCACAGATTTAACCCAAATGGCTGGGTTAAAATAACCCAACACTGGGTTTGTCCATATTTGACCCAGCGTTGGGTTACCAAAATAACCCAAATTGGGTTGTTTTAACCCAGTGTCTTTTTAGAGTGTACATTACTTTTTCTTCACACCCCACAGAAGTTGTAACTGTATATTCCACATAAAATTCTTCTAGAATGTGCGTAACAACATATTTCTGCCTCATCATTTAACCAAAATCCCCATTGGATTGCAGTCAGAAGTTATTACAAACACCCAATAGTGATTGATAGTAATATTCAAGTAGAAGTGTTGTATTAATCTCATTAATTGTCATGTGTAGCTTGAAGTAATTTTTCTGTTACCCATATACGATTATATTTAGTTATGTATTCTATCAAATCACATAAGTTTGTAAGAAACTGTTTAACCCAATAAAAAATAAAAAATTATAGAAATATAATGTACCATATGCTGATCAGAGGGATGTGGGTGGGATGTAATGCCAGAGTCAAGTAAAGCCACAACTCACACAACAGTGTTCAGATAATCTTTTTTCCTGACAAAATCAATATAATGCAATATTTCTATCTGCTGAATGTAAGTTTTTCCATATTCCAAGCTTGCCTGCTGCACTGGGGACATCACATGTGCGAGTCGTGAAAATTATGAAAATAAATCTAGGAATTATTTAGATTTTAAATCAGCGGGGTTGAGGCATCAAAAGTAACTAAATAACTAAGCTGTTTTATGGATAGTAATATTATTGCTGAAATCTTATTAGTAATTAGTTACACTACTAGTTACTGCAAAAAGTAATATTATTACAGTAAATAAATTACTACTAACTAGTTACTGCCCAACACTTGGCATCCAAGACTCACTTGTAGTAAGTAACGAATATGCTTCGGGGAAATGTATTGGAGTAAAAGTATACATTTTTATTAGGAAATGTAATTAGTAAAAGTTGGCTGAAATATAACAACTCAAGTAAAGTACAGATACTCCCAAAAATAAAGTACTGTAACAAAGTATTATTACTTCGTTGCATTACACCACTGGTCATAAGCCAGGTGAAGTATGCTGGATAATTAAAAGCCATTACTTTTTGCTTTTTTTATGTATATAGCAGCACTTATTTCGTTGTCATTAATAGACTTTATATATCACAACGGATCAGAATTTACCTTAAAGGGTTAAGACACGAAACAATCGGTCTGTGCAAGAAACTGAAAGTCTCAGGACAGTTGGACATTGCAGAGGATCAGAGGTAAAAAAAAACAGTTATATAAAGGCTGTTCAGTTTTTTTTTTTTTTTGACTCTCAAAGCCGTGGGTCCCACTGACTGCCATTATATGACTGACAGACTTCAACGGCTTGAGTTAAAAATCTTAGTTTGTGTTCTACTGAAGAAACAAAGTCACCTACATCTTGGATGCCCTGGGGGTAAGCAGATAAACATAAAATTTTAACTTTTGCGTGAACTTTCCCTTTAATTTCAAACAAGCAATACAGTACCGCACATGTTCAGATACTCATCCTGTTGAACGTACATCTCAATAGCAAGTGGAAATGTGAACTGTGAGTGAGAGCATTCCGTCCTTGGCCGTTTCTCTATTCATGGAACATCAACAAATAATTTACTACAATAGCTGTGCTTTACAACATTTAGCATTTGCTGCCATAAAGCTCCACAAAACATTTGAGAATTCTTGGGTTTCAACCAATAATAAATAATAATCCACAAATGTAACTGCAAACTGTTGTTCCTTGTCATTTTAATTGATAGAGTTCTGTTCTGATGCAACAAGACGTACCCAAACGTTGTACGTTCCTACAAGTTGTTTCAGACAAGAAGTTGCAGTGCTCTCAGTACTTCGAGATCCTGGTGAGGAGACCCAAACCTTTGGTGTTTCTTGATTGTTGCGTGCATACATGGAAAAAACTTTTCAGCAGTCCATTGGAAGCAAGAATGGTTAGCATACGGCCAGTGGAATATTATAGTGACAGCTGGTTTTACTGAAACCAAAAGTATGTTTAAAAGGTGTGTCTCCTTCATGTTATATCCTGAATCAACAGAATAATTAACATTACACATATTTAAATCTTTGCCAGATTTAAATAACATGCCTGAAATTCTTCTGCATTCCGTGTTTGTGTATTATGTTTAGTAACATTTTTTAAATGCATTCAACCTTAGGGTTGGGATTCTCGGAGTCTAGGACTAGAAATATTTGGAATTGGGAAAGATGTTTTGTATTTCTGCAGCCATTATGTAACATTAATACGTTTTAAATACTATTTTTGTCTTGTTATGCAGTAAAAATATTTAACCATCTTTAAAAGTTGGCTACGCACTACCATTCAAATGTTTAAGATTTTTTTATTTATTTACTTTTACATAGAATTCTATTTCAAATGTCAAACTTCAGGTTTGCCATCACATATATTATAATAGAGAATTATTGTAATATTATGGTAATATTTCACTATATAATATTTCACCCCCATTTTTATATATTAACTATGGGATATTCCAGTATTTTTAAAACTGGAAACCAAGACAAAAATACTGCTGAAGAAAATGTTTAATGGGCTTTTAAAAACATTCCCACTTAATAGTCTCTTCTTTTCACTGCTAGGCTATTTCCTGTACCTCTTTTTCTGGTCCATCTAACAAAAATACAACCTCAGGCCTAAAACACTCTTGTGGATGGTCACGGGTGATGTCCAAGGTCATTATGAATGAAGCCTTGGAACATTTAACAAGGAAAGGTAGAAATCTGAGTTTAGAGAAACTTTCCATTAAACCATGAAATGGCTACAGTGGCTTTGTTAAGGGTGTCATCAGACAATGCGATTTATGACTCTCAGAAACTGCTGCTGCTTCCACCAAATTAAGATGTTTTGGCAGCTGACCATAGATAAGGAATTGCCAGTGTAACATGGGAAATGTGGGAGAAGTACATATTTGAGGCTAGATTCTGTGTCAGTGCTTCCATGGAGCTTCTGGAACTATTCAAACTCATGTTTCAGTAACACTGAAATCAGGATCTGATAATTACATAACATTAAATGGCTCAAAAGTATCATGGGATGGCTGTGGCTTAGTGGAAGTTGGTAATTGTAAGGTTGTAGATTTAATCCCAAAGTGTGACACGTGAGATACCATCATTGTGGCCAGAACTTTGATGAATGTCAAAGGGTCTGGTCCAAAATGTATCTTATTTTGGACTTCATTAGGAAGAGACTTCAGTGCCTCAAACAAAACTCTTCAACAAAAATCCTTCTTAATTGTACAATATCACTTACAGCAAGGTTGCTTAAAGCCATTTCCATTTCCACAGTGTGTTGAGGGATGAATCATCTAAATGAAAGTATAACAAGTCCAGATGGTCCTCAACAAACTGTCCAAAATATTGTTTGCAAATGGAGTTGTTGACAGGACCTACTTTGAGAGCATCTAGATGTGGAGTGATGGAGATTCTAGGTCACCACTTAAATTAAAAAAGCAGAATTTTACACAAACAAATACTTCACTGCTCCAGTTTTGGCTAGAACCAACTTCAGCCTACCATCAATGGTCTACCAACAAAGCCCCACAAGAAAAGTCCATATGCGACAATCATAAATGAGTTGGCTGAAGCAGATTCAGCCAAATTATTCAAGACCAGCCAATATGGGTTACATCTGCAACCAAACTGCATAACCAGCAAACCAAAAAGAGCATCTCCTGAAATGTGTATATTTATATTGCCTGCTTACTTGATCTAGTTTTGTCATATGCAACAATCTTCCACCCAAGAGGTATTTTGTCTTGTATGACTATGACTACATAATAGTTGATAAATATCTCTTCCTAAGTTCTTTTACTGAACTTCTGATTATTGAATTTCTGATTATGTGGGTTTTGATAATAGAATAAAGCCGAAAATATACATATTTGTTATATATTTTCACTCCCCTTATAAACATATATTACACTTATGTAGTTATTGGCAATAGGCTAATGTTTTATGTGTCAAAATGTTCGTCTCTAACTTCCTTCTGCCAAATATGGCACTTGGATATCCTCATCATCATAGGACGAAACATCGCTGGTCATGACCACTCAATAGTGACCTCTAGTCTTGTGTATGAATGAAACGCACATCAAATGTGCGTATCAGAGCGGTCTAAGTTTAAAATTGCCAAGAATGAAGATGATATTTTAAGTATAAATTATAATCCATCAGTATTTCTCGGGCATGTGTCCACTTTTGGACTAAATCCCCATTAAACGCCTCACATGAACAGGTGAACTTGAACAGGTAACGTTATGTGATGCTTTATTAAAACGGTTGACACTAGAAGACACTAAACCATTTTCATGAAGAAAATATTCAACAGAAATGTGCCAATTACAAGTAAGGAAAATCATGTGCCAATTACAAGTAAGGAAAGTCATGTGCCTCTAAGCAAAATATAAATATAATATAAAATAATATAATAATATGTTTCATGATCAACAAGAAATGGTGTGATCCCAGGAATATCTCCATTCTGTCGCGTTCCTGCTCGCCTCATCTGGAACATCTTTCCATTATCTGCCGTCCATTTTATCTGCCCCGGGAGTTTTCATCAATCATTGTTACTGCTGTGTACATTCCACCACAGGCAGACACCGGCTTGGCTTTGTCTAAGCTTCACGATGTGCTCAGCGGCTACATTAACAAACATCCTGACGCTGCCTTTATCATCGCGGGGGACTTTAACAAAGCTAGCCTCAGGCAGGTCATGCCGAACTTTCATCAACATGTATCCTGTCCAACTAGAGGACCACATACACTGGATCATTGCTACACTCAGTTTAAGAATGCCTACAAAGCCCGCTCACTACCGGCTTTTGGCTAATCGGACCATGCCGCCATTTTCCTCACACCGGAATATAAACAAAGGCTCGTTCAGGATCCCCCGGTGCAGAGAGAAGTGCTGGTCCTCCTACTCAGAGGCTATGTTGCTGGCGGCTCTTGATGACATCGACTGAGACATGTTCCGGGCGAGTTCTTCTGACGTCAGTGAGTTCACCGATGTAGCAATAAGCTTTGTAAACACGCTAACAGAGCAAACTACAGAAACAATAACTATAAGGACATTCTCTAATCAGAAACCGTGGGTGGACAGAACTATCCATGCTGCGGTTAACACACACACTGCCGCTTATAATGAGGCTCTTCTGACCGGGAATATGAGCGAGTACAAAGCATCGTGCTATGCTCTCCGACACGCAGTAAGAGCCGCCAAACAAAGATATAGAGAGAATTGAGTCTCATTTCCAGCTCAATGACTCTCGACGGATGTGGCAGGGACTGAGGACCATCTGTGCCTTCGGAAACAAATCCTCCGTGGAGGTGAGAGCAGATCCGTTGCTGGCCGACGAGTTAAACACCTTCTACGGCCGCTTCGATTGCAACGGCGGCGGCGCGACTCTGCCGTTCAGCGCGTCAGGAAGCAGCAGGCAGAGCAGCGATAATCCTGTAATCACCATGTCGGCGGATGAGGTTCGGAGGGAGCTAAAGGAAGTGAACGTCAGGAAAGCAGCCAAATCTGATGGGATAACCGGCCGTGTTCTGAGGTCCTGCGCTGATCAGCTCACTGGTTTGTTCACGTCTATCTTTAATGAGTCCCTTGCTACCTCCGTGGTTCCCACCTCATTTAAAAAAATCCGTCATTATCCCTGTGCCAAAGAACAATAAACCCTCTTGCCTGAATGACTATCGCCCAGTTGCCCTCACATCAATAGTCATGAAGGTTTTTGAGAGACTTGTAAAGAGCCACATTTGCTCCTCCATACCTGATACTTTGGACCCTCTTCAGTTTGCCTATCGCCCAAACAGAGCCACTGACATTGCGATCTCTCACATCCTCACTCTGTGACTGGATTCAAGACTTCCTCACCGGCAGACCTCAAGTGGTGAAAGTTGGCCAGTTCACCTCAAACTCCATCACCCTGAACATAGGAGCCCCACAGGGCTGTGTCCTGAGTCCCCTGCTCTACTCTCTATACACGCATGACTGCGTGTCCTCTCACAGCTCCACATCTATTATCAAATTCGCTGATACTGTGGTTCTGGGCCTCATCTCCAACAATGATGAGACCGCATACTTGGATGAGGTAGAGAGACTCACATCATGGTGCCAGGACAACTGTCTCTCTCTGAATGTGAGCAAAACTAAAGAGCTGATCATGGACTTTAGGAAGAGACAGCAGCGGCCCTACACTCCTCTTATGATCAGTGGGACCCCTGTGGAGAGGGTGAGTAGCTTCAAGTACCTCGGTGTAAACATCTCCAAGAACCTGACTTGGACTGCACACATGCCATATCACAGCCATATCACCCTGCAGCCCAAGACCGGTTGCCCACTGAAGCTAAGCAGGGTTGAGCCTGGTCAGTACCTGGATGGGAGACCTCTTGGGAAAACTAGGTTGCTGTTGGAAGAGGTGTTAGTGAGGCCAGCAGGGGGTGCTCACCCTGTGGTCTGTGTGGGTCCTAACACCCCAGTATAGTGACGGGGACACTATACTGTAAAAAGCACCGTCTTTCGGATGAGACGTTAAACCGAGGTCCTGACTCTCTGTGGTCTCTGTGAAAAATCCCATGGCACTTCTCGTAAAGAGTAGGGGTGTAACCCCGGTGTCCTGGCCAAATTCCCTCCTCTGGCCCTTATCAATCATGGCCTCCTAATAATCCCCATCCACGTGATTGGCTCTATCACTCTCTCCTCTCCACCTGTAGCTGGTGTGTGGTGAGCGCACTGGCGCCGTTGTACTGTGGCTGCCGTCGCATCATCCAAGTGGATGCTGCACACTGGTGGTGGTTGAGGAGAGACCCCCCACATGATTGTAAAGCGCTTTGGGTGTACGGCAATACACAATAAATGCGCTATATAAATGCATCATTCATTCACATCCAAACACAGGTTAAGAAAGCCAGGCAAAGACTGTACCATCTGCGACAGCTCTCTGCTGGACATCTACCTCAAATGCTGCAAAAATAGAGCTGTCAAAATCATCAAGGACTCAAATCACCCTGGTAACCATCTATTCGCTTTGCTTCCATCTGGTAAGCGCTTCCGTAGCCTGATGGCAAAAACTGAGAGACTTAGGAGGAGCTTCTTCCCCCAGGCCATCAGGCTCCTAAACTCTAACTCTGTGTCATAACATCACTTGACTCCATGTAAATATCACTATATCAATAATCTATTCATATTTTTTTCTACCTCATATTGCTGCTATTTAAATACCCTGTACAACTTTTTTGCACATTCTTTTGCACATTCCTCTTATATTACTATTTAAGTCAACAACATACTGACCTGCACATTTATATTTATATTTATTATCTTTTATTTTATTTTATTCTTTTATTTTTATTTTTTCTACTTTTCTTTTTCTTAATATTTGTATACTATAATTGCACTTTCCTTGGAGCGGACCTGACTTACATTTCACTGCTGGTTATACTCTGTATAATTGTGTATGTGACAAATAAAAATCTTGAATCTTGAATATAATATAAGATAAGATAATATAATAATAAATGTATTTCTATTAGTATATAGAAAGTGTATATGTTTTATAGGCGGTAACTGGTCAGTAATTATATATTTAAACCATCATATTTTTGTATTTTATATAAAATAAGCTGTGTAAAAGTTTAAAAGTGTAAAAGTTCTAGATGTCACCCTTCCATGAAATGTGTCTTGTCGGCTGCCCACATGTGGGTTTTTACTGAGCACACTCCTGTCTATAGTGTTAAGTGTGCTAAGAGTCTCGGTGTGATCCAGGCCCCTCAAGCGAGAGAAATTAAAGTCTGACGCACTGCAGCCTCTTTCACCATGAACATGTGGAACATGTAACGTCCACACATTTATGCACAAGATGTCCAGAGCATTAATAGGTATTAAAATACAGAGGGTTTGGGTCTCATCTGGATCGCAAAAGTGGAGCGAAAAGACACTCTGACCTACATTCACCCAATGATCTTCTTTTCCCCTTAGACATGCAAATAAATTGGTGGAAAATACCCAGCATGCTGTTCCTGCAAAGGGGCTCGGGACGTTTCTCTTCAGCCAGTTCCAGATGTACAGCTGGTCCTCACAGTGTTCAGGTTGAGGGGGGCCCCAGGACCCCCTAAGAGTTAAGGGACCAGAACGAAAAAAATTGTGTTTTGGAATTAACTGATAGATCCTCACACACACCCATGTTGAAAAAAAACAGCATATGCTGGTTAGGTATGTTTTGAAGAATGGCTGCTGGTTTGAGCTGGTCCTTAGCTGGACATGAACTGGTTTAAGCTGGTTTTTAGCTGGTCATGTGCAGTGTTGGGAGTAACACATTACAAAAGTAATGCATTACAGTAACAGATTACTTTTTGCTGTAACGCAGTAGTGTAAGGCATTATTAATCAATTTTCAGTAATATTTTAGTCGGTACATGTTCAGTAACGCTTGCGTTACAACACACTTTTAGCCCAAAATTACTATTATTTTTTTATTTAATATAATGTCAGGCTCCGACTTTTTTTATGTCACTTCGGGCCAATATTCACGTCATAGTTCAGACGCGGGCCGGTCCTCGGGCCTGTTTTAGGCTTCTCCTTATCTTTATATTTTAGACATCCATCAATTATTGATGAAAAAATTGCCACGCTAGTGGAAACAACATGAGCCTGTGCTGCCGCGACTGTCAAGAGCGACTCGGTGGTGTTTAGTGTCCCGCAGCAGCAGCGAGCCGTCAGCACAGCTGAAGAGTTCTGCGTTCAAATACACGCAATAAAGCAAAAGCCCCAGCAAAAGTAATTACTATGAATGTGTCCGGGGGAAATAGTCAGGATTCACCATCCAAAGGCGTTAGACGCGCCTTTAGAGAGAAGTGCATCTTCACGGATAACGATTATATTAAATAGTTTTTGTTTTTGGTATTTTCGTTAAGTAGTAATTTAAAGCTTTCTATAGATATATTTATCATGTCTGTGTGGCATGTATTCACTGAGTTCACACAAATGAAAGTAGACCCTTTACAGTTCCGAATGATGTATTGCTCTTACCTTTTTGAGCAAAAATGACGGTGTAAGTTGTTTCCATTGAAAAATAAAAAGCAATTGATTGCGCTGGCGCCTCCATGTCCTGCGCTTTAGCTTCCACTCTCCGCACAAACTACTGGATGAACATTTATCTAGGTTTAACGTTCTAGTACATTTTGTCATTTTAGAATGTTAAGTTCTACTTCTGTAGTTATTTTGGTGAAAGTAACTCAAAAGTAATACAGGAGTTATGTAACTCATTACAATTCTGAGACAGTAATATTGTAAGGTAAGGAATTACTTTTAAATAACAGTAACAAATCATCTATAATGTATTACAGTTTGGAAGTAACTTGCACAACACTGGTCATGTGCTGGTCCCTAAGCTGGTCCTAAGCAACTAGCTCCTGCTCAGGACCAGTATATGACCAACTTAAACCAGTTCATGACCAGCTAAGGACCAGTTTAAACCATCTTAAACCAGCAGCCAGGCTTCAAAACATACCAAACCAGCATATGCTGGATTTTTCTACAGGGACACAAAACATAATATCATTAACCCACGTACAAAATTTGATTTAGTTAGGAAACCCCGTGAGCTATTCAAGCACAGCCTGGTCCCCATAAAGACCAGGCTGTCCCCTCATTCTCACTGACCAAAACAAAACACAAACCCCTATCATGGCCACCATCCACTCACATGCAATTATTTATGTCCAACAACTTCCAGCTGAAAAAAATGTAATGTACTGTTCTGTTCTAATCCTCACTCAAATCTCAGCAGCCCAGGGTGATCTCTAAGGTGACAGATAGGTTACACAAGCTGGAGAACATGCTCTGTGATTCACTCCAGCAGATAGAGTACAATGATTGATGGTTTAAGAATGGAGGTTAATGTCCATGCGGGAGTTCTTTGAGATCAATGTGCTTCTTTTGGGTCAGAGAGGAAAACACGGCACTGGCGGATAGGAACAGACAGATGATGAATGGATGTCACAAAATCTTTTTTTTTTTTTCCTCAGAGAATGAGGATGATGGGTAAGAAATTATGGTTTGTGTGACTCAGCAGGGAATTTCAGAGGGTTTTCAGTTTTAAAAAGTCAAACAAGCACATTAGAACCATTCCAGATAATAAAAGCAAAATGTTTCCTGTTTTGACATCAGTGGTTGAACTTAATATTTACACCAGTTTACAGTAAAAGTTTCCCTGTCAAATCAAAAGTGTAACCAGAAAAATTAACTTTTTAGTATTTAGCATTTAAAAGTCAGGTCTGCAACTTCTATTTTCTCTAGATGAACACATCTACTGGTAAATCAAGCGTCTGGAGTTTGTTGAAAGTCAACAGAGAGTGTTGTTGAACGTTTGCCGTGGTAATTCAGAGCCGCTTTGAGCTGGGCTTCATTTTAGCATGAAATGTTTCACAGATGGGACTAACAATGCTTCTATGTACACATATCAAACAGGCTTTGAAATCCAAGGAACTGCTTGATGTGTGCAAACTGAATGTCAGAATAAAGTTTAGAATCAGAAATGTGCCATTAATGTGATGTGACATTTTCATTGGCCATTTTTGCCGTAATATAAGCCATGCAGTTCAGACATTTAGAGCAAACCCAGCTTTAACTTTTCGTCCATGTGGAATACAATGGAACAAGCCCAAACCTGAGAAGCATTAATACGGCCTGTGTCAGTGATACCTGCGAGGAAGGCAATTCAACCTGACAGGTAAATCATGGAATATCTCATTTATATAATCCGTTATATATGTATAGAAGGGGGAGCTGGAGGGGAGGCTTTAAATGTTTGTTTCCTTTTTAGAAAGATTTAATTGATCCTCGTCACACTCCTCCAACTGATGCCATTTTCTCAAGGCTAAAAGACAATGACTGCATTGTAAGGCTAAGAATGATTTTCCCTTCTAAAAGGCTCAATTTGCCGGCCAGACATGGTGAAGCTGTTATATAAGCCGTGATTTCTATGACATACACACTGCATGGAGCCTGTAATGTCGCACAACCTGATATTGCTGAGTGCGACATGTTCCTGGGTCAGCATCTTTGTTGACCCTGGAACAACATTGTGATTAACCAATCAGATTTCAAGAACCAGTTTATAATTTTTGTGAAGTTTAGGATTACAATCAGTGTTTGGTGCCTGTGCATCAGTGTAATTCATCTATCAGTTCCTCTGATTTTAGGGATTACTCATGGGTAAGGTTAGGTTTAGGTGTAGGAATATGGTTAAGATTATATTTTTGGATTAAAATGTTGCTCCAGGGTCAACAAAATATGTTAACCCAGGAACACGTCTAACTCGGCAATATCAGGACGTGCTGTAATGTCTTTCCTTAAGTTTCAACACTCATCATTTTGATATGTAGCAGGAGAAGCCATGAGCAGATTGTGTGTCATATGTGTGTATAGCTGGTGTTTGACCGACGCATGGAGTTCGAGTGAGCTGCCGGCCTTGCACTTCCTGCACCTTCCATCCTGTGTCGCTGGTCTTTGTCCGGCGTGTGGAGTTCGACTGAGCTGCCGGGCTTGCTCTTCCTGCTCCTTCCGTCCTGTGTTGCTGGTGTTTGTCCGGCACCTGGATTTTGACTGAGCTGCCGGGCTTGCGCTTCCTTCTCCTCCCGTCCTGTGTTGCTGGTGTTTGGACGGTGCATGGAGTTCAACTGAGCTGCCGGGCTTGCGCTTCCTGCTCCTTCTGTCCTGTGACGCTGGTGTTTGGCTGGCACGTGGAGTATGATCAGGTTACCAGGACTGTGATCCCTGTCTCTTCCATTCTGTGTCTCTGGCGTTCGGATAACACGTGGAACACAACCGGGGTTTGACAGAGTTCCATCGACTTTTGTTGAATCGGTCTAAAAGAACATACTTTACTCATCCCACTCTGAGATACTGTATATGGTTGTTGTGTTTAGTGTGTTTGTGGTTAACCATTAATTTAGCTATAATGAGTTTACATAACACCCCATATAAAATACTGTGCCTTTTGGCTTGTTCAGTTTTGTTAGCTTTATTTGGGTTTTCTTCTATGTGCTCTGAAAAGCATTATTTTCAGAATATTGGTATGAGTATTAATACATTGAATGTATTTTTTCCTTTTATGTGTTTTATGTGTTGTAATACATGTTTGCATGTTTCTCAGGAGAAATTAATTCTCCTGCCAGGCTGTTTTTGAAAATAATAACTTGTTCTTAATTAACTTGCCTGGTTAAAGAAATGTTAAATCAATAAATAAAAAATAAAGTGTGTGTTCTTCTGTTAGTATGGACACGTACCAAAATTTCAGTAGCTGATATAAATTTCACGGTTCTCGATATCACAGCTAAGTCAACAACAACGCAACAAATGTGCTATGGAATTATTATTTTTTTTTAAATAAGTACATTCATTTTTATATAATTGTATTTGTTTATTTCATTAATTTCATTTAAAAGTGAAAATATATATTTTTAATTATTAATCTGCAGGGGCTAGTATTATTTTGGCACATGTCCATTTTATTTATTTATTTTTGGAGCATGTGCGCAAATACATTTGAGGATTCAAAAGGTAAAATATTGTTATTTGCATTATTATTAGTTATGTTGGCTATGCTGGTCCACCAATGGATGCTGATCTGGTTTAAGTTTTCCAGTAGGAGGTATCCTTACAAATGAACTGTTAGAGATGTTGGCATTCCATGATTCAAGCTGAAACATTGCAAGATCCATTGCTCAGTTGAAAGGTGAGCTGCTTAACCTCAGGGTGATGGTTAGGCCATTAAATGTCAGCATAACAATTTAAGGCATGTTCCTAGGGAGGGTTACAGGTCAACATGTTTTCAGGTATAAAAAACAAAGCAGTTATGACCTGATTCTGGTCTACAAGTCTTCTCTAATTTGTCCAAGACTCAGCACTATCCAGCTCTGTCTTTTGAAGTAACTCATTAAGAGTTTACAAGGAAATCACAGAGACTCAGAGTGGTACCAGCTGTAGAAACCATATTTATATATACGTATGTAGGGTTAAAGCTCTAGCCCAAGGCATCACATGGCCTGTTGAGTTGATTCTGGCAACTCACTTGGTTGTAAACTGTTGTGTTGGTACAGCAAGCAGCTGTAGACATGATCACAGCTGCAAACGAGTGACGCTTTGTTTGTGTCATGATAGGGAGTGGTTTTCCAAATAGTTTTTTTCTTTTGGGTTTGTTTTGCTTGTAATGCTTATTAAATAACTCTTCTCGGAGCACGGGACGTTCTGGAGTACAGCTCTTATTTTATGGTGCTCTCTGCTGATGATTTAGTAGGAGACACATGCTAGACTGTAGTTGCAAAATTTTGGGGCGGCTTGATTCATGAATATGTCTTTGTTCACATCCTGTGGGTAAGACGAGGCTCACTGGAGCGATTGCTTCCCTTTGCATGTCGCATGCAGTGGCACGTGTTGGAAGCACTTGTCATTATAATCACTTTGCACCTACCTACTACCCCCCCCCCCCCCCCCCCCCCCCCACACACCTCCCTAATTTTTGCCTATGTCCCTAAAGGAGAGGTTACTTGGCAGGGAATGTGTGGCTGGACGCCCTTCTAGACAAGACGTAATGTACAGTGGTTAGCAATGGGCACAGATATACAAGTGCTTCTGTCCGTGATGATGAAATAGAGGGAAACTATATTTGCACCAAGTCATATTACTGAAGAATATCACATCTTCCTGTTCATCTAATGTCCTGCTCATGTACTGTATCATTTATTGTCTTCCTGGAACTCAGACTCCCTTTGGGCTGTTTGCCATTGTAGGGGTGCCCCAAGTCCGTGTACTAGGTCCAATCAAATTTTAGAGAGAACACTCTGACACAAGCACAGACTTGCACACCCATAAACATACAAGCTGCAGGGAAAAATCCTTGATGGAAGAAAAAGTGAGAGAGCATGTGGCTGAGTGAGACCAGTAAATGAAAGCCATGCTCAAATGTGTGCTTATGCTCATGCTCACACACAAATGTGTGTGTGTGTGTGTGTGTGTGAGGGGTGGGGGGGTCGGTGAGGGTGGGTGTGATTGAGGCACGCATCACCAATCTCCTCCCTCCCTGGTCACTTATACATCCTCGAGGACTCCTCGCATTGTCTATCACTCAGCAGAGGCACACGGTGAGCTCAAGAAGTCCTGACCTGACACCAGCACCAGCAGAAGAACCAGAAGCAGCAGTCTTAGAGAAATCGGGCAGCATCCCTTCTCAATTGTAGCAGAGCACCATGGCAGGCAGCACTGTCCTTCACTTGGGCTTCCTTCTGACACTCGCAGGAATTCTCCTCCTTGCATGCAGCTCAGCACAAAGAGTCAGAGGCAAGTTCAGCACCACGGTGCCACATATTCACAGTGTCATGCCCTGCAGCATGGGGTACTCATGTGTTTTGGTGATCACTGTGTTTTTTTATGATGCACCTGTTTGTGTTTCAGAATATCATGCATTTCTAGAGTAGTTCTTGTGAAATTAGGATTGTAATTTGATGCTAAAAAGATTTTCTGTGGAGTTGCAGGTGTTGAGCTTTAAGCAGGAGAAGGTTCATTATGATTAACCTGTTGCATTTGCTTTGCAAGATGCCCTGAACCGATCATTGGTTTTATTTTTAATTCATTTTTAAGAACTTGCAATGCATTTTGCACTTGCAGGTGCATTTGGGCGTGCATTGAGCAGATTATTAAGGGAATTATATGCAGCATGATTACAGTTGGGGGTGAAGCCAAACTCTGCAAAGGGAAAAAAATTAATTTGGAGCCTGAAGGGTACTGGAAAATGAGACACGTGCAATTTGTCTGCCATTGTTCAGAATCCAACTTCAGAAACCAGCCAGGTACTTTGATATTTTGTCTTTGCCAGCTGGAAAATTACATTTAATTTTGATAGGCTAAAATTTGAAACAGTAGAGCAATAATGGTTACCTCATGGTGTGTGCAGCTGACCAAAATCAATGTTTTTTGTTTTTTTTTGCATGTGTACGTGTGTGTATATATTCCATGATAGCACTTGATTGTGTGTTATAGGGCTTACTTAACATAGTGCATTTTGTGTGTGTCTACGTATGTTCCAGCACCAGCCTCCTAAGTGCCATAGGTGTATGTGCATATGTAGTGCATATCGTTTCAAGATCTCTAGCTCCCAGCGTCCCTGGGTGCTCAGATTATATACAGCATTAGTAATACAAGCTCTCGGTTCACTATCAGCACTCGTTTATCAGCTATTAAAAACCACCTCCATCTCCGGAGGGGAGGAATGTCTGTGCTGGCTCAGTGCCCTGTCTATTGTCCCAAGCGTCATTCAGCACAGCTAGTCAATCAGCCCAGCAGCGCTCTGTGTTTATATTTTGTTGGCCAACTATGTTTCTTTATGGATGTTGACTTGACAAAAAGACAGAATTTAAATTACCGGCGGGGCTGAGTGCAACAGTGTGAAGACACATTGAAAATGAATCATCTCATCCCTGCTGAAAAGAAACAGTCTAGTTTGCTGGTTTTAGAGTGGTTTGGGGCACGTTTGAGCGAGTTCCACTTCCACAAAAGAGCTTAACAGCTTGGTCAGGCTGGGAGACCAGCTATACTAGGTAAGACAATCATGACCAGGCTGGGAGATCTTCTAGACTATCTAAAACCAGTTAAAAGTCTGGTTTTAGATGGGTTTTTTTGAAGGGGGGGGGGGGGGGGGGGGGGGGGGTTCAGCATGGATGAACTTGATTGATAAAGTGAAAACTTAAAAGGACACAGCAGTCTGAGATGTCTACATGTTTGCCCCGCTCAGACATAGCTTCTACTTGTTACTGTACTTCAAATTGCCGCGGGGCAAAGACGGCTTAACAAGTCATGTGCAGGCAGCTGTACTGTAAAAGCAAGCGCTGGAGCTTCACAATGCACCCTGAGAACCAAAGCCAAACACTATAAAGGGAATTTGAATTTTTAATGAGTGTGTGCTTGGGAGTGGTGTAAGCCATCAAGGTTCATCTATAAGCTACTAATACTGGTTGTGGTGATATCAAAACGTGTCTAAATGAGCCCCTCAGAAAAGTCAGAACAAGACAAAAAGGATGAAAGGACTTGGGGGGTGAAGGGGAGAGGAGAACAGCTGTTGAGTGCAGAGATCAGAACTGTTGTAAATGTGCCTGAAAGACGAATGATTTGCTGAAGTCTGGGAAAACAGTAGATTTACACTCCCTTCACTCCCTCAGGTGATTTGGTTCTTCTGAAGTTTAGTGCCATTTTTTAAATCATCTTCTTGGATATTTGGGTCATGTTTGTCCTGTAATATGGTGCGCAAGAGCCTGGAGTTCTACGTAAGGACCAGATTTCTGGATTTTCCATGAAAAGTGCTGATTTAAAGGAAGAGTTCACCCAAAAAGAAAATCTGTCATCATTTACTCAACCTCATGGTGTTTCATTACTGCATCGCTTTCTTTCTTCTGCAAATTAAGATATTTTGTAGAATAAGAATACAAATTAAAATTGTATGCAGACAAAATATTTTTACAAAAATGTTTGGACCCAATTGACATTCATTGTATAGACTAAAAACACTTTTATTTATCTGTAATTCATATAGATTTGGAGGATGTGAGAATTTTAACTCTTTGAGGTGAACTTATTGCTTATTTAAAGATATGAACATGATGAAAAAAAAACGAATGAAATAAGTTGATTTGACAAAGTGAACTGATTTTAAATGCAGACCTGGCAAGTGCCTTGTGTAGCATGGCTTCAGTCCAGGAGGAATGCTGTGAATCAAACTGACCCTTCTGAAAATCAGTGTGTTTGTAAATTATGTTTCAAGTGCCAGACGTCTGATAAAAACTGGCCGTATTCATGCACAAGCTAAAAACGGACCGTATCTGACAGATCACAGCTTGGGGCAAGGCTTTGGATGGGGGCTGGTCAGTCTGAGTCTGGAAATCATTCAACATCAGCCCCAGGAAAGAGCATGCATGATTACGCTTGTCAGTGGTGTCAAATGAGATATACATTCCCCTTTGGCTTCTCCTCCATATCTTTGTTATTTGCCCACCCTCTGTTTCTGGATTTTTAAGCTACAACATTAAATATTTGGATTCAAAAAAGAATCGTTGATTCTATGGATTCATTTTCTTTTTCATCTATTTGCAATCCGACAATTTAGAGATAATTTTATTTACTTAGCAAAGTGAATTGCACAACGTGACTTGGCTAAAAACCTAATATTACTTGAGTTATTGAATCCTTTAGGGATTGGACAACTTGCTCTTTCTAAACTGAAATGTAATATAAGACTTTGGCTTGTTAGCTTTTGTTTTCCCTTAAGATAAAACATTTTTTTGCACACTATTGATGAACTTTGGAAGTATTTTTTTTCTTTGACATTGCATTAATTCACTTAGTGCTAATGGGCCTTTAATAAGAAATTAGAATATGAATAATGTAATTTAGCTATTTACAGTTGGGCACTTAAATAGGAATGTATAATAAATAAAATATTTATTTTTTAAATAATAAATAAATAAATAAACACCAGATTTGACCAGCATGATTTCCCTAAAAAAAAATGTTTGTGTTTTTCCTTGCCCTTGACCACAGAGGTCAAACCATTGTCCAGCCCTCCTCCACTGGAATGGTAAAACTCTTGTAACTGCAAAGCGGCTTTTTACGATACTTGTCATATGTAAAACGATTAGATGGTGGGAATGGAAAAAATCCCTCAGCTACAGCTTTTAAAGCATTTGTGGTGACAAGCTGGTGAGAACAGGTAAACCAATAACACCACTCTACCACAAGTGTCAAGCCTTTCCGTGACTCAGAACCTTGGCCCCAGTCTAAAGCTACATAGACATGGTTTAGGAATTGAAAGAGACACCTGAATGAATAGATGAAAAAACAAGACTGCGCCTACCTGTTAATTATACTTAATCAAAGTGATACGGTACATAGGAAACACCTAAAGTAGAGTTCATTTTCAAGTGCTTTTCACTGAGGAGTTTATTTTACAATGATCCCAGTGATTTAGTGGTTTGTATTTTTTCCCTTGTACAAATCCAGCAGCTTCCCTGACCACACACGCTTCCTCTTTTCTGTTTGTGATTTCAAAAGTCTAAGACGAGTTACTGAATTAGTCTGTCGGCTTTCCACGTCTATGCTTCAGTGTAGGGTGATTTGAAAGACGTCTCCATAGACAGTTCAGAAATGAAATGATGTCATTATTTACTCACCTTTATGTCTTTGCAGACCTGCATGTTGCTATTTTTTCATTGAACACAAAAAGTAATAGCATACAATAAGAATCTTCATGCAGCTCTTTTTCAAGCAGTGATCATTGACATCAAAAAACAACAGCTCCCCTCTGGTGAGCTGTTAAATAAAGAGACGCTGCAACTGAATCAGTTGAGTTAAACTCAAGAAATGGATCAATGAATGTTTTATTGATTCTGTTCAGTGCACTGGTTGTTCCAGTTCACAAGTCAGACTGAGTTGTTTGTGAATGATCTAGTTCATCCAAAGAATGGTCTCCAAAGAACAATTTGTCCACTGATCCAGTTTTTGCATTCTACTCATTGACTCAATGATCTGGTCACAGCAATTCTTGAATTATCAGCTCACTAAAATGCTTTCTAATACAACATCTTTTATGGTGCTTTTTTGGTGGTCAACAGGAACTGTTACTGTTTGGAAAAGATTTGCATGAAGATTTTTCAAAATATCAAATATTTTTCTCCGAAGACATCAAATGATTTTAGCTTGGTGAGTATATAATGACAGAATTTAATTTTTATATTTTGGGCTGAACTGTCCATTTAATAAGCTTAACTAATGAGAGCTTTGGTTAAAGTGGTGGTTCATCATGACTTTGACAGATAGGGGCGATTAGCTTTACCTGCCACGCTTGCAATTACTTATAAAGTTAAATATACACATCACTTTCCAATGGCTCAGACCAACCAGTTTAAATCAGTTTAAGGGGGACATTTTGTGGCCTCTTTAACTTAGCGTAATCGTTAAACAGTTCTGATTGATGGGAAAAAGGTGGAAGCGGAAAAATCTCCACTCAGCCTAGTGGCTTATTGGATTTAGAATGGGGCTGAGACTGACTCTAGACATTTTCCATGCTGCAAATTATCCAATGAAATGGCAGTGAAAGACAACGCTGGTATAAAAGGAGGTAATTTATAATGAATTGCTTGGCGCATGATTGAAAAGATAATGATCAGATCACGTTAAATGTGTGTCTGTGTCAAATTCTCGAAACTGTACAAAGCCTCAAAGACTCATAATTCCTCTAAATGTAATGCTGCATAACTAGGGTGTAATATTGGAGGTCCATATGCTACTGTGCTTTGAGGGAAGTGATGAGGAGCTCAACTGTGAAAGCCATTGTCCTTGATTTACCTCAACGATGATTTTCATGGCACACACTTTTGCGCTCCTCAAAAGAGCGCTCCTCCTTTCCCCTTTGGCCTCATAAATCAATAAAACCATAAATTCACAAACTCCATCCAACACATGGGAAACATAAAGTCTTACTCTTTACTCTTTAAGTAATTAATCATTTATTAATTGCAGTGTTCTGAAAGTCACTCTTTTTGTGCAGTTCCTCTTTACTGCCATTGAATGTCAAACAGAACGTTTGAAGAGCTGCAGCACTGTTTCTTAAGCCAGTTAACAGTATTTCAAACACTATATTTTCCTTTTCACAGTAAGAAGACAGAATATGAAGGTTCGAATCAACGCTACTGGGGATACCATAGTTCTGAAGTTCGTTCGACCCAACCCTGATGTCAAACTTGAAGGCTACATCTTAGGCTATGGTTCGAGTATGTTCTCCAAGCAGTTCATTCAACTTCCAGAAAATGGGGAACCCTTTGAGACCGAGATTGGTAAGTTTGAATTTAACCACAGGCAGCCGTTATTTCGCTTAAGAGCCCGAAGGAAGCCCACAAAACAATCACTAATGTTGTTTTGTGGGTTAGCACGGGAATGGAGGAGTAACCACAAACGCTGATTCCTTGACCCATCGAAACCACCGTCTTGATTTGCACACCTTTGTTTGTGCCAACTCTTCCATTATTTGAAAACACAAACTGTAATTGAACCCCAAATGGATTCTATTTGTTAAAGGTTTGGTAACCGCAGTATTTGTCATCATCAAAAAGCCACACATCACGCCTGACAAGGTAAAACGGTTGCATATTACTCCCAGCAACACTAACCACATTTATGTTTTTCTGTAAAATAACTTCCTATTGTCCATTCATCATCACTCTCCCAGGAGCTACAACCCCAAAGTTCACTCTGAGGAGGTTAAGGTCAGGTCATAGGTACCCTAAAGCTAATGTTAGTTTTTACAACTGGTGCTTCATTTTACTTGTGCAGGAATAACAGAGCGCAATTACTTGTGAATTTATCAGTACTATATTGGTTATTGGTCGATGTTAGAGATTTTTTTAATTTGGTATCGGCCAATATTGTATAGTTAATTGTTGTATAGTTAATTGTAAGAAATGCCAAAGTGTCTTATGTTTACATTTTATCATGTTTACTGGCATTCAAAATTAACTTTTAATTTAATTTAAAATAATAATATAAAAAAAAAAAAACTATGTAACTTTTAGCAAATCTCAAAATAACTGTCCATTTTCAAACTGTACACTATAATGCTGTTATGCTCATGCTCACTTACAGCAATTAAAACAGTGATTTTACCTTTTAGTGTTTTATTTGAACTGAATTGTATGGAATTTTATCGGCTTATAGAAAAAATATAGGCTATTTATCGGTTTATCGGCTATAACATGAAAATAATCAACTTTGCTAGAATTTTTATATTGGCCTTTTATCAGTGATCAGCCATAACATAAAAATAAGTGTATGTTTTCTGTAGAATCGGGCACTTATTGGTTAACGGCCATGACGTGACAATTGTTATCGCCTCATCAGTGTCAGAATTTTAATAGCTAGAAAATGCAAACCTGGTCACTAGTGTTGATGGCAAACATCATGTAAGGTTAAAGTGGACAAGGTCTCAACCTTCAAGTCGAGGCCTTTGAAGTTGAACTCAATGGAAAGCACTGACGCAAGCATAAAAATAATTACACATTGACGCTCACACGCTTATCCAGAAGCAAAGCATTGTTTGTTCCAAAAGGAAGGGCCTCTCAGTTTTTGGCTTCTATACCTATGCAATCCAACACAGGAAAACACAGTCACATCATTATTCAATATTGGCTGCAGGCTGAAGGATCATTTCACTTGAATTTACAGTGTGTGCTGAGATTTCAATATGTTACACGTGCACAACAGATGGTCGAAAGGCGAAAGCAGTTACTGGCGTCTTCCCAACTGGACATGCCACACTCACACACACTGATAAATGTCCAGATTGTTGTGGACTTTGGTAATGACCCATTTTGTGTCAATCTAATGGGCTTTTTTGTTTAAATGAGTTTTCCTGTGTACATATTCATAACTGTTAGAAAGGCATAAATAACAAACTTACCACCCCAACAAATCAAATTTTGGCAAATGTGCTGTTTAATTCTGTTACAGTGGAAACACGGATGTTTAGCAAACCTTTGTCATCACAGAGCAATAAACTGTGTGAAAAGCTTCACATTAAACAACTCAAGACATTTTACTTAACAAAAGTCTACCAGAATATTTCAGAATTGTGGGTCCGTGACAAATAAGTGTTCTTGATACAGAAAAGGCCATTAGAAAATCTAGCTTGAATCACACATAAGTCATTAGGACAAACTTTTACACCATTTTAAACAAAATGTAAAATTTAATGACTGGTATAATGTGGTATAACGAACAAAACATTTTTAAATATATTTGATATATATTTGTCAAAGTAAATATATTTTTTTACAACCTAAACTAACATTGCCATGTCATAAAACAGTGGTTCCCAATCTTGGTCCTGGAGAACCCCCAACACTGCACGTTTTTGATGTCTCTCTGACAGACACATCTGAGGTCTTGGAGTCTTTACTAATGAGCTGATGAAATTAATCTGGTGTGTTGGTTAGGGAGACATACAATATGCATGTTGGTGGTTCTCCAGGGCCAGGATTGGGATCCTCTGTCATAAAAGGTCAAATTATCTGATTTTATAAGACTTGTTGACATTGACGCACAGTCATGGGAGTCTTCAAGGGTCAACCTTTTGTTGAAGTGTGTTGTAGCCTTTACATTTCTTTTCTTGTTTTTTGGTTATTTCCTTCATGTTCGTTGGGAGTTCATGAAAGGAACTTAAATTGAACCATGAAATTGTCCCTTTTTATGGTTTTGTTTGAACCCTTAAATAACTTGAGATGCTTGCTTTCACAGATGCTGAGCCAAAATACCTGGTAGCTGTTCAGCCCATCCCAACCAATGATGTGAAGAAGCACTGCACAGGTAGCATGCAAAATAGATTTTAAAATAAGAAATGTATTGGCAATGGATTAAAAATCGAAATAGTCCATGGCAGGGTATATTTAGTGGAAAATATGCAACAGATGTCCTATTAAACCAGTGGGAGCCTTTGAAGACTTTCAGTTAGCATTAGCTTCTGGTAACATTGAATAAATTTGGGCTTGAAACAGGTAAGGTGAACCTGGACAAACCTCTTCATCTGGTGATCGATTCTGTCACGCCAACATCTGTGCTTCTGTCCTGGGGAACCTACTTAAAGACACCCTATGAAGGAAACATCATGAACGACTGCTTGGAGGATGGGTGAGTTACACAGAGAACATCTGGATTTTACTTTTTCCTCCACCAACATGTTCCATATGAGTGCCCTAAATCCCAGAGGAAGACTTAATTTACTTCACTTCATATTTAGGGACCATTTAACCTAAAAAACATGGGGAAAAAAGATAATTAAATATCATGGCACCCTTTCTCCAGCATTTAGGGGTCCCGTCCTCAGAAGCCTTACAGTGCAGTGCAGGTTTTTATTCAATGTTCTCACTGCACTGACAGGAGACTGGATTTATGTCGCGTAACCGAGAGACCCATTCAATGAGTGCAATGTTTTTCTACACGGAGGGGGAAAAAACTGTGGGATATGGATCCCTGCCACTGCAGGTGTGGTGTGCGTCTACATATTTAAATGCTTTTTGAGGATACAGGCACTTTTGGGATGCACTGACATACTCTCAGCCTCCCTAACTCCCTCTGGTTTTCATATGCAGAAGTATGTGAACTTTTTTTCTCTGTTAATGGGAGACTTTTGGAAAGACCATTGGAAATGATGACCTGGACCAAAACAGTTGGGAGCTAAAGTCGAGTACCAATGCTCTTGATACACCAAACATAAGCCCCTCTGTTTAAAGCCTGACCATAGCATATCCAGTTTGTTAAAATTGTGGGACCTCATCATCATTTGATGCCAAAGCTAGGGTGTAGAAATGACCCTTGAGCTGTTTGTCCACTGGATACTTGAATAACCGATGTGTCTTTGAACCAGGCATTACACCATTCGCTATAGAGAAAGAAACAGGAAGTGGATATACCAGACCTGCCCCACATCTGATACCGTAATCGACAACCTCAAGCCCAACACACCCTACGAATTTGGCATCCGATCCAACAAAGATGACCGTAGTGGAATGTGGAGCAAACCAGTGATCCACAACACCAACATGGGAGGTAATAGAGAACCCAAGCATCGATTCAAAGTTATTTTGGCTGAGGAACCTGAAAGATGATCATACCATTTTGCTTTCAGACAAAAACATGCAGATAACCTACAAGCCCAACCGACCCATTGTCAAGACTTTGGTATGTAGTGTCGTTTCATGTGAACTTGCTGTATATACTGTAGTATAGAGGACCCTCAACAGTTTAACAGGGAAAAGCACATGCCATGCACAACTTTTATTGTTTGTCTGATGTTACCATAATTTAATTCAAACCATATTCACATTCTGAGATAAAAAAGATCTCATTTAGACTATTTAGAACTTAATATGTAATAAGTAACCAACAGGTTAGGCCATTAAGAAACCAGTTTAAACAAGTCTAGGGTGCCTGCCTAAAATGGTTTAAGATGGTTTAGCTGTTCTCCCACCATGCTTTGCCAGAGTTGCCTTTCCTAGTTTCTTGTCCGCCATGGTCTGTTTTTGAACTGTCACAAAAACAAAGAAATATGCCTGCGAGCAAACTCTTTCTCACATATTCTCAATCTCTTGAGTTAAGAATCCAGTTGTTGGCATATGTATGTGTGTAATGGACTTTATTTTCTGAGTGGAGGCTGGAAATAATGCATGCCTGTCAGGGCATTTCAGAAACACTTTAGACACGGTGGAGAGACCCTGATTACAGAGTTCTTTTACATGATATGAAGACTGAAAGCTGTTCTGTGCTCTTTCACTCTACACTTTTTTTTAAAGAGGGAAGGGAAAAAAAAATGTATGTAACCCTCTTTTTGCAGGCTGGAACCCACAGCAGTCTGTTCCCACTTCTACCTGGTAAGACCATCAACTACTACTTTTAAGAATTGCCCCATATATAGTAAAGAAAACAAGAGATTCTGTCATTTACTCACACTCATGTCATTTCAAACCTGCATGACTTCCTTCTGTAAATCAAAAATAATTTTGGACAAATCACACTGTTCTCTTCCATTAAATTAAAGCATATGGTAACAAAGGGCTGTCAAACTTTAAAAATGACAACTAAAAAAAAAAAATGTTTTCAATACAAGTAGTTCTTGGCCATTTGGAGTTTGTGTGATGAACATAATGACATTTAAAGGTGAACTGTATCATTTCCATGCTTCTAATGACCACAGTCTGCCATTGGTCGAGAAAATAGATATCTCCGCCCCAAACTTACACAACTGGTTGAGGCAGTGTTGCTATGCTCAAATAAACAAAGTAATGTTTTGATAGCAGAGCAGTGTTTACACTGTGGGAAATTGAACCTATAAATGACTTATAATTGTCTCTATATTAAGCTAAAACGGTTAAGCTACTTGCGTAGGTACCTTTAGGGTGCTTTTGTCATTTTTAAACCATGGCAGCCTTTTTTGTAGCTTGACAAATCCTGGTCACGGTATGCTGCATGGTTATTTGTTTAAATAAGTAAGAGTAAATCATCACAGATTGATGATTTTTGGGTGAATGTTTTTTTTTCCTTTAATCTGTGTTTCGGTCCATACAAAATGAGTCAAACTGCATTCAGTGCTTTTTTTCTTTGGAGATCTGTTTGAAAGCATTTTATGTTGGTTTCTTCCTTCACAATCTCCTTTCTAGCTGTTGTATACCACAACATAAGCCAGCCAGGACTGCCCAAAAACACAGGCGTTAATGGAGGTCCCAAGACATCTTTTGGTAATTTCCCCTCTTACTCTCTCTGCACTCTTCTCTCACACAGGTTTTATTTTTATTCCAGTCATTCGCTTTAAACTGGCATTTGAAGTCACAGTAAAGACATCCAATACTTTCTCCCTCTCAAGAGCCTTGTTGAGGATGCCTGCTCACTTTTTCTCTATCATTTTTTTTCTTATCCATTTACGAAAACATTGCATTATTTCCCACAGCACTACCAATGGGCCAGCAAGGAACTGTGGCTGCTCCAAGAGCCAATGAGCCAAAATGGCCTCAGCTCCCATTGGGTAACCGAGAGAAATTTTGTTTTAAATCACTCTTATGAGCAGTCATTTGGTAATCGCTTTGCTGAGTGTGGGTGGGGATTAAAGACATCTGCTGTTATGATTGGCTGCATGCTGGCATGCCTTGTAAGAACGTTGAGTTAGAAAGTCCCAATCCTGCCATGATGAGGATTCCTGACCAGTCGCCTCCACAGTGAGGAGGAAGTGTGAGTGTAAGTTTTCCCAAGGTGCTGCACAGCGAAAGCCCCTCTGTGGTCACGCATGGTCACGCATTGGCGCGGTCTCTGTAGGCCTGCTCACGCTCCACCCATCAGCACCAGTCAGACTCTCTGTGTCCACCAATCAACTCTTTCCCTGTCATGTTCATCTCTGCCCATTCAGTCCCCTATCATTTCTTCACCTGTCAATCACATCATAACTCTTATAAATTATTAGTTTCCTCAGTCCCCCATCTGTTTTATTACTGTGGCCATAAATGGCACTCTATGTCTTTATTTCTGTCCTTTTTTTCTTTTTGTCCCTCTGTGTCACTGTAAATCCTTTGTTTATACAGTATGTAGTGGTATAACAGCAAATTATGGCACAATTAAATCTTATCCCACTAATTAAAAAGAATATTACCATGATTTATGGGAATATGCAATTTAAACATGGTTACCATAAGAGTACCATGGCAAGAGTAATGGCAGAGTACTTATTTTCTGTCAGTCATTATTCGAGTCAGATTCTGTAGAAATAATTTTTTCATAGTTTTACAGTCTATCCTCATCTTGAATTTCATCTCCTGAGCTTCAAAACCATCTCTTTTTCTGATCTCTTCAACCCTTTCATTCAGAGTTTTTGCATTTTGATCTGCTGGCCTTTGTTCAGTCTGCATGTAGTCACTGCATGCAGAGAAAGAATCAGTCACGTGTTAGTTCTAGCAGGGAAAGGCAGAATTCTGGGAGTCCCACCTCCTTTCCTGTCTTCCTCTGTCTCTGAACTCTGGATAAGATAACAGTACAACTCTCTCTGTGTTTTTCCACCTGGAGCCAAACTGATTATGAGACCAAAGTCATTAAGTTCATTCTCAACCCCCCTAACAAAATTGTCAAAACAAATACTCAACGTCGGTAACAGGCACTCAAGCATCCATACCATCAAGAGTCAATGGGATGGAACTGAGTAACTTTTACAGATGTGTTTAATATGATTGCAATGCAAACAACTACCAAACATTCTTCACATAACACTCTTAAAAATAAAGATAATTGGCATTGATGGTTCCATGTAGAACCTTTAAGATCCATGGAACCTTTCCATTCCACAAAATATTTTTATAATGCCCTTCACACTAAGAAAAACATGGTTATTTTAAGAACTGTTCACTGAAGGGGTCTTTGGAGAACCTTCCATGACATCACTGCGAAACCCTACCCCTGGATCCTTTATTTTTAGGAGTGTACACCCTGTTAGGAAACTTGCTCCAGTCATGGTCTCAATAATCAGCCCTGCTGGGAAATCCAGGTAAAACCAGTTTAAGGTGGTCAAAACTGCTGGTACAAACTAGATGGATTATCAGTTGCCCTACCACCTGGTAGAACCTCTGGTTAACCTGATTTGAGCTGATAGACCACTTTGGCTAAGCTGGTGTGCCATCTTCAACTGGTTGACCACCTTGAGGTGTAAGGACTTGGTTTTTTCCAGCATGGAGAGCTCATCTGCCCCTTTCTCTTAAACAGATTCAGACAGCCATGTTAGAAATGACTCCTCTCAGCTGGTGGATATCCCTCCCATCCTTCCCCAACTCCTATCCACTAAACCCTCCCGTCCTTCGGTCACCCCTACCCCCTATTCCTTACCCAGCAGTACCCGGACACCCCCACACGGACACTCCCAAACCAGTGCACCTAGTGCCACTCAGATGCCACATAGTTCCTCTGGTAATTCCTATGTTTCCTTCTTGTTCTTTTTTAAAGTTCTTTTAAAATACTATTTTCAAGATCTGATGGTTGACAAGTAACGAGAAAATAACATATTGCTTCAGCGAGTCACTATTTACCACACAGATACTTGGGTATTTTATTTCGGCGCTTGCCGTTCAACCTTTGGCTATGCGTTGTACCACCGCAAACTTAGACTAAACACCAGAATATCATACTTCAAAGCTTTATTCAGTTCATTCTCCACTTTTTGGGGTGGTTTTGGAGAAAAGTGATACGCAGGAAATTAATGGATGTTCAAACCACGTTTCAATCAAACAAAGTAATTTGGTAACTTCATCCACAAGCAGACATTATTTCACACTCCGGCTCAATGGATTACAGAAAGAGCTGTCTGTAGTCTATGTGAGCGAGACCGCCTGTAAAAACAGCAAGAACCGGTGACATCAGTTCACATAATCTTCTCATTTATTTGCTCTGTCAGGTGAGCTATATCACAACTGTCCCATCGGTGTATATCATGTTTGTGTTATTGTCTGAAATCACAGCTTTCCTGTATCCTCCCCCTACACCATGTTTTGTCTTCACAGGAATGCACTGCTGCACTTTACTGCAATCATCAGCAAATCAGATTTAGTCTTACTGCAGTCAGAACAGACATTATTTATTGTTAAATGCACACATCATTCAAGTTTTACTATAAACAGTAGCGTTTCTATTTCAAACCTTGGAAGCTGCCTACGTAGACAGTATTTTTAGGCATCATAGGTGTTCCAAAATGTATGCAACTTGATTATCGCATACATCCAATGTGGGAAAGCCAATCCCTTGATGCATTGCTATGTAAATTCAGTAATAAAATCCATTCAAGGCAATGAAAAAAGCAGGAAAATTATAGTTATATAATTATAAATTATAATTATAGATGTAATTCTTCCAGTACCAAAAAGTATCAATAAAAATTTTATTATAAATGAGCTAACATATGCAACCTTATACAATATTTCCAAGTGTTTTAAATGCTTGGAAATGTTGCGCTGTTACCTTAGCAACATGCTAACACAAAACTATTGAAATTGTAACTGTAAATTGAGTTGCTACCTAGAGAAAGTGTTTCAAATCAGTCACTTAAGAGGGTATTTTCAGCTAGGATGCTGCCTTTGTAGGCACTTGTTCATTAAAAGGAGCTCTTACTGTACTTGTACTTTTAGTTCAACTTATCGGATTTGTTACCCAAAACTCAGCTAGCCTACTTTAACGTCTCTCATCAGTCCACAGATGGCAAATCTTTTTAACTAATTGCAGCCCTCACATGAATGTACAGTACCTGCCTCAACATGCAGTACCTCCCAGAGTTGACAAGGCATAACCAAAGCTGCTGTTGTTGTTGTTTTTTTTAATCTAGGTAAGAGCATCCGGAAAGACTCCATCTCTTCTCTTCCACCCAAACCCGTTGATTCAGTCTTAACAGTGACCACCAGGAACCAGACGTCACTGGGCAGATACCCTTTCTCTCTCTCTAATGGCATGAGACCTTCTTCCCCCAGGCTTGGTGACTCCTCCAGAAGATATGGGGGTAAAAGTCATTACTCTTACCCCTCTTACCCAAGTCTTTTTCTTTCTTTTACTATTTTTCTTTTCTGCTTTTCTTGTTTTTATTATTAGTTTTATTTATTTATTGGAGAACAGGCCTCCTTCCTCCAGCACAAGTATTTTTGTCTTATTTTTCAGCAAAAAAAGACGATTTTATTACAAATTCAATTCAATTGAAAATTTGTTTTCAGGGGATATTTCAGAAATTTTAAACCACACCAAATTTTGTTAAAATACTGTATGAAATCCAAGATTATTTACATATATTATGTTTATTATGGTTTTTTTTTTTCTATGAAGTATTTACTTTTATACTTTTACTTTTATAAAGAAAATCAACAAAAATACTTAAGAAAACAAGTTTTCCCCTTTTCTCCCCTGTCAGCTATTTATTCTAAAGTTATTTTGGTTGCAGTTCTCTTGGGGCAGTCTTTCTTCAAGAGCCACATTTTCTCCTTTGCAACATGTGGTGTGTGTGCAAACCGGCCATCATAACCTGTCACACCTGACAGTTTTACTGTCAGTGAAGTATGTGTGATTTAGCCCGATGGGCACACAGACTGCCAACATTTGCACTAATCTGATCTTGAAAAGCTTTTCTTCCCCTCAGGTAGTTGAGCGGCAGCCTATAACTCTTTATGTAAAACCCCAGTTATTTTCAGCTGCTGTGCACTTCAGCAAAACAACAATATGATGCTACCTTAGTCTTCCTTTTCTCCATAACACACACTCTTTTCCCCTTCAACAGCTAACGGTGAGCACCATAAGGGACTTTCTCTCCCCAAACCAGCCATATGGTCCAGAACAAGAATGGGTAAACAGAGCCAACTCGTCCTCTGTGTGTGTTAGCCATCATTAACCTGCAGAAAGTTTGTTTGTGACGCAGCCCATGTGCTCATGTTGGTGTCCTTCCCATCCATAATCTCCTGTAAACTCGTGTTTGTCCATCCATCCGTCCATTCATTCACCAGTCAACCCATTTGCTCGCAAATCTGCCATGTTGTCTTTGACGTTTGTTGTCGTTTTGCAAGCTTCTGCAGATCCCATGCTGTCGCGAGCTTTGTGGTGTAATTGTCAAAGCTTTTCCCCAGATTGGTTTCTTTAATTTCTAAACCATCATGGTGCTGTAGGACATTTATTTTCAAGAGAAAAACATGTCTTTTGGAGGACACAGAAACCCACCGCAATGTCCTAAACTGTCTTGTAACATTCTGTGGCTCTTTTATTTGTGCATTTCATCAGTAATGTTTGAAACTTCTGCAGAGTACAGTAGCTGCTTCTGGTTAAAGTTCATTGTGTGCATGACGACTTGCATGCTTTATTGTAGTCACAAGCTTCCATGTGGCATGAGGTCTTTTTCGGTCTGTCATATTGTTTATCTGTGTAGCAGAAACAAAAACAGGCAGATTATAAAAGATGACAAAATTGTGGTATTTATCCATGAAATATTAATTATCTTTACTGTTATTTTCAACAAAGTTAGCATGGCAAAATATGTTGGAGGGCAGCTTACCAAGAATTGCTTTAGCATTATGAATAGAGTTTCAGCATATCGGTTTTGATTAGTCTTGATTTTGGAGAACACAGCAGACTTCTGCAATCAGGTATACTTTGTAAAGTGGTAATTACATTAAACATCTGGATATTTGTTTGGCTGTACCACTATTCCCTATTATTTGATAATTTGATGAATTACTGCTGCCATGATCAGTAGAAATCTAAGAAACAATCACGGACAAAATAAGTTTTGCTAAATGATTGGCACATCTCATTACTTACAGCTTGTGCAAAAACAGTGGAATACAACAAAATTAGCTCAAATTGTTGGCATGAATTCTCTTCTACAGACCAAAAGTTAGAGATCTAAGGAGATCATGGCTGGCTCGTGGCTTTCATTGAAGAGAGGACCTATGGCAGATTTGTTTGACAGTGACTGCCTAAAATCGTCTAACCACAACAGTTTTAGATCACCCAAAACATCAGGCATCACCACCAAAAATCTCGGCTAGCTCTCTGGAAATTACTTTCTCTCTGCAAAAGTATGACATCTGTTGGTCCTTAGTTTTATTTTCAGCAAAGTATGGCTTTTTTGCCACCCAGCTTTGCAGTTTTTACTCGTACCACAGGGTTTAGGGAGCTGAACTCCTTCTGATTGCCCTGTGATGAACTGAGGGTTTCACAACTTGTGCCTCGGATGTAAATTGAATCAGTTTTCCTGGGAAGAGTCCACATGCTCTAGCCTGTTTGCTTTTGGCTGGACTGCAAGATGGCATTGAGAACTGAAGTTTTGAAAGGCAGTTGAAGTGCCAGTGTTTAGACTTCATCCATGCAATCAGAAAGAAAACAGGGAATTTTATTTAATTTGCCGTTAACTTCACAAGTGAGTTTGACCTCAAAATTTGCTACTCTCGTTTAGCAAAGCGTCCAAATTGCAGGTTCTTAAAGGTAAACAAGCATTATGCTCAATTTTTATTATTTAGAGTATCAGATACTCCAATTTCCACAGAATAGGAAAAAGATTTGAAAAGCCGTATTTTCATTTTAGGAGATTTTATGTTTGACCACATTGTGCTTCAGAATGAGGGCATTTCATCTTGTGTTCCATATTTTGAATTCATATATTTTGAGATAGCAACTTTCTGCTGTTGGAGTTTGATATATTATATTATCGTTAGATATTTGACTCTATAACATAAATGGTTAATTGAAAACAGGTGTTTTCAAGGGACACATTTTAGGTGTTTCACTAAAATGTGAAAGCAGTTCAACCAAATTGAGGGTGGTAGTGATGTGTTCCACTGTTTTTCATAAAATCATAAGTTAAGAGAACATGATGAAGATGTGTGAATATTATGAGAATGTGTGGTGATTAGAGGGAAGGGCTACTTTTTACCTGTTATAGAGCTTTAGGTGCCATTTTCGTCTCGTCTTACCGCTTGCTTGTTTCTTCATAGTGGAAACAGATTAAGGAAATGGGAAAGTAGAATATCTGAATTTGGCAGGATTTTACTTCATGACTTTCGCTTCCATCATTACAGGTTCACCAGCTGCACGTCTTCCTATTCCAGCAAAAAAGCCTAATCTTGTTGGCAAACCTGGAGGAATAGGTGGGTAAAATGTCAATTAAACTTAAAAGACAAAAGACTTTTGTTCAGCTCATGGGACACCATAAATTAAAACCACAAAAATGTGAATAAAAAATGTGGTTTGACATTCTTTTCTGCCATTTAACACTAAACGGCTTGGTAAGATGCTATGTTTAAAACATTGCGTATTCACTTGTTTATGTAAACAGCAGACAAGATAACAGGCCTGAGTCCGGACAAAGCTTCCATCTTGAAACCCAAGCTGCCACCTGTTACAGCAAAACCATCCAAACCAAAGACAACATCTTCTCCTACAGTGACAGGTTTGTCTTCATGGGATGTTTTATACTATCATCTTTAATGTTCTGTTGAAGGTTAAACATCTTTTGAGTACATGGTGTGTAAATATAGTTGACACTGTTTATGTTTGGTGTCCTAGCACCCCGATTTGAGACATGGGAGAACTCTTCAGTATTCAGCTCTGTTCCTGCTTCTAAAGTCGATGCCATGGGCAAAGAACGCTACATTGGTAATAAGACTTTCTTAACTACTGTAGCCTTGCATGCCAAATACTCTCAATGATACACATTTGAGTTTCATAGCCAAAGCAAAGAAGAATCTGAATTTAAACACAAATGTGTTGTTGTCCAGCTCCACATGTGATCTACAAGACAGATAAGAAGCCAGATGAACCCTGCTCCATCACCACCTCTCTGAGTTACTTCCCTGAGGAGGAGGCTGGAGAACTAAATGTCACCAACCCTCCAAGAACACCCCCATCCAACCTTACTGTTGTAACCGTGGAAGGCTGCCCCTCCTTCATTATTCTTGATTGGGAGAAAACAGATAATGAGACAACAGGTAGGATTAAGGAGTGGATCGTCAAAGAAAAAACATGGTCTTATGTCTATTGGTTTATACCCATTTGTGTCTAAGAAATATAATGGGTAATAAATTGTGGTGTTCAAATTTATTTAAACCTTGCCTTTGATGAATCAAAGTTTAGATTTAAGGTATGACTCAAACACTAATCCTTGACTTTAATCAAAAACTAACCTAATCATCTTTGATCCTTCAAATACTGCCCCTTGTCTTTAATTCATCAAACACTTACCCTCTAATTTTATTGGTCAGCTTTGATCAGTCAAATAATAACCTTTGATTTATTTGCTCAAAAACTAACCCTCTATTTTGATCAATCAAACAGTCACTACTTTGAGTCACTCAAATACTAACTCTAAATTTTCAATCAGTCAAACACCAACTCTTTACTTTGTTTGATCAAACACTAACCATCTTCTTTGAGTCAAACACTAATTCTCAACTTCAACCGGACAAACACTAACCCTCGGCTTTCATCGATTAAACACTGACCTTCTACATTGAATCTGTAACACGCTCATTCTCAACATTGATCGGTCAAATGCTACTTTGAGTTAATCAAACACTCTTGATTTTGATCGGTCAAACAGTAACCCTCTACGTTGAGTTACTCAAACACTAACTCTCAACTTTGATCGTTCAAACACCAACTCTTTTCTTAGATCGATCAAACACTTACCGTCTACTCTATATCAAACACTTACTCTCAGTTTCAGCCGGACAAACACTAACCCTCTACTTTGAACAATCAAACACTAATCTTCCACAGTGAGTCAAGTAAAACACAAATTCTCAACTTTGATCGGTCAAACACTAACCCTCTAATTTGATTGGTCAACTTTGATCAGTCAAACACTACTTTTAGTTGCCCCCCAACTTTTATGAGTCTAACCCTGAAATCTGAGTCAGATTTACACTCCATGGTAACCCTCAACTTTGATTGGTCAACTTTGATTGGTCAGTTTTGACCAGTCAATAATAACCCTCAACTTTGATTGATCAATACCTAATCCATTTCCTTTTCATTTGTCTTTTTTTTCACAGAATATGAGGTTATCTCAACAACTAAAGGTCCTGATGGTGAACAGGTTTCCATTCTGACCACCAATCAGACTCATACAGCTGTGGAGAACCTCAAACCAGAGAGCAGGTACAGTCTCAATGCAGAACTCCAACCTCTATATATAAGGCACCATGCTGAATTTGACAGATGTATTTTAGTTGATGTGAGTGTCAAATATCAGGCGTGTTAGGACTTACATGCATCCTGAGGTCTGGACAAGGTGTTGGACGTGTGCTCTGTGGTCTGGCTGTAGGGGAGCCACCACACTTGCTAGCTTTTTTAATGGGGCAGAATATAGGCTCAAGATCTGGTGACACAATATAAACCAGTGCTTCCTATGGACTGCATCTCGAGGCACGTGGGCCTTGGTAATGTCTCTACATCACACATGGAGGATCCATTAAAGGGGGGCCACAGACTTTGAGTCTTCTGACTCTGCAGAATAAATATATCAAGTGGCAGGGCTCAGAAGACAGGAAATAAGAACCTCACTTTACTTGGAATTTGACAACAACCCACCGGGTTTCCAATACAGAAATCCTTTTTTAATAATTTTAAATTAAGCAGACTGCCTGCTGTGTGAGGAGTATAACATTATATGTGAAATGGAATATATCTAATGGTTTTATGTGGATCAAAGCAGAAACGTAATGTTCCATCACCTGTCTTTGTCTTTACTTACAGTTATGAATTCAAGGTGAAGCCTAAGAATGAACTCGGTGAAGGGCCGCCCAGTGAACCAGTGACCTTCAACACAGAGTCTGGTAATGCATTTTCTATTCTTTTTTTTTTTTTCTTGTAGAATTATTTCTTAGAAAAAAAAAATAGTAATAATATTTTAAGAAAACTTCTTGGTCCCCCAAATCAAAGTCATATGGTGTGATGCACTGTACATTGTTCAAGGTGCAAGGAAAATGCATTTTTTTTCCCTCAATGGTTGCATTTTGCATTTTTTTTTTTTTTATATATTTATTAACTTTTTAACAACATATTACATACACACCAGGAACAAAACTACAAAATGCAGTATAGACACATATTGATGTCTTTGCATCTTTACAACATAGCATATCTCAATTTGTACAGGACTCACATCCTCAAGACTAATAGATTAAAACACACAAAAAAAAAAAAAAAAAAAAAAAAAACACCCACAATATTAAGACCTCTTAATACAAATACATCCTATAGTCTCACATATCTTCAATTGTCTCCTTAAACATGTCACTATCCTCCTTCTCTATGAAGGATCTAAAGGGATTCCAAACATCTTCAAAAGTCTTACCCTTTCCTTTAATAACATATGTAATTTTCTCCATTGACATATTCAGTACCATCTCCCTGAGCCACCTTTTTATGCTGGGTGGTTCTAGATTCTTCCATTGTAATGCAATGAGGCGTTTAGCTTGTAAGATACCCATAGAAATAAAGATACATTCCTTTGACTTAAGCTTAGGATATAAATGCAGTAAAAAAACCTTTGGTTCAAAAGGAAGACTCACATTTATTATTTTACCAATCATATTATGCACTTCTTTCCAGAATTTCGATATTTCTTCACATTCCCATATACAATGGAAATAGGTACCTTTACAAACATTACACTTGGGACATGTATCCGGTATATTTTCATTAAATTTGTTTAACAATACTGGAGTTATGTATACTCGCATAAGCCAATTATATTGCAACAACTTTAATCTTGTATTAACTGTTTGTACTTGAGCATCTTGACATATCTCACTCCATTAATCTGATGTGATCTCCTCGTTAAGATCCTTACTCCATGCTCCTAAACGAGAGCTAGAAGACTCCGGAGAGCCCTCTACCAACATATTATACAGAAGTGAAATCCGACCTTTATCATAACAATCTTTGGTGACTTCTCTTTCCAAAACTGATAATGGTGGTATATTTCCAGTACCTTTTTGAAATGATAAAATGAAACTTCTTATCTGTAAGTACCTAAAAAAATGACTGCATTTTGCATTTTTATTAAAATGGTATAAAAGCTTTTTAAACAAATCCATGACTACAAAAGGTATATTTTTGGCACATTTGTTTTAAACTAGAAAAAATAATATAATCTTGAACTTATCTTCACATTTTAATGTGAAAGAGATGTCCTGGAGCTATCTGAATGTTTGTTTATTTCAGCCATAGTTTAACCTTAAGTCATTCCTATATTCTCTTAAAATATGTTTTTTTTTTAAAGTCATACATTAGGCATAAAATGCAACTATCCCCAGAGAAGCACTGAAAATTGCTTTGCCATGACTTTGCATGCTGCCTGTGCAAGTCAGCCAATATTTGTGGCCTCTCCTTTATCTCTTAGAGATATATGTAATGAGTTGTTTGTCATTAACATAATGACTCCAGCATGTCCCCGTACTGTTGTAACATTTGGCCCTATCACTGCCTGCAGATGAACCCCTGGAGTGCTGTCACACAGCCAACCTTTCCCTGTCTTACAAGCTCACTAAAAACATATCATAAAAAGGAACAAATAAAGAGCCATATCATCTTGTTTTATGGGAGGGGGCTTTAGTTTAAAACCTCGTCTGGCCTGCATAAAGAAAGACACTAGCAACAGAATGGAAAGCAGGGCAAAGGCAAATAGGAAGGAAAGAGAGTCCATATGTGCGATGACGTATGAAGTAATAGAGGGAAACTGAATGATGAGATATTACCGCCAAAGCTGCTGAGGCTCAGTCTCTCCCCTATAGCTTTGACAGATCCGGCAGGTTAGTTCATGCCAGCTGATCTCTCTTCATAAGGGAGATTCAAAATCTGCTGGAAAAGCGAAGAATTTTCTGCTTGTTGGAATTTATTGTACTTTTTTTTTTATTTTTTGCTTAAGGCACTCTGCCCACCCATGGATAGCCAATGCAGAGTTGGCCGATTAGTGTCAGTAACTTTCCTATGGTCTACAGATCATTTTGATTGTTTCTATGACCTGGTGGCTCTAAAACAAAACCATAATTTCTGATTTCTCCTTATTCTCATCCTGTTTTCTCTTGCAGCGGATCCACGAGTAAGCGAGAACGTCTCAGGTACGTGTTTCTTCTTTGCACCCTATTTCTCTCAGGTGACAAATTCCTATCTGTTGAATAAATGGATAATGTAACGAACAGTCTTAGTAGAGGAAAGTAAGAAAAAGAACGGGTAAAGGAGCTGTGGAGACTTCCTATGATTTCACTTCTTCCATACCAATTTCTCAGCCAGACAAAACATTTACCCAAAATGGATAACACCATCCTCCTCCATCCTTGCTCTCAAATAAGGGCCTCGGTACTTTCTTGCACTCATTGAGCTGCAAGAATGGGCCAGTTTGATACGCATCTCCCTTGATTTCTTCCTGTGTATTGTCTATTCTAGCCGAAATTGACAGAGTAATGGAACAATGGATATAGAGGGCAAAGTTAGCCAATAGTAAGACAAGCTTATGAGAGGAGCCAATGGAAACAGAGACTAATGGAGCAGCCCCTCAGCTCTTAATGTCCAGCAGGCCTTTGCTAACACATGTATAAACAAAAATGGGGTCTGTACTCCAGTACTCTTTTCAGACGACCACTGAAAAAAACAATGTTTTGCACAGTCTGTTCCAGAACATAATATCTGGCCTTGTCAGTTCGTAAAATAACATCTTGGGGTTTCTCGGCATGCCGTTCAGGTAAAGATGCCATTTGGACCCAGTTCCCCTTCAAAACTGACTCCTATTCCGAATGCAACGGGAAGCAGTATGTCAAGAGGACGTGGTACCGCAAATTTGTTGGCATCCAACTCTGCAATTCCCTACGATACAAGATCTACCTGAGCGACTCCCTCAACGGTCAGTTTTCCGAAAGCTGATCATTACATTGGGTTAATTTTGTGCTAGAATAGATGACAAATTGGTAGCTCTTTTCTACCTCATCCCTTCAGGTAAATTCTACAATATTGGAGACCAGACGGGTCACGGTGAAGACCACTGCCAGTTTGTGGACTCATTCCTGGATGGAAGAACGGGCACTCAGCTTCCTTCTGACCAGCTACCAACCAGGCCAGGTATTTAAACTACAAGAAACCACAAATATGATGTTACTGTGCTTTTAGTTAAGAAATGCAAATGCAAGAAATCCCATTATGTACTCACCTTTTTGGCGTTCCAAACCCAGAATAAGAACCAGTTTACAAAACTATTCCAAATGATTCATTCTTAAGCCACTTCTGAACTCCATTTGCAAAAAAATTTGCAAAAGTTAAGAGCTCACTATAGAAGAAGATCATTATTTGGTTATTCCCACAAATCTTGTCGTATGATAGCTTTATACGTCATATAAAGCACTTTCATTAAAGTTTTTACCTGTGCATCCTTTTTGAAGCTTGAAATCTCCAGTACCCATGTGGACTAATTGCATGGAAAAAAGCAACCTGCCCATTTTTCAAAACTGTTGAAAGGAGTGAGTAAACAATTCTAATGCTTTTCTTGATGATTTTCAGGCTTTTACAGAGCAATGAGACAAGAGCCAGTCCACTTCGGCCAGATAGGTGGAAACTCCCATATCACCTACGTCGCATGGTACGAATGCGGTACACCAATCCCAGGGAAGTGGTAGGACCGGAGCAAGTGTCCACAAGGAACCCTAAAGAGTAACTCTCATTGGTTGGGGTTAGTGCCTGCTAAAGTCACATGACATGCTTTTATTTTACTGTTTCCCCCCCACCAATGATGGTGAGTTTAGTCACTCCTCAGCCTACGTCACCAAAGTTCATACCATGTATAATAGTGTACAGGATCAAAGAGTCAGGGAATACTTTTGAGTGCATTTGTGACATGTAATAGCAAAACAGTGCCTCATCTTGTTATTTATCATACAGTAACTAGAACAAAGTAATAATAATAAAAAATTGTTCATTATGAGAAAAATACTTCAGATACATTGAAGTGATGAACATAACATAAAAAAGAAAGGTAAAAATACTTGTTTAAATATTGGGAAGCTGGCTCCCTGAAACTATTTTGATATTTTGTGTAATATTATTTATCAAAGTTTGTGGTTTCTTCATTGGCTTTCTTCCAGTGAGAAAGGGCCAGGCTTTTATTAAGCGCTTTAAAGACAGCCTGGGCTTTTGTCTACCACCAGAGGCAGCTGTATTAGTTTAGGTCTCTGATATGTCAGATGATATGTATAGCTGGGACTCTTCGCTATGTTGCTTTTACGAACACATTGTACTAGCTCAACAAGTCAGGTTACCCACACTAGAATAGACACAACGGACTCAAGACGACGACACGTCTATGTTTACAAAGGGTTGGGATGAACATAATAATTGTCTTTCCATGCGCACACACATCTACACACACGGATCATGCAAACTAACATTCATTTAGATGCTTTGTACCATGTCTATAGTCTTCCAATGTAAGTCCTGGTATATTTGATGGTTCTAGATTTTAAGGACAACCTTACACTTGCAATTTGCACAGCACAAATATATTTATATGTATATGGAGAGAGTATTTTTTCAGGAAACCTTTGAGAGAATTAAAAATCCTTCCCCTCAAGCTTGTGAAACATGATACAAGTTAAAAAAAAAAAAAAAAAAAAGAAGATTTTTGAGTGTTAACTCACTGAATAATTTCAAGGAGTCTTGAAGATCGTAATACTTCAAGGAGAGCTTGTCTGGGTCCCATAATTTGTACAGTTTTGTCCCTGCCAAGCCCTTGGCAGAGTTTCTCTGGCTTATCCGTATTTTCATGGAATTTGTTTGTACGATGAAACTGTTGTTTGTTGTTGTTCTGGATTTGTTCTCTTCTGTATGTATTTTACAATAATAAAAGTTTCTTTTTTAATCCTCTGTATCCTGTCTTTGTCGTAGCACCATTTTTTTAGGCATTTCTTGGGAATACAATGAAACACAGTCTCTCAGGTGGGTCTGTTAACACTTGGAACTCTGGGAATTTGACCACCATTAAACTCCACTCAACTTGCCTCATCTCACTAACTCAAATTATAAAAATAAACATCAATACATGCTTTACTGCATTACTTTACTTTTCCAGAGCTAGAAAAAGAGAAGAGTTTGCCCTGCCAAACCCAATACAGGGACATTCTCCGAAAACCACAAAGCTAGAGGGGAAAAAAGACTATAAAATTCAAAATGCCTCTCAGTGATTTTATTAGGTTTCCAACCAAAAGAAAGAAGGGGAGAGCGTATAAGAGAGAGATAGAAAGATATAAACATTAGTTTGGATTGATGGCAGAATTAAGGACCGATATACTGTGTCCCAATAAGCACAAATGGCAAAACAATCTGTTTGGTCATAGTTTTCCACAACTTTACATAAAAACGTTGCTGTTATGCAATTTAATGTTGTAGCCAATTGAATGACATATGTATGGCTATAGAGCTTGTTGGGAAATGGGTCTAAAGTCCAGATTGGGGTTTTAAAGCCATGAGATTTTACAGGAAGACAAAGACGGAATGACTTTAAATGGGGTGACGAGGTTCTGAGCAGCTTCGTCTTCAAATTTTGATAAGATTTACCTAAACTCATCTATTGCAGGCCACCCTAACAACTTCATTGGCTGTATTCAACAGCGAGGCATTCACACAAATCAACAACTCTCTCTCTCTGCAGACTTTACAGCTCACTTTAATCTTCTCATAGCTGCGTTCAAAGTAGCCACTGCATGGTCCGTGCCTGGCGTGTCAGCAAGAACGCAGCCAGGAAGAATTAAGCTTCCTGTGACAAGTCCAGTGTCCAATTTAGGTCCCAACACGTGCTGGGAGGACCCCGGGAACGTTCACAAATACACTTTGGTTTGTTATTAAAGGGGCTTTGGGTTTACTGACGAGACTTTGGTTGCAAATTTGGGCTTTAGTTTATATGTATACAATGGGTTTGCTAAAGTACTAAGACCTGGCAGGAAAATGTTCAGTTTTGGGTTGTTTTAAGAAGAGCTGTCCATACAGGATTCATTCATTCAAGTTATAGTTATGGGCTTTTTTGGACAGGACAGTAGAGAGACAGTAAAGCATTGATAGGAGAGAGGGAATGGGATTGGCAAAGGACCTCGAGATATCATCGCCACCTTTTTTAAGATTTATTTTTGGCCTTTATTGCAATAGGACAATATGTAGACAGGAAAGTGGGTGAGACAATAAGGTGTTGTGTCTTACTCAGCAAATATTGCAAGTAATTGGGATTAGTTTTGATTGAGTTAAGTCTTATATTGTGCGTACAAACCAAAGGCCGATTTAAGATTAATGGGGAAGAGGAATGAATATGCTGACTATCAATCCGAACCAAAATAAACCCCACAAAGCATATGAAAACGTGCTGTGGTAATTTTCATGGCTCATTGGAGTACTGCTGAATTGCTTTCTTTTTATTTGTATGAGTGTGTGAGTGTCCTTGTCACTAACATAATATATACACTCTAACTAATATATACACTCACTGGCCACTTTACAGGGCAGTTGTGGCCTAATGGATAGAGAGTTGTAACCTGAAGGTCGTGGGTTCGAGTCTCAGGTCTGGCAGGGATTGTAGGTGGGGGGAGTGAATAAACAACACTCTCTCCACCCTCAATACCACGACTGAGGGTGAGACCCTTGAGCAAGGCCCCGAACCCCCAACTGCTCACCGGGCGCCGCAGCATTGGCTGCCCACTGCTCCAGGTGTATGTTCACTACTGTGTGTACACTTGGATGGGTTAAATGCAGAGCACAAATTCAGAGTATGGGTCACCATACTTGGCCACACACCACTTCCCTTCCCTCCCTTTATTAGGTACACCTTGCTAGTACCGGGTTGGACCCCCTTTTGCCTTCAGAACTGCCTTAATTCTTCGTGGCATAGATTCAACAAGGTGTTGGAAACATTCCTCAGAGATTTTGGTCCATATTGACATGATAGCATCACGCAGTTGCTGCAGATTTGTCGGCTGCACATCCATGATGCAAATTTCCCGTTCCACCACATCCCAAAGGTGCTCTATTGGATTGAAATCGGGTGACTGTGGAAGCCATTTGAGTAAAGTGAACTCATTGTCATGTTCAAGAAACCAGTTTGAGATGATTTGAGCTTTGTGACATGGTGCATTATCCTGATGGAAGTAGCCATCAGAAGATGGGTACACTGTAGTCATAAAGGGATGGACATGGCCAGCAACAATACTCAGGTAGGCTGTGGCATTTAAAAAATGTTCAGTTGGTACTAAGGGGCCCAAAGTGTGACAAGAAAATATCCCCCACATCAATACACCACCACCAGCCTGAACCGTTGAGACAAGGCTGGATGGATCCATGCTTTCATGTTCTTTAAGCCAAATTCTGAGCCTACCATCTGAACGTTGCAGCAGAAATCGAGACTCATCAGACCAGGCAACGTTTTTCCAATCTTCTATTGTCCAATTTTGGTGAGCCTATGCGAATTGTAGCCTCCGTTTCCCGTTCTTAGCACGGTTCGACGTGTTGTGCGTTCAGAGATGGTATTCTGCATACCTTGGTTGTAACAAGTGGTTATTTGAGTTATTGTTGCCTTTCTATCATCTCTAAACAGTCTGTCCATTCTCCTCTGACCTCTGACATCAACAAGGCATTTTCGTCCACACAACTGCCGCTCACTGTATATTTTCTCTTTTTCGGATCATTCTCTGTAAACCCTAGAGATGGTTGTGTGTGAAAATGCTAGTAGATCAGCAGTTTTTGAAATACTCAGACCAGCCCGTCTGGCACCAACAACCATTCCACGTTCAAAGTCACTTAAATCCCCTTTCTTCCCCATTCTGAAGCTCGGTTTGAACTTCACCAAGTCGTCTTCACCACATCTAGATGCCTAAATGCATTGAATTGCTGCCATGTGATTGGCTGATTAGCAATTTGTGTTGCAATTGAACAGGTGTACCTAATAAAGTGGCCGGTAAGTGTATGTGGTTTTAACCACAGACACACATGCACATAGACACAATAACCTGCTCAGCATTTTTTCAATGCTATTTAGAAACAGTCACATCTACTTTCAAGGGCTAACAAAACATACTAACTAGCCAAAAACATTGACCCTTTGACACCGACTCCCAGACTTAAGGAAAAACCAGCCAATTGGATTGAAGCTTTCAATATGTAGCACATGGTCTATGAACAGCAGGATAGATGAGCACTGGAAAGATTCAGTCTATAACATCAAACTATCATTCACTAGTTTTGTCATTTAGCCCATCCTGTTTTGAAATGTAAACGTTTCTCAGTCCCCCCACCCACCCCCCACCCCTTTTTTTTCTTGGAGGAGTATAGTATCCATTTGTTTACTTCTTTTTCCTCTTCAAAGACTTAAAACCAGATGTGCATGTGCATTTTGTTCACAAGATGCTTCGAAACCAAGATGGAAATAGTTACCAATTACCAAATTTTTAAGTTAAATATAATAAGGTTCTGCAATATATAACTATATTGTGGAAACTTAATTTCCTGTAGAGCTGCTTTGCAATGATTTGTATCATCAAAAGCACTATACAAATAAACTTGAACTTGAAATATTGAAGTGGAACTGAGAGTATTCTTTATAAACACTTCAAACGTTTTAATAACTATGTTTTTTTTGTTTTGTTTTTTGCTCATAAGCACCACAAAAATTCTGTTAATCCACCTTGGAATTAAATTAAGCCAGAGGAAAACATGGTGTCTCACATAGTGTTTGATTCTTACTTTCTCACTGTAGTCTTCCATAATCACACAAACATCACAAACAAAGATGTTTATATAGTTAGTGTGAATCCAAATTGAACTGGTCACATCCCACAGGATGTTAAACTGCAATTTTACATCCTGGAATTTATTAAAATACATTTCAAGGAAATTCAAAAATGATAATTTCATTAGTGCAACACACTTTGCCATTAATCATAAATTCAAACTATGCCGTATTATGTCCCTAATAATAATAATAATTGTTATTATTATTATTCATTGTATTATTATATATTATATTACAGTCCAGCTACATTATTATTAAAAAAATTATAAATATATACAGTATCTCACAGAAGTGCGTACACCCCTCACATTTTTGTAAATATTTTATTATATCTTTTCATGTGACAACACTGAAGAAAAGACACTTTGCTACAATGTAAAGTAGTGAGTGTACAGCTTGTATAACAGTGTAAATATGCTGTCCCCTCAAAATAACTCAACACACAGCCATTCATGTCTAAACCGCTGGCCACAAAAGTGAGGACACCCCTAAGTGAAAATGTCCAAATTGGGCCCAATTAGCCATTTTCTCTCCCCGGTGTCATGTGACTCTTTATTGTTACAAGGTCTCAGGTGTGAATGGGGAGTAGGTGTGTTAAATTTGGTGTTATCGCTCTCACTCTCTCATACTGGTCACTGGAAGTTCAACTGCTGATTTGGCCACTCTGAAAGTTCCTGTTATCTCTCTGATGGATTTGTTTTGTTTTTAAAGCCTAACAATTGTCTGTTTCACTTGTATGGAGAGATCCTATGACCACATGAGGTGGGTTCACAGCAGCAGCTTCCAAATGTAAATGGCACACTTAGAATAAACTCCAGACCTTTTACCTGCTCAACTGATGTAGAAATGACAAAGGAATAGCCCACATCTGTCCATGAAACGGCTTTTGAGTCAACTGTCCAATTACTTATGGTCACTTGAAAAAGGAGGGAGGTACATATTAAACTTTATTAACTTTAAGCCCATTTTCATTATATAACTGTAACTTGAATATGTTTTGGTCAACAGCTAAAATAATAAAAATTGTGCCTGTGTCCAAATATATATGGACCTAACTGTATAAATCATCAAAATATAAAACATCACAGTATTACCATTAACAATTAATTGATTATTATTTTATATGAATTTTATATATATATATAAACCTGTGTCCTGTTTTTTTTTTATTATTATCATTTAAATTTCAACAACAATATTGTTATTGCTAATAATAATAATTAGCAGTAGAAGAAGTAGTATAATTATTAGTATTATTAACAAAAAACTAAAAATAATAATACTTAAAATAACAATAAAACTGTACATTCTCTTGTTGTTTGTGTTGATAATAATAATAATAATAATAATAATGCTTAAAAATACCAATAAATCTGTACATTCTCTTGTTGTTGTTGGTGTTGATAATAATAATAATAATAGTGCTGCACCACCGCTCAAGGCTGATTCATGGGTAATGTGTGTAATACAGGGTAACTTGGCAAATTTGTGTCCCTCAAAATTCCAAATGCCCACTAAAGTAAATCATAATTGTCAGAATCTGGACTTAAATGAACTGAGAGATGGAAGAGATGAAAGCAGGAGAGACACTGGTATTACCATTACCATCTTGATGAATGCAACTCACCAATCAGCCAGTCAATCAACACAGAGACAAGCACCATCAATCTTGTTTCTTCTTTCTTTCTCTCACATGCTTTCTTGGGAGCCAAGCATCTTCTCCAAGCAGGCCACATCTCCATCCAGCTCGCTCACTCAGGGAATCCCGACACCGAGAAGATCAGGGTATTTCCTCCATGTGATTTGTCAAACCTCAACCCAGAGGGAGAGACATGTCGACCTGAGAGAAAAACAGACCGAGTCAATATTTCCAAAACAATGTCTTGAGAGTTGCCTCCAGCAGAGAAATGGTACACACAAATACAGACACGATGTTATTCGCTTTTCAACACGAAAATGATTTCCATCGATCCAGTACGTGATTTATTGAAGCCAAATCACATACTCCTATAGCACATTAATCATGTGAAAAACGAGGGAAACTACTCTTATTTTCTCTTCTCTTTCACCTCAGATGACTAATAGCAACAGGCTAGCTCTGCATTTAGCATCCATATGCCTTTCTGAACGTCAATGAATAAAGATACTTTGTGCAGTCAGAGTGTTTCTTCAAATATGAAAATGACAGTGGTGGAAATGACATTTGTAAAATTATTTGGTTGAAAATGGCTGACATCTTCGTTTTCGCTAAGGCTAATTCTGTAGCTAGCATTTTATGTAAGAGAAAAAGACTTAAGGCCCGTTCACACCAAGCACGATAACGATAAAGATAACTATAAAGATAACGATATTAGCGTCCACACCAGCGAACGATATCCCAACGATATCGTCTGTTTATTCTAAGCGCACGTGCGTCTGCTACTTTAAATTCTCGAGCACATGGATTCTGATTGGCTGTCAGTGTTTTTATCGTTCATCAGCTAGAAAAAAGTCGTTCTGGAAGTGATTCCAACGATATTGTTTCTTTGTGCCTTTATTGTTATAGTTGGACGCTGCTATTCTTTAATACTGAGAATGATTTTTAGAACTATATCTTTATCGTTATCGTGCTTGGTGTGAACGGGCCTTTACAGTTAACAATATATTTGCACTTTATGCATAATTTGACAAAATCTAATGGTTTTCTTCACATTTCACATCTCTTCATGGACACAGTTGCAACAACTGTGAGACAGTCGTAGTTCTTGAACAAATTATATCAATCATTTTCACACAACAAATACTATTGAAATTTCACTCTGCAGTTTTAAATATTAAATAATTCATATTTTTCTGATAGATTTCCATTACTAAAACTTATACTATTAAGGATATTTTTTAGCAATTGAAACAAAGCTGAAATAAAATATTAAATTGAAATTTTCAATTTAACTTACTTATTTAATACATTTAAAACTGAATCTTCTCTATAAAGAAATATGGGGGGGGGGGACTAATTAAAAAAAAATTACACAATAACAAAACTAACTACAAATTAAGCTAAATATAAAATGAAAACTGAAAAAAAAGAAAATACAAAACTGGTAATTCTGAGAAGAAAAGTGTGGAATGTGAGATATAAACTCACAATTGCGATAAAAAGTCACTTGTGAGATGAAAATTTAGAATTGAGGTATGTAAACTAACAATTTAAAAATGTAATATAATGGTATATACGTAATACTAAATATTCTATGCTAATTTCAATACTATTTTCAATTCCAAACTACTAAAAGATAAGGATAAAACAGAACAAAATCTATTTTAAAAAGGAAAAGTAGTACAAATAAATAAGGGCATGATTAAAAAAAGAAAAACAAAAAACTTTAAGACTAGTTTTAATGTGGCCTTAATATAACAAAAAGTGATCAATCCCTGATATATAAAATTACTTTCCAGCCAATCATAATCAAGTATTCAGACAGACCATCCTATAAAACAAATCTTAAGCCAAGTAAAATATTCACTAATTCTTCTTGTATAATTGAAAATAGACAACTTTTCTGAATTTAAGGATTCAAAAAAGGGCGCATTTTTCAAAAAACTTGCCTTCCACTTGTCAGCTAACAAAAGAAGATTGTGTACAGAAAGATCATTTGGTGACCTGATTTCCGAGCGCAGCAAAATTGCTTCTGACCATCTTTCCACCAGACGCAACAAGATGATCTTTAATTCAATTTTTTTAGATGACATGTAGGTCAAGAGCTGTCTTCATAGTTTTTCCTAACGTGTTTTCATTGAAATGACTCCTTGCCCAAAGTAATGCCTGAAAGCTTGACAGTGTCCTACTGAAAAGATCAGTTTTTATGCTAGTCTAGGTTGTTTAGTGCTGCTTTCAATTAAAACTTTGTTTACGTCTCACAATACTGAGTATATATCTCACAGGTCTTACATTTTATCTCACAAATTACTTTTTTTTAAAGTTGCAATTGTACGTTTATATCTCACAAATGACTTTTTAACCGCACAAGTGAATTTTTTATCACACTTGCGAAATTATCTCTCACAATTCAGACTTTTCTTTTCAGAATTAACCGTTTATATCTTGCAACTGCAAGTTATAGACTCACAATTATGAGTTAACATTTCACAATTTAGCTTTTTTTTCTAAAAATTGTTAGTTTACATACCTCAATTCTAAATTTTCATCTCACAAGTGACTTTTTATCGCAATTGTGAGTTTATATCTCACATTCCACACTTTTCTTCTCAGAATTACCAGTTTATATCTTACAATTGTGAATTATAAACTCATAAATTGAGTTAACATCTAAATTTAGCATTTTTTTCGAAGAATTGTACAGTTTATATCTCGCAATTCTGACTTTTTTTCTCACAAGAGAATTCTTATCACATTTGCGAATTTATATCTCACAATTCAGACCTTTCTTCTCATAATTAAGTTTATATCTCGCAATTCTAATTTTTTGTCTCACAAGTGACTTTTTAATTGCAATCGAGTTCATATCTCAATTCAAACCTTTCCTCTCAGAATTCACGATTGCGAGTTTATATATTACAATTCAGACAATTCAGAATTAAGTATATATCTTGCAATTGCGAAATATAAATTTACAATTGTGAGTTACATTTTGCAATTTTGTGTTTTATTCTAAGAATTGTGAGAATTCTACATCTCGCAATTCTGAGATTCAATCTTGCAATTATAAGTTTATATCTAATTTATATCTTGTTACATTATCTTTTTTTCACAATTCTTAGGGGGAAAAGTCAGAAAATTGAGAAACAAAGTGAATATTTGTGATATACACTTATTTGTGATATACACTTATTTGTGAATATAAACTGAGAATTGCAAGGAAAAAGTCTGAATTGTGAGAGTCGCAATTAACTTTTAAATACCATGGTGGAAACGGGTTTCGATAAAAAAAAAAGCCTACTTGAATTAAATAAAAATCATAATAATTTTTAGTAGTGTGAATGGGCCACATTGAGGACAGTATTCATTAGCCTAGAATTGTGATGGTATGGTTCGCCCTACTTATTTAAATACTTAGTAATGGCTTTGTGGCGAACAAGAGCGAGATTTTTCAGATATTTCCAATCCACTGGAGTTATTTCAGAGTTACTGCATCAGCCATTACCCCCCCCCCCCCCCCCCCCACCCCCCCTCTTTATTTGCTTGACCCAATCAACTGTTACGAAGAAACACTCCACAGATTCTCATGTATTTGGACACCTGCAATTTGAGAGAAGGAATAGTTTCCATATTGCACTTCAACAAGAACATACGCTGTCAATTACCATCATGTGTGTTCAAATCGTTTAGCAAGAAGGCCTCCAGTAACAGCAAAGTTCGGTCCCGTAAAAAGGTCAATGCTGTTTACAACGCAGTGCCATTTGGTATGATAAAAAAAGGGCATTGGGTTTCTTCATCCTTAAAAAAACGAAAATCAAATATATGGCACAGAAAACGCTGGAGAGAAGGAGTGAGAAATGTAGCAATCGGTTTTAAGACCAGGATTTGTATCAAACGTTTTGTTCTGTGCAGGAATTTCCTGAAAGACTTTCTCCATCCTGTGCCCGTGTTGACCCAGCCCTGCCTTCACCTTCAGCACGGCTCTGTGCGCCACATGGCTCGTTTTCGAGTACACTGAGAGCTAAAGCGAAAGAAAAGCTGCTAGAGATGGCTTCACCACCTGTTCTCTGGCCTGGTCTGAAGGCCAAAAGTGGACAGCAATTCTTCACAGGACCTCTGGAGCCAGAAATACAGAGAGGATGATGGAGAACAGCACTGGCTTACATTACACAAAGCGGTGGGAGTAGGTTCCGAAAGAGTCAAGGAAGCCCGAGTTATATCATCCAAATCCAAAATGCAAGTACAGATTTGCTGGTAAATGCCAGTGGGTGTAAAACTGAATGTTTTATGGTGTGCTTTAAGGTAATAAATGAAAAATCGGACAAATTCGTCATCAAAATTTTATAACTTGCCATCTTTCCTGGAACGCAAAAGATGAAATGTTGAAGACAATCCAGTCTACTCATTTCAATATAATAAAAGTGAATGAGTGAAGATCTAAAATTGACAAAAGCATAATAAAAGAATCAAAAAAGTAGTACTTATACACTTTGAACTATATGCCACTATGATATACATTGTCGTCATACAATGGGTCTCTATTCACTACTAATTGTGTTGATTATTCGTTTTTATATGCATAAGGAAAACAAAAAAAACAACCTCATTCTAATGTTAATAAATTCTGAGTGTTATAATTGAGCAACCACATGCCCAAAATGAGTCATTTGAATAAAACACATCCAAACTTTTCTTACTTTACTTCATCCATGGAACCTTTCCTTTCTTTATAGTGGAAAAACGTTCTTCAGATAATTAAAATGTTCTTCAAAACGAAGAAGAAAGAAAAAAAAAAAGGTTATTTTAGGAACTGATCGCTGAAATGATTTTTGAGAAACAAAAAATGGTTCTTTGGCATCATTTTGAAAATCCGCTAAAGGTCCACAAGCCGGGACTCAAACTCGGGATGAAATATGTCGGCATGCTGCACACGAAGCTATTGCTGCCTAATCATTATTTCATTGGGAAAACTTTTGCTATATGCTGATTTCATGTGTAAATTTGTGTGTTTGTGTGGTCACTGAATGTCTTTGTGTGAGGAACAGACTGAAATATGCAGAGGTGGGTAGAGTACCTAAAAACTGTACTCAAATAAAAGTCTGAACAGTTACTTGAGTAAGAGTAAAAAAGTATCGGATAAAAAACTACTTAGGAAGTTAGTTACTAGCTACTTTGGATCATATACTGTAGATCTATAGTCTATTTTTATGTAGATATACAGATAAAATGTATGATATATACAGTGCTTTGCAAAAGTATTCATAATTTTTTTCACATTTTGTTATGTTGCTGCCTTATGTTAAATTGCTTTAAATTACCTTTTTTCCACATCAATCTACACTCCATACACCATATTGACAAAGCAAAAACAGAACTGTCACAGATACGTAAATTTATTTAATATAAAAAAACTGAAATAGGTACATTGCATGAGAACTAAATATTTAGCTGAAGCATCTTTACAGTCTCAAGTCTTGTTTGATGCGACAAGCTTTGCTCATCAGCATATGGCAACTATCTGCCATTCTTCACCTCACCTCTTCACCTCTCAAGCTTTGTCAGGTTGAATGGGGCAGATGCACATTTTCAGGTTTCTCCAGAAATATTTCATTGTGTTCAAGCTCAAGCTCTGGCTGGGCCACACAAGGACATTCACAGAGTTGTCTATAATTGACTGTGGCAGGAAACTGAACGAATCATTCAAACTGATTCGCGAACCAATTCACTGGTTTGATCAAGCCTTTGAACAGAAATGACTCAAAAGAATGAATCATTCGCGAATGGGCATCGCTCATTGCCCAGAGAAAAGTAGACGGCGCGTTTGGAATAAACTGAAACATTTTTAACTGGTATTGCATTAAGATAAAGTAACGAGAGGAGCGTCGCTCACAGTAACGAAGTAAAAGTACTGTTTTTTTCAATAAAAATGTACTTGAGTAAGAGTAAAACTACCCATCTTTAAATATACTCCAAAAGTATTAGTTACCCAAAAAATGTACTCAAGTAAATGTAACGAAGTAAATGTAACTCGTTACTACCCACCTCTGGAAATATGTTTGTTATTCACAGAAAATTGTTCCTTTGAGTCTGATCTTTTCAATTTAATGAGATTAAACTGTTCATGAACCAGATTGATTCGGTTGCTAAATTCAGCTCAATGAACCAATGATCCAGCCACCAACTGTTCACATCTCAACGGATGGGACGATTATCAGTGTATAACAACTTAGTGGAAATTCTCTCATCATTTACTCACCCTCAAGTTGTTCCAAACCTGTATGAGTTTTTTCTTCTGTTGAACACAAAAGAAGATATTTTGAAGAATGCTGTTTTGTTTTTTTCTTACTATAGAAGTCAATGGCTACTGTCAACTGTTTGGTCTTCTTTTATCTTCTTTTGTGGTCAACAGAAGAAAGAAACTCATACAGGTTTGGAACAAACTTGAGAGTGAGTATTTTATAGTGCTGTGAAACGATTAATCGCGATTCATTCCAAAATAAAAGTTTTGTGTGTGTACTGTGTATATTTATAATGTATATATAAAGACACACACATACAGCATATATTTTGAAAATATTTACATGTATATATTAATATTCATATAAATTATATCATACATAAATATATTTAATATATAAATGTAATTTTTTTCTTAAATATATGCATGTGTGTGTATTTATATATACATAATAAATATACACAGTACACACACACACATTATGTAAGCAAAAACTTTTATTTTGGAAGCGATTAATAGTTTGATAGCACTAGTAATTTAATTTCTTAGTTGAACTATCACTTTAAATGTTATTCTTTTCCTCACAAAAAGTTTCTTATGGGAGATTAGGAATATAGTACTTTTGACAGTTTTATGGTGCTTTTCTGCCCTTTTAGAAGCTTGAAAGGTCTGGTCTCCATTTGTAAATGCACACAAAAAAAAAGAAGTTTGAAACAGCTTTAGAAATCTGATTTTTATAGGCAATGCCTGTACATTTGAAAAATGCGAAGCAAACCTTCACGTAAGCCATTTTCCAGTTGCATGTAAGTCGACTAATGAAAAAATTATTTGCATCATTTGGCTCTTTACAACTGAATCATTTCGACTCTTCCTGATCTATAAAGTGAAACATCTCTGGATGCAGAAGCCATAGATAAAATCTGACATGATTATTGGACTTGCGATGGACTGGAGTGCAACGCTGTGAGTTTCTTAGGTTGCAATGAGAAGGAAAAACACTAAAATATTCTGAAGCAGTTGAAAGATCAGCAGTCCGTGATGAGCTCTCTGAGGTTTCCCGGAGAAAATGTGTCACCTCTCTCTTGCGTTCCTTCATCTCCCTTTCACTCCTGCCTACCCACCATCTGCTCTGGTGGAGATTTTCCTTGGAGCCCAAAACAAAAGAAATAACTAAACCGGCACCGGCTCCAAAAGACATCACTTAATCACGGCTGGAGCGGGATCTTACGCCAGGGACCTCGAAGGGAACACCCGTCCAATTCTCTGTCATGTCCAGGCCTTAATTGTTTAAACAGACAAAAGAAGAGAGAAACAAATCCTCCGAATATCTCTCCACCTGATGAGCTCTGCAGTTGCAGGCCATTGCCAACCTGGCTGTCATACAATTAGGCAAGGAGCCCTTCGAGCGATTGTAATCTCGAATTTTGGCGTGAGTCGCGGATTTATGCTTCGAAGTTACCAATTTGGCATCGTTGTAGGTGCAGAAAGGACTTTGGCCAGGTGAGGGTCTCTCCACATATGTTTGCGATTCGCCAGGTTGTTTGTTTCCGAGAATTCCCTTATAAATAAAACAGATTTGCAGATCTGATCCGGTTCAATTGCGCATTAATCGAGAAAAGCTACGGTCCGCTTCCAAATTCAAGATGGCCGTCTGCAGATCCAATTAGAGGTTTGTCAATTGGGAAAAAACTGGATGCTGAAATCAAAGAACGAAAGAACAAAGGAAGGAAACACAACCGTAGATTATCTGCGGTTGAGTTCGTGACTCAGGAACAAGGGGGCGTGAATTCACTCCCCAACAAAAAATTGCTGTCCTGTGTTCACAACCCGTCCTTGTAATGTCGAATGACAATGTTTGTGATTCCACGACATCTGTGCACATACTTGCATGGTTCTCGTTTGGCCGCAGAAAGAGGGAAAGACCACTGAGGGTTATAAGCGAGAGGGGCCTCGCGGCTTGCGTGATTATGATGTAATGTAATTACTGCTAATGAATGGACTGCGTACACTGTCTCGCCATCCTTAGGTCAGTCATCTTTTAAGTGATCTGAATGTTTCGTTGGCTGTTTGATAGCCCTGTGGCAGTCATTACTACAAAAATTAAATGAAAATGCTGATAAAATATGTATTTGTTCATAATATTTATTAGAAATGTACTATTATTATTATTATTATTATTGTTGTTGTTGTTAATGACCATTCTTATCCAAAGATTATTTTAAAACTATTATTAAATTTAATTAACTTTCCAATATTAAATTAATTCACATTTTAAACAACAACTATAATAGATCTGTAATAATAATAATAATTACACACTATTATTATTATTATTATTATTTATGATGATGATGATACACCTATAATTATTACATTACAAATATTTCTATATATTATATTAAATATTTATATTCTATCTTTTTAACTAATAATAGACATTTAAAAAAAACAGTAGTAGTCGTAGTAGTAGTAGTAATAATAATAATAATAATAATAATAATAAATGACTGTTATCATTATTTAAAAAAATTATAAAATTAATTAACTAAAATATTAAATTAATTACAATTTTAAACAAAAACTATAATACTGTAGTAATAATAATAATACATACATATTTATACAATATTTATTACACATTTATAATAATACATATTATTATTATTATTATTATCTATACAATATAAATATTTTATACTATATAAAATATTTTTATACTATTCTATCTTTTAAGAATTAGCCTTTTAAACAACAGTGATAATAACAGTATTATTATTAGTGTTGTTGTTGATGATTATATTAATTTGTAATGCATCTTTACTTAATATTATTGTTATTAACAACAACAAAAATGTACGGAAGTTCTAAGCGGCCATGCATTATTATAATTTTTCTGTCTTGTTTTCTCGTGATCACGACTTAATTTTTCTCGTGATCTCGACATAACGAAAGTTGTTTTGTCGTTATCACGACTTAATTTTTCTCGTGATCTCGACATAACGAAAGTTGTTTTGTCGTTATCACGACTTAATTTTATCTGTGTATTCGGCATGAGAAAATGCTATAGAAGCAGCATCATCGCAGCATCATGGATGATCGTATTCGCTTTTACTTTGATCAGGGACTCACTCAAACTGAAATAATAAAAATAAAAATATGGTATAAGTACCATCCCAAATATTGAAGGTGTTGTGTGTGTGACCGACTACATTGATCCATGATAGAATACTTGTCATGCATATTCATACTCGGCCATTTTAGCTCTGTGTCTGTCAGTGTTTGACGACTTACACATAAGTGTTCGACACTTGAGAAGGAGGCTGTCGGGTCTGCAACTTTATCGTCGAAGACAGCGACCCTGATTTTCTCACTATAGCTACAATTACGTCGTGAGAAAACGGTTTTTAGGTTGAGATCAACAACTTTCGTTATGTCCAGATAACCACAAAACAAATTTCGTTATGTCGAGATCACAAGAAAATTAAGTCGTGATAACGACAAAACAAATTTCGTTATGTCGAGATCACAAGAAAATTAAGTCGTGATAACGACAAAACAACTTTCGTTATGTCGAGATCACGAGAAAATTAAGTCGTGATAACGACAAAACAACTTTCGTTATGTCGAGATCACGAGAAAATTAAGTCGTGATAACGACAAAACAACTCGTTATGTCGAGATCACGAGAAAATTAAGTCGTGATCACGAGAAAACAAGACAGAAAAATTATAATAATGCATGGCCGCTTAGAACTTCCGTAAAAAATGATTAAATTATTAGAATAATTATTATTACATCATGGTGCTTATGATTATTAAAATATTAAATACTACTACTATTACTACTACTAATATTGTAACATTCAACATGCAAGTATTGTATTGGAGAGTAATGCAACATGCATATCCCATTGGAGAGCATATGTGAACCTTGTCACCACCCTCCAGCCGGACTAAATAAATAAATAAAAACTTACAAAGTTTTCCTCAAACACCACCAGGGTAAGAGAGAGCGTGAGGGGAACAGACCATCAAGCATTGAGTCTGGCAGCACACATGGACTCTCAAAGTGTTCAGTGAAGGATCTCATTTCAGACATGTCATAGTCATATTGACTACTGGCAAGCAGAAAGCCATGTGTGCGAGAATTCAAAGTCTCAATTTATGAAGCCAGTAGCACTGAGGTGTGAAGGGAAAATGGTTTGTTGATGTATACTAGCCAGTCTGATTCATTTAACCCTCCATCAGTGCTTCATCCAAATGTACAGCGAGTGAATTACTCAACTGAAAGTGAAGGGTAAATTCCCTCAACATTAAAGCACCTTTGTTTCAATGTTCGCTATGAACGTCATCTTTGATTTCAAATGATCCTGGTGCTTCACTGACGTCTGTCTGTGCACCAGATTAATGGTCGACTCTGTCAGGAAGAGCTGACACATTTGGCCAACTCGACTGTCTTTATGTCACCATAAGGAAGAATCATTGGAACAAATTATCATCGACTCCTAAAACGCATGTCACTTTACCACTAGGAATTACATGTAGATCCAGACAGCAGGTCAAGGTTTCAACCACATCATTTGGACCCAAAAAGCATGTTTAACCATTGACATCCATTGAAAAGTAGCCATATATATATTGAGGGGTGAGAACCAGAAGGGCGTAAGTGACGTTTTTGGTGAAATTCAGATATATAAATCAAATGAAAGCTCTTAATGAGCTCTTTCTACTGGTAAAAGTACTGTCATGCATGAGTGTACAAATTTGTATTATAAACAATTGAAATCAGCACACAAAGTCAAATCAAACTATGGAAAAAAAATTGTTTTGGCTCTCCTGTAAAGTTGGTGAAATGTCACTTACGCCCTTCTGGTTCACACCCCTCGATGCTATTCTTTTCTCTGCCCAAACCTTGTGATCTACAGTACTAGTCTTCATGAGGCAAACCAAAGCTGGTGCGTAACTGCGCATGTGTTTGCAAAGGGAGATGTTTTTCACTCATCCTGTTCGTCTCAAGAGTGAGTGTCGTAATGAATAGACCAGATACTATCACAAGACATCAAACTCAGTAAGCAAACCTTCAACAGGACACATCTCTCAGGAACAGCATGCACAGAGATGAAGAAAAGATGGAGAAAATAGATATTGTAAGATTGCAAGGACCCAAAGCAAAACTTTCTGACAGAAACCTTCATGTTGTTACTGCAGGCGCATCTATCCATAAAGCATCTGTCTTGTTTTGGCCCAATTGATTTACAGAATATGCAGTATTCAGTATATGTAGAATATGTAGTATACAGTAAGATGTAATAGTATGTAACATGACAGTATTTATTTCGGTAAAGGTCCGTAATGCAACAGGGTTATACATCGGCGCACTTGCCCACTAACCTACTGGCGCCAACCAGTTAGGCATCTTTATCTTATATTTTTAGTTTGTTGGTAAGACAATACTAAAACATCAACCCTGTTACCATCATATTTTAATCTTAAATTGTTCTATAAATATAAAAAAAAACAATGAAAAAAAATTACACCATCATACTTTAAAAACTGAACCATTCTATAAAGTTAGTTATTATTATCTTGTATTTTTAGTTTGGCGGTAAGACAATATTAATATGTCAACCCTGTAACCATCATATTTTTCTCTTAAATTATTCCATAAATATATATATATATTTAAATAATAATACAAAAATATCACCATCATTGCTGCAAAAAAAAAAAAAAGAAAAAAAAAAAGAAAAGAGCTCCTCAAGACTTTTTGTTTACTTTGTCGGTAAGATAATACTAAAATGTCATCCCTGTTGCCATGTTGTGAATGAAACAACTGATGTTTGTAAGGTGGATATTTAAATTGTATAAAATACTGTATATTATTTGGCTTGAGATGGCACAATGCAATTTATTAGCACAATCTTCATCTCAAAGAATGTTTAAAATTGCACACACACAAAAAAAAAAAACTTTAAAAAAATCACCTTCTCAAACTTGAAAAGGCACCGTTTCATCACCCAACATATGTTTCTTCAGATTGATTCTTTCCAAGGTACTGAAAGGCAAAACTGTCTTCCTGCTCCTCCTCCATCCTTTTGTCAGCTGCCAAAGAAAAGACAGGAGGACAGAGACAGAAAAACCTCAGTGAGCTGCTTCAAATAATACATCATACATGCTAAGCCAGCACATCGTTAATAATGTACCTTGAGTTGATAGATACATTTGTGGTTCTTCCCTCTCGGCCAGCCGAATGTTTTTAACCAGGTAATTTAATCAAACACCTGTAGAATAAATTAGCATGAAAGTGAAATGCATTGATCGCAGTGTAGGAGTTTTTCCGGATATGCAGCTATACCAAAATGAATCAGCATTTTTGCTCATTGTACTGATTCAATGATGTTTCTTAACTGCTCATATTAAACATACAGCATCAACTTCTTTCTGAGTGAACATGTTTTCAATTAAAATACTGAAAGGACCCTAGAATGTACTCTTTAAAGATTCATTGTGTCACTGGGACCTACAGTAGATGGAAAATAAACTGCAAGGAAACTACATCTTACAATATTGGCAAGAATACTAAAGCCTGACAAAGATATAATTTTTAAACCCAGAATGCACTTAATTATTAGCTATTTTAGTCAGTTAGCAGACACTTTCTTATCCAAACACTGGAATAAGAATATATCAGTCCCAGGCTGAATACAGCAGTTCTGTTACAGTAATATTGCAGTTCTCCATCTGATATTAGCCTGGTTTCCAGTAACTGCTATTGTGTTCCACTGACTTACAGTTCCATAAAACACTAAAACAGTACAATTTATTACTTAAAACTCAAGCCTTAAGGTCCCACAAGAGGACAAAATTTGAGAGAACACCTTTGAAGCTAATTTAATAAAAAGTCGTGACGTATTGTCAAGTATGGTGACCCATACTCGAAATTGGTGCTCTGCGTTTAACCCATCCAAGTGCACACACACAGCAGTGAGTAGTGAACAAATGCACACACACACACACCGTGAACACACACCCGGAGCAGTGGGCAGCCATGCTGCGGCGCCCGGGGAGCAGTTGGGGGTTCGGTGCCTTGCTCAAGGGCACCTCAGTCGTGGTATTGAGGGTGGAGAGAGCGCTGTACATTCACTCCCCCCCCACATAATAGATTAGAGATATAGCACAAAATGAGTGCCTCATGCTCTCTTCTTTTGATTAAAATGTATATTTAATTTTTCATATTTATTGATTTTCATCCATTTACACTGCTGTTTAAAAGTTACAGTGCTTTTGAATGAAAAAAAATACAAAAAATATATTCAGTTTGATTCACAGTTGAAAACATTTGAAAAGTACTTAAAAAGTAATCAAATGTAATCAGATTACTTTAATAAAGTAGTTGAACTAGCTACACTACTTATTATATTTAAATACAGTAATTTATAATCCGTATCCTACACTGTAAAAAAAAAAAAAAAAAAGTTGAGCAAACTTAAAAGTTTAAGACAACCAGCTTCAGCAGATTTTTGAGTTTTCTCAACTTATTGTTTTAGGAGTTTTCTCAAATTTTTGTTGTATAAACTTAAAACAACAAGTTGAGAAAACTCAAAAATCTGCTGAAGCTGGTTTTCTTAAACTTTTAAGTTTGCTCAACTTTTCTTTCTTTTTTTTACAGTGTAATACGTTTCAAAAGTAAACTTCCCAACACTGTAAACATAAATAATTTCACAAAATTCAGACTGATAATGGAGCCCAAAACAAGTGTTTATGAAATACCCACCTAAACCACAGCAGTATGGGTCTCTTGCAACCTCTGTGAACCTCGCCGAGCTGACAGGGCCGTGAAGAATTGAAAACAGTCACGATACAAGATGAAAGCAATTATAATCAGGATGGAATGTACCTCACAGTCATGGCAGGCAACAGTTGGAGAAAGCAGGCCAAACCCCGCCACAATTTCACCATCGTGGACGGCACAAGAATTATTAAAAACCTCTCAACTTTGACAAGCCTGTCCAGGAATCAGACATTAGACACATTGAAAGTGTGTTGTTTACGAAAGAATGACATTATTTCGATCTGAATAGCTTTTTGGGTTCATTTTGATACTATAAATGACCCCTTAGCATTAGCGCACTTGTTTTATCCTCCTTATTTCTTCTTCAGCTTTATATGTTTATACCTTTCAGAGTAGGTCTGCCGCAGAAACCACACTGGCTTTGGGCCTGCCATCCGACTCTCTCCACATCGAGACTCCAGCTCATCAGAGTGCTTAGACAGCATCGAAACGGACAAGAAAACTGTAAGACAAGAACCACAGTGTCATTGCTGGAACATCCAAAGTGTTTTTTGAAGACGAATGGGGTTTCCATTTGCATGTCAGGTACCAATCTTTGCAATTAATAGTTTTAAATGAATACGCTTTTAATCAGAGTCTTGATGTTGTGGGTTTGTTCTTCAGATCTCTGGAGACCACATTAATGTGACCGTGGTGTGGCTCTCATTACTCAGTGTCTTGGTCTGGATCTGGGTCTCAGCTTATGGTCTCGGACAAGACCGCAGTCAAATTGCAGCGTATTAAAGGTGAAAATTACCTCAACCGCAAGTCAGTAGGGTATCTTCATCATTCGGCAAGAGTCACTGAAGGTGTCTGGCACGCGGCCGTCCATTGTGAAAACTAAAATCCTCTTGATTTAAATCAGTGATTCTCCATATTTTTTTACTTTGTGACCCATTTTTAGACTCCAAAATTATTGCATCCAATCTACTTTAAGCTGCACACTTCAGGAACTCATAGGCAGCAAATTATTTACTAATCTTTTACTTATTTTACAAATTTAATTATTATTTACTATTATTTATTATTTTTGTAAACTTTTTATTACTATTTACTAATATAGCAGAAAAAAAAAATTAAATTTAAAAAAAATATTTTTAAAAGAAATAAAATCATTTTAAAAATGTAATTAAAATTTTAATCACAAGAGAAGCAGCTCATAAAGCAGTTAATACACTTCAGTAATAATAATATTTTCTTATTGCAATATTAAATAAAAGTAAGAGTAAAATTAGAAATATGAACAAAAACGTTACAACAACACAGTGGTGTGAAAAAGTGTTGGCCCCCTTCCTGATTTTTTTTATTTTATTGCATGTTTCTCACACTTTAATGTTTCAGATCATCAAACAAATTTAAATATTAAATCAAAGATAACACAAGCAAACACAACATGCAGTTTTTAAATTAAGGTTTTTTTTTATGAATGGAAAACAAAATCCAAACCCACATGGCCCTGTGTGAAAAAGTGCTTGCCCCATGGAACAGTGGTGAACCTTTCCAGGAGTGGCCAGCCGACCAAAATTACCCCAAGAGCGCAGCGACGACTCATCCAATGAATGAATGAATGAATGATGCATTTATATAGCGCTTTATTGTGTATTGCTGTACACCCAAAGCGCTTTACAATCATGTGGGGGGTCTCTCCTCAACCACCACCAGTGTGCAGCATCCACTTGAATGATCCAAGAGGTCACAAAAGACCCCACAACAACATCTAAAGAACTACAGGCCTCACTTGCCTCAGTTAAGGTCAGTGTTCATGACTCCACCATAAGAAAGAGACTGGGCAAAAATGGTCTGCATGGCAGAGTTCCAAGACGAAAACTGCTGCTGAGCAAAAAGAACATAAAGGCTCGTCTCAGTTTTGCCAGAAAACATTTTGATGATCCCCAAGACTTTTGGGAAAATACTCTGTGGACTGACGAGACAAAAGTTTAACTTTTTGGAAGGTGTGCGTCCCATTACATCTGGCTAAAAGTAACACAGCATTTCAGAAAAAGAACCAACAGTAAAATATGGTGATGGTAGTGTGATGGTCTGGGGCTGTTTTGCTGCTTCAGGACCTGGAAGACCTGCTGTGATAAATGGAACCATGAATTCAGCTGTCTACCAATCCTGAAGGACAATGTCCGGCCATCTGTTCGTGACCTCAAGCTGAAGCGAACTTGGTGTTCTGCAGCAGGACAATGATCCAAAACACACCAGAAAATCCACCTCTGAATGGCTGAAGGAAAACAAAATGAAGACTTTGGAGTGGCCTAGTCAAAGTCCTGACCTGAATCCTATTGAGATGCTGTGGCATGACCTTAAAAAGGCGGTTCATGCTCGAAAACCCTCCAATGTGGCTGAATTACAACAATTCTGTCAAGATGATTGGGCCAAAATTCCTCCACAGCGCTGTTACAGACTCACTGAAAGTTATCGCAAACGCTTGATTGCAGTTGTTGCTGCTAAGGGTGGCCCAACCAGTTATTAGGTTTAGGGGGCAAGCACTTTTTCACACAGGGCCATGTGGGTTTAGATTTAGTATTCCCTTCATAATAAAAAAACTTCATTCAAAAACTGCATGTTGTGTTTACTTGTGTTATCTTTGATTAATATTTAAATTTGTTTGATGATCGGAAATATTAAAGTGTGACAAACATAAAAAAATAAAATAAAATAAAAATCAGGAAGGGGGCCAACACTTATTCACACCACTGTATATATATATATATATATATTAGAATATAAAAAAAATATTAGAAATATTTGTAATATCAGAATCTATATATATATATATATATATAAGTGATAAGTGATAAGTGATAAGTGATAAGTGACGTGACATACAGTACAGCCAAGTATGGTGACCCATACTCGGAATTTGTGCTCTGCATTTATCCCATCCAAAGTGCACACACACAGCAGTGAACACACACACACACACACCGTGAACACACACCCGGAGCAGTGAACACACACACACACCGTGAACACACACCCGGAGCAGTGGGCAGCCATTTATGCTGCGGCGCCCGGGGAGCAGTTGGGGGTTCGGTGCCTTGCTCAAGGGCACCTCAGTCGTGGTATTGAGGGTGGAGAGAGCGCTGGACATTCACTCCCCCCACCTACAATCCCTGCCGGCCCGAGACTCGAACCCGCAACCTTTGGATTACGAGTCCGACTCTCTAACCATTAGGCCACGACTTCCCCAAGCATATTTGTTATTATTATTATTATTATTGTTATTATTATTATTATTAATAATAATAGTTGGTTCTTTTTTCATTTCAACCTTTATATTTAATATTTTGCATATGTATTGTTGTCACGAATGTGGTTCGTGGTCTTTTGTCCAACTGCCACAAGAGGTCGCCTCTCCATCATATTGACTCTCACACCACGCATCACATTGGACTGCATTTCCCATCATCCATTGCACTGATTGCACATACACAGCTGAAAGCACTGATCACACATTCACACACCGTACATAAACCATGGACTTCCTTTCACAGATCGGCGAGTATTGTTCTGCGTATAGCACTCCCCTAGTGCTAGCTGCCTTACCGAGCCATTCTGTGTTTTTCTGTTTAGTTCCACTATTGTTCTGCATTTACAACTCTCCTAGTTTTAGCTGCGATACAGAAACCACTTTGTTGTCATAGTCTTGCCTTGTGTGTTTTTCTAGTGTTTTGATTCTTGCCCGTGTTTCCTGGATTTACCCTTTGCCTTGCCGTTTGGACTCTGTTTGCACCTCTTTTGGACTGCTGCTCATATACCTGGATTATCTCTCTGCTTTGCCCTGTTGGATATTGTTCGCAGATCGTTGACTCTAGCTAGCCCTAGGATTGCTCTGTGTCTTGCCCGTACCATACCTGTTTGCTGTTGTTTGACCCTGCCTGTTTTTTGACTATGTTTATTAATAAAAGCTTGCACATGGATCCGCACGTCTCACGTCTCGTTCGCCCCGTTACAATTGTAATGTTCATTTTGCACTAAGAAATATGTTAGAATTGTAATACACCTTATGTACCATTTATTTATTATATTACTGTTATTATATTATAATTATGATATACACGTGATAAATATCATTTAGATTTCTCTTGACTGTCAAATACAAAATATTTTTTTCAGCAATTATCTTTACTTAAATTATTATATTATGTTATATTATATTATATTATATTAGTGACTGTGAACATGGATTTTAAGAAATATTTGTATTTATTTACATTATTTGGGTAAATGACATTAATACACTTTTTATGTAATATAAATTTGTACAGTTAACAGATTTTTCAGCAGTCCAAAACAAAAATGTTAGTAATTTAATTAAAAAAATTGAGTACAAATAAATAAATACATTTAACTCCTTAATTTTTCTAACTTACTTTTTGTTTTAAGTTCGGTTATTAACTAATTAGATTGTACAGTACAGCAGGTTTTGATGTATGAAAAAAAGAAGCATTAATTGAAAATAAAGCAAACTTGGTTGTTGGATATATGAAATGAACTGTATTTTCTGTTTTCTTTCACTTCAATAAAACTGACAGTTCTTGGTTTGGATCTGGTCCTTCGGTGTTTCAGTTCTGATATGGATCTGGGCCTCGAGGGATCTAAATATTGGTCTGGGTCTTGGAGGCTCTGCTTTTGGCTCCAACTTTGCTTTTTAGCATACAGATGTATCCAAAAAGCCCTCAATGCACAGACTGATGTTATCATGCTGGCTTCTGGCTAGTTTTACTCTCCTCAAGCTCTTACGAGATCAAAATCCACGGCTGTGTTGGGGTTTGGTGGTAAGTTTATGCTGAAAGTGGGTTATGGTGGTCGGGCCGGCACGGAGTTTCTTCTTAAATACGTGGTTTACCTCAGAAAGCCTTCAGACGTATCGAATGAAAGTCTCAGCAGGGCTTTCTGGCCTCCTTAAAGATGACAAACACACCCTGGGGGATGAATAAAAAGCGAAGGAGGACTTCGTTTGAGCAAGAGAGTGAAAAACCACCTTTTCCTGTTTGCCGAGATAAATGTCCTGTCGACAGACGGCACTCAGGAAAAACCGTTGAGCTTTGCTTACAGCATCGGCAAAAACAAACCTCTTTCTGTCCTTATACAACCCTCATAAATACACTGTAAAACATTATTTTCGAAGTTGTAAATACAGATTATTGGAGTACGTTTTACAAGAAAATACTATTTCGGGCTTTCTGCTTCAAAACTTCATGTTTAATTCAACGTGTCTTCGTAATTGTTTACGAAATTTACTAGCTGTTTCTGAGTGAAAATTGTTTCTACATCAAATTTTTTACAGTCCCCTCAGATTCAGCTTCATTAGAGCAAAGCAAACGCCTCCAAATGTCTGTCATCTTTGTAGAGGTAACAAGCACGAGCCCGTAAAAGAAGAAGGAGCCCATTGAACACAAACCTCTCAAAAGCCATAAATTAACCAAGCAGATCTCATAAGTCACATCAAATATGTCACAAACAGCTAAAAAGTACCACCCCTGTTAAAAACAGTGACAAGCACCATAAACAAGTTTATACACTCAATGTTCCTTCAGCCAAACAATACAGGCAGCGTTTGCCACACCAGCCTCGTCTAATGAGGCATGCTGAATCAGGCTTTTATTACCAGGAGAAAACCTGGATGAAATATCATGTCCTTTTACCACAGCAATAGGCCTCTGAGACCCACGTAGGCCAAGGTAACGGGAAAAAACGTGGACCTGAGGCTGTCCTGACCCTCCTGGTTTATGAGTACATTACTAGCTTGGCCTCAGACCCCATTCAAAAGTCCTATAAATGAACAAACTGCTGCTATAACTTCATATGACTCGAACACCACCACCAACGCCTCAAAATACAAATCCCCAAACATTAGTTTTGTAATCGACATGTGATCTGCTGTCGGAGATTTTAGGTGCTTAATCAGTGTCATAAATGGACAAGTTTTCAGTTAAGGAGAACTTTTTTGTCTTCCTGAAAAGAAAAGAAAAGAAAAGAAAAGAAAAGAAAAGAAAAGAAAAGAAAAGAAAAGAAAAGAAAAGAAAAGAAAAGAAAAGAAAAGTCTTTAAGTTTTTGGATAGGTTAATATAGCTTTTTACTTTAATACTTACAGGCTTTAATACTTTTTATTTGGTTATTTTAATTTTAAATGGTAATGATGAAATTAAATATTTTAACGATTCTTCACTAAGGGGACGTTTTAATAAAATAAAATCATTTAAAATAAAATCATTTACGTTTTTGAATAGATTAAAATAGCTTTACAGTTTTAACTGGATCTCTTACATGCATCTTTAAATGCTAAAATAAATATTTTAACAATATATTTTTTAAGGTTTTTTTTTTACTTTTTATTGGTTCACTTTAATTAGAAATTCTTAAATTATTTTTATGAATATATTTTTATTTTATTTCTTAAAATAAATAATTCAATAAGATAAATATAAAAAATTAATATTCAGTTTTAATTTAAATTGTAATAATATTTTAAGAAATCTTTAATTTCATAACATATTTTCTAAAGGGCTTTATGCATTTTATTGAGTTTGTTTAATTTTAAATGCTTGAAATTATTTTTATTTTTATAATATATTGTTCTTTTTTTTAATAATATAGTTAATTTAAACACGTGTAATAATTTGAAAATTATACTTGCAATTTTACAACCTTACAAAATAAAAAATACTTAAAAATACAAACACACACACGTATGTGTATATGTATGTATGCAAGAATGTACATGTACTGAAACCTATTTCCCCTGCAGGCTCAGTTTGACAGATGCAGGATTGCAGTGGGGACCAGGAAATTAAACACCATCACTTGTCAGGTGGTTTTAGCCAAGGGAATCTCTCGGCTTTGGAGCCCTTCTCCTCTCGCTGTGTTGATTAATACTCACTGAAACGCTGGCTGACAAGATGCTAAACCAAACCAGAACACAAACAAAGCTCTAATTCTTCAGCTCCACCTGTAACTATCAGTGAGAACCAAAAGGAAACACAGTAAATGAAGTTAGAGCACTGTGATCCATTACTTTTCAGGAGCAGGAAATGAAATTAATTTACAAGGCATGGTAAACCTTACACCAGCTGTTACAGACGGGAAATGTCACTGCACGTGATATCATACAGTGCTTCCCAACCTTTCTTCACTCACGGACCTCATAGCCCCTTCAGTCATGTTTGGGAAAATAACTAAATTTAATTTTTTATTGTTTTATTATATATATGTATATATAAGTATCTTCTGCTCACCAAGGCTGCATTTAATGCACTTAAATTACAATTAAAAACAGAAATATTCTAAAATATTTTACCAGTCTGCCTGATTATTTGAAATTAAATAAGTGCGTAATTAGAGCAAAAGAAAATATTGTGAATGCTTTTAATAGTCATTTTATCTCTGCTGGTTTATCTAAGGATTTTAAAAATTTAAAAGAACAAATTATAAAAACATCTAATATGGAAAGCACATCATGTTGTTCCACTCAGTCTTTACTCCAATTTTAGATATACAAGTTTATAAAGCATTATTAAATTTGGACTGTAAAAAATCAGCAGGGTTTGATAAAATTGCTGCAGCACTGATAACAGAGCCCATCTCTTTTATTTTTAATTTAAGTTTAACCTCAAATGCTATTCCTTGTGCATGGAAATCAGCTATAGTTCTCCCCTTGTTAAAAGGTGGCGACCCATCTGAATTGGATAATTATCGCCCGATTTCAAGGTTACCGGTGATGGCAAAAGTATTTGAATCCTTTATAAATGAACAAGTAAAACAATTTTTAACTGAAAATGAAATTTTAAATAAATTTCAGTTAGGCTTCAGATCCGGTCACAGTACTATAAAAGCAGCCATATCGGTCATAAATGATATTAAAAAGTAAAGTAAAGTAAAGTCGTGACGTATTGTCAAGTATAGTGACCCATACTCGAAATTGGTGCTCTGCGTTTAACCCATCCAAGTGCACACACACAGCAGTGAGTAGTGAACAAATGCGCACACACACACACACACCGTGAACACACACCCGGAGCAGTGGGCAGCCATTTATGCTGCGGCGCCCGGGGAGCAGTTGGGGGTTCGGTGCCTTGCTCAAGGGCACCTCAGTCATGGTATTGAGGGTGGAGAGAGCGCTGGACATTCACTCCCCCCACCTACAATCCCTGCCGGCCGGGGACTCGAACCCGCAACCTTTCGATTACGAGTCCAATTCTCTAACCATTAGGCCACGACTTCCCCATGACTTCCCCCCCATATTATAAATTGCTTGGATAGTAAACAGTATTGTGCAGCTTTATTTGAAGATCTTACCAAAGCATTTGACTCTGTAGATCATACAGTTTTGTTGCAAAAACTCAGGTGTGTGGGTTTTAGTAAGATGGCTTTAAGTTGGTTCTATAATTATTTATTAGACAGGACTCAATGTGTTTCAGTTGAAAATTATATTTCATCAGAGTTAAAAATTATAAAAGGTGTCCCACAGGGATCAATTTTAGCACCCATTTTATTTTCAATATATATTAATGATTTGGAATGTGGGATAACCCCAGCTAAAATTCATTTCTACGCTGATGACACTGTTATTTATACAGTAGCACAGCAGTAGCACAGCAGTGTCCATCTATGAGGAATGACTGTACGCTGTTAGCCAGTCAAAGCAGTGGGTGTTTACTTCTGAGTGTACAATCTGCCAAGCCTATTCCAACAGAGCGTTCTGATGAGGGGGGTTAAAAGCAAGACAGAAAAAAGCCTATTACTTCTAAATAATGATGTTTTTTTATGTAACATTATAACACTATAAGTGGGCCACAGAGAACAGTACAAAAAAACAAAGGCAGTTCATGACCCCTATAAATAAAATGAATTTCTTTCAAAATTTCTTTCAAAATTTTGGATGGTTGTGTGTGTGTATATGTACATGTATGCTATGTTTTGTTTTGTTATATATTATAATGTTATATATTGTTATATTATTTATTTTATAAAATAAATATAAAATACTAAAACTACTAATATTTTTTATATAAACTAATATTTTTAATGAAAATATTTAAAATATTAAATTTACAAATGAATATTATTATAATACTTAAACTGTTTAATTTTAATTTATTACTGCATTTAGTTATTCTTCTGTTTAATTTGCTGATACATGAATTGGCATGAATTGTCACTGTGCATGTACAACCCGAATTCCAGAAATGTTGGGAGGTTTTTTTTTTTTTTTTTTATAAAATGAAAACTAAAAGACTTTCGAATCAAATGAGACAATATTTTATTGACAATAGAACATAGAGAACATAAATGTTTAAACGGACAAGGCTGAAGACCTTTGTTGGATGCACGTGGTCTTCGGGCTCTCAGATGACAGAGAGTGAAGAGTCAGGAGTGAAGAGTTCATCACGGATACTGTTCGTTTATGGAAGAAGACGCGCTGAGTAAAGGCTGGATTTCCCTAAAAATAAGAGCAAGAGTTGAAGATCCAGAAGAGAAGATCTGATGAGTAAGTAATGCTTCTTTTTTGCATTAGTTAGCGTGTTATTGTGACAAACTTGAACGCGTTTAGTTGGGTTTTTCCCAAACGACAACATGATGAATGCTACGCGTCTAAGAATGTTTAGAAAAATGTTTAATGTTCACAAATAGATTTAATAGCGTGCTAAACAATAACAATTAGTTTCTCAGATATAAAATATCCTTTTTTATGGTACAAAGTACATCCTTTTGTAGTTCACAGCATACGTCAGTCTAGTGTTGCAGAATCATAACAGCTGCTATAAAATCATGCATACTAGGATATATGACTACAAAATCATAGTTGTTTTTTTCCCAAACTGTAATTCCAGACTATAATGTTTGAATATGATGGGCAATTCATTGTATTTAAATTTCTTATGGCACGATGATGTTTTCATGCTCTATATAAAACAATAAAAGTAATATGAGAGTACACTGTAACATGATGAATGCTACGAGTCTAAGTATGTTTAGAACATGTTTATTATTAATAGCCTACTCTGTTCAAAAATAAATTATAATAGCGTGCTAAACAATAATAATTAACGTTAGTTTCTCAAAAAAAAAATGTCTTTTTTTGTTTACGATAGTACAAAGTATGCGTGAGTCTATAAAACCTATATACTGTATATAGATGTAGTAGTGTAGTAGTAGCCCTTTATTGTCACTAGTCACAAGTACCAGCGAAATTAGCTTTAGCGAAATTAAATTTCAGGACAGGAAGACAGGGAATTGAGGAAGAAATACAGCATAACATGAGGAAGGTGGGGAGAGAAAAAATAACCCCCAGACTATGCTCCTTTGGGAGTACAGTGTGAGAGCAGGAAAAACACCCCAGCAACAAAAGCATATAATCAATACAGCATAGACACACGACTTTGCAACAGGGGAGGTAACCCAGCTCCGGCAAGCAGCCATCCGGTCCTGCAGCCATTCTCGACGCTGGTCACAGACCTGCTTGTCAGACTGGCGGTACAAAGTGACGAAGGCGAGGGATCGGGGGTGGGGAGGTGAATGCATATATGTTTGTGTGTGTGTGTCTGTATGTAAGAGTTCGTGTGGAAGGGGGGAGGAACGCGAGAGCGTCTCACTGCAGAGCTCTTCCCGGGGTTGTTTTTTCCAACAGCGGCCTTGGCCGAGGCCAGTGCTGGTTGAGGGGAGCCGAAAGAAGATAAGATTGCGATTGTTTGGTCTTGGGGCGAGTAGCCGCATTCCAATTTTCACGGCTACTCTCTTTGTCCATTCTGGTCTCCAAATCCATCAATTTTCCTTTTCAAAGCCGTGAGCTTCTCCGTGATGGTATCCATATTGTGGTTAATAGTACCGCTCTGCCCACTGCTTCAATCATGACGGGCAGCCTTGTGAGGCTTTGGATAGCTGTTCCCGTTTTCCCGTTATTTTTTTTTCTAAAAAAATGCAAACATGTACATCCATCTTGGTCACATATTATTGTAGTACAGTTTGTGCTGTCACAGACGCCATGTCCTCCAGGATAATGAGGAGGGAGACCTTCCAGTGTGTCATCAGCATTCAGTTCAAAAGCCAGATGCCAAGACTTCTTCAAACTGTTTTGAAAAGAAGAGGAGATACTACACCAATGGTATACATGCCCCCATCCCAACTATTTTGAGACCTGTAGCAGGCATCAAATTTGAAATGAGCTCATTTTGTGCATAAAATTGTAAAAATTTCTCAGTTTAAACATTTGTTATGTTATCTATGTTCTATTGTGAATAAAATATTGCCTCATGTGATTTGAAAATCTTTTAGTTTTCATTTTATTAAAAATTAAAAAAACGTCCCAACATTTCCGGAATTCTGGTTGTACAGTAAATCAAAACAAATGCTCAAGGCCAAAAATCTATAAGACTTAATTAACAGCCTAAAGAAATCAATATCTGGAGAATAGGATGACAAACACTAACCAGCACTGGATGTTATAGCTGAATTTTCACTGCCTCTGAGTAGAACCCCTGATCATAGATGATTGATGACGTGTGTTTAAACAGGACAACAACAGTCCTGGAGAACAGCTGTGCGCAATTACAGCAAATTGCACTGTATCTACAGACTGATTCCTAGAATCACCTCAAACGTCCTTCAAGCTCGCAGGCACTATAAGAAAACAAGCAAACAACATATATTACATTTTAATCTCTGACTTTCCCATCTTATTGCTTTACGGACAAATCAAAGCGAAATTTTGCATCCAGTCCAAGAAAACACAGAAAGATTGTGTTGGTTTCCAAAAGGGAAAAACTGAGAGAGAGGTTTATCATTAAGCTGAGCTAAGGAAACCTTCGGAGAGAAGAAGTATTGCTGTGCTCAGTTGATGGAGGAAGCAGAACAGCTGGCGGCGGGACAGTGTTGTGTGGTCTCGACTGCGGAGAAGGGCTTCGGAGCAAAGGGTGGCGTAGCATTACATCACATCCATAGGGACCTCATTTGCATCACATCATGAACAGAAGTGCTGACTATGTTTTGAAATTAGGAAGATGAGCCGCTCGACGCCATAGTCGCCTGTTTTTGTCCAAACAATGTAAGTCAATGGGGAACAAAATAACACTGAACTCTACTGACCAAAAAAAAAAAAAAAAATGCACATAAATACACTGTACAAAATTATAAACGCAACACTTTTGTTTTTGCCCCAATTTTTCATGAGCTGAACTCAAAGATCTAAGACTTTTTCTATGTACACAAAAGGCCTATTTCTCTCAAATATTGTTCACAAATCTGTCTAAATCTGTGTTAGTTAACACTTCTCCTTTGCTGAGATAATCCATCCACCTCACAGGTGTGGCATATCAACATGCTGATTAGACAGCATGATTATTGCACAGGTGTGCCTTAGGCTGGCCACAATAAAAGGCCGCTCTAAAATGTACAGTTTTATCACACAGCACAATGCCACAGATGTCGCAAGTTTTGAGGGAGCGTGCAATTGGCATGCTGACTGCATGAATGTCCACCAGAGCTGTTGCCCATGAACTGAATGTTCATTTCTCTACCATAAGCCGTCTCCAAATGCGTTTCAGAGAATTTGGCAGTACATCCAACCCGGCCTCACAACCGCAGACCACGTGTAACCACACCAGCCCAGGACCTCCACAACAATCGGTTTGCTTAACCAAAGAATTTCTGCACAAACTGTCAGAAACCGTCTTAGGGAAACTCATCTGCATGCTCTCGACCTGACTGCAGTTCGTCGTCGTAACCGACTAGAGTGGGAAAATGCTCACATTCGATGGCGTCTGGCACTTTGGAGAGGTGTTCTCTTCACGGATGAATCCCGGTTTTCACTGTACAGAGCAGATGGCAGACAGCGTTTATGGTGTTGTGTGGGTGAGCAGTTTGCTGATGTCAACATTGTGGATCGAGTGGCCCATTTGTGCCATTCATCCATGACCATCACCTCATGTTGCAGCATGATAATGCACGCCCCAATGTTGTAAGGATCTTGACACAATTCCTGGAATCTGAAAACATCCCAGTTCTTGTATGGCCAGCATACTCACCAGACATGTCACCCATTGAGCATGTTTGGGATGCTCTGGATCGGCGTATACGACAGTGTGTTCCAGTTCCTGCCAATATCCAGCAACTTCGCACAGCCATTGAAGAGGAGTGGACAACCTGATCAACTCAATGTGAAGGAGATGTGTTGAGTTGTGAGGCAAATGGTGGTCACACCAGATACTGACTGGTTTTCTTTTGTGTACATAGAAAAAGTCTTAGATCTTTGAGTTCAGCTCATAATAAATGGGGGCAAAAACAAAAGTGTAATAAGCGTTTATAATTTTGTTCAGTGTATTTGCCAAAATATCTTCTTTTTAAGTTCCACAGAAAAACGTAAGTCAGGTTTGTAATGACATTAGGGTTAGTAAAGTATCGTACATGATTATTTTCTCAAGTACTGTACTTATGTATAGTTTATGGCAAGACATTATGCACAAAAAAACTTTTCATGCACTGATCAATTTTTATATTTGGAGTTATTTGGCTTTTGATAACTTGTTTTCAAACTAGTCAAATAAAAACATGCAAAATACAATATTAAAGGTTTATTTATTTTTATTTTATTTTTTAATTTTTGCACTTTTTCTATTTGCGTCTTTGAATTGAAATTACAATATATATATATTTAAAGGCCATTTTTACCAAATAAGTTTTTTTTTTATTTGTTTTATTTTTTTTATTCCTGTCTATATTCTGATTATTGAGGGGTCTGTTCATATATCATTGGTTTTATACAACATAGTTGACACTATTGTGACTACTATTTATGGACTGATAAAACTATGTTAACAAAATGAAACAATAATTTTGAACCAGGCTTAAGCCAATGTTCAGATTCCCATTCTGAAAATGTATACAAATTTATGCAAAAATGCATATTTAATTATAAAATGCCCATTTGCTAATTGAAACCTAACATTTCAGAAAACTTGTCATTCTTAATAAAATCAATCAACTGGGTAAGTATGGTGATATCTATTAGTTACTTTCTAATTAAATTATTTTAGTAATTCATATTTAGCCTTTTTAAAAGTTGTTTTAAAACTTAGTTTTTATTTAGTTATATATTTAAACATTTAATTTTACCCTATTCACATGGGGTGTCTTGCCGTAAGGATGTTTGGGAAAAAAACACCAATGAAAAGAATGATTTTTGTGCAACCTCATTACAAAGAAATGCGCTATGTGAAAACATGTGTTTTGCAAACCCAGGTTTTGCGATCACATTTCATCATGTGGAATGCAGACAAAGAAATAATTACCTCCAAATAAATTTTACTTCTTCCCGTGACGAAGTACAACATAACATTTAGCTTAGGGCACAGGTGACCTCGTCTGTTCCTGTCAGGAGAAGCCAGATGAAAGAGTGGACTAAACGTAGCCCTGCCAACAGATAAACAGGGGATAACCTGCACACAATGCTACAGTTATCACATGAACACAAACAGGTGGCTAATAACACATGCTAACTTAACACATGCTAGCTTTACAACGTGAATGGACGGGCAGAACAATCCCACCTGCTGCCCATCTGGTAAAGATGGGCTGAAAAATTAAACAAGACCATTGTGGTGTCTAAATTGTATATAGAACTGCATGGCTTCCAGAATATGATTATTTTTGGGGTTATTATAGTTGTTTCTCATGAAAAGATTCTGGAGAGACATTTGTAATATGCACACGAACCACCAAGAGAGACGCCAAAATTCTGTGGGAAAAAAAACGACAACAACAAAAAAACGCTAGTATGCTACAATGTTAGTGATTCCATGCTGATTTCAAATACTTAACAGGTTACACAGCGTGTCTGCAAATGTGTCACACAAATTTCACTTCAAAAACTCATCTGACTCATCCTTACTGCCCGCCAAACTAGTCTTTAGAGGCTTTCTGAGCTGAAGAACAGAAAACACAACCAGAGGTCTTATCAAGTGCACACTCACATGTAGCGACAACGTGAGCTTCGTATTTTTGTTTTTCCTCTCGCTTTTCCGTAAAGATACACACAATTGAAGTAACAGAAAAGAAAAAAGAAACACAAGACAGAAATGTAGCTTGATAGCATTTAAGGCAAATAGCTGGAGTCTTGTAAGGTGTTAAATGTTATACAGTGTATCTAGATTAATGCTGCCTTCATGTGCTATTGGAAACTTCCCACTTCTTTAGGTTTAATTTCGAGTTTGTCGCGTTCAAGTGCTCTGTTGTTGGAAAGAACAGAAATCATGGTGGACAGTATTTCCTGTGTCTTGGGAAAATTCTATTAAAGCCAAAATATATGGATTAGAAGATATTTGGTCAATATCCAACAGGATTGGAATGAAATGTAGCATCCCATTCAATGATAAGCATATAAACATTCACAGCTCTCACTCGATATTCATCAGCTGACAATTCATAAATATCGCTACTAAATAAATAAATGCTACTTTTTAGTGCTACGGCTATGTTTCTCTCCTCTGCCACATTTAAAGTTTATGGCTCGCCTAACTTGGAAACTCTGATATCAGAACTATCTCTGAGTTTCCCAGTTGTAAATATGACTAGAGAGGCCGTTCATGTCCAATTTCTGACTAGGAAACTTATCTTTACGATAAGTCCGATAGCACGCGAAGGCAGCATAATATACATAGATTTCCGTGAAAGGGAAAATGCAGACAGAATCATGGAATCCAGTCATAAAAAATGTATTTACTATATCATGGAATTTGCCAATTTTTCGAATGAATACATCAAAAGTAGGTCAGTATACTTCAAATCGCATCTGTGTCTGTAAATATTAAGCTGCAAAAATACCATTTAAATATGAATCCTACATGTTCTACGTGTCTCTGTTTAAATGAATGGCACAAACGCGCAGTTTCATTTACTACACACATACTTAAGTGCACGTGACGCTCGCAGTGCTTTCAGCCTCTACTGTCTCAATACATAAGTTTATAAACATAATAACTAACAAAGTATATAATCCAGAACTCCCGAGAGTCAGCTGAGCATTTTACCATTCTTTTGAGAAAAACTATTGTCATATCATATACAAACAGAAACCTCTTCACAGAGAGAAGGTCTTCACAGCAACCTGTCAAAATAAAAGTTTGGTCTAACTTGAAGAAACTGTGACATAAATTACTTATTGTAATGAGAGTACTACTACGACTAATAAAATTATTATTAAAACATTATTTTTAAGGATTATTTATCAGAATTTTTTTTACCATTATGTATTTATCAGAAAATGTAAATACACAACACAACATTTCTAAAAAATAAAGAAATAAACAAATTTTCAATAAAATCCATTAATTAGAGATCATTTTGATTATTAAAATGGAATCCAGAAAATGAATGGAAAACAGAATTTGGTTAAAAAAAAATAAAACTGAATTTGAGAAAAAATTAAACATTTCACAGGGCATTAAAAAAAAGGAATTGTTGTTAAATTTTGATGAATTGCTGTTAAATTGCAATTTAAAAGTTTCATGATTTCAATTTAGACATTCTTTTTGAGGAATACATTTTATTTAACAATTAAAACAGGATTTAGAATTTTTTTTATGAAAAAACAAAAATAATCCAGAAATATTAAAACAGAAAAAAAAAATTAAATAAATAAAATTTGGAAAAAATAAAACTGATTTCATAAGGCCCTACATACAGAACACAGAGAGGACAACCGCACTATTAGCTGTGAAAACCGCAACTCTGAGGTAATTCAGATGAATGAAAGAGCATTTGTTCTACCAAAAAAGGACTTTAAAACACGAAGAAGGCTATCCGTTGGCATTCCCATTCATCTCTATGGCAGCTGCATGGCTGTTAATCAGCCATTTTTGCTTGTAGGACAACAAACCTTTGAGCCAATCACCTGAGCTGTAAATCCCATGTGATCATTCTGAAGCTGGAGAAAAATGACCTCATGACATTGACATGCTGATGAGTACTAGATAATATACATCCCCTTTTATCTTTCTGACACACTTTTTACTTTCTGACACACAGCTTTTCAGTTTCACTTTTTTCCCTGTCTGACTGAAATACATTCACACAAACAAATGTGTGAATTAATAAAAAATTTGCCTGATATTTAGGCCTATATAAAGTTGTATCACCATTGCGTACTGCATATTCAAAAACAGCCCATGCTAAGGAAAATTTAATGACAGATTAGTTAGTATTTATTATGATGACTTTTAGAAAGCAGTTTTGTTGCCAAGTTGGAAATTCACAATGATTATTCCCAAAATGCACATTCATTTAAGTCATTTTAGCTTCTGAAACAACTTGAAAAGTTATGATTGTCTGGAAAGGAAATGTAGAAACTGAAGAATTGAATACTCATGCTTTATGGCATGCTCAACATAAAATAAACCTCAGAGATACCGTGCTCACCTCAAAATTACTGGCGAGCAAGCGACAAGGACAAAATCCAGATGGAAGCAGCTATACAATGCACATGCTGAAGCTCCCTTGTGTCTTTTTCTACCTGTTCATCCATCTATATTTCCAGCGTAATCTGCGGCTCTCCCCTGATGAATGATATGAACACATAAATATCACACAAACATCTGCTTTTCTGTGTCTGACTTCAACATAACCAGCTAAAGCTTGGAAAATATGCGTAGTCCTTAGGTTGACAGGGAAAGAAGTCTGTGTTATATCAAGGTTAGTAGTTTAATCCTCCCTTACATCATTTAACTAGAGCAAAATTGAATGGAAAACCTATTTCTGTTCAACGTATTTCTGTTCTGGAGGCTTTTCAAATAAAGTTAGAAGTAATATGTAGATATTATAGCCTATATGTGTCCATTCTGGATAACATTCGTAGACGTTTGCCAATCTATGTACTACACAACTTTTTAAACAACCAAGCAGAAGAAAATAGCAATGAATAACGGCATTAAACTAAATATTAATTCAGCTATTCAGCAGAAGACCTAAAAACAGAGTGTGTGAATCATTTTTTGAATCGTTTGAATGAATTGATTCGCGACTTTCCAGTGCGACATATGAGGAAAAGGATGACAGTTTATGTTTCATGCAACCAAGTTGAAAACATAAACAGCAGAATTTAACTAAACATAGGCCTACACCTCTATAAAAGTCCTTTTTTCATTTATGTATTTATTTTTTTTAGGTGGTTTGTATTGACGTTTCAAATTAATCAGTTTGCGGTAATGAATTGAATTTTCCAACTCTTCCCAGTTTCAACAAATTTCAAAGCAAAAGTTGTAGTTAGTAACATAATCTATTGGATTACATATAGAGTAGTGTATTCTGGCAACATTTTTGATTACTTTTGGATTACATTTGACCTAACTCGTAAGAAAATATTTTCAATATCGTGAAGTGCATTAAACTTAATGCCAAGATTTCCCAATCTGGGATTCCTGAAAGAACTACCAACGCTGGGGGTGATGAAAAGCTAATAATTAATAAAAATGTCATATTTATTGTCTATTTGTGTGGCCTCTCAATTTTCTGCATAAATATAGTCACCTGACTAGTGGCTGGTATCTGCAGTTCCATAAAATTGGAAGAATTTTACATCAGTTAGAACCTGACACTATTGAAGCACATTTCCGTCATGTAATTAAAATAAATTATATATAAAAAGAATTGCAAGTCAGAGAGAGAAAAAAAGCTTAATTCATTCATTATTCTATATATATATATATATATATACACACAGTATAGTATGTGTGTGTGTGTGTGTGTGTGTGTGTGTGTGTGTGTGTGTGTGTGTGTGTGTATATACAGTATAGTATGTGTGTGTGTGTGTGTGTGTATATATATATATACACACACACACACACACACATATGCATACTGTACATACATAAATTAATGAATAATTTTTTTTTGTCCTCCAAATTGCAATTCTTTTTCTCACAGTTCTGAGGTAATTTCACAATATTTTGAGCTTACCCACATGGAAAGAACCTATATGAGGATATATGCACATATATGAAACCTATATGCAGTATATATGCACATATATGATAACATATATGCGTATATATGCCACATATAGGTCTCCTGTATTGCTTCTTTATATCCACATATAAGCCCTATATGTACATGTAAATGTAAATTTCGACATTTTGGGCTTTTATTTATGTTGTCTAGCAGCTATGGATTTTAATAATTTTACTAATATATAGGTGCATATCTGCACACATATATATACATGCATATATGTACCTATATTATAGGAAAACGGCCAATTTTATATATGTCACATATATTAAAAACATATATCAAAACCTATATTAAAACATATATGTTTATATAGGTTATTTCCGTGTGGGTAATATCGCAATTCTGAGTTTATATCTTGCAATTCTGAGTATTGAGTAACTCAGTTTTGTGAAAAAAGTCTGAATTGTGGGATAAAAAGTTGCAATTACCCATAAAGCTGAAACAAGCTTTAACGTTCTGATTTTTTCCACTGATTTCATTATCAAATCGATCAAAGCAGCTGAACCTTATTTGCTACATTTTTCCAGTCATTATAATTATTACGATTCCTGGTAAAGATAGTGATGTGATGGTGGTTATTATCTGGAGATGATGTATACCTGTTCTGCAAGTCTTGGATTAGACCATCAGCCATCCATCATCTGTAAAACCGTCTGCCTCCGATCTTAATAGATGCCAAAAAAGTGAGAGAAATGATTTTCTGGTTTTCTGGCCACCTCATCTATTTAAGTGAATACAATAAGACTTTGTGCCAATTCATTGAAGCTTTCAGCAGTATCATACAGAATATGAGAATGAGGGGAAGAGACCAGAGGGCATGTGTATGAGAAAACGAGAGAGATAAACAATACCTGCCAAGAATACTTTAACTCTTAGGAATCTTTTCCTTTAACCACAGAGAGCGGAGAGGACAGATTAATGAGCTTTATTTATGACCTAAAATTAACAAGCACACTTTTTCTTCTCATTGCCAAGAGCCCAGTACATCACTATTTATCCCTCCCATCTCTCTTGTCGCTCTGTAGATTATCATTCAGAACCTGAATATATTTTTCTACACTATACACCTGGATTATCTGCGAATGTTGACCTACTTCATCAAGATTTAGTCTACCGAAGGCCAAGCTGGGTGTAAGTACAACGGTTTGACTCTTTTGAAGGAATATTCTGTGTCATGTTATTTTAGTACCACTAAGATACTGTTCCAGTGTTTATTAATATTTTGAAATATATATATATATATATTTTGCAGGATTTGTGTGTGTGTTTACTTTTAGTAGCTTTTTATATCTAGTTTTATTATTTGTTTTATTTTATTAAATCTACATTTAAAAAAAAAAAAAAAATTAGACCGTCTTATTTCAAATAATTTTTTGGTTACATTTGGTCAACTATAAAAACCCTGATTCTGGGTTTATCACAAAGTCAGCTCAAATCAACAGCATGTGGGGCATAATGCTGATTACTATAACAAAAATAATTTCCAAAAATCTGGATTACAGTGTACCGTTTACAATGGAAGTGAATGGGGCCAATCTGTAAACATCAAAAATACTCAGTTTCTTAAGCGCAAGCCATAATCCATATACACTAACATGATTTTAGTTAGAAAAACTAAACCTTTTTACTAACATTTTCTGTATAAAGTTCTGTGCACTTTTTACAACTTTATTATCATGCCAACACAATAAAACAACTAAAAATATGATTTTAGAAAATGATATGCTTCACATTTATGTTTTTAAATCATTCAACAACTGGCCCCATTCACTTCCACTGAAAATGCATCACTGTAAATGAGGGCCGAGTCAAAATATTTTTTTGCTTGTTTGTTTTTTTGTTTTTTGCGGTTATCAACATTGTGGCACAAATGTCACCTGAGCTTAACCTGTACTGAACACAGGGAATTATTTTAATAAATCCATCATCTGAACAGTATTTTCATTCATACCAGGACCGCAGTCTCAGATATAGATCTTGGGAATGCTGGGACGGAAATGTTTTGTCAGATACAGATGTTCTTTCACCTCTGCCACTTTGACACAACTAAGACCTCGAATATACACCCCCAACCTCAGGAGGAGACCACCGTGAGGAGGAAGACAAAGTTTATGGAGAATTTTGTTCCATCAGATTCACCAGTTCTGCTTCGCTTCAGCTTTCAATTCATCTAACCATGGTAGTCTTGAGATTACAAAGGCAGGAAAGATCTATATTTGCTGTGGAACTGCATTCAGCTCTTACTACAGCGGCACTGTAAGACAAAAAAGATTACATTTTATCCCACACATGGCCTGTATGAGTCACAGATACTAAGAAAAATGACTTGAATCTACAACAAAACACATGTTAGAGCAACAATATCCCTCCAAATGTTGTCAAAGCATAACAATGTTGTCTGAACAGTTTCATATTGAGAGATGGTGTTGATTTGTAAAGGGTTTGCATGTTTCCAACACGCACTGCAGCTAAATTATGCAGTTAGTGTTTTAAGAATATTGTTTTGTTGTTTGCTGTCTTCAGGGTCAGCTATGATCTTTTTGTCATCACTGTTAGTTGTTTGTTGTGGTCATGTTAAGAATCTTTTTACTTCATAAAATTTGTGAGTAAAATATTGACGTTTATTTGCATCTGTATAAAATAGTCTCAATTGTTTCTCAGCAATTTAATTATACTGTAAAACTGAGAAAAGTAAGCGGAAAATGTGGCAGCCAAATGCATTCAGCTCTCGTCAAACTATCGATATAGAATATATTTGCCACCATTTTTTTTAAATATCAAAGCAATATTTATGGCAAAAACTAGTAACACTGATAAAATAAAAAAATTTATAAGAGTGCCAAGGAGGATCTCAATATTGCAAAAATTCAAAAATTTCCCTTCAAACTCTTTCAAGACTTAATAAATTTGAGCTGCTATCCACATTCCCTCTACAGTAAGTCATCATTTGCCTCTATTTTTATATATCATATAAAATGTAAGGAGAAAGGACCTAAAATTAAGTCACTTCTGAGCAGTAAAATGTTCCTCTGGGCAACTCTTGTTTCAACTGTATCTTACTCTTTATTAAACACGCTATATATTTAACCAGCAACCACAAATGCTCACTCTAACTATCGATTGCATTTCATCACGGCTCAACACGACAAAGACGAAGCCATTAATCCACATCACAGTGATGAAGCTCCTGCCGTCCAGCCCTTCCTTTGTCAGGCACCCAACACAGTGACCAGCCAAGTATTCACCTCATACCATATAATACATTCATGTCTAAAATAGCTTAACCAAACACATAAAAATAAACCTAAGCTTTAACCACAAAAGATGAGCTCGAGCAGGTGCAACAGAATATCTGTGGCAACACATATCTCTTTGCATAAACTAGCTTCTCGAATGTCTATGAGGCATTGAATAATGGAATATATTTTAAGAGACGTAGCATTTTTACTGAGCCAGAGCTTGTCTTTCACTGCACTGCACATGGCATACTGAGTCCCAAAGGTTTTAATGTCAAATCAAGAGATGAAAATAAAGCGAGGAATGATCTATCATCTCAACAGTACACAATGAAAGTGCACCAAAGGGCTTAGAGAAGGCTAATATATGAAAACTGGCAGCAGTCCTTAACCGAAATACAACTGTCACACATTTCCCCTTCTTTGGCCTTATGAGGTACTGTAAATCTTGAGATTATGCTTTTCTTAAACAGACCTTGTTGAAGCTCACTGATCCTCAAAGCGGGATTGGAGGAGAGTCGCTCCTTCTACAGCCAGAGATGGAGATTTCTCAGTGTGTGGATTTGAATCATAGGTCAAAGATAGAGAATTAGCAGACTGTGAGAATGAACATTTTTGGTTATTTATCCTGCTAATGCAAATCAGTTGAGCAGTCATCCATCTCACAATGACAAGACCCCAACCAATGATACTGTGCCAAAAAACCCAGGAAAGGTTTGCTTTCGTTCTTCTTATTCATGCTTGCACATCTTGGGGTATCCATCAGTTTTCAATACTCTTTGATTTCCATTGTTACATCCTGTGTAGCTCAAAATCCAAGACGACTCGATTATTGTGGCTATTTTTGCGTAATATTACCGTAACTACCTGGTCCTATGGAAAAACGTGCCTATACAAGCATTTTGTGAATCGTTACATGTAGCATGTTTTAATGTCCACCAAGTGGGGCTAAAACCAGTTCAACTTTTAGTTTTATCTGAATGTTAAATAATCACTGTGTTGTGGATCTACCATTGTTCTCGCAAAAAATCAAAAACATAGGTTTGAATCCCAGTACCATCATGTATCGAGTGCCCTGAATATTCTAAATCTGTATTTAAAATTTAAATTTAGTATCAAGACAGTTAGATTAGAGTTTGGGGGGTTAGTTGTTAAAGGGATTGTAATAAATAAAAATTCAGTTTAGCAAAAATCATATGAAATTTGATTACCAATCAAAAATGTCTGTTTTTGAGCATGAATGTGGCTACATCTATAACAGTCTATACACAATCTGTAAAACCCAAAACATGCATGTTTTGTTTCACGTCTAAGTGAATTAGTGCCAAAGAAACACCACAACACTCAAAATAACTTTTAGAACCAAAGCAAAAACCATTGTTGGTAATATGGAATTAATTAAAATGTGTTACATCACACTGTTCATTTGCAATACAGATGGTAAAATAAAACAGAAAATTGCTAATGCGACAAATCTAGAAGGCTCATGGGAGGTCAGTGAATTTTCAATACAAGAGTAGGCTCTCATTGTCATGTTTTGTGGAACTCAACAACTAAGACCCAATTATCATAGCTTTCGGGGAATTATTATCAGTATTCAGACTCCAAGACTCCAGAGTCATATGGTTAATATCACTCCTCACTAGGCTGAGAGATCCGAGCAGTTTCTGTCTCTATCTTTCACTTTCTCCATTCCCTAACGTCTATCCGTGACATGCCATTCATCAGTTCATGCTCCGAGTGGAGGTCCGTTGGGACGGAAGCTCCAAACAGACCAAATGTATCACTATCTGGGACGAAGCAGGAGGACATGTCAATCAGACCGTGGCCAATTGGGAATCAGCATGTGCTTGGCAACAGCATCCAATAATAACAAATCCAACACTTCATCATCTCTATTATTTTTAACATTTTATGTTTATGCACAGAACAGCTGGTAAAACCGGAGTAAGCCCGGGTGGTCTAATTTCAACGCATGCAAAAAGGAGAGCAGCAAACCCTGTGTAAATTGTGTTTTGGTTGCATAAGATGCTAATGTTCTGCTGTCTCCTCCAAGCAAGTTTGACCAAGACTTCCTCAACCAATCAGCTTTATCAAAAAAGTATAAACCAGTCTGAAAATGCATATATGTCTAGGAAAGGAGTGCTTAATAACTGGATAAAACATTAGCATTAGCATTGCCATTCATCTCAATGGCAGCTGAAGTTTCGCTCCAGGCCGACAATGCAGTCCAAAGCAAACTTTCATGAATATCTTATCAGTTCAAATCTCTCCCTCTCCCGGTGTCCAGACAGAGGTATGGTGGTCTCGCTCAGGCACACACGTTTTGTCTCCTTGAGCACATGTGAGGTCATCTTTCCTCCACGTGCCGTCAACCTTTAACAAAGCTGTGTGCTACAGAGCGCTAGATGTCTGGGTCAAATCAAATTCCTTGGTAGATGTTTTCCTTTGCTATTTTACCACTATTTTTCTAATTTTAGCAAGAGGTTAGAAGTTGGTTGAAAGTAGAGAAAAGTACTGACAGATCAGGAAGTGGCAAGCAGTTGGGCTGACAGCCCGAGGTAGGCCACTTTTACGGTGAGGTAAACACACTTTGCCTGCTTAAATTACTCTAATATCAACTGTTAGCCACAGTTGAGACCTTTGCTTAGATTTCACTTGTACTACAATCTTGGGTCCATAACTTTGAGGTAAGAACCAAAGAGGATGCAGAAAGTAACCCACGTCAACCACAATGATGCTCGTTTTATTGTCTGGGTATGTTAATTTATGCAAAAGTGCATGAAAAGGCAGACTTTAATATATTTTTTTGTGATGAACATGTTTAAGAAACATGAACCAACAATCGGACACTCTTTAGTCTTTATCTTAGATACTCTTATTTTGTCCTGATACTAGAGTTGAGTTGGAACATCTCAAAATGATGAGGTACATTGAGGAGATGTGGTCTACTTCATCTAACTCTATGCAGGCTGATGTCAAACAGTATTTGGCCGTTCCTGGCCTGTCATGAATTGTGGCATGGGAAAAAGTGCACTGAATCATGGATTGTCAAACTTGCGGTTAACATACATTGCTTATTGGATAATTTATCAGATGGGAAAGGAGAAGAACAACTAGGAAAGGAAAGACAACAAAGGTGGAGAACCTGAATAAATGCCAACATGGAACACAGCAGGAGAGTGTCTTCCCATACCTTCCCACTGATTCACAAGCTCGGTGGGCCACAAATCTCAGCAACAGCATGCTGAACAACAGCCAAAACCACAAATGCATACATGCACACAAACATATAGATCCAGATATTCCTGTAAACTCTAAATCTTACGATCTGGTTCTGAGCCCAGAACTGAACCCCCTGCTGAGCAACCAAAACAAACATTGGGATTTTTGGCAAAGATGACTGAGTGACTCAGTTATGAAGGGGCTTTGCATTATTGCTTCACACGTGAACCACTGCAGACAAACTTGACATTGTTTACCCAGGTAAAGATAGTTCATTTACCTCAGGTTGCCAAAACAAGAATCTGAACTTCGAATAAATCCGCTGATTCATTAAGCATATGAATGAGCTGATTTGAAAGTGAATAATGACTTACAATTACAGCCATAAAATAAACCAAGCTTCACTCACCTCTTATCCCCTCCGTTGATCTTGATGGGCTGAAGCAAACTGTTGTATTTTGACAAGTTGAGAGACTGCGAATGCATTTCGCTTGTTTGGAGGGATTGACAGAAAGATAGATTAAAAACTGTCAAAGCATCTCTGAACAAAACAGGCCAAAAACAGACTTTCCGTCAGTAATTCAATACGAATTGAATTCACATGATGATACAGAGGCCATTAGGGCTTTAATAAGGAACATGCAGATCATAATGTAACAGCACTGGAAATTAAAAATTCATTAGTGGTTCATTAGGTTTTACTGTTAGAATGTTTTCTCTTAGAATTTTCTCAGTTTAATATGTAAACCATCTGTAGGCTGATTTCCCCTCTTAAAGTGGTCTATTTTGTTTGATCCAACCAGTCTAGCATAGCAACACTGGCTCAGCCAATGACGTGCATTTGAGGCTGTTTCACTGACCAATGGCAGATGAGGGGAGTGTTTAGGAAACCTGTTTGAAAGCAGTCCTTGTCTTTGAAATTACATGGAACCCTAATGTACAGATTGCACACTTACCTTTCAAATAACGCACTAAGCTTTAAAAAAAAAAGTTTTTTAATGATAAAACCATGATTAGTTGTAAATAACTGCTCAGCTGTTACTAATATCTAAAAAATGTAGTCATATGACCAGTCAAAATAACAGTCTTGTGACCCTGATCCAAGTCAGAATCATTAAAAAGACCGCCAAAAAGAACCACCATACTGACAGGAAATCCTCTGCCCTCTCATAAGCCGTCAAAATGTGTGCCAACACAAATCCCTCACACTGACAGAGCCCAGTATTTTTTCATATGAGCCGCACGTTTGACTGTTGAGCGCGACGCTAACGGGTCACTTACCGGCATCAATTGAGATCCCAGAGACACACGATAGCCAGGAATTCCCAGAACACAGTGCTCTCTTTCTGAGACACGTAAGTTCAGGAACAACATAGGACACAGAAATCTAATTACATTTGCAGTAAATCTTGAAGTGTGAACAAAACAGGCCGAAAGTGTGTTGTCAGCTGTTTCTGGAAGCCTTTTGCCAATACATAGGCTACCCCAAAAGTGGTAAAACCAGTGGACCAGAAAGGAGAACCGGTACTTTGTACTCATCCTGAGCAGGATTTAATGCTAAACAAGTAGTTCACATACAGTAATTGCCATTCTTAGCCAGTTGGCTCTTCAAAAACAATCCTAAAAACTACAGGCTCCAAACTTGTGTGGTAGAAAGAAGGTCTGTTATTTGTACTCAACTTAAACAATATACCTTCTTGTTTAGCTGTTTGTTCAGCATCACATCTGTGATAAATGTGTTTAAGAAGTTTGTTGATATTAATATTTCTTGTTGAAATAGGTGCTGACTGAAACAGAATGTGTGTGCCCTCTTGCGGCAAACAAGGGAATTATGAGTGACATTGTGACCAGGTCATTTTATTATTCACATTTTAGCATTTGCATGCACAAGACTGAAGAGGTCAGAACCGCTATGACGGTGGCCATGAGGTCATTGTCTACAAAGGAAGAGAAAACGCCTTAGTCTGTGTGGACTACCAGTTATAAATAGTGAATTATGAGTTGAACAGAACTGTTTTATTTATGCTGAACTGTAGGGCTGAGTAATATTCCAACTTGTGTCTATGTGAGGACAGAAAATAACAACCAGAGTGGTCTGGCACTTGCTCCAAAACCTCGCCACTTGCTAATAGCAAGAATAACCTCACCATGTTTTTCGCTAGCGTAGAAGATTTGCGTTTGGTAATGTAATTATGAATTTTTTTAGAACAGGGATATACTAAGGTCATCTCTTGTTTTGCATTTTTGTGGTCTCATATGCCTTCAAGCTAATCTAACTTGTTTGACAGCTACATTGCATAAGTAAAAACATATTGAAGGGCTAAAAGATTAATGTTATATGTTTGACAGATTCTGGATTTCTCTGGACCAGCTGTTTTTATGTGTTTGTTTAGCTTGTCTTTCCTCAATGCAAACTTGAACAGCATCAGACACTGATTTGAATCAAAGCAAAACAAAGAGGAAATCAATTTCAAATATACAGGTATGTATTTAATGCAAACTTCAATGAATTACAGTTTATGTATCTTCTACATATCACAAATGTATTTCCATGCAAATGGTTCCCTCTGGTGGAGATGCTTTCCTGACTTGGCTTTGGAAGTCTGGGGCCTTATTACAGAGATGAACTTAAAACGAAATGGTTACTAAACACATGGTTAACACTAACACAGGATTCTGGATTTCATTTCAAAATTTCTATTTGGTAAGGAAATGTATAAATTCAGACCCAACAGTCTACACGCCATTTCATCAATGTTTAACATATGTCAACAGTCAATTAGTAAAAAAGCAATAAACCAAGCTCTTAAGATTAGTGTGTTTACTGTACATTTATATTATTTTACAATAGAGCACATCAATCAGACATGGCAAAAACTGGCGGCTCACACTGCGCTTGCTGTGTCAAACCTTAGCTGTAAAGCTTTGTTTAGATGGGCAGCAAATCAGGTGTTAACACAGCTGTTGTTTTGTTGTTGTTTATTGGAATATTGTTGAAAAATGCACTCAGGCCATCCAAGATTGTTTTTAGAACAGATCATTGGAACAGATTTGAAGAAATTTAGCATTACATAATTTGCTCACCAATGGATCATCTGCAGTGAATGGGTGCCATCAGAATGAGAGTCTGAACAGCTGCTAAAAACATCACAATAATCCACAAGTAATCCACACCATTCTTGCAATCCAATCTTGTGGAGCGAAATGCTTTGTGTTTGTAAAAAAACAAATCAAATTTCAAACCTACAAAGTTTTCTATTGTGAAAAGTCAGCTTGTCTGAATCAGGAGAGAAATATGCCCAGATTATGCCCCGTTTACAAGCGGGGGAAAAAAAGTCCAAAATGGTTCTAAACAGACGTGCCAGTGGATTTTGATGTAAGAGGACAACAGGGAATGGATTTGTTCACTGAAGGAAGCGTTATTATTGATTATAGACTCATATTTTGTTCAGAAGCGACAGTTTAGAGTAAAAAAATGCCTTGATGGATTTGTTTTTTACAAACATGCATCTTTTTCACTTTACAAGATGTTAATCGATGGACAGGAGTGGTGCGGATTACTTGTGGATTATTGTGATGTTTTTATCAGCTGTTTGGACTCTCATTCTGACGGCACCCATTCACTGCAGAGGATACATTGGTGAGCAAGTGATGTAATGCTAATTTCTCCAAATCTGTTTTGATGAAGAAACAAACTAATTTTGATCTCGGATGGCCTAAGAGTGAGTAAAGCTTCAGTAAATTAAAATTTTTGGGTGTACTCACACTATGTTACATTAATTATTGTGAATAGTACTAATACTTTTGGAATAAGCAGGTCAGATTGCATAACCTGAGAAATGTGTCGACAGTCAGTCCTATAAAAAGTCAAAAATTAAAACCAAATCAGATTTGCGTGCAGTGTGAACAAAGTCCAAGAAGCTCCTAATGACATGTGCAGAGAATATAAAATTGAGCTGCTAGCTCAATACTGAATCAGGATACAACTGTACAAATTAAAATATCATTTAATGAGTCTTCACTGCATGATGTACATCTTTTCTGAGGTCAAGGGAACAGTCTCACCAACGATCTACGCCGGCTCTAAAGAAGCAGAGTTTTGACAATAAAATGGTGGTTTGTATATTGTATTAGATATTGTGATTGATGTATTATCATTACCTTTGAAGGCCTGTCAGGCTGATTCATCATATGTGGATACGTAGCTTTCTTTGCTTTCTGGCACCTTATTTTTCCATAAAAAAAAAGTTTTCTTGTGAAAGCCTATTTCTGGTGCACGCAGAGAGTTAAGAATAGCTGGGTGTGAGTTTAAAAAAGGCTTCAGAGCAAATAAAATGAATATCTGAATACCCTTTGGAAATAGAAATGGAAAACTTAATGAATATAGAAGCATTGATTCCATTTTTAGTCCATTATATGCTTTTTGTGCATATTGGTGTAACGTACATTAACCCACCTGTGTTGTGTTTAAGAGACAGAAAACCACACTGAGAATTAATCGGAGATTTTTTTCTTGGGTGATGAGCAAAATGTAGCCAATGACCCAAGACAAGCCAAGCATCACTGCGAGAGAAAAACTACTCAAAATCTTCTTCTTCAGAGGAGTTTGACGTGATCTAAACAGCAACATTGTGTTATTGGTGAAATATATTGTCATAAATCTGCTTTGGTTGATAACTGATAGTGCTTTTCTGGTACTTACCTGTTTAAGTTAGGGTTGGTTCTGCAGATGTTGTGAGAGAAGTGCAGCAGTATTGCTGTGCTTGAGATCAGCATAAGCAGTAACGGGAGCACGAATCCCCAAAACAAGGGTTTCTTTAAACTGAACTTCTGTTTGTGATCTACTGAAGCCAGCCAGCAACTGCAGCAAAGAAGCGTGACAACTAAACCAACATTTCCAAAATCAATGTAATAATATTAAATAAAAAATAGTGAAGTTAATCTTTAAGTGAAGTTGAAAGTTTAAAATATTTATTACTTACAACTCTTCCTGTCGATAACCTAAAGGCTCATCCACACGGTAGGTGGAACCCAATGAGATGCCAACAATAACAGCAGGCAAACCTAAACAGGAAATGTTTTATAGATACTGATACTGGTATTGCATATTGGAGACATTATTTCATGGTTAGGGTTTAGTCATATGTTTGTGCAAATAATACCCAGGATGTATGGGAGGACAAACTATGCATTATTTTTCAATATTCCTAAAAATTATTGTTTGATCATTCACATTGGGATATATACATTATTTAAATAAAAGTGCTGAAAAAAGTAATGTACACTGCATTTAAGAAACTTGATAAATTTTTAAATGATTATTTAAAATGCTGTTTTATCCATTATGTCTGCTCCCCAATCTAGGTAATGAAACACATAAATGAAGGTCTACATTTTAGTGCATGTCCATGTTAAAATGGTTAAATGTAAATTAATTGAATCGTGCCCTGCATTACTTAAACAGTGTTTATCCTGGAAGCCGTTATCTGCGATCATAACGACCGTAACATGAGGCTTCTCCCCCTTGCGCTATGATCTGTAAACCCTCGCTTAATCTTAAATTAATATTTTATAAATCCCTCCATGTCATATTTAAGTCCCACTTGAATGCTCCTCGATGAGAGGTGGTCCTTCTGTGTCCAAAAATCGAAAACAAAAACATCTTGGGACAAGGTTTGCACACTGACAGCTGTAATTGTAAGACAGTGAGCAACTTTGTTTGTTTGTCCGAATTATAGGTAAATTTGCGCAATTAGATGGTACATATATATTAATTTAACCCATAGCCTCTGTGCCCACCTTTACCAAGAAGTTAGTCATAAATTAAACAATACATCAGTGTTTTGTGTTCAATGTATCCTACCCCATCCAACCGGCATGGAGACCTTTGGAAACCATGAAGGTGTTCCAGACACTGAGTTTTTGAAGAGCAGGAACACATTAAGGCCGTACAGAGTGTTCCAAGTGAACGTGGCCAACAGGAAGTACTGAAGCAGAGCTGTGAACGCCGTACAGGGTCCCTGATCTTGGTACTTGTGGTGGTCAGACTCAGGAACTATATTCTGGCCATACTTCTTTGCTACGTGCACATGTTGGACGGGGTTGTTTATGCCGAAGATGAAGAGAAGATAGAAAACCGTCATACTTGTGCAGACATTCACCACTAGCAGAGTAGGACTGTCTCCTCTTGACTTCCTGTGGAATGTGCATGAGTATAAAAGCTGCTTCACCACTGCAGAAAGCTGTATGCTTAACAGTGTAAACTATAAACTTTTACCTGGTTATGATTTGGTACAATGCTGTGACACACAGTCCCACTACAGACATAGCACAGCCGGAGATGCTGATCCAATGCAAAGCTTCAGAATATTGATAGTTGATATCGTATGCCTGCAGAAAAAGACACCTGCATTAAATTCTAGTGGAAATGGACTTTTAATCTGCTGATGCATTTAACTCAAATAAATTGTATGCTAATATGTCTTACCATCAGAATAGCAAAGTTTGCATTATTTTGTATTTCACACTTGCAAACTAATTGTCCCGAGGGGCTCTCAACTTTGGTGCAACCATCTGTGATCCAGTCCTGTTTTTCATAACTCCAAAACACACATGCAAAGTCATTGACGGACAATGTGGAATCGGCCTGAAGGATCAACAATGTATTAATTTATCAACACCATACTTGTACAGACATCTGTCAATGTATTTGATAACGAGGAACATCACGGTGTAGTTCTTAAAGGGTGTCATGAAATGCAGTTTTATGTTTTGATGTTTCTCAAGGTTAGTTTAAGTTTGAAAGTACATCAAAAAAGATTAATTATTTGTAAAAGTTATCATTTTTCCATCCAGTTACCTCTTGCAGAAATAGAAGCATGTGTTTTGAAACTCGAGATGGTAAGCGCTGTGATTGAGCTCTATATGTTTGGCCCAAGGCAGATGAAATTGAAATATCGCCACCACAATGACAATAAATGGCATTGTGTTAAGGGTTAATAATAGCAACAGTAACATAAACTGTAATAAAATGTTCAACTCGCATAATAAAAATATTCAACTCAAGCAAACATTCTGATTTGGATATGTACTGAGCTTATTAACAGCACCACGCTTTGTGTTTTTAGTCATGTCAGCCATGCATTTCTAATGCTCAGACCTTTAGAAAGGCTATGCAAAGTCTGAGTTTGACTGCCTTCCTCAACATCTTTATCTAACAGCATATCCCTCTTATGATTGATGAACAAACACGAGTTGTTCAGAATACGGATCCTTGATTACATACGCCGATGACACGTTAAAGGGATAGTTCAGCCAAAATTGAATTAATTTACTCACCCTCAAGCCGTGTATATGGTGCATATGACTTCTTTCAGAATTCAATCAGAGTAAAATGTCCTGGTTCTTCCAAGCTTAATAATGGCAGTGAATGGGTGGTAATATTCAATAGTGCAAAAGGAGTCTGCATCCATCCATCATAAAAAGTGCTCCACACAGCTCTGGGGGGTTAATCCTGACGTGAATCGATGTGTTTTTGAAAGAAAAATATCCATATTTAAAACTTTATAAACCATAATCTCTAGCTTCTGCTCGCACGTTCACGAGAGAGTGGCGTTCTAGCGGATGAAGTAGGACTTCGGTGTAGCGTAAGCTCCGGTGAGAATATGCTGGTCTCATGAGAACCAAGTTTTGTTTACAGCAAAGAAAACCAGTCCCCTCCTGACTCATATCGAAATCCTCCATATTTTTCTTTACAAATCCTCATTTTGTACTTTTAATTCATGACCGGTGTTTTGTTTTGCTCTCTCCTCTGCGCTTCCGCATACATCCTATGCCATCTGCTGGAACGCCACTCTCTCGTGAGCATGCATACGTCAGGTAGCGGAAGTTTATAAAGTTTTAAATATGGATTTTCTCACAAAAATGCAACGATTCACTTCAGAAGGCCTTTATTAACCTCCCGGAGCCGTGTGGAACACTTTTTATGATGGATGGATGCACTTTATTGGAATTCTATTGGACTATTGAAAATCAACACCCATTCACTGCCATTATAAAGCCTGGAAGAGCCAGGCCATTTTTTAATTATAACTATGACTGTGTTCGTCTGAAAGAAGAAAGTCATATACACCTAGGATGGCTTGAGGGTGAATAAATCATGGCATCATTTTCAGTTTTAGGTGAACTTTCCCTTTAAGGGGTGTCAAATCTAGGTGTATTAGAAAGGTTGGATTATATTTTAAACTGGGAAGTTAGTCATGAGTTCTGAAACTTGCAGTGTGTGTGTTTAATGTAGAGCAACCAACATTTCATGACCCCTTTAAAAATACAAGTTCTTTATTGGCATTGATGGTTCCATGAAGGACCTTTAACATCCTTGGAATCATTCCATTCCACAAAAGGTATTTTATGGTGGGAAAAAGTTCTTTAGATTTTATTCACATTTAACTTTGTGTACTTTCTAATTGAATTAAAACCGTGCTGAGAGGGAAGTGTGATGTTGGACTTGCTGCTCACCGAAGATGTAACTGTAAAGAAAACTTGACCAGTTCCAGAAGATTTTGGAAAATTAGCGGATATCACTCTTCTCTTGGTCTTCAGAGAAGATTGAAAGCTTTTTGACTTGAAGAACTGATCGTTATCATAGAGAACAAACCCAATATTTGTATTAAATCCTACAGAAAAAGTGAGATATTAAAATATCATTCCAAAGAAATAATTTCATGTAGAAGAATTACAAAGTACAAGAAGAGAAGTATAGTTATAAAGCAAAGTTTGAATCTAGCTTTACCTTCATTGAATTTGATATCCATTTGAAGGTCAAATATATCTTTGGAAATCTCAACATCTGTTGTATACAGTTTTATTCTGTCAGGTAAAAAGGTATGATTCTGCCCTGGAAAAATAAAGATACGTATCAAAAAATATATAGTAGTATAGTATATAGTATAATATGTAGATGTTTTCTATTTTAAAATGTAATTTATTCCTGAGATGCAAAACTGAATTTTCAGCATCATTACTCCAGTCTTCAGTGTCACATGATCCTTCAGAAATCATTCTAATATGCTGATTTGCTGCTCAAGAAACATTTCTCATTGTCATCAGTGTTCAAACTGTTGTGCTGCTTAATATTTTTGTAAAAACATAAAACACTTGCCTTTAAAAGAGGTTAATTGTACTTGTTTTATTGCCGTTTCTCCCTTCAGTGACTGCACTGCCATATTCGGTTGCACTAACAATGGATTTGGTTTCTCACGCAGAGAGAGTGCCTGTAGAGTCCGTGTTAGTCTGAACAAACACAATCCGAAGAAGTCAGACAAAAATAGTGATTATGAATTTTGCATAATATACTGTTAGATGGTACTGTATGTCAGTGGTCAATCAGTGAGTGTGAAATGTTTTGTTACTCAGAAATTGCTTTATGGTCGACGGAGGAGTACTTCTCGTGACTTGTGCTCAGGAGCTGACTGACTGTGGCGACTGCTGATACTACAATATCCTGCACAACGAAGAAGAAAATGTTTCTCAAGACAACTGTGGACGGTATTTAGTAGTACATGACGTTATAGTGTTCCATATACCTGTATTAGTCAAATTAGTATATCTGTCTATGTCATGTGAAGTCTGAAAAATTTGACACTGACATGCAATGTTTACACTGCATATGGAAATGACAACATGCAAATTATGAAAAAACATTTGGATATAAGCAAACAGAATGAAGAGAGAATGAAAAGTAAACAATGACTTACTATATTTTCAAACTATTCATTTGAATTTGAAACTATTACTATTTACTCACAAGGCATATTAGTGTTGTTTGGAGATATACGTAGATATAATGTTCCAACAAGCCTGCTTGATCAATTTCTAAATAAGCTTTTTTTTTTTAGCACCCATGAGATTGGTGCCTATGATAATAACTACTTTATATGCATTCCTCCAAGGTGAATAACCTTCTGTGGACAAGGGTTTAAGTTGAGCAAAGCTTCCCATTAAAGATCGGTGTGTTAAGGAGGTCAGACAGTTAAAGATGATGCCAAGAAAGGTCAGAGTAGTATGCTTTAATTATACTAAGTACTAGAATATTACATATTTGTTGAATGTAAAGGGTGAACATTTTTGCAACTGTTCTTTTAAACTAATTGACTAATTGTACAGCTATTATGACACCTTTATTTAATGCATTTGAATTGTTCCGTCTTTTCATTAATTGTATTAGTGATCATTAAGAAAATACTGATAATACATCTTAAACACTTAATTTATGGCCTTGCAGATGGTGAGAATAAATGTGTTCTGTGTTTAAGGTGTATTTAGTATTGGGTTAGTTATACAGTATGGTGCTTGGTAGTAACTAATTACATGTAATCTGTATTACATAATCAGATTACAGAAATTAAGTATTTGTAATTATATTATATTTTCAAATGCTTGTAATCAGATGGCATTAACTTTTTTGTAAATTATAAAAAAAGAAAATGGGTGAAATAATGACAAGTAACTTTGAATGCTAATATCTGATTAAGGTTTATTAAGTACCGTATGTGCAGATTGTGGGTCAGAGAGAAGGGCGTTGGTTATTTTAGCTGCATTTGTAATGTTGTCGGGTGTTAGCCGTTCTGGTATAGATGTGAGGATTTGGGTACTGGAGGCTAAGTTCTGTTTTTCTTCCAGAGTAGCTGTAGGAACCTTGATTTAAAAAAATAAAAAATACAAATAAAAAAAATCTGTTATGAAATCAGTTTCTGCATTCATTTGAGGGAAATTTGTTTTACAGTTTTATATATTATAAACATTAGACATAGATTACAAACCCATTCATGAATGGTTTTCAGGGTCAAACTACAATTTAGAACGTTTGGGGGATTGAATAAGTGAGTAGTTATATTACAAAGGGCTGAAGCCTGGTGCATGCCAGCTGAAAAAAAAAAATCATACATTCATACTTTGACTGCATATTGTAATAAAAAAGAGGCAAGTAGAGAGACTTACTTACCATTTGTTGCTTCTGAAGGACATTGCTCTACGGAGGAAGCAAACTGGCCTAAGACAGTTTTTGGAAAGGTTAATTTGATAGTTTCTGTGGAGGTTTTAGGAGGGCAGAAATTGGCTTTAAAAAAGGAACAAGACTGTTAGTAACCTTGAGACTTTTTACAAGATTATTACATATCATGCAATATATTCAATGGGTTTTACAAATGTTGCAGGTAGGTCCAGTCCAATCATCTGTGCAGAAGCAGATCCCATTTTGTATGCTACCCTTGTTTTCACACACCAGACTGTGTGCGGTCACTGTTGTGGGCAGGGGCCTGAATGTAGTACTGATGCTGTTGTTGTTTGTGCTGCTGTTGGAAGTATTTTGACACCAAGTCTGCTCAAAAACGGCTGTTTACAGAGACAAAACAACAGAAAAAAGTATCAAACTGTGACTACTTGCCTTTAGTCTTGTTAATTCTGGTCCAGCTTGCTAATTTATATTTTAGCCAAGAACCGACTGCTTAAACAGGAACACCCATGATCCATTGTTTAATTTCAATGATATGAGTGACAGTAATTGGCGAAAGGTTGTAGGCGACATATGTTTAACTTTTTGCAAATGTTGAGCAACTTTTGTGAGTAACAACCAATAAGAGTGAAGACTGACAGTGGAGCTCATATCACTGTCACGAGTGCAAGCAAGACAGGTCAGAGAATTTATGGTTTTGTGTGTAAACAAAACGAGTAGAAAAGCAAGTGTTGGCAGTCTCAGTAAATCTGATTCAAATGTAGATAGTTATTGTTGATTGTTGGGAAGTCGTGGCCTAATGGTTAGAGAGTCGGACTCGTAATTGAAAGGCTGCGAGTTCGAGCCCCCGGCCGGCGGGAATTGTAGGTGGGGGGAGGGAACGTCCAGCGCTCTCTCCACCCTCAATGCCACGACTGAGGTGCCCTTGAGCAAGGCACCGAACCCCCAACTGCTCCCCGGGCGCTGCAGCATGGCTGCCCACTGCTCCGGGTGTGTGTTCACGGTGTGTGTGTGTGTGTGTGTGTGGATTTGTTCACTACTCACTGCTGTGGCTGCCCACTGCTCCGGGTGTGTGTTCACGGTGTGTGTGTGTGTGTGTGTGTGTGTGTGTGTGTGGATTTGTTCACTACTCACTGCTGTGTGTGTGCACTTGGATGGGTTAAAGGCAGAGCACAAATTTCGAGTATGGGTCACCATACTTGACAATACGTCACGACTTTTTTTTATTTTTTTTTATTTTTTTTTGATCAGTTAAATAATGCTGCAGTTCATAGAGTTTCTTATGCATAATGTTATTTATTAGGAACAAGGAGACTTATCATTTTTCAAATTTGAATGACATTTTGAATTTATTTTTATTTATTTTTTTGTTAGTATGAGTGAGTTTATTGAAGCCATAATAAGCAATAATAATAAAGAATTTATAACAGCAAAGGAGCATTGTTAGGCATGCAAACCATGTGCTTTAATAGAAGCAGCTCGAATAAAAATATAAATTGAAAATTTTCTCATGTGCTGTGTTATTTACTTTTTAACACAATATGATATTTCCTCACATATATGCTTCTCTCTCAGTGGAGTACTCTTTTATAGTTTAACACTCTGGTGCTGCTTGCATTACAGTCAAAAGTGACCAAACTTTTTTTACTGCCATGAATGAAATGAATGCACATTATTTTAGTTTGATATAGTATTTTTATTGTTTAATATTTTGTATTTTTAGGGGATTTATGGCCATAAATTATATTTATGGAATAGTTATGATCTATTTATTACCTGTTAACCACTTTTTGAGCATAGACCTCAACATTTAATTTCCAACTTAAACTTTAGTTGTGCTTCCAACTTAAGCTGTGTTCCATATTTGAGGTTGATTTCTAAAAAAAAAAAGAGCTTTCAGTAAGATTTTTTTAAGTTCACTTAAATTAGAAGCTATTTTTAAAGTCTAATAAATGTTCAAATTGATAGCTCTTAATTATAATATAATGTTTAATGGCTATAGTCAATGATTTACTATTAGGGGAAAATGTTTTATAGGGAAATCAGTATTACTTGGTATCAGTGATCCTGGCCTATACAGTCATAAAAAAGATACCATTAAACAAATATTAAAAATAAGTTGTTTGTGCATTGATTTGAAGATTGAATTTGAAAATATTGCAATATAAAGTATATTTCAAAACTTTAATGTTAGGTGGAATAAATCGCAATTAATTTCAGAAAAAAAGTGTGATTAATTAGTAAAATTTTTTTAATCGATTGACAGCACTAATATATATATACATACACACACACACACACACAGTATTCACAGTATATATATATATATATATATATATATATATACAACTACCTTCAATGTACATATATACACAAAAACTACCGTACGTATATAAACTAAGTTTACGTATATATGGCTATCGCACATTTTCCCCCATATAATGCCAATATGACAGCTAGTAACACAATGGTTGCACACCATTGTGATATGCAAATGAAAATATGTAAATTAACCCAGAAAAACTGAAAAAGAAACAATTAGGAATGCAAGTTGTGCAAACAGGGTAAAGAGAGACACAAAACGGTAAGTGTTTTGCAGTATTGTACAAACATGATATATACAATCATGAAAGAGAAACAATATCCTGGCCATTTTTAAATAATAATTATAACAAGTTATTGTTTAAAATATACTCATTATTAATTATAATTAATATACTCAAAACTTTATAAAAATGATTTTTTTTTTTATTATTATTGTTATTAGTTGTTTATTGGAGTACATTTTTTTCAAGAAAATGCTATTTTCTACTTCAAAATTTATAAAACCACGTTAAACTTTGTATGCATTTTAGAAAGCCACTAGCAGTTTCTGCATGAAGTTTTTTTCAAAATAAATCCTACACCAAATTTTGCACCTTACCTGAGGTAAAGATTAAGAGCAGCAGGCAGTAGTCCATTTCACATGTATTTGATATGACATTTATAAAACGTACTCTTGCTGCTGTCTGGTTTATAAAGCAGAGGCAGGGCGGGATCATTGCTGAAGTGGGAAGTCCATCGGTCATGTAAACAGTCATCCCTTTACATTCAAATTAACGTTAATGAGAAGCTAAATAGACAACAGCACTACACAGTAATAGCATATTACTCAGTGTAATTCACACAGCACATACAGGGGTTTGACAAAATAATGTGAAGACCCATTGTTATGGGATTAATAGCATTTTGTAGAATACAGTGAAAAATGTTTCCGTTGTCTATATTCTCTAGTGTGTATATCAGTGTAATATAAGTTGTGTTCAGCAGTGTTTAGCACAAGCCGAGGATGAATGTGTGACTTATAAGACTTCCAAAAAGGACCTATCATGGGAGACCGTTCAGCAGGAGCACCTGTAATCTTAACAGTCCAGTCGTTTGATGTTTTAAGAACAACAGTCTTTGTGATTATGACAAAGCATGGCAAGACTTAATCTGGAAAAGATTTTGAAAACTGAAAGTGGATGACAAGGACCATCCAACACCAAGAAGGATTGAGTCCAAACAACACAGAACTACAGCAGTTAAGTGACAGCACACCTCAATATTCATCTTAAAAAACCAACCACAGAGAACCTCACAAAGCCAACATCCATGAAAGAGCTGCAACTGCTAAAACTTTAATCAGACACCAGTGCTAAAATGCATGAAGGCTGATGTCATTAGCATAAAACCTGGAAATCTGGAGCACCAAGATTAACGTCAATATCTGCCCTGGCACCTGTCTTTTATATTATTAAACCACTGTGGACAGTTTTGGAAAGAAGAGTGAGAAGCCGATCCCCTGTGCAATTTTGTTAAAGAAACAGTCCAACCCCTGCATATCTTACCATCAGGATAGATTTTTTTTTTTTTCTAGTGCAGTTTAGTTTACAGCTGCAATTCAAGATGAATAGGAGTCATTGTCTTTTATATTGATACTATCTTCATCCTGTTCTATGGGAGTTCCTTGTTCCTGGTTTCCTACACTCTAAAAAAATGGTTATTTACATGCAGTAGCATAATGCTTATATCATCCTGAAGAACCTTTTATGCTGAAATGGCTCTTTGTTTTAGAGTTTGGGGTTCTTTATTCTTGTTTTCGTCTGTTGAAAAAAGAAGATATTTTGAAGAATGTTGGTAATCAAACAGTTGCTGGTAGCCATTGGCTTCCATGAAAAAGAAAATACTATTGAAGTCGATGGCTACCAGCAACTCTTTGGTTACCAACATTCTTCAAAATATCTTCTTCAACAGAAGAAAGGTTTGGAACAAATGAGGGTGAGTAAATGAAGACCGCAATGTAGACTTAACTCTCTTCATTAAATCATATCAAATCACCTGGTTTGCTAAGATCTTGTCTATGTTTGGGATTGGTTTGTCCGGTTACTTCTATGTTGTTCTCCTGCGCCTTTGTTTCTTTTAAAAAAATACTGTTTGATCTTAGATTAGATCTTCTACTTGCCTTTTGTGGAACCTCCCGACAATGTGTTAATATATAACAAATTTTACTTTAAACTGTAGTTATGTGTTGGTTCACATTGGCTGAATCTTGAAAGCAATAAAGAATAAATAAAACAAACCACACACAGATAATACAGATAATATTTTTATAACCAGAAAGAACGTTTAAATCCATAATTTGTCCTAAAGCAAGTTTAATATGAATCAAAAGCTAAAGTAAAGGTTAAAGGATTGTCTGCATTTTAATATCTGAACATTTTCTATCTACTTTACTCGTACAATATTAGTATGAGACTATGCATTCACCAGACAAATCACTAAAAAATACCGTAATTTAAATTAAAATAAATAAGAATAATAAGAATAAGAAAGAAAGAATAGATTATGATCTTGTCTGTAGTCCTCTGCTTTTTGTGTCCGTTTGTTTAAGGCTCTCCCTTTGATTCAGTCTTAGAATCCAGTTTATATCGAGATCTTGTCTTTAAAAAAGACTGCAGTGTGAATAAAATGAAAATCTGTACACCCTTTGAAGGAGAGAAAATGTAGTGGTCAGTCACCAATCAATGCAAGATATGCATACTGTATACATAATATCCATTTGAATAAATCTAACAAAAATCTTCTTTTCTTTTGTCAATAATAATAATAAATGTAATAACGCACCTGTGTCGTGTTGCAGAGACAGAAGACCACACTGAGAATGATGTAAAGTGTTTTCTCATGAGTGATGAGCACAAAGTAACCAACGACCCAGGACAATCCGAGCACCACAGCCAGAGAGAAACTACTCAAAATCTTCTTCTTCATAGGTGTCCCTCGTGAGCTAAAGAATCAAACATTTAAATCATAAAAAAAATATTAACTGTTACAGAGTTGCAAATATTATGTTGCCATGAAACATCAACACTCAGAGATTTACACCTCATATACTGGTTAAATTATACAATTCCCACTATTTTAAAACCAAAACTGATTATTTTGTATTAAAGGAATATTATTAACAGCACCAAAGTTTACATTAATCCTGAGCTTGTTTTAAACCCGAACCATTACTTCTCTGTTCGGTTATGTACCTCTTGAGGTTGGGATTCGCGCAGCAGATGGTTTGACAGAAGTAGACAAGCAGAGATGTGTTAAAACTCAACATGACCGCTAGAGGAAGCAAGAAACCCCACAACATCGGCCGCTTCGGATCAAACCTTCCCGCCTTGTCCAGAGACGCCAACCAACAACTGCAACAATAAAAAGAGAAACGTGAAATACAGGGGAATGCGTAAGCAATGTTCTACATTACAAATGTTTTGTTACAATTAAAATGCCATATTTTCATTTGGGGTATCTATGAAGGTAATTTGATGCCATAAAGATTTGTGAAAGTGTACATAAGACTATAAGACATGAGTTCTGCGCATGCAAATATTTTTGGCATCAAATTACCTTCATAGGTATCCATATACTGTAATTTTAGACTTGAATGTGCAAGTTTTCCGGTGTCAAAAACAGTTAGTCTTAGGTCCGGTTTCACAGACAGGGCTTAGACTAAGCCAGGATTAGGCCATAGTTCAATTAGGACATTTAAGTATTTTTTATTAACTTAAAAACTTTACTGGTGTACATCTTGAGGCAAAATAAAGGCACTGATATATTTTAAGATCAGTCAGTGCAAGTTAATTTCAATTGAAACAGCTCAGAATTACATTTTAGTCTAGGACTAGGCTTAAGCCTTGTCTGTGAAACCGGGGATAAAAGTACTAAACAGTCTGTTATGGTGCTTGATGTTACAAACTGTGTTATTGTATGATTTTAATTTATTTCCGTAATCATAAACACTGGTTTGTAGTGCAAATAGTTTTACAATTTACTGCATGTTATTCCTCTAGTTGTTTAACTATAGTGGCTAACGAAGCAGAATCGCTCACATTCAAAGGAAATAGCTTACTGATGTGGTGAAATATAAGGTGGGTAAAGCTATAAAAGTGATTTTTCACTTACAACTCCTCTTGTCGATAACCTAAAGGGTCCCTAAAGCTGTAGGTGGCGGACAGCGAGATGCCGACAATAACAGCAGGCAGACCTAGACATATTATATGAATATTTTATCAAAATGATGATTCAAAATGATATGAATATCTAATTTCTCATTTTTTTTAATCTTCATATTAGGCTACATTGCTCATTAAGTTGAGCTAAGAGCTAAGAGTAAGTCATCTTTAGCAAGGCTCAAAAAGAATGCCCACTTACATACTGTCCATTATAATGTTGTAAAGCCTAAATTCACATATAGCATTTAAAACATATATATATATTAAAAAAAAAATTTACTTTTACAGTAGCATATTAACTAAATAGTAAATAATTAATATTAACATACTATAACAATAAATCAGTATCAGTCAGAATTTCACTATTAAATATAAACTATTTAATATCATATATTCTATATTTACAAGTTATGCAGAATCAAACTGTCATGACTTTTAATATCAGTGTGTTTAAATGTACCCCAGCCGACGGTCATGGCGATGATGCGGAAAGCTCGGGGGGGACCATTGAGGGCGTTTCTAATGAGGAAAAACACATGAGCCGCATACAGGATGTTCCAGGCAAATGTGGACAGCAGGAAGTACTGCAGCAGGGCCGTGATTGCCGTACAAGGACCCTGATCGATCTTCTCCTGCACATCTGAAGAAGGAATAACGTTCTGCTCTGAAACAGATGACTTCGTGCTCTGCACTGGGTTGTTGATCCCAAAAATGAAGAGCAGGTAGTAGGTGGTCATGCACAAACAGATGTTCACCAAGAGCATGGTGGAGTTAGCTCCTCTTTGTTTCCTGTAGAATTTATGAAAAAGATGATCAAGCTTAAAAAAAATACATTTAAATTTGGCCTGTTCCACAAAAAGTTGTATGGAATTAGCATTAGTTTGCTAGACATGATACAATAGAAATACATGATATTCAAAAAATGTTGTGAAAAAAAAAAAAAAAATTCCAGTAAAAATATTCCAGATGCACTATAAATGATAAATTATGGCCAGTATGCTGATAATTATTTTCTTTTTCTGGTTAATAAAACCAGCAATATAAAACACTAAAAAGTGAAATAATTTAGCTAACAGTAAATTTAAGCATCACAATATTATATTGTATAGTATGAAAAAGTAACATTCATTGATTTGCTGAAGATTACATTTAACAGTGTTGTAAAATAGTATTTTTAAAGTATGAATGTTCAATTATCTAATATAGATACGGTCCCAATATATAGGATACCCCTAAAAATAAAATAAAATGACTAGAATATAGAATGTATTTGAATTTTGTTAATTAATTTTTTTACAGTATTGGCAAAATGTGTTTTTCAGCACACGTCACTATACAAATTGCTAGAATTATGCTTAAAAATATAAATAATGTATGGGAAAATATACTTAACATATCAATATATATTCTATGAAAAGAAATGAGCAATTTTGTTTCTAAATACATTTACCGTGATTGAGAATGTTTCAATATTTTTACTGGAACATAAGACAAAAAGTACTGATTAAGAAAGGCTTATTTTGCTAATTTTATAATACCATGGTATTCTTTGAAGTAGACAGAAGTAGGTTTTTCCTTCTAAATTAAAAAAATAATGCGTCACTTTACTAGTTACTTAAAAAAGTAATCTGATTATGTAACTTGCATCCTACCTAAATTTTGCAATGTATGAATATGGTTCATTCAATAGTATGAAATCAAAGTACACTGTATAATGTATTATTATTTTACCCTGATACAGTACAGTATAATAAAGGGATAGTTCACCTTCAGTTGGTCCCCACTGACTTGAGTGTTTTTGTGTGTTATTTTTCTCCATACTCTGGAAAATGGGGACCAGCAACTGAGAGTGAACTATCCCTTTAAGATCCATTTATTCTTAAATATATACATTGTTTTTACCTGGTCATAATTTGATAAACTGCGGTGAGGACCAAACCCACAATAGACAGACTGCATCCCACAATGCTGATCCAGTTTAAAGCCTCAGAATAAGTGTAGTCTGCTCTAAAGCTCTTCAAAGAGAGAGAAATCTTGTTAATAAATATATTTAGCTGTGCGCTGTGTATTTTTACAAACTACCAGGTAAGCTAGCATAAAAAATGAAGTTAACTTAGCACCATGCTAATGGAAGATTCTCTTGACATCAATTACGAGTAATGTCTCCTTTGACCTTTACGCAAAGAATATTATTTACTGCATATAGAGAGTTTAAGGAAATAATGAGAAGAATAACAGTAAAATTGCACTACAAACCAGTGTGTTCATAATTAAACGGATAGTTCACCCAAAAATTTAAATTATATAATTAATTACTCACCCTCATGTTGTTCCAATCCCGTAAGACCTTCGTTCATCTTCGGAACACAAATTAAAATATTTTTGATATTACATGGACCATTTTAACAATGTCCTTACTACCTTTCTGTGCCTTGATTGTGATAGGACCTTTGCTGTCTTTGGAGGATCAGAAAGCTCTCGGATTTCATCAAAAATATCTTAATTTGTGTTCTGAAGATGAACAGAGGTCTTACGGGTTTGGAACGACATGAGGTTGAGTAATTAATGCTATAATTTTCATTTTTGGGTGAAATATCCCTTTAAAATGATAGATTCAAATAATATGGTAAGACAGTTTGAAATATTAAGCAACAAAACAAGCTGTTTTGTACAGCTAAAAATAGCTGGAAGCGAATGATACCTGAAGCTAGACACATTAAATTTACAAATGGATGTGCCTACTCTTACGGGAAATATAAGGTGGACAGGAAATGATGTTCCAAGCTCACTGGCTTTTAAAGTAGTTTATTTAAAACATGTATGTGAAACTAACCACAAGAACTGCAAAGTTGGTGGTGTGGTTACATTTACATTGCACTCCATTGGGATTGCGTATTTTGACGCAACCCTCTGTTCTCCAGTCTCTATGAGCGTAGTCCCAAAACACACACGCAAAGTCATAAGACAGTGAGCCAGATATATTCTGAAAACATGAAGACAATATACAGTAAATACCCATTTTCTAGTGGAAAGCTTGTGTTCCTTTTTCCTGGCTTCTCGGTCCCTCACAGGCTGTATATCAGCACGGCCAAATCATAGCTGTGCCGATATACAGCCCTATCTACCAGTTACTCTGTGGTAACGACTGACTGTACATTAATTCATATGTAGGCGTTTTATTGGCTGTGTCCAAATTCAGGGTCTGCATCCTCCTTAGGATCCTTCCTACCCGGTTGAAATAGGAGGGATCCTCCGACGTCCGCAAAACCCGGAAGTCGGTGTTTGTGAATTTGGACAGCCTACCCTTCTTTCAGTTCCCTCCCTTACCAGTTGCTCATATCCTGTCGCCTAGCAACCGTGACAGCGCCAAGCAAGAAGCGGGAAAATGGACAAACAAAGAGTTATTCTCCTCATTTTAATTCTTTTGGAAGAAATAAAGCAATTAAATAAATTAAATACTTTCTTTGCTCGTTGTCGGAGAGTTTTTTATATCAGACTACAAGACAGTCACATCCAGGTAAGCCATTAGCCTATTTTTATTTGTTTTTAAGTATTCTACTAATTTCTCCTACAAATTCATTGAGCCGAAGCATAAACTTTAGCTTGTTTTGTCAGAGAAACTCCTCTCCCACTCCGCTACCGCTCGCTTCGTCCGCCATTACGCTCTACCGAAAAGAATTATGGGATAGGTAGGACGGGAAAGGATCCACCACACCCATCCTTCCAATTCGGGGAAAAGGAGGACGTATTTGTGGGCCGCATTTGAAGGATCCTACGAATTTGGACAGCCTTCGTCGCGGCGCTGTGACGTAACATCCTTCAAATGAGTACTCCGAAGGATGCAGACCCTGAATTTGGACACAGCCATTGACTAATAACCCAAGTGATTCATAAACTGCTATATGTTATGTAATCATTATGAGATGATCATTTACCTCGGGACTGATGGTGAACTCCACGTTATCAAGCAAGCTTTTGTCTGTGAGGCTGGCAGACACCACCCTTCTCTTGTTATTGATCTCACTCTTAAATTGTTTTGAGTTGAAAAAACGATCATTTTCATAAAGCACCACTCCAATACTGGGATTTCTGTTCCCTATGGGAAAAGAGAAGGAATAAGGTATTTAAAAATTTGACTATTAATTATGTATCTCAAAATGAGAAAAGAAATTGAAACAGTACCCCAGTCTTTCTGGGAATCATTCTGCAGTTTGATATCTAACAGGAGATCAATGGGACGTCCTGAAGAAAATGCCATATTAGCATAATTTGCAACCAAACCGATTCTTTCGGGGGAATTCTCTGACAGTCCTAGTGAAATGCAGCTTAATTTAGTTTTAAGAAGTAGAAATGTCTTTCTGATATCTACACAGATGTATAATAAATACATTTGAAGCCTTATATGAGTTTTTGGTACTGACCTGTTACTGCATAGAACTGCACTTGTGGGGTCCAATTTGACAACCTGATGCTTTGCACCGCTAGGTTTGGTTGCACCAGTACACTAGAGTTAATGTTACTCATGTTCAAAGCAAAATCCTCCAAAGTCTTTGTAAGACTACAGAAATAATACACATGAAAAAGTTAAACATATCCATCTTAATAATGATAATGATAGTAATAATAATTATATATAATGCAATCAGTTGAGTAATTAATATATCTAAATGTAGGTGCTGTAAAGGGACACATAAATAATGCACTCACATTTTTTCTGTGTAATAATATTTAATATTCTTTTTTTTTTTTCTCTCCAATGAGCACACAAAGTATTTTTTTATATAAATAAAAACTGTACACAAACCGTTACACAAAAATAAATTAATTTTAGCACGGTAACTATTGTTTACAAAGTTTATTTGTAATTTTGTCAGTTCAAAGTATTAACATAAAACAAATATAAAAAAATCATATCAGTATTTTTTGTTTATAAAAACAACAACAACAACAAAGTAACTATTTGTAAGTTTTTTTGTGCAATAACGTTTAATATACATTTTTCACAAGGAGAAAAAAAAATTGCATTTGTATCTTAATAGAAAATGTTTTGCACAAAAATAAATACATTTTTACCATGGTAACTATAGTTTTTCTGAAGCTTTGGTGAGTATTTTGAACATTAAATTCAATTAGCCACTATAATTAAATTAACTTTTTACATTTGTTTAAAAAAATGTTTTATAATTAAACAGGTATTTATTTATTTGTAATTGCTTTGCACAGAAATGTGTGGTTTTGTTATTATAACACATAATGTGTGTTGTGTTTGTGTGGGACAGGTATGTGTGGAGTGTAAATACCTCTCAAGAGCATCATAAGTGTCTTCAGAGTATTGGTCTTTATCAGTGTGCATGAGCTGACTGATGATGGCCATCACTGACTCTGCAACTGACTGCAATAAAGATATATTAATATTATTACAATATTTTTACATTTCTACATAATGAGTTTGGTGTAGTCACACTCTCATACAAACATACTAACATATTTGTCTGCACATTCTTACCTTGATTACAATATCATTACATTTCTATATAATGAGTTTGGTCTATTCACACTGTCCGATAAACATACTAACATATTTTGTTTTCTGTACATTCTTACCTCATTTAACATGGTGGCGGACAGCAGATTAGTGACAGTTGTAGCAGCTGAGGTGATGTTGTGGGACGTCAGCTGCTCGGGTTTGGACGTAAGCATCTGGACACTGGAGGCAACGTACATATTCTCTACCAGAGTCCCCTAAACAAATCAATCAAAGCTAAAGGCATTGTGCCAGTCAGATGTCTAATAAAAACATTAAATATTAATAAAAACTAATGATACTAAAATTACACTCGCATCAACTTTTGTCATTCAAAATGAATGTGCCCCCTTTTAAATGTCAAATATGTAAATACAGACGTTGACTTTGCTTTCGAACACCTCCAGGTTCAAGCCACAGTCCAGAAGTTTAAGTCCACCAAATGCATGGAAATGTGTTAAATACAAACACTGAGCTGAGGCCATAGGAATACCAGCTACAGAAGATATAAAAGACACACAGGACTGGTTAAACGTTAACTTACGAAGACAAACCAAAACAAATGACATACCCAAACTCAAATAGTTGCAGTTGAGCATATTTTGATATATATTCCTGACATAAATTAATTCTTGAATTCCTATAATTTATAAATTAATTAAATTATTATTTTCTTTCCTTTTGTGTAGTTTGTCAAGATAAAGGATATATATATATATATATATATATATATATATATATATATATTACAACTTAGTTCCTCCTGTTAATACTTGTATATCATGTTTTTGTATTTATTAATGTCTTATTTGTAATACTACATACCACTGGCTGTTCCTGGAGGGCAAAGCTGTGTTGAGTAACTAATCTGACCAATCATGGTGAGTGGGAAGGTCAAACCGTTAAGTGTTTCTTCTGAACAGGTTTTACCTGCAACAAAACCATTTTGGGAACCGTCATATCGGCAAGTCATCCTGGACCAAATCATAAAATGGTTTTACTTATATTACAAGCTAGAATTTAAGAGAACTCTTCAGCAATGCATACCTTTAGGTTGAGAAGTGGTTAAAAGCGGGTTAGGGCTGGTACTTGATTTTGAGGAAGTGGTCGAAGCACTTAATGTAGTGGTAGTAGGGGTGGTAGTGGTAGTGGTATTGGTAGTATTGATAATGGCAGTGGTAGTAGAACTGGTATTAATAATAGGGGTGGTAGTAGAATTGGTGGTAGCGATAATAGGGGTGGTAGTAGAATTGGTGGTAGCGATAATAGGGGTGGTAGTAGAATTGGTGGTAGCGGTAATTGGGGCGGTAGTAGAACTGGTGGTAGCGGTAATTGGGGTGGTAGTAGAACTGGTGGTAGCGGTAATTGGGGTGGTAGAAGAACTGGTGGTAGCGGTAATTGGGGTGGTAGAAGAACTGGTGGTAGCGGTAATTGGGGTGGTAGTAGAACTGGTGGTAGCGGTAATTGGGGTGGTAATGGAGGTGGCAGCATCAGGTGTAGTGGTCCAAGTAGAAAGATTGTCAGGTGTTGTTTGTAGTAGTCCTTCATTTATAAATGCTGGTCAAACAGAAGAAAACAGTTCCATTTAGATCAGTGCTATTTTTTAACCATTTTAAATAACTAAAGTGCTATCCCAACAGCTACACTCTTAAAAATAATGTGTTTTTTGTTGTTTGATTGTTTTTTGTTGGCATTGATGGTTCCATGAAGAGCCTTTGACATCCATGACATCTTTTCTTTTCACCAAAGGTCCTTTATACTGGAGAAAAAAAAAAAAAAGGTTCCAAAAGGGAATTTTCACAAAAGAACCTCTTTTGTGTGTGAGGAGCATCTAAAGAACTTTATCCCACTATAAAGAATACTCTTGAAATTAAAGGTTCCAATATTTTTTTAACCATTTTGTTTTTCCCCAAAGAACCTTCAACTGAACATTTCTTAAAATAACCTTTTTTTCCCCTTCCCCTGTGAGGAACATTTGAATAATTAAAAAAAAACCTTTTAAGAACCTTTTGTGCAATGGAAAGATTCAATGGATGTTGAAGGTTCTTCGTTGAACTAAAAATACCAATAAAGACCATACATTTCTAAGACTGCAGATTATAAAACATCCTTTACACTAGAAAGAAAGAAAAAAAAAGAAAAAAAAAAAAAGATTATTTTAAGAGCTGTTCACTGGAGGGTTCTTTAGGAAACCAAAATAGTTCTTCTATGGGGTGTAATTAGTTTTTTTTATGCACCAAAAACAGGGCCAAGACAGTATTTGTATGGGTGGGCCTCCTATTCCCTGTCCCAATAAGTATTGGTATATCATAAAGACAGACCACTTCATGAAAACTCTGCACTTAGATGTAATTTGTAAGTGAAGCCCTAGCACATAATTCTTTAAATCCCCGTGACACGTGCGAATAAGTCTAAACTGGAGAATCTAAAGCAGGGGCCGAAAACCTATGGCATGCATACCAACAATGGCATGCAGAGGGATAATCGCTGGCATGTGAGCAATAGGGAAAACTGCATACTGATGTAAATTTTTAGGTAATAATTTCGTGTATTCGGTGTAACAGAATATGTTGACTTGCTTTAATGTTCAAAAAACCTTATTTTTTAAATACTGTACTTTATTGTAGGTCCTCTATGCCCCGCCTCTCTCAAACGCTTCGTTTTCTACAAAGTCCCTCCTTCTGACAAGCGCAGTCTGCTCTGATTGGCCAACTGGCACAGTGCATTTTGATTGGCCGAACACTGCAAGCACTCGTCGGAAATTTAACGCCCCTTTTTCATAATCGCGAGCTTCATCATTCAAAATAAATGTAAAGACAGTTAATAATGTCCTTATTTTTACCATCAGTTCAAGTCTGAAAGGGGAACAGAGTCGCGTGACAAACACAGTGATGATGCTCATATGTATTTGCACCCAAGCCGCGATTAAGAAAGCTGAGCAATAACTACTTGCTGTGATGTGACCCTGTCTCTCTCTCACACACACACACACTCACACGATGCGCAAAACTTTGCATTTGAACAGTCAATAGCAAATACTTAAACTAATAACGAAACAGACTTATAGTCGCAGGATTGTCATAGTAAAGTCAGAATTACCTCCTCTCCTAGGTTCACGAAACGGGCATCCATAAAATGCATTGCTGTTCTGTTGTAAGTAATCTTAATGATTCCTCAATGCATCTACTTTCGGAAGGCCAAATAAAGTGCTTTTTCTTTTCGCCTAGAAACACACAGCATCTCCCTGACATGGCTGCATCAACACTACTTCAGTTACTGAAACCACGCCTTCTTTCTTTGCGTGAACATTTGGGTGGAATTACGCAAATATTTCTACATCGTGACGTAGACATGTGGGGCTGTGTTTGACTGAGCCGTTTTAGGGGGCGTGCCAGAGACTTAACTTTGATAAAGAATATCTCTTTGGTTTTGAGACTTTAGTCTTTTCAACTTCGGGGATCATATCTATGCACAATCAGCTTGCAACACTCCAAAGAGAAAGGAAAACTTGAAATCGCATCATATGACCCCTTTAAAGTGAGAGAATTACCTTGCGCTAATCTACATTTGTGCGACTGCTGTGCATACGTGGCGCTTCAGATCAATGCCTCAGTGGTCAAACCGCGCTTGTCACGAATCCGGTTCATGAACTTCCATCCAATTGCCACCAGAGGTCGCCCTTCCATTACATTGACTTGCACATTTCACAGACTGTTGCATATCACGCTGGACTGCATTTCCCATCATCCATTGCACTGATTACACACAGCTGTAACCAATCACACACACACACACTATATTACACCCACTCGGATCCTTCTCAAACTGCCAAGTTTTGTTAAGCATTTATAGCTGATAGCTACTTTACGGAGCCTGTCCTGGTTTTCATGGTCTAGTCATAGGCAAGAATCTGAACACGGGAAAGCAGGCAAGGCAAGACTGTGTTTTTCGGATTACCCTTTTGTCTTGCCGTTCGCACTCTCTTTACCCCTGCCTGGACTACTGCTGTGTACCTGGATTATCTGTCTCTTGTGCCTCTCTGTACAAACATTGAAGCTTAGTTTAATTACTTTAAAAGCAGTGATTTTAATGTAGCGATTCGGTATCGAAAAAAAGTCGCGGAGCAGCGCTGACAAGATTATAAGCTCCTACATGTTTCTGTTTGCACAGCGCAATCTCTAATCTTTGTGTGCCAGTGATGTGTGGCACTGGGGAACTGGAGCCCTCTCTGGGCTGGACGGGGGAACGGGAGCCCTCTCTAGGCTAGACGAGGGAACGGGATCCCTCTCTGGGCTCTGGTCAGGGGCTAGAGCCCTCTCTGGGCTATGGTCAGGGGCTAGAGCCATCTCTCGACTCTTTTCAGGGGGTAGAGCCATCTCTCGACTCTGGTCTGGTCTAGACCTTGGAGCGGCCAGCGGGCTTGGCTTCGGATCAGCTGGAGGTTCTGGATGGAGGACTGGGACGGATCATGGGACTAGAGATGGAGGGAATGACATGGATTTTAACGCTGTTCGAAGCCCATTTACTGGCACGGGGGAGTACAGGAGGAGATGGGTGGCCACAGCCATTGGCCAGGCTTGTGGAGGGTCCCGGCATGGGGTGAGCTGGTGAGGCCCTGTAGTTTTCAGGAGAGGCTGGATGAGAATAGCACTTAACCTCTTCGACCTCTAATTCGGACACATTTAAATAGAGGGAAAGATTAATCAGCTCGATCAAAGGGAAATCACACGTGGGGAGATTGCAGCAGATCGTGTATTCATCCAGCCCCAGCTGAAAACAATCAAAGATAACACAAGTAAACACAACATGCAGTTTTTGAATGAAGTTTTTTATTATGAGGGGAAAACAAAATCCAAACCCACATGGCCCTGTGTAAAAAAGTGCTTGCCCCCTAAACCTAATAACTGGTTGGGCCACCCTTAGCAGCAACAACTGCAATCAAGCGTTTGCGATAACTTGCAATGAGTCTGTTACAGCGCTGTGGAGGAAATATGGCCCACTCATCTTGGCAGAATTGTTGTAATTCAGCCACATTGGAGGGTTTTCGAGCATGAACCGCCTTTTTAAGGTCATGCCACAGCATCTCAATAGAATTCAGGTCAGGACTTTGTCTAGGCCACTCCAAAGTCTTCATTTTGTTTTTCTTCAGCCATTCAGTGGAGGATTTGCTGGTGTGTTTTGGATCATTGTCCTGCTGCAGAACCCAAGTTCGCTTCAGCTTGAGGTCACGAACAGATGGCCGGAAATTGTCCTTCAGGATTTTTTGGTAGACAGCTGAATTCATGGTTCCATTTATTACAGCAAGTCTTCCAGGTCCTGAAGCAGCAAAACAGCCCCAGACCATCACATTACCACCACCATATTTTACTGTTGAGGAGTGACGACAGTGGAAGACGAGAGAGGACCAGGCCTGGACTTTATTTTGTGTGCGGCAGTCGTCCGTGAGGGGCTGCCGCTTTACTTTTGTGTTTATTTTATTTATTAAAGTCCTTAAATATTTGCCAGTTCCCGACTCCTTCTTCCCGTTCTACGATCGGGCAGCAGGGAGTAGCGGAGACCGCCGGTGGCTGTCCGAGACGGCGGTGGTGCTGGAGCGATGGAAGAACGGGTGGGACGGAAGGCTCGCTGCCGTGCTCCTGGGTCGAGGAGGGGTGGCTGCCATCCGAGAGGGAGCGGAGGAGTCGGCGCCATTCGCCAGGAAGCCGTAGCCTGCTGCCATCCGCCATGTTGGGGTTGAGCAGGGAATGGGGGACTCGCTGCCGGCAGCCCTCGACCGGAGGAGCCATCGCCGTCCGCCAGGAGGCGGAGGAGCGTCAGGCTGTCCACCAAAGATATCCAGTACCATCGCATGGCACCGCGAGTGAGAGCCTCTCAGCTGGTTGAGTACCAAGCAGCAGTGTGTCCAGGAACCGGACCGAATTTTTTTGTTTCCTCTCTCGTCTCTGTCTCTCCTCTTCCTTCCGTCTCCTTTTCTCTCGCCTCGTCTGTCCTTACCCCCAGGTACGCCGCAGCCGCCCTGACGGGCCCCCCGTAAAGCTTGGTAAAATCACATCCAGCACTCGCACCATCAGCACTGGAGCGCCTCAGGGCTGCGTACTCTCCCCACTGCTCTTCTCCCTCTACACCAACGACTGCACTTCTAAAGACCCCTCTGTCAAGCTCCTGAAGTTTGCAGACAACACCACACTGATCGGCCTCATCCAGGACGGTGACGAGTCTGCTTACAGACAGGAGGTTAAGGAGCTGGCTGCCTGGTGCAGTCTTAACAACCTGGAGCTTAACACGCTCAAAATTGAGGAGATGATTGTGGAATTCAGGAGAAACCCCCCTGCTCTCCCCCCACTCACCATTATGAACAGCACTGTGACTGCAGTGGAGTCATTCAGATTCCTGGGCACCACCATCTCCCAGGGCCTGAAGTGGGATATTCACATAGACGCCATTGTCAGAAAGGCCCAGCAGAGGTTGTACTTTCTTCGCCAGCTGAGGAAGTTCAACCTGCCACAGGAGCTGCTGAAACAGTTCTTCTCCGCCATCATTGAATCCATCCTCTGCACTTCAATAACTGTCTGGTTCAGCTCAGCTACCAAATCTGACCTCAGAAGACTACGGAGAGTAGTCCAGACTGCTGAGGGAATCATTGGTACAACCCTCCCCACTCTCCAAGAGCTATACTTATCCAGAGTGAGCAAAAGGGCTGGTAAAATCACTCTGGACCCCTCACATCCAGCACACTCCCTCTTTGAACTGTTACCATCTGGACACAGGAACAGTTTCTTCCCTCAGGCAATCCATCTCATGAACACTCCACAATAAATGTGGAACACACAACTATAATACATTATCCATTCACCACACTCACTTATTTTATTTTTATTTTCACATTTCTAATTTGCACGTACTTGGCCTGTACATACAAACCCGATTCCAAAAAAGTTGGGACACTGTACAAATTGTGAATAAAAACAGAATGCAATGATGTGGAAGTTTCAAATTTCAATATTTTATTCAGAATACAACATAGATGACATATCAAATGTTTAAACTGAGAAAATTTATAATTTTAAGGGAAAAATAAGTTTATTTTAAATTTCATGGCATCAACACATCTCAAAAAAGTTGGGACAAGGCCATGTTTACCACTGTGTGGCATCCCCTCTTCTTTTTATAACAGTCTGCAAACGTCTGGGGACTGAGGAGACAAGTTGCTCAAGTTTAGGAATAGGAATGTTGTCCCATTCTTGTCTAATACAGGCTTCTAGTTGCTCAACTGTCTTCGGTCTTCTTTGTCGCATCTTCCTCTTTATGATGCGCCAAATGTTTTCTATGGGTGAAAGATCTGGACTGCAGGCTGGCCATTTCAGTACCCGGATCCTCCTTCTACGCAGCCATGATGTTGTAATTGATGCAGTATGTGGTCTGGCATTGTCATGTTGGAAAATTCAAGGTCTTCCCTGAAAGAGACAACGTCTGGATGGGAGCATATGTTGTTCTAGAACTTGGATATACCTTTCAGCATTGATGGTGCCTTTCCAGATGTGTAAGCTGCCCATGCCACACGCACTCATGCAACCCCATACCATCAGAGATGCAGGCTTCTGAACTGAGCGCTGATAACAACTTGGGTTGTCCTTGTCCTCTTTAGTCCGGATGACATGGCGTCCCAATTTTCCAAAAAGAACTTCAAATTTTGATTCGTCTGACCACAGAACAGTTTTCCAATTTGCCACAGTCCATTTTAAATAAGCCTTGGCCCAGAGAAAACACCTGCGCTTCTGGATCATGTTTAGATATGGCTTCTTTTTTGACCTATAGACCGGCAATGGCGAATGGCACGGTGGATTGTGTTCACCGACAATGTTTTCTGGAAGTATTCCTGAGCCCATGTTGTGATTTCCATTACAGTAGCATTCCTGTATGTGATCCAGATTCTCTGAATCTTTGGATGATATTATGCACTGTAATGATAACTTTGATGATAACTTCAAACTTTTTGCAATTTTTCTCTGAGAAACTCCTTTCTGATATTGCTCCACTATCTTTCGCCGCAGCATTGGGGGAATTGGTGATCCTCTTGCCATCTTGACTTCTGAGAGACACTGCCACTCTGAGAGGCTCTTTTTATACACAATCATGTTGCCAATTGACCTAATAAGTTGCAAATTGGTCCTCCAGCTGTCCCTTAACTTTTCCGGCCTCTTATTGCTACCTGTCCCAACTTTTTTGGAATGTGTAGCTCTCATGAAATCCAAAATGAGCCAATATTTGTCATGACATTTCAAAATGTCTCACTTTCAACATTTGATATGATATCTATATTCTATTGTGAATAAAATATAAGTTTATGAGATTTGTAAATTATTGCATTCCTTTTTTATTCGTAATTTGTACAGTGTCCCAACTTTTTTGGAATCGGGTTTGTACATAGTTGTCTATATTATATATTGTGTTTTTGCTGCTTTGTACATTGCCTATTTGGATATTTGTATATTATTCTTTTATCTGTGTCATGTCCTGTTGCTGTCTTTCTGTTGCACTGTGGAGCTTCTGTCACTACAACAAATTCCTTGTATGTGTAAACATACTTGGCCAATAAAGCTCATTCTGATTCTGATAAATAAATACTTTTATCATATATGTAAAAAAGGGTTACTATTAAACCGTAACCATGAACAAATTAGCCATGGATTTACTACACTAACCATAGCTTAACCATGGTATTTGTACAACTAGGGGTGTGCGATATGACGATTTTTGATCGTGGACGATAAAAATGTCTCCACGATCTGCTTTTGAAGAAATATCGTAGTATCGTGCTACAGCACACATTATGTCAAATACAGTTCTGGTGCCTACGTCTCTATGTACTGTACAACACAACATATAGCAGTAGAGTTACTCTGACAGGACACTGCACTTATTCGCGATCGCAAAAGTACATTATTTGCACACAAGCCTTGCTGGTTAAATGTTTCATTCGCGCGCTGGTCTGACGTGCGCTTTTTCTGAGCGCATACACCTCAAGCACAGACACTAAAAAGCCTGTCTTACGGCGCCTGATTACTCAACTAACTTATCTTTTGCGCTAATACTGTCAAAACACACAAGGTTTACATACAAACTCAGTTGGTTATCTCTAAAATAAAAGTAAATAGTTAAGAGAGAAACAGATGCGTGCCTGTATATTAGATGCATGCAGCTCTTAAAGGGACAGGACACTAAACATGCTGTCGACTGTCATTAAAGGGATAGTTCACCCTAAAATTTAATTTCTGTCATTATTTACTCACTCACATGTTGTCCCAAACCTCTATTAATTTATTGTGCTGAACCCAAAATAAGATATTTTGAAGAATGAGGGTAACCAAACAGTTGCTGGTCTACACTGACTTTGATAGAAGGAAAGAAAAATCCTATGGAAGTCACTGTGGACCAGCAACTGTTTGGTTTTCCACCTTCTTCAAAATAGCATTTATGTTCAGCAGAAGAAATAAACTCATTCAGGTTTAAAACAACTTTTGAGTAAATGATGGTATAAAAATAAAACATTATGACAGAATTGACAGACAGATGACTTAGTTTTGGGGGGAACTATTCATTTAACGTTAACAAAAAAACAAAACGCAAAGAGAAAAATCACTCGCTATTCTTGACTGAAAAACTTTAATACAGTTGCTTTAGGAATCAGTCTATCTAGTGTTTTATTTTTATATTTGTTCATTCAATTTCATTGACTGCTCCTGCTAAATACACCTATTGTACCTGAAAATAAAGCACTGTTTGTTTTATTTGTATATTATGTGTATTTGTAATGTGTATCTTTGTTCTTATTTTTTAATAAGAAAGATAAAATGATGACAAAGATTTTTATCTTCGCCCACTTTGGCCTAAATATCTGCCATGTCTTTTTTTTTTTTTTTTTTGTTACCTTGAAAGGCTTTGTCTTTCTAGTTTGGCTGTAATGCTCAGACAACTTGTAAAACCAAAACAGTAAAACCAACATGACAAAGAATCATGATAAAATCGTGAATCGTGATATTTCTAAAAAAAATTGAGATATATTTTTCCCATATCGCCCACCCCTATGTACAACTGTGGTTATACAAATGGTAATCAATACACCAAAAAAAAAAGGTTAATTTTCATTTTGTTGGGGTAATTTTGTTGTGATCTGTGCTACTTGCACATTTCTTTGTTTGTCTTGCGAACATTTGCAGCATCTTTCTGTTTTTGCAGCACATTTCTTTATTTGTTTGTGTTGTGAGTACTTGCAGCGAGTTTCTGTTTTTGAAGCACGTTTCTTTATTTGGTTGTGCTGTGAGTATTTGCAGTGTGTTTATTTGTTTGTGTTGTACCTTTTTTGCAGTGCGTGTCAGCCACATACCGGATACGCTGTTTTCATTTAAATCAAAGCATAAACAAACGTAGAAGACGTATCCGTGCGGTGCGGCTGACACAGAACAGTGTACGCTGCTTGATTCCAGCAGATATTCTCCAAAATGGTGCTACGCTGATGCAGAGGAGACAAATTGTTGAATAAAGTGTTCTCGTCACTTCATTAAATTCAGATTGAACCACTGATGACAGATGGACTATTCTGACTATGTCTTTCATACTTTTCTGGGCCTTGAGTGTCATATACTTGGCAGTCAATGGAACAGTCACAAACCTTCCGGGTTTCATCCAAAATATCTTAAATTGTGTTCCAAAGACGAACAAAGCTTTTACGGGTTTGGAACGACATGGGGGTAAGTGAATAATGACAAAATTTTCATTTTGGGGTGGAGTAAACCTTTAAAGTAATAGCAGCCAAATATCCTAATAACCCAGTTGCTGTGATGTCTGTTAATCAAAGAACAAAAAAGAGGAAATCAATAACTTTCATAGCTTTAAGGATTAGTCTATATTTAATTTAGAGTTTGATAACTTGTTTCTATTTCTGCATGTTTACTACTTGCTGAAGCCCTTCTGAAGAACTAAGTCTGAAGCCCTTCAGCAAGTAGTAAATATAGCTAAAAAGTAGCTAAATATGACATTATAATGGGTTTATGTGAAGATTGTTTTAAGTTCACTTAAATTACTTGTTATTTTTTAAAGTGTAATAAATGTTAAAAATGACAGCTCTCAATTATACTGTAATGCTGAATGGCTATAGTCAATGGTTAAATAATGGGGGGGTTATAGAGACATCAGTAGTATTGGTATCAGTGATACTAGACTTCAGTCATTAAAAAAAGATGCCTTTAAACAAATATTAAAAATATACGGTCTTTGTGTTTGTGCATTCAATTTGAAGATTGAATGTGAAATTATAACAATGTGAAAGTATATTTTAAAATTTTAATGTTAGGTGGGATTAAGCACAATTAATCACGATTAATTTCAGAAAACAAAAAAAGTGCAATAAATAAATTTTTAATCGATTGACAGCACTAATATAATGTATTAGTAATTAATAAAATTATAAATTCAAATAAATAGAGAGAGAGATTTTTGTTGTAGTGATAGAGACTGCTGAAGGTCTGGATAGGGGGGTCACTGTATAAAAGTATAGATTAAAAAAAAAAAAAAAAAAACACCTGCCCACATCTATTTTTCTGAAAGTTAATCTGTAATAATCTCTTACCTGAAAGAAATATGAGCAGCAGCATGAAGTGATCCATCATCATCCCATTAATGATCCAGATCTGGTTCTCAGTAATGTCTGGTTATGACTTATATATTATCTCAGATGTTGAGTTTGACATGATATATTTGCATTTTCAAGGGGAAAAGGAGTTATGGACATGGTAATGCACAATGTTTTGCAAAAACCAAAAATGACAAGAAACATGTTGGGTCAGGCAGGTCATATAATTTTCCTACTTGGCAGACCTGACAAATGCACGTCTAGGCTTTAGCAACTAGTTTAAATAAAAGTGTAGTCGTAATTATGAAAATATAAGCTTTTTTAAATGGATAGTCCACCCCAAAATTAAAATTAAAATAATTTACTCAAACTCATGCCATCCCAGATCTTAATTACTTTATTTATTTAGAAGAAAACACCCTCCTCCTAAGGTCAGTCTACATCTGGGGATGGCATGAGAGTAAATTATTTACATTTTTTAGTGTTCTATCCCTTTATTAATAAAATAATAATAATAAAGAAAATACTTCAAGTCCAAATAAACACTGCATTGTGTAAAAGATTGGCGTGTCACACATTTAAAGATAAATTACTTTTTGTCCAAACTTTATTTTGTTATTCAAAGTGAGCCTTTTATTAGATGCAAATCGCTGTCATTCACGCATTTCAGATACACCATTGTGCAACAGGCAAATTAATGGCGCATATCTACACTGGTAACTCAAACTAATGGCCAAAAACCCAAATCCTAAAAAGCAGAAAACCATTATGCTAAAGAAACGCTTCTGCCTTTAAAGTATATTAATAGTTCTATTTAGTAGCCTGTATGTAGCTGTGCATGTGTTGGACAGGGCCGCTGCTGGCCAAATGGGTGCCCTAAGCAGAATTGTATTGTTGTGCCCCCTCCCCCAAATGTTAGCGATGTAAAAAACAACAAAAACAGCAACAACAAAAAACACCCACTATAGGGGTCAAAATAGAACTTTAATAAAATATAAAAGTATTAAAATGACAGTATTACAACTGTAGCTCTAGACAGTTATGGCTATTATTGTATTTATACAATTGTTATAGTCTTAAGCATTCAGAAATCACACAAAAGAAAATTTAGCAGTTTTACTACGATAAAACCATGGTTAAGTTTTGTAAGGGTTGTGATGTCCACATGTTTTGAAGTTAGAGGCTGAAGCATTTCTATCACGAAAACGTGGCCAAAAATGAAAGATTAAGTGAATATTTGAATTAGCCTAAATGTTAGGTCAGTTTTAAAGGACTTGATCATTCTGTAAGTGTATTACCAGGCCTTTGGCTCCCTTTACAGGCATTTGTAACAATATGTAATGTAAATATCTAAATTGTTTATTTTGTATTACATTAAGTATTTTAACAGTGTTTTTCAATGAAACCATATAATTATAATTAACCAATCATTATTGCCTCATAGTTTTTATATAATGCATTTTAAGTAATTTTAAAGGCAGTTGTTGGCTTAGATCTGTTTTTATAACCACAAAAAAATATTATCTTAATACTTCTTTGTATTTGAAGTAACAAAACCATGGTTAATTTGTGGTTACCATCCATGGATACAAGAACCATGATTTTTGGTTTTATTCTTAATAAAACCATTTTATTCGTAGTAAAACCATTTTGTAAGGGAACATGGAAACTCAGAGAAGATGCGTTGTTGGTGGTTAAATTACTACCGACATTAAAACACGTTATTAATGTCAACAGCCAAAAAAGTTTCACAGGATTATAAATGTAGGCTACCTAAAAGTGGTCCACGGGCTTCATCTTTTTTTCTTTTCTCGGCGCCGGATTGCTTATGTCTTTTCACGTGCATAGCTGTCCATCAATTATGATGATTTGCTTTCAGCTGCAAACATGAGGTGCGAGCGGTCGCGAGCGCGTATTCGGGAATGCTGCGTCATGTGTGATTAGCCTACTGTATTGGTCTCAAACTCAATTCCTGGAGGGCCGCAGCTCTGCACAGTTTAGCTCCAACCCTAATCAAGCTCTTCAGGATCTCTACAAACTTCCAAGCAGGAGTGATTTGGAGCTGGTTGGAGCTAAACTGTGCAGAGCTGCGGCCCTCCAGGAATTGAGTTTGAGACCAGTGGCTTACTGCATCTGCGTTCACCGTAAAATGCATTTTTTATAATTATATATATGTTCATGTTTAGATTTTTCATTTATGTATATATACATGTTAATTTTAATACTAATATAGAACGAAAGGTTTTTTTTTTTTTTGAGCAACTGGTATGGTCAAAGGTTAATCTGTGTAAGCTAATAAAGCTTGGAACCCGTGCATCCTTGAGAGTATGGAGGATATGCACTTACCAAGAAATCTCCACATATACTCTACTGCCTTGTTGGCTACTCGTGTACTGGGCACTTGTCTACTGGCGAGACCTAAACAGTTTTGAACTACTGTGTAATACAGTTTTAATATCTTAAAACTCACATTTTTATGAGTTTCTTCTTTGCACTATTTTCTTGAAATGAATACACTACAATGTTAAGAAGTGTCTTAATGATTCTGCTAAATAACTGACAACATCTATACAGTTACAGATTGGCTTCTTATAAGATAACATCAAGCAAACACACATGGCAAAACCTGATGTCAGCCCTTAAAGGGAGTGCTACATGTTATTACAACCTCAAACAAAAGCATGTTGATTTCAGTCTATTTATTCAAAACGGACAAAAAATTATTTCTGATAATTTTATTGAAAGCTGATTAGTGGAAAAGAGCAGAATATCTGGCATACACTGTTTTAGTAAATGGACTTTTACTGTGGCTCGTCACACATTGTCTGGTTCCTCATCATTGAGGTTACATTTCCCAGATGTGCTTAGATCCCAATGAATCCCCTATGAATACAACTTGAGGCGTTAAACAGCATGTTGAATTGTGGTGGAAACAGAGAGAGATCCTTTAACGAATCTGATGTCCTCATGGGATCAAATGACTTAATCAGGTAAAATTACTTAAGTCATATAAAAACATGTGATCGAAGAGCCCTCAGGAAGACAAATAAGCAGTTGACAATCTATTATTCTCCAGCAGTCTCTTATTTCTTCTTCTTTTTATCTTGTGTGTTGGTGAACCATGTTGGTGAACCAGGCATCCAGCAGCTTTTTGCTATAGTAGATCTGCCAGCCATGCACTTGAAGTGAAATAATCAAAACTAAGTACATTATAGAGACAGCAGAAAAACCAAAGATGAACGTATAAGCTTTGCCGTGTCGATAAAGCTGCTGAGCCGCAGGGAACATCTCCATCCCTCCATAAATTATAGGACTGACACAAAAAAGGCCGACGCTGATCATTGAGATGACCAGGTAACTGATGTTATTTTTTGGCATAGCCATGAAACTGAAGACCGTAGGCATGATGCTCAGAAGATACGGGTATTCCCATCTGTACGGAGAGGCCACCACTTTATGGGATACCAAGTTCAGCTGACTGACCACCACCTGTGCTGCTACAAGCAACCAGACCACTGCATGAGCGATGTTCAACTTCTTGATCTCAGATTTCAGGGCCACACTGAGGGGATTGAGAAGGGACAATTCAACAGGATCAGAATTACTGAGTTTTTAAAAGTATTTTTAGGGGGTTGTTCCCCATGTATACCGCCCCCCCCCCCCCCCATCCTCTTACTGGATAACATGTTAATGATCATACTAGTTTACTTTAATTTATCATTGATTCTTTTTCATTTATTTTAAAGAATTTCACAACTTGGTTTTGTACTACAAGTGCATCGTCACATTTTTCAAATGATTTTCTTTGTATTCGTTTTTATCATTGAAAGTGTACGTACTGTACAACTGAAATAAGCGGTATTGCTCAAGGCACACTCTAAATACAAGACACAAATATTATGAATCATATTTTTTCCATTAAAATCAACACACATACCTCATCTGATAGTGTGATGCCACGTGCTCGCGGTGCTGATAGTCACTTCCGTCTGTTCCTGTAGCGCGCGGTCCTGATCGTGATGCCATGGCAACCCTCCACCGTAGACAACCAGAGGTAAAAGTAAGCTCAAATTTACCTCACTTCTTCAGTGTATAAGCTTATATGAGGCAAACACTCGCATTATGGTTTAACAAGCGTATAAGATACAAATTATCGAATACGTTATAGACCGTGGGAAGCAAGTAAATTTAAGTTAATTAACAAATACAAACAAAACATCAACAGATTACAAATAAATACAAATTAATAGAACCAACAATTCCCTGCTGAAAAAAAAAACAATAGAACTCTATAGAAAATGTAATAATGGGAATTGTATTGGTTTTAATGGAAACGATTCTGTATGGATTCTATTGGTGGGATGTTAAATCCTATTGGAAAAATGCCCAAAACACAATACAAAAAGGAATTTTGTAATGGTTTTACTTGAAAAAGCTAATGGTTTATAATGGAAACCATTGGAATTTTTTTTTTTAGCAGGAACAGTCACTGCCATGTAAAATAACAACTGTGATATCACAAAAAATTATTTAACAGAGCTATACTGGAGGATATAAAATATATTTGTGCACAAAGTAATTCACCACAGATTACAAATTATTTCCACCGTGATACTTTGCAATATATGTTGCTTTTGACCAAGTTGCACAAATTAATACATCTCAATAGCGTATAATAACAATGCATGCAAATAATGTCGAACAATCTTATAAGCTTCCGTAAATACTCCATTCTGTCTAAAATACTGACTTCATCAAAACTATACCAAGCTAAATTGTAAAGTCTCCATTTCGGAAATTGAAGTTGTCTACTGTTTATCCTCTTTTTTTTTTTTTTTTTTTATGTTTAACTGTAGTTTTTGTTTGTTCACGACCTTGTACTGAACTGTAAAACAGCTGGTTGATACTATATTCACCCAACTTTTAGTTAGTTAATTATTACTTTACAATAATATAAATATGACAATGCAATTTTTATTCTAATGTGCAATTAATTATCACAACTCAATGCTAACGCTTCCTACCGGTATAGTAACAATATGATTTCTACGTGCACGTTCATTATCGGTGTTACAAATAAGAAGACGTGCATCATTATATATCATACTTATTAACACCCATACTTTATACCTACCTTATTTCAACATGAACCAGCAAGCAACTTCACACACATACAGCAGAAACGTGAGCAAAAGTAGCTCTTCTTCTACATGTGCGTTCGCGTGGACATAATGCAATATTGCCCTCACTGGCGCGGAGTGGGAACAATAAATTAGAAAAGGATGTTTGGATGAACATACTTGGTTATTAAATTATGCATTATGTTAATAAAATAATTTTTAAATCATTATTAATCATTTGACATTGCTGAGGTTTCCAGAAATTACACACTATTTAAAAGCAGCAGCTCAGTGTCTGGCTAAGTGTAAAACATCCAAACCATAAAGATTGAAAGCAGGGGGTTGTGGAATTCCCTAATTACAAATCCACACAATTTTAGACGATTCAATTTATTAAAAAACAATAATTACATTAAATCTTTACTCCATATTTGTTTAACAGTTTAGCACCATTGCCAAAAATAACAAAGAATAAATTCCCCTTTTTTTGTGTCCAACCATCTCTTTGCACATATACAAATTTAGTCATTCAGTAGTAAAACTAAAAATAAATTACAGAGGTTCCTACGACTATTTGAATTTAACTTAGAGTGTCCATATGGCCTTATCAACTTGTATATACTGATATTGTACTTATTAACAATTATTCAGTACCCTTGAGTTTGTTTTGATAAACAATGATCTGATCTGCTCAAACCAGTTGGGTGTGAAAGAACCTAAATGTGAGGTTCAAGACATTTCAGATATGTATTTTACTGACGTTTTTAGTAAGATCACTGAAAAGCAAAATCTAAAAAACATAACACTTATGTGATCACACACTTTCTTGAAATTCATTGAGATGGCACAATGAGAATCTAAGACAGCAGAAAAATAGTGCATATCCAACAATTTGAACATTCTTCATTATGTCAATATCACATCATTTTGCATCGATATGTAGTCAGTGTGACCCCATCTATATACAATCAATATACTGTCAAACAATAGGAAATATGCTAATAAATAATGTCATAAGAGTTCTAACAAAGTGCTAACCATATGGATGAACATATCATGTCAGATGCTGTAAGACTGTTTCAAATTATGTGTATGCATAAAACACACAAACATACTTTTCTATTCAATCTTAACAAGTGCCTCTGTACTGACGGCACACACAGTTTACTTTAGAAAAATGTAGCACTAATTTTATATGAGTGACTTTTTTCACAAATTCACATAGGATATAACAAATATCCAGAGAATGATGAGTGGACATATGGACCTGCATAAAGTCCTGCAGCTTGGTCTGATGGTAACTGGATATGAACAGTGTCTCCAACTTGTAAGGGCAGCACTGCACTTCCTGATGCCTGATCCAGGTAACTTTTTTTGTATTCATCATATGTATACATAACTGGCTCATTGTTCCTGTACAATGCCACCCATACGTTGTTTCCTTTGCAATTAACATGGTAGACAAAGTAGTAAATTCCAGGTATTTTGCAAGTGAAGATGCCAGTTTGAGAGTTGTAATTCTGGTTGCCATTATATAAAATCTTGTTGAAGATAACAGGTTGCCCAACTGGAGGAAATGGTGTTGTCAGCTGAGCTGTAAAAGCAGGCATGTCTATGCCATTCCTACCAATAATGGCTCCTCCAGGCTTTTCTTTCTTATAACCACCTTTTGCCCCATCTAGCCCAGGACCTGTCTCAGGAAGGATTTGCCCAAAAAATTGAGATTGAGCAGGAGGTCCTGGTAGGCCAGGGGGGCCAGGAGGACCAGGTATTCCAGGTTGACCTGGGGGCCCACCAGGTCCAGGTATACCAGGTGGCCCTAATGGACCTGGAAACCCAGGTTTTCCCTCACCTGGCATTCCAGGTTTCCCTGGTGGTCCATATTCCCCTTTTGGGCCTGGTAGACCAGGTGGGCCTATTGGTCCTGTCGGACCCATTAATCCTGGGATTCCCATGGGCCCTGGATGACCTTTCTCTCCTGGGAATCCAACTTCTCCTTTTGCTCCAGGCTTTCCAGGGGCTCCAGGTAGGCCAGGTAAACCTTTATGTCCATTTTCACCTTTAGGTCCTATGGGACCTGGTAAGCCTCTAGGTCCTGGTTGCCCCAATTCTCCTGGGAATCCTGGCTTGCCTGGAAGTCCTGGAGGCCCGGGTTCACCGTTTGGACCAAGGTGGCCCTTAGGTCCTATTGCACCACCCTCTCCTTTTGGACCAGGGAAACCAATGCCTCCAGGTGGTCCCAAGTGACCTGGAGGGCCTGGAAGGCCACTTGTACCTGGTGGTCCAATCATTCCAGGAAGACCACCATGACCCTTTTCACCTTTTGGGCCTTGGGGGCCAGGCAAACCACCATGCCCTTTTTCACCTTTAGGGCCAAGATATCCAGGTTTGCCAAAACCAGGTAAGCCTGGGTTGCCAGGTAAACCAGAGGGACCTGGCTCACCCCTTCCACCTGGAAGACCTGGTTTCCCTGGCAAGCCATCCAAACCAGGTTTGCCAAAGCCTGGTAGTCCGTGTGACCCTGGTGGCCCTCTCTCCCCTGGGACTCCAGCCAATCCTGGTTCTCCAGGTGCACCAGGTTTACCTTGGCCTCCAGGAGCCCCAGGTAGTCCATTCAGTCCTGGTTTGCCAACTCCTGGAAGTCCTACTTGTCCTGGTGGTCCTGGAGGTCCAGGTGGTCCCTTTACTCCTGGCAGTCCTGGGAGGCCATTCCCATTCTCACCTTTTTGCCCTGAGACACCAGGGATCCCAGGGAAGCCCTTCTGTCCAGGTTCTCCACGAGGTCCAAGTTGTCCTGGAAGTCCTTGTGCACCTGGTTTTGACACACCTGGTAAGCCATGTGGCCCAGGAAGACCTGGAGGTCCTGGCATTCCTATTGGCCCTTCACCACCAATTGGTCCCAAATCACCCTTCGGTCCTGGTAAACCTATAACTCCAGGTTTTCCTGGTAAACCTGGCATTCCTGGCTTTCCAAATCCGGGGAGTCCTGGTGGACCCTGAGGACCAGGTCTACCTGTAGGTCCTGGCATACCATGACCAGGAAGTCCTGGAGGGCCCTGAGGCCCTGGAAGTCCCATTGGACCAGGCTCACCAGGAGGACCTTTCTCTCCTCTTGGAATGGTTTCACCTAAAAAATATGTGAGAGTCATGGTCACAGTAACGTCCACACTTGTTCATAAACTACACATTATTTGCATATCTAAAATGAATGGATAAAAAGCTAATTAATGTATTTCTAGATTCTTGGACAAAAATGTATTCGATATGAATCAATTGTATTAATTTAACCTATTGAGTGAATACAACAGAGCTAAAATGAGATTAAATAAAAATGAGCAAAGAATAAACCACACAAACACACAAAACACTCTCCCAAACCTCATTAAAATCTGGTGGCAGGTGTTTTCAAGAGTTTAACCTATCAGAAAGATTAAAAATGCATTCTATCAGCTAGCTTTTGTCAACATTGCAGCTTTATGCACAAAGTGTACTTCGGCCATCCACATTCTGCGACAGTCTGCGCACTGTCCATGTGATGCTATTTTCATTATCAGAAGTGTCTGAAGATATATGCACACACTGTCTATGTCCAGCCCAATTTTTGTGATCGTGTGAACGGTCCATGTACAGAAGCACAGGCGTGAACTGAATGTTGACATATAATGAGTCTACTAGGTGGTACTGCACGTGTCGAACTCGTCCATCCGCGCTCATCTGTGGTTGAGTATACTTTGAAAGCTGTGCGAAAGACGGAATGCGGAAAGTTAAGCACACCCAGGCATTTACCTTTCATTTTAAATGATCCTGTGGAGTGAATTTTGCAAGCAAAGTAATTATTAAGGAATTTGCTAAATAACAAACCTTTTCCTACAATTGGTTTACCCATGTGCATGGGTATCTGTGGACGTTCTTTTGCATACTGTGGAAGCAAAGGCATCTCATTTCCATACGGTAAGTGTGGCGTTTCCTTTCCATGGTAATGGTGTTGGATTATTTGTTGGGGTATCCCCTCATTGCCATGTGACAGAAGAGGTAAATGTGGCAGAGGCTGGTGCTGTTGGGGCAGTGGCTTGTGTCCATAAAATGCCCCTGCATGGATATGATGTAGCAGACAGAGGTGCTCCACCAGTACAAACAAGCGGGCGGAGAGGAGAGGCTCAGCCATGTCCTGTGAAATGAAACACAGGAAAGAAGGTTAGTTGTCTTGGAAAAAGACAGGAAACCTAGCAGTACCCTTACACCAAAGTGTAGTGAAAGTAGTTCTGTGCCTTACACATTGTTTTAGAGAAGACAGGGTAACGAGTTGACACCCATAAGGACATTGTCCATTCCTTGACTGACCAATCAACTATCGGTTCTCATTGCTAAATAATTTTATTGATTCTAGAGTGCTTAAAATGCCAATACACCCTATCGTCAATGCTTAATTCAGGAACATTTCTGTTAATACACGGCTGTATAATAGTGTTAAGAATAAAATAAAATAAAAATGCCTTTTCAGAAAATCATTGTTTGCAACAAAAAGAACCATGAATAAGGAATGTTACACCATTTTCTAATGCTAATAGCCTTCAAATCAACAAGGAACAGAGCAAGGTTTAGTGAACTTGTTTATACACTGAACAAAATTATAAACGCAACACTTTTGTTTCTTCCCCCATTTTTCATGAGCTGAAATCAAAGATCTAAGACTTTTTCTATGTACACAAAAGGCCTATTTCTCTCAAATATTGTTCACAAATCTGTCTAAATCTGTGTTAGTGAGCACTTCTCCTTTGCCGAGATAATCCATCCACCTCACAGGTGTGGCATATCAAGATGCTGATTAGACAGCATGATTATTGAACAGGTGTGCCTTAGGCTGGCCACAATAAAAGGCCACTCTAAAATGTGCAGTTTTACTGTATTGGGGGGGTCTGGGGGGGTCCGAAAACCAGTCAGTATCTGGTGTGACCACCATTTGCCTCACGCAGTGCAGCACATCTCCTTCGCATAGAGTTGATCAGGATGTTGATTGTGGCCTGTGGAATGTTGGTCCACTCCTCTTCAATGGCTGTGCGAAGTTGCTGGATATTGGCAGGAACTGGAACACACTGTCTTATACGCCAATCCAGAGCATCCCAAACATTCTCAATGGGTGACATGTCTGGTGAGTATGCTGGCCATGCAAGAACTGGGATGTTTTCAGCTTCCAGGAATTGTATACAGATCCTTGCAACATGGGGCCGTGCATTATCATGCTGCAACATGAGGTGATGGTCGTGGATAAATGGCAGAACAATGGGCCTCAGGATATCATCACGGTATCTCTGTGCATTCAAAATGCCATCAATAAAATGCACCTGTGTTCGTTGTCCATAACATACGCCTACCCATACCATAACCCCACCGCCACCATGGGTCACTTGATCCACAACGCTGACATCAGCAAACCGCTCACCCACACAACGCCATACACGCTGTCTGCCATCTGCTCTGTACAGTGAAAACCGGGGTTCATCTGTGAAGAGAACACCTCTCCAAAGTGCTAGACACCATCGAATGTGAGCATTTGCACCACTCAAGTCGGTTACGACGACGAACTGCAGTCAGGTCGAGACCCCGATGAGGACTACGAGCATGCAGATGAGCTTCCCTGAGACGGTTTCTGACAGTTTGTGCATAAATTCTTTGGTTATGCAAACCGATTGTTGCAGCAGCTGTCCAGGTTGCTGGTCTCAGACGATCTTGGAGGTGAAGATGCTGGATGTGGAGGTCCTGGGCTGGTGTGGTTACACGTGGTCTGCGGTTGTGAGGCCGGTTGGATGTACTGCCAAATTCTCTGAAATGCCTTTGGAGACGCCTTATGGTAGAGAAATGAACATTCAATTCACGGGCAACAGCTCTGGTGGACATGCCTGCAGTCAGCATGCCAATTGCACGCTCCCTCAAAACTTGTGACATCTGTGGCATTGTGCTGTGATAAAACTGTACATTTTAGAGTGGCCTTTTATTGTGGCCAGCCTAAGGCACATCTGTGCAATAATCATGCTGTCTAATCAGCCTCTTGATATTCCACACCTGTGAAGTGGATGGATTATCTCGGCAAAGGAGAAGTGCTCACTAACACAGATTTAGACAGATTTGTGAAAAATGTTTTGAGAGAAATAGGCCTTTAGTGTACATAGAAAAAGTCAGCTCATGAAAAATAGGAGCAAAAACAAAAGTGTTGTGTTTATAATTTTGGTCAGTGTATATATATATATATATATATATATATACACACATATATATATTATTATTATTACTTATAGCATCTATCCTACTTCTAGCTGCTATTGACTGGTCAGCAGACGTTTCCAAACAACTAGTAGGTGTTGTTAACGTAACAAAATTGGACAGTAATTTATTCATCTGTTTCAAATCAAGTTATGGAAGAACAAGCTTCTTTTTTTTTTGCAGCTGTTTTTGAATAAATGGTATTTTTGAACTGGCGTGGATATCTAAAGATATGTGTTTTTATAGTAAATAAAGTTTCATAACAATCGTTTATTTCTGAAAACAAGGAAAATTGTATTATTCATGACATGACCCCTTTACAATGGACTTCCAACTCAATCTTTTTCCTGAATCTTTTTCCAAGTTATTTTATTGTCATCTGCATTATACAGTATTTAATATGTTGCCCTTTCAAAGTCCGCATTGTCCCTTCAATTCACAGCAGAACAAGGAAAATCAAAAAAATTTGTAATCGAATAAATCATGAAAAAAACATCACCATGTACCAAAACATAATTTATAAATATTAGTTCTGATTGTTAAATTATTATTATTATTATTAAAAGGGATTGCCAAATGTTTATTAGTCTAGTCAGTGACAGAAGAAATTACCCCCAATATTCAAATCAGCATCAAATTAACCACGAGAACCTTCTAACAGTATATTCACTATATTACTTTTACTTAGAACAACGAGACATAAATATATTCATTTACTGATGACTTGAAATATCCATTTTCAGGTGTAGATAGCATCTTTTCATAATGACCAACTGATTGAACGTTATCCCATATTTTATGCAAAAAGCTCAGTGTAAAAAACAAAAAAAAATGCACATTGAAGTTAATAAATCAATTACGCATTAAAAATAGTGAGTTGTTTGCATTAACATAGACCTACTACACAAGTAATACATTTGTAATACTTAAACATGACCATTAGAGGTCAGTAACTGCTCACATATGAATACTGTTTGGAAGTTTGTGTGTGGATCAAGGGGTCGTAACTACACATACACCAAGTTGGTGTATGTGTAGTTACGACCCCTTGATCCACACAGTTGGTGTCACCAACTGACTGCAAATAATCCTGAGCAAACTGCCTTTGAAATCAATGGGAAAGCTAACAGTTTGCTTTCTCCAAAACAGAAGAAAAGGCAAGCTGTTAGCATTGTATTGTATATAGCATTGAATTCAGTGTTTTGTGGATCATACATAAACCTTAAAAATGATCACCAGATAATACCAAAATTTAGAATAAAAAAAATGTAGACTGACACCACGTGATCTTTACGAAACCTTACACTGCAAGTAACACAAATGCAAAAACAAGTTCAAACATTATCATGCCGTCTAATTTTGCTTATTCTCTCTTCTCTTGAGAGCCTCTCAGGTCTGTCCTGAAATTGTAACGAATGAGAAACCCAGCCACTCAGTTACAAAGTGTTGGCTTTTTAGCACCCAGCCGACAGCTGTGCTAAAATCCAAAATGTGAGCCTAAACCAAAGCCGACTCCAGAATGGAGGGGGCATCCTGCTTTGATTGAGCACGGAAAAATCTTAAAAGCTGGAATGCTTTTTAGGGAGTCAGTTTTTGATTCTAATACATGCAGACATATTGGGATCAGTGTGTGGGTGGGATGCCAGAGCTTTGATTTCCTTTTGTGAGCTACTGTAAACAGAGATCTTGACTGATCTAGCATGAATAGAACAAAAAGACAAAGTAGCACATGAACCATTTTTCTTGGGATGCTGCCAGCCAGGTTGACTGTGCCTCCAAAATACTTTCCACCTTTTTCACATCCCTAAACCTACTCCAGTATCATCTGTTCAAACCTTATTCTGTATTCAGTTCATCTAAGGGAGAGCGAAGACTTTTTTTAAGGTATTAATATATGCATTTAAATAATAATAACAATAATAATAATGATGAAAAAAATACATTATCATGAATGACCATTCACAGAAAGAAAGAAAAAACAGTGATTAGTGATTATTTACAATTTTTTTATTTTTATTAAAATTATAAATAATTTATTTATTCAATAGTTATTTTAAGGTGCATTCTTAGACTACATCACATCCCTTGACATTCAGTCATTCGTTAGTTCCCTCATTCATTGGGCGCTGAACACAAACCAAACATTTCATTCCTCAGGCCTCCCTAATTTATGACTCCACCCAGTGATTTGTTTTCAGAGGATCTTGTGTCATTCTTAGTGCTGACTATGTACAGTCTAGAACTCTCACGTTGGAAAAACAACTCTTTCTCTGTGTTCAACTAGACTGGCAAGCCAAAGTGAACGTCCAACCAATGTTCTATATCCAAAAATGTTGTGGACATCAAAACAGCCTCATTCCATTGGAACAATTCTTAATTACTGCTGGCCATGTCTGAAAAAATATTAAGTGATACAGAATACTATAATCAATAGTTCTTATTTACATGCATGGTACACACCCAGCATAAATCACCAAGGAGATGCCAAAACAATCTCAAGTGAAGCAGTTCAAGAGAGGTCATAGGGGAAAAAAACATGGCTCCTAAAAGCTTCCGTTCATTCTGAACCCAACAACTCACAACCTGGCCTGGTTGAATTTCCATTCTTCATTTATCAGATACACAAGGCTGATACAAGCTTCTCACGTTGTTCCCTCCAGCCTAAATTTGGATGTTCAAGCATGCCAGAAAAAAAAAAAAAAATCCTAGTACAGATTTTGGCGCTGAAGCTGAAGGTCAAACGAGAAATATGTTGACAGGCGAGGGTCAAAATCACAAGGACAAGCAACCAGCACAACAGCAACCCTACACATCCACTGCAATGAGCAGGAAGCAATGTTTTCCTCCGCTCTTTTGGCCAAAATTTATAACCGCAGCATTTGTCTGCTTGGTTTCATGCCACAGCTCTGTTTTCACCCTGCCCCGATTCTAATATAATCAAATTTCCATTCCTGCTTTTCTGACTGCTTCCAGATGTTTCACTTCAATTCACAATAAACAAATAAAGAAGAGCATGCGGGGTGTCAACCATATAATCACTGTTGGCATGATAAGGTTATATGCTCAGCCCTACTTTATTTTTGGAGCCTTTCTTTGATTTTTGCCAGTAGTGTCTATTTTTTTAAGCATTAATTATAATAATTTTATTTTTTTAAATAAAGCATAATTTGCCTAATTTGTTTCCAAATGCCATTTAGTTAGATTTGTCATGAAATTTAGACATTTTAAGTGTAACTTAAATTATTTGTGTCCAAAAATGTAACATAAATCGGGGGCTCGTCCGGGATCTGAACCCAGTACTTTTTGCATTGACACACTTTCATGGTTCCCATGTTTAAAAACAAAAAACAAAAAAAAACAGTGTAAACATAAATATATGAAAATATACCAGGTCTGGCAAATAAATGAATAATTTAATTAATAAAACTTTGTAAATCGTGAACATGTCTATAGTACATAACATTAATCTACTTGCCATGATCTACTGAATCGGCTTAAATATTGCTTATTGTAAAATATTGCTTATTGCTTAGTGTCTAACCCAAAAGCAAGCCAGCATGATCAAATTCATTGTTTGCAACTGCCGGTATGACTCACTGGGCAGTAAATGTTCCTAGCTAATACCGGAGGAGAAAAAAGCTGAACTGTCCATTAAGGCCCATTTCAATATCAAGATGGTTGACATATATTTGGAGAGAAAAGTATAAATAAGTTTAAACTGACATACGATTGGAAATCACTAATGATCCAGTAAATTACAAATGAATAGAAAGGCCATGGAAAAGTCATGTAAAATCATGGCAAAAGGGAACCCTGCACTTTTTCCCCAGGTTACTCAGGGGTTATAGTCAATGAAATTAAATTACCAGAAGAAACTTTGGATAAAAAACTTCTGCAACGTGCCAAGTGAAACCCAATGAGATGGAACGGAGACAAAAGAGGCTCCTTTTTTAAGTAGTACTGATAATTTTGCACAGATGCATTCCTGTAGTTCAAACTGTATATCATGGCAGAAGCAAAACAAAGGTCACGGGTTCGATTCCCAGGCAATGCATGAACTGATAAAATGTATACCCTGAATGCAATGTAAATTACTTTCGATAAAAGTGTCTCTAAATGAATAAATGGTTAAAAAAATAAGAAAGGGTCAGCTTATGGAATTGCTTTCCATAACGCTGACAAATGGATTCATGATGCAGTATTTTGGAGCTGCTGTTTCAGATTTGGCTACTGAATTTGAAGAACTTTACGGTTCTTTACAGTCAGCTTGACGGTGATAATGACGTGCCGACAGTAAACAGCATAACATGCCAAAAGACACACACCGCTCTGTGTTCCCACCCTACCAATTACTACAGCTCATGCTTTCTCTGGAAACGGGAAGAGTGAGAGAAAGTTTCAAGACATTTCTCCTATGAAACAGATGCCAGTACAATTCTCACACACAGATTCCAAGAACGTTTAACATCTATGGAACCTTTCAAATGCACAAAAGGTTCTACAGTTGGGCAAAAGTATTTAGTCAGCCACCAATTGTGCAAGTTCTCCCACTTAAAAAGATGAGAGAGGCCTGTAATTTTCATCAATTTTCATAGAATTTATTTGCAAATTATGGTGGAAAATAAGTATTTGGTCAATAACAAAAGTTAATCTCAATACTTTGTTATATACCCTTTGCTGGCAATGACAGAGGTCAAACGTTTTCTGTAAGTCTTCACAAGGTTTTCACACACTGTTGCTGGTATTTTGGCCCATTCCTCCATGCAGATCTCCTCTAGAGCAGTGATGTTTTGGGGCTATCGCTGGGCAACACGGACTTTCAACTCCCTCCAAAGATTTTCTATGGGGTTGAGATCTGGAGACTGGCTAGGCCACTCCAGGACCTTGAAATGCTTCTTACGAAGCCACTTCTTCATTGCCCAGGAGGTGTGTTTGGGATCATTGTCATGCTGAAAGACCCAGCCACGTTTCATCTTCAATGCCCTTGCTGATGGAAGGAGGTTTTCACTCAAAATCTCACGATACATGGCCCCATTCATTCTTTCCTTTACACGGATCAGTCGTCCTGGTCCCTTTGCAGAAAAACAGCCCCAAAGCATGATGTTTCCACCCCCATGCTTCACAGTAGGTATGGTGTTCTTTGGATGCAACTCAGCATTCTTTCTCCTCCAAACACGACGAGTTGAGTTTTTACCAAAAAGTTATATTTTGGTTTCATCTGACCATATGACATTCTCCCAATCCTCTTCTGGATCATCCAAATGCTCTCTAGCAAACTTCAGATTTGAGTCCCTGGCGGCGTAGTGCGTTACTGATGGTAGCCTTTGTTACTTTGGTCCCAGCTCTCTGCAGGTCATTCACTAGGTCCCCCCGTGTGGTTCTGGGATTTTTGCTCACCGTTCTTGTGATCATTTTGACCCCACGGGGTGAGATCTTGCGTGGAGCCAAAGATCGAGGGAGATTATCAGTGGTCTTGTATGTCTTCCATTTTCTAATAATTGCTCCCACAGTTGATTTCCTCACACCAAGCTGCTTGCCTATTGCAAATTCAGTCTTCCCAGCCTGGTGCAGGTCTACAATTTTGTTTCTGGTGTCCTTCGACAGCTCTTTGGTCTTGGCCATAGTGGAGTTTGGAGTGTGACTGTTTGAGGTTGTGGACAGGTGTCTTTTATATACTGATAACGAGTTCAAACAGGTGTCATTAATACAGGTAACGAGTGGAGGACAGAGGAGCCTCTTAAAGAAGAAGTTACTGGCTCTGTGAGAGCCAGAAATCTTGCTTGTTTGTAGGTGACCAAATACTTATTTTACAGAGGAATTTACCAATTAATTCATTAAAAATCCTACAATGTTATTTCCTGGATTCTTTCCCCCCATTCTGTCTCTCATAGTTGAAGTGTACCTATGATGAAAATTACAGGCCTCTCTCATCTTTTTAAGTGGGAGAACTTGCACAATTGGTGGCTGACTAAATACTTTTTTGCCCAACTGTATATAGTGGAACAAAGTTCTTTAGATTATTAAAATGTTCTTTAGACATAAAACTGGTTCTTTTAAGAACTGTTCACTGAACAGATCCTTAATGGCACAAAAAATGGTGCATCGCTGTGAAAAGCCCTTTCCAGAACCTTCACCCTCTCTTTTTCTTTCTGAGGAAATGAGCAGTCAGTCTCCACCTGAGACCATCTTTCAAAAAGCAGCTCAAGAAACACCTCTTCTGGAAGCAATTCATGACCAAAAAACACTCTGCATTTCTCCTCTTCTCTAGTTTGCTTCCTAGTTGTCAAATAAACCTTTGTCAAATTTTATAAGTCGCTTTGGATAAAAGCATCTGGTAAATGCACAAATGTAAATGTTTTGGAATTCAGTGTGGTGGCGTTCTTGCTGGTGTGATATTGCTGGAATACACTGAGGTTGAGCTGCAGTTATTCCACAGGACAGTGGAATGCAAAATCAGCTGACAGAACGGACCGTGAGCCAGACCTGCTGTAAAACACATTCTCTCACTCGCTCAGTAACTCACACACTCGCTTTTCTCTCTCAGGTTGAAGGGAAGTTTTTCATGTAACCATATGTTTTTGTCTATGGGGAATAAGATATTTTGGGCAGTATATAAACCATGATGAGGTAGCAGAAAGCCTTTCTGTCTCCTGTATAAAAATGGAATAGGTGTCATTTGTGCCTGAAAAGGTCAGGAAAAAATACTTAAATGTTTCAACTTTTTTATCATTTCATTTGGAAAGGTTATGGCTGACCTTTCAAGATAATCATCTCAGCCACTTGGTACTAAAACGTATTTTCATACAAGACGGACTCAGGTAGTATCTTTAAGAGTATTGTGTGCATTGTAATAAATAAAATATAAGATATATCTCCTATATATCAGTGATGTTTGGGTATCAATAATATGCTACTATAGGTTTTATTAATAACATGGTTAATAGGTGTTTGATTTTATATATTCCATTTTCATTTTAGCCTTTTAATGTCTATATAGTTATTATTAATTTTATTTACTTATTGGCATTTTATTATACAGTGGAGATCAAAATTAGAGAACAATCTACAATTTCCTAAATTTCAAGGTCACTGTTTAGTCTTATTTGAACTTATCTTAACAGGAGTAGAAGGGCAGTTTTTTTTACGCATATTTCATAAATGAATCGTATTCTGAAGCACAGTATAAAAAACTTAAATTAGATATTTGAAAAAGAACTTACAGACACCTCCAAGTTATTGATTATTGGTGTTACTCTGGCACCTGGTGCTAATTTCTTTAATAATAATAATAATAATAATTCATTACACTTATATAGTGCTTTTCTAGGCATTCAAAGCATTTTACATTGTGAGTGGGGGATCTCCTCATTCACCACCAGTGTGCAGCATCCAGCTGTTCGACGTGATGGCAGCCATAGTGCTCCAGAACGCCCACCACACACCAGCATATCGGTGGAGAGTGATGAAGCAAATCATGGTGGCCATGACAGTCAGAGGCCAATGGGCAAATTTGGCCAGGATGCTGAGGTCACACCTCTACTCTTTTCAAAAGACATTCTGGTATTTTTAATGACCACAGAGAATCAGGACCTCGGTTTAATGTCTCATCCGAAGAACAGTGCTTTTTGACAGTATGGTGTCCCTGTCACTACACTGGGGCGCTAGGACCCACACAGACCACAGGGTAAACACCCCCTGCTGGCTTCACTAACACCTCTTCCAACAGCAACCTAGTTTTCCAAGGAGGTCTCCCATCCAGGTACTGACCAGGCTCAACCCTGCTTAGCTTTAGTGGGCAACCAGTCTTGGGCTGCAGGGCCAGATATGGCTGTGGCTTTAATTATATGACAAACCCTATTTAACTGGCAGCATTCCTCAAATTTTCATTGAAACTGCAAGATGGCAGGCCGCTCTTAGGTGACTGAAACCTTGTGACCAGTGTTGGGTAAGTTACTCTAAAAAAGTAATTAATTACTAGTTATAATTACATCTTCAACAGTGTAATTAGATTACCATACAAATTGCTCTCCCCAAAAAGTATTTAACCCTCTATTGCATAGCGTTGCCATATGGCAACAATTACTTTATCTTAATTTTCTAAAAAGCTGTGATATAAAAATCTATGTTTTTACAGTTAGTTGTGAAAAGGGGGCTTTTTCTTTGAAGGAAATACAATTTATGAAGTCACATGACCAGGATATCCTGTTTGCCAGTCCTTTTTGCTCATGGACATTGACATGCAAACATCACTGTCTGAGGCCCCCGAAAATTGCCTTTTATTCAGAAGTTTGGACAAATTTCATCAAATAAAAAATTGAAATCACTATCTGGGGTAAGTAAACTTTATTTTTTTAACATTAAATTCAGTTTTGATTTAATATATTTTTTGTAATATGCTAAAATACATTTGTTGCCATATGGCAACTATATGCAAATATGGAAACGCCCTGGTGCATTCAACCTAATGGAGTCCCATTGACTTACATAGCATGAAACTACTCTGAGACTATGTTTACAACTTTTGCTTATATTTTAAAGGTAAAAACATTATAATTTTTTATATTTTGTGATTTAAGCTATTTTGTAGGTTATCTGTAACATATTAAAAAAAAAAAAAAAAAGTAAAGTCGTGACGTATTGTCAAGTATGGTGACCCATACTCGAAATTGGTGCTCTGTGTTTAACCCATCCAAGTGCACACACACAGCAGTGAGTAGTGAACAAATGCACACACACACACACACACACACCGTGAACACACACCCGGAGCAGTGGGCAGCCATGCTGCGGCGCCCGGGGAGCAGTTGGGGGTTCGGTGCCTTGCTCAAGGGCACCTCAGTCGTGGTGTTGAGGGTGGAGAGAGCGCTGGACATTCCCTCCCCCCACCTACAATTCCTGCCGGCCGGGGGCTCGAACTCGCAACCTTTCGATTACGAGTCCGACTCTCTAACCATTAGGCCACGACTTCCCCTAATTCCCACGACTCCCTTATTATGACCCTGGTAAATGCGTGGCTGCTTTACAGAAGAGACTGCCAGTCCCAGACTTCAAAATTCAAGTGGCCTCATGCTTGTGCATGGAGAGCAAGGTGAGCAACAAGAGGAAGGGGAGACCTTCACAAGCTGTTGTGGTGAGGAAAAATAAAAGAGGGCCCCAAAGCTTTGTCCCGCCAGATCCTGTCCGCAGAGACCACACAGACCACTGGCCCTTGCATGCATCTGAGAAGGGCAGATGCAAAATGCCAGGATGCAAGGGCATTGTGAGAAGCAAGTGCTCCAAGTGTGCAGTTTTCCTCTGCTTCACTGCAGAGAGGAACTGCTTTGTTGACTTTCACAAGGCATGAAGAAAATGAAATGAAACAGCAAAAAATGACTGAATGAAATGAAACGAATGAATAGTGCATTTCAGTGAGACAAGTTCAGGTTCCTGGTTATTATTACCAGATATTTCAGATAACTGTTGAAATTATATAATGTTTTACTGTATAAATGTTTGTTTAAACATTTCACTAAGTATGAGATGGATTTGTTGAAATAAAATGAGTTTTTTTTTTTAAAAAGTGATTTTATGGTACTTTCCACAATTGCATATTGTTGCCATATGGCAACAATTTACCAACGACCCCCCTTTAAACTTTTTTTTAGATTTTTTTTTATATATCTGTTATTTAGCTCATTTTAAGTAATTAAAAACATTATTAAAACAACTTATTACTTACTTTCTAAATCCTATATCAACATACAAGTAATCCCTTACTTTACTTTTTCAAGGGAAAAGTAATTAAATTACAGTAACTAATTACTTAGTAACTAGTTACACCCAACACTACCTGTGACAGCCAATTGTCCTGATGAAGGCCAATAGCTGCCATAGCAAGAGAAGTTGGTCATTCCAAATCTGATTTCTAGAATATTGCAGCTTTACTATGACACATTTAAGTCCCCCAAAAAGGCTGGTTGTCCATAAGCCAAATGCATGAGAATACAGGATGGGGAAACAGTTCAACACTGCAGCTGGAATTGCTTGCCAATACAGTGATGAACAGGGTAAGGATTTGTCTCGGCACATTTAAGAGAAGTCAGACTGAAAACGCATGTGTATAATAAAATGAAACATACATAATATTTCCAAATAAAATTATATATTTATATAATGATATTATTTCAGTTAGCATTTGTTTCAAGTAACCTTTCTTGTTTTCTATATTTTCTCAAAAATAAAAAAGACTGGTATAATTTAATTTTGCTTCACACACTGTACATATTTAGCTGTTTTGTTTTTTTTACAGATGTTTTTGTTGTAATTTTGGTTAAAACGTAAATTAAACAAAAAAAATAAAAAGATAAAATCAAAATTAAACATTTGTTTGCTCTCAAAGGGCACTGAATCCTGGCAATGGGTTACTACACTCCATTTCTATGTTAAAAAAACAAATATGCACCAATGAAATCTCTGCAGTTCTTCATATGCATTCAATTTCCCAATCTCTAATTATTGTCTGAATACTTTATCAGCACTAATAGATGGCCTCAGTTGGCTCTCATTGTTCCAGCTGGACACTGATGCTGCTGATTTATATGACTGCAAACACAGGCCAGGACCTGAGGTACGCAGGTGCATTTGTGAGCGTACGTGTCAGATTCCAAGCCCACGTCCTCTAGTTCTGGACGCGCTCAGAAGTGAGTGGCTTTCAGCCTTCCCGCCATCCCTATACCTTGATTCTGTGATAGAGCTCTGGGATTTTACACAGAAATTCCAAGTAATAAATGCATACATTTTTGATCAGCCCTGGCTCTTGTCAGCCTTTCAGATATCTGGCGTCTTTGAAACCGAATCTAAGTGGCGAGCCAAACCTCTCTTTAAACAGAGGATCGTTGGTCCGCCACATTTTGGTGTTCTCGTTTCAGTACGATGCTGATTTGACATGAGAAACTATACTGCCAGGGAAGACCTGTAATTCTATAGTCTACGATGAGGAGAGTTGTACGGTACACAGCGTTCGGCCTTCAGATAGAGGTCAGGACAATAGCTGCATTCATGATCCAAACTACAGTACGTGCTATTAAATAAAAAAATAATACGTGTCACACAACATTACTAGGGAATGAAGCAAGCCAATCCACCCAGAATCACCTTCCTTCAATTTTCTATGTTTTCTATTTGTGTAAGAGTGCATGGCTTTCATTCGGATCAAAAACACAGTTATAAAACACCAATCTGTTAATAGCTGGAGGGAACTGAAGGAACATTCACAGGTCAGGCTGCATCTGTGACTGTTTAATGAATCAAGCTACTCAGGAAAGATCCAAATAATGGAAGAAAGAGAGACAGCAGTTGCCAGGTTCATAAGGTTGTTGCATGGAGATAAAAGATGCTGCACAGCAAAACAACTCAGAGAACAGAGAACTAGTTCTAATTTTGAACTGGGTCCATTTGATTTCAAAATGGAAAACAACAACAACAACAACAAAACACCAGAAATGAATGGGTCTAATGATTTATTCACTGAAAGAATCAGAATAGTTTAGAACGATTCTTCTCTGTAATTCAGAACGTATTGAATTGTAAATGATGCTTTTATTTTAAAAAAATTAAATTAAAATGAAATAAAAATCAACATTTAATAATACAATTTTGCTTAATAATTTTGTTTTTAATAATAAAATAATAATAATAATTCACAACAGAAATTTCCATAATTCCGTTTTTTTTTTTTTTTTTTTTTTAAATACCCTAGGTTTTTCCAGGCCTTGAAATTACAATTTTAAAATATTTAATAAAAAATATGTAACACTAATTTACCAAAATACTGTACAATAACAAAGTATAGTTTTTGTATATAGATTAAAAACATAGATTTTTGATGAAAAAAAAATGACAAAAATGTGTATATATAATGTTTCATATATTATTAAATACTAACCTTTTTCGCAGTTTTAAGGTATTTAATATAACAGTTATGTAAATTATCTTTACGTGTGTGTGTGTGTGTGTGTGTGTGTGTGTGTGTGTGTACGTGTGGGGGTTATTTTTTTTAATGTCCAAATACTAAAAGGATCAGTAATGAAATCATTAAGGATTACAGTATGAAACGGAATCATTACTTTTCTTAATATTATAAGAAGCAAACACAACTTGTTGAAATTAGCTCCAAAGAAGAGTTTGAAGAATATCAATACAGTGCTGTAATAATTATTATTAATAATACTCATTATTACAAACACAAGTCCTTCTGATACGAAAACCTCCCCAAAATGTCTCTGGTTGTATTGCATTGAAAATGTAATAAATTTAGTTGTCAGTGTCAGGCCCAAAGTGGAAAGACATGCATTTTTTCAATCCATCTGGACTAGAGAAATTGATCAAGAGGGAAAAAGAAAGAAGAGGGTATGCCAAGCACCACAGTTTTGCCTCAGAGCTGTTCATGTGCCAAAATATCCAGCCCTGAACGCTGAAGGAAGCTGGGAAAATCACGCACAGCCGTCCTCTGGCTCACAGTGATGCCCAGTGCCAGGAAAATCAAAGTGAAACTAAAGCTAATGTGGCTGGAGAAATATACAAAGCGAGCTGGATAAAGACCCTTGCACAACAGCAGCAGGTGTGGCAAGCAGCAGGGTATGAATCAGCATATCCAAAAATTGTTTCCAGCATTGGACAGTCATTTGAGTATGTTATCAGTTATCAGATATATATCATATATATATATATATATATATATAATTCTCATTTATTTTCAAATGCACTGATAACATACTTAAATGACTGTCCAATGCTGGAAACAATTTTATATTTATTTATATATTTTTATAAAATAACTATAATAACTAATGATCTGGTTTCACAACCTTTTGAATATTGAATTTCCATTCATTTTACCAAACGTTTTTTGAGACTGGAAAAATAATGTTATGTATTCACAAGGAACACATGCTGATAAAACATTATACACCCAAGGATAACTAGGGGGGAAAAGTCAAATGAAGTGTCCATAATTCATCATATTTTATTAAATACCTCAACTTTAAACTTTTTTTCAGGCCTGGAAATCACAATTTGTTTTCGTGTAGTATATTTATTTAGTATACAGTTAGGACCAGTTATTGTTCAAATATTATAAGGATCAGTAATGAAATCATTAAGGAACTGGAGCTGGAATTGGAATATGAAACAATAATAATAATTTGAAAGTACTACAACCTATATTGAAATAAATTATCTCTAAAACATTTGAGGAGCATCGAAATATTTCAGACTCTTGCGGGGGTTGGGTGGGGGAATCACAATAGAATTACCATAATTTTTAAATATTTTATTAAATAAAATATATTTTTTTCAGGCCTGGAAATTACATTTTAAAAATATCTTAATATTTACATGTGTTTTCAAATAATGGTAATCCTGAAAGTACGTACACCTACCCCACAATATAGGCAAAAAAAAAGAAAGAAAGAAAGAAAAAGAAAGAAAGAAACAGGCTGCTTCATCAAGGAACATGATCAGACAAGAACTCGCATGATGTTCCTTTGCATGTACACTCCTATTCAGATCAATATCAATACTTAAAGCAATATTTCAAGTCCCTCATCATTTCTTTTTTCCTCCTGCAGCACGCGTTATATATGTACAGCAGAACAGCACTCACCTCTCTCTCTCTCCTGGCCTCTCTCTGTCTCTGTCTTCGCTTTATCTCTCTCTGAGTGAGAAGTGAGGGAAGAAGATCCAGAAGACAGAAGGAGAAATGTAAAGGCTTCAGGCAGCATAGTTTCCACTTTTATGGGCAGGTAGGAGGGGCAAGGCAACTCTTCAAAGGAGGTGGGCAGAAGGAAAAGAAAGAAAGGGAGAGAGAGAGAAAAGCGATCACGTAAACCTCCACCCAGGGCACTGATGCAGTAGCTGTTAGGTTCCGTTGTGACACTTACCCACAGTAGCCTACATTTAATTATTCAAGCCATTTAAAAAGTTTGAAAAACTGCAAATTAAAATAACTTGACAAACAAGGATTGTTATTGACATTTAATTTAAGCTGACTTGTGTCAGTTTGTTTACTAAAATAATTTACTAAATAACAGTATTATAAATATTTACAAAAATATTTACAATATATAAAAAAAACTGACTAAAACCTGCATTATACTGTAACTTTAGAAGCTACAAAATGCTAATTCTGTCATCATTTACTTACCTACAAGCTGTATGAGTTTCTTTCTTCTGTTGAACACAAAAGACAATGTCAAACAGTTGCAGGTAGCCATTGACTTTAGTATTTTTCCCATTCTATAGAAGTCAATGGCTACCAGTAACTGTTCAATTCTATACAACAGACAGTTGTATGTAGAACTTTTTAAAAAAAGGATTGTCTCTTAATTTGTCGATAATATTTTTCCACTTACACATCTCCACACAAGTAGTGTTATTTTGAATGAATCTGGTGTTTTGAACAAATCATTTGAGTAAATGATTCAACGACTCACCCTTACACTCTGAATGAATTAGTCGGTGCCAAAATCAAGTACTAAGTACTATGTTTGAATTTTAACTTATTTCATGACTGTTAAAAAAGTATGTTCCATATAGTATGAACAAAGTTGGGAATTAACGGAATGCTTGTAACTACGACTTTAAAATACAAAATATGAGTATTTGTATTTCATTACAGTTATATTTTAAATGGATGGTCATCAAATTACAGGTATATCTGAAAAGCATTTTAAATTACCAAAGTAATTTACTTTGAATTTTAATGTCATTTATTTCATTTAAACATTAATGTAAACTGCAATTGGTGATTTTCTGACTCTGATACTCTGCAAAAACAATTGAGGGACTCGTGCACAACTATTACAAAAGGTGAAGACATTCACTGATGCTCAGGAAGGAAGGTCTTAACTTTTGAAGAGGATGACGTGGATTTTGTTTTTTTAATCCTGTTTCCCAGAAGACAAAATTAGCACAATTTCATTATTGTGTGAAATTGTGAAAAGCTGATGTTGTTAAATAAATATATATGCGCAGAGGAAAACCAAGTGCTATGTTTTGGTCATTTTTCTCTAGAGGACCTTATGTGTTACACACCTTATTATAAGTTACAAAACTTGTGTAATGTAACAAAATATATGACTTTTTAAATCTGTAGTGAAATGATTTGTGATTTGGGAGGCACCTTATGAATTCGGACATACGGCATACTGTTTTTCGCATCTAAAGTGATGTATTTAATTTAAAATGCAACGAGTGTTTATAAACAAATTGGTTCAGATTTGAATGATTCATGACTTTAATTCGAACTAACATACCATATTTCTGCCATATAAAGATATGACAGAAATAGAAAGATAAATACACTATTACGAATCAGTCATTGATTTTTTTATTTTTGGCTCCTGAATGAATCTGTATTTTAAATAATTCGTTTGCATGACTGGCGACTCACTCATAAAAACAGTCCCTTGTCGCCACCTACTGGTGTAGCTAAAGATGTCACCTAACGAAGTCTCATTACAAAATCCCCACATCCCTATGTTTGATTATACTAATCTAAACATTATTGTTGCCTATATGTGCGTGCATGTTAATGCATGATCAGAGCTCCTGCTGTGCGGTGAAATGACTTTAATCCGTGAGACTTGCAGTTGAATCCAGTGACTCACACTAGCAGGTGAATGTAAACCTCCTGTTATTCCTCTGTTCTTGTGCTGTTGGACAGTGTCAACGGAATGCTATAAGGGCGTCTGGACTATTTCTGCCACACAGCGGAAAAAGCTAACTTTTTAAGAGGTCAGGGACAATTTGTGCTGCAAGAAATCTTGACATTTGTTCAAAAACAACTCAAAAATGTTTGACTGAAATTAAGCTTATTTATTTATCATTGCAAGAGTTAGACTGCTGTTCATCCTGGTCGTATTTTCCCTTCCATTCCTGAGACAAGAGAACACCGTCAAACATCAAACCATGTGTTTTCCAAAGCATGGCAAAAATCTTATTTTTGGCAAAACATAGTGCCAGATTTACAAGCAACAACATTCCTTTTAAACGGTTTATGCTATTGTGTTTTGGAATGTTGCCTTGTATGGCGGGATATTATTCTGTGTTGCCGTACACCGCCATACACAGCCAAACACCCACCACATTTAATCGTGTTGTTTGGATTCACAATGGCATAAACGACGCAGTCTTGCACAGTGCTTCCATTAATACTCAAATTAACAAGTCATGAATAATTCTTATTTGGTGGAACCATTTTATACTGACGTACAGTAAGGGTAGACCACATTCTCAAAATCCATAGAGACCACTGGCAATACGACAAAACATGAAAAAAGTTTAACAGATAAATTATACATAGAAATCTGGAATTCAAGATATGATAGCTATGTAGCTACTTCTGCAATTTGTATATAAACTCTTTCCCGCACAGAATGTTGATGACACATTTAGTCTGTAACGATAATATTTTCCAATTACTCATCTCCATGCAAATACATTGTTTTGTACATGAAGGAATCTAGTGTTTGACATCTCATTTGACTGTGAAAAGATACGAGTAGTTGTGTAGTCTACCAATAATGCAAACTTTTTTCATGTTTCTGATTGTGCCTGTTGGATCTGAACAGATGTTCGCCTGCAATGGTACATTTATATATGAAAAAGAGTAGCTATTACATATCAAACCTGTAAAATGAAGGAACCGTTCCTAAGGAATCGTCTATGCAGGTGTTCAGGCATAGGCTGTTTATTAGAGTCTTGGAGGACCAGCTAGGAGCCTCTGCCACTCACTCATTCCCTTTCTGTTTTTTTATTTGTGATTCTTCATTTGTACACTTTTGACTACTTGAGGACTTGAACTTGAAAATAAACAGTTTTGTCTGTTTCAGTTATCACATGAGCTGGAATATAGACCTGCTCGTTTCCTTGATCTATTATCAAGTGGATTTATAGCATCCTTCAATAAAAACTGGTTTAAGCTATGATGAAAGAATAGAAATAATGACAGTATTGGGTACAGTGATTCTTTATAACATGAGTGTGTGTGTGTGTGTGTGTCACATGTAATCAACAAAATATTATAATCTATCATTTGAAAGAATTTAAAAAGAAAAAAAAAATTGCATAAAATAATCCTAGATGAAGAATGACCCATCTATAGCCCCCGCTGTCAACCAATAATAATGCATCTTTACAATTTGGCTGACCTACTGTACAGACACATTCAGTTTGCTTGTAAGTACATTTTATAAATGAAATCCGATTCCTGACCCTGCATGGAGGCACATATTAGTCATATTTCAAACACAGTCTCTTTCAGCTCAAGGGTTAACGGTTAAACAAATACATAAAACCAGACAGGAATAGTGCTCAGGAAACCTGTTTAAAACAATGTAAAGTGTAAATTATCTATATTTTAGTAATAAAGTAATAGGATAGGCATTAAGATTGTAATAATTTTCAATGGCTTACTCCCACTATTTTACATTTTATCTGCATTATGAAAAGAATTACTCAATGTGGTAACCCAAAAAATCATGTTGTTTTCTGTATAGAGTCTCATTTCTGTTGAAAGGCTGTCGGTGTGAAAGCACAATGTGAGCCTGCTGTTGTAGCTACGCTGCAGGCCTGACTTTGGATACAGTGCAGCTGTGGAAATATTTGAGGTCATTTCCTAGTTCTAATTCTCGCAATTCTTGCTTTCTCAGCGAAAACACAGCACCTGAAGAAAGTCCATAAAACAGGCTCAGATAAAAACACCATGACACACTCAGCTGGCTTTTCTGAAATATTGAGCCATATGTCTGAGACGGCAATGGACTTTTCCAAGTCTGCAAGGCATTTGAATCTTTTCAAATCGACTGTGAGAGTCACTCGTTCAAGACTTGGAGAAGTAAACAGACAGCTATGAATGAGTAAGCTTAGCAGAAGAACAGCTGCTAGCAACAACACACTATTACTCTAAACAGTTTTTTTTTCCCCATACAGTTTTTTCCCACTATTTCACTGCTTTGTTGTTTTTTTCACGCTAGGACAGACTACATGACAATGGAAAGAAATACTTTTTTTTCTGTATTCAACAAATGATCAAGGTTTGGTTAGTTAGCGTGGTCCAGTTAGCTTTTAAAGGGCTCATCGGATGCCCATTTTGCACAATTTGATATGATTCTATAGGGTCTTAATGAAAAGTCTATAACATACTTTGGTTAAAATTTCTCAATGGTAGTGTAAAAAACATATTTTTTACCCTGTCAAAATCAGCTCTGTTTTCAGCGAGCTGTTTTCTAGTCCAAGCTGCTTTAAAAGCTAATGACTCTGCTGCTAATGACCCCACCCCTCTCTTCCGTGGAGTGACGAGCACTACTGTTTACTTTAGCCGCGAAACTGGCTAACTAGCACATTATTAGGAAAGGCGATTTGCAAAGATTCATTAAAAAACCCTTATACTCACTTCTTCTTTAGACGAAGCTGAATCACGAATGATTCGCACGAACATAGAAGCATTTAGGCAGACCGGGGATCGGTGCATTCCCTTCAAAATGAAAGTAACGTTAATCCTCTGCATCTTCAGCGGCTCAGATGTCAGGAGTAAATTACAACTGCTATGTTCATTATTACATTCAACAACAAAAAACCTCAATCGCTTAATTGGAGACATCGCTGCACCGGAGCTGACACAATGGCGGACAGCTTTCAGCTCACTCATGGCGGGTCTAAGGTAAGACGGCCCACCAATCAACTATCATGGTGGGGGGGGGGCCCTGTACAGAACTACGTCATTCTGACAGGAATCTCAGAACAGCCTGATTTGAGAAAGGGGATTTTAAAATCTGGATCTGTACACACACTTCCAACACACATTTATGTTCAAACAACTTGTAAAGTGAATTTTGCATCCGATGACCCCTTTAACCACTGGTCTCAAACTCAATTCCTGGAGGGCCACAGCTCTGCAGAGTTTAGCTCCAACCCTAATCAAACACACCTGATCCAGCTAATCAAGGTCTTCAGGATCACTAGAAACTTCCAAGCAGGTGTGATTTGGAGCTAAACTGTGCAGACTTGTGGCCCTCCAGGAATTGAGTTTGAGACCAGTGCCTTTAACAGAGGGAGCACTTAAAAATATTGCTGCATTAGCATTAGCATCCTCAATTTATAAGGACATCTCCATTTTCCATTTTCTGTCCTCGGCTGGAGCTCTTGAGTCTCTTGAAATGTCCCCGTTTTACAGTACGTCCAAAGCAACATGCAAATACACTGTAAAAGTCCGACCAAAACAGCCAACTGCAATCATGTAGTGATTATTTTCACCAACAGATGGCGCTGCGAGCTACATTGATTGTTGGTAAATACATTTAGAAAATGTTTGTTTTCGTAAGTTTTCATCATATGTTTTCATATTTACTGTTTTATTATTATATTTTTTTTTGTACAGTCATAATTTTGTTGTAACTGTTTTGATCTGCTTGCTATTTGCAGTTACCATTTGCTGTTTTTCATAGTGTGATTGAGTAATTGTATTAAAACTGGGTCAGTTTGGTCCTCAAACATCATTATAATTATTAATTATAGTATATAATATACTTATATAGTATATTAATTATAGTATAATTATAGTATATAGCTAAACTAATGCCTCTATAGCACACTCAGGCTAGCATGCTAATGTCTTGCTATATGAAGCCAAATGCGTCACCCCTTTGCAATTCTGCAATCCACCACTTTTTATTTTAATCCAGTATATATTTCACAATTAACAGCATAATGTTTGAAAATTATACTGCCAAAGCAAAAGAGAATGACAAAGTAGGCTGAAATGGTAGCATTGCATGACAAAGTGAGCAAAAGATGTAAAACAGGTCTCGCTTTGTGAATGTGAAAAACTCATTTAGGCTTAATGTAACAAAGACAAGCTTTCATGCAGGTTTCCCTAAATAGCCCCAAGTCTGCAATTCTCCGAAGGCTAGTATTCGTTTTGTGGTGTTTGCGATCACGGTCAGCCTCTGGTTTATGTCCCAGCAGAGGGTAAATCATGTGGAACATATTCAGGGGGTAATTTTAGTTTGAAAGGATGTGCCTGTCATCACCCACTTATACGCGACTCACGCTATATGCTTATGATGTCATAGCAATGATTGACGGCTCTAAAAATCATACCGTGGACTACTGAACAAACATGACAGCATCGGTTCTTGATTTGGGAAAATAAATCAAATGCAAGATTTGATAGTAATTACGTTTAAAACATTTATATTTTACTTTTTTTTTTCGTAGATTTTTGTGCTATATTCTAAATCTTGTAAAATAATTTAAGTGTGAAGAAAATCAGTTATGAGTTACTATAAAATATTAAATAGTGTAGAAAATTAAATATCACAAGAAAAACTAAAACTAAATAAATCAAACTGAAAAAAAAAATAAAGCTACATAGAAATACTAAAAATTAAAAAAATCACAAAATTAAAATTAAAAATTAAACACATGAATACTATATATTATATATAATTAGCTTTCTATATACTGTATGTATAATATATATATTTACCCACTATATTATGTATATTATTATCTACAACACACACACTTATAAATATTATACACAAACTCAAATACATGCATACATAAAGTGTGTTGTCATTGTTAAAAATATTAAATAAAATATACTACAAGTCCTATAGTACTAACATTGCTCAAATTTTAATAAAATAAAATCTAAAAAGTATTAAAAGTAATAAATAAAATGCTAAAACAAGTAAATAAAAAGTAAATCAAACCATTAATAAGTACTACATATATATTATGTATTAATATATTAGTATAGAAATAATACTACTTCACTATGCAAACACATTTAGTTTTTAAGTTACATTTAAGTTTGTTATTTGATTTACTTTTTGAGGAACAAAAGTTGTACTCCATGCAACGCGAAAGACCGTGAATAATCACATTCTCATGGCAGACGGATTAGGTTGTTATTTTTTTGTTCACTAATTCGGGTTCCAAAATGCTCCTCCGAGACGAGCAATGTTGCGGGTGGATGATTTATGTTAGCAAAGCCTTAAGAACAATTCCAGTCTCGAATACAAAACGACACCCCAACTCTCCTGAACACAAAACATGATGAGCAAACCTATTCTTCTCCTCTCTGGGAAGTGATTAATCTCAGAAGGAGTTTAGACAGTGAAGCAATCTTTTATAAAACCAAATACCGCACATCCAAAGAAGTTTCCACTCAATCCAGTTTGTAGAGCAAGCGGCGCATTCTTGCAGTGAAAAGACAGCCAGTAAACCACTAGGGGAGTCTTGGACAAGACCGTCTGTGATGGAACAGGATCAGGGTCAGTTTGGGTTCGTCTGGGTTGGGCTGCACCTGACCGAACCTTCTTTTTAAAAACACTGTTTTATTTCTCATTGTGGTAGAGCAAATAAAGCTGCATCAGTTGACTATTGAAATTAAAATTGTATTATGTAATATTGAAAGCTAGTGGTTTAAATGGATACTGCAGTTTAAATGGATACGCAACAGGAACAGTCGCAGTTGACAACAGAAAGCAACGAGCTTTACACATTGTAAACTGATTAATTGTTTTATCTGCGTTTTAATATGCCATCTTTGATCCAGTTAGTTTGCTGGCTCCCCATGGCTACAATATGCTGTTTTCTCCAACAACTGGCAACCCGGGGTGTCAAAACACTATTGGATAAACTGGCAGTGGGCGGAGTCACACAGACCAAAACAAAAACAGACATTTTGACATGGAATGCTCATTTTCAAAGTAGAAAACTGGCTTTTATTTTCATTTTTATTACAGAGTATTATTAAACACAATGTGCTGGAAATGACATTGTGGCAGGATTTTTTATTGATGAAAAATAATCAAACAGAATTCTTCCATATATTCTTCCAAATCATCTCCTGATGGATTTTGTTAGACCAAATTAAACTAATGAGTGTGAAAAGTGTGTTGCAAACGAGTTTATATTCTAAAAGTCTCATAGTTGAACAATTACCCATCAATTATGGTTATGCTCAACTGTTAGGTTGGCATGAAATGAAAATTCAAATTTGATCTTCCGGTAAAAATGACAGACTTCTCTCTGGTGACATTTGCAGGACTTCTTCAATCAAGTTCACTTAAAGCTGCAGTCTGTAAGTTTTCCCTCTTTGTCGCCATCTCTGTTGAAAACCTGGTATTGCAGCCAGGTGCGGAATTATCTTTATTATGTGGGCTGTACTCTGGCACGGCTTCAGCACGGATGAATCTAATGTTTTGAGTTGAATGTGTAGCTGTCAGTCACCACACCGGTGTGAATCAAACACGTAGTAATCCTACATCTTGGAATGTATGACCCAAATCAGAATTTTCACCAGATATTGTCATCTGAACAAGTAACAAATCTGCCACGTTTGTTCAGACCAACTGAGGAAAAAAGCATTACCATAAATCGCGCTACCAACGGTGATTAAATCTAACAATCGGTTAGCTCATATAACATCAAACCTTGCAAATTATTATTATTGTTATATTTTATTCTCAAATTATTAATGTTAACAACATCAGCATTGTGTGACTATGAGTATAGTGTGTATTAGCGTGTCGATTTCAATTTCTGTACAGTCTAATCTAATTGTCATACCATTCAAATTTCATATTAAGAAATTATTTTAACCTCAAAAGCAAACTATGCTCCCTTCGAAATTGTTCGAATTTTTTCACAAATCTTGCGTAATTCCAAGCTATCTGTAATCAGAAACACGTTTAAAACTGGAATATAATTTAATTTCATTCACGTGTTTCATAAACACATAATCCTTTCTGAATCACAATCCACCATCAAAATAATAAATTTAATTATTCTAGCTGCTGTGAGAAAAGGCTATTAATGAGCCGCCACCTGCAGCATCCTCACATGCGATAGCCTACTAGCCGGGGAAACTTCTTTATGTTTACAGACGTGACGTAGTGACACAGTGCCATGCTCGAATTTCCCGCAAAAACCTACCCGTGCCACTCAAATTAAAAAACATTATTATAAGCTTACCGTTGTGAATCGGGCTAAAGTAAGGCGATAGTTTTGAACACTGGCTGGTTATGTACTTGCTCAAAAATTGATTTCGGATAAATTTTAAACAAAAAAAGTTACGGACTGCAGCTTTAGGTTCCGCCCCTGCAAACTTTTGTTTATATGCCTATATACACATCTCAACAACCAATCAAATACCGATTCATAGAACCACACCCTACATTTTTTTGTTGTCAATAAGATGTACATCACAAAACAGAAGAAAATATCTGTCACGACTTCCACTTCGCTGTAACTTTAATTGGCTAGAAACCTTTCCATGTGTCTGCGATTGCTATAAAATATATATTTTTTCAATCAGATGACTGGAAAAGTCACAGAATAACTTCTCAAAAAATACATTAGGCCCGTAACAAGTCCTTACGAAGCAAGTTGCAAAGCAAAATTTGCAATTGAGGTATGACTGTAACTTATGTAGGACCGAACATGATAGTCTCTTTGAGTAATGCTAACCATGAACTTAGTTTTGCTATAAATGCTGTAAATGATTATTCTAAAATCCCATACGAAATTCCCCAAGAAAGCATCCGGATTTCACAGCTGTATTAAACAGATGAAGCAGCAGCTTTGGAGAACATTGAATTATGTTCAGACGTCATCAAACTGCAAAAATGTAATACTTCCACACAACCACCCAGTATGAAATTACTGTTTCAAATACGTCTCTTCTGAGATCGAAGACCTGTCTGACGGCACAAAAACTCCATAATTTACAGGTCAAATAAATCACAGAGGCATTCACACATTCTGAAATCCTATAAATGCTCCCTTCCAGACGTCCACAACAAACATTAACGTGTCGGCGACAGGCCGTGTTTTTGTGAAAATGAGCCTAACTGCTTTCACAACATCCTTGTTTATTCTCCATCGACCTGTCCAGCCTCTGAATTACTCAGAGTAATAAAAGTCGTCACCACAGACCATTTCTGCTGAACTCATGAGCCAGTGCATGTGATGATAGACACGGAGGGTTTAAAAACATTGCGAGAGTGTTCAATTCATTAGCCACTGGAACGCCCTCGCTGTGGTGAATGAGGTTAGGACCGGTTGCAGGAAAGAATAAAACGGCATTTAAATCAAAGGAAACAGACTATAATCTTGCTATCAGTGGCAAACCGCAAACCTGTGAGGCCTCGCACATACTTTGAGACAGCCTCCGGCCACAAGTAGAGACATTAAAGTGATAGTTCACCTAAAAATGACAATTTTGTTATCATTTACTCTCCCTTTGTCATTCAAAACCTGTGTAACGTAATAATAAAAAACATATGTAATTTAAAGCAAATAGTTTAATTTAGCTCAAAGGGAATCATTTATGATTTTATAGGAAATTTGAACAGAATCACTGTTTTACAGCTGATCACTGAACGAGCCGTATAACAAACTCTGCACTGGATATTAAAATCCAAAATATAGTGAAAACACTTTAATAGCACAGTAACAAGATCGGTAGGTTAAGACATTAACTTGTGAGCACAAAACACAAGATACTTCTCTTTTCATGATAAATAAGATTTTATTTATACAAACCTAAGACAAACTAATCTAACACATGAACGCAAGCATTCACACATTCACACATTGCAGAAAGAGAGAAAGTGAGGAAAGGAGGAGTTTAAGAGAATGGAAATGTGAAATCCCAAGTTTTCAGCAATATGTTCAATTGCATAGACCTGAACAACCATCAATCACTTATTTAACCCTCGCTTTGAGTTTCTCAATGAGGCTAAAATTTATATTAAATACACCGATTCAGTCAGAACCTGGAGGTGTTACTTGCTTGCTTTGCCTGTGTTAAGGGGTTCCTTCGTGTCGTCGTTGTAGACGGGGGTTCCCCGAAGTGTCTGATTGGTTGAGAGTTCAGTAGTCTTTGAAGTGATGTCTTAGGCATTGGCTGAGGATGCGGAGTTGGTCTGGTTGAAGTTTGAAGCGAGTTCAGTCGGAGCTGGACTTTGCAGCTAACTTACATTAGAACATGAAACTCCACGGAAAGAAAAGAAACTACAGTAAAAGAATAAGAATAAAAGAATGTAATGAGACTAGGTTGGTTTTCTTCTCATTGTGGTAGCAGCACGCTCAAAGAGCAGTGTCAAAACACGGTGGCAAAAGAGAAGAGAAGGAGAAAGGAGAGGACCAAGAGGTTGTAAGAGAGCATTTTTAAGAAGAAGAGAGAGTTTGATGGTGTCCTGAGTTTTTCAACTTGGCTTCTGGACACATCCCCTCTGGTGTCTTGACCAATTAGATTGGCTATTATCTTAGCTAGGGGTGTTCCTTCCATCAAAAATCAGCAGCATGATTTCTATAAGACTATGATGCATTTGTCAAAGAATTGATTGGAAGAAACATTTAAAGCATGATTTTTCACACTCATACATACCAAACACGCATCTGAATCCTTCAGCTATTCAATAGTGATTAAGAAAAAACATACATAATATTTGATTAAAACATGATAATCTAATGTGTGGGTTACAAACATAATGTAGGTTATTTCTATGCAGAGAAATAACTCCTAGGTCCTTTTAAGATGATTTTTAGTACATATGAACAGATTGTCTCTAGTGTGTAGTTCTATGGATAATACGAGGCATGTTCTGTGACGACCAGAGAGAGGTTAAAAGGTCTCCTAAGGAATTCAAGTCTTTGTCTTGTATGGGGGAAGACCTGCAACTTTTACAACTTTTATTACTTGCAACAAATTTGACAGTCTACTTCCTGAACTGGAATTATCAATATGGGCTTGCTGGTTAGTTTGCTTGCTTCAGACTAGTTGGAGCTAGGAATCTGATTTACAACGTCCTGTTTCCTTGGGCCTCTCTGTGGGATTCCAGCTCCTCATGTTTCAATGTTCTGATGCATCTTAAATTTGTCTGATTCAGTCTCTGATATCCTACACCTGTATGACTTACTAAGGAACATAGAAGAAGATGTTTTCACTTTTTTGTTAATAAAATGACAAAACAACTTTGGACCCCATTGACTTTTATTGCATGGACAAAAAAACATACATATTTTTCAAAAATATTTTGTATATGGACATTTTGGTCCTTCCATCAGGATTTTTGCATAAAGTGTCAGTTTACCCAAAAATTACAATTCTGTCATTATTTGCCATTCCAAACTTTTGAGAAATTATACAATAATACAATGGTAATTAATGGTGACCAAAACAGTTTGGTTACCAACATTTCTCAAAATGTAATTTTGTGTTCTGCAGAATGAAGAAATTTGAAAAAAACAAACAGGTTTGGAACGACATGAGGGTGAATAAATGATGATAGAATTTCATTTTTGGGTGAACTGTCTCTTTAATGTTGCCTCTGTGCCAGTTTTTGCAAAGACGTAAATTTCCACATTTGCTGGAGCTACTTCACATTTTGTAGTTAATTGACAGATTGACCGGTTAAACAGGTATGGCTCTGTAAAATGAATGTTTGTGCAGTAATTTGCGAAAGAAAATAAGCTTAAAAACATATGCTTGCACAGCCTTTTTCTACTCATGTAAATATTCCAGTGCAACTGCTTCTGGAGTCATTTAATTTTTAGCTGTATTATACATATATCACTTTTTTTTTAAGTACCGAGGTTTTTGGACATGTACCATTCTAAATATTATAGTATATGAATATAGTAATCTATTGTGGTACTATGGTATATACAGTATCAGTTACCACCTGATTTCATCACTGTATCGTAATACCACCAAATGCATCAATCCAGATTTTAGAACATGCCAAATGTTGTGTGTAACGTTACTGTTGGAATTGACTGTGTCTTGTTCCTGGGCAATGGGACGTTTAAAATTATGCTTATTTACAGAGGGAGAGTATTAAAACTGTTTTTGTTCAAAACCTCGCTGAACCAAACTTTGCCAATTTTCTTGTCAGACATGCTTCAATGGCTTTTGTCGGGAGCAAATTTTGGCCTGTTCCCCTCTGCTGTCATCCAATGCATAGGGCTCTGCTTGTAATCCAAAACATGAAAACTTTTGGAAACTACTGGTGACACATAATGGATTTTTAGAAAAGGTTCTCAATGGGCCATTATAAAAGTGAGTTGTAGCTTTCTTAGCATGAGGCCACATGGAGAAAACATGTAATCCTAAATAAAAATGTAAGCTTGTTCGTACCTTATGTATCATGTATATATGCTGTATCCATTCAACTCAGAAGTCGGATGAGTCCAGATATCAATTATACAGTAGCTGCAAATTGAAATTGTGAATTGAAAATGCGCCGAGTGGAAATGTGAATTTTGCAAAAATTGTCATTTATTGTTATATACTGTAGTTTGAGGTGGTTTTTCAGGCAATTCGAAAAAAGGAATATTTCACAAAATTGCAATGGAAAGGGTTTTTTTTTCGCATTTACAGGTCACATTACAAGTTGTTGCTGTTCAGAATAACTAACTATAGTAACTCGGAATTAGTACAAATTATTATAGTACAAATGGAACACACTAATAGAGTACATTAGTGCCCGCCCACTTTTTTTTAGCAAGCTGTTTTTGGTATTTAAGTAGTTTTTCCCATAGCGATTTGTAAAAAGTCTTCGTTAAAGCGTTATAAGCCGTGAACCAAGCCAACCACCTGAGCGATGAATCACAACAGTACAAATTTTGATTTGAAGCAAAAAAAACTTGAATATTGGACAAAAAAAATAAGGTTCTTAACAGCTTGAATGAGGCAAAGACAGTTTAAGTTTATTGCAAAATATGGATATATAATTTCAAATATTTAAATGTTTTGAGAGTGTGTGGGGAGATCAATTACATTGGTTAAATCATTTGCAGAGCTTCATAGGAGTGGGCGGAGCTTAGCGCTCCTTTTGATGCGATTTGCTCGCTGCAACTTTCTGATTGGTGGAATTTGGGCAATGTAGTTTCTCACCAGGGATTCTGCTGTTAAACATGATTATTTAAAACGTAAGTTAAACACAATATCAACTGATGGCTTCAACAAAGCATATACAATCGATTAACCTCGTAGCTCACAGTGGGTCTGTCTTTAAAGGTTTATAAGTTCATGTTGCTAAGCTAACATGACACCCTAATAAGCACAATTCCGCTTTCAATTCCAGTTAACTAATTTTTATTAAATATATTTATAATCAACATTTAGCTTTGTTCACCACCTTGGGTAGATTTGTTTCACTGAGCTCAGCACAGTGCTGCCTTCAAATGTGGCCAAAAAGGTATCTTAGAAGTTAGCATAGTGCAACTACACTCCCTATGTAGACAGCTCACCAGGTTTTGAAACAGAACCTATTTATGAGAGTGCATATTTGTCTTTACATATTTTTTTAGCATATTTTCAGAGACTCTAGAAGGCAGTCTTGATATCTTTATGAGGTCACGGAATCATTCAAACAGACCAGTTTACCTCAACATTCACCCACCAGAAAATTATAGCTTTCTGTAGGTTTCTGTAGCACGTATCGGTTACAAAACATGACTCGTAGTAGAATAAATGTCAACATTCCAGTAGTTTATTTCATCAAGGATTGGAAGTTTGTGAAACAGAAGACATTTTCACTCAAGAAGAAACATTTGCGGTTTCATTGTAGCACCTGCGGGCCCTTCAAGTTGGTAAGTTAATGATAAAAGCAGACAAGGGCAGAGGGAGTGCAGGCGAAGTCAGCTGTATATGATGAATGTGAGAAGAAATGAAAAATTATCTGGAAGATGCTGTGCTGCATCCAGCCGAAGAAATACAACCAAAGCCGCAACTCGGCTCGCAGTGAATGTATGGGGGTCGAGACGAGTCTATTACCGAAATGTACTCCCCTTTGGGCCTTTATATTTGAGATGGAGTGGCAGTTTTACGGCGGAAAGTCAACACAGATGGTGTTACGAGAGTTGAGGGCAGCATCATTCAGGTCAGCTGACAGGAGAAGACGAGGAAGGGAGCTATGCAAGGACAAAGATAAAGGCATGAGGTCAGGTTGTCGGTTAGATGTGCTTGATCAAAGCTTATTTATTTGATTTGAGGGTTAAATTATTAATCGTCAGTGTCACGTGTAAAAACAACAGCATCTGTTGATATGCTTAGAAACTCCCTCAGGCATAAAGAAACTCTTTTTTAAAGGGGTCATTGGATGCCCATTTTCCACAAGTTCATATGATTCTTTAGGGTCTTAATGAAAAGTCTATAACATACTTTGGTTAAAATTTCTCAATGGTAGTGTAAAAAACACTTTTGTACCTTGTCAAAATCAGCTCTGCAGACATCAGCCTATTCTGTTGCATGTTGCTTTAAATGCTAATGAACTCTGCTCACCCCGCCCCTCTCTTCTGTGGGATGAAGAGTCGTGCCCGGAGAGACGGTTTACTTTAGCCGCGAAAATTGCTAACTAGCATGTTATTATGAAAGGCGATTGCAAAGATTCATAAAAAAAAACAACAACCTTATACTCACTTCTGCTGTAAGTGAAGCTGAATTATGAATGGTTTGCACAAACAGACGCATTTAGGTAGATAGGGGAGCATTCCCTTCACAAACAAAAGTAATCCTCTGTGTCTTCAGCTGCTCAGATGTCGGAAGTAAATGACGACTATGCTCATTATTACATCCAACAAAAAAACATCTCAATCGCTATGGAGACATTCTTGTCTACTCCTGCTCCGGCGTCGAAACAATGGTGGACTGATGACAGCTCGCTAAGGGCGGGTCTAAGGTAAGACGCTAGTGTCAATCAACTATCGTGGGAGTGGGCTTCATCCGTGTGACATCACATAGACAAGAAGCTGAGAAAGGCCCGATTTGAAAAAGGGGATTTTATTTATAGGGATTAAATAAAAACCACTCTGTGGATTTTTATCATTATAGGGTAGATGTGTACACACACTGCCAACACACATTTATGTTCAAACAACATGTAAAAGTGAATTTAGCATCCGATGACCCCATTAAAAGGGATAGTTGACTCAAAAATCACCCTCATTTTAGCACCATCATGTTATCTTTAGAGTAGTCCACATGACTTATCCAAAAGCCAAAAACAAACAAAAAAAGAACAAAACAAAACAAAAAACAAAACGCACACAAAAAAAATGACAAAACAAAACAAACAAAACACAAAAACACAAAATGAAACAATACACTACACAACACAAAACAAAAACACAGAACACAAAGTCAAAACACTAAATAAAAAATTAAATAAGAAATATTTCTAGATATTTAGCAGAAGAATTATCATACAAGGAAAGTCTGGCATATTGGCATTATCAACCCTCAAAAATGAAAAAGCACCGAAATTTTATTTTAGAGTAGTCCACATGACTTGTCTAAAAGCAAACAAACAAACAAACAAACAAATAAACAAATGGCCAAACAAAAAAACAGAACAAAATAAGACAAACAAAAACAAAACAGAAAAACACTAAACAACAAAAAACTAACAAAAACAAAACGGAAACAAAAAAACACAACAGAAGAAAAATCTACAAAACAAAAACAAAATGCTAAAAAATAATAATAATTAAAAAAAAATAATAAAATACAACTAAATCAAATATGTAGTTGCATTAAACTATCTAGGGTCATAGACCTATAGTTTGAGACCCATAAAGTAGAAAGATATTCTTTGCACAAGCCAACTCAATAACCTCAGATTAATTAATATCATTTGACACCTAATTTATATAAATTATAATCATAATATACTCTTATAATAGCTAATAGCTCTGAATGATGCACAAGCCTGAAGGTTAAATCTATACTTCAGAGCACTGCTTGCCTTGGGCAATATATTAGTTCCTCTGATTTGTGTGCTAAGGAAATAATTCATGGCAAATATCATGGGAACGTTGCCTTCATGTGATAATTACAGTATTTATGCCAGACTACCATGGTATCCGTCAGGACGTTTCTCTATTAAATGCCTCTTATTTGTTTGGCTAGAACATGTAGCTCGTTTCTTATTTCGTTGTGGTCTGGAAGCTGCAGCAGTGTGGGGTTATTTTGACTGGAGCCTCTTGTTCGTTTAAATCAAATGAATATTTGGAGGTGTTTGCCTCAGAACCCCATGAGGTCAACAGTCTCTGAGTCATTTTTTGTGACTGTCTGGCCAAATGTCCTGAAATCATTTTGACCAACAGATCAAAATGTACAGACAGTCACTTTTAAAGCGGGAAGATATCATCTCCACTTTCCAGTTATGTTGTTTTTTTCCTAAGCATGTGTCTATGGTAATGAAGAAGCACAGCCACAACATTTCTGAATACAATAGGTTCTGAACTACAAGTGCTTCAGCCAAAATCCTTACGGAAAAAGATTTAAATTTGCAGTAAGAAGGATGAGGGAGGTCCTGAATAAGCATAGTTGGTTTTTTTGTTAGTTTGTTTTCTTTTTCTTCTTATATTATATTTGATTTCAAATAAAATGTTTTCTATTCATCAAAGAATCTTAACGAAATTGTCACAGTTTGCACAAAAATATTAAATGATTAATTTAATTAATAATAATTAATCATGTAAAATATTTAAAATACATATATTTCAGTTTTTGAGATAAAAACGCATGGACAAAACATTAAAAACATCAAAACAATTCACAAACCCCAAACATTTGAATCATATATTATATTATATTATATGTCTTTAAATGTTCTATTTAGTCTATTCTCTTTGGTCCTTAATAAATAAAATTAAATTAAATTAAAAGAATTGCTGGTGCTAGAGGCACAGAAATTCATAACTTAACTTGAGCCTTAGCCTACCTCATCAGCAAGGATGGCGTTTTCCAGCGCTGAACATGAGTTACAGCCGCAGCCCTTTAATCAGCCTGTAGCTTGCAAATGACCCTGTAAGCACACCTAAAACATAAGGCCCATCTGGAAACTTTCAACAGACCAAATCAACCGAACCTACAATATCAAAGGTCAAAATATCTATGACGCCACAGACCTGTAAACCTCTGCGATGCATTCTTTTTAAACACGTCTCCTTTGTGAAAAGAATTTATCGTGGGTGGAAATGAAAACAAACTGCATCTGGATGAAGAACGTACTGCAGTAGAATTAACAAAGAGACTTTTATTAGAGAAAAGTAGGGTACAGATTTGACCATCTACCAACACCTATAGCGATCACCCAAAACACTGAGTTTACTGGAATATAAGTGCTCTGTTACATTGCTATTGGCCTTGACTCAACTCATTTGCTCATAATCGCAGGAACTGGCTGTTTCAAGTAGTTTAGTGACATGAGGATATGCTCAAATTAATGGTGAATTTCAACTGGCAACGACTTCACAGAGATTTATAAGTATTTTCTTACTTCATCTGAATATTGCTGAGACGCGAAACGTTTAAGTATTCAGGGCTCGGCGTGTTTACGAACCACAAGCAGGATCTTTATTCTCACGACATTCACAGACAATTTCAAAGATAAACACAAGCCTAACATTTCCTCAGCAAACAACCCACCAACTGCATACCGTCGCAGCTGACTAATAAAAACTGCGCGCAATTATTTCACTTGTATCGATTACGCAAACAAGCTCTGTTTGAATTGGACAGATACTGACACTGGACAGGGTTGTGTGTTTTTATAAACGTCAGTTTGTAAACCTCTGTTAAGTGTTGGCCTTTTCAGTAAATGCGAGTGTTTAATGGTCCTAACAGATGTTGCTTTGATACCGAACCAAAGTCCTGTCATATTGCCATGTAGCACTGAGTTCCGAATGCCGGCCCAAAACTTCAAGCGCTTTTGGTTCGGTATCACTGCCCGACTCCATCTGAACAAATACGACTCATCTCAGTCTCAGCTTGAGGATGTGTGTTTACACAAAATATGGAAATTAGAACACTAATGCTCATTTCGTGGCCGAGAAAGTGTGAGTGTGTTTATGTAGGATAGAAACAGAGAAATGGATGGTGAAAAGGGATCACTGAAGCAAGACATGACACACACATACTTTTCTGGGACTGTTTGCGTCCAAAACATGAAAGATGCCCCAGAAGCTGAATGTGAGCTGAGAGGAGTGCTGTTAGTTTTCTAAGAAAGCAACCTTGAGATTTTCGGCTAGTAAGTGATAAAACAGGTGAAAAAATCCTACAGACATGCATTAACCCCAGCCATGTCTAGAGACTCGATTATTATAGAGAATTGGGGGTGGTCTCTTGTGACTTGGTACAATAAGCAACTACCTAAAAACTGCCCAGAACACCCTAGCAACTGCATAAAAACGTGCTAAAAACCATGCAAAATATCCAAAAAATATAAAAATAATATATAAAATCTAAGATTTAAATAAAATGTTTAAATCTTATGTATATACATATACACACACTCACTGGCCACTTTATTAGGTACACCTTGCTAGTACCGGGCTGGACCCCTTTTGCCTTCAGAACTGCCTTAATTCTTCGTGGCATAGATTCAACAAGGTGTTGGAAACATTCCTCAGAGAGTTTGGTCCATATTGACATGCATCACGCAGTTGCTGCAGATTTGTCGGCTGCACATCCATGATGCGAATCTCCCGTTCCACCACATCCCAAAGGTGCTCTATTGGATTGAGATCTGGTGACTGTGGAGGCCATTTGAGTAAAGTGAACTCATTGTCATGTTCAAGAAACCAGTCTGAGATGATTTGAGCTTTGTGACATGGTGCTTTATCCTGCTGGAAGTAGCCATCAGAAGATGGGTACACTGTAGTCATAAAGGGATGGACATGGTCAGCAACAATACTCAGGTAGGCTGTGGCGTTTAAATGATGCTCAATTGGTACTAAGGGGCCCAAAGTGTGCCAAGAAAATATCCCCCACACCATTACACCACCACCACCAGCCTGAACCATTGAGACAAGGCTGGATGGATCCATGCTTTCATATTCTTTACGCCAAATTCTGAGCCTACCATCTGAATGTCGCAGCAGAAATAGACTCATCAGACCAGGCAACGTTTTTCCAATCTTCTATTGTCCAATTTTGGTGAGCCTGTGTGAATTGTAGCCTCCGTTTCCTGTTCTTAGCTGACCGGAGCGGCACCCGGTGTGGTCTTCTGCTGCTGTAGCCCATCTGCTTCAGGGTTCGACGTGTTGTGCGTTCAGAGATGGTATTCTGCATACCTTGGTTGTAACGAGTGGCTATTTGAGTTACTGTTGCCTTTCTATCATCTCTAACCAGTCTGTCCATTATCCTCTGACATCAACAAGGCATTTCGTCCACACAACTGCCGCTCACTGGATATTTTCTCTTTTTCGGACCATTCTCTGTAAACACTAGAGATGGTTGTGCGTGAAAATCCCAGTAGATCAGCAGTTTTTGAAATACTCAGACCAGCCCGTCTGGCACCAACAACCATTCCATGTTCAAAGTCACTTAAATCCCCTTTCTTCCCCATTCTGATGCTCGGTTTGAATTTCAGCAAGTCGTCTTCACCACATCTAGATGCCTAAATGCATTGAGTTGCTGCCATGTGATTGGCTGGTTAGCTATTTGTGTTACCAAGCAATTGAACAGGTGTACCTAATAAAGTGGCCGGTGAGTGTATATGTGTGTGTGTATATATATTAAATGTTTACAATACAAAATATACAGAATTTAAAAATGTCTATAAAATATACACAACAGAAAATATCTGATTCAAGAATAGGCATATTCTCACAGACAGATGTCATACAATGTGATTTTAGCTGAACTGTAAAGGCTGTCTGTGGTCTCCAGGAGGAAATGCTTTAGAATCAGACAGTATACGAAGCATGCGATGAATTCATTTTTTTCCCTCCACAACCTCTTAATGCAACATGTTTATCCTGGCAGTTTGAATGAAACAGAGTGTGTGTTTCTCTCAGACAGCCTCAACTATGAGATCACACTCAATGTAAGCGAAAGCAGACGCTCACAGACAATGTCAAATGCATTTTATTTCGAGTTCCCCTTTAAGACTTTGTGGAATGAAATAACGTCCTGATTATTCCGAAATGCTTAATGCTCGCTCTTTCAATCAAGCTGTGAACAATGTAAACACTGTTTGATTTGTTCTAAATCAGCAAACATACCAAAAGAGGAATTACAGTTTCCGATAGAAGCTAAATGGTGGTTAAGGCTCAGATTTTGGACAGCTGAAACATAGAGGGTCACAATCCGGACAAATCAAACCTCCAGCCACATCACTCAGCAGACTTGAAAGTACTCAAGGATCTTTGGTGGGCTTTCCAGACATGTCGTAGTCTGCCACAGATACAAATATTCCCTCGCCCCTATCAGCTCGCTAAAACATTAACGGCCTCTTCACTCTGTCACTTTCTGACGATGGTTTATTTTTGAATACCGAGGCCATGAGTGTCTCAGACAGCTCCACAAATATTCCAAACACATTGGACAAATACTCATACAGCTGCGTGCCAGTGTACACACCGTGCGGCTCCTTCCTATCTGTCAACCCTGGCAGGAGCGCTACACTGTAGGCTGGGAGATTTACGATAATCAAAGCTCGTCTGGGATGGGGAAGGCTCCCGTTGATGGAAGACGAGTCCCTAGGGTGTCGTAGAGCTTCCTAGGCAGAAGCTAACATCATCCGTTTTCCCTTCATAATTTCTCAGCAAGCTTCAGAAGAATATGGATTAATTCACACGATGGTGATCATTTGTTTACAGTGTTTAATAAGCCAGTGTGACAAACTGATTCCACGTTATTTTCACACAGACATTTATTTGGATTTGCCACTCTGTTTATAGAATTTAAAAGATTAGCATTGTTTAAACGACAGTTTTGCCAAATGAGATTCTCAAAATAGCAGTCAGTCATTTTTTGCTCATTAAACGATATTCACTTTTAAAAAATAAAATTTCCAAAAGGTTTTTTTTATTTAATTTTTTGCATTGATGCCATATAGATTAACAATTTTTGGTTCCCTAAAGCCTCTGAGTAAACAGTTCTTAAAATATCTGTTTTATTGAAGAACATCTGAAGAACCTTTAAACCCAATAAGGAACCTTTTGTGAAATGGAAATATTCCATGTATGTGAACCATCAATTCCAATAAAGAACCTTTATTTTTAAGAGTGTACCCAAACAAATGAAGACCATTTAGAAGAAATATTTGTTAATATTAGTTAAATATTTGTAAATAAAATTATGTTCAACCACGTGAAATGAACATATTAGTTATTAGACATATTATCATATATTGTCATGCAATTGGCCAAGTAGGTGGCATTGTTCCCAAATTTTGCAGGTACCCTCAGATTATGGTGCTAATTAAGTATACATAGTTTTGTTTCATTAGATCAAAGTATTGCTAAAATACAGTTTTTCATACAATTTTAGGTCAACATCGTTAACTTAATCTCATAATTTTTGAACAAAGATTAAAAAAAAATCTGTATGACTGTACATTCTGTGTGGCTTGGTCTAGTGAGTCAAGTGGAATAAATTTGAAATACAGTTATGAAAAACAGTGCATTTTGCAATAGTGACCACTGGAATGGGCGACTTAAGATATTGAATGTAATCAGCACGTGAAGAGTATAGCAACTATAGACCCATATCAAATCTTCCTTTCATAGGTAAGATTATTGAAAAGGTAGTTTTTAATCAGCTGAACAACTACTTAAAGTCAAATGGATACCTGGACAATTTTCAGTCTGGTTTCCGAGCACATCACAGCACAGAGACAGCACTCATTAAGATAATAAATGATATTCGCGTCAATTCTGATTCTGGCAAAATATCAGTGCTGGTACTACTAGATCTTAGTGCTGCGTTTGACACTGTCGATCATAACATACTTTTAGAGAGACTGGAAAACTGGGTCGGGCTTTCTGGGATGGCACTCAAATGGTTCAGGTCATACTTAGAAGGGAGAGGTTATTATGTGAGTATAGGAGAGCATAAGTCTAAGTGGACGGCCATGACATGTGGAGTCCCACAAGGCTCAATTCTTGCACCGCTCTTGTTTAACCTGTATATGCTCCCACTAAGTCAGATAATGAGGAAGAACCAAATTGCCTATCACAGCTATGCTGATGATACTCAGATTTACCTAGCCTTATCTCCAAATGACTACAGCCCCATTGACTCCCTCTGCCAATGCATTGATGAAATTAACAGTTGGATGTGCCAGAACTTTCTTCAGTTAAACAAGGAGAAAACTGAAGTCATTGCATTTGGAAACAAAGATGAAGTTCTCAAGGTGAATGCATACCTTGACTCTAGGGGTCAAACAACTAAAAATCAAGTCAGAAATCTTGGGGTGATTCTGGAGACAGACCTTAGTTTCAGTAGTCATGTCAAAGCAATAACTAAATCAGCATACTATCATCTCAAAAATATTGCAAGAATTAGATGTTTTGTCTCCAATCAAGACTTGGAGAAACTTGTTCATGCCTTTATCACCAGCAGGGTGGATTACTGTAATGGTCTCCTCACCGGCCTTCCCAAGAAGACCATTAGACAACTGCAGCTCATCCAGAACGCTGCTGCCAGGATTCTGACTAGAACCAGAAAATCTGAGCATATCACACCAGTCCTCAGGTCCTTACACTGGCTTCCAGTTACATTTAGGATTGATTTTAAAGTACTTTTACTCGTTTATAAGTCACTCAATGGCCTAGGACCTAAATATATTGCTGATATGCTCACTGAATATAAACCAAACAGACCACTCAGATCATTAGGATCGAGTCAGTTAGAAATACCAAGGGTTCACACAAAACAAGGGGAGTCTGCTTTTAGCTATTATGCGGCCCGCAGCTGGAACCAGCTTCCAGAAGAGATCAGATGTGCTAAAACATTAGCAACATTTAAATCAAGACTCAAAACTCATCTGTTTAACTGTGCATTTGAATGAGCACTGTGCTGTATGTCCGAACTGACTGCAATACATTTTATGTATAATCATTTTCTTTAAATTTATTTTAAATCATTTTCTATATCATTTTAAAATTCCTTGTTTTTATTATTCTTATTTCCATGTTTTTATTGATTTTAATGTCTATTTCACTTTCTTTTATGTAAAGCACTTTGAATTACCACTGTGTATGAAATGTGCTATATAAATAAACTTGCCTTGCCTTGCCTTGCCTATGAGAGTTCTATTTCTAAGACAAAGGGATCAACCAATGTTTGAACTGGTGGTGATGCTATAGCATTGCTACTAGAGATTCCAAAGTCAGTCAGATTATTATTCAAAACCACTACACTCAGGATGCCGAATTTGATAATTTTCCTCTGTACAGTTCATATAATTGACATGCAATATGAAAACAAGAAAAGTAAGGCAGTAATTGGTAACCAAACATCCAGGCCATTAGGTGTCAGTATAATGTTCAAAAGCCACAGGTCTTATTGGGACGAATACGAGCCAGCTAAACATAAGCTAAAAGTTAATAAGGGCAGTTTAGTAAAATAATAAGCTACTGGTTCCAGCTGAAATAGTTAAAATGTAAAAAGGAGAACTACTGGTTCTTTAGACATCCATAACCCAGTGCATCATGGGAGCTCACCTCAAGAGCACCAGTGCAGCGTCATCCGAAAGGACACGACCACAACTATTGTTATCAAGTCCTTAGTTTACTTCTGATACTAGGGTGATAAAGACTGCAGGGTTTGCAGATGATGCTTATTGAGTGTTCATGATCCAAAAGCCACTGAGGAACAATGTTTAATACAAACTAGTTTGTGTACCTCTAAAAGGCCAAGTGTTAGAATGTTTAGTCTGATGGCGGGTTTCAGTGCCTGGTATGTTACAATACATTTTTCCGGAATAACAGGGTAGCAAATAATCCACAACACAACAAAATGCACCTCATGAATGTTCAGGCTTAGGATGTGAAGAATGCAGGGTCTCCAAGTTCCTCAGCTGGACCAGTGACCCCCATCACCCTCTTCCTTCGCTGAACAGAGTGTGTACTTAGACACTGTCCAAATGTTTAGTCTCATGTGCTTTATTCTACTGCCTTCCCTACAAATTGTTGCCAGTGCACATTTGAGACTTCGTTCAACACTCCTGGTTCTCCCTTCCTCATGAAACCACTCTCTTCCTGAAAGCATTCCTCTAGGAGTAGTAAAACAAATGATTTCAGGCCTTTCCTGCTGCCTCGCTGTTAGGCCTTATATGCAAGCAAGCATAGATGAACATGATTTACTTACAATTTAAATGGATAATTCACTCAAAAATGTTGTCATCATTTACTGTACTCACCCTCAGGTTGTTCCAATTCTGCATTATTTTCTTTCTTTAGGAAAACCCACAATGAGACGTTTGGGAGAATGTCAGTGCTGCTCTTTTCCAACCAAAAAAAGCACAATTAAAGTGATCCATATAAGTCTTCTGAAGCCATACGATAGCTGAGAACCAACATGAGACGAAAAGGTGAGTAAATGACGACAAAACGTTTATTTATACCAAATTCCTTTAAATAATTATAGCACTTAAACTGAACAGTGCATTCAATAAATATTATAAATGAAATATAATGATTTGTAATGGTGAGGAACATATAAACATTATTTCACATGTTCTCTATGGAGTATGTCATCATAAATGTGTTAGCAGGAGTGCTAGCTTCGTAACTCCCTCAGCATAAAAACAGATCTTATCTTGAAAAAGCAGATCTTTTTGTTGACATATCAGTAGGCTTGTTTCCTGTCATATAAATACTGGAGTAATAAATGTCCTGCAGGCTTACAATCTCCACTATAAAAGCCTATTTTGATTTAAAGCAAAAATAAAACTCACGCATGAGCAGCAATCAGAAGAATGTTTTTCGTCGGTGGACTAGCCTGGATTTAAAGAGATAAGTTAAGTTTCTGTTATTATACTCACCCTAATGTTGTTCCAAACCTGTATTACCATTTTTTCGTCAGTGGAACACAAAAGAAGATTTTTTGAAGAATTTCAAGAGTTCAGTGTAATGAAAGTGGAAAGTGGACTTGTTCCAAATTAACAAAAAAAAGCACCATAAAGTGGTCCAAGCAACTTTTGCACCATATATTTAAGTCTCAAGTAATCATTCAACACTTTTCTACGAGGAAACTAAACAGTTGCCAGTAGCCATAGTATGGAAGTCAATGGCTACTAGCAACTGTTTGGTTACCAGCATTCTTCTAAATATCCTCTTTTGTGTACAACAGACAGGTTTGGAACAGCTTGAGAGTGCGTAAATGATGAGAGCTTCCATTTTTGGGTGAACTATCACTTTAAGATTGCATGATTCAACTCACTAACTCATTGATCTGGTCACATCTGGAGAGGAACATCAGTGAAAAGGATTCATTTTTGGGGTAAACTACTCTTTTAACGTTGCCTCAATGTAACACCAGCAGTGTTTGGCTAGACTGAAACCATCAGAATTCCATTCCAGTGGAATATTGCTTAGATTTGGGGGGAGACTTTAGAAGACCATCAAATAACGCTGTCAGACAGCTTCTTAAAACCAGGGCTTTCATTTCTGGGATTGTATCAGGACTGACAGGGGCATCAGGCTGGTTTTGCATTTCGCTTACTCATAGAACCAGCTATGCATGCTTCACGCTGCCTGACCAGACTTCACGCGACTGCCACCACATTCTGAAGTTAAGCCCCTTCGTCCTGCTAATACACTTTTATGAGATTTTTCTTGGCTTCGTGAGATGAGCATAGATCGTCTCCAAACCAAACCAACAAACAAGAACATGGGGAGACTGGCAGGCTTTTGCAGTGGTATGACTGGGCTAAAGTAACTGTCTCTGCTAGGGCACTGGCAAATCTGACATCTTTAATGATGGCGCAGATTTAAATGAATCTTTTAAGTGAACAAATCAAGGATTAACGTCAAGTAAAGTGAACAGACAAACTCCAAAATGGAGGGAAAAAATATATATAAATGCTTTGTTATTATGTTTCTGATGATTAACACTTTCTGGAGATTTCTTTGTAGACTTGTACAATTTTAGACTTGTTTTTTTTAATCAGTTGAGAATGATTCAGTGACTCACTCCAAAAAAGACTCAATGTCGTCACCCCCTACTGGTAAAACAATGTAATCTACAGAAAGAGTCTCACAATCATATCTCTGAATGAATCAAAATACACAATGAAGACTCAGTTCTGATGTGTTTTTAGGCCAACCCAGAATTTTGAATTACCCTGGTTCCCTCAACAAAAAGCCAAAAGGATTTCACTTTATTTTTAATTATTGCAGAATGTAAGCTCTGTGACCTTTAAGGTTTATGAATCTTACATATTTTAAGATATTAAATATTTTTTTTTTTATTAATTCTGGAGCCATACAATCAGAAGTAGTAAAAAGCTAATATTAGGTTGATAGACTACGACACGGTACTTCAATGCCATCTACAACTCTTCACAGTCTTTACTTAAAATCTACAAATTAGAAAGTTTTAGTTAGAATCGTTTATAAGAGCACGATTATAAACACAGGCTGTAAAAAAAGGACTAGCGAGTAGACATTTAGTGTCTTCTGTAGCAACAAAATGTCAACCTCTGTTGTCCCATTTAGTGATTTATTGGCAACTGCCTTTTTCAAGAAAGCAAAAGTTTTAAAACATAAATCATGAATGGGGTATTACTGATGTATTTTATGTTGTAGAATAAAATGTGAATGTTTTTTTGAGACCACAGACCTTAGGCATTTATCTAAAAACCATATCTAAAACCCCACTGATATGGCAGAAATAGCGTAGCATGTTAATATGCTATTATTAACTCAGCCACAGTTAAAAACCCATCACTACACTGAACTTTAGGCAATATGCCTAGACAGGGAAAAATAGGTCTATTTCACATTTTTAAGAGGCCTCTAAAAACAAACGGCAGAATGGTAAAATGGAAGAGAGGGAAAATATGCACATCCCAAAAATAGGTAAATGTCTACTAATATAACACAATAACATATATGTGTTGCTTCCCAAAAACGTAGTTACTCAAAATACATGGATTTTGAAAAATGCTTTTGCTACCTGGTGCTAACAGGGCAACGCTACCAAGCTAAACCTTGGCTGAATTATCAGAACTTTACACAGGTGCCATCTGGCGCAGCACTGACCTCTAGTGCCTGCAGTGGGGTTGGATAACTGGTTTGGATAACTAACATGTGAATTTGAAATCCTTGAACACAATGACTACAATTAAAGGATCAGTGTGTGCGTGAGTGTGATCAAAGTTGGGGTTGTTCTAATACACCTATCTGTCTTGCTAGTCAAAACAAAGGAAAATGCTTTATTTGAGCTGGAAGTAAATCACAGTCCATGGCTGATTAATCAAGGACTGACCCTGAGCTAGTAGCCTCCATAATAAAGGAGTTAGTTTTAATGGTGCAATGGATTTTAAATGAGATCAGTGGTATCCATTGGACAGGACGACACCCGGATTTCTGAGGGCCTACCATTTTCTGCACTGACTGTCTGAGGACTCACCGCTAATACTAGGAAAACAGAAGCTAATCTCTTACACCAACATATGTGGCTTCCAGCTCAACACATTTATCATCATAATAATAGGCTTTCATGAGGTCCTAGCATGCTAACAGCACCCTGAACTAGCTTGGCCTGATAAATGAAGTACTGTTGCAGACCAAAACAGACCGTTAAAGATATGAAAGTATGTGGTTGATCGCAATCACACGATTCCTCCATTTATTTCTCTTTGTCATTGAGCTAAATATGTTCCAGGTTCAACTGACTATGAGCTAAAATTACACGAATAAAAAGCAAACATAAGGTCCTTCAGCTCACTAAGCACAATACTGGCCATGTTTTAAGAACGTATTTGTTTGGTCAGATATTCCTCAGGTTCAGTACTAGGATAATATGAAACCCACCAGTCCAAGTAATGAACAAGGCAAAAATCGAGAGCAAACCGTTAAACCGTTAATCTTTCTCACAATTCCTTGCACCATGTCTGCTCAGCTATGAGCGGTAAACAGGTATTTGACAGAGTCATTTACACCTTAAGATACAAACTGGACTACCAAAAAAACTAAACAAAAAAATTTTGGATATGCAAAAAATCCTGATTTTTGTTGCCCGTCTTGTCGCTACTGCCAAAACAACACACTATTACGCACCAAGCTTGTACTGTATGTCTGGAATGACAACTTGTATTTGATATAAATGACTATGACGTACCAACCTGAGAACTACAGCTGCGGTGGAGCCTTGGTTGCAGTATTTCAGGAAAGATGTCAGAGAAATATTCTAATAACTTCTTATGAGGTTAAGCAAAGATTTAAACAATGAAACCTGGGTAAAAACACAAGAGATAGGTCACATTCACAGCAGTGATATATACTACCTTCATGCATATAGAACAGTAACATCACTCTTAGATTAATTTTAAACTTGGATATTCAAAAAGATATGTTATGCAATTTTATTAATTTAAATTTACTTGAAGGGTTACTCCACCCCAAAATTAAAATTTTGTCATTAATCACTTACCCCCATGTCGTTCCAAACCCGTGAAAGCTTTGTTCATCTTTGGAACACAATTTAAGATATTTTGGATGAAAACCGGGAGGCGTGTGACTGTCCCACTGACTGCCAAGTAAATAACACTGTCAAGGCCCAGAAAAGTATGAAAGGCATCATCAAAATAGTCCATCTGTCATCAATGGTTCAATCTGAACTTTATGAAGTGACGAGAATACTTTTTGTACGCAAAGAAAATAAAAATAACTTTATTCAACAATCTCAACCATGAGGTCACCTGTGTCACAATTGAGTTTGCTTTTGATTGAGACGTTGGTCAGAAAGATACCTTGCAAAGACTACTGAACCATGTTGGTTATATTCATGTGATTTAATGCCAGTGTGTTCCCACTGTCCTGTCTCTCTATAAAGGCCTTTGGGGAGTCTGGACACAGGAAACCGCTTGTTGGTACAGCTGGGCAGCTTTTGCAGGCATCATTCACTTAAATATTTAAGAATCCTATCTTGGTCTGTCATGCAGAGACTGTCTAATGTCTGTCTGTAAGAAGCAGACGAAGTGTGATTCCACATTCTATCCTCTTAAAGGTAAAGTACATCCATTTAATATAAAGGGATAGTTTACCCAAACATTTCAATTCTGTCATTAATTACTCATCATTCCATAAGACTGATGATTGTGTTCATCTTGGGAACACAAATTAAGATATTTTTGATGAAATCTGAGAGCTTGCTGACTCTCCATAGACAGCAATGCAATTGACATATTCAAGGCCCAGAAAGGTAGTAAGGACATCGTTAAAATAGTCATCTTAGCAATACTTTGATCTAATGAAACAAAACTATGTATACTTAATTAGCACCATAATCTGAGGGTACCTGCAAAATTTGGGAACAATGCCACCTACTTGGCCAATTGCATGACAATATATGATAATATGTCTAATCACTAATATGTTCATTTCACGTGGTTGAACATAATTTTATTTACAAATATTTAACTAATATTAACAAATATTTCTTCTAAATGGTCTTCATTTGTTTGGGTACACTCTTAAAAATAAAGGTTCTTTATTGGAATTGATGGTTCACATACATGGAATATTTCCATTTCACAAAAGGTTCCTTATTGGGTTTAAAGGTTCTTCAGATGTTCTTCAATAAAACAGATATTTTAAGAACTGTTTACTCTTTAGGGAACCAAAAATTGTTAATCTATATGGCATCAATGCAAAAAATTAAATTTATTTTTTAAAAGTGTATATCGTTTAATGAGCAAAAAATGACTGACTGCTATTTTGAGAATCTCAAATAGTCATTTGATACTCAAATATCAAATAGTGATATCAGTTGTGGATTATTGTGATGTTTTTCTCAGATGTTTGGACTCTCATTTTGACGGCACCCATTCACTGCAGAGGATCCATTGTTGAGGAAATGATATAATGCTAAATTTCTCCAAATCTGTGCTGAAGAAGAAACAAACTCAGCTACATCTTAGATGGCCTGAGGGTGAGTCATTCCTAAACAAATCTTCATTTTTGGGTGAACCATTCCTCTAAAGTAAACACTACCAGTGAATGATATTCAAAATCTTCTGAAGCAATATGATAGGTTTATGTGAGAAAAAAAAAAGACAGATTCAAAGGTTTAATCGATCAAAAGTGTTATGAAAGTGGATTACAAAGTTTAATTTTGGTACATACTAATGAAATACAAACATGTCTTTACTCCAAAACACTGAAATACAGTCTGAAACCAGTTAGGGTCTGGAAAACATTAGTGTTGAGAAATCTTAAACAAAATTTCCAAAATCAACTGTTTTGAAAGTGTACCCGGCTTCAACACCGTTTTTAAATGATCCAGCAGAAATCTGTTGATGCAAGCCCGGTAGAAGTTCCCTGCCATATGATATGTTAACCACATTTGGACTCTCACACAGTCTCTCATCCACCGTTTCCAAGCCAACAATAATGGGTGACTCTGGTTGAGTCAGCAAAGCGTTAATGTGTTTCCTCTACAGACCTTCCATGTTCCAACTGTTCATGTGTATGCAGGGCCGTCGCTAGTGGGGTGAAAGGTGGTGACGATTATAGGGGCCAACGGCTGGGGGGGGGGGGGCCCGGCGATCTCAACCGACTGGCTGAGGCCAGCCTAAAAAGACGCTCAGGACAGTTGATGGGTCACTGCTGTGCGTCGTCACGAAAGCTTATAATTTGCACGTGTTTTTAAGCTTTGCCAATTTAAACATTCAAAAGAGTTTAAAGCATTCAAACACAAGACGCGGAAAAGCTGAACTGAGTACTCGTGCGCCGTGTTTGGTGCACACGCAGAGAGCCGCGTCTCACGGACAGCAAGACCGAACCGAGCTCTCCTTCGCCTCATCCTTCACTTGAACGAACAAATACAAATCACAGTTTAAACATGCAAACAGAAAATGATGTGAAAGAGCCCAATTCAGCACCCGCGCGCGGTGTTCTATGCACACAGGGCGCACGAAGAGAGACGCGTCTCAAAGCGCTTAAACACCGAATTTGCCTCTTCTACAAATTTATGTCTAAATATCCATCTTGGAGAGTATCCTCGAAAAAACTGTCAGTTATGTCTTAAGTGAAAGTAAACAGTAGAGAAAGAAATCGGATGTGTATCATTATAATGGATGCGTTGTTTCTTAAAGAAACCGTGCCTAATTTACTAGCTGCTGTCGGTGTCCTTTCTATCAAAGTTATCGGACATTATCAAGATTAATTTTTTCTGACACAGTTTAACTCTGAGTTCTTGACATATTGTATTACCATTTTCTAAACTATAGCAAATAAACTGATAATGTGAGAAATGTTTAAGGTGTCTGAATAAATATTATTTTGACTGTATATTAATTTTTTTTTTACAGTAAAGACTATGCAGTGCTATTTTACATTTGATTATTCGGTTTCTGTACCTGGACACCTACAAACTTGAAAAAACTAAAACATTGTGTAAGCAGCACAAATAAATAATTAGAACGGACATACAAATTAAACGATTTCAAACAGGGCCCATTGGTACAACCTGCACCGGGGCCCCGCAAACCCCAGCTACGGCCCTGTGTTTATGTAGTCTGTGGTTAAAAAAAAACAAACAAAAAAACAACTCGCCACAAAATTATTTGTGTTAAATTACTCAGAAAGTGACTCAGATAGCACAAACCAAGGGGGCCTCAAACCTGATGAAAGCGGTCTCATTGCATGCTTATGGTTTACATTTGAATCATTATTAGTAGTGTGTGCTAAGACAAGTTACTATCACTATTTTTAAAAAACCCCTTTGTGCATCAAATGCACAAAAAAAAGGTCAGATTTACAATTTTTACAAGGGTTACGTTAAAATGTCTGAAAAAGTCTCATGGTGTCCATAAAGTGGACATTATTCAGTCCTATAATTGATAGCTGCTAGAGACTGCCTATTAGCATCACACTTGATGAATTAATTCCTTTAAGTGGGCTATATAATTGAAGTAATGCAGGAATAGTAACAGACAAGCCAACAGTTTACATTTAAGGACTCGGGAGGTAAGCAACCACAAGAATTAAATTAGCATTGTACTAACAACTACTCAGAGCAACTAATCAATAACATACATTAGCAATGGCCTGACAATCACTCTGAAAACCATAGAAAACACCTGGAACATTATCAACCACTAAGAAACCACAGAGAACGCAATTACCTTGCTAGCTAAAAGAAACCATGAGAGATTGTCTTATTGCTAAGAGATGCGAGGGTCTGTAGTACTTACCATTGGAAAAACAGTAACAGCTAACTTGGATCATGTGAGGCAATCATACAAAGGCCTCTGGTCTCTTTCCCTGCGTACCATCAAAGTCGCAGTGTTAGCATTAGCTGTTTGGCTAAAATTTCCACTGGCTTTAGAAAAAATGCAGCAACCAAATAGCAATGCGCTAACAACCATCGATTCAGAACGTAATTAATCACAGAGTAATGCACTGGCAACCAGCCAGAACACCCTAGCAACACCCACAAAACAACCTAGAACACCCCATCAAGCAAATAGAAACATGCTATCAACCAACAAAAACACTTTAGCAATGTCCATGCAGCCACCCAGAACAGAAAATATATTTTTTTAAAAACATTGTTAATTGAAATACAGTCCCCTCCAAAAGTATTGGAACAGTAAAGACAAAATTGCTCTGTTGGCTGTGGAGTCAAGACATTTGCAAATATAATTAAAAGATGAATATGAGACAAAACTACAGAATGTCACATTTTATTATTGGGTGATTCAACACATATATGTTTTACCAGCTAAGAAGTTCAGCACTTTTAGAGTTTCATCCCTCTATCTGATGTGAGCATAAGTATTGGAGCAGTTGCCTCACAGGTCTTTCTAAGTGATCAGCTGAGTCCTGTTGCATTAATTCTTCAGATATTAAAAGCAGGGAATGTGTTGTATCAGTTATATCCATTACTTCTGTATTCTGAATCTTGCATGCGATGATGACACACACAAACCAGGATGAAGATGAGGGAGCTGACTTTGAGAGAAAAGCAAGAAATTTGGATGCTAAAAGAAAAGAGGAAGTCAATTAGAGCTCTAACAAAAACAAAGGGCACGGAGAAATCAACAGTTTGGAAACCACCAGTGACACCAGCAACAACCTGATCGCCTGAGAAAACAACAGTAGTTGATGACAGACAAATCATAAATGCTGTGAAGATGAACCATAAAAGACGTGTCTGTAAAATCACCAACAACTTCCAGAAAGCTGGGGTGATGCTCTGACAATCTAATGTCCACAGAATTACAGATGCTACACAGCCAGATGCAAACCTCTGACCAGCACCAAAAATAGAAAGGCAGAGTTTGCAAAAAAGCACAAAGGTGAGCCAGAAGAGTTTTGGAACTGTGTTTATGGACCGATGAGACAAAGATGAACCTTTATCTAAGTGACGGGAAAGCAACAATTAAGGGAAAAAAGGGAACTGCAATGATCCCAAGCAGCCTCATCTGTAAAGCATGGTGGAGGTGGTGTCATGGCATGGGCATGCATGGCTGCTTCTGGAACAGGCCCTCTTAACTTTACTGATGACTTAATGTATGATGACTGTAGCAGAATGAATTTGGAAGGGTGCGAAACCATGTTGGCTACCAATAATTCAAGAATGCCACCAGATTCATTGGGAAGTGCTTCATATTGCATCAGGACAATGACCCAAAACACCCTGCCAGTCCAGTCAAGGAATTTATAAGGGCAAAGAAATGGAAAGTCTTAGATTGCCCAAGTCAATCTCCAGATTTAAATCCAATTGAACATGTATTTCACCAGCTGCAGAGGAGAGTAAAGGCAGAAACTCCTCAAAACAAGCAACAATTGGAATTGGCTGCATTAAAGGCTGGGAAAAGCATTTCAAAGGATGAGACCAAGAGTCTGGTGATTGTGCGCAAGGGATCTGCAACTAAATAATAGTTTTTAATCTTTTATACCTGCCTTAAGTTCAACTGTCCCAATACTTATGCTCACATCAATGAGTGGGATGAACTCTAAAAGTGCTGTTCTTTTTATTTGGTAAAACGTGTATGTGTTGAAACAGCTAATAATAAAATGTGACATTCTGTAGTTTTGTCTCATATTCATATTTTAATTATATTTGCAAATGTCTTGACTCCACAGCCAACAGAGCAATTTTGTCTTTACTGTTCCAATACTTATGGAGGGGACTGTATGTTAACATTTTCCAAATCTTAGCTGAAAAGGTACTTTGTCTGAAGTCCACATAGCTAAACCAACAGTTTGTAGACAAAAGCAGGACCCTGCTGGAAAATCCAGTTTAAGCATCTGTGCCCCAAAAACCAGCATGAACCCTCTGAACTGTTATGACAAGCTGTTTTTTGCTGTTCCAAGTTGGTCTACCAGCTAGAAATCAGCATGTTCCAAAACACAGCTATCACCTTAATCTGGATTTTCCAGTAGGACGGTATTTATCAATTAGACACTGGCGGTTTGAGCAGAATGGAAATTTATCTGCGAGAGTTGCATGTACAACCCAAACTCCGGAAATGTTGGGATGTTTTTTAAATTTGAATAAAATTAAAACTAAAAGACTTATAAAAATCCCACAAGCCAATATTTTATTCACAATAGAACATAGAGAACACAACAGATGTTTGTACATTTTAATTAAAGCAACTTATTAATTGGGCCAAGGCTCATTTAAAATGGACTGTTTCAAATTGTAAAAGTGGTTTATGGTCAGATGAGTCCAAATTTGACATTCTTGTTGGAAATCACGGACGCCGTGTCCTCCGGACTAAAGAGGAGGGAGACCTTATCAGTGTTCAGTTCATAAGCCAGCATCTCTGATGGGGGTACATATGCGCATACGGTATGGGCAGCTTGCATGTTTTGGAAGGCTATGAATGCTGAAAGGTACATAAAGGTTTTAGAGCAACATATGCTCCCCTCCAGATGACGTCTATTTCAGGGAAGGCCTTGTGTATTTCAGCAGGACAATGCAAAACCACATAATACAGCTATTACAACAGCATGGCTTCATAGTAGAAGAGTCCAGGTGCTGAACTGGCCTGCTTTCAGTCCAGATCTTTCACCTATAGAGAACATTTGGCACATCATTAAACGAAAAATACGTCAAAGACGACCACAAACTCTTCAGCAGGAAACCTACATCAGGCAAGAATGGGACCAAATTCCACACCAAAACTCCAGAAACTCATAACCTCGATGCCCAGACGTCTTCAAACTGTTTTGAAAATGCTACACACCATGGTAAACATGCCCCTGTCTCAACTATTTTGAGACCTGTAGCAGAAATGAGCTGATTTTTTGCATAAAATTGAAAGTTTTTCAGTTTAAACATTTATGTTATCTGTGTTCTACTGTGAATAAAATATTGGCTCATGTGATTTGAAATTCTTTTAGTTTTCATTTCATTCACATTTAAAAAACATCAACATTTCGGGTTGTAAAATGACCAGTTTTGGGTAGGTTACTTTGGAAATATAATAGTTTGCAGATTACAAGTTACCCTATTTAAAATGTAATAAGTAGTGCAACTATTCCAATTACTTTATTAAATGTAACTGATTATATTTGATTACTTTGAGTACATTTCAAATAAAAGTTTTCAACTGTTAATCATTTTCAAACATTTAGAGCAGGCAGGGTAAACCTTACCGTAGTGCTCAACACTGATTACTTTCAGACCTTTTAAATTCCTTCACTAGAATTAAGATTGTAATAATTTAATTTTAAAGCAGCCACCACAAAATCAGACTTTATCACCTCTTTTTACTTTGAGATCATTCTGAGGTTAAATACAGGTATTTTGCATAGCTGTGACAGGAAACACTGGCATCTAACAATGCCTTGGAAAAAAAAAAATATTTTATCTTAAAAAATAAAGTATATACGTACATCAACCCAAACAGGAAATAAAACAGTTAGCAAAGAAGCATGCGTCCTATTGTCCTAAACTCTTATTGGTGTCTCATTTTTGAGCAGTCAATGCAATTTGGGAAAGAAATCAATCAAATCTGTGTGTGTAAATATTCAGATGTAACCCCCTTTGGAATCGTTAACATTTTCCGTTAACATAACTGTTATTGAATTACACTTTTTTTTCTCAGTAACTGTAACAGATCACAGTTACATTTATTTTGTAATTAAATTATGTAATTTTGTCACGTTACTAGTTACTCCCCAACTCTGAATGACAACTCTCCAGTGTTCCTTCTACAGCACACAACCCAGATGGCTTTATAGAGGGTTGAAAAAAATGTTTATTCATCTCCACAGAAAAAAAAACTCAACATGTGGAGTAACAAAAAAAACTACATTAATGTGTGGTTACACCATTAGACAGAATTACATCCGATTTGTCCATAAATGATAAACTCAAAATATCCACTAGAGGGCACCAAACTACTCCCTCTAAGTCTAAAAGCCTAAATTACATCATTGCAAATTAAAAGGTTTTCAAAAAGACATTTGTCCTGAATGAGAGTAAGAACATATGAAGACAACTTCCTGAGCTGGAGGAATGAACTGATCAGGAACATTTCTGAGCAGATTCTTCACTACTTTTTCTTACCAGTGATTCTTTTCGAGCGGCGGAGGCCTCTGACATCACCCTCTGGCACTTCTGGGGCAGTGGTAGGTTTGGAGGTAGTCTGGGCTTTTAGGGTGGCAGGAGGTTTGGAGGGTTTTGTTGCAGGAGGAGCAGAAGTGGGTTTGGACGGTTTTGTCGCAGAAGGAGCAGAAGTGGGTTTGGAGGGTTTTGTCGCAGGAGGAGCAGAAGTGGGTTTGGAGGGTTTTGTCGCAGGAGGAGCGGAAGTGGGTTTAGAGGGTTTTGTCGCAGGAGGAGCAGAAGTGGGTTTGGAGGGTTTTGTCGCAGGAGGAGCGGAAGTGGGTTTGGAGGGTTTTGTCGCAGGAGGAGCAGAAGTGGGTTTGGAGGGTTTTGTCGCAGGAGGAGCGGAAGTAGGTTTGGAGGGTTTTGTCGCGGGAGCAGCAGAAGTGGGTTGGGAGGGTTTTGTCGCAGGAGAAGTGGGTGGGGGTTTGGAGGGTTTTGTCGCAGGAGGAGCGGAAGTGGGTTTGGAGGGTTTTGTCGCAGGAGGAGCAGAAGTGGGTTTGGATGGTTTTGTCGCAGGAGGAGCGGAAGTGGGTTTGGAGGGTTTTGTCGCAGGAGGAGCGGAAGTGGGTTTGGAGGGTTTTGTCGCAGGAGAAGCGGGTGGAGGTATGGAGGGTTTTGTCGCAGGAGGAGCGGAAGTGGGTATGGAGGGTTTTGTCGCAGGAGGAGCGGAAGTGGGTTTGGGAGCAGGAGCAGCAGAAGTGGATTTGGAGGGTTTGGGAGCAGGAGATTTTGAGGTTTTTAGCGCAGGAGGTGAGGCATGAGGTTTGGAGGCAGTCTGGGCTCTCAGGGTGGCAGTAGGTTTGGAGGTTTTTGGAGCAGCAGGAGCTTTGGAGGTTTTTGGAGCAGAAGGAGAGGCAGGGGGTTTGGGGTCTAAAGGGGTTTTTGGGGGATTAGGGGCAGTTGAGGGATTGGTGCCTCTGTGGCCTTTTTGCTGTGGTTTAGCGGACTGTGGTGTCTCCTACAAGAGTCAAAAGCAAATTTAATTGACTAAAAATGTGTAGGCCGTTCACACCAAGAACAATAACTATATTAGCATTCTCATTAACAGAGGATAATGTTTTGTTTATTATAAGCTCACTGCAATTTTGTCGCGTGCCACTTCTCAAACTCTTTAAAGTGGATTTTGATTGGCTGTCAATGTTCTTATCATTCATTAGCTGGAAAATAACTTTCTATAAGTGTTTCCAATGGTATCATTTCTCTGTTATAGTTATAGCAGTATGGAAAATTCCTCTCAATTAAAATGATTATTACAGTTATTGTTGACATTACAGTTGTTGTCATTGTTGTAACAGGCCTTTATTCTGTTTGAATGTCTACTAAGTAGGGCTGGGGAAATAAATCGATGCATCACGAATCGAGAAATGATTCAGCATCGATTCTGAGATTTCCAAATGCATCGCGATTCTTTCTCAAGTTGTTTCTGAGCTAAGTTTTGAACAGCAGATGGCACGGCATGCTTTAGAAACATCCGTACTCTGCTCGTTTCCAAATCCTTACACACACTTGAACCTAAAATAATCATTCATAAAATTCGAAAAGTTTGAAGTGAATTACAAGGGTGTTCACAGTGTTTACATTAATCTCGCGTCATAAAAGCATTCTGAGCTGAGGTGAAATTACCTGACTCGGCCAAACCCACAAGCGCAAGACTCTTCTTCATAAGCATTTGAGTGTGCGGATTAAAAAAAAATAGAGTAGAGCGTCATCTGCTGTTAAAATCTAAGATTCCAGAGAGTATCGCAATGCATTTGGAAGATCTCAGAATCTATCCACGAATCGATTTTGCATCGATTTATAAGTACTAAAAGTATCAGCTAGGACATAGCAAACGGTTGTCAAAAGTGATCCACTAACCTTTTTACTGGACAGCTGGGATTCCAGAGCAGATATTTCTGCTTTCAGCGTATCTACGTTTACCTTCCCACACAAAAAAGGATCATCTTAAGAGCGAAACGTTCAAAATATATTTCCAATAATGAGTGAGGATGTGCTCTTGCTAGCAGTTACCTTGATTTGTTTGATGTTCTCCTCATAGCTGTCAATGTCCTTCATGAGTCTCTCCTCCTTTTCTCTGCAAACAAAATAAATGTAGATGTATCAAAAATCTACACCCTGGTAATCTGCAGCAACAAATTCATGTTGAGAAGAGATGTAGAACTGATTTTAGCGATTGAGCTAACGGGTTTCTTCTGGTGGACAATAAAACAGGCAAAACATCTTACAGACATATAAGTAGGGACACAGAAGACTAGGAAACCACCCAGAACACTCCAGCAACCACATGGCAACATTTTAGCATCATGCTAGTGAGTTTTGCATGGGTAAGTACCATTAGAAAAGCCATTCTTTCATTGTGTGCAAGCTGTCTGGTTAATACCTCGATACTTGTGCTTTTTCCAGCTCTCTCTTGAGTTTGCTGACCTCTGCCTTCTCCTCAGCAGTAGTGCAGTGCACATCAGCAACCTTTAGCTTGGCAAGGAGAGCTTTAAGATTATGCCCTTCCAGCTGACTAGAGCTCTGGGACCTCAGAAGTATTTCCATGGAAATTTGCTGTAAACGTTCACACGACGCCACCTCAAACACCAGAGCCACAAACATTAAGATCGAGATCTGACAGGTGATTCACAAGCCTCACATTATGAAAATGGTGGCTATGAAGTGACAAAATGCATTATAAAAGTGTCATGTATTACCTTAGAAAGCTCTGTTTGTATTTTGTCAAGCGCAGCAAAGCCCATGTCCCGTATTTGTTTCATGCTCTTCAGAGACTTCTGCAAGTCACTTAACTCTTGCTGTAAACCAGAAAATGGTCATGAAAATGTCCTCTTGGTTCAATTTAATTCTCAAGATGAAAAGGAAATGTTAATAACAATTATCGGTTTAAGCATCAATGGGAAAATAAGGAGAGGATGTGACATTTTGTATGTATACTGTGTGCAATATGCAAAATTTCTGTGTGTACAGAATAGAAGGTGACCTACTATATTTTCACAAATTTCGTTATGCAAATTAATAAGTAATATAAACAGTGGTTTTAAATACAATTTTATGTAAATATTGGAATAAACATATGGCGAATAAGCTGAGATTTTTCTGAGATAACTAGACAGCATTTGATATAATTGGAAATGTTTAACATGTAGTCATTTTAAAAATAGTATGCAGTATTTAGTGTATACTATGCAGTGCACTAATATTCCTTCCGAAAACATGCATTCATTGACCTGTGCCTGTTGAACTCGCTTTTTCCATTTGGTTTGATAGACAAACTCCAGGTCTGTGTCTGTCCATTTGTATCCCTGCATTCCCTGGATGAAGATATCAGGATCGGGATCCCCAAGGGTTGCTGGACAGTCATGAAAGTGAATATTAAAGCAATTAAATCATACTGAACAAGAAACAGTGAGTATATGTGGTGCGGTACCATTACTAACAAATATAAGAACATAGAGAGATGTGTGAATATGATTAATTATGTCAGTGAACATGTGAAATCACCTGATGCAGCTGTAGAAATAGACCTCCTGACCGACTTCCTTTCATCTTTAACTTTAGGGTGCTGGAGAACTTCATTTGATCCATTGCAAGAAAGGGGTTTAGTTATTTCCTTGGAAAGATTTTTGTAGGTTTAGTTATTTCCTTGAAAATACATTTTTAACTCATTAAGAACTTTTATGAAGTGATTACTAAATATATGACATTTAAATAATCGTTTTAACAAACTGCATATTTTCATCCTAAGTAAAAATTAATACATTTAAATTTTTTGAAAGAGAGAGAGAAAATTATAGCTTTAATTTCATATTTATTAATTTACATGTTTAGCTTTGGGCTGATATTGACAACTGTCAATTTAATAAGTTAAACGAAGTTGGTGGGTTTGTAAAAACAGTGTATTATTTGAATAATAATTAAACCTTTCTCATTCTCAAGTGAAAAATTTGTAGCTTTACAATTAAACAAGACTCCCAAAAATAACAATGTTGGATAACATTAATAATTATGACTTAATAATAATTATTATTACAGTACATTATTTTACTATCAAATATTCAGACATGTTTTTTTGTTTGTTTAATCTCAGGGTTATTTAATTATTCGCATGCCATAGAGCAGGAATAATATTTAGAATTGTGCTCACCATATGGGTTAAGCCTATCAATCCAACATATTCAGGACATTTGGTCAGGCCAAAATATTATCATGATAAAAAAAGGAATACATGAAAAATAATAAAAGCTCTATGTCATACACATTTGTGTGTGTATATGAGAAATACGAATGGCCCACTGATAAAATACTATCGTTGTGTGTTTGTTTGTTTACCTGGCCACATGGCTCATCTTTGACCACTTGTTCTGATGTTGGAGAACCATCTGGTTTGCTGGGAGGGCTTGTTGTTACTCTTTCACTTTTAGATGGAGGTGTCTTCTCTAACTGTCGCCCGGCAGGCATAATATTTGGCTGCTCGTCGATTATTGATTGCGCTAGTGAGGGCGCATCATCCGAATCCAAATTACGCACATTTTTGGTGCGTTTAATTCTGCCTCCCTTCGAGCTCATATGAGCTGCCGGTGTTTTTAACTCTTCAGTTGTTCAACTGATGTTGTTTGAAGGACGATGCTACAATCTTGACACTCTCGAACTGCAAACAATTTTAAGAGTGACCTCAAGCAGAGTGGAGTTACTCCAGGTGCTGATCAGTGGTAATGCATTTGGTGGCCACCAGGATAATAAGCAGCAGCACAAACTACTTGTAGCGCATGACAGATGCAGTGCATCCTTTTGCTATTTCCCTCGTTAATATATTTTTTTTATGTGTTTTACATACAACCAACTGTATAAAAATTCAGAATTGTAATGTTTACTCAACAGGCCTCTGCAGCTCAGACTGTTTCAATGATTGAAGTTAACCGGCAGAGAGCGCTGTACCATTTCTCAGGGAAAACCCACATTATATCGAGACCACTCTTAAAATGTGAAATGCCGAACCAAAAGGCATGGCAAATGGCATTTAAAAAAATAACTAATATTTATAGATATTTTATCCTCTAATGCAGTGACATTCAGACATTTTAAGTGTGGCTTACTGTAAGTGTTAGAATACTTTGGCCCGGTTTCACTAAACCAGGATTAGGCCATAGTTCAATTAGGACATTTAAGTGATTTTTATAAACGTGCTTAGAAAAAAAAACCCATTACTGGTGTGCATCTTGAGACAAAACAAAGGCACTGATATATTTTAACATCAATCAGTCCAAGTTTATTTCAGTTAAAACAGCTCAGACTTACATTTTAGTCTAGGACTAGGCTTAAGCCTTTTCTATGGTTTATGGGGCTATTTGTAGGCTATGTATAAAAATAAGAACAATGGTACAGTCAAACCTAAATTTATTCAGACACCTTCAACATTTTCATAATTTATTCGCTATAGTTTAGAAAATGGTAATAAAATATTACAAGAACTCAGAGTTAAACAGTGTCAGAAGAAAAATCTTGATAATGTCAGCTAACTTGGTTAGAAAGTTAGGCTATGTAATGAATTAGGTTGAATTGCTGTCAGCTGTTAAATTTAAGTACACAATTAGATAATACAACTTTAGATCAAATCAAAGTGTCTGAATAATTTTTGGTCCCAAATATCAATTTTACTGGTAGTTCGCTGTATGAAGAATTTTTGGGTATAATGTGTCACTTTATTTTGCTATCCTCTCTTATAATAAACTATAGCGTCCTCCTGCACCCACTAAAAAATGATGTCTGGTGTCTGAATATTTTTTTGGTTTGACTGTATGTCTCTTAGTTAAAGTTAAAGAACTGGTGTCATATGAACAGAAGAAATTTACATTTATATTCAGAAAAATAAATAAAATACATGTCTTTATTGAAAACAGTGGAAAACTCGTTATGAAAAAGTAAAGCACAAAACAATGTACAATGTGTCATATGATGTGTTTTAACTCTACAAGTAAGACAAATAACCACCCACAGCAATAATACAGCAATATTACTATATCTGGCCGCTTAAACAAACAAACTAGGCCTATAAATTCAGTTTGTTGCCACTAGCGGATAGGTAATTGCATTCTGCATCTTTAATATCTATAAAAACTGTTCAAAACAATTACAGTATCATCTCACTTACACTTTAATACTGTTCACTGACATCCATGTGGATTGTAAAAGTTAAAAGACTAGCGGGTGTCTCTTTCGATGCTGAAGGGAGTGCATCAAGAACTGATGGCTCCTAGATATCATCCAATCAGTTCCTGATGCAGTATCACCAACATCAGAAAATTCTCACAGGTGAAGGGATGGATCGTAGTTAGGAATTGGTCTGTGAGCTAATAATATTATGAATGAATTACAAACACTTTCAACATTTACATTTCAGATTTCAGGGTAATTCTATTATACTTTGACTTCTCATCCACAGGTTGCTCTCTTCTGTCCGATGGAGACCAATGTTATTTCGTCATGGTGTGCGAGTGCTGTGTGTGACAGAACCCCAGCAGCGCCTGTGAGAGGGGTGACACACTACTCACAGTTGCCAGCTGAGATTATGCCAAAACTCAGCCACCAGTCCTCCAGCAGGGGGTGCGCAGATGTTCACATCCCAGAGATAGTAATACATTCATGAACTTCTTTAGCTCCTCTGTACACTATAAGATGCATGTTTGAACATTTTAGTGTAAATTGCAGCGGTTATTGCAAAACAACAGATTAGCATTTTAGCTTTGAGATTAGCACAGATGTAGTGTTGAAGTAAAAGGCCGATTCAGGTACAGCGGATGTAGTTTTCTCTTAGGTTTTGGGTGTAAACAGACTACTCAACCCCTACAGGTCAATGTGAGACTGTAATCACATCACAGTTGCCTGCAGAGATTACCCAGTCGGTCCATTGCGTCTTTGTTGTGATGCTAGTCAATAACAAAGAGGTTGGGTTTAAACTGAGCATTGGTTCTCAAATGGTGGATTGCGACCCAAAAGTAGGTAAATTCTTATCAAATGTGGCAGAATCAAAACAATGCAAAATACAATTGCTGTAATAAGACTGATAACATGCAAATACAGTAAATTGTTGTGTCATGTTGTCTTCAAAATCAAACTTAGTAGTATTTTGGCAAGGATGCTAACATGGACAGTTTGCATGAAATGCTCTTATCTTCGAGAACCATGAATGAAATTTTTCAAGGTAAAATAAATGCATCGTAGACTATATTAAATATAGTTTGCAGGATAAACATGGTTTGCACCGGCCGTGTTTTATTAGCATGAATTATTAAATGTTGTGAAACTATCAAATTTATCAAACAACAATTTTCTTGTTCAGTCTATGTCATTATTTTGGGCTAATATTGATAAATGTCAATGTTTGATTTTAAAGTCAGCATGAAACAATTAGCTCTTTTTTTGACTCATATCCAAAAGAAATGTCTTCTCGAATGAGCAAAAAATAAAAAATTGGGGGGCAGGACTTGATTTTGTCTATCAGGAACTGATTACATCATTGTCATTTTTCAATCTAATGTGAATTACAGGTTGTTGGAGGGATGAAATGATTGTCAAAAAATTGTTCTTTTAAGAAAATTTTGCAAAAAGGTTGTTTGGGGAACCAAAATGTTTTGGGGTTCGAAAATATATTTCAAAATTGAACCAAAATAGTTATTCTATGGCATCGCTGTAAAAACCCCTATTGTAATCTTTACTATTAAGAATGTAAGGGGGAAGTATTTATTTAAAATTCCAGTACCCCATAAATAAGAATTGAGCATTTTGATCTGACTGGTAACTTTAAGAACTTTTTAATTTTTTTTTATACGATAAACAATTTTGCTAGTTTTGTGTCACCACATCATGTCTACTGTAAAATCTGTGTCCTGAAACAAAACCAGCTCAAAAGCACTATTTTATATTATTATTGTTTTTGTGTTGATGAGCGTATGATGACCCAAGTGTGCCGTAAACAAACACTCTAATCCGTTAAGGCCGAAAACCGTCGCGTGAGGGGCAGTTTAGCCTCTCCCAGCTGGTGAGCTGAAGGGCGTCTCCCCAAGGCATCTGGCGTGTGTCCCCCAATAACCCCACACCCCCTCAACTACACACACACATACACACCCTTCCTCTGCAAGACCGTGATCCCCGCTGCTGACAGGGCCCACTGGTCGCCATGGTAAACTCACAGGAATCTGAGCTGGCATTGTCAGAGCGTCCGATGTGTATGTCCCACTCGCCGTCTCTTCTTTAGAGTCACAGCTCGGGTCCTTTGACACCACTGAACACTGCAACAAATTGAGAAAGACGGAAGAAAGGAGTGAGGGAGAGGAAAAGAGGGAGGGAGAGAGAGAGTAGCCGTTGTGTGTTTGCTAGACTAAGTCGTGTAGGCCAGATCAAAGGCCAGTTCTTCCCAAACTAGCAGACCTTTTACAAAGCATGAGGGGCTTAGCTTTATACTGACCATTTCAACGATTGCTGAGAAAGTGAAAACGTGAGCACTTCAGTATGTTGCAGTTTATAGTTTTAATTAAACACACCCCAAAATTAATACACACTAAGGTTGTACATTAAAGATCAATAGCATTTTATTATAGTTTTTAAGATGCTGAAATAAATTAGAAATAAAATTATCTATCGATCTGTTCAAATTTGTTGACCGACATTCATTGCCTGATGTGTGCTGTTCGCAGCACAAATACTTGTCAATTACCAAAGAAAATTATTATTTTTCTAGTAATAATCCAATCTGATGGCAAGTGTGTTCGCTCAATCGAGATATTTAGTCAACCCTAGTAAAAAATTTATATTTTAGTTCAAACCTATTATCATATTTACTGTCATATCTCTCAAGACTTACTGATATAAAAATTATAATTAAACTTTATTTGTAGTACTACTTGTGCACAATGCATTTATTAATATTAAGTCTAAAATGTGTTTTAATGTCCCTGTTGATGAAGATTTTATAATCTTTGAATAATACTGGTTTTTAAGTTCAAAATATGCACTTAAGTGTACCTGAAGTATACTTGCAATAGTTCCACTTTAGCACAATCAAATATACTTCAGTATATCTTTAGTTGGACTTCAGCACTACTTCTGCACAATTAACAGAATTAAGTACAAAATTAGTTATTCTGATTTAGCAGACATCGAGTATATCGGTTTAGTATACAAAAAAAAAAAAAGTATAATTGCAGGGTTTTTATTATTAAGCACATAAATTTATTTAACATTATTATTTTTATTAAGCACATACATATGTATTTGTAATATACTTAACATGAAATATTTCACTAGGTAAAACTAGGTCAACAATGGTCCATGTCGGAAAAAAGTGAGATGATTTTTGTAGTTTTTATGTTTAACCGATAAGCTGAACGTCTGATACTGAGTTACAACTGTCACCTAATGTTTTTGTCAATCTGCTTTGTGCTCCGTGAATGTTTTCTGACAAAAAGGTTTCAAATAGGTGTGAACATGGCTCTTTTTTTAAAAATATTTTAAAAAACGCAAGAAAACATTACAGTTTTAGCCTAATCCATTAGCTTGTATTACGTTGTATTTCAAAGTTGGTCGTTTCAAAACAAAAACGTGCCTCTCCCATTAACTCTCTAGTGGCGAATGCTTTTTGAATATCGATGTTTTCCAAAAGCGCAGTTGTTTTAGTTAAAAAAATATATGAATTTGTTTTTGTTTTTCCACTATACCAAATCTACACAGTTCCATTTTCGATACATTTCGTTTTTATTGTTACTTGTTTTTGAGTCACTTTTCTCCAGCCCTTAAACTGAGATGAGATGTGTCAGTTGGTGGTCGTATTCAAAAGGCTTTTTACTGTACAATGGTGTTTCTATGTGAATTAGTTTGAGCTCTGGGTTCGAGGGGACCCCCTGTGTGGGGAGTGGTATTGTTAAGGAAAGGCCAGCGGTGTTCCAGAACTTGGGCTTGACCAAAGGTGGCGTGTGAAGAATACGGAGCCATTCCCAGCATCTCCTCCCACTGTAAGGCAACATCTCAAGACCTCCGAGCACTGGTTTGCCCACAAACAATCACAGCAGACTTGAGCAGGGATGACATTTGTATTTGTCACAGACCTAAAGTCCTAAATACTTTCCCACCAGGGGCAAAGGGCGAGAGGAAAAAAACAATTGAAAAAGTAGAACAGCTCTGGCAGTGGATGTGGCCTGGGACCCCCCTCTGTCGTCGTATTGTCTGGTAGAAAATTGAAAACAAAAAAAACACAATATGACCAGTCCTTGACAGAAGGATCCAATTTGTTGCACTTAATGAGGACTGCTATATTGTGTTCTCTGAAGTTTTCCAACTCCCTGGACGTCTTAGACGTTTTCGTAATTAGAGCAATAGTCATCTTTAATTAGTGATAGCTTACAGACAAAAGAAGCCTTTTGTGATCGGCCCCCTGCCTAAACTTAACCACTCTAGAATCAAACAAATGCAACATTTACAACATAACCTATACTGTATATTTCACACAGTAATACATACGTGCACATTTACACACTATGTCTCATGTTTGTTTTTGAAGCTGTACCTGTGACAATTTCCACCAGCCAAAAACATGTATTGCTGTCTAAAATGTCTAATTTACACAAATAAATGTGCATTTTAATGTATTCCCATTCCTATATTTTAGAAAACTACTACAAATAAATAAAATTGATTGACCTATAGCATGCGGTGGGCAGAATCAATTAATTAATTAAATTTTTACGTTAATGTTTTAAAATAATAAAAATTTTGTAATATAATATTAAAAGATATTATTAGTTGTAGTTGTAGTATTATGTCATATTATCATTATTATTATTATTTCATAAAAAAAACAAATGTTCGTTTTCGTTTCATTCTGAAGTGAGCAGATGTGCTTGTACAGTAGTGGCTTCAGTGATCAATCAATGAATGCATTACTGCAATCAACTGAATTACTGGCGGTGCCATATGGGCCAGGGGCCCATGGTGACAAAGCATTTTTTTGCGGGAAAAATAAATGAATAAAATGAGCAAATCTGCAAAACGTACATTGAAGTAACATTGTACAACATGCACTAAACACTTTTTGCGCAGCACTTTTCGATTTCGAAATCTATCGTTTGAGCCCTGTCTAAACATACAGGTGCAACAGTGGGATAATTTCAGGATATTATCGGAAAGGCATCTTACCTTGCCTTATCCTCAAAAGTGACAGTCCAAAGATGCCATGGCCTTCTACTGCAAACACACAAGTGTACTATACGTCTTTCAGCTCTCGGCGTGGTGAGAGCATGTGCTGCTAGCCTGTGAAATCCCACCCTATCTCTCTGACTGTAGAGCAGCACACGGCTCTCCTTCTTCCAATAGCCCCCCTTCATTGATCTATCTTCAGCCTGCCTGATAGGCGTTCCACCCTGCAGGTCACTTCTTCCTGTTTAACCATTGCTTGGTTTTCTTGAGAGAGCTACGATCATTTAGGAGAATTTATTGAGATGGAAAAATGTGGAAAAAAACACTTCCCTTTTCCCTCTTTCCCCTTGTTCTGTCCGGCGGGACAGGAGGAATGTAGTATGTGCGTGTTAAAGAGCACTGAGTGTATCTGGCCTGGTAAAAGGGGTGACACTGTTCAGTAGGGTTATGTTTACAGAAGTATATCCCACATAGCCTGTATTATAATACAGATCTTCCAAAGTTCCCCTCGGTGAGCCATAAGGAGTTCAGGTTAATGAGCTAACGCATCTGTTTTGACAGCATGGTGTACACTAACATACCGTGCGTGTATGTTATTTTGAATTCGTAGTTCATTTTTGTGAATTTTAATTTGGGGGGGGGGGGGGGGGGGGGGGGGTATTGTTGTAAATTCCTTAACCTGTTTCTAACACTATGAGATGATCAAAAGATTCTTGTGCATCTGCTTACTAGTTAAGTATGCGTTTTGGTTAGTTTTTGTCTTTTTTTGTAAAGTCTGGTGTCGTAAAGCTCATCAACCTGGCTTCAATGCTACAAGATCAAAGGTTATAACCATAAAGGAGTCTAATACAGTTTATTTGCTCAGTACAAACAATTCTGACAGCATTTATGGGAATACGTAAAAATCAGTTCAACATAGTATTCAGTTCATCTCGTATGTTGTCTCAATTGAAAAAAAAGCTTTTCTGAATTTTGCGAGCGAATCTAATTTAATTCTCGATACGCAGAATTCACACAAAAATTGGCATAACTAGTTTGTTGGAAGGGTGCATTTACTACTGTACCATGTTGTCATTATCATTTTCTCTTTTTTTCACAAAACCATACATTTTAAATGAGAATTACAGCTGCATTTGTGATCAGACTGCATGCACACGCCTTTCGGTTTTCAAATATAGCGAACACTGTATTCGTAGATTATTGTAGATTGAGAACTTTATCGTAACTTTTCAAAATTGAGTGAAAATCTTTTTACACTTGGTAAAAAAAAAAAAAAAGTAAATACAACAGGGTTACTCTTAGCATGTGTAGGCTGGATGACCAAAAGATGATTAGTACTGTAGTAAAATGGCTGACTCAGTGAAGATGGAGGCTCTTATCGTTTGCAGTGGCCCAGCCGGTGACCTTCCCACACTACCATTTTTTGTACTTGTTTCATGTTTAAACACTTAGTTGGTCTCTATCGCAAGGTATGGTGGACAAACACCAGCTGTTTTTCTCTCAGGACTTGTGATGTAAAGCCGAAATTCACAGCAAACTGCAGTAAATCTAAAGACTTACTACTGCCATGTCTTTTTTGGATATGAAATTTTAACAGTGTTATTAGATTTCATGAAAGTATTATCAGTTTAAGAATGAGGGTTAAAAACGAGATGTGCAGGTGCAGAAGCGCAGAGTGAATAATTTCCAGAAGGTTCACAAATCTGTCGGGTGGGCGTTGCCCTGCGCTGCCTCCAACAATTGGCTTGCTGCACCTAAGACGACACGAACATCTTTGAATGGCTTTAAAACCAAAAAAAATAAAATAATTGTTACAAGCCTATGCAAAACATTTGACTTAAAACAAAAGGTATAATACTTAAAATAAAACATTTACAAGGTATTTCAAGGAACATTTGTAACACCTTTAGTTCTCCACATGGTGCTTGTTTATCACTTTTTAAGAATAAGGAAAGAGTCCTGCTCGGAATATGAGGAAGAGGATGGTATGAGAGGAGTATTGATTAGGTTTCGTTGGAGTCACGCTATGAGTGACCTTGGCCCTATCAGGGTTAACTTATTACCCTCTGACTTCTTATGACCCCCCCTGACCTTTGGTGTGAAAGCAAATAACCCCGAAGGATGACCATCGGTCAGGCCTCAATGGCCTTCTATTGACCAAACACACACACACAAATACAGCGAGGGGGCCAAAAAGGGCTAACGTCCAGAGAGGCACACTCCACAAAGAATGCCATTAACCAATCAATACAAGAGACAGAATAGGGGTGGACACACTGGTTTTAGAAATGTGCAGCCTGGAAATGCGTTCTCCATTTGAGAGGCCATGCGTAAGTGTGCCATGCTGCTCTATACGGATATCTGATATCAAAACTGAACTTTGTTTATGCAGTGGTAGTAAAAACAGTGTCTAAAACACTCAGAAAATGCATTTGTGAATAAATATCTGCATAATGCTGTTCCGCTTATTTCATGCACATTTCTACAGCGAGCAAAAGAGAGTCTTTGTTTAATGCATAACAGGCAGCACAGTTAAATATGTTAGAATACGCATTGAAATAGAAAAAGAAAAGTTGTGCAATTGAATTCCATTAAGTTACGATCAAGTGTAAAGAAATGGAATATTTTGCACCACAGCACCTGCTGTTCATGATGGGGTCAATACATAAACGGTTGTTTACTACTTTACAACCCAGAGAGCAATGCGGTGCTTAAAATATGCAAGGCAAAAATTAACCGATACGAGAAACATAATGAACTTAGGATGATCAGTTGCATTAAAAGTGGAGTGAAGATCTATTTTGCAATGAAATACATAGTCATTTCCAACATTAACAGGTCCTATTTCGTTAGGACAAACCGAGTAGGATCACCGACAGCACTGCATTGACCAAAAAGTTATTTTGAACAATCTACGATAGCAACAAGCCAACGAGAATGTATGTGAGGGAGAGCCAAAGGAAGAGAGAAAGGAAATCAGATAGAGAGGGAGAGAGTACCTCGTGGATGCACTGCAGTGGTCAGCCAGGGTGGAGGAGAGAGGCGTGACGCCCAGGAGATGGAGGAATAGTACTCCATGCCTAGAGTGTTAGGAAAAGAGAAGGCAGAAGAGGAGAGGAGAAGAGAGGACCACTAGCTTTAGCCCTGCTACTGTTTTTGCCATGCTGCCACTGGCTGAGAGCGAAGGAAGCGCCTGATTGGAGGGTGGGGGCTGAGGCCCCTCCTCGTCGTCCTCCTCCTTTCTGCAGTCTGCGTTCCCGCCTGTCAGGGTGAGTTAGCCGAGGGAAAGAGAGATGCAGCTCCCCACTCTACTCTTATTTCACCCCCTCCATCATGGATGGATGGCAGGTGGGACAAGAGCTGCTGGAATGACCACAGCCACAAATCTCATCCCGACACCCTTCTCTTCTCTCTTCTTTTCCTTCCCAGACTCTTTTAACTTGTGGAGAAAGTAATAAATAGTAACTATACAATATGATATGCAAGGCTGTGAGACAGAAATATGGATGTGAAACCAAGAACGAACGACTGTGGGAGAGGCAACAAGAATTTCAAGGAGTTGGTGGATGAGTGTCAGCAGGTTGTCAGGAAATAACAATACGAACTGAGTAACACGTTACAGTTCACAAGAAAAGAAAAAGAAAAACAAAGGGAAGAGGAAGGAGAGAGTGGGGGCCTGACTCTATTACCAACTCATTCCCTGTATTTTTTTTATACTCGTTTCATTCTTCTCTCTCTCTCTCCACATTGGCCAACTGATCTTGGCGTCTTATGTTGCTGCATTTGTCATCTGTATACGCCACTGGACACACAAAGTATTGATTTTTTTCCTGTCCACCTTCTATTTGGCTCCTTGCTCTGTTGCCAACACTGTGAGGACCAAACCATGAAAGTAGCCCGAAACTGAAGGGAAAGGGTCAAGGGTGTAGCCAAATGTAAATGTTGAAGTGGTCAAAAACTCTATTCATTGCCCACTAAAACACTGAGTCACACGTGTCCCCCTCACTGTCGAAGGTGAATTTCAGGGAAGGAGTTTATGGTCCTGGAGAGGGGCCACAGTAAACTCTGGCAAATCTCTGCTAGAATCTCCAGGGGCAGTAGAATGCAACATAAGCAAAGATTCACCTACTTGGCATAAGAAAATCATAGATTTATTCAAGAAAGAAACTAGCCAAGCTGAGGGTGAAACAGGATTGTGAGTTAGTTGTCTATAAGATTAAATTGGTGGCGTGTGCCATCCGCTCCAAGGGTCATCACGGTTTTGATGGCCAGAAAGGACTTCTTTGACCGCAACTAATGCTATGGATGCAAGGCATTTTCTGAGGCGACCTCGGCCCATGTCACCGTAACCCTGTTCCAATTCGCTTTCAGTGTCTAGCGACCTTTAACCCACACGTGTACCTACCCCCACGCCCCAGGGGTCTTGCCCTGCAGAAGGGTCGCGTGTGCCAAAAGTCCCAAGAGACTTGAACCCTGTTGTCATGGAGATAACCTCAGGGAAACAGAAGTCCCTTAGCAGTTACATAACACTCATGACCAAGCAGAATCTTTGCCCATATTTGCAGTTTTTAGCTACAAAAAGGAACAAACCCTGGCGAAGAGACAACAATGGTCTCAGTTACACTGGTCAAAGGCTCTGGTGAGTATAATTGTTTAACTTTTCTCAAGGTTTTTACAGCTCAACACTCTTGTACAAGCAGAGTCTTTGCCTGATGCATGACCTAGATCAGGAATGTAGCTGTGGTGAAGAGCTATCAATGAACCCCGGCAAAGGAACCAAACCAAATAAGCTTCATTGGAAGCAATGGTAAGTAGAATTTGGTAACTTATGACTTTAAGCAAAGAAGTTAATAGTAGGTAATTGAAAACATTCAGTTCTGCGACAAACTGTGACAGGCCTTTAGAATGTTCCTATGATTCTGGCAGTAGTTGGGGATCAAACCCGGTCAAGTGTGTCAGGAAAGTACTACAAACTCAAGTGGCCCTGATGCACAACCACTGGGATTAAAACGATTTTTTGGGTGCTGACAACCCTGTTAGGGCACCTGATCGTGGTGCCATGCATGAAGCCTGAAGCCTGAATCCTGCTTACAATAGGGCCAGGGCGGGTGGAAGCAGTGGGGAGGGCTGTTGTTGTCGCAGCCCCCTAACACTGCATGCACAGGGGCACAAAAGCTGCCGAGGGTGGGGGTGGAATGGAGGTTCAGAGGGAGGGTGAACTACGCCATCTGCCATAAAGCTGGTGCGTGTGGGTAGGGGTCGACAGGGAGGGGCCGCACTGGTAGGGGTGTGCTAGCCCTAGATGTGTTCATGCAAGAGATGGACCGGGTCTTCCCTCAAATTAGACACGACCCCCCGAAGTGTAAGCCGCAGGAGACGGCCAATTCCTGCTTGCTTGCCTCTGTTTGCTTAGCAGCTTGATAATTAGAGAAATTAGGGACTGTCTGGAGATTAAACAGCACAAGAAGAACACTCCTATTATTTTTCACTTCCCTTGCTCTGTTTTTCTCCTCTGCTGTCCTCTCCCTGTGGCAACAGACAAAACGTGCATCAGAAAACACATACGATGGCAATCATTCACATCATTGACTTGGACATTTTTCTTGTGCAGATCGTAAACTATAATGAGTTTTTTGGGTTTATAAAAAGACACTCCCTCCCTCATAAACACACACACACACACCACAAACACACCAAGCACAATGGGCAGTGGTTCACGCTTTGTGGAAATTGGGGTGACACTTTTTCTTTAGAAAGGATAACTCTGCTTTGCACCCCTGTTAATACATTTCTGGTTATAGAATAAATGCATTCATGTCTACAGAGTTTTTTGAAATTATGAAATGTGTAACGTTTAAATGATGAAGAAAATATTGGTACTGTTGTAAAGCATGTACGTACCACAACATTGTAGCAAGTTCCTTGGGCTTCACATACTCAAGCAATCACAAGCAGTCTCAAACTTAGTAAATACAAATTTGCGTGGAAGATAATGGCACGTTACAGTTTGAGAGAAGCAGTGAGCACATGGCATGCAACCATGACCACAGGTTCACTGCGTCACGAAAAGAAGCGCTGTCCCATTCCCCCTGTAGTAAATGCTTCTTCATAGCGCCATCTAGTGAAATAAACAATACATTACAGAAATACAAGTGTTTAAATCAATACAGGTTGATTTAAACACTTTATATGAAGTGGACTGTAATAGATACCGTAATTTCCTCAGTTTTATCCACACCTAAGTATATAGATTTTTTAGTATATATTTTAACAGTGTAATATATATATATATATATATATATATATATTAAATATATATATATATTTCATAAAATAAAATATGTTAAGCTGATACTGAAAAAATACTGCCCGTCTGACTCATCATCTCGTTTCAAAACATATCCTAGAAGTAGATATAATTAACATTGCATAAAGCAGTTAATTAATACATAGAGCATTTAATTATTTAAAAGGTTGTTTAAGGTCATGTGCAATTGATATAATTGTAATTAAAATATAAATGCATTTTGATCCATTGACCCAAATCCATGAAAAAATATGTGATATGTATATGTATATATATATATATATATATATATATATATATATATATATATATATATATATATAAATGTTGATTTCAGTAATGATACTGGCAGTACAATATGTGAACTGCATATTAACAAAGATATCAATAATATGTATTATTCCTTTAAAATTACTTTAAGACTTCAGAGGTTGTTTGTGTGTTTTTGGGACATTCAGGGACAAGTGTCATCTGGCGGTAGTCAAAAAAACACCTCCCTCCACCTGCCTCGCCCCAGACCAGACCATCCGTCACAACATACGCCGCCCTGTCTGAAGCAGACACTAAATAAGGTCTGGTGTCATACCCCCTGGTGACTGTCAAACTACAACTGCAGTGTTTCTGCCTCTGTTTTGTATTTTAAGGTGAAGTAACAAAAGACAGGTCCAGCCTGATCCTAGATCAGCAATGTCTGTCAGAAATGTGTTGTCCATGGAAATTGACTAACAGGGTGGGACGATACTTTGGGGAGTGGTTAGGCATCTGTCATAACGGCTCTTGTCCAGTAGAGGACAGAATAAACACACACACACACACACAAAATGTTAGTACAAAAAAAACAAAGGTACTGAGAAGAAACAGATTAAGTATGTCCTACATCCTGAACAACTTTTTGACAGCTTTTACTTTGAAAATTGCACTGAAATCTATGATGGTCATTCAACAGAGGCACTTTTACAGCCAAATCCCTGTAAATCTGAGCCATTCATCATTAATCTAGAACATACGGAACCTGCCATAACATTGTCCCCAACCTATCAATCATGGGTGCTCCGCAAGGTCAATAAAGACGAAGAGAGAGGGATGGGAAATACAAAAGAAACAGAAATGAAGGGGTCTTTGCAAGCACTAAAATAGGATTCTATATACATGCAAGTGTTTGTGTGGTTGTAGCTTTTTAATTAGGTTTTTCCAAAGAAAATGTGGTGCTTGTCCACCCTGAAGTTGCAGTTATTGTGAGGGTTTTAGGTGGTATCTTGGTGGCTTACTGGTATGATAATAAGATCCCTAGGTATGGTTAATCAGAATGTAATTTATGGCATTTTCTGACAGACAAAAATCTTATTTTCAACCAAGAAATGTAATACATCTTCTTAATCATGTTTGTAACACAAATGGTCCAGGAGGAATTGTGTTGAAAAAGGTTTTATTATTATAATTTTTTTTTTTTCAAATCTCAAAATGCTTTGAAGACCACTATACTGGATCAATCCCTGTATTTTAAGGTATTTTTGATTATTGCTGTTCTTTTATGGAAGCCTGTAGGTTTTTCTCACTTCATTTCAGGGAGTTGAACCATGATTATAGCAGCTTTTGCTCAAGATGTTTCTTGTCTTTATGGCAATGGTTTGCACCATATAACACCATTCAGCTGCATTCTCAGACAGTGCTTTAATACAGACCACCACCTGGCTATCATCTCAGCCACAGTATTGAAAGGACATTCTGCTTATAGTTAAGATAACAGATCTGCCAGAGGTATTTGCATCATACTTGAGTTATCTCTATTTTTGCCATTACAGACTAGCCACTGATGTACCACGACAGCCATTATCCGAGTAGGTCAGGTAAGGAAGGTCTAATCAACACAGTATATTCTTGTCAAATGTCTAATATATATGTTAATTTATTCCACGTGTATTCTGGTTGGACCTGATAACACCAATGAAATGATGACCCTAACAAGAACCTTCTAAGGTGGCACTACGATACAGGGATGGCGTCATGGTAATACCTGTGTACTTTGATATGTGACCCTGGACAACAAAACCAGTCTTAAGTTGCACGGGTATATTTGTAGCAATAGCCAAAAATACACTGTATGGATCAAAATGATCCATTTTTCTTTTTTCCAAAAATCATTACTTGATATTAAGTAAAGATCATGTTCCATTAAGATATTTTGTAAATTTCCTCACGTAAATATATCAAAACTTCATTTTTGATATGCATTAGTAATATGCATTGCTAAAATATTAATTTGGACAACTTTAAAGGTGATTTCCTCAATATTTAGATTTTTTTGCACCCTCAGATTCCAGATTTTCAAATAGATGTATCTCAGCCAAATATTGTCTGATGCTAACAAACCATACACCAATGGAAAGCATATTTATTCAGCTTTCAGATGGTGTATACATCTCAATTTCCAAAAATTGACCCTTATGACTGGCTTTGTGGTCCAGGGTCACATGACAGAATGATTGTCATATTGATGTATAAAATATCCAAATATTGACATAACATATCCAAAATACACTGCCAGAGTACCATGTCCAGCTACGCTCCTTATGAAATTTAACCATAGTTTTACTACAAATAAAACAAAAATACATTACTATAGTTAGGCTAACCATGTTAAACCCAAATTAACCATAGTTTTTGCAACATCATAGTTTAACCATGGTATTTGTAGTAAAACTGTGGTTATACAAATGGTAATCAATAGGCCAAAAAAAAACCACAGTTACTACACTTTTACTATAATAAAACATGGTTAGTTTTCGTAAGGGACACAATTATTTCTGGGACTTTTTAATATTTAACTCAACCAAATGTCAGTGTTAAATACTTATTTATTTTCTATTATAGGTATTTCTTTATGTTTTGGTAGTATTTTAGTTTTTGTTCATTATAGTTTGTGTAGGCTAATAGTATTATACAATACATCTCAAAAGCTACAGGGATGGTGTCATGGTAATACCCGGAGACTTTGATATGTGCATGACAGAATTAATTGTCATATTGATGCATAAAACATCCAAATATTGGCATTACGTCCAAAATACAGGTACATCTAAAAAAAAAAATAATATTATGAAAAAGTTAATTTTTTCTTGTAAATTATTTCAAAAAGTGAAACTTTCATATATTTTAGATTCATTACATGTAAAGTAAAAAGTTGTTTTTATTTAATTTTGATGATTAGAGCTTACAGCTCATGAAAGTCAAAAATCTGTATCTCAAAATATTAGAATATTCACATTTGAGTTTCAATTAATGACCATCCCTACAGTATAAATTCCGGGTATCTCTTGTTCTTTGAAACCACAATAATGGGGAACACTGCTGACTTGGCAATGATCTAGAAGACAATCATTGACGCCCTCCACAAAGAGGGTAAGTCACAGAGGGTCATTACTGAAAGGGGTGGCTGTTTACAGAGTGCTGTATCAAAGCATATTAAAGGCAAAGTTGACTGGAAGGAAGAATTTGGGTAGGAAAAGGTGCACAAGCAACAGGTATGACCGCAAGCTTGAGAATACTGTCAAGCAAAGCTGATTCAAACACTTGTGAGAGCTTCACAAGGAGTGGACTGAAGCTGGAGTCAGTGCATCAAGAGTCTCCACGCTCAGACGTCTTCAGGAAAAGGGCTACCAAGCCACTTCTGAACCAGAGACAACGTCAGAAGCGTCTTACCTGGGCTGTGGAGAAAAGAACTGGACTGTTGCTCAGTGGTCCAAAGTCCTCTTTTCAGATGAAAGTAAATTTTGCATTTCATTTGGAAATCAAGGTCCCAGAGTCTGGATGAAGACTGGAGAGGCACAGAATCCATGTTGTTTGAAGTCCAGTGTGAAGTTTCCACAGTCAGTGATGATTTGGGCTGCCATGTCATCTGCTGGTGTTGGTCCACTGTGTTTTCTGAAGTCAACAGGAAATTTTAGAGCACTTCATGCTTCCTTCTGCTGACAAGCTTTATGGAGATGCTGATTTCATTTTCCAGCAGGACTTGGCACCTGCCCACACTGCCAAAGGTACCAAAAGCTAGTTCAATGACCATGGTGTTACTGTGCTTGATTGGCCAGCAAACTCACCTGACCTGAACCCCATAGAGAATCTATGGGGTATTGTCAAGAGGAAGATGAGAGACACCAGACACAACAATGCAGATGACCTGAAGGCTGCTATCAAAGCAACCTGGGCTTCCATTACACCTCAGTAGTGCCACAGGCTGATTGCCTCATGCCATGCCGCATTGATGCAGTAATTAAAGCAAAAGGAGGCCCAACCAAGTATTGAGTACATAGAAATTAACATATTTTTCAGAAGCCTGACATTTCTGTTTAAAATATCCTTTTTTTATTGATCTTATGTAATATTCTAATTAGACACTGAATTTTGGGTTTTCATTATCTGTAAGCCATAATCATCAAAATTTCAATAAATAAAGGCTTGAAATATTTCACTCTATGTGTAATGAATCTATATAATATATGTGTTTCACTTTCTGAAATGAGTGACAAAAAATATTGACCTTTTTCACGATATTCAAATTTTTTTAGATGTAGCTACCTGTACTTTGTCATATATGTCCAGAAACACCCCTTACGAAAATTAACCATAGTTTTACTACAAATAAAACCATGGTTACTATAGTTAAACCATGGTAAGTACAAATTAACCACGTTTTTTTGTAGTAAAACTGTGATTATACAAATAACAGCAAAGGTCTTCCATTTATGGCGTTCAATATTACTAACAGGTCCTTCATATTCCTCAATATTCATCTCCAAATAAGAGTGTGGGACACGTTAAATAAGACAAAGCCATATAAAATCTTCAAACCGTTTCTTAGTTGAAGGCGAAGGTCTCCTCAGAGATAATGCTGATGAAGTGGGCGGGAAGCGCGCGGGTGGCGCGAGGCGGAGTTTGTCACGCACGCGCCGGGGATACTCGGGATCTCGCGCTGCGTCATCTTGGGTTGGGTTGCGTTGCTTTTGTTGATCCAGCGAAAAACGTCGCTCGCACGGATATAATGTGGACCTGCAATCAGCTTAGCGGACAGTAGAGGATACGTCCGCGGACGACCGTTATCTTTATTTGGCTTATATTGTATAACGGCGGCTAATCTCTGCGTGATCGGTGGTCTGAGCGATTCGTATTAGAAACTTTACTGTATTTATCTCGGGTTCATTCTGCAACAGGTTTCTATAATAAACTAACGCTTCAAAATTGTCGCACAATATCAGAGGAGACTAATCTAAAATAATGATACGTAAAAGAAGAGGATAATACGTGCATAATTTACCTGCATATAAAACAACAATAAGAAACACTTCTTGGGAGACCAGGGAAAGGTCTTTATATTCTTCAGTATACCGAATATCTAGAGGTCTTTTTCAATATGATGCCGGTAAGTTCAGTCGAGATTAAGTGTATAATACGCTGCTATACATTCATTTTCACCTCCAAGCTTCTTTGTCATTGATGAACTCAACAAAAGCATTGGTAAAATGTCACTTGTGTTCATCCAAGCAGCTTTGATTGTATCAGATGGATTAGATTTATTTCTAGGAAGCAGAGTTATGGTGATAAAGGCGATTCAGTGAAATAGGGGTTGAATTACCTGTTTTCTTGTTTAGATAGCATATCCTGCTTTCGGATAACAAACACAGAATGATCCAGAACATTGCGTATCTTTTAATTAATTCCAGTAAATGATTTTTTAACAACCTCAGCGCAGGTGTTGAAATTGATCAAGAAATGTAAGGAAGGTTGAAATGCAAGAACGGTTTTATGAAGACACCTGAAGAACTGAAATCATTCTGCAGGTCTTTGGGTTAAATAAGGTGCCAGGGAATGTACAAAATGAAATATAACATTATAAACACAGAACATAACCAAATATTCAGTAATGTGGCAATTTCATTTACATGCCAGAGCCTATAGATGTTATTTGCTTCATAGGAAGCTTAGAGATGTGAGAGTCATTTGAAGTTAGCGTAGTATTTGAGATTATACTTATATAGTCTTTAGTGTGCGATAAGCACCTGCTATCTCTTTCATCATATGAGTGAGTCACTCGTGTTGTTGGTGAGTCACACATTCATACACCCCACCGTCCACATTAAAAACATATCACCGTGTCAGCTCTGTGTCATTGATGACAACGGCCATTTGTCTTTTTGACCTCACCTTTTCATTGTAGTACATTTCTAATAAACACCCAGTCCTGGGTAAAACTCGTTGATCTAAAGGTTCATTTTCAAGCAAGTCCTTAATCTCCACCAGTTTTGTCACCGGATGTCCGCCTTCAATCTGGATGAACCATCAATCCATGGATTTATAGCTTTTCTGCATTAATGTAAATTATAATCCCTCAAATGAGATAGCATATTCTGAGTTTTCATTTTATGGATTTACAAATGTGAATAATGAAATGAATGGCCTGCAGAGACAACAACTTTAGGCATTTTGATTTTTAGGTATTGTTTCAATGAAAATGTGCTATTTTGAAACCTCTGTTTCAAACCAAAATTTTGTATTTTTACACTTTTAGTGTTTATACAGTATAGTAGCGCTGGTGTGTGTGTGTGTGTTTGAAGCGAAAACAACAACATTGTATATTTAGCTTGCAAAGAAATATTTGTCTTAATGGATCATCATTTCAGGCCATACACATAGTGTTTTTGAGCTTTGTGATGAAGCGTATTCTTTCAGCATTGAGAACTGTCTGAATACTGACTGTGTTCTTTGTTCCATAAATCATTTTGTACCTCAGACGCTGAGTTCATTGTTTTTCCTGTGAATTACTAGCTCCCTTAATTCTCAAAGGAACAGCAATTGTGTTTGAAAAAAATAGAAGTGGGATATTCCTCAGTGTGACATTTTACAGAACTAACCTGCATTGTCCTTGTTGCAGTTTGAACTAAAACGGCATTCAGAATATCAAGGCATTGTTTATACTTCCCCTAGAGGAAGTTGATTTTGGTCGCATAGCTTCCCCCTGTTGAAAGGTATTGTAGGGTCTTCGTGTGGTCATGTATTTTGTGCAATTCCCATTGTGCAAGTACCCAGAGCAGCTATTTTCAAGACTCTAAATTGATTTGACAAGTGAATAGATGACTTGGTCCAGGCGCACTTGTAGAATAAGATTAGCTTGTAGTAATTTAATTCCGTATCCCACTTCAGTTCAAAGGCTGTGCATTAGGAGTTATAAATATCGCTGATTGTTGTCGGGCCCTTTTAGCCACCTGAGGCCTCAGCGGGAAACAATGACCAGAATTGCGGCGGCCGGTTGCCACGGCACCCGTTGCCAAGATCACATTCCACACCACAACATTGCTGCTATGCAGAGGAGTGTGTGTTTGGAAAACCCGGCTCCTAAGGACCAGCCGGTAATCAGGCACTCGGAATGTTTTAACTTTGACCTTTAAGCTATTTCTAGCTACAATAAGCAGGGTCTGTACTGCTGAACAGAGGACATATGCAGTTGGCTCAACTGTTCTTTAGTTTAAATTAAACCATCAAGGACCTTGAGTGAGTTGACTCTCTATTTTTGAAGCTTCAGTATTTTTATTCAGTCATCTTTATTCTCCCAGTAGCCGAAGGGTTTCGGAGGGTCAGTGTGTGGGCAGGAGGGTAGTGTATGAACTCAAGACTAATCCTCACATTAGTCGTGCTTTGTGTCAATCCACTGCAGAGGCCATATGGCTGATTCTGTGCCCGTATACGCGCACACACACTGCGGGTTGACAGCCTGCTGAATCTGCGGGTTCTGTCCTGTGACTTAAAAAAGCACAGAGCAGCTACTTCCTAACAAAGTGTGAGAGCCTAAATAAACCCACGTTATAGAGTAAACTGTGCTCCTAAGTGTTGTCTGATCAGAGCATGTATTGACAGATGCTCTTGTAGTGATCAGACTGAATAATTGATGCTCTCAGCATGCGTTGGATTACCTCTTTGTGTAGGCATAGTAGATTTTCTTCGACTTTGTGGCTGACTGCTTTTCATTCATTCAGTCGAATGTGATTTCTGCCCACCTTTGCACAAGCTCCAATAGTCAAGGCAATGAACCTTTACAGTTAATGAAAACCATGTGGTACGGGCACTGAATGTACATTGTATGTTGCAGAGCAGACGATGTCATTGGTTAGAGTTGGTGAGTTGAAAAATGCGTCTACTGTTTTCAACATTCGACAACAGGAAAAATAATTAAGAATGCTTCCTATTATGGAAATGTGTTGCAAATGCCATGCAATTTATGAGGTTTTGTGGCTTGGTTAGTTTTGAGACTCTTTAGGGTTAATGATTGTAGGCGTTAACCTAAATATCATTATGTCAAAGCTGTGCACTCTGTTGAAAATGGACTGTTGACAAAGGCTAGGTTTAGTCATCAAACCTTTTGTTTAATGTTTATTCTTTTGATGCACGAAATGCAAAGTTGCCCAAGGCTACGCCCCTTGACTTTGAATAGCAAGGGAATGGTGTCCTTTTTCCTTGTCCACTCAAAATGACCCTATATATGAAATGGGCCGCATACTGAATGCATTCATGATGAAAATGTGTAGGGAACTCATAAAAAGCAAAGTATAAATAAAATCAGGTCAGTTAGAAAAATGATGTCATAGTATTAACTGGAGATAAGAAACTCTAGATGCTGAGAAGTTCAGCATGGATGGGTAACAGCATATGTTGTGTTTGTCTTCTTAAGCTAGCTCAACCAACAACCAGCTTAACCTGTCTTCAGATCAGACCTAGACCAACATTAACCAGCATACAATTTCCAAGTGTTTTTATGTCCATACTTTCATCGTATGGACAAAAACTGTTAAAACACACTTGTAAATATCTTATTTTGAGTGTAAAAAGTGAGTAAATGACTCGGAGACAAATGAGGTCTCCAGGAAATTCAGTGAGAGTTTAGTGCTTTTCAGCTGATGGTAAATGCCAATATGTTTGACTATTCAAATCCATTACATCACCTGTGGTTACCTGTGGCAACATAAACAGTGTCCTGTTGCAAAATAGTGCTTTATTACTGTAATCCGAAAGCTCTGTCCCATGCCTTAGGCCTATGTCACTTAAGAGTTCTCAGAAATATTACTTGAGGGATCAAGTGTGGGATCACCACCGCGGGCTGGCTTTCAGCACAAGGGCTTTTCTGTGTGTGATCTCTTTAGGATTTAACATACTATGGACACAGATGCAAATTCAAAAGCCAGAATTTCAGACACATGCCCTACATGCCCTTGTTGATGACGGGAGACGAAAATACAACGCATTGTATCTGAAATTTGGAAAATAGCCACATCAGCTATTTGGTATGTCTTGGAAATACCAATTTGCCATGACGATGGCAAAAAAATAAATGTGTTTAATTTGAACATTTTAGCATTTTATTTATTTTTTGCAATGGCTTCCAATACACACTTATAGCACTGTAGGAAGAATTTACCACATATGCATTCAATATAGAATTAACATCTCCAAAAAGGAAAATACTACATAAGAGGTTTGCGGTTTGTAAGTAGTCATGAGGCAATATGCTCCATCCATAATTCAATTTGGATCTTTTAAGAGCTCATCTGAGAAAACCATAACCCAGAGACAAATGAGGATAACGTTTAGCTTGATTTTAGACATTTACATTTATTAATTTAGCTGACGCTTAAAAAGCGACTTACAATTGCTATATATGTCAGAGGTCGCACGCCTCTGGAGCAACTAGGGGTTAAGTGTCTTGCTCAGGGACACATTGGTGTCTCACAGTGGATTCGAACCTGGGTCTCTCACACCAAAGGCATGTGTCTTATCCACTGCGCCATCACCACCCACACCCACATATAGACATATAACGTAAGGACATTAGAGGAAGATATACATTAAATGGAGATTAATGAAATTCCATTTCAAGTGAGGGTCATTCATCTAATTAAGGCTTTCATTGGTCAGCCCAAGAGATTGAGACAGAATGGTCCGAGAGAAATAAAATCATCCATCTAACTTAAACAGAAGGGTACAGTCTACACTCCAAAGAATAAAGCTTCCAAAAAGGAGTTTTTCACAGCAGTGCCATAGAAGAACCATTTTAGGCTCTCCAAAGAACTTTCCAAAAGAACCATTTTACCTTTGTGCAATGGAAAGTTTCAATGGACGTTAAAGGTTCTTCATGGAACCATGGATTCCAATAAACACTCTTAAAAATAAAGGTTCTTTATTGGCATTGATGGTTCCATGAAGAACCTTTAATAACTGTGGAACCTTTCCATTGTACAAAATATTCTTTATAGTGGAGAAACAAAAAACAATCTTCATACGGTTAAAATGTTCTTCACAATAAGAAAGAAGAAAAAATGGTTCTTTTGAGAACTTTCTTATTAAAGGTTCTTTGTGGAACCTAAAATGTTTCTTGTGGCATCAATGTGAAAATACATTGAAACCTTTAATTTTCAAAGTGAAGAATCTTTATTTTTAAGAGCTTAACAACAATTTCCTTAAATAACCGAATTATTTGGTTGCCAAATTGCTGATTTTCTTGATATAGACAAAATCATGGACTATTTTAACAATGTCCTTACTACCTTTCTGCACCTTGAACATGTCAGTTTCGTTGCTGTCTATGCAGGGTCAGAAAGCTCTCGGATTTGATCAAAAATATCTTAATTTGTGTTCTGAAGATAAATGAAGGTCTTATGGGTTTGGAACGACATGAGAGTAATTAATCAGAATTTTTATTTTTGGGTGAACTATCCCTTTAATGTTGACAGCGATTACCCTTTTTAATTTTATTATATTTGTTGAAAATTTGAAGACGTCATTTGCAACTATTGTGGTGGCGATCCGCAGTCTTTAACAGGCCTAATTTTTACTGACCTTTTTGGATCAGCTGGACATTATTTAAAAGACTACTGGATTACAAGCCTAACCACAGTTATTCCTGACTGAATCTTGTCAAACATTCATTTATACATAATTGACAGTAGGCACGGATACAAGTGCTTTAGCAGTCATGTGCACATCCAAAGCCAGATTAGACGTGAATGTGTGAAAGTGTGTGCGCACTGAAGGAGTGAAAGCCTCTTAAAGCCATTTCGCACAGCTGTGTGTGACGGCACACAAATGTCACGGTACCAATATTGCACAGATCAGGAAGCACTGATAACTGTTTGGACAAGTTTAGCTCTTTTAAAAACTGCAGTAAGGGCTAATGTTAATGACAGCTGTTTGTGGTGGTCTGCAGTAACAACCGAATCGCAATCGAGAAAAGTGTGTTCTGCAAACATTTTGTGTCGTTATTGTTAACCAAAACTATACCATTATAGTATTTCATATTTTGAATTAGCTTTTATTTTATATTTTCAGTATTTATTTTTAATTTTAGGTTTAATATAAGTTATTTTTTAAATATTTGGATTTAGCTTTCATTTATTTGTAGTTTAGTTTTAGGAATTTTGGTACATTTTAGTAGGCTACTTCAGTTAAGTCAGTTAGTTAATATTTAGCTGGTGAAATTTGGCTTGAGAATTTCAGGGGTTTTATATTTTAAAGTTGTGTATTTGAGGTTGCAAATTTGACAAAATTAGGTATACAACATTTCATTGATCCTAATATATAGAAAATAACTATTGATAAGTAAAAAATAAATTAAATAAAAACAACTAAACATAATTGTTTGTTACAATTGTTTTATTATGAATGAAAGAGCCTGTTGGTTAATGGGAAAACAGTTGGAAAAATTAGTGGCCATTACTTATTTGACTGCATAATGTCACAGTTGACCAATCAGAATCAAGTATTCCAAAGAAGCGTGTAATAAAATATGTGCGTTCAAGAATTGTTATGCAGCACTGTGTCCTGTCCCGTCGTGTGACTCAGGTTAAGGTGGAAGAGCTGCTGAGTTTTGCCTCTACCCATCTGGTGTGACAGTAGTACCTCAGCGTCGCTTGGCAAAGCATGAAAACACACACACACACACACACACACACACACACACACACATAGTAACAGATAACTGCTGAGTGTTTTTGCACTCTATAATAAGCACACCAGCAGAATTGTCCTTCAAAAAATGCTTACTCTTTATCAGTTAAAATGTTGAGTTTATGTTCTTGTTATTTATGTTTATTAAAAAAGTGTATCATTAATTTACATTAATGATGTAACCCACATTGACAATAACCTTGTCTTTTTCTTTCAAAACTGCTGTTCACTTCGGAATTACAAATCAATTACCTCCTTGCTTTCTGACTAATTACCCCATGCTTGTGTTTTATTTCTGGATAAGAACCCTCTTGATGTGACAGCCATCTGTGCTGGCTGCAATTAAAGTGCCAAGACAGAAATACAGCATCTTTTTTGCTGTCAACCATCCATCTTGGCATTTTCTCCCACGTTCACAGCTGTATTATACGATTACGTGGGCATCAAGTCACATATCTATAAACAGTCTGGATGATTGAGAGCATTCGTAATGAAGCTGCTTTAATGTATGGAAGCAAGAACCTCTTCGGTTACCATTTTTAGCTGTATAGGGTTTTTGAGTTTTTGAGAGATGGAAAATTGTTATTTGTAACATTATACCTTCAGTGTTGTTATTGTTAACTAAAATCAGCAAAATATTTTTTGTTATTGTTAACTAAAAATAACACAAATATTTTTATTTTATTTTGGTCAATTGAAATATACCTGAAATAAAAAAGAACAAAAACTTAAATAGAAAATTACAAAACATAAAACACAAAAAATTAAATATAAATCAGAAATGTTGACTTTGCAGCCAAATAAAATAGTAGAATTTTAAGTTGATGTTCTAAAATTCTTAACATTAAAAATGCTAAATTGAAATAATAAAAAGACATAATAATAATAATACAAAATTACTAAAACTAATATGAAACATAGTTGTTGCCTTGGCAGCTGAAATAAAAATTTTAGTACTATATTAAAGTACTGAAATTACAAAAACAAAATACAAATTACAAAATTAAAATAAATGAAAGTTAAATAGAAATATTTAAACAAATAAACTATAAAACTACATAAACATTAGTGCTGGTCAACTATTAATCGCGAATAATCGCATAATCGAATCACAGTTTTTGTGTACATACTATGTGTGTGTGTATATATATTTAAGAAAAATATGTTTATATATAAAGTAAATAATATGAATATAAATATATACATGTAAATACGTCAGTATTTTCAAAATGTGTGCCTTTATATATGCATAATAAATATACACAGTACACAAACACATAGTATGTTCACAAAAACTTTTATTTTGGATGCGATTAATCACGATTAATCGTTGACCAGCACTAATAAAAATACAAATAACATAAAATGACTAAAACAAAAACTAAACTGAAAATACAAAATTAAAATCTAATTTTAAATATTAGTAAATACTTTCATAGTATATAAATAATATTAAAAAATAACACTGCTTTAGATGATAGAATAAAATTCTGGTGTGGTTTCTTTAAAATGCAAGTACATAGATGGTTTTCTTAAGAGCTAGAGAATCAGAAATGAATTGAGGAACTAACAAATGTTCTTCTCTGGAGTGTTTTTTCTGTCTGTTGTTATAACGTCCCATGTTGTGTCTTTTTTTATTGACTCAGATGTTCCTAACGGTGTACCTCAGCAATAGCGACAAGCACTTCACTGAGCTTCCCATCACGCCGGAGACGCTGTGTCGAGATGTGGTGGATATGTGTAAAGAGCCGGGGGAGGTGGACTGCTATCTGGCCGAGATGTGGAGAGGATCTGGTATGTGCTGACCTGCACTTTTGTGTTTTTTGCCTATTGAGCAAGTTCATTCCAAAATGTTATTTTTATATGGATCACTTTTTAAGCAACAGTTTGCCCAGCAATTTTAATTCTGTCATTATTTGTCAAGAGCAGCATGGACATTTGTAAAAAATATCTCCTTTTGTGTTCTACCAAAGACACAATTTTCTATTTGGAGTGAACTCTTTCTTTTACAAAGTTGTAAATTCATAGAAATCATCTTTCTGCACCTGTCCATGCGACTATGGACAGGTGCAGTGCAGTGATGCATCACTCTATAATGGATCTTTGCCACCTAATTTGCATTCCTTGTTTCCTATTGGTTGTGTCTTTTTTAGAGCGTGTGATTGGTGACAGCGAGCGAATTATCGAAGTACTGCAGCGCTGGGGTCAGCAAAGGGCGGAGGTGCGATTCTTCCTGCGCCATGACCGAGCACCTGGCCACGATACAGGTGAGAAAGAGAGTGAGAGAGAAGTCAATAGGACAGGAGTGCTTTCACAAGTCACAGAATGTGTTTGAGTAATTTTGCAAAACTGGTGGCATTTTTGTCTCTCATATTACTGTGTGTTAATACACATTTCACCTTTTTCCTTTCATTATGAGGATGCATTCTTGGCCTGTCCCCACCTGTGTATATAATGGCCTGTCCCCACCTGTGTATAGCTCTACGAGGACAACTTAAAGTCTTCTTTTTATCAATTTATATTCAGTTAAATTATATTTGTTAGTTGGGAACTGTATTAAAATGTCAGCCCTGTTACCATGGTTTTGTATAACAACCAATAATGAAAAAGGATATAGTCTTAGACATTTCAGGATGACCTGTTAACCCTGTTACCATAACACACACACACATATATACTGTATATAACTTTTTTTTTCAAGTAATCCAATTACCCTTCCATAAATAATGGAAATATATAGTTTCACTGTCAAATTAAACTGTCAACCCTGTTACTATCAATCCTGTTACCTGTCTGAAGCCATTATTATATTGCAACATATATTTAAAAATTGTTAGAAAGTTTAAAATCTTTGGAAAAAAGGAATCAATATAGGCACCCAGATTGCCTACTTTTAGTTTCTAACTTCTTGTCTGATGCCTGATTTTAAATACTGAAGACAGTAGCACTACGAAAGAGGTAGAGAATGTTTGTTCTTGTGTTATTATTTACTCTCTGCTGTATGGATGGATGGCAATTTTAATATAGAATGGCACTTTTTCCATGCCAAATCATGGACCCGTTCGATTACATCTTCTCCCCCTCGGCAGTCTGCTGTCAGTGTGCACATGCCGTTTTTTGCGGCTAGGCGTGAATGTCATTTCATTTTATGGGAGACTGTGAATAGAGGGGGTTGTAAATTTGACATGGTTATGGCTTTGTTGAGGCATGAATTATTTGCTGCAGAACGGCTTGTTTTGTGGGCACTGCCTAAGGGTAGGGGACTTTGGAATAGATCAGAATGGATCTTTATCTTGTGTCCTAAAAGCATGTGCACGCAATGGAAAACTGTATTGCTTGTGTAGGGAATGTTTTTTAGGTATCAACTAAGTTTCGCCTAAAGGAACAAATTAAGACAGTCACGAATGAGACAGTTGTTGACATTTAATTGCATAATTTGGAATCTTGGCAAATCTGAGCCCAGTTTCAGACATTGTTGACATCTGTTCTGAAACCCCAGAGGAGACCCGTGTGAGATAACAAGGGTCTTTTTCTCAAAAGAAATTTCTGAGAATCAGATCTGATATACATTTAAAATCATAATTCTGTTTAGGAGAAAAAATGAAGATATTACTGATATGTGTATCTCATATTGCAGAGTGCAGAGGGTGAAGGAACACCTGTGTGAGAGTAATGTACAGGTGTAGTCCAAACACGGCTGCTCATTTTGTGTGTGTGTGTGTGTGTGTGTGAGAGAGAGAGTCCTCACTTTCCAACTGAACGCATCCAAGAATTCAGTCACTAACACATATGCCACACACACACACACACACATATTCAATACACACAACTTTTCTCTAATTCTTGTTCATTTTTGCCACTCCTACATAATCAAACCCCCTAAATAGCACATAATTAATGTGACAAAAGTGGCCTTGGAAATTATTAAATTAACAATTTATTTGTTATTTTTGCATAAGTAATTACTGTTTTTATCGTTGGTTATTGTATTGTATTGTATTATATGTGACCCTGGACCACAAAACCAGTCATAAGTAGCATTTGTAGCAATAGCCAAAAATACATTGTGTGGGTCAAAATTATCGATTATTCTTTTATGCCAGAAATCATTAGGATATTAAGTAAAGATCATGTTTCATGAAGATATTTTGTAAATTTCTTACCGTAAATATATCAAAACTTAATTTTTGATTAGTAATATGCATGGCTAAGAACTTCATTTGGACAACTTTAAAAGCGATTTTCTCAATATTTAGATTTTTTTGCACCCTCAGATTCCAGATTTTCAAATAGCTGTATCTCAGCCAAATATTGTCCTGTCCTAACAAACCATACATCAATGCAAAGCTCATTTATTCAGCTTTCAGATTTTCCATAAATCTCAATTTTGGAAAAATGTACACGTAAGACTGGTTTTATGGTCCAGGATCACAGGGATATATGTAAAACCTCAAACAACTTAATTGAATTGGCGTTAATTTAATTAATTTTAGTTCAGTTGATTTGCATGCTATTTTTAACTCATAAATACCCTTTATCGTTGATGTATTATATTTTATTATTTGTTATCGTTGTGTAAGTTATGGCAGGTACAACAGAATTTTCATTTGGTTAATTATTTATTTATTTGGAATCAGAAATCAAAATGTGTAATATGTAAAATCTCATACAGCTTTAAAGTAGTTTTTCGTCAGTTGTTTTGCATGTTATTTTCAACTCATAATTCCCTTTGTCGCAATTTCTACTAGTTTGTTTACACGGCGTGTTTGAAGTGAATCCTCCCTATTCCCCCGAGAAGTTTAATCATGTGAAACCATGTGTGAGGTTTCAGATTTCTCAGAGTGACTTTGGCCCTCTTCACCGGACAAAGACCGGCTGTTACACAACAATGCGAGTGATATCGGCTCTGTACGCCTGGCTTTACCTCACAAAGAGTTCCTTATTTCTCTGTCGAGAATAATTATGTCAATTACACGCAGTTTGACTCGTATCTGTTGTGTTTGTGGTTTGTTTTCACACAGAATTGAGGTAAAACCCTATGCTTGTGTAATCAGTAAGCCCTGATCAGGACCCCTGTGGTGTCAGACTGTGACCAAGAACATTATTTGGGCATTGTTTCGCTCTTAGACTGGTTTATCCAGTAACCCACATAAGCGGCGCTAGCGGTGCCAGTGTTGATGTTATGTAAGTGGGACCCTGGCACAGGCAGTCATATGCAGGATAATTGAGCGCTAGTTATTTTCCCCAGCTAAATAGTCATTATGTAATGAGGTTTACCCCAGTACAGCAACTCTTTTTCAACCTAAATGTCCCTGGCCTTCATTGTTAGCATGTTTACATGCTAGTTTGCTAAATACTAACTTGAATTTTGAGTCAAAGTCTAAATATAAACTGCTCCTCAAAAAGCCACATGACTTGAGGTATCATTTGAGTTTTTTTAACACAAAATGTGCTTAACTAATTATCTGTCAAAGTTTAATACAAATCCCTAATCCTAAAATAATGTGTTTAGCTTAGCCAACACCGCTAATTCTTTCTCTAACTACAGGAGGTCACAGGGCTCCAGAGTCTCTTGCCAGAAGAAACGCGGTGAAGGGGATGATAGACAGACACATGGAAAATGGAGTGAGTATGAATTCCCTTCAGAGAATCAAGTTCCGCCCCCTTGGATACTGTTGCTAACTTAGGCTTGAATTGTAAATTGTCAGCAAGCTGTGCAAATAAAAGATTTCATAGACAGTACTCTTACATGGGCTGTAATGAATTGTGACACTGCAAAGCATTCTTTTATCATGTTATAATTTAAATAACTTATGTCTTAACATGATTAAAAACTGGGGAGACTGAAAATCAGACTTTGGGAATGAGAATCAACTCGCAATTTAATTCAATAGCACTTCAAATGGATTCATAAATTTATAAGTTACCCAAAACAAAGTTTATTTGCTATTTTTATGTAAGTTATAGTATTATGCTATTCTTATGTAAGTTATAGTATTATTACATTTTTATTTGGTTTTATATTATTGTTATTTATTTGTATTAAAACTATGTATCGGATATGTATAAAACAATTAAGTGTATATATAAAACCTCACACAACTTCAAGTAATTATTGTTATTTTAATTTTTTGGGTTTTGCATATTAATTTTAACTAATAAATACCCTTTGTCATTTAGTCACTTATTTATTTTATTTATTTTATTATTTGCACTTTACTGTTGCGCTTTACTGTTTTCAGCCCTGAATTTTCTGTAAAATGTACAAAGTTAGATGGACTGGAAATAATCGTGATATTGCAAAGCATATTTATCTTACAGTTTAAAGAAACTATGATTAAAAACTAAGACTGTAAATCAAATTTTCAGAATGAGGGTCGACTCATAGTTTGATCCACAACACTCGAGATTCATGTAAAGATTTCAAAAAGAAAACAGAATAACACGTATAACTGCATGTAAGTGACCCGACAACAAAGTTTTACCATATTACATTCCTTTAAAATTACCTTATAAAATGTCCAAACATACAGATTCTTCATAGCCATCCAATACAAAATAGCAAAAGCTCTGCTATATATATATATATATATATATATATACATATACATATTTTTTAGATGGCGGCTCCTCATATGGATATCACTCTCAGCGAGTTGCAAGAGATGGCATCACGGCAACAAGAACAGATCAACGCACAACAACAACTCCTGGCCACAAAGGTAGCCTACGGCACCATTGACATAATGTACTGTTCAATGTATATTTTTTAAATAACTATGTTATTTACTTGTTCCAAACCTGTATGATGCTCTGTCTTCCGTTGAGCACAAAAGGAGATGTTCAGCAGAATGCCCATGCTGCTCTTTTCCATACAATAGAATTGAATGGCAACCAAGGCTGTCCTTGGTCTCCATCCACTTTAATTAAATGGAAAAGAGCAGCATTTGTTAGAGCTTGAAATCAACATTTCCTTCAAATACCAGGTTTGAAGTCATCTGTGAAATGGTGTTATTGCTTGCGCACTAAGTTTTGCGTTAAGGTTATTTGAATAAACAACTGCATGGAGTCATCTCCATATCAAAACCATTACCCTTTTGTCCATTATCAGCTTGAATGAAAACAGTAGGGACATAGTTCTGAAACTTAATGATGTCTGAAAATGAGTTTTGGTGAGATTGTGACCCGACGCCTCCTCACAGGAACAGAGACTGCGCTTCCTGAAGCTGCAGGACCAGCGGCAGCTGCAGCAGCAGGCGTCTGAGCAGGAGAAACTGCGACTGCTGCGGGAGAACGCAGAGAACCAGGAGGCCAAACTGCGCAGGGTTCGAGCTCTGAAAGGACAAGTGGAACAGAAACGTATCAGCAACAGTAAACTAGGTCAGGACCTGTAAACTCATGAGAGAAAGTAGGTTAGGAACGCTGAAAATGCTGTAACGTTGACCTTCTTTGAGGGATATTTGCTCAAGGTGAAGTTTGTCATTTCTGCTCCACTAGTGGCACCAAATGGTGTTGCGGCCCATTTGTTTGCTAGATTTAGGGGAAGTGTTTTGAATAACTTTTTTTTAATCTAAATTTTGTTTTATAAACTATTTTGCTATTTTGTTTAATGTAGCGGTGTAAAACAAAGTAAATGTTTCATTAAAAGCAATTACATTTACTGAAAAGATGTTTATTACATGTTTATTACATTGTCATTATTAATATCATTGTTGTTATCGTGTTACAGACTAGTTTTATATTTTATTATTATAAATTATTCTTGTTAGACTACTTAGATAATAATTTCAAGATAAAAAGTGTTTTCTTTATATTTGTAAATATAAAAAAGGTTCAAATTTAACATTGTTACCTAATTTTTCCAAGTCAATTGATTTGATCAGCTATTACGAATTAAGATTGCCATTTATCCATATTTTATGGTTAAAAGTGTTTTAGGACTTTTTCCTGATTCATTTATGAAGATGTCATTTGTTGTGGATCATTTGCCCACTATTGGAAAAGTTCACTCTACTGTTTCTGTTATATAATAATGCCATTATAGCGGCTAAATTAATCAACAGAGACAACAACAAATGATCTCGCTTATATGAATAAGAAGTTTATTAATAAGTGAGTGCTATACCTCATTTCTCTCTCTCTCTGTAGTGGAGGAGATCGAGCAGATGAGCGGTCTGTTCCAGCAGAAGCAGCGGGAGCTGGTGGTGGCCGTCAGCAGGGTGGAGGAGTTGAGTCGACAACTGGACATGTTACGTGGCGGCAAAATGGATGTCCCACATGAAGCTGGACCAAGCTCAAGCGGAGAACTCGAGCGACTGTACAAAGAGCTTCAGGTAGCTGTTTTTCTGTTGGTCTACTACAGCTTTCTGTAACACAATCTTGCTATTCATATATGGACACACATAAAATATAAGAATATCTGGTCCCACTTTATATTAGGTGGCCTTAACTACTATGTACTTACATCAAAAAATAAGTACAATGTGTTCATATTGTATTGCAAAACACTTCTGCTTTCTGCTCACTGCAGGACAGATGAAGGCGCCGGTGCGCTCACTTGCTCTTAAAATACTCCCTCATTTTTGGTCATACAGATAAGAGTAATACACCTTTCGAATCTGTCAAGACTCTGTTTATTTGTGTGCACTCACAAAAACAACGAAACGTTGCAGTTTTGTAAAATAACGAAAGCAATCAGGATGTGCTTTCTGCCTGTCTCGGTCTCTGTGAACTTGAGTGCGAAACTCCATGTATACTTGCCTTGCAAATATGAAAAAACATATCTGTAGAGAGCGAAATGTCTACATTCAAATGAACCAATTCAAATGGAAAACAAATATTCTCTGATTATGTAATTCGTATAAACCATGTATACATGTGCATCCACTACTGCTTAACTGAGATGACGATCAGTGTCACTGAATTCATCTCTTAAACCGAAAACAAAGAAAGCACTATTTTATCAAGGAATTATTCAAATGTTAATGCAGCCTCCTTACTGTTTTTCCTGACACTTTCGTAATAATTACTTCTGTCACTGCGCTTTGGCAAGCTTTATGCATGCGCTTGAGTGCTTATTAGGCAATGTAAGCAATTAAAGACTCATTATTATGATTTAAATGATTTATTAATAAACATGTGATTAGTCGACTATTACTTCAAATGAACGACTACTAGTCGACCTGAAAAATCTTTAGTCGAGGGCAGCCCTAGTATTTTTAAAATATAAGTACAATGTAAAAACATGTATGTACACAATGAATACATTGGATCAAATTATTAATTTAAATGTAAGTACATAGTAGTTAAGGCCACCCAATTTACTCGGACTGAATATCTTTCATTTATACAAGATAAATGTAAACCAAGTGCCTTTTATGTTCTTTATATAAACATTTAGCAAGGATACGCTCTGTTTTTTAAATGGAGAAAAAATAGTAAAGAATTGAAAAGCCGTAGTCCTGCACACAAAATTCAACAGTCCCTCTTTTGTTCTGACTTTTTCTCTTTTCTGCAGCTGAGGAATAAATTGAACCACGAGCAAAGTGCCAAACTCCAGCAGCAGAGAGAGAATCTAAACAAGAGGAACGTAGAAATGGCCGTCATGGACAAAAGAGTGGCTGAACTGAGAGAGAGGCTCTGGAAGAAAAAAGCTGCTCTCCAACAGAAAGAGAACTTGCCTGTGAGCAACTTTATAATGTTTACATTTCTTGTGCTTTTTAGACACAAATTTAGTTTGTGACGCACCGAAACTCTTTCTCTTATTCTTTGTCTCTTCCACTTCCAGCAGCCATCCGAAGGACAGAGCTCTCAGCCCACCGGCCCTTCCAGGGTTGCTGCTGTTGGGCCGTACATCCAGACCACCCCAGCTCCTCCAGTTCCTCCCAGGCAGGAGATTCTAGTGAAGCCTGCTTATCCCGACGGCACAGCCACCCTTCCCAAACCTCTCCCCAAACCGACAACAGGTATATATGTACAGTATTTACCACAAATTGCACCAGTAAACCCTGATTCATCTTTTCCTAATTCTGTTTCCATGTGACAGGTATTGGTTTCTTGACAAGTAAGATCTCCAAGGTGTCAGATTTGTTTTCCAATACAGAAACTAACAGCAACACCCATGGCCACTCCTCCACCCTTCCCCGCATGACCAGCCACGGATCCCATGAGAAAGGTACGCCTCTCTCCAACCTTTAAAGAACCACATTCAGACTCATGCAGTTAGTTGACATGTCAGACCGCTTAAACAAACAAAGCTATGTTTTCATAGAGCCACAGTGTTTACACTCTTCAGGAAAGTTACCCAAGAGTAGCTTACTTGAAAATGTGTCTCCATTAAACTGGGATAAGTCCTGTTTCTGGTGATCTATCTACCTACCTACCTGCAGAGCTCAGTTCCAACCCTGCTCCAACACACCTGTCTGTAACTATCAAATGTTTGTGAGGATCTTAATTAGCTGGTTCAGGCGTGAAAAACTTTGCAGGAAGGTAGATCTCCAAGAAGAGGATTGGACACCTCTGCCATGTCTTAATCAAGTCAGAGGACACTCTCACTAAGGCAGCATAGTGTTTAAACGTGATTATTAATCTATGATATGCTGATTTTTTTCAATATCTGTTCCAGATTCTGAGGCAGATTTGAAACCTCCGCCATTGCCCTTACGCAAGAACCAGAGTAGTGAGGACCTCTTGAGGGACACCCAGGTACTGCACCAAGTGCCTGACGTTAACAGTTTTCTAAAAATGGCAATAAGTCAATGCTAATGCATAGATATGAATAAACTCTAATGACTCTTTAATCATAGTCTGCAGGTAGAATCTTTGGGAAGGTTGCTCCTCCTGTTCCAAGCAAGCCCAAACCTGCTCTACCAGGCCAGTCCACCTTCAGTAAACCTCCTTACAGCACGGGCACCTTCCCTGGCAAAGCTAGACCAGCCAATCAGAAACCCCCAGTGCCCCTTCCATCCCACAACAACACCTTACCCCTACCTCTGCCCCCTAAACCGGACACCTTACCTGCCGCGACAGTACGTCCTTTCACGTCAGATACTTTGGCAGGGAAAGAGACCTCCACCCCCACTACTCTTCACAAACCCCAGACGGTGGCAGCGAGATCCATCTACTCCATGTACACCCAACAAAGCACTCTTGGGAAGGGTTATCAAGGGCAAAGTACCCTGACCCGTTCACAGCCTCGATGTGAGTACCTCCACCCCACTAGACACCCAAACAAATTTAGAGGTATCTTGTAATGGAATTTGATAAGTATCAATTTGTATCAAGATGTAATGTTACACTGGACATTTTCTGCCAAATCAACAAGAGCACACAGAACCAACTTTAAACAAGACATTGACTCATTTAATCTATTTTTAAAGGAATGGTTCACCCAAAAACAGTAATTCTGACAACATTTATTACTGTTGTTTGAGATTTAAAAGCTGTTGCAATGCAGGAGTGGACAACAATGTACCATTTCTTTGTAAATGCTTTGGTGTAAATGACTGAAAGTCTAAAAACAGGATTTTTGGTCTTAAAATAAGCATGTTTATTTCTTAGTCTTAATCCGAACATTGCGTCTGAACAATCTGAAGTTCAAAAGCTTGCTTTAGTTCAGTTGAAAGTTCTTCAGGGCAGAAACAAATTAGGAACAGCGGATTTATTACAGCCTCTGAGTTGGATGCAGTATTTAAGTCAAGCTGCTTAATTATTACACCAGAAAGTCTGACTTGTTTTTTTTTACCAGATTTCACCTAGATATTGGGAGATATTACAGATATTACTATATATTACAAATTGCATTTTTGTGTTCTTAAACGATCTTATGGCAAGTGGACACTGCATTGCTCTGCTAATGTTAATGTTTATTCACTTTTTTTTTAGCAAGTACCAGATGGAGAGACAGTACAAGTTGGAATCAGTTTAAATTAAAGACACAAAGGAAACCATATTTGGCAGTAATTTTTTATTTGACATAAAAATCAACAGCTATACACATTTATTTTCAAAGTAATATTTCAAGATAAAATTCCAGTGCCATATGTGAGTTCATAGTGTGTACCAAAATGGTACAAATGAGAATATAAGTAGTGTTCTAGCCTCCAGAGTGAGTAGGGCTCAAAGTGATGCTCACTTACCATAAAGAGATAAGGAAAGGCTCATTCCTTTGTTACATAACTTTGTAGTCATTTTGGTTCCAGCTTTGGTTTGCATATCTTTAAAACTCGGAGCACATAGGCAAACTGCTCTTACACTTTGTGGCTCAGACACGGAAAAAAAAGTCAAATGAGGATATTGTCATAAAATATAATGCATTATTATTATTATTATTATATGTACTAAATATACTCAACACCCTTGGATTGGGTAAATTTTAGCTCAGTAATGTACCTTAAGTTATTAGTTTAGTAGTTTGCGTAATATAAATGGCAATTGACACCCAACTTATTCTATAGATGTTTTTATGAAGTATCTGATTCTCATTCCTTGCCTATCACAGTATATGGTAAACCACTCATCCCATCCAGCGGGGGCCAGCAGTCTCTTATCCAGGACAGCGGTCAGCTTGAGAAAACTGGAGGTCTAGATGGTGACCAAGTGGACCAGGGCAACAATATGGCCCCTGCATCCTCCTCTATTGAGGGCCAGGAGGTAGAACGTGTTCCCCGGCCCCTCAGCCCAACCAAACTTCTTCCGTTCCTCTCAAATTCCCATCGGCTCCAGAGCGATGCTGATTTGGAGGCCCTGAGGAAAAGACTGCATCATGCACCCAGACCTCTTAAAAAGCGTGGCTCTATAACAGAATCTGAGGGGCCTGGTGGACCCAACATCCAGAAGCTTCTCTACCAGAAGACCACGTTGGCAGCCATGGAGACTACTATAACCCCAGCTGCCTTCTTTCAGGCAGAAGGCGAGGATGGATGCAGGCCAGTAGCTGTCGAGAGCACTAGACCCCACGAGGGACACCGTGATACTACGATACCTGAATGTGAGAAAGAGGAGGAGGAGTTGACGCCTCCACCACTTCCACCTCGATTGCCTATCCTGGATGACAGCAGCATTTCTAGCACTGGACCGAAGGAACCACTGCTGAAGGAAGAACAGGAAGTCTATGGCCCAGCCGCTCCAGAACCGTATATTGAGGAGTACCCACCTTACCCTCCACCTCCATATCCCAGCATGACAGAGCAGGAGGGACCAGGCGAGGACAGCGCCAGTATGAAGGCTCCAGAGGTCACAGGACAGGTCATGCTACCACCGGTAGGTACAACAACATTCCCGAAAAGTAAAACCATATCTGTAGAGGGACCAAAGGCACATTCACACTGACATCAAATTGTGGTGACCCAAAGTCAATCGCTTGCCAAAAACAGGATTCAAGTTGACCTTCTAGTAACCAGTCTTATAGCAACTTTGTAATCTCTAGCATTTTTTTGCTGTCTTTCTAATCAAACACACTTGATTCAACTCAAAAATTTGAAAACCCCGAGACACCTGCAATTGGTAAGTCAGATAAGGTAGTATCCCAGCAGCAGGATACTTGATGGATGGGTTGAAACTGAAAGCCTTTTTGCTGTGCTAAGGTGTGCAATCATTTAAGCTTAGTCAGATACTGACTCAACAGTGAGCAGTTCATTACAGTCAAACTCTATGCACAAAGGAGCCTGACAATATTATGCAGGGAATCATGGACGGTGTCCGAAATGGTGTACCTGATGTGGACAACAGGGTACATAGTGGGTGCATCATGGCCACAAAAGTGGATGCCTGTTGATTCATAAATTGACAATTAGGACACCCTATGGTCTTTTGGCCTTGAAGTCCATGAGACCATAAGGTGTCCCATTTGTCATTTTATGAATCAGCAAGCTAGGTGGCATTACGTGTCTGAAGTTTAGACTCAGAAGAAGACTCCAAGGGATGAGGGGGCATTTGAGACAGGTTCCTTGTCTTTATAGAAAACTATACAGCCATTTAGCTCACATAAGTATGGCCACAGAGAGAGAAGAGGGAGAGACAGAGAAAGAGGGTGAAGACAAGTCAGGTCAGTAGAGATTCCGATCAAACCATCCATTCTGGGCTGTTGCTTAGCAACTAGCCACACTAAGATTCTGAGCACTCCGCACATATCTCATTAAACATTTAAATGGAGCAGAAGTGGCAACCAGTGACCCTCAATGGGCTTTTAATATGCGGAATGAAAGAGTGGTTCATGTCAGGCTAACACTTAGTATCAGTACTTCATATCCAAGAACTTTACCACAAGATACGCATCAATTATGTACAGAATTTCTTTCTAGCATATAACTAAATATCTATTCATCCATCCTGTTTTTCACAGGGCAAAAGAACAAACCTGCGTAAGATTGGCTCGGAGCGCATCAACCACGGGATGCGTGTGCGCTTTAACTCTCTGGCCCTTCTGTTGGACTCCTCTTTAGAGGGCGAGTACGACCTCGTCCAGAGGATCATATATGAGGTGAGAAATAGGCCAAGATTAGTTACATACTTGGTCCACTAGTGAGTAATATAACAACTAGACATACCAATAGGGTCTGGCTGCAGACATGCACTTGCATTTTCAGACTTGCACTCTCAAGACACCTGCACTTCCGCAAGTGACGTTACTACTAAATTACGAAGTCACTTGCAATCGCTACTTGCACTCTTCGCTGCCTGCGACGTCACTTGCAATCCACACAAATCGTACATGTTGCCAATGGAGACAAGACGCTGTGGTGGTTAAACAATTAAAACTAATTTAATATCATAACATACAGGGTCCGGGAGGTTTAAAAGCACGCTGTTCTGTGGCCACGGATTTGTGGGTCTTGTATTTTTCTCTTACAGATGACTTGCAGGACCCTGTCATTGCAAGTGACGTCGCAGGCAGCGAAGAGTGCAAGTAGCGATTGCAAGTGACTGAGCATGTGACTGCAAGTCTGAGAATGCAAGTCTGAAAATGCAAGTGCATGTCTGCAGCCAGACCCTTCTCAGACATATGGCTAGTTGGGATTTCAAGTATATGTCTGTACGTCATATCCAGGTGGAAGACCCCAGTTTACCCAATGATGAGGGCATTACTGCTCTGCACAATGCTGTGTGTGCTGGACACACGGAAATCGTAAAGTTCCTGGTGCAGTTTGGAGTAAACGCGAATGCCGCAGACAGCGATGGATGGTGAGCGAAAAACATTTATGTAAACCCAGTAAAATTCTGTCCATAATTTAATATAACGGAATGAAATGTCTTTCGCTCTGTTAGGACTCCCTTGCACTGCGCTGCTTCCTGTAATAACGTGCAAGTATGTAAGTTCCTGGTGGAATCGGGAGCTGCCGTATACGCCACAACCTACAGCGATATGCAGACGGCGGCTGACAAGTGCGAGGAGATGGAAGAAGGTTACGCCCAATGCTCGCAGTTTCTGTATGGTGAGAGACCAGTCCACGCATTATAGGCGCTTTCGCACCACTTAGTTCTAGGAACTAGCCAGCAGACTCGTTTTTCTGGTTGCATTCGCACTGGCAGCAGGAACTCTGAAGCGGCCGACAGCGACGTCTTTAGTCACGGCATTTACAAACGTCAATAACCGGTGAATGGACGACGCTGTGATCGCTGTGAGCTGTTTTTGATGCGTGTCATGGGTTTCGTGATAATCGAGATGGAATGTAACTGCACAATTTATGCGATTAAAAGAGCACAAAAATCTGACTAAATCTCCTATGACAACTTTCAGTGTTACAGATCATTGAAGCTGAGAAAAGAACACAATGCTGCAGACGACAGGTAAATGCGTTATAGCTACTTTGCATGTTCGTGGAGAAAACATTTTAGATGGCTTTTTAAAAATGCCAGGTAGCTGGTGTTTCGTATGCATTTGGACAATCAGCGTACACTTACATCACCGATAGTTCCCATAGAACTGTTTTAGACCCTACTCTGAAGTTAACTAAGTACGTTCCTAGTTCCTGCGGTGCGAAGACGCCAAAAAGTGGAAACGTCCGCCAATACGTTCCTCTGGTGCGAAAGCCTCTTATGAAGGATTTCATGTAGCTCAACTGGTACCGTATCGCAATAAAACTATATCGTTGAGATTTTTTTTCACAGGTGTGCAGGAGAAGATGGGCATCATGAACAGGGGCGTTGTTTATGCCCTGTGGGACTATGACGCTCAGAGCCCGGATGAATTGTCCTTTAAGGAAGGAGACTGTCTGACCGTCCTACGAAGAGAGGACAGTGAAGAAACAGAGTGGTGGTGGGCAAGATGTGCCGACAATGAGGGCTACATACCTCGCAACCTCCTCGGGGTGAGGAAATGCATTTTGGGGGAATTTACATCCTTTTTTTTAACTACAGATTGCTCATATTTGTTTTTCTTCTGTAGCTATACCCCAGAATCAAGCCCAGACAGAGGAGCCTTGCGTAAACTCTCCAAATCAGCGCTGATGTGCCTGGAGTTTTGTCTACCATTTCAACAGTCGCTTAATTCTGCAGAGCAAAAGGAAGTTTTGAAGATGAACTCATCACATTTACATGGTGAAAAAATAAGAATAGTTTAATGTTGGTATGTTATACGTGTTTTAAGGTTAAAAGCATTGGTAGAAGAGGTAGACTTGGATGCACATTTCAGAAGCAGGTTTAAGCATGTATAGTTAAGTGAACAAGGAATGAAGAATTTATAAATGGTACAGATGCATTAATAGTCATCTGAGTATTATATCTCATATGATGTCAGATTTAGTGATGTCATTTTTCATCTTTTTGAACAAAGCTTCCATATTCACAAATGCTGATTTGTTTCGCAAAGTGCAAAACAAAAAAGCATTCATCTTTTGAAGGAAAATAAATAGTTTTATATAATATTTTTTGTCTTTTTTTATTTTATTCATAATGCCATGTTACATAAACCTATTCTTATGGTGCTTGCTGCTACGCTACAACGGTGTGTTCTGTGAACAATTAACAATTTATTGCGCAAAGACAGCTTTCATTTATCATAATAAAACTTGTCAAAACTCTTGACTCACTGTTTTTGTATTTTTCCTCATTTGGTTTCTGGTTCAAAAAACATTTCTGGTAATACATATAGTATGGAAGTACATGCAGCAAGGCATTGCAAGTTTAAACATTAAAATACACTGTTTTAAAAAATATAGACAAGTCCAAACCAGGCGATCTATTCACAATATGTACAAATATTATATACCATAAAATTACAACCTTCACATTTCTGCAGAAACACTTGCCCCATAGACTTACAAGTGCACTGTAAACCCATTTTCTTTTCTTTTTTACTTTTCTCAAATATGGGACAGTTTAAAATAATCATATGTAGTCTGGTGAAAAGAGCTTTACTTGTTTTTAACTTGTAATTTCCATGACAAACTATTGTAGTTCCTGTCCTTAAATAATTACAAAGAACAAAGGGTTTCCACAATAAAACATTTGATTCTTTATTACATCGGAACTAATAGCAAAGCAATAGATATCTAGTCTTGTTTCTAGGCTTATGAAGCCTTTTTGCAGAAGTACATGAAATGAAGATACATCTCAAATTTATTAAAGCCCACCAGTTGCACATCAGACGATGTTAATTATTATTTAAGCTCAACATGCACTGTTGGCCAACAGCAGAAGTTATGAAAGCAATTGGACCTCATTTATAAAACAAAAGCAGAACGAATTTCTTCGTAAAAGTGTCTGTAAAAACAAGGTTTTACAAATGATTTACACTTGTAAATGTGTTCTGCTCAAGCTTCATTACTGACGCTCAATGTTTAATACTGTTAAATTAAATTAGCTTTTATACATTAGCGCTCACGCTAGTTTAGTAACTTCAAATGGTAGTTATATCTATGATCAGTACATTCAATATTTTTGCAATTGCACAATATCTCAAAAAGGACTGAACGAGACACACAGCACAATGGTTATCTGGGTTCCTGTGCATGCTCAAGACAAATGCCCATCACACAAAGCTGCCGTAAGTTTAACCCAGTTAACCCTGTAAGCCACTGGAAATGACCTAAACCTTATATTTGCTTACAAACAATGGTGTTTTTTTTTTTAGTCATTTGTGAATACATTTAGAATTAGGCACAATGTAATCAAGCTAGTGAAAAAAAAACAATCATGCCTGACTGTTCCTACAACCCTAGAGCTCCAAAAATTCCCTTTCGGTTACCTCTTCTGTCCTGAAGATAAGGGCGATATTCCATAACACCAACAAATCCACCGAAATGCAACATTAAGTGAACAAAAAACAAGACTGTGGTAATTTATTCATGAACCTTAAACAAAATTAATGTGTAAATCTTTTGCAAAACAATTTGTGAATTTGTCCGATTCATTTCAATTAAAATCGTTTGTTCTTTAAAATCGTTTTTCGTTCAGACATTTTCAACTTTTGAAATTTAAATTTCGTTCAATCATAACGGACCAACTGTAAAACTAAAACGTATTAAATGGAATATGCTTTTGTCCATCATAATCTTGTTTCCATTTGCGACTACAGCCAGCTTCGCATTACTGTACGATTTCGGCTACAGTTTTCCCTTCAAGACAATTTTGCTTAACCTGGCCTGTGATTTTTCAAGTGATCCTGAAGACCTTGATTAGTTGGTCCAGCTGTATGTGATTAGGGTTGTAGCTATCCTTGGCAGGAGAGTGGGTCTACAGCAGGGGGCCTCAACTCTGGACCTCGAGATCCACTTTCCAGCAGAGATTAGCTTCAATCTGGATTAAACACACCTACCTGTGAATTTGTACTAATCTTGAAGACTTGATTAGCTTGTTCAGGTGTGTTTGATTAGGCTTGGAGCTAAACTCTGCAGGAAAGTGGATCTCAAGCTGCAGAGTTGAGGACCCCTGGTCTACAGGAACAGGGTTGGAGACCAGTGTCTCAAGGTGTACACTAAGATTCTTGCTTCAGATATTTCTATTTAAATATTTGTGGAAAAAAAGAAAAAAAAAAACCTGAAGTGTTATCAGATCTCCTGGGGTAATGTCATGTATTTAATATCACTGAGGACCTGAAGATGCTGAAGAAACAAAAAATTCCAATGCTATGATTATGTTATCATATCTATAATGCAGTCAGTCTGCAGGCAGGAGTTCCAGCAGGAATCTGCTCCAGATACCCAACTTAACGACTCCCAAATGCTTCACTCAAGGTCAGACAGCTTTAACTTAACATGTGAAACACGCACATGTTCAAAAATAGGAGAGGTTCCCTAGCTCCATTACACCCAGCAGACATATACTCTAATCAACCCTCCAAATGTCACAGGAGCCGAGAGCATTTACGCACAGGCAAATCTGCAATTAATATAGGCAAATCTACAGAGTGGAAATGAAAGGTGCACGATTGAACAGGGGATGCAAACTCAAGGCAAGGACAGGAAACGATTAATGGTGTCACTCTCGATGTGTCTAAGTGTGGTTCTGGTTGCGGTTCTGATCAGGCACGTGGTTCTGGGTGGAGGGTAGGAGGTGCGTCACGTGTCCGATGCCTTTGGTCACCCCCTCTCTGAAGAGCAGCTTGGCTCCCACGCGCAAGTACTCAGGGTGCTTTAAGAATCTGAAACACACTACGGCTCTCTCGCCTGTCCGCAGCTCCTCCTAGAGGACAAGCACACACATTTTTCTGTGATGATACACTTTTCAAAATAAAGGTTCCAAAAGAGAATTATTTTTGTTTCTCAAAGAACCTTTCATGTAACATTTTGTTAAAAATCCACTTGGGTTAGTTCACCCAAAAATGAATATCCGGTCATCCATTACCCACCCTCATGTTGTTCCAAAGCCGTGAGACCTTCGTTCATCTTCGGACCACAATTTAAGGTATTTTTGATTAAATCCGAGAGCTTTCTGATTCTGCATAGACAGCAGTGCAACTGAAACATTCCCAGTCCACGTGACATCAGTGGTTCAATCGTAATTTTACGAAGCTACGAGAACACTTTTTGTACACAAAGAAAAGATAACGACTTTATTCACAGGGCCCTAGACTGCGACGATTTTTTGAGAGTGTGCGAGTAAAAATTTGACGTGGTTGCACTTGCGAGTGCATGGTCTGTGCTGCTCCAAAGCGTCTGCTTCATACAGCGCGCGCTGCAGAGCCGTGGCACATTGTAGCAGGAGTTAGATTTCCCTGATCACGTGAAGAGAGGCGCTTTCAGAGCGAGCGCTTCAGGTGTAGAACCTGGTTTCCACTCCCTGAGTCAGCACGAGCGTGAAGGTGCGCGCAGCGGACGGAGCGCAACGGAGGATTTGGTTTTCAAACTAAAGTAAAAGACCGCTTCTTAAACCAGAGAAGGTGAACATGTTGATATCCTTGTAGAAAAAACATGCAAGTCCTGTCAGCGACAGCCAGTTTAATTTTACTTTTCTTTTTGTTTTCGTTTTGAAAAGCTTGTTATCTTTGCTGTTTACCTCACGTTACGGCTTTCCTTAATTTTTTTATATTATTATTATTTGATTCCTCAGTGTTTGCTAAACATTCTGTAATTTATTAGAGGGTCAGAAAACTCTCGGATTTCATTAAAAATATCTTAATTTGTCTTCTGAAGATGAACGAAGGTCTTATGGGCTTGGAACGACATGAGGGTGAGTAATAAATGACAGAATTTTCATTTTTGGGTGAACTATCCCTTGTTAATAATATAAAGAACCTTTTGTTCACTGGAAAGATTCCATAGATATTTAAGGTTCTAGAACTTTATTTTTAGGAGTAAAACTTCTCAGAACACTGTGTTCTACAGAAGAAAGTAAGTCAAGTTCGTTTGTAAAGACTTGATTCCTATTAGGGATGGGAAGATTCCCTGATTCACACTGCTTCGGCATAAAAATATAACGCTGCGATGCATCGGTTTAAAAAGTGTGCATCGGCTACAAGTTGGCAATTAAATCATGATGCATTATTTATATATAATTACTAGTGGATGCGCTATACTTAGAAACAGCGAATATATCTGTGCTGTTTAATGCATTTGAGACGTTGTGTTTTCCTCAGTGCATAACTGACATGTCAGGTATATTTTTCATCTGTCAGAAAGTCATGCAAACATATCTATTTTGCTGTCAGGAATGGGCGAGGCTTACGCGAGTGAACGATCGCTGCTGCACGCATGCGCACTAAACAGATGGAGCGCATTGTGGAATTTTAAACCTACATATAAGTGTATTATATTAGTGTATTGTAGCCGGGGTCGTGGCTAATAATGGAGGGTGTGGCTATGCAGGTAGTGTACATCTTTTAAGCAGGCATTTGAAAGTAGGCCTGCAGACGGGGTCCGATCTGTTGTGTGGACGCGTGCTGTCGGACGGCACGTCCTTGTTTGGCTGTGCACGAACATGGTCTGGGTTAGTAGGTAGGCTAAGTAAATATTGATTGTTTAGCTTCACGTTCACAAGGTTTTTTATTAACCTAGGGTATTTTGTTTTTAACGCAGATGTAAACATCGTGCTGTCTGGTAGTACCTCCGTGTCTAATTATGTATGTGGTCTGGGTGAGCAGGTATGCTAAATAAACATTTGGTTGTTTTGCTAACAAAGATGGGTTTTATTAAATAAGAGTGTTATGTTTTTAAGGTAGATGTAAACATCGTGGCTTTGTTGGTCGACGGTCACGCTCATTCTTCCTTGATCTGGAATACCTGTGGAAAATAGTTTAGGATTGCTTGCTGTTTTGCAGGTAATTGCAGAGGTTTTTTAATACGGGATTTATTAGTGTTTTTATTATTTTAATGGGATTAAAATAAAAATGAATTGTTGTAATTTCCTTTTGAATACTGTTGATTGTGTTTTGTTTTTTTATTAGGTGTAGTTGATCGCTGTTCCTCCAGTGTTTGTTATGTTACATTTTTCTCAGCTAGCTGGTCTCGACATGTGTGCGCTGTATGCCTCCAGCGCAATTAAGATGTGATGAATGTTGTGAATCAGACTGGCTAGCTGAGTGTTTTTTTCTTCGTTTGTTTGTTTGTTTGTTTGTTTGTTTTGTTATATCACTTCCCAGCCTCGTGTTACCAGCCAACCTTTGTAGTCTTTTATACATGTGATGCTTTAAACACCAAGTATTCATTTGCATGAGGGTTATGTTTGCAGTGAAATTAATGGTTGATTTGGAGTGTGGTTATTTTGAGTGAGGTGTTTTACATGTATAGAAAGTGGAGGGTGTAATTACTTTGTGTGGAAAAGCTGTAAGTGTATCGGAGTTTATAAAGGGTTGGCTGGCCATTAATATCATCTTTTTTGGAGAGGGAATGAATTTTGTTTGCTTTCTGATGTATTTTGATTTATATTAACTGTTATAAATTGATTTGTATTAATAAATTTATGTGCGTGATATTAGTTCAAGTATTAGTTTGTTTTTTTTTGTGGTCATCCCTGCATTCAGGAAACGTCCGCGGGTTACAATTTGGCGTAGTCGGCAGGGTGACCAATTCCTTTTTTTGTTTGTTTGGTTTTTAGGCTGGGAAGTGGATAGTTTTCGTTTTGGTTTTTTTAGGAGGAACAGCGATCAGCTCGTACGACGGTTGCTTTTTGGCAACATTGGATTGGTCTACTGCAGTTATGGCGGAGGAGCTGCAACAACTACGTGAACAGCTGGAGCAACTGCGAGTGGAAAATGAAAGACTGAGAGGCCAGCCTCAGGTTGGAGGTTTACCAAGTGTTACATCAAGTTCAGCCCCCGAAGGTAATGCACAGCGGCGTGAACAGGCAATATATTTGCCTAGAGAGAGAAAATGTTCCAAATTCTCTGGTAAAGTGTCTTCTGGTTCTCCTTCTTTGGAGGACTGGATTGAGGAGGTGGAAAGCTGTACTAGGGGGAGACACATGTCTGAGGTAGATAAAGCCATGTTTGTTTATGATCATCTAGAGGGGGAGGCTCGGACTGAAATTAAGTTTAGGCCTGGGGAAGTCAAAGAGAATCCTATTGAGATATTTGCAGTTTTGCGTGAATTGTATTGCTCCTCTTCTTCTTATGTGATTTTGCAACATCAGTTTTTTGATAGAAAACAGAAGGAGGGGCAATCTTTACAAGAATTTTCTCATGCATTGATGAATCTTATGGATAAGGTACGAAAAGCTAATCCTAATGTTGTATCTGACCATCAGGTGGTTCTGCGAGATCAATTTTGTGAGAATGTTCAGGACCATACTCTTCGAAGGGAACTAAAGAGGTTGGTGAGGCAGGATTCATCTTTGACCCTCCTGGACCTACGCAAAGAGGCAATGCGTTGGGTGGAGGAGGGGCAGCCTCCAAGAAATCGATCAAGTAAAGTAGTCCATCACTCATTCGAAACTCAAGTTGTTTCCACATGTGAAGAGAATCGGGTTGTTAGTTCTGAATTTGCAGAATTGAAAGATATGGTCCTAAGACAACAAGCACAATTGGATTTGATTCTTAAAACTTTGAGTACTCCAGAAGGGGTTGTGGGTAATGCTAATAGAGTTCCCAAAAGTAGATTTCGCAGAGCACCTGATGGTAAACCCATATGTATGAAATGTAATCAAGCTGGTCATATAGCGAGATATTGTACTACCAATTTGCAAACTAGGTCCCCGCCGGCAGTTGGTTCTAGTGGTGGGGCCGTCGTTGAGTCCGTCTCAATGACGGAAAACTAGAGTCCTCCAGGGTGCAGAGCCACACACTGGAGATGGGGACATTAGGCTCAAAAGTTCATTCTCAAGGCTTTTCTAGTTTGGTAGGGTCTTGTCCAACATTGACTGTTAAGATGGGAACTGTTGATGTTTTGTGTTTATTAGATACAGGCTCTATGGTTACCACTTTAACTGAGAGTTATTTCAATCGTTGTTTTTCTGATTTCAATAAAGGTGGTCTTCGTGACTGTGCCTGGTTGGCATTGAAAGCAGCAAATGGGATGGATATTCCATGTGTGGGGTATGTAGAACTTGATGTTAGTTTATTTGGGGTCACACTACCTAGTAAAGGGGTTTTGATTGTGAAGGATTCTTGTTCTCCTACTATGTATGCTCAGAAGGAGAAGATTCCAGCTGTTTTGGGTATGAATATCATTCGAGAGTGTTATGTCAGCTTATTTAATGAACATGGTGCTGAGCTTTTTCAGATTCCCAGAATACAATCAGCTGCCCCAGCATGGAAACAGGCACTCCGCTGTTGTCAAAAAATTGAAGCGGTTTCAAATTCTTCTTCTGCATTTAAGGTGAGAGTGCAGGGTAAGACTCCCGTTCGTGTTGCTGCAGGTACCATGACTATGGTTCCTGTTACTTGTCCTCAAGTTTCAGGTGCAGTGATAGAGTTTCTGTTAGAACCACTGGGGCCGGAGGAAAATACCCTTCCAGAGGGTTTGCTGCTGTCTCCCTCTTTGGTGCATGCAGAGAGGGGGTTAGTGTATGCACCTGTTGTTAATGTAGGGAGTACTGAGGTATGGGTGGCACCCCGTCGTATTATAGGTACTGTTCAAGTAGTGAAAGTGGTAAGTGCCCCCAGACCCAAGTTACAAATTTGTCCGGAAAATGTTTATAGTGCTCAAGTCTCTGCCTATGTAGCGGAGCCGTTGTCTAGTTGTAATATTGACCTTCCTTCTTTTGACGGACTTTCTGAACAGGAAATGGAACAGGCAAAGCAGTTACTTGGCAGTTATCAAGTTGTTTTTTCTACTGCTGAGGGTGATATAGGATGTACAGCTTTGATTAAACATGAGATTCCTCTAGTGGATGAGAAACCTGTTCGACAACCATATAGACGAATTCCTCCTTCTCAGTATGAGTCCGTAAGGTCTCATATTCAACAGCTTCTAGATAGTAAGGTGATTAGGGAGAGTAGTAGTCCTTATTCCTCCCCAATTGTCCTGGTGCAGAAGAAGGATGGAACAATTAGGATGTGTGTTGACTATCGTCAATTAAATGCAAGGACAAGAAAGGACGCTTATCCACTCCCGCGAATTGAGGAGTCTTTGGATGCTCTGACTGGTGCAAGGTGGTTTTCCACCTTAGATTTAGTAAGTGGGTACAATCAGGTTGAGGTAGCTGAGGCGGATAAGGCGAAGACAGCTTTCTGTACTCCATTTGGGTTGTTTGAATTCAATCGTATGCCCTTTGGGCTCTGTAATGCACCAGGAACATTCCAAAGACTCATGGAACGGTTGTTTGGGGATGAGCGGTTCTCTTCGTTGCTTTTGTATTTGGATGATATAATTGTGTTTTCCTCTTCCGTACAGGAACACTTGTTAAGGTTGGAGGAGGTTTTTAAACGACTGCAACAGGAAGGTCTTAAGATCAAGTTGAGCAAATGCAGTTTTTTCCAGAAGCAAGTAAAGTATTTAGGGCATTTGGTATCCGAGCAGGGGGTTGCCACTGACCCTGATAAAGTGGCAGCAGTAAAAGAATGGAGTCGCCCAGTGCATTTGGCAGAGCTTCGTTCATTTTTAGGTTTTGCCAGCTATTATCGCCGGTTTATTGAGGGATTTGCAAAGCTGGCTAAGCCTCTTCATGAACTAGTGACAAAACTGGGTGGCTCTGTAAGGAAGGGTAAGACTCCACGGCTGCCTTTAGTGTCTGTGTGGAATGCAGAGTGTGAAAATAGTTTTCAAGCATTAAAAACAAAGCTGATTACAGCACCTGTGCTTGCATATGCAGATTTCCACAAGCCTTTTGTGGTGGAGATAGATGCAAGCCATCAGGGTTTGGGGGCAATTTTGTCCCAAGAGCAGGGTGGGAAGCGTCGTCCTATTGCGTATGCTAGTAGGGGTCTGCGGAGGACGGAGCGAAATATGGAAAATTACAGCTCCATGAAATTGGAGTGTTTGGCCCTGAAATGGGCTGTATGTGATAAGTTTAGGGAGTATTTGTTGGGGAATAATTTTGTTGTGTACACCGACAATAATCCTCTCTGTCACCTGCAGACCTCAAAGCTGGGTGCTTTGGAACAGCGGTGGTTGTCACAACTGGCTTCTTTTAACTTTGTGATTAAGTACCGGCCAGGAAGAGTAAATCAAAATGCTGACGCATTGTCTCGACAGGTCATGAATAATGTGTTGCCAGGAATAGAACTTCCCCAAGTTTTACGGCAACAGTTAAGGGAAAGATCTCCAGAGCGGGTGGTGGTGAGTGCCAGTGAAGTTGTTGCATTGCCTGGGCGCTCACCGGAGGACCTTTCCTATCTGCAGAAGGCAGACCCAATTATTGGCCCTATTATAAAGGCTTGGGATGCAGGTAGTGTTTTACGTTTTTCAGAGTTGGCTGGTAGGGATCCAGCTGTAAAGGAGCTGGTTAGGCAGTGGGATCGATTGCGTGAGAAAGATGGGTGCCTCTATCGTTTATTGTATACACCTGATGGCCATCGAGAGATTTATCAGTTACTGTTGCCTCAAAAACTTCAAAGGGAGGTGTTTAGTAGTTTGCACGACAGTCATGGGCACCAAGGTAAAGATCGAACAGCAGAATTAGTGAAGCGTCGCTGTTATTGGCCTGGGATGATGAGAGATGTGGAACGGTGGTGTAGGGAATGTCAGCGATGTATTCTTGCTAAAGCAGTCCAACCAAAGGTGAGGTCTTTTATGGGAACGTTGCAAGCATCCCGGCCTCATGAAATTCTGGCCATTGATTTTACCTTGTTAGAGGCTGCCAGTGATGGGAGGGAAAATGTTTTGGTGCTCACTGATGTTTTTTCTAAGTTCACGCAAGCCATCCCGACTCGGGATCAGCGAGCAAGCACTGTGGCAGAGGTTTTGGTCCGACATTGGTTTCATTTGTTTGGGGTCCCATGTCGTCTGCATTCAGACCAAGGGCGAAATTTTGAGAGTAACCTGATTGGTCAATTATGTAAGATTTATGGTATACAGAAGAGTCGCACTACTTCTTACCATCCACAGGGTAATGGGCAGTGCGAACGTTTTAACCGAACTCTCCATGACCTGTTGCGGACTTTGCCACCAGAAAAAAAACAGCGGTGGCCTCAACATCTGCCACAGCTTGTCTACGCTTATAACACCACCGCGCACTGTTCTACTGGTATGAGCCCATATTTCCTAATGTTTGGATGCGAACCTAAATTACCTGTTGATTTTTTGTTAAATAATCAGTTGGAAGAGACTGTAGAGACTCCTGAACAGTGGATTGTTGAACATCAAGGTAGGCTTCAGGCAGCATATGGTGAGGTTCAGGAGAGGCTGAGAGAAAAGGTTGCTCGCCGTAACAGACGCTATGAGGGTAGGATAAATGATCAAGGTTTTAGAAAGGGTGAGCTGGTTTATCTTAAAAACCATCCTCGTGGACGAAATAAAATTCAGGATGTGTATGATTCATGTTTGTATAAGGTGGTCCGTGAACCCGGGGAGCAGGGTGCGGTGTACTCTGTTGCTCCTGTGTCTCAGGCAGGGCCGGTGAAGCAGGTGCATCGGATGGAAATGCGTAAGGCATTGATTGACCCGGTATTAAGTGATGTAGATCCTATTGCGTCTGATGAAGCAGTTAGTTCCAGCAGTGGGTCTGATACTGATTCAGATAGTGATTTGGCCTCCTGTGTTTTATTGCCAGGGGATTGTGAAGTGCCGGTTGAGGATGGTGCTTTGGATAGTTCCGCTGTATCAGAGACTCAGCCTGTAGAGCTGAGGCGTTCTAGAAGAACTACAGCGGGTCAGCACTCAAATCCATATAGACTGCCTAGGACGCTAGTTGCATCAGTAGAGGCGTTGTAAACCTGGAAATTGAGGTGCTGTTCTCGGGGGTAATTTCTTGTGCATGTGTGCATCGGCGGGTCGCCGTTGAATTCCTGGGGGGAAGAATGTAGCCGGGGTCGTGGCTAATAATGGAGGGTGTGGCTATGCAGGTAGTGTACATCTTTTAAGCAGGCATTTGAAAGTAGGCCTGCAGACGGGGTCCGATCTGTTGTGTGGACGCGTGCTGTCGGACGGCACGTCCTTGTTTGGCTGTGCACGAACATGGTCTGGGTTAGTAGGTAGGCTAAGTAAATATTGATTGTTTAGCTTCACGTTCACAAGGTTTTTTATTAACCTAGGGTATTTTGTTTTTAACGCAGATGTAAACATCGTGCTGTCTGGTAGTACCTCCGTGTCTAATTATGTATGTGGTCTGGGTGAGCAGGTATGCTAAATAAACATTTGGTTGTTTTGCTAACAAAGATGGGTTTTATTAAATAAGAGTGTTATGTTTTTAAGGTAGATGTAAACATCGTGGCTTTGTTGGTCGACGGTCACGCTCATTCTTCCTTGATCTGGAATACCTGTGGAAAATAGTTTAGGATTGCTTGCTGTTTTGCAGGTAATTGCAGAGGTTTTTTAATACGGGATTTATTAGTGTTTTTATTATTTTAATGGGATTAAAATAAAAATGAATTGTTGTAATTTCCTTTTGAATACTGTTGATTGTGTTTTGTTTTTTTATTAGGTGTAGTTGATCGCTGTTCCTCCAGTGTTTGTTATGTTACATTTTTCTCAGCTAGCTGGTCTCGACATGTGTGCGCTGTATGCCTCCAGCGCAATTAAGATGTGATGAATGTTGTGAATCAGACTGGCTAGCTGAGTGTTTTTTTCTTCGTTTGTTTGTTTGTTTGTTTGTTTGTTTTGTTATATCACTTCCCAGCCTCGTGTTACCAGCCAACCTTTGTAGTCTTTTATACATGTGATGCTTTAAACACCAAGTATTCATTTGCATGAGGGTTATGTTTGCAGTGAAATTAATGGTTGATTTGGAGTGTGGTTATTTTGAGTGAGGTGTTTTACATGTATAGAAAGTGGAGGGTGTAATTACTTTGTGTGGAAAAGCTGTAAGTGTATCGGAGTTTATAAAGGGTTGGCTGGCCATTAATATCATCTTTTTTGGAGAGGGAATGAATTTTGTTTGCTTTCTGATGTATTTTGATTTATATTAACTGTTATAAATTGATTTGTATTAATAAATTTATGTGCGTGATATTAGTTCAAGTATTAGTTTGTTTTTTTTTGTGGTCATCCCTGCATTCAGGAAACGTCCGCGGGTTACAGTATGATAGCAGTAACTGTAAATGGACTATTGTAATAGGTAGCCCAAATCAAATGTAAGCTAGTACAGTCCTAATTACTAAACTCAAACGAGTTAATGTGTTTCTTATAGCAGTTAAAATAGTCATTTTCTTTAATATTTATTTTCATTTTTAATTCAGTGATTTTAACTTTTAATTTAGTTAATTTAATCCTTTAAAGAACAATTTTAGATTGTAATGTTCTAATGTTCTGCTATCTGTTCTGCAAACTATAAAATGTATGCTGTCATAAAACCAGAGAGAATGGCTGCATGGCTAGAAACTGTAAAAAAAAAAAAAGAAATAGTATGTGAGACAGTGGTTCCTATTGGTCAGTGTTAGAGGAGCTCAGCTTAGTCTGACAGTTAGCCTGCTGTAGACCAGGTTAGTTTCCTAGCATAAGTTGCCACAGTGTCTAAGCTTGATCTAGGCCTATGTTAAATTTGCTTTATGGAACCAAATCTAACTAAGACTAAGTTTAGTTCTAATTAAGACTAACTGAAATAAGCCTGGCTTATTTGGTTAACTTGTTTTATGAAACAGGCCTTGAGGCATTAATAGTTATCATATTTTCTGCATTGCATCGTATTGCATCGAATCGCATTGTGTTGAATTGAATCGACTCAAAATCGGATTGCACTGCAACATAATAGGGGTGAATAATAAAGCATCGCATTGGTAGCTGCTTCATATGTATCTTTAATGTATTGTATCGTTGGCTATGCATCGAGATGCGTATCGTATCGGCCTGAGTCATGAGATGCACATCCCTAATTCCTATAATGTCAGGAAGTTTAAAAAATCCACACCTTTCCAAGGAGACACTCCACCGTGGCGGTCTGCCTTACATTCCCCACATGCACTGTGACTTGGAAACCACGGCGGAAAGTCTTGGCGTGGAACAGGAGGACTATGGCAGCCTCAAACTGCCAGCAAATTGTTGGGTTCATTTTGGGACTCACCATGACCATGCCCTAAAAACACAAACACTCAAGATCAAAGACATCATAAAGATATAACTACATGAAGACTTTATTTAGTCTTTTCTCCTCTTGCTCTCATTTTGAGATCAGACCTTTCGTAGTAACAAGCGATCAAAGTTCCCAAGTGCAAGTGTGGCGGCCTGTCCGGCTCTTAGCACGCGGCAGCCGGAGCGATTCCTGTGGATACTGCACACCTTCAACCTCAGGAACCGCCCATCATCAGTGGGGCCCACAACCAACCGGTCTCCTTCACGACACACACCACTGTGTGTGAACAGAAAGTCAATTGTGAACTAGAAAGCAAAGTTCGTCAAGACAAACTGAATATTAATTGATTTGAAAAAGCCTTGAAGTGTGAAGGTTATATAGGCCTTAAGGATTGGTCACATTAACCATCTAACAGATTTTTGCTGGTAAAATCAGGTCATTTCAAACTGGAAACTGGAAGATCAGGGATTCCACAAGAGGGCAAAAGACTTCCACATGAAGATTTTGCAAGCCATTGAAATGTGGGTATAAATCAGATTCTACAATGCTAAAACATTGCTCTGAGTTGCTACCGTTTGATAAGTTGTTCTGAGTGGTTGCTAGGCGATTGATAACCAGTCACTAGGGTGTTTTATGTGGTTGTGAGAACGTTATTAGACAGTTGGAAGAGTGAAATGATTCTAAAGTGTTGCTAGGGCGTTGCCTAGGTGTTCTGAGCATTTGAGAGACAGTTGGAAGAGAGAGTGGTTTCTAAGGCGTTACTAGGGCATTGCCTAGGTGTTCTGAGCATTTGAGAGACAGTTGGAAGAGAGAGTGGTTTCTAAGGCGTTACCAGGGCATTGCCTAGGTGTTCTGAGCATTTGAGAGACAGTTGGCAGAGAGAGTGGTTTCTAAGGCGTTACTAGGGCATTGCCTAGGTGTTCTGAGCATTTGAGAGACAGTTGGAAGAGAGAGTGGTTTCTAAGGCGTTACTAGGGCATTGCCTAGGTGTTTTGAGCATTTGAGAGACAGTTGGCAGAGAGAGTGGTTTCTAAGGCGTTACTAGGGCATTGCCTAGGTGTTCTGAGCATTTGAGAGACAGTTGGCAGAGAGAGTGGTTTCTAAGGCATTACTAGGGCATTGCCTAGGTGTTCTGAGCATTTGAGAGACAGTTGGAAGAGAGAGTGGTTTCTAAGGCGTTACTAGGGCATTGCCTAGGTGTTCTGAGCATTTGAGAGACAGTTGGCAGAGAGACTGGTTTCTAAGGCGTTACTAGGGCATTGCCTAGGTGTTCTGAGCATTTGAGAGACAGTTGGCAGAGAGACTGGTTTCTAAGGCGTTACTAGGGCATTGCCTAAGTGTTCTGAGCATTTGAGAGACAGTTGGAAAAGAGAGTGGTTTCTAAGGCGTTACTAGGGCATTGCCTAGGTGTTCTGAGCATTTGAGAGACAGTTGGAAGAGTGGGTGGTTTCTAAGGCGTTACTAGGGCATTGCCTAAGTGTTCCAAGCAGCTGAGAGACAGTTGGAAGAGTGGGTGGTTTCTAAGGAGTTGCCCAGGTGTTCTAACTTCTGAGCATTTGAGAGTCAGTTGGAACAGTGGGTGGTTTCTAAGGCATTGCTAGGGTGTTACCTAGGTTTTCCGAGCATTTGAGAGACAGTTGGAAGAGTGGGTGGTTTCTAAGGAGTTGCTAGGGTGTTGCCTAGGTGTTCCGAGCGTTGGAGAGACAGTTAGAAGAGTGGGTGGTTTCTAAGGCATTGCTTGGGTGTTGCCCAGGTGTTCCGAGCGTTTGACAGTGCATTGCTATGGGGTTTGCTAATAAGGTTTACAAAGCTAAAAGTGTTCTGAGTAGTTGCAAGTATGTTACTTTGTTGTTGCTAGAGTGATCTAGGTGGTTGCTAAGATGCTGCTAGGATGCTAAGGAATTACTAAGGTGTTCTGAGTGGTTACTGGGGTATTGATTTGTTATAATTATAATAATTAACCTTAGTTTTATTATAGTGAAAATGTAATGACCATGTTTTTTGTTGTATTTATTACCATTTGTATAACCACAGTTTTACTACAAATACCATGGTTAAACTATGTTTAGTGTAACAAAACTATGCTTAATTTGTGGTTACCATGTTATAAATATAGTAACCATGTTTTTTTTTTTCTTTTAGTATATATATATATATATATATATATATATATATATACTTACTACAAGAAAAAAGAGTAGTTGCTAGTGCATTACTAGGTGGACGATAGGCAGTTATTAGACAGATGAACAGACAAGATTGACATAACAGATGTGAACTGACCTGTACAGAGTTCCACCAACTACTGTTCCTACATCAGGAACACTGTAAATCTCATCCACCTTTAAGAGCACATCAATTTGACATCAAATATCTTGGAATATCTTAGAATTTAGACATGACATGAACGTTGGTAAGAGTGTGTTTGTACTTGGAATTCCGTGAGCTGCTGCATGAGCTCCTCTTGCTCCTTGCTGTTGCTCAGAGGAGGAAGAATGTTGAAAAAGACCTTCAGAAGGTCCAGATTCTCCCCAGACACACTGGAGAGGGTGAAGATGGGCGTCACACTGTGGGGAGAGCGATACATCATTACACACATGCATACTGTACAAACTAGTGTTAAACAGTCTTCAGCGGTAAGGCACTTTGTAGGGTATTTTTTAGGGTAAGTTACATATTTAAGTCTTAAAGTTACAGTACCAAAAATAGGCTGTTTAACTGTAAGGCTCAAAAAAAGGTGGAAAGAGGTCAGGGAAAAACCAATTGTAACTGTTTATGTTGCAAAAAACACTGACTTCAGGTAGAAAAAAATGCAGTAAAGTGTATAATAACCCCTCTATTCTCATGCACATGTACCTGGAGGATTGTGCAAACTGCTGTGCAGCCGTGACGGCATCATCAGGGTTGGACACCACCATTGGGACCTTGTTGCAGCCGGGCTGTTTGAGCACTCTTTCCAACTGACGGACCGTTTTCTCCACTGCGCTTTTACCGCAGAGGTCCACCTTACTCACCACAATGAATATGGGCACCTTCAGTGCCATCGCCAAACCCAGATGCTCTCTAGTTGTGCCAGCTGGGAGAATTTCACAATGTGGGAATAACATATAATATGTTATGACACAGAATTTGTTAAAAGTAGGGTTGAGTGATCTGGGTGGTTTTGATTAGTGATTTATAATATCATAAATCATTATATATTTGATTTTAAAAATAATATAGAAATATGCACTACCGTTTAAAAGTTTGGGGCTCAATAAGATTATATGGTATTTTTGAAAAAAATAATACTTGTATTCAGCAAGGTTGCATTAAATTGATGAAAAGTCACAGTAAAGGCATTTATAATATTTCAAAAGATTTCTATTTCAAACAAATACAGTTTTTCTTTTTACTTTCTATCCTAAATAATTCTGAAAAATGTATCATGATTTCCTCAGAAATATCAAGCAGTACAACAGTTTTCAGCTGATGATAATGAGAAGTATTTATTTTCACCATATCAGCATATTAAAATGATTTCTGGAGGATCATGTGACACTGAAGCCTACAGAGTAAACATTTTGGCTGAAAATTCAGATTTGCATCACAGGAACAAATTATATTTGGAAATATATTAAAACAGAAAGCTTTTTTTAATATATATATATATATATATATATATTTTTTTTTTTTTTTTTTACAGTTTTTACTGTATTTCTAAACAAACAAATGCAGCCTTGGTGACCATAAGAGGCTTCTTTAAAAAATATTTCAACAATTTTAAAGACTCCAAACCTTTGAACAGTCCTGTAAATTTTCTGAATAGTGTAAAATATTGAATTTATTGTAAATATCAAATTTTTCGGCCAGCTTTAGTTCCAGTTATTATGGCTTGCTCATTAAATCACTTTTACAACTTATATAGCAATATAAATATAAATATATATATATATATGTGTGTGTGTGTGTGTGTGTGTGTGTGCATAAGTACTAACCAATGCCAGTATTGGCTCCCACCACCAGCATGGCAAAGTCTGGGCAGTAGCTTGTCAGGCCAAATATAGTGGTCTTCAAATACTTATAATGACCAGCCAGGTCAATAAAGGTGATCATCTTAGAAGAACTCTCACAGATCTCCTCTGCTGTACGGGAGTCACTGTAGTTTACAACCTAAAACAACGAAAAATACCAGTATTTCTCAAAGCAACATGCTTTTATGCTAGCAAGCAGGAGAGTCCTGAATATTTGTTCCACCTCTCCTTTGCTGTTAAAGCCCAGGATCTCAAAACTGATGCTGGACGTCCGTCCGGTTTGAATCTCATGCAGGTGTCTGAAGAGGTTGAGTCTGGCCCTGCCCCGTCCGTTATCCAGCTCGCCCTGAGTCAGCACCCCCAGCAGAGTTGACTTCCCTGAGTCCACATTACCCAGAACAGCCACACGGAGATCCAGGAACTACACACACAACTCAGAAATGTCAGTGACAGTACATAATACATTATTAGTTTAGTGGGTCAATGACAAATAAGGAAGGCTGTGATGATGAAAAGAAAATCTTTTTAAAAACGAATGGCTGTATAACAAGCATGAATAAGTAACAAATGTTATATTTAGCCTATAAAAGGGCAAAATTATTGGATATTTTTTATGAAATTTACTGACCTACACAGTCATGAAAGTCTACTGTGGTCAGTGTTGTGATGATTTCTTCTCAGCATGACAACTAAATAGCTTCCTGTGAGTTATTTATACCCACTGGTTTTTAACTGGAGGAAAAAAAGGTTATAAATATAAAATCAAAATCATTTATTTATTTTAATTATTATTTGACAAATCTTTTATATTTTAATAATCATGTACGATTTAATTTTTTTAAGAAATAATAATAAAATATTATTTTATCCAAAAACAAAGGTTTTTTTTTAAGAATATATGCCTTTTAATGAGAACTTAAAAAAAGAAGTCATTCTGAAATGTTCAAAAGTAGGCAAACTCCATAATTATTTTAAAGCTTTGTTTTTGTATTTTTTTAAATGTTGTAATTTTATATTTTGAATTTTTTAAGAAATAGTAATAAAATATAACTTTATTCCAATGATTCCTAGTTTATTCTAAGTTTGTTTATTTATTCCACTGATTTTATTTCAAGTTTTTATTTCAAGAATATAATCCTTAAATCTTTTTTTCGTAAATCCCCCCAAAAATTATAAAAAATAAAATAAAAGCAAAAATGTAAAAAGTTCATATTCATCATAAATCAAAGTAGGCAAACTGAAAAAAAAAATGTTTTTAGGATTTTAATATGTAATATTTAACGTCATAATTTTCTATTTTATAATTTTTTAAAGAAATAAGAATAAAAGATAATTTTAATAGTTATTTTCAAGAACATAAGCTTTAGTATTTTTAAGAAATAATAATAAAAGATTATATTATTTTAATAATGACATTATTTTCAAGAATTTTTGCAAGACCTTTTTCATAAAAAAGTCATTCTGAAATGTAAAATATGTCCATCATAAAAAGGCAAATCATATAATAATAATAAAAAAGTGTTTTATATTTAATATTTAAAAAAAATGTTGTATATTTTATTTAGTATTTTTTTAAATAAATAATAATAATATATTTTATTCCAGTAATAGTTGTTCTCAAGAATATAAGCTTTTTTAACAAATAAATAAATAAATAAACAAATAATTCAAAATCATCTTCATAAAAAAGTTTTCTTAACAGATCTTGAAATGCGCTACGACTGATAATAACTAAAACCACAATTCACAATAGCATCTAAATGGAAACTGACTGAAGCATCACAAGCTCACCTGCTGGTCATCTGGAACTTTCCGCACAAGAACTTCAGCGATTTTCCGTCGCGCTCTATCGCAGTCCACCTCCCTCTCTCTCAGGAGCGTGATATCGGCTCCAACCCTGCGCAGAGTCACAGAGTCTTACCAAAACAACACAACACGCCTGTAAGCCACTTCTTACACACTCACATGACAGAATTAACTAACTGGACAGTGAATTGAATACATACTTCTCAGCCATTCTGCGAAGAGTCTTCAGCGAGGCTTTCATATCTTCTTCTGTGAGTCCAACCAGCAGACCGTTATCCTCCACCCCGATCTGATACACGGCCTCCCCGCGGCCCTCCTGCAGTCGCCATTTCAACTGTGTGGCCAAGTGTTCGAACCGATACTGCGTGGGGTTTACCAGCTTCAACTGAGTGACGAAAGAGAGGATGAATATGCCATTAAATACATACAAATTTCAATGAAAAAATATGTTGAACTTTAATTTTCACAGGTGTTTGCATACCTTGTATTCAATGTTTCCCTCTTCAGCCTAAAACATGAAAATATGTGGGCAAATAACAATCAATTAAATAAAAATCTTAGATTAAATTAAATAATCAATCTTGCAAAAATCAGTCCTTGTACACTTGGACAAAATACTACCTCGGAAAGAACTAGAAAATGAATAAAAACCACATAAAATTTGATTTATTTGGCATTGTTACTAACTTATTTTTGTTTAATTATTAGCACATTTGTATTAGTTTTTTTATTTTATTTTTGTAGTTACTGTATTTACTTATCTTATTTTATATAACAAGAACTGTGTACCATAAAATCAACCCAACATGAACAGTGATAAACATAAATATCTGTTTTCGCCTAAAATTAATGTGCATATTCTGGTCTTGGCCTTTTAACTAAAATTGCATACTGCAGTAAATTAGTATTCGACAACTCATCAAAAAGAAAACGAAATTAGGAAAGACATACTGTTTAAGTTACACTGTTAAGTAGTAATAATTTATTATGATTTTTACAATAGGTAACGATGACTGTACGTTATTTTGGCGGCGGTTACCAATTTTGTATATCTAAAATAATTATTTCGCCAGCAGCTTTGTAACACATGTTGTATTATTAATAATTAATATTCTAATTAACGATATTAAGATATAATATGCAGGGACACGTTTCCACACAAAACTCGGTTGCTGTTATTATGTTTACTTGTATAGGCTACAGTACAGTGGGAATGATCTGGCTAATGGTTAGCATCCGCCGATATCTGTATTTACCTCCGGGGGTAGAAACGGCGGAGGCTCGTTGGCCTTCTTGCCCCTCCGTCGCTTGCCTCTCCTGCCCCTCCTCGAGCGGGGTTTCTTCTTTGGTGTGTTGTCGATCCCGCATTCAGCCGCATTCTGCGGGATGCTCGCTTTCGCTGCAGACTTGATGCTGCAATGGTTTGCAACCTGCACATCCATAGCCCACTCGCATATAAGGGAGATACAAAATCTACGGTTTTAAACTAAAATTGTAAATATATGTACGTTATCCTAAAAATGCACTTCTCTGTTACAAACAGGGACAATGCATTTCTTTTAGGTATATTGCACTGGGATTCGCGGTCTGGGAGCCATGACCGCAGCTACATCCTCCTCAGTAGAGCCCGCCTCCAATACTCTCAACCATTCATCATCCCTCTCTTTATTCTGTCAACCACTATCTATCTATCTATCTATCTATCTATACTTCTGGCTATCTACCTATCTGTCTATCTATCTATCTATACTTCTGGCTATCTATCTATCTGTCTGTCAATAGAAATCATCACTGAAATTCTAATGGTTTCCATTACATACATTAAAAACCATCAAATTTTAACCATTAAAAAACATAAAATATGGTTTCCTGCAGTGTGTTTTGGGACATATTCCATTAGGATTTAGTGGTTTACAAGCCACCAGAAGGCGACCAAGTACTAATATAGCCAAGTATTCCCAATAACAAATTCTGTAATGGTTTCTATTGTTCTTTGTTGTTTTTCTTCAGCAGGGTGGGAATCTATCTATCTATATATCTCTGTGTCTAATCAATCAATTAATCTATCTGCCTATATAACCAGCAGGCCATCCATCTATTTCTACAGCTGTGCTCATGCGTTTACATACAAATATCTAGCCTATGAAGTATTAAGTATGAATAATAGCAACATGTTAGATATTTATATATATATAATAATAATAAAAAAATTAATCTCCTGCAGGAGGCGCAATAATATAGTTTTTCATGCCTCTTTAAAAGGACGATTCATTAATTTTAAAGACGTTTTGTGGTCATTCAAAACGAATTTGGTGCTCCCATTACGAATCATAATGATTATGACATTTCTGCAGCCAAGAATAATGACAAGTAATGAGTCCAAAAACTCCTCAGCTATTAATAGAACATGTGGTTCTTCTGGGTAAAGACAGTCTTTGGTAAAGCCCACAATAGAGCAGAGGTAGACAGACAGAAAACCTTGCGTGAGAACTGGTCTAATGTTTAAAACCTGCTCGCAGAGCCCATTAGGTAAATATCATAAACATCAATATTTGTTATGTCTTAAAGCAAATGATAATTTGCTTCCAAGAAAGTTCTCAAATTAGCATTAGAACTGTACACCACCCTCTAGCAGAAATAAGACAGTGGGCAAGTTGTTTATCGTTGACGTTAAAGCCATAGTTCTCTTAAAAATTAACATTCTGTCATCCTTTTTTCACCTTTGAGTGTGACTTTCTTACTTTCCGTAAAAACACAAAAGGCGATGTTAAGCATAATGTTCATGCTGCACTGTTCCACACAATGAAATTATATAGAAACAGACAGTTAAGATTTAAAAGTGCAAAAAGGCACCAATTAAAAAACACTAGTCATTATAACAGTATAATAAAATGGGTAGCAATGACAGTGTCTTTAAAGGGATTTTATTAAAAGCCTCTTTCAGGAAACACACAAAGCAACAAACACATTATGACATTTAAATGACCTTGTACAATTAGGGTTCTCAAATCATGCATCCATTACATTACAATGTCATAGCAACACGTTCATTATCATAATCAGCTTCATCAGTTGCATTAACCTTACACATTACCAAAGAAATGACTCTTAAATCACACTTAGTTCTGTTCCTTATTCTACATTCTCTCAAACCCAAAGTAGACTAGTAAAATTGAACAACAATGGCTATAAAATAAACGTAGCACATATCATTCACTTCCACTGCACGGTGAAATTAATAATTAATCTTAAAATGAACAAAAAAACACATCAGTCACTGAAATTTGAGGATGTAACCTCCAGAATACCTTCATCCTTACCTTATAAACAATCTCTTCTTGTCTGTGCAGTGATGGTCCCTGGTGGCTACATCCAATAACAATACAAGCCCTATTGCATGAAATGTAGGCCACATATTATATAGTGCTAAGCTACCTCTTTAGCAGAAACCATCTTGCATTGTTTCACACCATAGTGACATCTATTTTACTAACATTGAGGATATAAAGGTAAACAAGGACTTGACTGTTTGTATGTGGAACAATTTGTACTGTAGGCAAAGGTAACAACATCATGGGATCGAATGGAGCAGCTAAAGGCAACATGCTTAAATATTAGATATTATTGTACAGATGCACCACATGTTGCGCCCTACGTGGGGCAGCACCAGGGATATGTTCAGAACATGAATTATTTCAGACCTGGGATAAACGTATGACTATGATGAGAAAAAAAAAAAACACTTTTAAAGAACTTTGAAAAAGAAAATAAGTGTTAGAGTAGATAAGTTCACATTAATGTTTGGAAGCCGGGTAAACTAAAAAGTTATTAAAAGAAAAAGTTATAATATATACACACACACACATACTAAAAATCTGAAAAGATTTAAAAAAAATGTTCAATATTTGTAAATAATTTGGGGAAACGCTTAAATTACATATATATATATAAAAAGTCAAAAAATGTTGTAAGGTTTTAATTTCTCCCTAAAGGCACAGTGATAGAGTAATAATGCTCCATTAGAGGATGACTGTATGACTACAAGTGGAACTTAATTGTGTTCTATAATTAAATCTTATAATGAGGTTTGACTTTGTCCTCCGGTGGAGTCTGACATTTTATCATCCTTCAGTACGACCAGGTTAGCTGCCATAAACTGTTTCTTCAGGCCTGATGTGGCAGGTTATAATATTGCTTGCTGGACTGGCCAAAAAAAAGCATAAGCGAAGAGCATCCCACAACTTCTTTTTAATAAATTCTAAAATAATAAAATAACACCATGCAGCAACTAAAACATTTAGCACTCAGTAAAATGTTAAATTTTAAATGACGTTCATGCAAAACTGTCGTCATGTACTCACCTTCATGCATTCTGAGACATTTCTTAAGTAAAACATAAAAGGAGTTATTCGTCAGAATGTCCAAGCTGCTCTTTTCCCTACAATGAAAGTGAATGGTGGCCAAGGCTGTCATGCCAACTTTTTTCAGCCCATTCCTCACAGGTAGCAATAGAATGGCTTTATACATCTTGGAATACAGCGCACACGTCATTTGTCTTTTTTAGAGATTTACAGCCTCTGGTCCCCATCCACTTTCATATTATAGAAAAGAGCAAGGACATTCTGGTAAACATACCACAAATCGTACAGGTTTGGAACAACATGATGGTGAGTAAATGAATGAAAATTCTAAAACAGAATGTTCATTTTTAGATTAACTATTCTTTTAACGTTTAACTACAACCGACACTAGGGATGCACAGAAACCATTTTTGTTTAAATAATGTGAATACCAATACTTCCAGATAGATAGATAGATAGATAGATAGATAGATACTTCCCGTGGACATTGGGGCACTTTTATGAGTACCCAGTATCGGTCCAATTCCAAAATATAAGTACTGACACATCCCTAGCATCTACTAACTAAACAAGCTAACTTTATCCCAGGTCTGTATTGTCAATGCTAGCGCCCAGTTGGACCTGCAGACAACACGGGACAAGCTCAAGGGCCAACAACATGCAGTCACCAGCATAACACACAACACACATGGTCCTGTATCACTGTATCATTTGAGAATGCGAAAGAGGGATTCATCAACCAAGGCAATCTGTTATATTTGGTATTTTTGAGACCCACTTAGTGTAAAAGTCTCTACATTAGGGATGCACGATATTATCGTAATCGGCCGATAATGGCTTTAAATCGAAATATCGGCATCGGCCTGATATGACAAATTATGCCGATATGTCTTGCCTATAAGAGGAATGGGTTAACTCACATATGCTCAGGGTGTGCTAGTGATTAGATCATGTCAGCAGTGTGGCTTGTTCTTGAAGCAAAGTTTTGTCTGAATGACGATTAGATTCACTGATTTAGATCGCTGCACTTAATCTGTAAAAGCACGTACAGAATGATGCGTCCAGTGTATAAACAGTAAAAAAGCATGTGCAGTGGCAGAAGGGTCCTAACGCCCAGTCGGTAAAGAGACTTAATCTGTAGGGGGCGCTGTTGGCCTATTTCTAATTCAATTAAAAGTAAAATAGGCTACACAAATAACATTTAGACTGTTTCTGATTAAACAAAGCAGTAATTGATGTCATAAAATAATGAGTATGTTTCGATTTAATGGTCAGAAGCTATAGCATGACACTTGAAAATTAAATTTGATATATACTGATTATATGTAATATGTTTTATTTTTTAAAACAAATCATGAGCTCTAAAAGATTTTCAGAATTTTCTCAACTTTTGTTTTAGACCATGTAAAACTGCTAAATCTTAAAAAAAAAAAAAGTTAGGGTTAACACTGCATCTTTCTGGGGGTAAAAAAATGCAGCGATTCATATAGTTTATTTATAGTTATTATAGTTATAAGCTTCATTGTACTGTCAAAAAACCTTCAATATCTTATTTAATTCTATTAAATAAGTTCTTGTTAAAAACTAACCAAAATTAAAAATATTTTGCTTATAATTTCTGCACAGGAGAGACTTGGTGCTGTTTCCAAACAAAAGGAAATATATCTGTATCGGTCCAAATTTTATGAAAAATATCGGCATATCGGCAAAAATCCAATAACGTGCATCCCTACTCTAAATGGTATTTGAACTCCTTCAATCAAGTTCTGAGAGAAACTACCTCTGGTTACCGGCCCCAAAAATACAGTAACTATAACATGAAACACAAACTATTGTAGTCAGAAGGCAAATATGAGAAGGTACTTCTCCAAGTGGGTAATTGAGTATGTGGAGGGTTTAACGTACAGTACCACACTACAGATGCAGTCCTCAGCATTCACACTTGAATCAGTTTAGAGTCTCGGCAGACAACTGGATCAGAGCGGAGTTCAAGCAGAAGGAAATAACTTAACTGTCCTCAGGATTTTGCAGCTTGGTGCATATAAATAGAGTCACTTGGGTTCTTCATCAGCAAGGTTCTTCGTTAGCACAGGAGAAGGTTGGTGAGATCAATGCATTGGTTGGATGCCTAAATGGGCGTATTGCCACATCAAGTGTGTGTGCGCATCTTCACCCACACTGGCTGAACTTCCAAAGCATCCTGTGTTCGGTATCCCAATGAAAATTAACCTCAAAAGATTACAAATGTCTTGGTGCAACATCTCGAGTCCAAGAAAGCTGTTGAGATCAACATTTCTTGGGTGGATTCTGAACTTTAGGTCTGGAGATATGGGAATGGCGGTCTCTACAGGACTGGAGGTGACAAGACAAGGTGCAATTACTTGGGGAAAAAAGGCTGTGGAAAGACAGGATCACTGGGGAAAAAAGAGGGGGAAGAAAAGCATGAAGTACTACAAAACCATCATAACATGTTGTTTAAAAAGTAAACGTCAAGGAAAGCACCCCTGCCTTTAAATATTACTTCAACATATCTTAATTTCACCAAAAAAATACATTTTAATTTCATTAACGGCAACTATTTTAGAGTGCGTGAATATCATTATGGCAAGTTCTCATGGGGTTTAGTGGGCAGATATTTTTATTGGAGACGTTTAGGGGGAACTTTCAAGAGGCAGCTGTGGTGGGACAGAGTGGTTTGTCAGCTTGGCAAGGGGAGGAGGGTTCAGAACCAGCTCCTGAATGGCAGAATTCCTTGATGGTGACTGTGAGAAGGTTTGTAGTGACGTCAGTCACGACTACATTGGCACAGCTGGGTGCCATTTCAGGGTGCCAATCGGGATCCCCCTCTTTTGGCACCCTGTTTTCCTCAGGAAGTGGGGCAGTAGTGCGGTCACTAACCTGGCAGACCGAAGCTCGACCCACCTGGGTTCGATGACGAAGTTTCCGTTTTCCGCCCCGAGAAGTGGCGAGATTCGAAGAGCCCTGGTCTTCATCTTCAAGAGAGGATGACGGGGAGGACGAATAGGAAGGTGAGGAAGGGAGGAATGGCTGAGAGCTGGACTTCGGGTGAGGGTGGGAGGCATCTCGGGAACGTGATGAGGCTGCAGAGTCCAACTGAGTTGGAGCTTCATGTTGAGTCGCTTGTTTCTGAGGTGAAGGGGAGCTGTTGTTAGACCCACTGGAGCTGGATGGAGAAGGTGGAGGCTGATATTGAAACTTCTGCGCATTTGCAGAGGAATGGCTATCACAGCAGCCTCCACCTCTCCGATTGACTCCGGTGTTGGATCCTTCATTGGCCATGGAGGACATTGACCCACAGGGGTTAAGCCCGAATGGTTGGCCGTACATCGGGAAGCCTAACATCTTCATAGGATGCTGGAAAGGCCTGTAAGGCATGTCCCCATGCTTTTTCCCAATGATGCGATTCCGGGATGGGATTTTCGCCCGCCCCGCATACGACTGTGGTGACCTTCTACTTGCTACTCCACTGTTTTCGGCTTTGTCAATGACCTTCAGGTTCAAGATTATGCGTCCTCGCTTCACCTCCCGCGGTTTGACTCTGCGGTTGAGGATGCGGACAGTTTCAGAGAACGGAGAGATGGGCGGACGGGATGAGGACGTGGATCCCGTGGTAAAGCCTAGGGGGTCAGGTCGCGGCAAAGGTCGTCGAGACATCCTATGACAACGATGGATGTCTTTCTTCAGTTTATGAGCAGCGGCGAGAGAGTGCACTCTGGGGGTTGGAGCAGTGTTGTAGGAAGAGGATGATGAAGGCTGAGGAGGAGCTGCACTTGCAGAAGAGGAAGAGGCGGGAGGCTTCGCAGTAGTGCGAGGTGGAGTGCGTTGGGTATTTGAGCTCCGAGGTCTGTCACCCGACTGTGCCCGTGCCTAGATAGGTGGAGAGCAAATGTGACTGGGAGGTACTAAAACATCAGACTAAAAGTGTATTTATATGTTTTGAAACACTCAATATTTAAACATTTGAAAATTGATACATTTTAAAGAATGTTTTAGGAAAACTCCAACCTTTAGTACAAAGTTTTTTGGTTTAGGTCCACGTTTCTTTGGGCCGTAAAGTTCCTGCTCTCGCTCCCTGTGAATTGTAGGACAGCACCATTTAAGCCAAGGAAAATATGACATCACTTTAGCGTCAAGCCCAAACCATAACAATCAAAATGGAAGGCTTTGAAGCATAATGCAAGTCATCTTTGTTTAAAAATCCATCAGAGAGGCTAGTTTCCAGTCAAACTGGCAGCATAAAGCTGCAAAAATAAATCAAGCGAGTAAAACAGAATAAACGTAAACTATCTTTTCCTAGCTCTTACATTGAAAACATGAACTGTTGGGCATATATATAAATACATACTGTATGAGGAATAAATATTTTTGTTCTCTACATTTTTCTAACTTTATATAGAAATAAAGTTTTAAGAGTCAAGTCTTTAAGTGACACTTACTTTTGCTCAAAGGCCGTGATGAGTCGATCATCCAAGATGTTATCCTCTGGTTCCCATGTGCTGTGTCTACATTGCAAAACATTTGAAATCTTTTAAATGGTAAAGGGTATTTAAGAAATATCAACTTTTTTTTCTTTTCCCCATCAAGATTTTAGTACTATCAGTTTAAAAAGTGATATATATGCTGTATTTTTACAGTACATAATGTATACATAATGTGACAAATACAAATAAAAGCAGATATTTTTAAAATTGTCCATAGACTCAGTTAATCTAAACTGCATGTGTAATAACAACAAATCAAAAACATAATCGAAAATAGTTTTAGACATGTAGTTAGTCAAGTCAGAACACTGCTTGACCTTTCAGCTACCCACAATGCATTTTGCAATAAGGCGTGTTTCACAATGCATGCTAAAGTGACATGCAGGAATCAGCACACACACACTTTCTATTCCGTTAATCAGACTGAATTCACATAATGTAAACAGTTTATAGCTATGGTTTGAGTGCATTTTTTGTCATTTACTTACCATTTGGATGCAAACATGATCCTTATATAAATTATGATTTGACACTCAAGTTTAAAATAAATCTTAGAACCATTTTACAATTCAAAGGAATTATTCAAAGCAGTAACACACAAATCACTTTATTTTAGAGCTCATAGAGCTGCAGCTTAGTTAACGCTTCGCTTACACACTACTTGTGCACAAACTGAAACAGACCTAAAGTGAAACCAAAGAAAGTCCCTTTCCACTCAAACTACAGAAAAAGTTTGAAAACAGTGCACAAAACACACAGCACAATATAAAAATACACCCATTGCTATATTTATATCTTACACACTTACTTTAGCGCCCAACCTTTCCATTTAACCAGGTACTCGATTCGACCCTGCAAAGAGAAAAATATCATAAAATGTTCTTTATTAAACACTAACTAAACAATGCATGAGCAACACATGCTCTACTTCAAACCTCATGCCCATTTATTTTATTTTTGGGGCTCAGTAAAGTGTGTCCACCCAAATTTACACTAATGGAGCACATCTAACACCTTAAACCATGTGGCACGACACCATGCAGTACTAAAACTACTCGACCCTCGTGCATTTTTTGAGATCTTTGAATCTTGGGTCGGCCAGCATGCATTGATTTTGTTATGGACTCATGCCAGACACTGTCCCTTTTTAGCCTCCTCCTGCTGCTCTTTTAGCGGTCCCAGCACAGCACAACCCAATTTTACAACATAAATCTTAAGTTGCATATCCAAATGTCCCACATTCGACTTGTTATTTCCAATCTGACAATGCAAGTAAATGTTTTGGGGTCGCTAAATCGGAAAACATCTGCAAGTAGGCCTCCCCCTCTTGTCATTGCAGACGCCTTGAAGCTCCGCATCGCCAGACAAACGAAAGACGACCCCTCTCTCTGTACTTTACATCGTGAAAAACATCCCCAACCCCGCTAAACCCCGTTCTTCGTTACTCACTTTCCTAACGCGGCTTTTCAGGATGGCTTCCGCGGCGAAAACCCGCTCTCCTACCGCCGACAGCTCCATCTTTTCGGTGTGCGCGCTCCAGACGGCTCTGTCTCGCGGCTCTACACTTTACAAATCTGTGACAGCAACAAACCCCGCGCTGTCACGTGCTTCGTGCCCCGGTAGTCCTGGAAACGGCGCGAAGGGTAATGAAATATTGCAGCATGTCCCACCCCATAATATATATTGATACATATGAAACTTGATTAAACTCTTACTTTTTAATTTTTAAAGTTAACGTTTTCGTTATGCTATCTCAATAAGAGAGTGGTGATTTTAATAATACTTATTTAAATTATATATATATATATATATATATATATATATATGTGTGTGTGTGTGTGTGTGTGTGTATGTATGTATACTGTTTATGTTAAATATTCTATGTCATTATGGTAAATTTCTTCAATAAAAAAAAAAAGTAGTGCAAGTTGCACACGTTCTGGTTTTAATAAATGAATATTTCCCAGTCAAAACGAAGTGTGGACAATAGCAACAGAAACGTCTAAAATGACGGACTGCTGATGAATAGTGCTCAAAAAAAAAAAAAAAAAAAAACAATTTGAAAGTTGTAAGTCATCTTAAAGCATCTTAGTTCTCTGATTAGCTATAAACAAGGTTAGTCCAGGTCAGGCTTTCTCGGGTGATCTGAAAGGCAGCAGGCAAAAACAGAACGTTCTGCTAACGTTCCAAAGCAGCGTTTGGTTATTTTGTAACCAAGAACGTTCTGAAAACGAACCTACTGTAGATTCTTTTTTTATTATTATTTTTTAGCTATAATCGTTCCCAGAACGTTGCAGGGAGGTGACTACATAAAGGGGGAATGTATTCACAACGTTCCTTAATATTTATTTTAGGCTTTTGGTTTTATTTTTATAACCATGATATATTTTATTTTTTAAAACGGGCGAGTTCCAGCGATTTTAAATAAATAACAGCTTGATTCGAAGTGCGTTTTGTCGACGTAAAACACCCCCTCAGCCTCATTGGCTGGAAACTCGGTTGCTGATTGGCTTCTACGTCTGTCAGTCAAGCTTAGACAAGGTTGGTTGTGATGCACTGATTGTTGATGTATCCTGTCAAAAGTCAGCGATCTGCTGATTCTTTATATCCGTAACCTTACGGGATAATGAAATAGCAACAAGGTAAGGTGTTTAGCGAAGGATAAAATTTAATATGCGATTAGGAGGTTTCATATTTCAGGGAGAATTGAGACTTAATTGTGGTATTTAAATTAAAACGAGTGCTGACTGGTGACTTGTCAAGTTCTCGTGCACGGATGACTGTTAAACTACCTGGCAGTTTTGTTTTTTGTCAGTTGTATAGTGATAATGAAAAGCCAGCGAATAATAGCTGTAAAATGCTAACAGCTTAGGTGACAATTTCGGTTGCGATATGACTGACATTATTTGGTGCAGGCGTCTAAAAAACACCACGTTATCAAGCCAGTCATATATTGAACGCTAAACGTTGCTGCGGATTCCTGTGGTTGCAGTTTTGGTCAGCTCTAATTTTGCCTCATTTGCATTAGCAGCAACAGTTTGATCATGTAGCTTTTTCTTTTTCATTGTAGGCTCCTCCCTGCTTGCTTTAATCCCAGATACGGATGGTGATGAATAGCAGGAGTGTCCAGACTTGATCCTGGAAGGCCACTGTCCTGCAGAATTTAGATCCATCCCTGGTTAAACACACCTAAACCAGCTAATCAAGGCTGCCTTCCAGGTAAGCTTGTTTGTTTGAGCTAAACTCTGCAGGACATTGGAATACAGTATATTAGTACATCACTTCATTGCATCTTAAAGGGATAGTTCACCCAAAAATGAAAATGTTGTCATTAATTACTCACCCTCATGTCGTTCCAACCCCGTAAGACCTTTGTTCATCTTCAGAACACAAATTAAGATATTCTTGATGAAATCTGAGAGCTTTCTGACTTTGCATAGTCAGCAACGGAACTGACATATTCAAGGCCCAGAAAGGTAGTAAGGACATCATTAAAATAGTCCATGTGAAAGCAGTGGTTCAACCATAATGTTATGAAGCTACGAGAATACTTTGAAAAAATGCATCGTGGTACTCTCATGAATGCACGTCGGAGAGTAACACACAAGAGAAGAAATTGATAAATAAAGTCATTATTTTACCACCTTTCTGGGCCTTAAACATGTCAGTTACATTGCTGTCTATGGTCTTAATTTGTGTTCCGAAGATGAACTTGGTATTGTAAAAGAGGAAAATATAAATTGATTTAAAAATCCTTAACCAGTAATCTGAAATTAGCTAATAAATATATATAAAAAAAAAATCATAAACACAAAAACATCTTTTTCAAAAAAAGAAAAGCTATAAGATTCTAAGAATCAAAGGTCATAATATCAAAATGTTAGGGTCATATGATTTTTGTATCCACCTTATTCCTAAACGTGGAAGTAAGCCAATGGGTGAGACTTCTGGTTCATTAGCTGCTATAGGGAAATAACGAGAAGAATAACAAAGTGCAGTAAACTGTTTGCACTACAAACCAGTGAGCTCATAATTAAGATAATACACTAATAAGGTAAAGACACACCAATTTGCAGTATCAAGCAGCAAAAGGAGTGGTAAAAATAGCTGGACTCGAATTAGACTGGAAGCAAGACCCATAAAAAAAACAAAATAAATCAAATCAGGATACACACGCACACATACATATATGGACGGAAGGTGCAATGATTTATTTATTTTTTCCTCAAAATGATGTGATTTGTCAAATGATATGAGAACCCTGATCAATGCATCAGCTTTCTACTTCCCTCTCTTACTCCAGGTCACCATGCAGTTCCTGGGCCGTATACTGGACACGGTGAGCTCCGTGTCGACTCTGTTCTCCAACCCGTACCGTGTGAGGGATGTGCAGCTGTCAGATTACAATGGCAAAGTGCTACTGAAACAGGAGGGCAGGCTGGTCCTGTACAAGAACCAACAGAGCCGTTCGTGGGACTGCCTGCTTCTCTGCCCCGAGTCTCCATCTGTGGCTCTGAGGTGAGACCATTTAGTTAAGCTTCCACAATACAGCGTGTCCCATCTTCAGTCAAGAAATTGGTTTCCTGTAAAAAGTCTCTACGGTCCTGTGATTTAATCATAATCTTGCAAAAACTCCCATAATGCTTCACAGTATGTCGATCAGATTTGCTTTCCCATCAGCCACCGCCCTGTATATGGCTTTTCATTGTCACCCACTTCATTAGCTCATTGTTTGTGGGGTTCCAGAATGACTGGAACTGTGCTTTTGATATCTTTGTGCTCAGGATGTTCCAGGTAGCTTCAGAGGAAGACGCCATGAATTGGTTTCCTCAGTATGCTCTCAAACTCCGCCCATTTTATGAGATGCTCCGCCCACCGCTGAAACCTGAAATGTTCCAGCCAATCGTGGACTGCGTGCGGAATCACCCCGACTGGAGCTCAGCTCACATCGCCGTGAACACTGGACTGAGAGACTGTCTCAAAAACAATTACGTTTTGAGGTGAGACATCAAAGAACAAATGTCATAGGTACACTGTATCTGAGACGTTTCCACATTCCATTTTTAATTATAAAAATGTGGCGTGATAGATCGCTGTAGACACCTCATATCAAGAGATTCGCTTTACTATACTCGCCTGTGTGTAATCAAAGGCATAGCAAAAGACTAGTGAGTTTTATTTTTGTTATGGAGCTGGTGATCCCGCGCTCTGCTGCCTCACTGGAGCGCACTCGCCACCAACAGGACAGGGGTGGGATTACAGTTATTAATTACAATAGATCAAGAGCACCCTCAGTGTAATCTGTCAAAGTGACGGACAGCCTTCAGATTTTTTTGTCACTGCTAAAAAAAATCCGTCAATGACAGAGAATTTTCGGTTAACGCGACCTCTGACACACACACACATATTTTAGTCGACTAGTCGATTTTTAAAAATCGCCAACTTCATTTTGCTCGTGCCGACTAACCGGCAAAATACCGTAAGTGGTGCATTTCAAGGGCGAGAATCCATAAAACACATTATTAAACTATTTTCCAAGGCTGCATGATATATTAAACCCATTTAAAAATCATAATTAAGCAGAATTGTGAATTCACAAACGCTATGGTTTAAATAATTATATGTGATGCAGTTCTAACACAGTTTATGCGCTTTAATTATTTATATGCGTGTAGGTTACACACGTGCGTCTCACAGTGGCTCCGTTCACAGTAGCTCCACAGAAAACTTATCATTTACATGTGTGGAGCGTCTCAAACTCATCTCTGCATGCTGTTGTGAGTTTGGGTTTATTATAACGTTCATCTGGGAACACAACGTGCGCCATTTCATCAGATTTGTAAGGTAAATCATTTATAAATCTACACAAACACAGGAGAATACATGACAGTTTCAAAATAAAAGCTCAAACCCTCTGAGTTTACACGTTTTGATGTCCACATATTAATTGAATTAGAGTTGCTATAGCATTTCTGTCCTAAAGGAATGGCCAAATGTTAAAGATTAAGTGGACATTTGAATTAAATGGTGCTTGGTCAATATTAAACAAGGATTAGTTTGTGCAGTAATGTGTAAAAATAATCATCAAGCCGTCGGCGCCCCTGCAGGCCTTTGTTGTTATGTGTAGTCCATATGATTTCTTGCTTTTGATACTTTATTTGAACTAATTATTATTGCATCATTGCTACTATATATGTATTTTAAGTCATTTTAAAAGCTATTGTTCACTTTTATTTTTATTACCAAAAAAATATATATTATAATTATAGGGCCCTATGAAATCAGTTTTATTTCCAAATTCATTTTTTTCCATTTTGTTTTAATGGTTAAATAAAATTGTATTAATCAAAAAGCCTGTCTAATGAATTAAGTTTTACAGTTTTATCTTTACCAAATTCTGTTTTCCATTATTTTCTGGATTCCATTTTAATGGTTCCATTAAATTTTAATAATCAAAAGCATCTCAATTAATTGATTTTATATATATTTTTTTTAAGTTTTTTTTTTTTACTGCACATTTACTTTTTTCACCTAAATAAATTCTGGTAAATACTCCTTTAAAAATGTTTTTTGATTATAATTGTATTATTAGTAGACTAGAACACGTGTATATGTTGTCATTCTTAAACTATAATACTGAACTGTGATTTCAGTGATTTGGACTATGAGATGGATGCTTGCTTCTTGCACTCTATGTTGCACTTTACTTTTGCTTTAAAAAAAGGATTTCAAAGCAATCTGGATTTCATTTGGTTTAATAAAATATTAAGTAAAATTGTTGATTTTTTTTGTGGGAAATTAATCGTTTAGATTAATCGATAAATTAGTCGATAGATTAATCGAAATAAAAATAGTCGTTAGTGGCAGCCCTAATATATATAAAATTAATAAAGAAAGGTAATATAGATGTTTTTAAGCACCTTTTTCCTTTTATTAGTTCATTTTAAACTGTCCCATCATTTAATTTGTACAAGTAGAACTATTCCATGTAGTCTCTCAATTAAGAGCTCATAAAGTTAAATTAAAAATATAGAAATAATCAACGGAATACAACTTTACAAGGGTTTTCCACAGAGTTTGACTTGTCGCACCACAGGATGTCAACTTATTATTTGCTGCCTATTTTGTACTCTTTTCTAAGAATACACGTTTTTAAACCAACCTCATGTAAAAAATCTCTTCTGAGTCCTATAATAAACATTTAAATCAAGAACAAAATGTTCAAAAATTCTGATTGTCTGTGGCCCCTTGCAGTCAGATGAACGCCCGTGACGCCCAGGGTCAGACCCCGCTGCACCTGGCGTGCGAGAGAGGAGATGTGGGCTGTGTGCGCGAGCTCCTGGAGGAGTGTCAGGCTCGCACGGACATCAAGGACAAGAACGGAGAGACGCCCATGCACTGCGCTGCTAAACAAGACTCCGCTGTTATTATAGAGGTGAGAGGTCAGCTTAGGGCTTGCATACAATCTGCTGAATACCGAATTGGGGCGTCTGTGATTGTGTATTTTTGTCGCTCGCAGGTTTTGTGTGCACAGATGTGCTTGGGTGTGAACGAGTTGAACGCCGCCGGGGAAACACCAATGCACATTGCATGCCGTCTCGGGAGGGTCGAGGTGGTCAAGGGCCTGCTTGGGGGCGGAGCCTGCTGTGACATCATGGGAAGCAATGGCTATCCAATCCACATCGCCATGAAGTTTAGTGAGAAAAGGTGCGGAACAAGAATCTTTTTGTCACTTTTTAATTGATAATTCACATGTGGGCTTCTAACTCAGTCTCTGTCCTTTAGTTGTGCCGAAGCAATTTTAAACACCAACCCAAATCAGCTTCTGGCGGAGGATCCGATTTACGGCGGAACGCCTCTTCACTGGGCCAAGACTGCCGAGGTCTTTGCTATTATATATAGGTACTTGAGGAATTCTAAGTGTTAGTTGTTTGACTGTCCTGTGTGTGCTCTCTCTAGATGAGCCGTGTGCTGCTGGACCGAGGATGTAACATCAACTACCTGAGTAAGACCGGAGAGAGTCCGTTACACATCCTGACCAAGAGGGGGCGCTTTGAGGCCGCAATGACACTGCTGACCCATGGAGCCGACCCCAACATTAAGGGTCAGGATGGAAATACTGCACTGCACCTCGCCATGAAGGTATGAGAGAGAATTTTATAAAGCCTAGAATTTTGTAAAGTCAACAACATTTCTGGCTCGTGTTTCACCTCTATATATATATATGTAAAGAAATATACACTTTAGAAAATCTGTTAAAATGTATGAGTAATTTATATTGTAAACTGTGTCATAATAGTACTTGCTGTACTGCCTTTAATTTGTAATAATAATAAAAAAAAGATTAAAATGATCATAAAAATGTGATAAGTAAAAAAAAAATATATATTATTATTTATTAGTTTTATACATATTCAAATTTAAAATGTTTAATTACATTGTTATTATTTTTTTGATAAATAATATGAATTTTTAATTTAAATTTGCTTGTATTGTTTTCTGTTTTCACTTAAGTTTTAGTTACATTGTAGTCTTTTTTTCATTTTTATTCTTTTTTACTTTCTATTTAACTTTCTATCCAGTTTAATGCTTTAATTAGTATGTCAACTTAAAATGGTTTTATTTTAGTCATTTAGACTAATTTTAAGTTTTTTTTTTTTTTTTTTTAAATGTTTTTCATTTAATATTAATATTTTATTTGAGCTTTATTCCAATTTAGTTGTTTCATTTATCAAAAACAACTATGGGCAGTAAAAATCTATTTTTGCAAACAAACAAAACTATTTGTGACCCTGCAGCACAAAACCAGTCATAAGTAGCAATGGCCAACAATACATTGTATGGGTCAAAATGATTGATTTTTGTTTTATGCCAAAAATCATTAGGACATTAAGTAAAGATCATGTTCCATGAAGGTATTTAGTAAATTTCCTACCATAAATCTATCAAAACTTAATTTTTGATTAGTAATATGCATTGCTAAGAACTTCATTTGGACAACTTTAAAGGAGATTTTTTTCATTTTCAAATAGTTGTATCTGAGTCAAATATTGTCCTTTCCTAACAAACCATACATCAATGGAAAGCTTATTTATTCAACTTTTAGACAATTTATAAATCTCAATTAAAAAAAAATGACCCTTATGACTGCTTTTGTGGTCCAGGGTCACAAGATAAAAAGGAAAATTTGAAGTAAAGAAGTAACTATGATCGCCAGTAATTGACAGATTAAGAGAGCACTTTCTTCTGTTTTATCTTGTATGCTGTATCCTCTGGGCCCACAGTTGGACCACATGGACCTGATCAAAGCTCTCATGGTGTTTGGAGCAGATGTCGAGGTTCACAATGATGTGGGAGAGACACCGGGACTCATCGCTGCTCGTACCAGCAAGGGTGAGAGAGAGAGAGAGAGAGATGTGAGATTAGACATCAGATTGAAGTCTAGCAGAACAGTCACCAATGTATTCAAGCTCTTTCAATTTCTAGCTGCACAGAGTCCATTGTCTAAGTGTGCTGCATGACATCTTTTGAGGTGTTTGCATGCAAGCTCAACATTATCTAACCATAAACCACCATAAATTTTGTTGAAATGTATATATACAGTGCACATCTGTGTGTAGTTCATTTGTTGACTCACTAATGATATGATTTGGTTTTGCTTTGAATGTGAAGTGTTTAATTTCTCAGTTAATCGTAGCATATTTCATGTTTTTAAAGACACCAGTAGTCTATTTTTTTTTTATTAAATTTAATTAATTATTTTTTAATTTTAATTTATTTATTCATAATAATTTGTGTAAAAATTGTTTAAAATCCATTTTAAAGAAAAAATACATATTAGTTTATTTAAAACATTAATTTGTTTAAGATTTTAGTCATTTAAAAATAAATATTTTAAAAAAATATGTATTTCTTTAAAATGTATATTAACGAATTTTTTTATTTATCAATTCATCAAATTATGTACTTATTTATTTATTGCAAAAATTGCAAATTGCTAAATTTAAATAGGAAAAAAAGATATTCTCTGGAAAAACCAGCAGAAGCTGTCTGATAGGTCCTGATGTTTTGAGTGTCTGTAGTAATCCTTGTGAGATTAGCACAAACTATGTGACACTTGTGTGTCATGATGGTTTTTGCATGGTGTTTGGACTACAAGAATGAAATGTCATGCTCTTTTGTTTTGTCATTCATGCATTCAGTCAACACATACTCTTTCTTTCTTCTGTGTGCATTGTGTGGGTGTGACGGCATGTGTGTGTCTAATCCTGCGCTTATGCTGAAGGGCCCAACCGTAAGGTGCTCTTGAACATGCTGTGTAGTATAGGGGCAGAGCGGTGTCACCCCCCCTCCCTCAACAGCCCTGTCCTCAGTGTCAACAAAGCTCCGCCTCCTGGCATAGGTAAAGCCCCGCCCCCAAACTTTCAGCTTTCCTGCCAGTATATTTCACCTCTGTCCTTCAGTCATCTTCTGTATTTTTATGTTGTTATTTCAGTAGCCTTCAGAAAAACAAGTGTGACATTGTTCCAAAACCTGGTTAGCTCCTGCCTACATGGGCAGCATACTAAATGAAATGCAACCTGATGAGTGGAATGGTCTATGTAGGCAACAACTCTTTGTGTTATACAAAGGGGGTTCTTCACATGACTCGACTCACAAATTGATTTCAGTAATGTTTTGGCGTTAGCATGTTGCTAAGCTAACAACTTAAGTGTGTGAAACAAAAATATTCGGTAAATTAACAGAATAGTTTATTTACCCAAAAAGGAACATTACCCTATGATTTACTCACAGTTAAGCCATCCTAGGTGTACATGACGTTCTACTTTAAGACGAATCCAGTCGGAGCTATCCTACATCTTCCGCTACTCTCGCGTGAACGACAGTTATCGGAAGTGAGAGTTTACGGTTTAAAAAGTTTTCAATATGGATATTTTTCTGACAAAATGCATCGATTCGCTTCATAAGGCCTTTATTAATCCCCCAGAGCTGTATGGAGCACTTTTTATGATGGATTGATGCATTTTTTTGGGCTTCAAAATCTCGACCCACATTCCCTGCCATTATAAAGCTCAGAAGAGCCAGAACTTTTTTATATATATATATATATATATATATATATATATATATATATATATATAACTCTGATTGTATTTGTCTGGAAGAAGAAAGTCATATACATCTAGGATGGCTTGAGGGTGTGTAAATCATGGGGTAATTTTCATTTTTGGGTGAACCATCCCTTTAACTCATTTTTTGGCACATAAGTAAATCGACATTTCTATTGATTTTGACGGCCATTTTGGATTAATATTTTTACTGAACTCATTGAGTTCAGTAAAACTCACAGAGCATTCTGGGAGTGCCTTCTCCGCTAATGTTCAAGGTACTTTATAAACATAAATATGCTGTCTGCTTTTTGGAACATAATATACAAATTTAAATACTATTACTATATAATTATTAACTAAATGTTAATTTTTGTCAGTAAATATGAATTAGAATAAGTGCTTAATGGCCACCAAAATTGTGTCCTCTCTTTTTTTCTGCCCTCTTTTCCATCACTTCCTAAATTTTTAATTTAGAATTTGTTTTTTGTTTTTTTCTGTGCTAATCGTATTTCTAAATCTATTTATTTTATTTAAAGCTTCCTGTGGTCATAGAAACCAGATTTGCATACCTAGATGCCCCATTTGACTAATCCAGATTTGTCAGCAACAGCTGCCATCTTGGAAAGGTCAACGTTTTGGGTTTAACTCAAACAATCGCTCACCAACCTACTATAATTACACCAACATAAATCCCATGACAGTACAGCCTATGATGCAAACCGGCTAGACAAAAGAGGGTAGTGTTTCACAGTAACAAATGCTGACAAAGCATGGTGCTTGTTGCATAATCACTGTTTACAGGTGTTTATTGACCTTTCCAATTTGACGGACAAGTTTGCATATCACACTTCTTAATAACAGTAGTATCTAGGATATGCAAATCTATGATAGAATCAATCTGCCTCCAGTTCGGTTCACTGCTTTCATATCTTTCCCATAATTGGTTCACAGGGTTTGATGACATCATGAATGTGGCAGTAGCTGTCACGGCCATGAGTCGTGGATTTGCAGAGGTTGATGGGCTCAAAACAGGAAGCACGAAGTATGTTACATGCAGTTAACCTGGCTAAAAACGAGCCTTCACAGAATCGATCACTCACTTGCATTTATTTTTCTCAAGATCGGACAGATTGCTATGTCTAGACGGTGGAGGAATAAAAGGACTGGTTCTGATCCAAATGTTGATCGCTTTGGAGAAGGAGGCAGGACGGCCCATCAGGGAACTCTTTGACTGGGTTTCTGGGACTAGCACTGGCGGCATACTGGCCTTAGCGATTGTACACGGTATTTGATGTAGCATATAGTATTTAAGTGCATTTATGACACCGTATTGACCAATCAGCATTCAGAACAAAATGACACTTGATATGATTATAAAATATGTTCTTGGTTACTGTATGTACATGCATCAGTATAATTGTGTTTGTTGTGTATGTGAGCAGGTAAATCGATGGAGTATCTGCGCTGTCTGTACTTCAGGATGAAGGAACAGGTATTTAAAGGTTCTCGACCGTATGAGTCTAGTCCTCTGGAGGAATTTCTCAAGAATGAGTTCGGAGAAAATACCAAGATGACAGACGTCACACACCCCAGGTACTTAAGGTTGGGGATTTTATGAAACCAAACAAAACATCCCCTACCAGAACACCCTAGCAACCACTTATTATTTAGCAAATACCCACAACATTCTTTCAACTGCCTAGCAATGCCCTTTCATCGACTAGAACATCCAGGCTCAGAACACCTTAACAACTGTTTGGCAACCACCCAAAACACCAGTGTTACCACTCAGAACATCTTACAATGCCTTAGTAACCATCTGAAACACCATAGCAACTGCCTAGCCACTACGCAGAACTTCCTACCTATTCTTTTTCAAAGACCCACAACATCTTTCAATGACCAAGCAATATGCCATAAACCATCAGAACACCCAATCAACGACCCAGCAACCGCTCAGATCACCCTTAGGCCATGTGTCCACCAAAGCGTCTTTAGCCAGCTGAAAATGCCAGACACTCTGCTGGAAATGCCTAGCTGTGAGCGCTTCTTCGGCAGAGCATTTTCAGTTGAGACGTTGTGGTAGCTTTTTATATTTTCTTAACAATATTGTGGTACTCCAGAAATTCCATCTGGTAAAGATATGAATACTTGGAGACTAGCAATATTAACTTCTCCATTGGTGTTCAGTTGTAGTAGAAGCAAGGTGTGATGGTGGGTCATTGTGGTATTTACCCCGTCCCTCCTCCACTGTGATTGGTTAGCTGACTAAAAAGCAACACCATGTTTACATGCACAACAACTGAGTTCATTCCGATTGAAGAATCTGAATGTAGTGCTTAAATTAATGCTAAATAATGTGATCGGGTTGATGTGTGCGTTTATGTCACAAGCTTCAAATCAGATGTGATTTGTTTTGACATGCACACACTGCACAAACATAAAGAGTTTCCCGTGCTGCTTATATTTATCACGCAGTAAAAATGCCCATCCCCGCTCCCAAAACCATGTCGTCTGTGGATGAGAATCCGAAACAAGGACTGGTGGGACTTCCTGCTCCACTTCACAGACACTGAGTGAAAGCAGAGTTTTATAATGACAGAACACTCATTTATACAACACTTTATTTAACAGCTCATTTCACGTGTCATGTAATCATTACGCTATTTCATGGCATTGCACATGCACAGTCCTGTCAGTTTCAGTTTTCAACCCGATCGAATGTTTACACGCACTCTCAATCGTATCAGAAATGGAATAAACCACCCCTTTGAATCTGATCGAAATTTCATTCAGATCGAGCTCAGTCAGATCGATTACGGTGTTTACATGAAGGCTTTTCAGTCCGATTGAGCCGTCAGTCCGAGTATTAACGGAATAATTGGTTTCATGTAAGCGTAGAAGTGCTGCTTTTTACCCAAAGTTGAATATTCTTCAACTCTGAGTGCACAGCGCTTCGCATGAAATAAATGTTCAGCACCTCATCCTGGCGTCTTTAAATATGCAGTGCTCAAACTATTGAAAAAAATTAATTAGCCTTGGGAGAAACACTTCAGTGGACACACGACCTAACAGCTACTTACCAACTACCCAAAACACATATGCAACCACTCAGAACATTCTAGCAATGCCCTTGCAACAAACCGAAATGCTCTAATTACTCAGGACATCTTATCAGCTACTTAGCAATGCCTCATAAATCACCAGAAAACTAAAATAATGCCCTAGCAACCACTTGAAACACCCTGACCAATTGCTTCACAAACATCCATGCAGCCACTCCCCAAAATAATGAGAGCATTGCATCAACTTCCTACTGCCAGTGCTCTGGCACCCACCCTAAATACCCATGCAACCTCTCAGAACAAAAAATACTGATAGCTCGTAGACCCCCCCCCCCTTACTTGTATCCGTTAAATCCGCATCCGAATGTGCCCCATTCATCATTTTAGCTTTCAGATTAGTACCATTTGGAATGAGGCCAGTGAGTTTTGCACAAGCCAACATCACACACGTTCTTCAGAAAATGCATGTTTTTAATACAGCTTCTGTCTGTTTTTCTCAGAGTAATGGTGACTAGCGTTCTTGCAGACAGACACCCTGGAGAACTGCATCTGTTTCGTAATTATGACCCACCAGCCCTGCAAAGAGACCCTCCGTACACATCTACAGCCACATTTCAACCCCTTACTGTGCCGCAGGGTAAATCTCTTGTGTGCTTTCTTTCTTGGGATGTCGTTACGTTACACTCATTTTTTTGTGCCGGGGGAGTACACTAATGCTCCTGCTCTTTATGAGCATGTTGCCGCACTCTGGGTTTCTTAGTTATCCTCAATCTCAAATGATGCGTCACTGTTGCAGGATGGGAGGACGAAGATCTTTTGGTAGTAGGATATACTCGACCTCCCAGAAAGCGTAGGAAGGTGACGGATGAAGGTGTGTGTGTGAAAGAGAGAGGGAGTGTGTGTAGAATGGAGGGGTCACAATTTTGTTGTTTGGTGCGCAGTCGTACCTCACGTTGGAACTAAGGGTCGTTAGTTTGTTTGTGGGAGGCTAATTATCCTGCGCACTCTAGGTTCTCTTTTGTGCTCTTGCTCAGTCACATTCTCTTTCTCTCAGAGCAATTAGTTTGGCGTGCTGCCCGCTCCAGTGGAGCTGCTCCTACGTACTTTCGACCAATGGGCCGTTTTCTGGATGGAGGGCTGCTGGCCAATAACCCAACGCTAGATGCCATGACAGAAATACACCAGTACAACAAAGCCCTGAAGGCACAGGTCTGATAAACCAATTTGGTCACAAGAATTACATGTTCAAGACTCACTTTTAGCTAGAAATGTAATTAACTGCGTCATGTTTCATTGTAATATCAACAATATTTCATACAATGGGTTTTAGTTAGTATAATTTAAAAATTCAGCAGAGAAATCATACTTCCTAAAAAAATTGATTATATATATAAGAGTTGATTATTCCAAATGGGTTTTGAAAATCAGATGTGACCCAAAGCCCAAAGTATACGTTGGTATTTACTTAAGCGCTAAATTTTGCCATCAGAAGAATATGTACCTACTGTTTGCGCAAAGTATAAATTTTTTTTTTTTCAAACCATACATACTCTGTACTCCGTTTTAGCTGGTATGTTGTTTCACAGTCAAGAAAAAGAAACTGAAGAGACGGATCAACAACAACCTCAAACTATTGGAGAAGCAAGAACAATAGACGGCCATGTTGACGAACACTTGTTTGAGGGGCAAGAGATACCCACAACTCTAGTTTAAAAGAGTGCAAACATTTTATCGGTCATAACTTCTAAAGAGAAATAGTGCAGACACTGGAAAAGGATGAAACTTTCTAGTGCAAATGTGTCAGTCGCCTGTGCTTGCGCACACTATAAACTGGAGTTTACCATTACCACTTTTCCACCGGGTCTGGTACCAGAGCCCTATTGGGAACCGGGCTGCATTTTTCCACTTAAAAAAATCCTGGGCCAGTGCCCAGATTCTGGTTCTGAACCAGATTCAGTTTTTTTTTTTTTTATCGGTCATGTCAGCTCAACAGTGGTCGGCAGAAGAAACCAACGCTCTCCTTCAGCAAGAGATAACAAGTGATTCCGGTCACAGTTTGGTGACGGAGAGGATTCTGGTCCCTGCTGAAGGAAACGCGAGCCACTTCTGAATGAGTGCCACTCTTGGCCAGTGGAAAAGCAGTAAAAGACTATTTGTTGAATTCGGCTGCATGCATATGCTAAGCATTCATGTCAAAACTGAAGTGTACTTTGGGCTTTAAACAGGGGTGTCCAAACTTGTTCCTGGAAGGTCACTGTTCTGCAAAGTTTAGCTCCAACCCTAATTAAACACACCTGAACCATCTAATTAAAGGGATAGTTCTGAAAAAGAAAATTCTGTCATTATTACTCACTCTCATGTCGCTTTAAACCCGTAAGACCTCCGTTCATCTTCGGAACACAAATTAAGATGTTTTTGATGAATTCTGAGAGCTCTCTGACCCTCCAGAGACAGCAATGGAATTACCACGATCAACATCCAGAAACGTAGCAAGGACATCGGTAAAAAAAAAAAAAAACGTTAACACTACAGTCTATTAAACAGACTACTACTTTTCTGCTTCAAATGAAACACAATGTCAACCCTGACTAGAGCTCTCTGGAGATTGTTGAATGGCGTAAATGTATTCCAGTTGAGCGTCCATCTTTTTCTCGCTCTATCAGGTCCGTGAATCAGAGGTGTGCAGGTTAGGTGTGGTCGTCTCATTGGGCACCGGTAAACCTCCTCAGGTGGCTGTGAACTCGGTAGATGTTTTCAGGCCTTCCAATCCACTGGAGCTGGCCAAGACCTTTGTTGGTGTCAGAGAACTGGGCAAGATGCTGGTGGACTGTGTGAGTTTACAGATACAAATTCAAATTCAGTCACCTGTTTAGAGGTGGCATTGCTTTTGGTACAAGTTGTAGGCACTTTTTAGTGATGGTTGGAAGTTGTTCTGGTGTTATTTTTCATTAAACGCGTTATTTTTGTTTTTTGTGTCAGTGTACAGACTCTGATGGGTGTGCAGTGGACCGAGCCCGAGCGTGGTGTGAGATGGCCGATATAAACTATCACAGGTCAGTTGTGAGTATATGACCCTCATGCATAGCCTCATTTGAATGGCTACGGCAATCTTTCGGTTCTGTGAGGTAATAATGATATTCTCTCCCTTCTGTCTGTCCTTTCATGTCTTTTTACTCTCTTCTTTTCTGCATTGTCATGGCCTATCATTTTTTTTCTGACTCACGACCTCCACTGTCCCACCACTCTTTTCATTTTGTTTCTTTTCATTTTCATTTTTATCCATCCATTCCTTCATTTCTTCATTCATTTCTTTTCATCCTCCCCGTCTTTTTTTCTTCTTTCGTTCTTTTCTTTATTCCTTTCGTTTCATTTTTTTTCTCTTCATATTCCTACAATACCCTTCATTTCTGTCTTTCCCCTCCTTCCCTTCTTCTGTTCTTCCTTCCTTTATTTTACTTTCCTCTTATCATCCTTCCTTCATGTTTGCTTACCTTTCATTTCCTGTCCTTCCTTTTGCTTCCAACCTTCCTTCCTTCAATTTCCATTCTTCCCTCCTTTCTACCTGCCTTTCATTTCCTTCCTTCCTATACCTTTCTTTTTTCCTCCTTCCTTCTTTCCTTCATACCTATCTTCACCTAATTTCTTGCCTCTTTCTATCATTTACTTCTGTTTTATTTCCTCCCTTCATACCATTTCCTTCCTTTTATTATTTCTTCCTTAATTTCTTTTATTCCTTGATTTGACCTCATTTCTTCCCTCTTTTTACCATGTCCTTTTTCATAATTTTTTTGTCATTCCTTTCTTCCTACCTTCTTTCCTTCCATCATTCCTTCCTTCACATTTAATTTTCCCTTGTTCTGTCATTTTATTTGCTTCCATCCTTCCTTTTGTTTCATTTTCTACCTTCTTATCATACCTACCCTTCTTTTCGGTTATTTCTTCCTTCCTTCGCTCCCTCCTTCCATCGTTCCTTCCTTTATTTTCATTATTTCCTTTCCTTTTCATTTCTTTCCTCTTATCATTTTGTTTCCTATCATTTCTACAAATGATTCAATTTAATTTCTACCTTTCATTCCTTCCACTTCCTCCCTTTCTTCTCACATTTGATGTCATTTCTGCTTCAGGTTGAGTCCTCAGCTGTCTCAGGAGGTGATGCTGGATGAGGTCAGTGACGCTGTGTTAGTTGACATGCTATGGGAGACTCAGATGTACCTGTACGAGCACAGAGATGTCATACAGACCCTCTGCCAGCAGCTTCTAGACTGAGGCTGATGAACAGTGTTTTGGTGTCTTAATATGCATAAATGGTTTATCTTATACAAATAATGAATCTGTTTACATTAGTGTGTGTATGTTGTTCTGACATGTTCAATTTATTTAAAGGCAGAATATTTATAAAAAATAGATATTTAATTATAACATGCTTTCACCATATGTCATAAAGACCAAACTGGACCAAGGTTAATACAGTATGACAACATACATGAAGGATTCAGAGTGTCATTTTATAGGAACTGCCACTACCCAATCCAATATTTGAACTGTGAGATATTTTTATAATGCATCACATTTATGTATGCTAAGATGCTCAGTTAAAATGTTCTATGTTTGACATCTGCATTAAGGTGAACTAAAAAGGAAATGAATAGGTGCTTCCTTGTTTTTACTCATCATTTATCAATATATTCATTCATTTTGTTCATTGTATCATGTGTGACATTCATAGAGAAATTAACACTTTTTCTGGAATGTTCTTGTGAGAGTAATGGGTCAAAGTGTAGCCACTGTGATTGAATACTGAGTACTTCCTTGCATTTACTATTTGTTATGCCTTTATTTATTTTTTGCGCAATCTGTCATATGTAGCCTTGCATACTTGAACATTTTTAAGCTGCAACTGGTAAATTCTCTGTCTGTGAAGTATAGAAATTATGAACTAAGATGATGTATAATATACTGACATTTTTAACAACAAATATGCATCACGTATAACTTGAAAACCTCTTGTATAGCCTTGTTGTATTTTTGTTTGGTTTATTGATAACATATTTACTGTTAATTTTTCTCAAAAAATAAATAAATAAATAACTTGATGATAACATACTAAACAAGGGCTGTTCAACTCAGTCCTGGAGGGCCGGTGTCCTGCAGAGTTTAGCTCCAACTTGCCTCAACACACCTGCATGGAAGTTTCTAGTATGCCTAGTAACAGCTTGATTAGCTGCTTCAGGTGTGTTTAATTAGGGTTGGAGCTAAACTCGAGTTTGGACAGCCCTGCACTAAACACTGGACCTACAGATCTGTTGTTCAGAGACCAAAATAAGCATTTATTCACTTTATATGTATAACCTGCTGCTGTGGCACTGATTTGAAACCTTGATGTAAACTTCAAATAAAAAGCACAGATAATTATTCAAACTGGGAGTAGGTCTGGTATTTTCTATATGTGAAATAACCTTTTGTATAAAATGTGATTTTACTAATATTTTTGTAAATATTACGAATAAATACTAATGTAACTTAATATAAATGCAATCAGCATATCCTACAATGTATAAAGCATTTGTTTTTTATTATTTTGAAGTTGTAAATTAAACAAAGATTATTAGAGTATGTTTAACTAGAAAATACTAGTCTTACTTAAAAATGGCATGTTTCAGGGTGTTTATCTCTCTTTTTCAGTGTGTATATTGTAATAAACAGGGTGTATGATAATCTAATCAGCTAAAAATTGTTCATTATTTAATGTATTATTTAGTGCTGTCGCATCCAAAACAAAAGTTTTTGTTTACATAAAATGTGTGTATATTTATTATGTATATATAAATACAAACACATGGATCTATATATTTAAGGAAAATGTTATGTTTATAAATTAAATATATTTATATACAATTTTAAATATAAATGTATATACATGTAAATATTTTCAAAATATATACTGTATGTGTGTGTATTTATATATACATAATAAATATACACAGTACACACGTTTATTATGTAAACAAAAACTTTTATTGTGGATGTGATTAATCGTTTGTCAGCACTAATATTTAGTATTATTCAAGTTTATTTAGTATTGTTATTTCGTATTCTATTATTTTTTAAGCTCTACTGTACAACTGGAAGAGACTTATTGGTTAAAAATGTATGAGGATATATATTATATATATATACAGCAAAGAAAGATAAACACTCAATACTTCTTTACAAATAAGTACCTTAAATTTTGTACTTCATACATTTATTTAATGTTTTATACAAACTTTTTAGTCACATTGTTGCATGAAAATGAGCAGTAATTAGTTGTTTTCCGTGATTGTGTGATTGTAGTTGAGTGTCTCGTTAGGTGTAAGCAGCTGAAGCGTCACTTCTACAGCTGTTCTCTGTGTATCTCCTGCCCGCCTGTCTGACGGCTGCCCTTCTCCACGTTCTGTCACGGGACAGGTAAATAATTCAAAACACCAGGCCGTATCAGATGTGAACTCCTCGCTCTCTCTCTTTTACTCACCCTTTCTCACCCTATAATAGGCATTAACAGAGACCTGAAAAAACCCATTATAGACATAAAGAGAGTGTGTCGGCACACAGACTTAACTACACCGTGAAAACTTTCACTATCACAGGTACGTAAAGCAGTCTCTTCATTGTTTTCATAATGTTCTCTGAAGTTGATTTTATGTGATAATTGTTGGTTTGTGTAGCATTAAGTGTGTACTTTCCGACAGAAACAGGATGTCTGGTGCGAACAGCGACCTTCTACATAGATCAACTTTGAGTGTTTATAATGTGAGTCTTCTGATACTCTCATTTAAGCTGAGAACGGTCATTAATTATTAACGTTATTACAAGACTCTCAGGAATACTGGATTCTGATTGGTCGCTCGTGTGAAAAAATAGTTTTTTAATATAAAAAACACTAAACTGTATTATTGATTGTTGTCCCATGCAATTGATTTCAAACATATCTGTGCTGGTTTTACATCTTTTGTATCATTCTGCAGTCTCTTTGGACTTAGTCAAATAGATTTGAGTCAATTGTAATTTTTCAGACAGCCAATCATTATTTCAAAATAAACCCCTTTATTTGTTATCTTGAACAGTTGCCGTTTATTTTGAGATCATTAGCTAACTACATTTATCACTAACTTGTATTTCCGATGCCCCAGCATTGATATTGACAGTATGATAGTGTTGTTTTGGGTTATTCAGAACCTCATGGATCAGTTTAATCCTGGCTTGCAAAAGCTGGTTACTTTAGGAAACAGCTACAACAAGGCTTTTCAAGGTGAGCATAAAGTTTGTGTTTGTTTTCAATCACAAAGACTGCTAAAAGTGTATAGAACTTTTTTTTAATTAAATCGAAGTTTTGTTTTATTTTTGTTTTATTGTTGTTTTTTTTTTGCTTAAAATAATTTTTTAGTTTTTGTATTAAACATTGAAGTTTTGTTTAATTTTGTTCTTTTGTGTAGTTAAAATGTGTTTGTTTTATGTTACTTTTTCATTTTCTTTTTTTTGTTTTTTTTGTTTTTGTTTTGGTTTCTTTATTTTATATTTTTGTTCTTCGTTGTTTTTTATTTTTATTATAATAATTTTTTTGGTTTGTATTAAATGTATTGATGTTTTTCATTTAGTTTTTCATTTTGTTTTGTTAAAATGTAATTGCTTTTATGTTGCTTTTTTGTTTAACATTTTGTTCTTAGTTTTTTGTTAGATTTTATTTGTTTTTGTTAAATTTGTGTTTTTGTTTGTTAAAAATGTTGTTTATTTTTTTGTTTTGGTCTTCATTATCTTTTTTGTTTTGCTATAAATTGTTTTGTCTAAGTTGTTTTGTTTAGTTTTTCTTTTTGTTAAAAGTGTTTGTGTGTTTTACTATTATTTTCATTTGTTTGTTTTTAACTTCAAAAGACGTAATAAATGCCAACCCTGCTGGAAAAAAAAGCCTTGCTTAAGCCAGCCTATTATGGTCATCTGGTCTCCCAGCGTGGATTGCCATATTCTGGTCTGTTTTGATGGTAGTCAGATTAAAGACCAACTAAACACCAGCTTGGAAAACCAGCAAACCACCCAAGGCTGGATTTAGCTGCTATTATCATGAGTAAATGTTGAAAAATGCCTAAATGTATGATGTTTGTGTGTGTGTGTGTGTGTGTGTGTGTGTGTGTGTGTGTGTCAAAGCTTTGGCTCTGACAAGCGAGGCCTACTTCAGCGCTCTTGCTAAGATGGGCGAGCAAGCTCTCAACACATTATCATCCAGATCACTTGGTAAGACTCAAAATGTGTGTGTTTTTGCATCTCTAAACCAATGCCAGTTGGGCAGATTGTGCAGCAAATGTCCACCGAGTTTTTAGCTGTACTTTCTGGCTGTATCAGAGCTTGTTGGTACTTCAGACAATAGATGTTTCAGCAAACGGTGTCCAGTGGCAGATGCTTCCTCTCCTCTGTCATAAAACACAAGATTTGGCTCAGTGAAACCCTCGGCTCACTGCCCATGTAATGAGTTTCCGTTCCAGTCATACGCTCAGAGCGCCGTGGCAGTGATGAACGGCAGAACAAAAGTTTTAGAGGCTTAAAGATGGAACAGCATGAATTAAACAAGGGTCTTTATCTCTTTAAAATTACTACAGGCATATAAACCAGCATGTGATGGGAAGAGACGTGTGTATGTGTGTGTGCGTGCGTGCGTGTGTTAGAGATCAGGTTTCCATGTGAGCATTGAGACATAAATTATTGATGCATGGTCTCATTCTTTCACCCCTTTAAATTTGTTGATTCACCTCAGCATATTACACTCATCATTATGATGCACATATAATAATGTTAATAAAAGACTAAAAAGTACCATGTTTTTTGGACACGCTACAAGACGAATGTTGGGACTTTTCTTTTTAAAACTTCCAGAATTAATATAATTAGGTATAATTAATTATAGATATTTTTAATTATAATAAGTCCTAACTATAATTGACAAATATTCATAATTATAAGAATTAGTTAATTAATTTACAAGAATCATTACCAGTTCAATTGAATCACTGTAATATTTAATATATTTCTTTAATAAAGTAATTTAACAAAGTTATAACTTCTGTCATCATTTTCTCACCCCCATGTCGTTCCAAACCTGAATGAGTGTCTTTATTCTGAGGAACACAAAAGAAGATATTTTTGAGAATTTGCTTATTTTTGTCCATACATTGTCAATGGGGAACAAAAATGGACCCCATTGATATTAATTGTACGGACAAAAACAATTAAAACATTCTTCAAAATATCTTATTTTGTGTTTCACAGCAGAAAGAAAGTCTTACAGGTTTAGAACAACATGATGGTGAGCAAGTGATGACAGATTTTAAATTGTTGGTGAACTATCACTTTAATGCTAGATGATCAACAAATTCAGTTGCTTATTTCTGGTCTCTTAGCTTGTTATGGTTCGACTGCATTAATTGACACAACCGAATGAACAATCACAAAAGCCGGTGATCGATCCCCATGATATTAACACAGTTTACAAAAACCCACTCTTCCATTTCTGTACTTATTAAATATGTATTCATGATCAATTATTAAATTAATGTATTTGTTGGTCTCCCAGGTGACGTGTTGATTCAGATATCAGAGACCCAGCGGAAGCTGACGGCTGAAGTGGAGGGTGTGGTAAGTAAATAGTGTTTCTGGTAAGTAAATAGTGTTTTTTTTTTTTCTCAAGTATTTCTGTTAGGTTAGATTCAAAAACTGGATTCATTGCTGTTCTTGATTTAGTTCCGCTGGTTCCATGTGGAGGTTCTGCAGGCCATGGACAAGAACGTGAAGCTAGATGAGGAATACATCGAAGTGAGTCTGGAACCATGTGTTATAGACCTGGATATATGAGTATGAGCTGATATATTGCGTGTTTATGTGTAGGGCAGCCGTAGAGTGTATGAATTAGAGGTGAGAAATCAGGCTGCAGCACTGGAGCGACAGCTGAGACGTGGTGCATTCAGAGACTCACTGGTAAGTTTATGTACAGTATTCATATGTGCATGCATATCTGTGGGCCTCGAAAACCAAGACTTTCAAAAACGCTGCATACCCTGTTTTAGTTTGAAAACTTTGGGGTTGCGTTTCAGTGTAAACGGACCAAAACAGAGACTTTTGAAAATGATGGCGTGGACATTGAGATTTTGAAGGAAAATAGAGTGCATCTATCCAACATAAAATGTATTACACACGGCTCCGGGGGTTTTTATTAAAGGCCTACGTCCTACGTCATCCGCTGGAACGCTACTCTCTCGTGAGCAGAGATATTGTCTTTTAAAAATCAGGAAGTTTAATGCCTACAAAAACGACTCAAATGGGACTACAACGAGATACTTCCCGGGTTTTATACGTAACAAACCCATAAATTTACATCAACCCTCCCTCCGGAACATGCAAAAAAGGGGGCAAGGCCATGTTCTGCGGCTTTGTCGAAGAGGAAGATGTATAGTGGAGAGCTGTAGCCATGCCGTCGAAAGTGTGTTATTTTCACCCAGCTATCAGGTCTTCTGTGTTCGGGCTTCCTACGGACGCTGTAGTTCGTCAACAATGGTTAAAATTTATGTTTGATTATGTTCCTGACAATTACAATCGTAACTTAGCTCTCTGTGCTGCGCATTTTACGGAAGACAGCTTCCAGAATCTACACGAGTTCAATGCCGGATTCAACCAGAAACTATTACTAAAACATGGAGCAGTTCCAACTTTAAAACCAGAGGCAGCAGTTGTTGGGCCACAACCTGTAAGTAAGATTTAATCATTTTAAATGTATTTGCATGTATAATTTCAGACGTAATGTTTTAGTTTTATCAAGGACGTAAACAAATGCCAACGCTGGCTTTAGTAGCCACTTAGTTATGCTATTTCGTGTGTCTATGACCCGAATTTGTTTGGACCCGAATTTGTAATTATGTACTAATTTTGTAAATGTATTTTCCATGTATACTTTATGACGAAATTTTTCATGTAATTACTCAGTCATGTATTCAGTTATATTAAATGTTTAATCAGGAGAAAACCATATCTCAAAAGCTAACAAACAGCAGTAGCATTTTCCAGTAACAGCGTGTGAGAGAATAATAATAAAAAAAATATGTACCATTCAAAAACGTTTTGTAAGAGCCGTGTTTGCGGAGGTTCTGCTTGACTCTCTTCATTACTGCTTTCTGGGTCTGATTCTGGCTCAAACTGATACGGCAATATTGACACCATTATTTACATTTGACCGGAGCACATGCAAATTGTGTCAAAGCAGCTTTACATCGGCTTGATATAAAGCTGGGTGGCTTTATATCAGCTTTACAGTATTTAGACGAGGAAATAGTTTGTCGAAATAGTGTCATTCTCCTCTGGCCAGACAAAATCAGCAGTTTAAATCTAGGCTAAAGCAGAATCAGATTGTGCAAAGGACTCATCTGGTTCCTGTGGTCTTGTCCCGATGGCCGTCTTGGAGACAGGGTCTTCACTGGGGATCAGTCTCTGGGGCTCATCTAGGTGTCCTGGCTGTAGAGGTCATCTCTAGGTGCTGATCCATCATCTGATCTGGATACAGTCTGGATCTGGGTGGCTACGGTTACCTCGGAATAAGAAAGAAACAGACTAATATTAGCATAGATGCCATTCTTCTAACAATGTAACAAGTACATCAGGTGTTTTGGGAAGTGTTCCCGGTTCCGGTTGACATAATTAATGCAGCCTAACAATCCTTTAACGGATTTGAATTATAGAAATAGTGTATTATGTGTAAGCCAGGTTAAAGAGATGGGTCTTTAATCTAGATTTAAACTGACAGTGTGTCTGCTTCCCGAACAGTGTTAGGTAGATTGTTCCAGAGTTTTGGCGCTAAATAAGAAAACGATCTCCTGCCCGCAGTTGATTTTGATATTCTAGGTATTATCAAATGGCCAGAGTTTTGAGATCGCAGCGGATGTGAAGGACTATAATGCGATATAATATATAAGAGCTCACTCAAATACTGATGTGCCAAACCATTCAGGGCTTTATAGGTAATTAGCAAGATCTTAAAATGTACACAATGTTTAGTAGGGAGTCAGTGCAGTGTTGACAGAACCGGGCTAATGTGGTCATACTTCCTGGTTCTAGTAAGAACTCTAGCTGCTGCATTTTGAACCAGCTGGAGTTTGTTTATTAAACGTGCAGAACAACCACCCAATAAAGCATTACAATAATCTAGCCTCGAGGTCATGAACGCATGAATTAATGTTTCTGCATTTGACATTGAGAGCATAGGTCGTAATTTAGATATATTTTTAAGATGGAAAAATGCAGTTTTACAAATGCTAGAAACATGTTTTTCGAAGGAAAGATTGCTATCAAAAAGTACGCCTAGGTTCCTAACTGATGACGAAGAATTTACAGAGCAGCCATCAAGTATTAGACAGTGATCTAGGTTATTATATGCAAAAGTTTTTGGTCCAATAATTAACATCTCTGTTTTTTCAGAATTTAGCAGTAAGAAATTGCTTGTCATCCAGTTTTTGATATCAACTATACATTGCGTTAGTTTTGCAAATTGTTAAGTTTCATCAGGTCGCGAAGAAATATAGAGCTGGGTATCATCAGCATAACAGTGAAAGCTAACACCATGTTTTCTAATGATATCTCCCAAGGGTAAAATGTAAAGCATGAAAAGTAAGGGGCCAAGTACTGAGCCTTGAGGTACTCCATACTGCACTTGTGATTGGTATGATACCTCTTCATTTACTGCCACAAATTGATGGTGGTCAGATAAGTACGATTTGAACCATGCCAGTGCACTTCCTCTAATGCCAACATAATTTTCTAGTCTATTTAAAAGAAAGTTGTGGTCGATAGTGTCAAACATGGCCTAAGATCCAGTAGCACTAATAAAGAGATACAACCACGATCAGATGATAAAAGCAGGTTGTTTGTAACTCTAATGAGAGCAGTCTCAGTACTATGATATGGTCTAAAACCTGACTGGAAATCCTCACATATATCGTTTTTCTCTAACAAGCAACAAAGTTGTGATGATACTACCTTTTCTAATATCTTTGACAGAAAAGGGAGATTCGAGATCAGTCTGTAATTAATTAATTCTTTGGGGTCAAGTTGTGTTTTTTTTAATGGGAAGCTTAATAACAGCCAGTTTGAAGGTTTTTGGGACATATCCTAATGACAATGATGAGTTAATAACATTCAGAAGAGGATCTATTACTTCTGGAAGCACCTCTTTTTGGAGCTTAGATGGAACAGGGTCTAAAATACAGATTGTTGGTTTAGATGATCTAAAAAGTTTATACAATTCTTCATTTCCAATAGATGAGAATGAGTGGAATTGTTCCTCGTGGGATCTATAGTGCACTGTATGATGCGATACTGTGGCTGACAGCTGCATGCTTACAATTTTATCTCTAATAGTTTCGATCTTGGAAGTAAAGTAGTTCATAAAGTCATTACTACTGTGCTGCTGGGTAATGTCTGCACTTTAATGCTCGTCTTTAAAAGTAAAAGTCTTGTATCAGAAAAACAAAAAAAATATTATTTTTTTGTTGTTGTTTCTTTGACTGCACATTCTGACATGAAGCACTGTGGCGCTACGGGCATCTCGAGTTCGAATCCCGCCTCGAGGACTTTTCCCGATCCACCCCCTATCTCTTCCACTTAACTTCCTGCCTCATCTACACTGTCCTATAACAATAAAGGCAAATGACCTTAAAAATAAATCTTAAAAAATAAATAAAATAACAGTCTGATGTTAGCATGTTTGCCAAGCTAACAACCAATATTCTAACAAACTCTAAGGCTGATTATACACAGGATGAGATACTGGGCCCACGACCGATCTAAGGTATCCAGATAGAAATTTGTTACCCATTCTCAATGGTAAAGTGCCCAAGCAACACTGCTCAAAAAAGTTGCCTGGCAAAATTGCTCAGGAAGTTGCCCTGTGTATCGTCATCCTAAGAAACTCAGTTTAGTCCAATAGCCATTTATTGCTAAGATAACAGCTCATTACTCTAACAAACTCAGCTCAATACAATTACGTTCTAGTCTCATTACATCGTTTAATGGAAATGCCTTCATTTCACAATGTTTTTTTTTTAATCAACATTTATAAAATAACACAAATGGAAATGCAGTGACAAATGACAATTTGAGGCAACAAGCAAAAAGTACCTTTGGCATTATGACAATTGAGTTCAACGTTTTACGCAATGTGGCAACTGCCACTGTGAGTGACGACAGTGAAGCTCACTATGTTTTGGAACAGAGCCTGTGTCTCAGTGCATGTGTTTGTGTGTATGCAGGAGGGCAGTGAGTACATGCAGTACCTGAGGCAGAGCCAGCATGAAATTCTCAAAGAGGAAGAAAGGAGATATCGTTTCCTTGCTGAAAAACATTGTGGACTTACACAGTCACTACTATACCTTATCAACAAGGTACAGCTGCTTTCCACTGGAGTTCATTAGCAGTGTGCACTCAGTCATATAGATCTTCTTTCCAGTTCCACCCAAACCTTAACTGCCCACTGCACAACCATCTTTCTGTGTGTTGACAGACAGGAGTATCTCTCCAGCAGAGAGCAGATGGTTGGAAAGAAAAAGTCAGTGAGAGCAGAAGTTCCAGACCTCGAACGCCCACTCCATCAGATCAAGAAGCTCAGGTGACACTGGAATGATGAGAATGAAGAGTAACTGCTCATCTATCCATATTCCTCCACTTTTCCGTGCTGTTTTAGGCTAACTGCGGAGCCCAGACATTTCCACAATCACATCATGGAACAGATGGGTAGCTTTGTGTGGTGTACAAGGTCCAAAATTAACTTTTTATCACATCTGTCAATTGTGGGTGAATTTACAAGCCATGAAATAGTTTTTTGCATCATTTAAAGTCGTGAAATGTCACTTGCAATACACAGCTAGTTTTTAGTGGAGGTGGAGCGCTTTTTTTTTTTTTTTACATATTATTAGGAGATTACAAGGAGGACATTTTGTTAATTTAAAATAATGGAAATCGATGAATGCTCACAACAAGACTTGTGTTAAGAAAGTAGATAAAAAAACAGTAAAAAATCCCAGTTCCCAGCCAATAAAAATGACTTTTCATTGACATTTTTATACTCATATTTAGTTTTTTGAGTGTTGTTTGTAAGGCCTGTTAAAATTAAGATTTAACAAAGAACAATCTCTAACAATCTCAGTTTATTCTAATAGAGTCTGATGTTAGCATGTTGCTAAGATTACATAATATTTCAAACTTTTAATAATATCAGCTGATTTGAATAGTCTGTCATTAGCATGTTGCTAAGCTTACGTCTCAGTTCATCAACAAACTAGCAATGTCAACGGATTCTAAAGGAGTCTTACATTAGCACGTCGGTAAGCTAAAATCTCAGTACTTTATCAGTCTCAACTTATTTTGAAAGTCTGTCATTAGCATGTTGCTAAGCTAGCATCTCAATACATCAACAAACTAACAATCTCAACTGATTCTAAAGGAGTCTTAAATTAGCATGTTGCTAAACTAATGTATCAGTACTTAAACTAACATTCTCAGCTGATTCTGAAAGTCTGACATTAACGTGTTGCTAAACTAACATCTCAATATGTTAACAATCTCAACTCATTTTAATAGAGTCTGAAGTTAACGTGCTGTTAAGCTAACATGATACTTAATACTCTAATAATATCAGCTGATTATAATAGTCTGTCATTAACACTTTGCAATCTCAACACCTCAACAATCTCTAATAATTTAACCTGATTTTAAAAGTGTGATGAGGGTCCCATAGTCTTTACATTTACTCTGCAAAATCAATTTTTAGTCATACTTTACTCTTTCGTGTTGTGTTTAGAAGCTTGGTAACCCTAAGATTTAGGTCTGCCTTGATGTTTCTTGCAGTTGAAGAGCTCTCTGGGCTCTCTGCTGCAGACTGGAGACCGAGAAATGGACCGTGAGCCGCTGGGCAGAGTGCCCTCTAGAGGTCTGGAGACTCAAGTCCTACCTTTGACTCTATAAAAGTTCACAACTAAGTCGATGTGTAATTTACCCTAATGTTCTGTTAAGATTGACTTCTCTGTTTAAACCTCTTCACAGCCCCGTCTCCTCTCCCAAGTCGTTCTCGCTCCAGCTCTGTAGGCGAATCTTTGGGTCTAGGTGGCGGCCACTCAATGAGGGCCATTGTGTCCCATCCTGCTTCATCCAATCCAGTCCTGCTGCCATTTTCTCGTGGTGACATCCTGACTGTGCTCATACCAGAACCACGCAACGGTTGGCTGTATGGACGCCATGACTCGAGCCTCCGGTGAGAGTGTCTCTACTGTCAGTACCATGGCTAAATGTGTGGTTACACTTACCATTGCTTTACCATTGTTTTTTGTTTCGTTTAGTCAAGGCTGGTTTCCTGCTGCCTATGTGGCATCCACTGAAGACTTTCTACCTTTGGGCTCAAGGTAAGTATGAGTTGTAACTACTTAAAAATTTATCAAGTTTGATGCTAACGTCTTGTTGTTTTTAGTAGCACGTCACACCGAAGCCACAGCATGAACAACCTCCTGGAGCCAACCAGCCAATCAGAATATTCAGATACCCAGGGCTACAGGGAAATCCCGTCCCCAGTGGTATCTATGCGTCGCGCGTCGGCTGATTTTCGTCCAATCTCGCCCCTCCCTGAAAAAAAGGCGGAGTCTAACAACGAGGTCAAGACCAGTCAAAAAACCTACCATGAGATTCCGCCCCCAGCCACACCGCTACGCCGTGGATCAGCTGATATTCGACTGATATCTCCCCTCCCGGACAGGAGGGCGGAGTCTCATTTTGAGATCAAAGTAGAGCACAAAAATTATAATGAACTCTCGCCTCCAGCTCCGCCCCTACTAAACTCTCCTTTGCCTGAGCGAAAGACCGAATCAAGCTCTGAGGTAAGTGTTGAATCTACGCTGTAGTTAGCTAAATTTGTATGAGATTTCTTTCATTATAAGCTCAATGTCAGCAAAATTTTAAATTAATGATGATTTAAAACGTGTTTAAAACTAGCTACTTTGCTGGGTTGATTTTATATTAGATAATGTTTTATCTAATATGACAAAAACATTGGAACTGCTTTTTAACAAGGCATCAGACACCAAACTATGGAAGCCAGTTTCCACCACTGAATAAAAAGAAAAAAATTGAATTGTGACTTTTTATCTCAAAATTCCAGGGCTCTGAACCGGTTCAAGGAACGAAAACAAAAACTAGAAACGAACAAAATTTTGACTGGAACAGAACCGGAAATAGAAATGAAATCAAATTTTATATTTGATATTTAATATTCCATTTAATATTTGAACTTTGCTGTCAACCAATCAGGAATTCAAGTAGTACAGACTATGCAAATGTGATGCTGACGCATCCAGCGAGTGAAATGCCGGAACTCCAATAGGGTCTGGCAGCAAAATCTGACAGGGTAGCACAAATCGCCAGAACACCGGCGTTAGAGTTTATCCGACGACAGTGTAAGATGGATTCAACAGATCTTACGCACATGCGGCATTTCCGTGAACGGAGAAAACACAATAAAACTATAGGCTTACATAAAAAGGAATATATATGCCTATACACTAAATATATTTCACGCAAATCATTGACAGATTAACAAAACAAAAGAAAAAAAATATATGCTGAGTTAGGCCTGCGGTTCATTGTGACGCATTCCAGCGTTCTCGGAAAGGAAAACAAGATGGCAGAAAGTAGTTTTGTTTATTTTGCAAAGGCTTTACAGTTTTATTTGTTTTGCAATAGCTTGACAGTTTTGAATGATGTCTTGCATCTGTATAACCAACCAGTGTTGGTATGGCCATATCGCGCTGGCGCCTCGCGCACAAAGACACATATTTTTGCGACATTGCAGCCAGTTCATTATCAAAATAAAATAAAATACAGTTAAAGAAACGTGTAAAAAGTTACAGTGCTCCGTTGTCCGATCTGTTGTGTTCAGCGTGACCACCGCCTCACTGCTGTTATTGCCGATGTGAAGGATTATGTTTTACGTCGATGAAAGTAAAAGCCAATAAATAATATTTTAGTATACGTCGAGAATATGGAAACATTTGGATTCGTGCCGAATGAGAGAGGTAGGCATCAGTTTCACCTTTATTTTGGAATGACGTTTTATCCTTAAGTTTAGAGGATTTGTTGTGGAGAGAAACTAATAACTGTGTTTATAATGTTTGTAAACATTTTTGATTTACCGGTATTTTAGCCTACATCATTTCTGAATAAGAGCCTAATAAAATGCGACGCGGCTTAGTCTTTGTTTTGTTTTTTTCCTCAAAACGCAATTTCAAGTAGCGTTTTTTTTTTTACAATTTGCAGCAAACTAACCTTTAAAAAATATATTTTAATGTTTTAAAGCATTAATAGATTTTTTTTCTTTTGTTTAGTAGCCTACATTTAGAAATGTAAAAATTTAGAAAAGATGAAGCTGTATTGGCTGTGACTAAACGCAGCGGGTTAAGATACCATCTCTTTCTGTATTTGGCAACACTGTACTTTATTATTATTATTATAGGCAAAGAAAATTAAAAAGATAACGGTATTAACCATTATTTTTTCTACTCAAACCGGTTTCGGAACGGTAATAATACAGAGGAACGCAGGAACGGAAACGTTAAAATATCGGTTCTGCTCGGAGTGAACCGATTGACTTTTTTTCTCGTTTTCAAGCCCTGCACAATTCTGACAATTTTTTTTTCGCAATTGCGAGTTTGCATCTTGCAATTGCGATTTTCTCAGAATTTTGTGATATAAACTTGCATTTATGACTCGGAATTGTCAGAATTGTAAAATATGCACTTGCAATTGTGAGAAAAAAGTTCGTTTTTATATCCCGCAGTTCTGACTGTATTTCTCGCAATTGCAAGTTTATATCCCACAGTTCTGATTATATAGCTCAAGGAAAAAGTATTTTTTGTGAAAAAAAGTCTTTGAGGAAAAAAAATAATTTTGAGTGTATATTACGCAATACTGAGAAAAAAAAAGTCTGAATTGTGAGATGTGAACTCGCAATTGCGAGAATTTTTTTTTGCAATGAAATGTCGCAATTACATTGTTTTATTTTTTATTCAGTGGCACGAACGGACTTCCATACCAAACTGAAATGTTTATATGGAATATGTTGATTCGGAAAGTAATTTGGTGATTCGTTCAGATTCAGGTTCTTGTTGAGGCTTCATCTTGGTTGAGGTTATTAATGAAGTATTAGATGTATTTTATGTGAATGTGAGTGTTATCATAAAACCTGTTCAATGTTCGCAGAGGCCAACTACTCATGGACAACCACCAGAGCACCCACTTTTTCCCAGGTATTACACACCTGGAGTCTTTGATTTTCCATTTTCGACAGAAAACTAGATCATTATTGAAATTAGTTTTTATGACAATGCAAATTTTTAATAAATAAGTAAATAAACACACTATATATATAGTTCTTCAATGGAATATGTATGTTTAAAAATGTCACGGTAGTATTTCAATAAAATACTGATTTAAATCAAATATTGCTTTGTTATTGGAATAAAATTACAGTAATGACTGTTTATTGATTGATTGCAGTACAATCATTAGAATTTGGGGGCAGCTGCACTTAATTGTCTGTTTTCTACCTGTTTTCTAGAGGCTCAAATCCTTTTGCCACTGTGAAGCTCCGTCCCACAGTCACCAACGACAGATCAGCACCACGAATCCACTGACACTAACTACTGCAAAAAACACACTGACTGCTTCAGAGTCTACTAAATGTCAAACTCAGTTTGTCAACTTTAATATTAGAATGAAAACTTGATTTAAATGCACCTTTTAAACTAAAGTAGTATTTAATTCTATGTCCAGCTGTATAATGTCACGCCCTCAGTGCACTATTTACATTTTCTTTCAGATGAATTTAGTGAAAGCATTTGAAGAGGTTATATCATGAGAAATTAAATGAGACATACTATAAAAACATCCTCCAAAAAGGCCAAAAGTTACAGAACAGCTTTATGATATCAGATTGGTGTCAACCCATGAGTTTATACATTTACACATCAACACTTAAAAAAGGTAGAGGGTTAAAGGAGTCATAAAAACAAAACTGACTTGTGTTGTTTTATTGTGTTAAGTCTGATTACTATATTTGTTTCTATATATTTGTGTCTGAATTTTGTGTATTTGGTAGATGTAATATGTATATGTTTTTGTGAGCATTTTTTAATAGGTTTAGCACAAATGTTACAAAAGGTTTTTGTGTTCAAGTGTTTAAGCAAAATTATTTATTTATTACAAAGGAACAAGTCATGTGTGTGATTGTGCTTGACAAGGTGAGCATTATTATTATTATTATTGTTTTTTTTTAGGGCTGTCAATTTCATGCCTTAATTTCCTGTGACTAATTGAAAAGAAAAATATACACAAAAAAATGCAATTAATCATAAAGTTTCACTTGTGCATAAATTCCCTAAAGCCATTGGTGTACTCATTTGTGATTTATTGTATGAATTATTTGCCATTTTATGTAATCAATTTAATTGTAAGCCCCAGTTGGAAAAGTTTGCACCAACTTTAGCAAATAATAGCTTTTTAATTGTTATTATCATTACTTTTTTAATACTACAAGAATTACCATTCTGCACTAGATGAGTCAATGAAATAAATGAAAACTGAAGTCATTTTTCTCAACACATGGCTTTATTTTATCTCTCTTAAATATTTTTTCTCATTTCGTCTCATCCTTCTCTTGTATTCGTCTTGTTCAGTGGCTCTCTCACAAGAGAGGAGCGAAAAAGGGAAGGGATGACAGATGGAGCGAGATAAGAAGAAAAGAGCATTTTGAGGCATAAACAGAGAAACGTGCCAAAATAAACAAAAAAGAAAAGATGGGAGGTTAAAGCAGTACAGGAATCTTATCAGAGTTTGCTTATAAAAAAAGAAAAGGTAAATAAATAAATGTGGTAAAGGAGGCGGTTCTGCTCCTGGCTCGTGGCAGGATGTGTAGAGACGTACACTATGATTGGCTGTAGGTATTCACAGGAGAATAGTGGTGTAAAGGGTTGCCAAATATTGACGATTTACTCGTGAACCAAAGCTTCAAATTCTGAAAGAAAATTGCAGGTGATTGTGGATTAAATTATATTTTTTGTCATTTAAGACATTTATTTTTAGAACAAACATGGGGCACATTGTGTTATAATTTAAAGAGGTACTGCTCCTTTAAGAGAACTAGATTTCTCACCATCTATGCCAATTTTACCATCTCCATCCTTGTCGGCAGCAGCAAGGAATGCTTTGGTCTCCTTATCGGTGAGATCTCTGCCATCTGCAGAAAAGCCCTTCAGCACAAACCTGTCAAAAAAGAAGGGATAAACCTCAATCTGGCAACAAATATGATAATATAATTCAAAAACCGTTCTAGTGTGCGAGTTAAACATTGATCCCCACAAAAAAAAAAAAAAATCGACTTTGTTGGAGTTTAAAGTGATAGTTCACCTAAAAAACAAGATTCTGTAATCATTGACGCACCTACAAGTTGTTCTAAACCTGTATGAGTTTCTGTTGGTAACCAAACAGTTGAGTGTAGGTAGCCATTTACTTCCATAGTATGGCGGAAAAATACTTTGGAAGTCAATGGCTACCATCAGCTGTTTGTTAACATTTTTGAAAGTATCTTCTTTTGGGTTCAATAGAAGAAAGAGGCTTACACAAGTTTGCAACAACTTGTGGGTGAGTCAATAATGATAATTGTTTCGTTTTAACTTAAGTAACTTAACTAATTTACTTAATTAGATACCAATTACCATTAAAAACCACATTCTGGGATTTTGTATTACAAAATAGGTCTCCCCTGATGGCTCTCTACGGAAGTCTTGTCTTTTTCTCAATCTGGCAACCCCGTGCTTCCCTGGTGTTGGCCAATGATGGACAGTCACGTACTGATAATGAATAATAGTGGGAAAGGATGCTGCCAGAGGAGATATATAGAGCCAATCAATGTAAACGGGAATAGCTCACGGTTGGTCTTTGTCCTTGAGGGCCAACAGGAGACCGTTATAAAGGCAGAATTAGACACCAGCTCTGAAGACGGGCCAAATGACATGAGAATAAAACTAATTTATGGTGTTTCGCAATTTTATTCAGAGAGAGTTGGCACGAATGTAAAACCATGCAGCCACTTGTAAAGCGTCTCTCACTTTAGCTCCTCCTCCTCGATGAAGCCACTGGCATCCACATCCAGAGCGTTGAAGACCAACTTCACGTTTTCAGCAGACAGAGCCTTCAGTCCCACCACGTCAAAGAACTTCTTGTGGTCGAAGCTGTCCGCAGCTGTTTATGAGAAAGACCGTTCAGATGACATTGCACTGCCCACCACAGAAAACAATAGCGACTCGTCCCTCAGTTCGTAAAGCGATCCAAATTAGGCATGTATGGCACAGTAAGATTGGGGTTGAAAAATACACAGTTTGGAAAGCATAGCGTAAAAATGTAAATACCGTAGCATCTCATGACAATATTATGCATGCAAAGTCGATAAACATTAACGTCAGCATTATACCATAAAGATAGTTGAGGCATATTTTAATTGTTACATTAGTAAACTGCAACCACAGGAATTACATCACATAACCGCCTAAAAAAATAGTCCCACTAAAAAAAGTACAAATTAGACTTTACAGCTCAAATAACAAACATTTTTTTGTGCGTGTACAATATTTAACATCAGTACTTTAATATGAGCTTCACATTTCTACTTGAAACCTCCCAGAATGCCTTGACCCATAGACTTGGATCGTAAGTGTAAGTTTATACATTAATTTTTGTGTCTTTAAAATCTGAGGGACTGATATCATTTTCTGTGATAATTGACTGCATGTTCTGTACCATTCTTGGAACATGAATATTCCTAATACCGTGTAATAATTATAATTAAAATGATTAGAATACATAATGTCATATAATTATGGTAACTTTACAATAAGGTCCTATTAGTTAAAAGTTAATACATTAACTAACAATGGGCAACACATTTATTAAAATATTTATTCAGCTTTGTTAACATCGGTTAACAGGCAGCTTTGACATTTAATGTCTTAGTAAAGTTTGAAAATAACATTATAATCAATACATATTTTAGAAGTATACATTGTCATTTCATGTAAAAGCATAGTTCACCCAATGAAATGAAAATAGTCTACATCATTTCTTCATCACGAGTTTCTTTGTACTGCTGAGCGTAAAAGAATATATTTTGAAGAATGATGGTAACCAAACAGTTGTCGGTAACCACTTACTTCCATAGTATGGAAAAAAGTATGCATATTCAATGGTTCACCAGAGAGTGACGTTCTGGCGGATGATGTAGGATTAGCGTAAACTCTGGTGAGAATATGCTAGTCTTGCGAGAACCAAGTTTTGTTTACAGCAAAGGAAAACCACTCTCATTTCGGCTTATATCGAAATCCTCCATATTTTTCTTTACAAATCCTTATCCTGTATTTCTAATTCGTGACTGGTGTTTTGCTCTCTCCTCAGCGCTTCTGTTTTTGTCACCTCACACCGGAGCTTATGCTACGCTAACGTCCTACGTCATCCGCTGGAACGCCACTCTCTCATGAGCGTGCATACGACAGATAGCGGAAGCTAGAAACTGTGTTTTATAAAGTTTTAAATATGGATATTTGTCTTACACAAATGCATCTGTTCGCTTCAGAAGGCCTTTATTAACCCTCCGGATCCATGTGGAGCACTTTTTATGATGAATGGACGCACTTTTTTGGGCTTCAAAATCACGGCACCCCATTCACTGCCATTATAAAGCATGGAAGAGCCAGGATATTTTTTTTTTTTTTTTATATAAAACTCAGATTGTATTTGTCTGAAAGAAGAAAGTAATATACACCTAGGATGGATTGAGAGTGAGTAACTCGTGGGGTAGATTTCATTTTTGAGTGAACTATTCCTTTAACTAATGTTAACAAATGAAACTTGAAAGTGTTAGCGGTTATTATTTAAGCAAACTCACCTTTGAACTGATCAAGGGCTTTCTTGATGTCGTCTTCTTTCAAAAGGTTTTTCATGGCCATCTTGACAGCTAGAAGAGCCAGAGAAAGAGAGAAGAATATTAGGTGTGTGTGTGTGTGTGTGTGTGCATGTTTATGTGGTTTATGAGGACACAAATTTGTATTTTGAAAATCTAAAAATGCACAAAGTCTCCTGTGAGGGCTAAGTTTAGGTGTAGGGTTGGTGTAGGGCAATAGCACACACAGTTTGTTCAGTATAAAAACCATTACGCCTATGGAGAGTCCCCATAAACCACAAAAACCAACATGTGTGTGTGTGTGTGTGAGAGTGAATCAGCACTACAGGATTTCCCAGCAGGCTTTGAGCAGCATAGGGATCCAGACTGAAAAACAGTAATTTAGTCTTTTTTTTTCATTTGCAGTTAAATGCCAGGAAAACTATTATCTAATTCATTACATTCTGTTTTGCAATACATGCATGTGATATACATAACACAATACACTTATGCAATAGTAGACTTGGAAGTGGGTTGAGTTTATTTTTATTGCTAGGGATTTTACAGTCATCTCTCTTATCCAGTGCTAATTTTATTGTGTTGTCTTGTTTATCTGTTTATATTAGTCATGCCTTTCACCTCTGAGATGGCTAGCCTTTTCTTTAACTAAAAGTTTTACAACTACATGCAGGTTTTGTATTACTATACAGACTTTTTACCTGTTGTCTGTATAACAGATTTTTGTTGTTCTCAAAAACCTGAAGCATTTCAATCAAGTACACAAACACAAATCTTCTAGCAGTGATTTCAGGCTCGGTTTCATGTGTTAGTGCATTTTGATACACTAAAGCTCAATTTATAATGCCACGCAGGTGCGTGTTGCATTTGCCACTAGTGTCCACAAAGGGCGCTATAGTATAGCATAAACCGTTTTCTTCTATGGTGTTAATGCATTTCATTGAATGAGTTTGTGTTCTGGCTGTTTGATTATTCAAACTTTAAATTGAAAACGAATTAAAGAAACTGATTTTTACAAAATGATTTAGATTTTTGTTTAAAATTTAAGTATCGATACAGCAAATTTAGTCAACAAATCTTGATTCTCAAGTTAATTTAATTCTCCTGTTAATATCCAAATGGCAAAGGTACTGATGTTAAACCAAATCCTCCTGCTGTATCAGCTTACTATTAGATCCATTAGTGTCCAAGCTCAGGCAACTGCTGTAATGAACACTAACCAACAATGAGCTCCGCTGCCAAGAGAACAGATTCGATTGCTCTCATCTCAGCCTCTCATGATTGCAAGAGTTCCTATCGCCCGTAAATAACTTTACAGCATTCATACGTTGCAAAGGTGGCATGCGCAAGGCATGACAGCTGTGTATGTGTTTGTATATTTGTCTATTTAAGTTGAGGTATGTTTCATCCAAGTGTATTGGGTTGGGCAGAGAGGCCTTCGGAGAAGAATGTGTTTGCCCTCTTGAGAAACTCTATCCTTCTGTAGTTTAGACTATATATGTGGGGGGGGGGAGTGAGATCACAGATTATAAAGTGAAGTGACATTTGAGGTGTCTCCGTTGTGACGCTAAGAGAGATCTGATTGCTTAACCTCATCTATCACTTCACAACTGCTGCAGCCAATGAGAGACCGGCATTCAAAACCAGATGTTGAACCAGTCTTTACACTTCTAAGGTGTCAACTTTACAAGTAAATTACAAAAACCTTATCCTAAAACTGTCATGCTGAGTCCCCAAGAAATAACCGAATACTAAAAGAAACCATTAGCTAGCCAGTTCTAGTACAACAAACGTAAAAATATATGGCATGACAGATGAGATGGTGTTTTCTTAACGATTCTTCCTTGCGCAGTAGGTGTTTACGAGCTCTATTCAACTATTTATGCAGCTGCCACAGTAACTTCGCCAAAGAAAACTACAAATAAATATAAATCACGCAGGGAGTTCTAACGCACAATGGCTGTCAAAATATTGTTTCACTATTTGGATTTTGGCCTTACTGACAAACAATGTTCCAAGCTCAATTTACAGAGTAAAATTAAATATAACTGATGCACCATTCGGGGGCACACCAATGGAACAATCTGGAGAAGGTCAGTTTTTTGAGGAACCTGCAAAACCCACAAGTTCCTGCAAGAATGGTCAATTGAATATATGTAGTGAAGTACTTAAAGAACACCATTAGGATATTTGTGGAACCTTCAAAAGGGTCTAGAGGTTCTCTAGAAGGTTCAGATCTGAGGATAGTCCAAATAGTCCCTGAAGTATATTTTTATTTTTTACAGTGGCTGGTTTTGCGCTCTTTAAAGTAAAGGATCTTTATTGACATCTATGGTTCCATGAAGAACTTTTAGCATCCACGGAACCATTCCATTGCACCAAAGGATCTTTATGGAAACAAAGTTTCTTGTGGGTTTTTAAAATGTTATTCACACTAGGAAAATGGTTCTATTAATAACGGTTTACAGAACTTTTCTTTGAGGAACCAAAAATGGAACAACTTCAGAATCCTACTTTTGGAACCTATATTTTAAAGAGTGCGGTTATACTGTAAGCCAGATTATGCAAACAACCCATTTTAAAGAAAAAAATGCTTCTTGACAGGAATGAGAACAGAGATTTTTGCTGAAGAGTTTTCTCTAAAACTTTACAAAAGTTCTCAAACGTGCATAGATGTTCCAAGATATCAGTTTCCAATCAAAACTCAGAGATCTCGATAATGAACGCAAAGATTTCTCATCAGATTCTTTCAAGACCAAATTATCCAAGTTATGCAATCCACATTATCATTTTAAACCTCTTTACTCTCACTTCATGTTAGCAGTTGTTTCATTTATGTCCATTTTTTAGGAAATTCTCAGAGGAAATGATATGCCTAAACTCTAACCTTACCTGTGTGAAGGGAAAGCTGGAGGAGAGACTTGGAGAGAGAGCCAGAGGTGAGAGATGGTGATCCACCAGGCGTCTTATATACTCTGGCTTACCCTATGTCTATTTCAGGATAGACTGGGTCATAACGCAACACGCAGGAGAAGGAAGGATTGTGTGTGTGTGTGTGTGTGTGTGATCACTTTCTTGGTGGCATTAGCGAATCAAATGCTACTATTAATAATCAAGTCCCATTTGACTTCTTGTGTCCTCACAGTAAATCTCTGTCTGCTTCTCTGTCTTCAGCTTCTAAAGCTCCATTACAAACCCTAGTGAACTGCCTTGCTGTCCACTGCCTACAACCTGACTGAAATGGAAATCGGTGACTGATTTGAAATGCTTCTACTAGACAGCAACTGAGCACACCACAGAAGGCGCAACCCACAATTAATTCAGATGACTACCAATTGAGTCCAATGGTGCTCAATAGCGATCGCCCACTTATTCAGTAACTTTGTTTTTTTCCTATTTATTTTCTTGTTAGACATGTCAAAGATGTTTGAGAAGACTTCTAGATGTTTAACAAAACCAACCACCTCTGAAACAAAGCACAAAAGGCCTTCTTAAGGCCTGTTCACACCAACATGAATGTTTGGCACAAAAATTTGGTCCAATTTTTGCATGTGATTTGTTCATCAATGCGTAAAACAAAACAGCAGATGACCTGAATGAAGTTATAATTTCATTCTCAGACAGTAGATGGCACTTGTTAAAAATCAGAAATACCCCAGTACACAAAGACCTGTACGCAACTTTCCTTTCTGACATCTATTTGTTACCCAGAAAAGAAAAGAAGCCAAACTATATTAACATGTTTTCATCAACTGTTCTTATTTTATTCGTAATTTTACGTAACAGTAGTGGCTTTGGGAATGTGACTGAATCTAAACACAAATTTGGTTGGACAATTTTCTTCACAGTGTGAGGGAAAAGAGATTTATAGAAGCTTGTTTCCACTATGGGATAAGAAAAAAAAAAAAAAAGATAGTGACTATTTTTTTTTGCAATTCTAAGAAAGAAAGTCAGAATTGTGAGATATAAACTTAAAAAGATATACATTTCTCAGAATTCTGACATTTTATTCACAGTTCTAAATTCACATCTAATGATTTTTTTTTTTTTTTTACTCTGACTTAATATCTTGCAATTATGAGAAAATAAATCCTGTTGATTTGATGAAATACATTTTTATTTTTTTGGAACAGACACATTAACAACCATTCATTCAAATTAAAATTAGCGCACCGAATTTTCACAAACACTTGTTCTATCATAATTTGATGCTTCTATACTACACAACCAAGAACAAGCACAGTCCCTATAGAAAATATGCTGAGCACATTGTAAAAAAAAAATCTACTATTATGTGATTTATGTTTTATTTTTTATTAATTTATCTATTTTTTTATAGAATACATGACTACTTAAGAATGGCTGTCAATCAAGTAAAAGTAAGATGCTTTTTTTCCAAGAATGCTGTAAAATTTGCCAAATTCGGACATTATACACCTACATGTCGGTGACATCCGAGTTCTAGTGTGACATAAAGTAACATTCAATTGTCTTTTTTTCCAAATTGTTGTTGGAAATTCAGACTTTCTGAGTGGAATGCAACATGCCACAAATCATATCTCCAGTTTCTTGTCGTCGCCCTGGTGTTGAAATATCTTTGTCCGAGATTTACGATGATTGAGCCACGTACGGCCACTGAAAAAGACCCGGGATGGGTTTCACTCATACTTAACGCATACTTAAGACAGTTGACGAAAGACAGGGAGAGCCTCCTTACACATGTTTACTCACAACACCAGTGCATGGTGGGTATACATAGCCCTGCGTGATCCCGCCCGAAATGTGACACTATATTAATAAGAACATCTCTATCAAACCAGCTGGGTTTCAGATGTCCCTCGTCCCATAAATCACTTTCTATAGTTACTGTATACTAGCATTCCTCCTTCAGCTTCTTTCTCTCTTCGCAGATAAATCACCAAACTCACAGTGCTTCTCAAGGTTCTTTAGTATGTACTTGAGCTTTAAGTTGCTTCCCCTTTTGTTCTTAGTGAAAACCAAATTTATTAGTTTCTTCTATCTGGTGGCAGTCAAGGTGGGGGACCACAACCATCGCCACACTCTATGACAGTGTCAGGTCTGTGGAAATATGGCTTGATAATCGGAGGCCCTCTGTTGGGCTGAGTTTAGTTTTTTTTATTATTGTTTATATTTTATGTATTGCGACTTTTACAGTGTTGGTCACAGCGCAGCCTGTCATATGGAGAGTAATGTGAATGACTGTGTGTGCTTGTCAACTCTCAGCAGTTTCTCTTTGGCACCTCAGAAAGTGGCACTCAATCCTGTCGTCTCAGCTAACTGATGTGAAATACACACATGATAAACTGCAAAGTGATTTCCAGTCTTTTCCTGTGCAGTTTGTATTTATTTACTTATTTATTTTATATACTTATATACTGCATTTATTAAGATGATAATTGCATGTATATTAAATATTATATAAAATACATTTAAATGCATTATTTATTATTTTATATTTTATATAAAACAACCCAGCACTATATATATCCAAGCTGGGGCATTTGGTAGCTTTTTTTGTATGTATGTATGTTCATATGTATGTATTTATTTATTTATTTTTATTTCACTGACTCTTGACCTCTGTATGGTGCTATTATCATTGACATTCATCCCTTCTTCACTTTTGGCTTCTAGCAGGTGAGGAGAATTTCTCTTGGGCAGACAGACAGATAGCAGTTCATGTGAGAAGGGACGGCAGAGAACAAAGTAGCTAAGGCACAAGGAGCTTTGCGGAAAACATTACTTGTGGCAATAGGACACAATTCCTTTTTAAATTAGCAGCCATAATCCCATGAAACTCGCAATTCTGAGAAATAAAGTCAGAATTACGAGATAAAAAGTCGGAATAACCTTTTTTTATTCGGTGGCGGAAACGGGTTTCCATAGGAAACAGAGCCCTGATGAGTCAAAAATCTCTTCCTCTTAGGGATTCCCTTTTAACACAGCACTTCCCATCTGTTAGAAATCAGAATATTGTTTCTGTAGCTTGATCCTGCTTGCATGACTAATACAGGGTCTCTCTCTCTCTCTCTCTTTACTGTTTGACCCTCTGTTCTCTCACCATGCAAGAGTGTTTCACTATTTCTACCGGCCCTATTACATTACCCTGCCTCAGCAATACTCACACACAGTGCTGGCTGTGGAAGAGAAAAACGAAGACTGAAAGAAAGGCAGAGGGTGACAGAAATAGAAAGAAAACTGATCCACAAATGGACTGTCCTCCTGCTAATAAATAAGGAGTGATGAGAGGATGGAGAAGGGAGTCTGAAAATGGTGATTTATCAAAAAGAACTTGCAGTCGTTCACACAGAACGCGTTTTTCCATTCCACTGCGCTGCTTTTATATGTAAACACACACTAGACTGATGTGTTTGGACGTTGCATTCCAGCCTTTTGCTGCGTCTCGTCTCCGGTTTGTATTTCTAGTCTACAGACATTTCTTATGACATTCGCTTTGAGCATTACAATGCTCAGTCATTAACTCTACAATAAGTCAATCCACTTATCCAGCTAGGCTAATTACTTTTCAACAGCGAAGCTATAGAGCTACTGCAAAAATGGAAGTTCAAAGACAAAAATCTAAAGATGACTGACCACTTGTTTCTCTGACGCATTAAAGGCATGTAATTGTTAATAATACGGAACACCGTCATGTAATCTCAAAATAGCCCACCACCATTAGGGACAAGTAGAAAGTTTTTTTTTTTTTTTTTTTAATATAATTATTTATTTATTTATTTATTTAGTGGTCACTTATTGAGTCTTTGTTTCATATATGTAAGCAACATTTACATTTTTCTTTTCATATTAATTTATTTAGGTGTTAATGATGTTTCTTTTGAAGGGACAGACACAAAGAAACACAAAACAGACAATAGTTGACATACAATCTGGGCAAACTTGAGAACAGTGATATATTGTTGCACTCTCTTCTGAAGCTCACGTATGAGATCTTTTCTCAGTAGAAACATCTGAGAAGCAGGACACTTACGAGTCTTAAAAGAAACAACTGATATATTAAAGTGATCTCATTTGTGGTGGGTGTAACTGACAGTTTGAAAGTCAACATGAAATAATATTTTACTTACACAATAGCCAAAATAGAATATACAATGAGGAAAAACATATGGCAGGACAAATTTCTGGCAAACATTAAAAAATTGGAGTGATATACTAAAATATTGATATATGCGATTGATCATGAAAATTATTCAATATTTTTTGACAGCCTTGTGAATACACATCTATTCTTCAATGTTATGCATGCATAAAGCATACTATTTCTAGCACATATGAACAAATGAAGGCAACGTGTCCTACTAATACAAGCACTGTCTCTAGATTCAAAGAAGCCCTGTCTGTCAAATCTTAGTCTCGCGTAGCCAGACCTTCAGACTGATGGCTGAAGGTCTGGAATCCATGGCAGCTTTTATTGACCAAGGCCCGCCCATGATGCTGTTTGACCGACATGTCAAACAACCAATCACAGTTTGTTTCGTTCAGCGCCACGTTTCGGGGCATGGAAATGTCACCACAGTGTTGTAAAACTCTCGGACGTATTTGAAAGATTCTATGCCGCAAACTAAATATTTCACATACTTTTGAAAATCCAGTGTTTAGTAGATCCTTATGAGCGCTCGTCGTCACAGTTGTAAACACGACGGCTTTTCTTTTTTCGTGAGGGGGTTTGGCGTCACGGCATCTTTGGTTCCAGGCGGAACGTTAAAGAACGTGACACACACATCTCCCGGAAATCCTGTATAATTCAACCAATCCAATGACGACTTCGAAAAACTCCTGAAGTGTTTCCACTTATGTGTGCCATATTATCAGACGTTTAGCCAGCGGTCTGTGGGCTTGACGTCTAGGCTGAGATTAGTCAAATCACTCTCCAACATATGCGCGAGCAGTAAATATTGGCATGTGTGTAACCTGTAGGTTGAGTTTTTGGAGCGTAGCAGTGAATGGCCTTGAATTGAGATCATGACACAGTCGCTATTTCTTGCTGAAATGGCAATGTGAAACCTCAGACACACACACGATCCCTGGAGCTGAAAGCAAAATACAAAACATCACAGCTGCCATGACCTTGAACTTAATGTAGCGTCTATGTGTATGTATATGATTGCAGTGTTGTAAGGTTCATCCTCTTGGATTAAAACTGCCTGGACATTGTTGACATTCTCAGGTTTAAGGGACCTTAGAAGTACATTTTATAATAATATGTACAGACAAGTAAGAGTCTATTACACAGTCCCATAACAAAACTGGCCTGGACAAAAGAATATAGTTGTGCTATATTTATGTCTATATATATATATTATGTTTGACTTGTACAAGAGAGCATCTTGAAAATGTATCTGTTATAAGATCGTTAAACCATTTGTTGCTCTGCAGAAGGTCTGTTCTTTTTGCTGCCACTTAGCTGTCACTCATTGTTACTGCATCTCAATCTTTCACAAGCCTTTAATTCTGCTAATGTTCCTTGGTGGAAAAGTCAATATTTTTGCAACTCCATCCATTTGGTGACACTAGCATTGTGCAGAAATGATAACTTCAAGAATTTGCTTCTTCAGACCCATGAAAGAATTAACAGATTATATTATTTCATACTTTAAGCCTGTGTTCACATTCGAGTGCAACAATGACCTGCCTCACCTGTTGACTTGTAACAGGTGAGCTGCAGGTGAATTCCTCTTATACTCAAGAATTAATCAGACGGACTGCTGAACTGAGAAAAAGATTCAACTACACTACGAGAATGAATCAACAAAAGGCTGTCGTTTTTGTAAAAAAAAAAAAGAATTATTAATGTAGGCTACATTTCAGTTTGCTTTCTTTCTTTCTGCCGTTCTGTCTTTCTTATGCTACAAAGTTTAAGTGGGCGTCTTTGCGTTGCGTCTCGCTGAGCGGTTTTATTATTATTATTAAGCCTATTATTACTCGCGTAAAGTAAAAAACTGTTGTGTTCTTGTATTATTGATTCACCAGAAGAGGGCACTATGGGTTACTAAGTTGGTACCTATAATAGAAGAACAGTTGAATATGTGCAACCATGTGGCATGCTGGCTGTGTTTGCTGTTGATCGCTGATGCTAATAAATCTTTGAATTGTAACGTCTGGAATCTGACTCTTCATGCTTACTTGGACTTGAAATACTACAAAATTGGCGACAAGGATTTTACCTTTATGAATGAATGATGGCTGCAGTTGCTTTATTTCCTACGCCTTTCCTCTCTCCCCTCCCTCCAGGACATCTACAGCACCCGTCTCACCCACAAAGCCCTCTGCATTGCAAGTGATCCCACCCACCCGACACACAGCTTCTTCTTCTGCTGCCATCAGGGAGGAGACTGCGGAGTCTCCAGGCGAAGACCAGCAGACTGAAGCACAGCTTCATACATCAGGCTGTCAGGAAGCTGAACTCCCTCCCGTCCTTGCCCCCCCTCCCCTCTTTTACCCCATGCTACACTGAACTTTGATACTACGACAGTGGCAGTGTGAATGCAGCAAATCTAACGACCCGGGAACAATTGCCGGAACACATTACCCGTGTATTTTCCGGAATCTCTGTGTGAAAGGGGCTCAGGATACTCATCCTCCAGGAGCAGGATTGGACACCACAGGGCTAGATGAAGGAACCAGTTGTACGGTCGGGAAAAGGGTTTCAGAACACCAGCTTTAGCTACACCACCTTCCACTGTCCCACATTTGCTGTTCCTCCAGAGTCAAAGTTCACTCCTAGGTGGACTTTGTACTTTGAGTACTTGAAGTGTTTCCCACAGAGTTACTGATTAACTAGAACTTCTATGATTGGGATGGAAAACAGCAGAGACGAGACAGATGAAGGGGATATCATTGTATTGCCAGGAAAATGAGATTAGTTTGCTTGTTTATTTCGACTGACACCATTGTCTGTCTCTTCTGGACCTCATCTACATCCACTTCATCTATCCACACACAAATATTTGCACGCACAAGGAAATACAGTTTTCAAGTTTGGTTGAATTTGTTTGAAAGGTTCTAAATATCTGAGACCGCCTGAGACTAGTCAGAACCCAACATCATCGCCAGTCATATTTTTAAATGGAATATGTACCAGTGATTCAACACCAACCCTATAAAAGAAGTAATAACGTCATCGTAATAGTGTTATCTACTCTTGTTTCATTCTGTAGTCTCTAATGTCTTTAACCTCTTTTCTGATCCCTTTTTAATCAGCCTTATGTCTCAGGCCTCTTTCTCTTTGTCTCGTGTTCTTTTTCACTGCCCGTCCCCTTCTCCGTCTTTGACCAAACGAGTATGTGTATAATTGAATTCAGCAGGAAGGAGAGGTCGTTCTTTGGCACCCTACCCACTTTTTCATTAAGGTCACTTAAAGAACGCAAGCGGACAGGCTTCGGTGTCTCTGTGACTTTCCTCCGAAGCTTCTTCAAAGCTCTCTGCCAGCTAAACCTGAACCTAGTGGAGACAAGTTAAATCAAGCCCAATTATAGTACAAATTATCCCTGGACTTTCTATCATGACAACTGATTGCTCAAGCCAATGAGTAATATGCACTGATAATGCAATATTACGCAATGGAAAGATAATTGGCAAGTTTATATGAGGACATTAGCAATGTCTGCCTTGCTCCTTCCTTTGCTCGTCTCACCAATGCTTAGTTAATGCAGATTTATAACAACAAAGCTTATTAGAAAGGATAGACAGCTTGAGAGACAGCGATGAGAATTAGATTTAAGTTGGAAGGGAATTATTGCATAGCCATTAAAATGGTGTTAAAATTGGATTCAAACCAACTTGTATGAATGGATCCCTCTTCATTTTTTTTCTTCTCCTAATCAGATCCCATAAAGTGCTTTTGAAAATGACCCTCTGACTCTGACAAACCTCTCATCATTGTTCACTGTGTGCATTATTAACATTTCCGTCGGGTGAAATCAAAAATACAAATAAGAAAGTAATTTAGTGTAATACTTGAGCACACATTACGCTAAGCGCTAATTAGCGTTAGCACTAAAGAGATTCAGAGACACCCTTCGGCTAGCTTTTGATTTAGTTTACAAACTAATTTGTTTTGAGACATAAATACTTATTTCTGCCGCTTGTATGTTTCGCCACAGGTAAGGTGTTTATGGGAAACAAAAAGAAGATCGCAGAGAGCAGAATCCCAGAGCTAAACAATTACATGAAGGTGAGTCAGTCTTGAAATTTCATAAATGTTTTCGATTGGATCACAGTCATATTGCATTGGTGGGAGTTGTGGCTGGTAATTGTTGCACTCAAGTGTTTTAGGGGTTGGAATATTTGCAGCATGAACAGCACTGCATTGAATTACCAGGAAAAAAAGCCACTTCCTTTTTTTGTTACTTCTCTCTTTTTCAAAACCTAAGTCACTCTCTGTCAGCTTAATTTATCAGTTTTGATTTAATTTAAAGGTGATTCTTACACTGTACATTTTTTTTCGTAAAATATACGGTAAAAAACTGGCAGCTGTGGTTACCAGAATACTACCGTAAAAAATACATACGGTAGCAACGTTTAGGTTTTACGGTTTTAACTTAAATTTATAATTAAATACCGTAATTTCTTTAACTGATATAATCTTAATATACCAATCTATTTAAGTACTGAAATCTGTTTTGTTCCTGTGAAATACACTGATATCCACCAAATGCAGGTGATGATGAGAAAATCACATGATGAGCCAAAGCCGGTCACAAGCAACTTTTAAACAATAGAATATACAGAAGGTGCACAGTGTCATTCACACAAGCACTAAACACCATCATGGTGAGACTCATTAAACTGAAATATGCTATAAACATTAATTTAACAACATTAGATGTAACATACAACCCTAATAAACATAACCAATAAGAAAAAACTAAGAAGAAACAGTTATTTCAAAGAAAAAAACATCAAATTCAAACTGAATTTGAAATGGAATGCAGGGAATTCTGGGAACGTCAGTTTACGGTTTTTCCCTGTAAATTTTACAGGAACTTTCCGTTAACCATGTAACAGGTTTTTACCGTAGCATTTTCACAGTTTTTTACCGTTAAAATCACGATCATTTTTTTACAGTGTAAGCTATGGGAACTTTTGAGCCCGTTAAATTTAAGAAAATGTGTAGATATAAAGCACATATGCATGCAAATGGAGAATTATGCCATTTGTTCTTTATTCTAAAAATCATGGAAATTCCCACCAGTGTAGTTTTCGTCACATCTCAAATGCCATTTTTTGTTCAATAGCATTCAATACTACATTTAAATATGTTCATCTAAAAAAAAAAAAAAAAACGCATTTCATTTCCAGTGAAAACCATCCTACTAAACAAGTCTAAATTCTCTCTCTCTGTTCTTTAGAGGTTGCTTTGTCTGCCTACCTGGGTACTCTTGGATGATCTGATACGGATGTTTTTCTACCAGACCGAGTTGGACAGCCAACAGGTCCCCCGGGCCCTACGCCGCCTGCGGCCCCCCACACGCAGCGTGTAGGAGCCTACCCACAATCCCTAATTTCTCCTTCCAGCACTTCACTGTGTACTTTTACAGGATGCTGCTGTTCTGCTAACTTTCTGCTGCCGTTATTCAATAGAAAAGTTTTGTGGCTCTGCCAATCATGTCTATGCGTTTAATTTCTCACTTAATGTGATTAAATAGAGAGCGAATTGAAACTTTATAATTGTGTCTATAAGAGCTCAATGTCTTAGAGTAGGTTGTTTGACAAGATCCAAATCAAACGTTCTAAGACCAATTTATCTGAGCTAAAGAGTTTTTGGAGAAACATCCAAAATTTATTTGAATGAAACTAGTGCTGTCGATCTAAATATATTGCACTTTATTTCTGAAATTAATCGCGATTAATCCCACCCAAAATTAAAGTTTTTAAATATGCTGCTATTCTGCAATTTCACTTTCAATCTTCAAATTAATGTGGAAACGACATAAAAACAGAATATTTTAAATATTTGTTCAATGGCATCTTTTGTTATGGAAATTGCTGTTTTTTCCTAAAATTTAACCATTGACCATTCAACATTATATGTATAATTAAGAGCTGTCAATTTTAACATTAATTATCATTTGAAATATAACTTAAGTGAACTTAAAACAATCTTCAAATAAACCCATTATAATAAATATCATATTTACCTGTGCCCTTCAGCAAGTAGGAAATATACAGAAATTTAATAAAGTAGGGCAAATGTACCTATTAAGCTCACCAAAATCTACATTGAGACATTTTTAGTGCGCAAGATATTGATTTCAGTACAAAACGTTGTTAAAATAAAATATTAATCTCTCACACAAAAATATTTAATTTTATTTTAAATGACAAAAGCATTTCAATTAAGATATACATAATTAAATTCAAAAAGTCTGGCTGTGCTTAATGAGACATTTGTGTACCCTTTAAGCACACCCCTGTTCCCATTAAGCTCACATATTTTATAAAAAATTCTTGCTTATTTTAAGGAACATTTTTAAAGAATAATTGTAAAAATATATATTTTTTTGAAGGTACAAAGTCAATCACAAAAAAAAAAACAGAACACTAAAATCAAGCAACAAGGCATTCAAGTCGATCAGTTATATATTCATAATGAAGTGTCATTTAAGCACATCAACATCGTTCAGCTAAGTAACACATTCAAAAATCAAGTAAATCAATAAAACATGTAATTCATGGGGATGAACACAGAAACTAGCCTCATTATGAAACCTCTTTTTAAATGGATGTAAACTTATCTATAGTCTCTTAAGGCTACAATACACTACACGATTTTTGCCCTGAATTTCCACAGATTTACAGTCTGGAGAAGGTGATGCTAGTTGCCAAAGATCAGAGCCAGTCTGTAGATCTGAGTCGACTGAATCCATAGAAAATCGATTAACTTAACAAAGTGACAACCATCAGTTAATATGTAAAGTCTGTTTATGAAGTTTTACATAGATGTTCAATGTGGAAGAGCTTAAAGAGAGCACACTGAGCTTCATTGAAGCAGCAACAATTTTTAATAAATTTCATGTAATATTTATTAAAATGACAGGATTTTTGCTAAATAAATAGTCTAGGTCATGTATTAAGTTCATGCATATTTTAATATGAACAACTATTATTAACAATATCTCTGAAATTATACTTTTTCTTATTGATGTCACACTGAAGCTGTGTGATTTTCATAATTGTGCACCCTTTAAGCTCACCTCAAAATATGAAATTTTTCAAAAAATTTATAATATTATGGATGTAAAAGTGCAAGCCAGTAATGCATGTGAGGTAATATATTAGCGTAGCACACAATCTTATACAGCTAGTCAGCTAACTGTGTTCTGTAGCATCTGCGCTGTGCTGCTAAAACTATCTTTTGGATCTAATGTTTATTTCCCCCATCCAAGTTTCAGGTTATAATATGCAAAAGTCTGAACATCAATCTCTTAATTTTACATGAAGTAGTGAAACTTACCCAAAATAAAGGCTTAAACATCTAAAAGAAATAAACATTTAAGGGACTCCAAGTTTTTAGACAGCTTTCAAAATGGCCGCCAGACAGTGTGAACACATGGAGACCCTTATCTCAGTGTGCAATGATCTGATTGACTTGACATTATAGGAAGTATATAGTAACAAACACATCAATTGGTTAAGACATCAAGTAGGATAATATTTTTTTCTTTTTATAATCTGATCTAAAAAATGGAAGTGTGCTTAATAGGTACGTTTATCCTAATCAAACACTGAATTCTAGATTAAAAATAGATGAATCTTTCAAGCTACAAAAGTTAGGAAAAAATTGTATTTACTGACATATGGCCTGACAACATCTCATCTGACCACAGTTCACTGTTGTTCTACTGAAGCTCCTCGTCTCTGTACCGTTTCTGTGCTTGTTTGACTAGCGGCTGTCGCTGAGGCGAAGTGGAGTGCGCATCTGAAAAGTCGCCTGTTTGATGCGTTCGTAAAGACGTTCTGCGTCTAAATAAACACAATTCTTCTCTAGAAAAAAAGAGAAGCAGCAGTTGGGGGTGGGGTGGCCAAACCTAGCCCCATCCCTTCATTACTGGCATTAAATATTTTTAACACCGTTAAACTGGAAAAATTAATCTCCTGCATTAACGCGCTAATTTTGACAGCACTAAATGAAACACAACCTAAGTACCTGGAGCTACAAAAGAGGAACTTCTGACCAATACAATTCTCAATTAGGTTTGTCAGCCTTTCACTCTGACTGTCTTGTGCTCGAAAACTCAGAGAAAATGTTGTAGAAACCACGTCGTCTTCTGTTACTCGTCTGAAGTTCACAATGCTCTTTCTTTTCTCTCGCTCTCCTACTAGAAAAACCGTAAAAAGCCCAAAACGGACCTTCTCTTCGCACCCAGAGCAGAGGTATACCAGCGTTTCCTTGGAAACACTTTCAGTAACAGCCTACACACTACATACTACACACATACTTACATGCTCAAGCATGCAGGCACCACACAAAGCTCTGACATATGGTCAGGAGGTTATTACACAACACACCTCAAACTTTTGTTTCAAAACTCTCACATTTTGTCAGAAGATTATGACCTAAAACTTCGTGGAGGCTGAGACGCATCCACAATGCGCACAGTGTCACTTACAGTTTGCTTTGTGTTTATGGAGAATTCTGAATATGTAACTATAATTTGCACAGATTTATGTAGAAAATATTGATGATTTTGATCAAATTTGTTGTGACCAAACTCATAATTGTAAGCATGAAACTTGTGTTACAGGGGGGAAGTCGTGGCCTAATGGTTAGAGAGTCGGATTTGTAATCCAAAGGTTGCGGGTTCGAGTCTCCGGCCGGCAGGTATTGTAGGTGGGGGGAGTGAATGTCCAGCGCTCTCTCCACCCTCAATACCACGACTGAGGTGCCCTTGAGCAAGGCACCGAACCCCCAACTGCTCCCCGGGCGCTGCAGCATAAATGGCTGCCCACTGCTCCGGGTGTGTGTTCACGGTGTGTGTGTGTTCACTGCTGTGTGTGTGCACGTTGGATGGGTTAAATGCAGAGCACGAATTCCGAGTATGGGTCACCATACTTGGCTGAATGTCACTTCACTCACTCACTTCACTTACGGACATGAATGATATCTCAAATTATGCAGATTGTGCTGTTCCTAATCAACACGCATTTTGGCAAAAAAATCTCATAGGCTTCGACTGAAGGAAGCACCTAAGTCATCTTAAGAGACTTGAGGGTGAGAATTTTTGACTTGGGCCAGTAAGCAACCACCCACAACACCTTAGCAACTACCCTGAATACCCTAGCAACTACACAGCAGTCCACTCAAATCCACTCAACACTCCAGCATCCACACAGCAAGTCCTGGCAACCACCCAAAACACCCCGGCAATCATGCCAGCGAATTTAGTGTCGGTAAACACCACAGATATTTATTGTGAAAATGTCAAAATCTAGTTTCCTGATACTATGACAGCATAATTATGTGGTTTTGATTACTCATCATTTGATAGTGATGACACTAAATCTGTAACATTCCTCTTATACAGACAAAGAAAGAGACATCAGTGTCTTTCGGTTTTCTAGGTCAGATCTTTGGCCTACTAATGATTCCTGCCCTGTTCTACTTCTTTTGCTAATTTCTTTATCATTTTTTTCCCTGAGCTGCTTTTTTTAAGGGATAGTTCACCAAAAAATAAAAAAAAACTGTGATCATTTACTCACCCTCATGTCGTTCCAAATCTTTCTTTTTTCCATGGAACACTAAAGATATTTTACATAAAATACAGATCACTCATTTCCAACAAATGGAGTTTTTCAAGCTTCGAAAGAACACAAGCACTATAAAAGTGTTGTACATACAAATTTTGTATTATATATCTGAATCAGTGAGTTGAACTTATGAACTAGATCAGTTTGATTCATGAACCACATGTTAATACTGGGTTTGTGAACCAACTGAATTCGTATTAACAATTTGTTCACGAGTCTGGCTGATCTAGTTCACACGTTCACTGATTACTCATAATCAACAAGTCGTATGGACTCTTATGATGCTTTTCGGTGGCTTTTGCTTTCTTGAAGTTTGAAAGCCTCAATCTCCATCCATTGTAATTGGAAGGAAAAGAGCAACAAGGACCTTCTTCATAAATTTTCCTTTTGTATTTTATAATGTCATAAGGGTTTGGAACGGCATGCGGGTTGAATAAATTATGACTATTTTGGATCATTTGTGTGTGCTTTAATGCTTTCTATCACCGTCTCTCTTCCACCTATTTATCAGTCACATTCCTTCAGCCTCTCTCTCTTATCTTTCTCCTTGTCTTAATATATTCTCTGCTCTTCTTTCCACTCTACACTTTATCCTTCGATCCCTCCTTTAATCTCTCCCACTCTTCCCTCGGAGTTCACCCATCAGTCTTGCTTTCTTCTTTCGCTTTCTCACTCCATCCTTTAATGCATCCCTCACTCTTTGTCCTCTGGAGTACTTGCACTCCTTCAAGACAGTTTAATCCATTTTTTTCTTTGTGTCTTCCAATGCTGTCAGACCTGATCGCCATTTTGTTATTCCATCCACACCAGATGTGACCACAAAGACATGACATAAAACATGATTTATATCCCATGCCCATCTGTGGTTAAGGGCTGAAGGGTGTGTGAATTTTAATGTGCGTGTGTGTCAAAGTTTATTTGCCAAAAATTTAAAATAAAATAAAATCATGTCTATACCTGCACTCAGCAAGGTGGCGCTATTGTAAATAAACCTAATTTTGTGATGTTGAGCGTATGATTGATTCAACAAAATCTCATGGCAATTCAAAACTATTTTACTCATGATCTCATTTGTAAATTTCCGTACGTTCATATAAAAATTAAGTTTTTGAACAAATCTCACCATATAAATTCATATGAAATTGCCACCTCGTAAAATAATTTTCTCATGAGATTGGGTTGATTCCCATTTCCCATTTTCTCTTTGTCTTCAATTATTCAGGCAAACAGTTAATTCCAAGTTATTCGAAATGCCATTGGCTGAGTCCAAAGGTCAAATTCTGTTATGCTTTTCAACCTTGACACACTTCCAACAAACACATCCCTCTTTTATTATCTCCTCAAAACATTTCTCTCATGATGTCCTGTCCTGATGTAGATCGATGTAGCAGGTGTGCTGATAAATCTCACACGGTGCTGGACATTTGTCTTCATACGCTCATGTGAGAGCACATGATTCAAAGCACGCTGCTCTCCACATGGAGGTCGCAGAGGAAGAGACGCCTGCCTTATTCTGTTGTGGACGTGGCCGGGAGAGAGAGAGAAAGTGACAGATTACACTTCTCATAACACCAGATAAAACAATAAAAGATCTGGAAAGCAAGACCGGGAAAGACAGATATGTAGGTGGTGTCGCTTTGCTGTTAAATATCTGGGAAAGGCTGCAGGTTCGAACTTTAAAGGGGATGATTCATGAGCTGTCACTATTGTAGCCTTGAGCAAGATGCTTTTATTTGGGAGAAATCATGTCGTTCCAATCCTGTTTGACTTACTTTCTTCCATGAAGAACAAAAGGAGATGCTCAGCAAGATGTCCATGCTGGTCTTTTCCACAAAAGGAAGTGTCCAGTGACTACAATCAAAAACACCATAAAAATGGTCTATACGACTAACATGCTATATGCCAGATCTTCTGAAGACCAGATTTGACACAATTGTCAGCAAATATCAGATTGTGATATGGCAAGTTTGAATATGTGAAAGCTGAAGTTGAAAGATAAATTTGAGAGCTGGACTTTCAGTGAAAAGTGAAAACTGTTGACACAAAATTATGGCTTCAGAAGACGTGGGATATAGTGTAGTCATGTTGTTCACAGTTATGGTGCTTTGTCATTTTTGGAGTTGGTCCCCATCTGCCTTCATTTATGGAAAAGAGCAGCTTGAACATTCTTCAAAATTGCTACTTGTGTGCCACATACTCTCAAGTCAGAGGGGTTTGGAACGACATGAGAATGATTAAATTAATCCAGGTTTCTCAAATGATCCTGTAATGTGCGTTTTCAGATAAAAATGTCATGTAGATATCACAGAATCGGTTGCTTCATTTGTTGTGTGATGGCTCTGAGAATTATATGGCCATTTCCTTGGATTCATAGGACACAAGACAGTGAGCTTGATTGAAAATCAATTTCTTTTCTTTCCTCCGTATCACTGTAAGGAGTTTAGACTGTAAGAGTGAGCCATAAAGAGATTGGAGATAAAGTTTCAATAGATCTGCTTCCATTAGAGTCCTTCACTTTGGTTATCAGAAATGCTGTTACCGGCATGAGCGATCTAAGAGAAGATATTTTAAGCATTATATAGTCACATATAATAACGGTTAAGCATTAAAGTCGGCTATTACTCATTATATGTATTCACACTTGCACATTATTGTACTTTCACGGTTATTTTCATGGCCTGCTTTGCAAAGGACAGCTATTTCACACCTGATCTTGGCTGATAGCTTGGGGGCGAGAGTCCCAGAGTTCTTGTTTTGGATGGTTATCCGTCTGATAAAAGAGGTATTTATTTTAGCATACTTTTTTTTTTTTTTTTCAGTCTCAAGTTTTTAGTATTTCACCCATTACATTTGCAAATTAACGACTTTTATAAGCATTGATAAGCAGGTTAATAACTGACACCCATTCTTGGTTAAACTCCTTTGTCATGTGTCATGGCCCCAGAGAGTGATCTCTTCTCTTTATATCCTGCTCTGATCCCCCAGTTGAGACGAGCCAATCTGGGTCACTCATTTAGGTAGGAAAAAACACCTCCTCCTTCTCCCTTTTGGCTGGCCACGTGTTAATGAGCTCATTTCGGAGGTCATTGACTCCTTAATTGAAATCAGAGTGCTTTGTGACCCCCAGAGTCATGCTATAGTTAGAGATGTTCTCTGACTCCTTGATCCCGTGCAGAAATAACTCTCTGAATATGACCAAACAGGAAAGACCCCCTTCAATAGATTAAATAGATTCAATAGATATTATTGTGGGAAAATGTGTCTTTTGTTGGCTTTTTTTGTTCATACCACAAGTTGACACATTTGGCCAACATAGCTTATACTTCCTTCATCATAAACTTCTTTTTAGGCTTTTTTAGTCGATCTATCTCGGTTTGTTCTCGACCTAGTTCTCTTTGATATCGAGTGCAGCGCAAGCCCTGAGGTCTTCATATAACTTAATTCGTAGTTTTCAGCTAATATGCCGACTTATTGCTAACTAGATTGTCTGAAAGCACATATGTCACCCAAGTGTCTATTTAACAGATGTGTTTTCATCTGGAAGACATTTTTTTAAACGCATTTGCTAAAATGTTACACTTTTGATGTTTAAAGGACGTCTTTTTGAGATGTTTGATTTAGAATGTCAGTCTGCTCTTTTTAAAATGTTTATCAAGTGTTTGTGCACAATTCAAAAGTGAAGGCTTTTTCTATCAAGCACTTTTTAACACATCTTGGAGATGTATACTAGTGCATTAATAGTGTTAAAGTTATAGGAAAGATTATGTTTTAGGCTTTGCTTGTTTGTTAATGAATTACACCATTGTTGCTGTCATGACACTCAGCGGACGTCTTGTTTTCAGTTGGCTTGATAATGTGACACCACTTTTTAGTAGGTGACTATATAAGGTAGAACATATAGAAGATATAAAAGACCAATCAAAATTCAGTATGTAAATGAGTGCAGGAAAGTAGACCAATACTGACCAATACAAAAACTGTGATTACATCATTGCTTGTTTAAATGACGAACATTCTATAATGTAAGCTGAAATTTCAATCAAAATTTCTTAACCCAAAAATGAAACTTCCAATGTTTTGTTTGGACCCCATTGGCTTCCATTATATGGACAAAAACATTCTTCACAGCATCTTCTTTTGTGTTCCACAGAAGAAAGTCAAACTCTTTTGGAACAACGTGATGTTGAGCAAATTCTAACAGAACTTTCATTTTTGGGTGAACTGTTCCTTTAAATATAATGATTACCAAAATCGCTGGCTGAAATGATCTACAAAGTTTGAATGTAGCCTGTATGTTTAGTTGTTCAAGATGGAGCAACTGTAGAAGACTGTGGAAAAAGTCAATGAAAAGAAAATGAGTTTCAAAAGAGTGCTTCCTTGCAGGGTACGATGGTAATGCTGAGAGCTTTTCTCAGCGCTAGGCTAATTAGCACATATATTACATTGGGAAATGGGGGGGGGGGGGGGGGGGGTTGCTTTGTCACATTTCCACGTAGCAGAGTGTGTTTGTGGCACATTCTCACACATTTCCAAGTCTTGTTTAATTTCCAGTGTGGTTTAACCATGTAATAAAAAGACAAGAGACCAGGCGCAAAAGAAAACGTAGCCCAATATGAGGAAGAAAGGTGTTATTTTGTTGTTAGTTTTTGATATTAGTCTGACATCCTGCAGTTTGTTGGTTATAACAGGATTTTTCTAGTATTGTCGGGTTGTCACATTTCTAAGTGTTAATTTGTACTGTCCTCTTTCAAAAGGAATATCAGAACAAAATTCCATTCCCTTAAAATAGTCTAATTTTAACTTTACTGTGTTGTGGCTGAAGAAGCCAATTATTACTTTCCTGCACTATATAACAAAGTTAGCCCACACAAATGACCCAAAAGCCATTTTTAGGGTTTCACAGCAGCAGTGGTACTGAAATGGTTTCTTCATCTGATGTTACTGAGCCTGCGCTCAGATACTTGCTCTGTACTGTTGACTTTGTGGAGATTTTCACATCGAGTTTTGGCACAAATTGTCTCTTTCTGTTCAGAAGCTGCCTACGAGTGTGCACGGACATACACACATGCGTGCTCACACTTAAAGCAACTGCCAAGATGTAATTAGCTGGTAACATCTATCACGTCTCGCCTACACACTCCTACTCATACAAACAAACCAAGCAACCCACAGCTCAGCAGATTTACAGCATTATCTAAACATACAGAGATGGCGGAGTGAGAACAGATGCCCACTCATGCCCATCACACACATGCACACATACAAGAAGTGTTAGCATACAGTTACACACAGCGCTTTGAAACACCAGTGTACCCTACAGCGATCCGTGGCCATTGTGCATTGCAGCAGCATGCATATTTGAGTGTATATATTACATATATAAAATAATCTAATTAAAATATTGTTCGAAAATTAGAAAATAGAAAATATATATATATTATTTTTGTATAGCTCTATAGATCTATATTCTTACTGTATGCCTCTTGTGTGTCTAATTCTCAAAAGAAATTTTAAAAGAAACCTCTAAAACAAAGTTGGTACTTGAACAAATCTTAATTGAGAGCTTCATTCCATCTCTTGAGATACGCAGGAGCTTTTCTGCAGTAATTGACCTTGGTTTCTTTTGATTTAACTAAGCATGAAGGGTTGACATTGACATTGGAGGACACACACATTCTCGGCACTGTTCACCTCTCTATCACACATCACTCCTCTTCATCGCGTATCTCACATCCCACTCTCCTCTTCTGTTACTCATATCCACTTATTCTTCTGTAGCACTTTCTTTTTGTTTTCTGTTTTTCGTGAATATGATGTCTATACACATACTGTACTTGACAACACTTTTTCACATAATATATTAAAACCATGTTGTGCAAATACAAAATTTTTCTGGTATTTTTTAGTTATAGTTTTTGAACTTCCACCATGGAAATTTACTGATTACCATGGTATTTTTCTAAGTTTCAAAATATATGTCCAAAAGTTCATATATTCATGTGAATGATTACTATATTAATGCACCATAATATTTACCATTGTTCATGTCCAAAAACATGGTATTGGGACACACACAATGGTTACACCATGGTATTATATTTGAACCTATCCAAACCCATTTAAGTCACGGTAAATGTCTAAGAATACAAATAAGTTGTTTTTCACAGTACATGCACAATTAATGTTTCATAGTACTATGGTAAAACTGTGGTATTTTTAAAATGACATGTTCTAAAACTATTTTGCAATCACACATGTGCAACAAAACATTGTATTACTATCTGTTACAATGGTCACTATTGGACATATTTTGAAATAATATGCTTAGAAGAATACCATTCTATTCTTGAATAAGAATACTATTCACTGAAATTACCATGGTGCAAGACTAAAAAAATTACAAACAAATGTAAAAAAAAATATTTTAAACACTTAGTATTTCCACAGTACTATTTAGCTGGTGTCAAAAAAGTACAATTAAAACATTTATCTCTTCACTTCTCACTTCTTGTTAATAGCATCTTCACTCCTGAATCTCTTATTGCCACTTTGTATAGTAGTTTTCTTTTTCTTACAAGCATCCTCTCATCCTATTTCATCCAACACTCTCATCTTTTCCTTTCATTCACTCTCTTCAAAGTTCATAAAGAACGAGGATCTCCTACCTGAAGCTCGGTCTCACTCAGGACGTGTTTCACTCTTTCTCTCCGTTTGTGTGTGTGTGTTTCCCGCTTGCGTGTCCTCGCTGTGGGTGTGTGTGTGTGTTAGGTGGTGTTTAACTTCAGCGGCAGCGGACGCCTGGAGCTCAGTCTGAAGGCTGGAGATGTGATCTTCCTCCTGCGGAGAGTCAATGCAGACTGGCTGGAGATGAGCGAGATATGGAGAGAGAGAAGGATAACAGGATAGAAGCAGAGAAAAAGGTATAAGAGGATAGGTAGGCAGGAGGAGAGAGAGAGAGAGAGAGAGAGAAGGAGGAGGGTTTGTAAGAGAGAAAAAGGGAGAGAGAGAGAGAAAAAGGATGGAGCAGCGTGATCCCATTTATGTTTGGAGGCATTTGTGTGTAAGTGTGATTATAGCACACATATATGTGTGTGTTTCTAAGAGGTGCTTCTTAAACTACACTGAAAACAGGGTTAAATTAAATATGTGATTCATGTTGTAAGAGGTAAATTAATTGATTGTAAGTAAAAAAAAATAAAAAAAAATAATTTACCATCCCTGAATCAACCTAAAATAATCAACAAAACTAAATTTAAGTTTGAGAAAATAGCTCCTTAAGGTAACAAGGTTGCAGAACTGTGTTTTCCAGCGATTACAAATGGCAAAATCAAAAAAAGAAGACTATGAACAAATAAATTTAATGCTTGGCGAGTCACCAAATCTATCTCTGAGCACTTTATTTATAGTGGTGAATGTCAAATTATTGGCCTTTTGTAGCAAAGTCCCACCCATTTATTATCTCACCAAATCATAAAGAACATTTAATGTAATATTATTATTAAATGGAGTATAACAACAACTACAAAAAAAAAAAAAAAAAATCATCTATTATTATTAAATGGAGTATAACAACAACTACAAAAAAATAATAATAATCATCATCATTATAATAATATTAGTAGTAGTAGTAGTAATAATAATAATTACAAATAAATATATACTATATATTAATATATATTACTTCTACTGCTAATGATTAATTTGGGGGAAGTCGTGGCCTAATGGTTAGTGAGTCGGCCTTGTAATCCGAAGGTTGCGGGTTCGAGTCTCCGGCCGGCAGGGATTGTAGGTGGGGGGAGTGAATGTCCAGTGCTCTCTCCACCCTCAATACCACGACTGAGGTGCCCTTGAGCAAGGCACCAACTGCTCCCCGGGCGCTGCAGCATAAAATGGCTGCCCACTGCTCCGGGTGTGTGTTCACGGTGTGTGTGTGTTGACTGTGTTCACTGCTGTGTGTGTGCACTATGGATGGGTTAAATGCAGAGCACGAATTCCGAGTATGGGTCACCATACTTGGCTGAATGTCACTTCACTCCTTCACTTAATCATCTGTTATTAATAACAACAACAGCAATAATGATAAAAGTAATATTTAGGAATTTTTCAGAAATTTTCATTTTTAGGATTTTAAAATAAAGCATTTTTTACATTTGGCAGATGCTTTTATTCATATCGTCTTGCATTCAAGGTCTACATTTAATTAGTTAATGCATCCCCCGGAAATTGAACCCATGATCTTGAACTGTTTGAGCTATAGGAATGTCTTTTATATAACATAAACATACAAACAAAGTGATGTGACAGTGTATTTTACATACAATACATTTCATGTGCGTACGTAACTTTTTAATTAGTCACATCTGGATTTTATGTGTAATTAAATTTGCCATTAAAAGGGACTTTCTTTTGCAAAGGATCTGGCAATTTCAGTTCTGATTGACCTTAGCGGTTTCACAAAGATTTGTACAGCTCTAATTTTGTTAACGCTTAAGATTACAACCAGCAAATAACTCCGTAAGTATACTGAATTTACAGTGTACATTTCTGTAATTATAGTGTATCTAAATAGAATGTACGTGTAGGTATAAGGGAACAATGTGTTACGTTTGTGTAATAAGGGGGTAACAACCAGATATGCAACCTGCAAAGAACTCCTTAAGTAAACTGAAGTTACAGTGTATTTTTTTTTTGTAATTATAGTGACCCCCCCCCCCCCCCCCCCCTTATTTCATGTAGTTACAGGGTAAATACAACATTTGCGGGCTGTAAATTAAAGTGGTGCTTTGTTACCTCCTTATTCCATGTAGGCTGGTAGGTCATACATACTTATACTTGTATACTTATACAGCTTATACAGTTAAACCAAATTCTTTTGAAAAGCTTGTTTAAGAACAAATTTAAGATTTTGTTCATTTTGTTCATGTTTTGCACCCACTTACGAAATTAAAGTATTATGACCAAGCCATCATGTCAATAAACACACAGCAATAGGGCTAAACACTGAAAGTCAAGATTAAACTATGTATTAGCGAACTGACAGGATTTTAACGTTTTGATCCACATCCTCAAGCACCGTTTTGACTAGTTCACAGTTCCCGGTTTCAATCACCGCTCAATGTTGTGAGAACATACTCGGACAAAACCCTCCAGTTTTAAAAGAACACATTCCTGTCAGTTTCAAAAACCTCGCTTTGATTAGTTTTCTTGTATTTTCGACACACATTCCTGTCATGAGCGCCGCAAACACGTAAGGACTCGTCTCAAGTGCCATTCCAGCTGTTTCCAGTTCCCGATCACCACATTCACTGGTCCAGTTTTAAACAAACACACTTCAGACAGTTTCAAAGTTGTCCCTCGTCTGCATTTCGATTATTTTTTTCATATTTTCTACACATTTCTTTCTATAAGCACCGCAGACACTGATTATGTTGCACACAAAACCGTTCGCGTTTGAACCTCCTCATTCCTAACCAGGGTTGCTAGGTTTTCACAGCAAAACCTGCCCAATTGCTACTCAAAACTAGCCCAATCGCATTTGGAGGGGGTTGCCCGGTAGAAATTCCCTGTGAAAACCACGGACTTGACAACACTGTTCCTAACCCAGCACCGTCAGGTTACTTATTACTGATATTAACCCAAATTTGGTCAAATCAAGTCAGCTTCCTAACCCAACAGTCTCAACCGAGCGTTTGGATTGAAACAATGACCCAACGTGTTTAAAAAGTAGGCCTGCACAGTGTATGCTTTTGCGCTTGCAAATATGAAATTATTGTTAGGTCATAGCCTACATACCACGTAATATTAAAATAGGTACCCCTTAGTTTCAAAATACTTACAGTAGAAATAATCTGAAATTTTACAGTTTACCCTTTATTCCCCACACTTCACATTTTATTCCCTTATACCTACATGGAGGTACTGAATAGGTACACTATAATTACAAAAATGTTACACTGTAAATCCTGTTTACTTACGCAGTACGTTGCGGGTTGTAATCTAAAGCGTTACTAATGTTTTCAAATGTAAGAGGGTTTAAACTTAATAAATTCATAATATACATTTAGTGTCTATTGAAATGAAAATATACGTACAAATACCTACAAATATACATCACTCTAGGTGGAGATACAGCATCAGGAGAACATGATGGATGAAGGTATTCACTAAAAGGAAGAAGGGAATAATTTTAAAGGATAAAGTGCTTGAGAGAGCACTAAAAAGATTGTGTTATGAACAAAGAATGATGGAAAAGACGTAAAGGAGAAAATGAAAGACATTTATGCACATGTGTGTGTGTGCGCGTGTGTGCGCGTGTGAGAGTGGGACACTGAGAGTGAGAAGATCTGATCTGGACACACTCACTCACACACGTTTTTTATGAGTTAGATATCTGCAGTCTTTTTGACAGTAAAGGAGAACGATTTGACCTGAATTGAATTCCAGGGACAGAAAGAGAGAGAGAGTGAAAATTGGATATTGCATAGACATGCAATGGACCCTCAAATAACATTATCAAGATAAGAGCGGTTGAAAGAGAAAGATCAGGCCATAACTCGCTAGTTCATTGCCTCCGAAACTCCTTTTTTTTCACTTGAATGCACCTAATGTGTCTGAAGATCAGGGAAGCAGCAATCATTATTCCTCCCACTTCTGGGGACATTAATACTTCTGCATTATTGTGTCCCTCCACCTGTCATATCAGTTCATCTCCCCTGCAGATACAAGAAACCATCTCACAGTAATGCATAGATACAGACAGACAGACAGACAGACAGACAGAATCCCAAATAGATAGATAGATGCATGGACAGACGGATAGATGGATGGATGGATGGATGGATGGATGAATAGATAGAAAAATAGACAGACGGACGGACTGACTGATGATTGATTGATTGATTGATTGATTGATTGGCTGTTTCTCAATACCAAGTACACAAATTCCGGACTTGCGTCCTCAGTAGTTCGGACTTCGCAAGTTCGACTCGGGTCCGGTAATTCTGCAAATGGAACAGCAGCATACTTGACAACATCAGTCAGCTCACCTTGGCTACTCAAGTTATCTTCACTGTACCACGAAATATGATATCAAACACCATTGCCTCTTTTCTGTTTCATTTCAACATATTGATAGCCACAAAAATGTGGTTCATGGAATGTGTACACACATTACTATAAAACACAATGATATAAAATTTTCGTATACTCAACAAAACAAAATATAAAACACAACCCTCTTTTCCTTTTCATTTTAAAAATACAAAAACATATTAATATGTGGTTTAGGCAGTATGTCCACATATACTCTTATTATCTTCACTGGATTTATAATAAAATGAACTATGACAACGCACAACTCTGCCTTTTTTGTTAAATGTCAGTTTTAATGAACAACAATAGCCATTATAAAAGTATGAAGATAAAGTATAAGAGACTTATGTAATAGGAAATAAAGACAAAAGCAAACAATTTAGTCAAATGCATGCTACAAAGTCAGCGCTGTACGTAAGTTAAATAACTTATGAAACATAACTTTGTGTTTAGCCAAAACGATATGACCTGGAACAAATAATAGATTCATGAGACCAAAGATTACCAGTTAAGATGCACCCAAAACGAATTATATCTTATGTTTAACCACTACAGAGACATCAGAGCCAGCAGAACATGTCAGAAGGACTAGCCGCGGTGAGGCTGCTCTAGGTGGGATACATGAGCACTGAGCTGATCGCCTGGAGCTCACGTCTCCAAAATCGGCAAAGCACATTTTCAAATAGGCGTTCTCTTTATAAATAAACCACAGATTAGAGTTTTAAACAACTACATTCTCGCCTGAAATACTCTTAAAACTACATTTCATGACACAATAACAGTAATATTTTGAAAATTATTCGGGTTTTCTCCTCCGTCATTAATGCTCGCTGGTTGGTGCGAAATGCATTCTGGGATACCTGGCTGCCTCAAGTTCGCACAAGTCGCTTCTTGATGCATCCTCAATAAAAGGGGCGGAGCAAGAACACATCCGAGGATTTGAACTGTACTTGGCTCGATGTGAACTTTGAATTGGAACAGTACTTGGGCGACGACTGATGATGTTTCTCAAGTTCACAAGAACACAAGTACAGACAAGAACGCATATTCAGAAACTGCCATTGATTGATTGAATGACAGGTCTTCATCTGCTCATGCCATATATCTTCTCTCTGTAGGGCACAGTGAGGGACAAAACTGGAATCTTTCCCGAGTCGTTTGTGAACATTATTAAACCTCTCCCCGAGAGTGACTCTGATGAAGAGGGTGGAGCTTCCAAGAGCGTGAAGAAACGTGCTCAGAGTTCATACAGCTTCCTGCGCTGCTATCTGATGCAGTCAGAGGACATCGACACAAGGTCACACACACACACGCATCGTCAGTTCATCTAAAAATATTATCCTTTAATCACTTTCTTGCCTATAAACACACAAAAACATCTTAGCAACCACATCACAACACGCTGGCGACCCCCCATTGACTATTTCTCAGCTAATGTGATGCTGTATTTATTGTCTGCTGTAGGGACATTTGTGTTGAGGAAGATCTCTCTATTCAACCATCTTATGAAGATCTGCTTTCCCGAATGAGGTACTTTGTTCTGTTTGGCATGTTGTACGCTAACAATGTGCCTCAAAATGAAAACATAAAAGAAATCCTCATTAATTGAATATTCTAAAGTTTAATGCTGTTAAAGCGTCTCCTAATCAGTTCATGTTTGCCTTTATTCTGTCATTCCCATCATCAGCATCTTTAATTCTGCTGTTCTTCTTACACTGAGGAGAACTGGTGTCACTCTAATATTTACACCATGTTTCTGGCCTTAACTCAAGTAAGAGGGAGAAAAGAGAGAAAGAACAGAAAAAAAAACATCCAGGAGTGAAAGAGTCTTTTTAAATGTCAAACTTTGACCAGCAAAAAACACTTTAGAAGACACTTTGTACCGTGTAATAATTATGAATTACTTTTCTCAAATTTCTCATCTAGAGAACATCTAGCAGCAAGCTCTTTTTGAAAACCTAGTGACCTGCCTATCTAGACAAACATGTTTTTCTTTTTTGCCTAAAAATGTTAAGTCATGTTAAAAAGCATAGTTAAATGCATCAATAAAATAACAAAACACATAAATAGACATGTAAAATGTAGCCTATGCAAAGACATGTTAATTTAATATTTGAAAAAAATTTGACTCTTTCAATTTAACTATATTAATTTCATCTATAGATTAGTAAAATGCTAATAATTTTGATTCTTTTTATTCCTTTATTGTTTTTACAAGCACCAACACCTATATTATATATTATATTATATTATTATATTATATTATATTATTAATGTAATATATTGTATTTTCTGTTCATTCTTTTAAGTATTTTTAAAATAGTTAATATTTTATATATTTTAATTTTTAATTTTTAAATCAATATAATACATTAAAAAATTTTGTAGTTTTTGTTTTTGCCTATAATGTTATATGACAGTGTAGATGAGACAGGAAGTGAAGTGAGAGAGAGAGTGGGATGGGATGGGATGGGATAGGGAAAGGTCCTCAAGCTGGGATTCGAACTCGGGACACCTGTAGCGCAATGGCGATTACATTACAATTTTTAATTTTCAATTGAATTACTTACATTTAATATTATTTAAATATTATTTAATAATGTAATATTGTCAGACCTGTGTCCTGTCTTGTGTTGCTGTTTCCTGCACATGTGCTCCCCATTACTTAGTTTTACCCATGTATGCCCGTATTTGTTTATGTTCCTGTTCCTGTCTTTATTGGTTCATTATTAGTTAATTCAGTCCCACCTGTGTTTGTTTAATTTCCTTGTTTAGTTGAGTATTTATAGTGTGTTCTGCCCCTTGTTTCCTGTCTGGTATTAATGTGATGTCCTGTTTCATGTGTCTCTGCCATGCCATGTGTTACCCCATTTTGGATTTGATTAAAGACTGGTTATTTTGAGTTTACTCCTCGTTATGTTCCATCGTGACAAATATATTCGGTTGTTTTTTTTTACTATTTTTATTACATGAATTGTAAATTAATTTATTATATTTCATTCTTAATATATTATATTATATTATTAATTTCTAAAATGATTAAATATTAAATCATTATTATTATTATTATTATAATTACTAATTAATAATGTAATTATTAACAATATAATATATAATAATGCATCTTATTTTTTGTTCTTAATTAGTGCTGTCAAATGATTAATCACGATTAATCACATCCAAAATAAACGTTTTTGTTTACATAATATATCTGTGTGTACTGTGCATATTATGTGTATATAAATACACACACGTATAGTATATATTTTGAAAATATTGACATTTACTGTATCACACTGTAAAATTACATATAACAATTTATGTTGTGTGAACTGTCAACATTTATTGCAGTATAGAAAACAGATATGAGTAGCTTCAAAAACAAGAGATCTCATACTAATTTCCATAAATTATTAACCACATCTTAATGATGGATTCTTCCCCCCGCCCCCAAGTAATTTTTTCAACAAACAACAGCACAAAGGCCACAAAACGATGTCTCGAGGGCCACGTGTTGAGTAGCACTGGATTAATGTTTAATAATAAACCTCATTTGTATGATGTTGAATATACATGCTTCTGTTGACTCATTTGCATAAAAGTCACATGACTGCCGACACAACATGGAGGCCTGAAATTGCATTATACTAATTATATTTGCACTTGCTGTGACCTCTAAACTACTACGCAATTAGTTTCTCTCCGTTTACCCCTTCAGAGACGTCTTTCAAGTGGGAGATGATTGCTTTGAACTGCAGGGACCCTGAGGGCGATCTGATACGGATATTAGACAATGAAGACGTCACTCTCATGGTGCAAGAGAGCAAACAGACGGGGTCAAAGGTCAAACGGCCGTGAATCAGTTTCCCTGGGAGCTGCTGGTCACGCATGCCAAAGATCAGACCATCTACAACACCGAGTACTGAAACGATCTCCAAATCATTGAACAACGTCTCTTAGTTTATGTGGTTTTCAAATTGAAAACTGTTTTTGCTTACTATAAGGGATAGTTTACCCAATAATATTTAACAATTTTGTCATATTTACTCACCCTTGATTCGTTCTTGACTTTTGATGCAGAATCAGTTGATCCAGTCTGAATGATTCATTTATGAATCTGGGTGATTCAGTTCTCAGTTCACTGATCTGGTAACAACAGTTCACAGATCTCTGGAAGGGAAGATAATCAGTGAATAATAACAACTTAATTGTCCAAAAAATTATTAAATGACTTCAGACCTATGTTATTATTAATATACTATTATAGTTTATTTACAGTTCATAGAGATTTTTGGTAACAATTTTGTGTGTTTTGTTTTGCTTTTTTATATGTATAGATATATATTTAATTAATTTGTATCTAATAGTTTATTTAGTTTTAGTTGTTTTAGTATTTCAATTTAAACTAAACAAGAAATGTAGCATTGACAACTAAATAAAAACAATTTTTGTGTTTTCTTGTATTTTGTGTTTTATTTTATTTTGTTTTATTTTTAGTTTATTTAGCTTTAGTTGTTTTAGTTAAATCAAACAAACATAAGAAATGTAGCCCTGGCAACTAGATGAAATTAAAAAGAAAGTTTAATTTTTATTTTATTTTATTTTTCATTTAACATTTATTTTAGTTCAAGTAACAAAAACATTTTTATGGTTTTAATTTTAGTTGTAATTAGCTGTAATAACCCTGTCTTAGATTACTATATAAAGCATACAATCATATGTACATAAGTCTTTTTTTCTGCTTTTGTGTCCTTTTTGAAGTTTTAAACCCTCAGTTTCTGTTTATTGTTGTTGACCAGCAGAAGGTGGATCTAAGGATGAGTAATTAATGACAAAACTTTAATTTCTGGGTGATTAATTCTTTAACACAACCAGTATTTCACAGTGGAATCTGTTGCTGAATATATTTTATAAATTGTCAGTGCTAATAAATACTGATTTTCATCTGTATTTTCAGCAGTATTAGTGGTGTGACATTTCACTTTTCTTGTTTGGTGAAGTTTTTAGCCAACTTCTTCTTTCAGTTCCTTTCACTGCCGGAAAAAGTCTTCCCATAAATCACGGGTGACTTGATGTGTGGCACATCTTGACTTGTGTGACACAATTATATGTGTAAATGATATACATTAATGTAAGCAGGGATTGGTGCTGGTATATATCACACGTATGCACATTTTATGCACATCACCCACACATGATTACACTTTAGGCAAGTGTGATGTTTGATGAAACATCATTGTTTTCATGTTTATTAATGTTTGTTCATGTAATGCAGGGATTCCCTTGAAATATTAAATATTCACCTGAAATGTTAATATTTATAAGTTAATATTTCAATAATTGAACAACACATTCACATGTTTACAGTCCTCTGATGTTGTTAAATTGACATGCATATAAACAAATAAAATATTTTGATTTTTAGTGTTTAAGTGCTTTTAATGATTTAGGTTTTTATCAACTCACTATTCACTATTCACTTTCTTATCAGCTCACTAATGTAAAGTTTAATGCCTTTTATAATGTTGATATCAAAAACTTTTTTTTATATCATGATACATTTATTTGTTTTTTAAATTTAAAACAAGCTTAATTAAATTAATCTAAATGTAATATAAAAAGTAATCAGAATACATTACATTACGTCACTAACTATAGTTTTCATCATGTAATCTGTATGGACTACAGTTTGTAAATAATCTACCCAGCTCTGGATATATGAAGGTCACATTGATACACCATGTCTTCATATATATATATATATATATATATATATATATAGCTACTTTTATTGTATAATGATTAACACCAATTTTTAAACCAAATTTACCTTTAAATTAACAATTTAGCAACTAATAGTTTCTAGTTGTTGTTTTTTTAGTTTACTTGTTTACCAAGGAGACAATAAGGAGACAAGATATGAAACTTCTGATATGTGAGGAAAATATAAAATCAAGTAAAATATTACTGGAATTACTATAATTACTGGAATTACTGTATATCCACTTTTATGTAAATCCACTTTTGTACATTGTTAGTAGACAAATAAATATTTTTTTCTCAAAAAGTGTTTTAAGAGAGTTTACTGTATCTTCCAAAAGTCGACAAGACCAAAAGTGCCATAGCTGTACAAACACCCACTTTCATTCTCTCACGCATGTGTTAACTTCATCTTTGTCTGTAGGAGGATGTAAAGAGCATCTTTCTCTCTGACGGAGAGATGGTGTTTGCTATATCAGAGCATTCTCTCAAGGGTTCCTCAGAGTATCGTGCTCAGGTTCGCTGTAATGTGAGTGCATCCAGACGTTCAGGATGGCGTTACTCTGGGTATCCCTCAGAGTGGAGCAGCCCCGTCTACTGGACCACACGACCGGGTCTGAGACAACTCCACTCCCTACAAATCTATATATCTTTGTTGTACAACACAAGATAACCTCATATATTGTATAAATCAGGGGTGTTCAAACCTGTTCCTAGAGGGTCATCATCCTGCAGACACACCTGAACCAGCTAATCAAGGTCTTTAGACTCGCTAGAAACTTCCAGGATGTTGGCCCTCCAGGAGCAGGATTGGATACCCTTGGTATAAACCTTATTAATGTATGTTTTTCTTTCAGAACCTCTTGCGCCACATCTAGTTACATTTCTCCTGTATTTGCTCATTGCGACTCTCGTGTCAGCTGTCTCCATCATAGCTTTTATCATTCTGGTTGTCGTTCAGCGGTAAATTTTTTTAATTATTTTTAAGAATCAATTGACCCTTTGCAAAGACCCATCTCCCTTAGTTACTGTTGTAATGTCCAACGAGCTATGCCACTCTCACGCCACACATCATGTTTTCACACAGTGAAAAATACATCGCAGAGCAAAGAGGAAACTGACAACATGCCGACAGACAATACAGAACAGTTTACTTCTGGTATGAAACAAGGTCTCATCTTTCAAATTTTGTCATTTTTTAAGAAATTAAAAAAAAAATACGGTTTTGACATTAGGATTTAAACTACAAATGCAATATAGTTACATTTAGTGACTACCTCCGAATGCAGTTTAATTGATCGGACAATTTTTTTTTTGGACACTTGTATTTATCAATGTCAACTTCTTGTCAAATCATTAGTACTAGATATAAATGAGGCCTATAATCTTCTAAACCTAGTACACAATCATAAGCTGACTGTGTGAACATCCTGTTTACCGATAGCATCCCCAGATGGACCACTTCCCCTGCTGTACCGAACTGAATGATCCTGATATCAGCAATGCTCAGATTATAGATGTCCATCCACAGATGTCCTCATTGTAAGCAAATTGTAGGCTCTATTCCTGGAACACTCTGGAATTTCTGGAATGCGAAGTCAAAAAATTATTTAAAAAGAAATAAATAGAGAAGTTTGGGAGATAAATGTGATAGCCAATGATTTGTTTTTCCATGCAGCGATTCAGAAAATATCTTAACCGCGGATGCCAACAACCAGTGCAGAGGAACCGAGGGCAATCCAGTGAATTTGCATGTTGATGATCCATGCCTTGTGTCCTTGTGTTCCTCTGGGAATGCAATGGGAAGAAGTGGTCCATTTCAGCCTTGTACCACCAACTTCCATGACCCAGTTCTCCCATGTTCAGAGGGATACATGCAGAATCCTGCAACTTCTGTTGGCACTACCCAGTATGCATCGCAAGAGGCTTGTTGTCTGAATGTAGAAATGGGTGATGAGTACTTGAATTGCCCTAAGCCTGATTTGATCTCACCTAAACAAAGGACAAATCCTCATTCACTTCATAGACTAGATCTAAACACAGATGTTTTCCATCCACCTTCTTCGGGAAGTGCTCCAGGAGGACTCTGAGCAGTGTATACATCTATATATAACTCATCTGAAAGAATACAAACATGTACAAAGATATCAAATAACAAAGGATATTACAGAAACTCATGGCTGCTGTTTCTACAGAGACCACCAGAGGGTAGTACAGTACTACATAATCTACTGTAGTTTGAGACTTTGGGTGATGCCAGGAGTGTGCAAGCCTGCTCCTGGAGATCCACTGTCTTGCAGAGTTCAGCTCCAACCCCAATTAAATACACCCAATGAAACATGAACAACATTAAATCATGAAATGAACATGAACAACATGAAATCTCCAAGCAAGTGTGTTGGAGCACGTTGGAGCTAAAATAATTGGTTTTCGAGGAGCAAGATTGGACACTCCTCAATGACCCTTTGCTTTATAAGATTATATGCACATTATTGTTTCACTCAATAAAATGTAGTTGTCTGCCAAATATATCTCTTTAATCTCGGATATTGTGTCTTGTGTAACTACTTAATATTTCACTCAGTACCTGTAAAACACACATTTGATATCTCAATTATTTCTTACAAACAGCAATATTAAATGAAGAGCATACAATGTCTCCCGTTTCTCCGATTTTTTTTTCTCCTGAGCAAAATACCTAGTTTAATCTTACTTTAGAGCTGTGGTTCTCATCCTTTTTGACTCCAAGTGCCCCTAATTTTGCACAAATTTGCTATCAAAATGTCAGAGATTTCAATATGAATTTCTCAGCAAACATATTTATCTTCAGTCCTGTAGCTGGTTTTATTACTTTAGCTCAACTGATTGCACTAGCAATGCCAAGGTCATGGGTTTGGTTCCCGGGGATGACATGCTGATCATTTTTTTTTAAGCTTCTTTGGAGAGAAGTGTCTCTCAAATACAAATCATTAGTGTTTGTGTTATCTCAGCTCTTTTGATTTCTAAACATCTCACTCTACCACTCTGAAGTTGTCACCCCTTGGCTGTTCTTTCATTGTGTGTTTTCTGAATGATTGTAGACGTGTGCAGTGAACAGCTGTTTCACTCTTAAGAATGAGTAATTACCATTCACTCTTTTATTTTGAGACGTTCTGTGCATGTGCGTGTGTTTCTCCAGGCAGTGAAGTTCTGCTTGTCAAAGGAAACAGCTGTCATTTGAACAACGGTGCGACTGCACGAAAATAAAGAGGTAGAGATAAGGTGGTATGGAGACATACTGTCACGCTCTGTAAAAACGAATGACAGAACAGAGATTCACTTTCAAAACTAGGTTGAGTTCAATCAAAATAACCTTTTAAATGTGATGCTTGTGTGTCACCTAATCTGATGGATGGATATCTCACCTGTATCTTCCACATCTGGTTGTGGGCTGCTGGCCAAAAAACACACATACACACTTTTTCCCAATAGGTCAGAAGTTGCATGTAAATTCTTCCAAATATCCCGCAAGATTTGTGGTAAAATTTCAACCCAATCTAATGAAAGTGTGTATAAATTGTACGCCAAATAAAAACAAAAACTCGTGGTATTGATACACAAAAATTGACGTTGGCGTCGCTACGCAATGGTTAGGATTAGGATTGTAGTAGATGCGTATCATATGTGTGTGAAAACTGCGTATCATATGCACGCCAAAGTCCATTTTTGTGTATCGATACCACAAGTTTTTGTTTTTATTTGGCGTAATATTTATATGCATTTTCATGAGACCGTGCTCTAAAATTCACGTTTGAACAGTTCATAGACAACAGTACAGAAGAAGCTACATCCTGAAATCCCTCTTGTCCGTCTTTCACATCTGACTTGTTCTGAAACAGCTGTGTTTGCCATGGCCCCCTCAGGATTTATGGCCCACCTCTCCACACCTTTAGCCATCCCTCGTTCCTCTCCTCTATCATGCATCTTCTTCCCAACCATTTCACTTCCTACAGTTACACTTTCACCTTTTCATGCCTCTCTTCTTCTTTAATGTTTGTTTCTCAATCTTCCAAAGTCTCGACCCTCATCGTACCTTCCTTTAATTTCCACCCGTCCCCCTATATGCTTCTCGCGACCTGTTTTAACTCTGACACTCACAGCTGCTTCTTGAACTCTACTACCACCATCATCCCATCTGTTTTGCCCTCTTCCATCTTTCTTTTTGCCATTTCATTCACACCCTTCCCCTTTTACCCCGTTTTCATCAACTGCCATCCATTTCTCTTTGTTCTCTCCCCACAAAGCGTTACAGCGATATATCAGGAAAAAACTGGATTTTGTAAATATCTTGCCCCAATGCACCAATATATTGTCATTAAGCTGCAGCAGTGGTTACCGATCCTGGTCCTGGAGATCCCCATTTCAGAAGGCTCCCAAATCAAAAACACCTTCAACTCGTCAATTCATTAGTAAAGACTCCAAGACCTCAAAAGTGTGTCATATAAAACAGACATAAAAAACATGCAGTTTTGGGGGTTCTCTAGGACCAAGACTGGGAACCACTGGGCTACAGAAATGGACTATCGGAAACAGAGGTCTCCAAACTCTGTCCTGGAAGGCCGGTGACCTGCAGAGTTTAGCTCCAACCCTAATTACACACACCTGAACCAGCTAATCATGGTTTTACTAGGCATACTAGAAACTTCCAGGCAAGTTGGAACTGAACTCTGCAGGACACTGGCCCTCCAGGACAGAGTTTGGAGACCCCTCATTTAGAAATTGCTGCAGTTATTAGGTCATGACTTTGTTTGATTATTGAATTAGAGGCATTTTGATATGAAATCTTAAAACAGTAAACTTCCTGGTTTCATAAACACTTTGTTTCATATACAGTATTTAAGAAATAATTACGACTTTCTGTATTTCTAGTATTGTAAGCCATGTCGTAATTACCGTGACGCCTGCTTGGAACTGTCCTTGGACTGGAAGTTCCAAATAGGTTTTTGAAGAGCCTAATCATTCAGTCCTGTCAATAATCATTTCAAGCCAGCACTCAATTCTTCCGGCATCCCTCCATCTTCCCATCTCCTCCACTATTTTTGTAGTTTTCCTTCTATGTAGAATCGCAAAGGGGTTGTTGAACGCGGAGCTCAAGCTGAGCGTTGGGTTCGAGCCTCCATTGGTTTACCATTAACAATCAAGACTGGATGGGTAGACAAACTCATGAAAGTATTATTAGCTGTGTAGTAATTACCTCCGGATCTCCAAAATGACAACACATGATGCTCTACTCGGAGCAGTTCCAAGTCCTTGGACTTGGAATTATGTGTTTCTATGGCAACACTATTAATGCCAAAGTGCTCACATGCTTGGAGAACTTATAATTAAAACTTGTATGCTGGAATGTTCTGAGAGCTACGACTTGGACCATGTGATTGCTGAACCACCTGACCAATGCCAGATTCATTTAGACATTAACTAGACATTAACTCCCAGACTGAGGACTTGGAACAGCTCTGAGTAGATCGTCACATGTTGTCACTGGTATTACGGTAATTATAAGATGGCGTGAACGCAGCTATAAATGATCCTTATTGCGAAAATTGCAACAAAAGTGTAGCACACGGCTTTTTAAACTCTTCTAAATTAATCTTTCTCCACTTTCATTCTCCATCCCTTCTTCTCTCTTCATTTTGGCCAACAGAAGAAAGATGAGTGTAAGTTCCCTTTCAGCAATCCATTCCTCCATGCTCTATCTTTGTGATGTCTGTCTCTTTCTCTCTCTCCATCTGCAGGACTGCCATTCACAATCAAGATGTGCAAGAGTCATTATGGAGAAAGAAGAAAGAGAAAAGAGCCGCTTTCTTCTCGCTCTCTGTTGTACGTGTGTTTGTAGGAGGTGGGATCCATTCGTGAACTGTGCTGAGACCTGTCATAGGCCTCGAACACGACTGAATTTGGGCTGATTTCCAAACTCGAGCATGTAGTGACAGTCAGAAAATCTTCTGATGTACCTTTATGGGCCTCTATTCAACTCATTTAGCATTCCTCTTGCTGTTTTCTGAGAGCCTGCTTTTGTTTTAGTGATGATTGGTTGACATCAGGGTGGGAATTTACTAACCCCCACCGTAACACCTAGGTGGTTGCCAGGGTGTTATGCAGTTGCTAAGATGTCCTACAGTAAGTGTTTTTAGCATGATGAGATGCAGTTGCAAAGGTGTTCTGAATAGCACATTGCTCTCTGGTTGCTAGGTATTCGAAGTAGTTTATACTGAATGAATACATGTAATTTGTGTTAAAAAAAGTGCACACTGTTCTGTTTAGTTGCCAAAGTGTTTTCCTGAGTAGTTTTTAAAACTTGCTATGCTATGCATTTGCAAAGGGTACTGGGTGGTTACTAAGGTGCTAATTCTGTTGCTAAGGTGTTCTAAGAGATTTTTTTCCCATTGCTTTGCAGGTGATAGTCTAGTTGCCAGTTAGTTGCCAGAGTTGTTTTTACTGTTTTTAAACTATGCATTTACTAGGATATTCTGGTTAGTTGCTAGAGTGTCATTATGGGGTTGCTAAGATATTAAGTCGTTTTTATGGTAAATTAATAGATGTAAATTATTAAATGTGCAATGTATTAGAGTGTCCTGGTTAGTTGACAGGGTGTTACTAAGTTTGAGTGTTTTTTAGCTAAATTATATGCAATTACTACGATGTTCTGGTTAGTTGCCGGGGTGTCATTATGTGGTTGCTAAGGTATTGTAAGTAGTTTTTATGTTTCTGGTTAGTTGTCAGGTTATTACTAAGTTGTTTTGAGTGGCTTTAGCATGTTGCTATCAGTGTTGCCAGATAGGATGGATGATTTCCAGCCCAAAAGCTCACAAAAACCCGCCCAAAACTTTAACTGTCAAAATAATGTGATAGAATGTATATCATGGTTGATAAGAGCCATTTTTAACTCCTTATAACGACATAATGATGACAAAATAATATAAATATAATGCAACATAAATTTTCCATGGATCAAATCGGGACAAATACATTAAAAAAACGACCAAATATGAAAATATGCAAGCAGACACTGTCAAAACGGCAATCAAGAAATTAACCGACACCCTCGAAAAACACATGCATCATTTTCGATGTCAACAGTCAGAATTTAAATGCAAAAAAAGTGCCCAATATATGTGAACAGAATAACAACGTAATTATAGGTATTTCACACTCGTTCATGCACACACCATGACAGTCAAAACTGTGTCATTCTGTATGATAATCATGCAATAAAAATATTTAACAATAACAATAATGCTCTTACTTTCGTGTCGCTCTATAATTTCACACAGAACTAAGTCTTTCGTGAAGTTCATATTGAACATAATATAGAATTTTGCACAATAAAAACTAACAAGTCCAGAATCTTTAAAGGATATACTAATCTGCACCATTTAAAAGATAAAAGACAGGATCGTATAGATATAAATAGATTTTGATTAAATAATTTAACTGTGCTCTGATTTCGGAGTTGCAGTGATGTAGCCTTCATGTCATCTCTCTCAACAGGTGTAATTCACGTTTTGAGAGTTAAAACACTCTCCACTCTTTACCATCGAACTTATATACGTCACGGAACACTTAGGGAGTGCCGTGGAAAGACTAGGTCTGGGTCCAAATGCAGGTGAGGATCTCTTTAATAACGAAACAAAAAGGTCAACAAGGCAAAACAAAACAGATTAGGAACGGGATACATCAACGCCAACACAGTGCATGTATCCCCAAAGTTTCAACAGTGATTACGACTAACACAATAAATTACAATTAATTCACCCAGACAGAGCAGCGGGAGTGTGGTGTATAAATAGTCCATGACAATGGGGAACAGCTGGGAGTGTAATTTGTGACAGGTGTGTGTGATATGCGGCAGGTGTGTGGAGTTAGGGGAATGGAGTCCGGGAGGACGGGAGATGGTGACCTCTGGTGGAGAAAGGAAGAACTGCAGAGCTCGGACTCGTGACAATATATAGGTATTATGGCACTTATACATTCAAAATCAGATCCGTTATTGAGCTAAAAGCCCATCGCTCATGAATCATCACGTCTGTCTGCTGATCACTAGTGATTGGCTAAAAGTGCGGATGCAATGTCAACATCAGCACCAGTCTCTTTGCAGTGTGTGTGTGTTTAGTAACGCTGTGATGACTGATTGGATGCATGCAGTAGGCTATATATGCACACTTGGGCTTGTTTGTTAGCCAATTAGCCTATACAATTTATATGTTTTGAAAACCGCCAAACTGACCAAAAACCAGCCCAAATTTTGTCCACCTGCCCAATCCAATATTTACCCGCACAATAAAATTCCAAACCGCCCAATCTGGCAACACTGGTTGCTATGCAGTTGTAAAAGTGTTCTGCATGTTCCTTTGCACATTGCTCTGTGGTTGCCAAGGTATTCTAAGTAGTTTTATGGTAAATGAAATGTACAGTGTAATAGAGTGTTCTGGTTAGTTTCCAGTGTGTTACTAATTAGTTTTGAGTGGTCTTTAGCTTGTTGCTATGCAGGTACTAGAATGCTACAGTTGGTTGCCAAGGTGTTGTTGAAATGTTTCTGACTTTTTAGCACAATGCTATGCATTCCCTAGGATATTCTGGTTGGTTGCCAGGGTGTCATTATGTGATTTCTATGTAGCTTTTATGCTAAATTAATAGATGTAATTATTTAAAATGTGATATTTTATCATGTTGCTGGACAGTTCAGCTTAGTTGCCAGGGTGTTGCTAAATTCTGAGTGGTTTTTAGCATGTTGCTATTTAGTTGCAAATGGATTCTAGGTGGTTGCCAAGGTGTTGGCATTACTAGGGTGTACCTTTGCACACTGCTCTACAGTTGCTAGGGTATTATGGTTGGTTGCCAAAGTGTTATTATGTGGTTGCTAAGATGTGCTGAGGTATTTTTAGCATGTTACTATGCAGTTGCTAGGGTTTTCTGGATAGTTGGCAGGGTATTGCTATATGTTGTTCTGAGTGTTTTAATGTGGCTATGCAGTTACAAGGGGGTTCTGGATTATTGCCAAGGTGATATGTTGTTATTATTGTATTTTGCCAGGGTGTCATTATGTGGTTGCTAAGGAGTTCTGGGTTGTTTTAGCACACTACTATGCAGTTGCTAGGGTGTTTTGGTTGGTTCAGGGTGTCCTTTCTTCAGTGCCATTGTTATCATTTCACCTGTTTGTTTACATCAAGTAATTAAGAGTACAACAATTTAGCATTAGCATGTTAGCACTCCTGGATTGACCTTTGGCCTGAAAGGCTAGTTTTATGAAACTACAATTGTTGTTGCTTTGTCTGTTATTCTGGTTTATAGTTTTGTTGTCTTTGATGTTGTTGTGTTGGTTGTAGCTAAATTTGAGGTCGGACTCTCCTTGTAGCCTCTAGCTGTGCTCAGTGCTAAAGTTAGGGTGCGCATGCAGTATTCATGAATGCTCGTTTTCCATCACAGTGATGGACTACAGCTCTTTATATAGCTGCAGAACGACTGATGAGGGTCGTCTGGTGCTCCAAGACCTCCTCACTGTGAGTGTGTTCGTGTGATTCATCATGTAAATGGGTCCATTTGCCACGGAAAGACACAGTTAGCCATGAGACTAATGACTTAATGATCCCTCTTGCTAGTGTTATCTTGATGTCAGGCATCAGGCACTGTACAAAAAGCCTATACGAAAAATGTGCGGTTTCAATGGTAGGGTTACTGGGTGGTTGCCAAGGTGTTGCTATGTGGTTGCTAGGGTTTTCAAGGTGATTATCGGGGTATTTTTATGCAAATGGAATGTTTTTTTGAGTAGTTTGTGTGGGATGGTTGTCAGGGCATTGCTTTGTGGTTGCAAAGATGTTCTGAGTGGTTTTTAGCACATTGGTCTGCTGTTTCTAGGAAGTTAATGATGGTTGCTAAGGTGTTAAGTGGTCGATAAAGTGTTCTATGTGTTTTAGCTGGTCACTAAGCATGTTGCTATTCTGGGTGGTTGCCAAGGAGTTAATGTGGTTGCTAAGTGGTTGCTAGGATGTGGTTGCTAAGGTATTCAAAGTGTTTGTAGCATATTGCTATGCAGTTGCTAGGGTGTTCAAGGTGTTTTAGGGTGTAATGCAGTCAATATGGTTTTCTAAGTGTTTTTAGCATGTTGTTATGCAGTAAGGTGTACTGAGTGGTTTTAAGCACATTGGTCTGTTGTTGTTAAAGTGCTATTGGTGGTTGCCAGGGTATTATTATGGGTTTTTTTTAAATACATTCTAAGGTGGAGTTTTTTTAGCATTTTGCAATGCTGTTGCTAAGGTAGGTTACTAGGGTGTTGTTATGTGGTTGCTAAGGTATTATATGTGTTTGTAGCACATTGCTATGCAGTTACAAATATGTTTTGAGTGCTTCTGAACACTTTGGCTTTCTAGGTTGGTCTGGGCGGTTTTGAGCACATTACTGTATGGTTTCTAGGTTGTTCTAGGTGGTAGCCAGGGTGTTATACGTTTGTTACAGTTAGCACATATCTGGGCAGTAAAAGTATGTCCAGAATGGGTTTTTATCATGGTGATCTGCAGTTGCTAGATTGTTCTGGTTGGTTGTGCATTTATATGCAGTTGTTAGGGTGTTCTGGCTTCACATTTTGAAGTAGCATTTATGGTTTTAGCCCAAATGGTGTAGAATAAGCTATGCTGAAGTTTAGTACTTATAGCGTAACGGGTATATTCAAATGACTAACACTAAGAATGAAGAAATAGTATTAATTACTATGACCTAAGGCAATCCAGTACACTGAAAAAGTTTTTTAAATGGTTATCAACCTTTAAACAACCCAAAGGTGTCCTGATTTTAGTGTCCTTTGCAAAATTTCTGATAAATTACTGTAAGTCACAGAAAGAAAAGGTGAAATTAATGAGGAGAGAGCCGATGCTTCACTGTAGGCTTTCTAAGAAAATAACATCACTCACAGTACTCAGAAGAGAGAGACAGAGAGAGAGATCAGAGGCTTACGCAAGTCCACAGAGATTTTCTTTCTATTAAAATGAGCAGAGATGCATGAGTGAGTGTGTGTGTTTGTGTGGCAAGACAGACTCGGGGTCAACTTCATTAAAAAGATTTCAATGTGACATCATCTGTTCGTTATGCTGATGAACTGAGCATATTAACAGAGAGACCTAGAGAGGGATTATTATAATAAGGACTGTATGCGACTACAATGTTAATTATATGCAAATTCAAGGTTTAGATTTACATTATTGGTTCGCATAATTAAATATAAGCCAATTTGAAGTGTTAATATATATATATATATATATATATATATATATATACACACATACACAGTATGTGTGTGTGTTTTATGTGAATGATATGAAATATTATGAAATGTTCATATAATATAATATATTTAAATTAGAGGTTCATTGGTTCACACACAAATCAAATGATTTCATATATTTTATGATTAACATATTTCAGATAATATGTCATTATGTATATGTATATATATATATATATATATATATATATATATATATATATATATATATATATATACATATAGTGCCTTGTGAATGTATTCATACCCCTTCATTTTTTTCACATTTTGTTATGTTGCTGCCTTATGTTAAACTGCTTTAAATTACTTTTTTTCCCCACATCAATCTACACTCCATACACCATATTGACAAAGCAAAAACAGAATTGTCACAACTTCATAAAACTCAAATAAGTACATTGCATAAGTATTCACACCCTTAACTAAATATTTAGCTGAAGTACCTTTACAGCCTCAAGTCTTTTTTTGTTTGATGCGACAAGGTTTGCTCATCAACATTTGGCAATTATCTGCCATTTGTCTCCTCACCTCTTCACCTCTCAAGCTCTTTCAGGTTGGATGGGACATATGCATATTTTCATCTTTCTCCAGAAATATTTGATTGGGTTCAAGCGTGGCTGGGCCACTCAAAGACATTCACAGCGTTGTGTATAAGCCACTCTTGCTGTGTGCTTAGGGTCATTGTCCTGTTGGAAGGTAAAGCTTCTGCCCAGTCTGAGGTTCTGAATGCTCTGGACTGGGTTTTCATTAAGGCTGTCTCAATATTTTTTGTGCATTGAGCTTTTCTTCTACTCTGGCGATTCCCTCAGTTCCTGCCGCTGAAAAACAGCCCCACAGCATGAGACTGCTACCAGCACACTTTACTTTTGGGATGGTACTCTGCAGGTGATGAGCAGAGCTGGTTCCCTTCAAACATGATGCTTAGAATTAAGGTTCATCAGACCAGAGAATATTGTTTCTCACAGTCTGAGGGTCCTTTAGGTGCTTTTTTGTAAATTCCAAGTGTGTTTCCTTTTGTCTTCACTGAGAAGCGGATTGAGTTTGGCCACACCGCTATAAAGCCCAGATCGGTGGAGTGTTGCAGTGATGTTTGTCCTTCTGTAGATTTCTCCTATCTCCACATATGATCACGGAGCTCAACTAGAGTGACCAACAGGTTCTTGGTCACCAGTCTAACCAAAGCCCTTCTCCATTAATTGCTCAGTTTGGCCAGGAGGCCAGCTCTAAGAAGAATCCTGGTTGTTTCAAACTTCTTCCATTAAGAGTAACAGAGACTACATGCTTTTGTGACCCTTCAATGAAGCATAATTTCTTTTCTGAACTCTTCCCCAGATGTGTGGCTTGACGCAAACCTGTTTCTGAGCTCTACAGACTGTTCTTTTGACCCCAGGGCTTGGTTGTTGCTCTGATATGCATTATCAGCAGTTGAACCTTTTATTAAGTCGTATGTGCCTTTCCAAATCATACACAATCAATTGAATTTGCCACAGGTTACCTTCACTCAAAGTCTAGTAATGCCTACAAGCAATATGAATGCTCCTGAGCTAAATTCCTTTAGTACTTATGCAATGGAATCATTTAAGTTTTTTATTTTTTAATAAATTTGCATAGATGTTAAAAACCATTTTTTTTTTTTTTTTTGCTTTACCATTATAGTGTATGGAGTGTAGATTGATGTGGAAAAAAGTAATTTAAAGCAGTTTAACATAAGGCAGCAACATAAAACATGAAAGGGTATGAATACCTTCGCAAAGGCACTGCATATACACACACACAAACACACATATATTCATACACATAGATAGATAGAATGATTGATTGATTGATTGATTGATTGATTGATTGATTGATTGATTGATTGATTGACTGCTTACAGATTCCATCTTTTTGAAAATTCCCAATTGTTAAGCAACCAAGACTTTATGAGCAGTGACTAAACATTTCTGCAGTCTTGATTTGGAGCCCAGACTTGAAGACATGATCACACTGTAATGGCATCATGTTGTGTAAGAAACAACAAGACAGTGGAAACAACAACGGCAAAGGTGAATTAAGCGCTCGGAGGAGAGTTACGCAAGAACACAGGTGCTACTGTTCAACACCCGTTTCTAACACACACACACACACACACACACACACACACACTCCTGGCCCATCTGCATCACATATTTACACCAACTTAAGAAAAACAGGAACATTGTGCTCATGAAAATGTCTGCTTCCCTTTTCTCCATCCCCTCCAGCACAAGACAAAGGCATTTTTCATGAGTGAGCATGAAGGATGTGTACTCAGACGTTTGGGGAACTCAGAGCCGGTGGGAGAGCTTGAGCGTTAAGCGACAACATGAAAAACAAATTTATGGGTGACCCCATTTGTGACTGTAAGGGTCACAGTGCCGCAACCCACCATAAAACTTGTAATGCATGTCTGTCTGTGTGTGTGTGTGTGTGTGTGTGCATGCATATGTGTGTGTGTACGCAGATATTTGTGACTGGGTCCCGTGTTTTCCATTTCTTGGACAGGAAATGGTACCTAGCGACAAGATGAAAACACAGGAAGTGCAAGCTGCGTTCCTCACATTCCAGCATTGTCTCTGTGTGCGGGAACACACACACATACACACTTGTTTGTAAACTACAAAACAAAAGCAGACACATGTAGCACTTTTATGATGATTACCATCACATAAATGAAAAATATATATATATATATATATATATATATATATATATATATATTACCAGCATCATTTTTGCAAGACAATCATTTAGATAATTTAACACATATTGCTAAATATGTAGTTACATTTTTAAATCAACATAAAAAAATCTCATACTTTAAAATGTATTAAAATATTTTTTCAGTATATAAGGTAAAATAACTTACATTTAACTAATTAACAGATAATACTGTTAAATTATTTTCTCTCTATTTTTTGTTAAACATTTTTATTGTGTAGGTCATCTAGTTTTGTTGTTGTTGTTATTTATTTATGATAAATGTTACATTAACAAACTTGAAGCTGTGTTTTCCATTTAAAACAAAAAACAAAAACAATGTTAACTTAAGTGAGTATATTTTACAGGTAAGGGTGATTCATTACCCAATTAATTTTATTGGTATAAAAATATGTAAAAAAAAAAAAAGTAAAAATGTGTATACAACATAAAAAAATATATTTTAAAATTTAATGTATTGATTTGTTAAACATGAAAATTCTGCTATAAATAAGTTAAAACCTACAACGAACAAATTAACAGGTAGCTAATGAAGTGTAGTTTTTCTTCAAACACAACCTTTACTTGCCCTAACAGCTAAAACGAGTATGTGTATAAAAACACGTCTGATATTCTCTGTCTGATTTCTACAGGTTCCCCCGTGTGGTGTGTCGGTTGTGTATATGTGGCAGTAATGTCTCTGCAGTAATAAATGTGCTGTGGAGCAGACACTTCATTAGTCAGCTGTACAGAGCTGAGTCACGGCGGCCTGATCAAGTACTCTCATAATCAGCTTCTGAGGTGGCTATGGCACAGCGCACGCACACACACACACACACACAAACCAGAAATATCCCGACATGATCAAATAGGAACAAGGGGAAATGGCAAGAAAGGGCCTAGTAACCAAAAGAGAGTGAATTAAAGCCTAATGTGGCTGCTAACAGGAAGTAGCGTTGACAGCTCAGGATTAAACAGAGTTGTGCTGAGGGGTTTTGGGAGACAAAACCAAAACCGTGAGACATAGAAAGCCAGGGAGTGTGAGAGAAGGTCAGAGGTCAAGGATCCAATTAACACCAGGCTCTCCTCACTGAAACAAAAAAAAAAGTGTTAAAATATCTCAAACCATCAGCGCATTTTAACACCAGACACCTCTATGGCAACCGCAATCTAAATAAAACAACAGCCGAGGACCAGAGGGACAACACCGCGTTTCGCAATTCACATTTCGAAAGACTTTCACAGAGACCCACGGCTTTTATTTGGAGACGTTCCGCTTTTTTGCGCACACAGAACATTTGTTTGCTGCGTGATGGGGCTTCTCCGTCATTTTCAGATGAAGTTTTGATGGCAGGATGAAAGAAAGAGTGGAAGCAGCTGATGTCTTGTAACTTCTCCAATCGCTGAAATGAGAAGGAAATAGGTGGCCTTCTTACTTTCGATTAAAAAAGTACATTTTATTTTATCTCAAGAACCCAAAAAGTGATTGCACATTCCAGATTGGATGCAAGCAGTGAAAAAAGAGAAGAAACTATATTTTTACATTTTCTGAGGAAAGTGTAATTGGTGATGCTAGGATGTTCTAAATTGTTGCCATGTCATTTCTATGCAGTCGTTAAGGTATTTCTAGGTGGTTGCTAGGGTGTCTTGTGAGGTTACTTACTGTCCCAAATCAAAAGAGCCCACATTTAGCCCACAAGTCTCTATGATATTCTGCTCTCTAGCTCAAGTCCCTCTTCAATGTAAATCTAACTGTTTTTTTTCTCTCTGTAGTTTTTCTGATTTTTTTTTAACTAATCGATGCTTAAAATAATGTCATTCATTAGCTAATTTAAACATATTGCTAAAAACGTAATACAATATTTATAGAAATACAAAAACAATCTGATTTACTTCAAAATGTAATTGCTAAAATTATATAAATAATATATATATCGTTTTCAATATATATGGCTCAAGTCCCACATTCAACAGTCAATTTAAAAAAAAAATCTGTAATTTTACAAATTTTATTTAATTTATGTTTTTTTTACCCCAAACCAGTCTGTGCTTAAGTAACTTGGGGGGGAAACATAAGCAGGGTCATTCATTAGCTAATTCATTAGCTATTTTTTCCACAGAAATAATAAAAAAGCTTAAATGTTAGCAAATACACAATAGTTGATTATATGCTTAATATACTGTCTTGCTAAAATTAATAATGTTTCACTATGTGTGGTTTCAATGTACATGTAAATAAGTTTTTTTTCTGTCAATTTACTGAGGAATAGTTAATGTGTTTTTTAAAGCTTAACTAGTTTGGGGGGTGAGGGACATGCAAAAACAAAAGTAAAAAAAAAAAAATTCAAACACCTCAAAAATGTGAAACCGATAGCAAAAGATTTCAGATCATGTTTAGGCCACTTTATGTTTTGTTGGCCAAATAATTCTTAGCAATATATTGAAATGCTAATGCTTAATTTGTCACCAGAACAACAACTTGGTTCACAACAGTACAACAACATGTACTTCAGTCCTTCACAGCCTCAAGTTTACATGTCATATATAATCAATAGATACTCAGCGTAGCAGTAAAGTTTTCCTACTGAAATACAGTATAAAGCTATTTTGCTAAGAAGGCAGTTTAACAAATTGCACATATCTACTTTAAAAAAGAAAATACATATTCAGGTTTTTAGTAAAGGGATAGTTTAGCTAAAGTAGTACATCCTACGTCATCCGCTGGGAGGTCACTCTCTCGTGAACGACAGTTAGCGAAAGCTAGAGATTACGGTTTACAAAGGTTTAAATATGGCTATTTTTCTTACAAAAATGAGAGCTGTGTGGAGCACTTTTTATGATGGATGGATGCACGTTTTTGGGTTTCAAAATCTCGACTACCATTCACTGCCATTATAAAGCGCAGAAGAGCCAGGGCATTTTTTTATATAACTCCGATTGTATTTGTCTGAAAGAAGAAAATCAGATACGCCGAGGATGGCTTAAGGGTGAGTAAATCATATGGTAATTTTCATGTTTGAGTGAACTATCTCTTTAAGTATGATGATGTTTTTACAGTGTAGAGCAGAATCAGTTTGGATCACTAGTTCTGTGTGGTATTGCATGATTGGCTCTGTGTTATAAAGAGTGGACGAAAAAGGAAAACGCTGAGTTTAAAAAAATTCATTCAGCATTTTTCTTGACGGAGGGTGTGAATGATTGTGACATCCAGTAAAACTACACGTGCGAAGGTGGAAAATACCATCCCCACCCAAACACACACACACACACACACACAGTTCAAGATTGCTTTGAAGACATGCACAGTGTGTGAAGAAATTTCAGCGAGTGTTAGAGATAGAAGAGTGAGATAAGAGCTAGTTAGCAGGTGCGAAAACAGCAGTGTGTGTGTCTGTATGTACAATCATGTAAGTTAGCTTTAGCAAATTGCTAAGCATGCAGTCTTAGCTATACTAACAAGGGACATTTTTTTTTCTAAATCTCCTCACAAATATAATGAAACATGTTGTAAAATGATATGCAAGGACATGTAAATAATTCTAACCATTTGAAAGACAAATTAATTAGCCAAATCAAAATGACCTTTTGCTTTACAGCTTTATAAATGTAGCTTTTAGCATTAGTAGAGCACTGCAATGATGACGTAATTTTGCAGGCCATCCCAGATGTTAGCATCACCCTGGTTTCCTCAACACAAACCCAATAGGGTTTTTCCATTGGCTTTTGGTTTATTGCAAAAATAAGCTCGGTGACCCACAAAAGTTTCTGATTCTTGCACATTTTTATCATCCAGATAATAAATGAACACAACTTTTATGAATTTTGAGGCCTAAATACAATCGGCGGAAGTAGAAAGCTAAATGTAGGATATAAACAAACTACACTACAATCACACGACTTTTCAAGAGTGTGATTATAAACACAGTGAGGCTACGCAGCAGATTGGTTAATGAGTAGATGAGTTTCCCTGTTCGGCATAATGATGTTCAGTGTCCTCTGTAGTAACGTTTAGCCACTTGTTAGCAACTGCTTTTTTAATAAGTAAAACCTATTACTGCTGTATTTAATGTTGTATAATAAAACATGAACATATCTTGAACTCGTGTTTACCATAAACTTTATTTCAGGCATTTAACCGAAAACTAATTTTCGTGACTTCAGGACGATGGAATTGGTAGTGTTAAAATGCTAACTGCTTTCCAGGTTTTGGCCTACAAAAATACACAATCCCTGCAGCACTGTTACATTAAATATTATCTTAGCATCAAAACTAGAGAGGATTTGAACATGTCTATGAGAGGTTCTAGCTAATTTAGCTTCAACTGTCTGTTCAGTGCTGTCAGTCATAGTGAAACAACACATACCTCACAGCAGATGCTGAGTGGGGCCGTGATCTCTCTTGCTCACACATATTGACAGTCATGGTGCAGTTGAGAGGTCTCTGACTCTAGTTGGGTGGGATTCCCTGTACTGAGTGCTTTCTAAGGGGAGGAATTCAGAAACTGTTGGAGACAGACAGACAATATTGACACAGTACTGCACAATGAGGGAGAAACCATTACAGTACATTCCCAAGATCAGTTGAACGTCATGGACACTTAACCTAAAAATAATTGTGAAAGTATAACATCTGAATTGTCCGTCATGCTTGTCCATGTTTGTGAAGCCTGCAGGCATTGAGTCATGCGATAGGTGTCAGATATGTTGTCTGAGACATTAGTCACACAGCGAGATTAGGTCATGACACAAAACCAATTATACGAGATACTGTTCAGATTAACTGTCAGATTGAATTCTGGGATGAATGCGGTGATTACAAACTGCGATGGATGCTGTAGGATCTTAAGAGCGTTGCCGATTTTGTTTGTGAAAAAGTAGGCTTTCATTTTCTTATGTGTGTTTGTGATAGAATGTGTAATGTGTTCAATCCAGACTTTTTCAGAACTAATAAACATGCATGCACATTCTGTCACCAATATAGTCTGAAATGATGCAAGCTGAGTTCCAAAAATAAGTACATTTTAGGAATCGCAAAGTTTTAATTTACACTAGCAACAGATTTCCATATAAATTGCTAAATGAATGAATAAAACATCTTTTTATGATATTTATATTAAATATAGCTACTTAGTTGTGTAATTATAAATTGCTAAATATAAAATTATTCTAAATATATTGGGGAAAAGACAAATATTTGGTGCGACAAATATTTTAATTTAAATTAGCTGTTAATGTGCCTATTCAGATAAACTTGAACACTTACATGCCAGCAATGCAAAGTATTTTTTGTCAGAGACAGCTTCTGATCTCTATTCCATCGCATTGTTAAGAAAACTGGCCAACCAATGAAATTTATTGTTTTTGTCACATACCCTGAGCCACTGATGTTACAATTACATAAAACTAACTTAGTGGTATTTCGCTAAGCGACAGTGAAAATCAGAGGAAGAAACCACTTTTTAACGCAAAATTGCGCGCAAGGTGTGACCAGATTTGAGTGAAAATGGTGTGAACAGGCCTTAAACCTGCATTTAAAATCTCATGCATTCAAAAGAACAAAATCGTCACTGTGGCTTATTATGTAATAAATTACTCACGGTTTACATTGCGAAAACAAACTCTCTGACGAATTTAATTTTTACGAATGATTGGTGCCTGATATATGTTTATCAGACAGCTCTGCGAAGTACATATATTTTATATTTTTCAAATTGATCTCTCCCAACACAATCTCATGGGAATTCGTAACTATTTTACGTTTTGGTGAATTGGTAGTTAAATAGTTTTCCCTAGCTTGAGATCAGGTTTGATATCCCAAAACTTTAGAAAAAAAACAACCTCTTTAGCAACCGGATTAGCACTATGTTTAAGAATAAAGCATTTTAATGTTAAAATTAGCCAGTAATAAATATTTATGCCTGTAATTTTTCTCAATTCTCCAGCAATTGGACATAATTATAACCATTTAACTAGAGTTGTACAGTATTATAGCATAGTCCAATTTCTCTGTCCCTGTCTTTCTCTTAGTGCCAATCTGTTTCCCATGTGTATGTTGTGGGCTTTATCTGTCCCTTTAAGAGTGTGTCCTTACACACGGCTGCTAAATCTGGCACAGGTCCGTGTGTAGCGTTACCAGCCCTGCGCGATCTGATGGTGATTATGACACACACATTAGGCCTTATTCCACCCATGCATTATCAGCTCTATCCGTGCCAGCCAAAACACACAGAGCACACAAATGCATAAATAATGCACACAGAGGCATCATAGCCAAAACACACCTCAGATGGTCCACGAACTCATAAAAAGTTGATTCAACACTAACTTGTTACAGACCAGCTGAGAAAATGCTTACAAAACCTTTTGACATTTGAGTTCAATTTAATGGTGCTACAATTGGCAGCATTTTTCAGGATCCGGATCAGAATCAGAATGAGCTTTATTGGCCAGGTATGTTTACACATACAAGGAATTTGTTATAGTGACAGAAGCTCCACAGTGCAACAGAAAGACAGCAATAGGACAGGACACAGATAATAAAAGAATAATATACAAATAGGCAATGTACAAAACAGCAAAAACACAATATATAGACAATTATGTGTATACAGGTCTGATATGTGCAAATTGAAATGAAAAAAATAAGTATGTGTGGTGAATAAATAATGTATAATAGAGTTGTGTGTTCCACGTTTAGTGTCAAGTGTTCATGAGATGGATTGCCTGAGGGAAGAAACTGTTTCTGTGTCTGGTCGTTCTGGTTTTCAGAGCTCTGTAGCGTCGACCAGACAGTAACAGTTCAAAGAGGGAGTGTGCTGGATGTGAGGGGTCCAGAGTGATTTTGCCAGCCCTTTTGCTCACTCTGGATAAGTACAGTTCTTGGAGAGTGGGGAGGGTTGCACCAATGATTCGCTCAGCAGTCCGGACTACCCTCCGTAGTCTTCTGAGGTCAGATTTGGTAGCTGAGCTGAACCAAACAGTTATTGAAGTGCAGATGATGGATTCAATGATGGCGGAGTAGAACTGTTTCAGCAAGTCCTGTGGCAGGTTGAACTTCCTCAGCTGGCGAAGGAAGTACAACCTCTGCTGGGCCTTTTTCACAATGGACTCAATGTGTTTGTCCCACTTCAGATCCTGAGAAATTGTGGTGCCCAGGAACCTGAATGACTCCACTGCAGTCACAGTGCTGTTCGTGATGGTGAGTGGGGGGAGAGCAGGGGGGTTTCTCCTGAAGTCCACGATCATCTCCACAGTTTTGAGCGTGTTAAGCTCCAGGTTGTTAAGACTGCACCAGACAGCCAGCTCCTTAACCTCCTGTCTGTAAGCAGACTCGTCACCGTCCTGAATGAGGCCGATGACTGTGGTGTCATCTGCAAACTTCAGGGGCTTGACAGAGAGGTATTTAGATGTGCAGTCCTTCGTTTAGAGGGAGAAGAGCAGTGGGGAGAGAACACAGCCCTGAGGAGCTCCAGTGCTAATCGTACGTGTGCTGGATGTGTATTTTCCCAGCCTCACTATCTGCTGCCTGTCTGTCAGGAAGCTGTTGATCCACTGACAGACAGAGGTGGGGACGGAGAGCTGAGTTAGTTTGGGCAGGAGGAGGTTTGGAATGATAGTGTTAAAGGCCGAGCTGAAGTCCACAAACAGGATCCTCACATAAGTCCCTGGTCTGTCCAGGTGTTGCAGTATGTAATGCAGTCCCATGTTGAATGCATAATCCACAGACCTGTTTGCTCTGTAGGCAAACTGCAGGGGGTCCAGTGATGTCCTTCAGATAAGCCAAAACCAGTTTTTCTTGACGACAGATGTTAGAGCCACAGGTCTGTAGTCGTTAAATCCTGTTATCTTGGGTTTCTTTGGGACTGGGATGATGGTGGAGCGTTTGAAGCTTGAGGGGACTTTGCACAGCTCCAGTGAGAGGTGTTCAGGGCGGGTGTGGGGTGTTTTTTAAACCTGTAGTAGAACTTATTCAGGTCGTCTGCCAGTTGTTGATTCTCCAAAGTGCTGGGGGATGGTGTCTTGTAACTGGTGATATCTTTCATACCTTTACACATTGAAGCGGAATCACTGGAAGAGAATTTGTTCCTTAGCTTGCCAGAATAATTCCTCTTTGCCACTCTGATCTCCTTTTCCAGTGTGTATTTGGCCTGTTTATACAAGACTTTATCCCCATTTCTGTAAACATCTTCTTTGGCCTGACGGAGCTGAGTTTTGCAGTGAACCATGGCTTGTCATTGTTGTAAGTTAGATGAGTCTTGGTAGGAATGCACATATCCTCACAGAAACTGATATAAGATGTTACAGTCTCTGTGAGCTCGTCCAGATCGGTGGCAGCAGCTTTAAAAACAGTCCAATCAGTGAGAGAGACAGTGTTTTCTTCATAATATCAGAGCATAATGTTTCAGGAAAAAATGATCCAGAACTTGATTTTATCCAAAATTGTACATACCACAACAGAGCTAGTTTGCTAAAACAACAGCTTTTTATTATTCAGTTAGCATTAACCAATAGCCTGCCTGGCCTAGATGACATCACTGGAAAATAAAATTCAGAGGTAAAACAAATAATATGTGGATGCTTTCGAAACACTGGTTCACGAGTTCACACTTACATATATTTAGAACGAGTTACTTAATGCGTATTTGGCGAGTATGGTAATACGCAGTTGGTGTGCTGTCCTGGGGAAGGGCTCCGAGGTCAGGAATGGCCCGAACCCAGAGTATCCCCCATGGTGTTAGTAAGAACTTAGTGATATTGGTGGAGAAGGGGTGGTGGAGGGATGCTGATAGACCGTCGAATGGGTGGAGGTATGTCAGCTGTATTTATATCCGTGTGTTGATTGACTTGATTGCGTGCCACTTGTGTTTAATTAGGCTAAGTATCTGATGTGCTCCTCCCGAACTTTGTTAATAAAACATAATTTTGTGAAGCTTCGAAACCTTTGCGAATTATTTTGAACCAGTGGTTTGGAGCATTTATCAAACTGCCCAAGTCACATTAGTTCAGTAGACTGCTTTTACTTCCATAACTGTTTCAAAGTTTTTGAAAATTTCAATGGTTCGCCATTAGGGGCTGATCTCTATGAACCCATGAACCATTGTCTATGTGGTTTTTACCTGGTCTCAGATGAAGTTTAGAAATTTGAAGACATTTTTAATGACATATTTGCTTAATAAAAATGAAGAGTTGTACTTAATAGACTCTGAGTTTGCAACACTAAAACACTAAACACTAAAATGACCCCTAGCTATGTGATTCTAGAGCAAATTTGCCCCCGTCTTCACCTTTTTCTTGTGTAAGCGCTACACACCCATGCGTTTGTGGTTAAATCTGCACTTTATATTAGATGCACACAGACGTGTTAATTCGCAGAGGTGTACAGAGGTTGTTTGAGCAGTGTAGATGGATGGAGGTTTGACCGGGGCAGGGGAGATCAGGCCAGGTGGAGCCCAGGTGTGAGTGAATTCAGTAAGGGTAAGCTGCAGGGTGTGCCAGGGGTCAGCTGGAGCTCTCACATCATGCTAACGCACCAAAACCACAGCATGCATCACAACACACACACAAGCAGAGATGCATTCACTTTCAAATAGTGTTTTATGTCATCCTCCCCCGAGTCTTTCTCGCTTGGTTGAATTAAGTTCACAGAATACAATGCTTGAAAAAGTATTTTCTAAACTACATTTCTGTTTTGTTGTAGTTGTTTTTTTTTTCAGATTTTTCATATTTGGTTTTTGTATCTTAAGAGGTATTATTAACATTCCAAACAAAATCAGAATGAAAGGCTTCAGGAAAAATTATTGGCTGAACTTTTAAAGAGACAGAAGCTCTGTTCCAAAACTTAGTAAGCTGTCTTCCTAGACAGCATGAAATTATGGCATCATAAATATGGTATAAAAAGACAAAGTTATGACATAAAAAGTCAAAATATATTATGTCATAATTAGATCTTTTTATTCAATTCTTTCAACTTTGTATGTCCATGTTGTCATAATTAGGACTTTTTATGACATAATTATAACTCTCTTTTGTCATAATTTCAACTTTAATGTCAGAATTATGACTTCTTATGTCATAATTATGATTTAGTATCTCATAATTTCAATATTTTATCTACACTGAACAAAATTATAAACGCAACACTTGTTTTTGCCCCCATTTTTCATGAGCTGAACTCAAAGATCTAAGACTTTTTCTATATACACAAAAGGCCTATTTCTCTCAAATATTATTCACAAATCTGTCTAAATCTGTGTTAGTGAACACTTCTGCTTTGCCGAGATAATCTATCCACCTCACAGGTGTGGCATATCAAGATGCTGATTAGACAGCATGATTATTGCACAGGTGTGCCTTAGGCTGGCCACAATAAAAGGCCACTCTAAAATGTCAAAAGTCCGAAAAGTTTGCACGTTAAAAAATAAATAAACGTGGTGTCAATCACGTTTACACACTGCCTCCGAAACTTTCGTCCATCATAACATTTTTTTGGATCAGGTTCAATTTTATGCGTTTTCGCATCCGTAGCAAGCATTTTGATAGGAAAGGATTACGAATATGAAAAAAAACCAATACTAAAATTTTGGACTCCGTGTGCAAGGACCTTAATTCTGCAAAGTCAAGCTCTGTTGGAACGCGAGTAGAGCTTCTTATTTCCATGAGGAGCACTATTTGTGTGGCACATGGCGCATTTGTAGAGCGTTCCATCTACACTTAGTATGCTGTCTTAGAAGGCAACTCACTAGATCTGTGTGGAGAATATTTTACTATTGTGCATTTTTAACATCTTGGTCATAACTTTGGGGGTCTGGTGGTGCCTACAAATTATTGCTGTGTCTAATTTTTTTTAAATTTGACTCAACCCTCACTTGACGAGGCAGCCCCTATGTTGGGGCCCCCAGACACACACATACCTCCCACTTTGAGGTTACTGGGGTCTTGTGAAGACTACCGCCTGCGTTCACAAGGATTTACCACTTATACAGCATCACTCCCTACATGTCTCTCTCACACTCCCTTTCTCCTCATCTGCCCTCTCTCAGACTCTCCTCTCTTACTGTATCTCTCCTTTCACTTTACCGTTTGACCCACAGCCTGCCCACGTACTCATTCCTGCTTGCTCTCCCATCTATTTGCTTTGTCTGCGTAACATTTATCAGTTCATCTCCCCTGGCCAGCCCTTTCGTATCTGTTACACCACCTGATCTCCCTCTGCGTACACGTCCATCTGTGCTGCTATGACGACTGTCGGTAACCACTGCGACCTGTCACCCTCACACACATAAATAACAACTGTAATGTGACCACCACACGCTACACGCTTAGAAAGACTCATGCTGTGCAGAATCATCCATATGTACAGACACAAACAACATTTTGAAGACGCTGTGAACTTTGATTTTTTTTGTTTTTAAGAAGCATTAGCATGCATATTAGCAGGAACAGTCTACAAAATAGTGTTTGTCCTGATTTGAATGGAAAAAAGTAGAATTTATGACACTTTTTTCTCAGATTGTATTGCAGATTGGCAGATAAACATAATCTTGTTCTTGCATTTGCATGACATATTTTGTATGGTACAGCTAATGCTGCTTAGAAAATCTGGGGCATTTCCAAGATGGCTGCCAATCTATATTTACAGACACACATTAACACAACATTCTGAAGTGGTCACAAAGGTTGATTTCTGAGGAAGCATTAGCAAGCGCATTAGCAGGAACAGTTTGAAAAATAGTGTGCATCTTGATTTGAGATAAAATTGTAGAATTCATGACACATTATTAAGATTGTTTATCTGCCAATCATCAATACAGTCTTGGATGGATTTCTTTGATACTGCATTTGCATGACATGTTGCGCATAATACAGCTAATGCTGCAAATTTGGCATGGCTTTAAGGGATTTAGATAATTATGGAAGCCTGTTTCTGCCACTGAATAACAATAAAAAATTAAAAAGGCATTTGCGACTCACAATTCCGACATTTTTTTTCAAATTTGCGAGTTTACATCAAACAATTCAGATTTTTTTCTAATTTTTCAGATTTTTTTTTCTCGCATGATACAAACTCACAATTCTGACATTTTTTTTAGAATTGTGAGATATAAATTCACAATTCTAAAAAATTAAGTCAGAATTTGCGAAATATAAACTTGCAATTCATTGTTATTACATTGGAATTGTGAGATATAAATTCAGACTTTTTTCTCAGAATTAAGTGATATAAACTCGCAATTCTGAGAACAAATCAGTCTTGTTTTCTCCTCAGAACTAGACTTTTCAGACTTTCTGAAAAAAAAAAAGTCAGAATTGGAAGATGTAATTGTGAGATAAGGAATTGTAAGATAAAAATTTGCAATTACCTTTTCTTAAATTTAGTGGTGGAAATGGTCTTCTATAGATTATACCTATCTTATTTTGGTTTATGACGTTCCTAAAAATAATATCAGTGATAGTTACAGATACACACAAAACAACATTTTGAAGACAATGCAAACCTTATATTTTAAGAAAGCATTAGCGTGCACATTTGCAGAAACAGTATGATTTGTGCTAAAGAAGTAGAATATATGATACTATTTTTGTCAGATTGTATTGCGGATTGGCAGATTAACACAAGAATCCATCTGTTTAATACTGTATTTGTTTGACATTATTTTTAAAATATAGCTAATGCTACATTGAAAATCCAAGATGGCCGCCAAAAGTGGCTTGGTGTCAAGGGATTTTGATTATATACTGTTTCATTTTATTTTCATTTAAAAAAAAGTATCACAGTCCAGACCATAATTATATAAATGATTCTTCTGCAAGTAGAGAGTCATTTATGGCGGTATTAAGATACAACTTTTCTGAGAGGATTTTAGCATGCTAACAGTAACAGTAAACTGCTAGCAGGCTAAAATCCCAAGGTAAAACTAATTAATTTTCAACAAGACAATTACTGTCTAAATATTTTATATTTATTTGTCTACATTCACATGGAAGTGGACTTGTTTTATAATGGTGTTACATCTTGCAGTTTTGTGAGGGTCTTGTGCTTAGTTTTTGAGACCATGAATGTAGTTAAAAATGGTTTGACTTTTAAAAACACTTCTCGGGACACCAGTCTGCAGCCCACTGTTTTTGAAAACAGGAATTTATGCTATGCATATGTCACTTAAGAAATCATAACCATGGTCATATTTGAATGAATATGCTTCCAGCTGGGAGGGTGAGTAAAATTATTATCATTAGTAAAATCTAAAATGTTTTTGCAAAATTCGATTTAGAAAAAAACATCAACCAATGATAAATTTAACACTTTCTATATTTATATTAAAATAGCATTATTACATTAACAATAATTTCCATCAAAACAAATAATTAATTACACTTGGAAGCAGATGGGTAGTGTATCTACCTTTTATAAATAAGTTACGTAAAAAGCCAGAAAAGAAATGCATAATTTACAAACATATATTTTTTTAGCTTTACAAGATTCCAGAAGCAGCTGAATGCACAGACGGACGTTTGGGAACAGCAGGCATTAAATGTCAGAGCACTCCATACCGCCCCCTACAGGATGGGAGTATTTCACGGTAACCTCATTACAGCTAAACACAATCTTCTTTATTTTATTTAAATATTGAATTAGGTACTATTTGACCGTGCATCTACCAACATGCGAACATTAAGTGCTTTCAGCACTTCATTGTTGATAATCTCCAGTGTATGTCATTCCAGTGTTTTTGCACCAATTAAATAATGTGCATGTTACTGAGAGATCCTTACTAAAAAGTACTGAGGCGGTACCATGGTATCAGATGGATAACCATATTCATATACCATGGTATATACATGGTACTCCAAAGTACTTCAACGAATACCATCATATTACCATGGTAAATGTCCAAAAGACTGTTTTGTAAGTGCTTTTACTCCTCGATATCATATCTAGCCAGCTGATATTTTGCTATTAAATAAACTTGGAGTGTTTAAGTAGCTTGGAAAATATACAGATTATACATTTTGAGATGATCTCTTTGAGAGTCCAAATTCACAAGTCCTCACAACTTTCCAGTTTTAACTTCCAGTTGCTATTCCAGTAGTTCCTCCAGTGGATAAATAGTCCAGAGTTGTTTTCCAACCTGACCTGCAGTGGGTCTACATCATTCATTGGCATTTGAAGGCTACTTTGACTTTCCCCAAGTAGCTAATCACTGATTTGAGCCAGATTCTTTGCCAAACAGAAGTTCAAGTCAATATTGCACCACATTTGGCAGTTGTGCTGACCGAAGTGTGAAGTGTATTTGGCAGACCGCAATTGTATTGTTTTAAATACAGTCTCACTATTTGGCAGGCTGTGTTTGCGTCTGTATGGAATCCCTTTTAAGTCCTTTCTTACAGGATATCCTGAGTACGATCAGCTCCCGTAGTGCAGAGAACTGATGGCCTCCTACGACTGCAATGTCTGATGGGAAATGTAGTTCATGGGAGCTTATTTGGCAAAGATCAAAGACATTTCCAGTTATTATAAAAAGATTTCCAGTGTGTCTCTGCTATATCCTGTGTGTGTGTCTCCACCCTGACTCCCAGATTTGTGGTTGCTCCTGGTACTTTGTCAGCAGTTCAGAGTCTTGGTCTTCTTCAGGACATTACCCTGTTAGAAGATGGAGGTCCAAATCTGGTTAGATCTTTGATTAGATTTCACTTGAAAATTTAATTGCTTTGTTAAAGCCGCAGTGTGTCATTTCCGTGCCGCTAACGGTATCCAACTGAACTGCAGTCTGTTTAAAGGGGCTCAACCAGTGCTGTCTATATCTGGAAGACGCTATTAAACTTAGCATTTGCTAGCATTGTAAACCCAACAATGATAGATGGGGTGTTGGAAAGTATTTCTGCAGTTCTGTTTGATGCCACTAATTACACAGAAATGACTCAGTTTTGTTGTATTCTATGTTTAATAGTGTATGGGTCAATGACATGTAAAAGCGTTCACAAGGTACTCTTTGTATTCTTGTTGGTTTCATATCATTTTGAAAAACCTTTATATCATTTAAGACAAATTTAAAATGAATGACTTTAAAAGTGTCATGTGGTATAAAGGAAAAATATATTCCCCTAAAACTTTATATATACATCTTACCTTATCATTATTTTCATTTTATTTAAATATATTTTTCAAGGTAACAAATTTCAAGGATTCAAGGTAAATTGCATTACGCTTTTGGTGAAACATGCCACTTGACATTTTACAACCTGATGTAATTTCCTGTTTTGGTGCTGGTAGCCAAACAGTTGAGTGTAGCCACTGACTTCTATAGTATTTTTTTCCATAATATGGAAGTCAATGGCTACCATCAACTGTTTGGTTACCAAAATTTTTCAAAATATTTTCTTTAGTGTTCCACAGCTGAAAGAACTCGATACTGGTTTATAACAACTTAAGGTTGAATAAATGATTTAAATTTTTATTTTTGTGTGAACTATCACTTAAAATATTTTTTTATTAAGTATTTGATTCTTTCATTGAGGCTTTTGTGTCTTGTTGTTATGCCATTGAGCCGTACACTTTCGATTATCATACTACAATAATAATATTACATTATCATCGCTCTCATGGAGGCCTTGCTCATCCTCCTCCGGTGTTTCCGTCGGCGCTTCCGCGGGGGCTGAAGAGGGGGTGGAGTCTGTGGGGCTGAGGGAGTCGTGGGAGGGGTTTTTGTCACTATGGGATAATGAAGAAAACAGAAGACTGTGGTTAGAAGGACGGTTTGGATGAACGCTGAAAGAGTTAATCTCAAGGCAGCCATCACAATATTAGCATTGCATGATTTGTTGACCCTTGACTTTATAAGCTACCTCTGACGTTAAAGAAATGGAAAGAATAACAGGAAGCATAAGCTACTAATTACAATACAATGTGTACACACACAATAACTCACTCAATAGACATCCTATACACTGACCTGTTCTTTGTGTGCTAGTGTGTTGTTGGCTAACTGCTTGCGTTGTATGCTGGTGAAGCTGATGGTGTCGGTGGTGTTGGTGACGAAGATGCTGTTGTGTTTCCTCTTGCTGCTGTTCCTTTTCCTGCTTATTTTGGTTACTTGCCTCTGATTGGTGGTGGTGGTGATGATGTTTTCTAACTTCTGATTGGTCAGAGTGATGATTTAGTACTTCTGATAAGCCACTGGATTGGCCAATGACCTCAACGTGGCTGTAAGTGTGACTAAGACCATCTAATTGGCTGCTGTGTGGCACGATGTGCTCTGATTGGACAGAATTGCGGGAACGATTGTTTTTTGGTTGCTGTGGTGTTGTTTGATATGGTTTTGTCTGTTGATCCTCTTGGGGATGTTTTTCGTAATGCTGTTGCGTCTTTTTCGCCATGCCGTCGCCACTGTGTTCGGTTTTCATGGGCTCAACCTCCTCTGTTTGTGTTGTGTCACTCATCATGCGTGGATCTCCTAACGTGGTTTGTCTGGTGGGAACATCTCCTCTGCTTGTATAAACTGGTGTTTGTGTGAGTGTATGTTGGTATGGGCTTTGTCGGTACCCTTGTGTGTGAGCGACTGTGTATTTCGACTGCCATTGTAATTCCTGACTCTCTCTATCCTCCAAATGGAGCCTTTGGTTATGTTTAAGTTCATCATTGCGGTGTAGCTCCTCTTTCGATTGCGTCTTTGGCAATGTTACTTTAGGGTGGGGTCTGGGCGGAGGAAGGGGTGAGGTCTGGAGCCGTGGGGATTGTGCAGAAACACGTGATTGACAGCTACAAGTCACATGGTCCTCCACGGGTATGACAACCTTCTCGTAGACTGGTTGTCGGTTGATGAACTGGATTTTTGTCATCTAGACAAAAAAAAAAAAGAGATATTAAAATAATGATATTTACAATGATAAATACCACTTAATTTCTGAAGTTCTGAAGCTAAAAATTTGACATACTTATTAGCATTAAAAATTCCAAGTGCACTTAAATATTGGGTAAAATAGTCCATTTGTAATTAGGGTCGCAAAGGGGTGGAAAATTTATAGTAACTTTCCAGAAACTTCCCCAAAATTTCCGAAAGATTCCAAAAAAATCCTGGAAAGTTTCCTGGAAGAATTGTTGAATAAGTTATGTTATTTTTGTTTTCTTTGCACACAAAAAGTATTCTCATAGCTTTGCAAAATTGAAGTTTAGCCACTGATGTCACATGGACTGTCCTTGCTACGTTTCTGGGTCTGGGAACATTTGAGTTGTGTTGCTGTCTATGCAGGGTCTGAGAGCTCTCAGATTTCATCAAAAATATCTTAATTTGTGGTCTTATTGGTTTGGAACGTCATGAAGGCAAGTAATTAATGACAGAATTTTAATTTTTGGGTGAACTAATCCTTTAACAATGTGATATGCTAATTTGCATAAAACACAGTACAATTGGGTAAAATACTCTATTTGTAATTAAATAGTTTTATGTTAGCATATGTTGCTAAGCTAACAATGTTATATCCAATTAACATTAAAATGCACAATATGTATAAATATTGGGTAGATAAGTGTTTTTAAAGTTAGATTTAATTATTTTATGTTAGCATGTTGCAACTATAACAATGTTATACACTAATTAGCATAACATACCGTAAAAAAAGACCAGTTGTAACTAGATTTGACTATTTTATGTCAGCATGTTTCTATGCTAACAATGTGACACAAATACGAATTAAAATGTAGTATACAGATATCGGGTACCTACACTTGTAAGAAGATTGAACTTTTTTATTGATATTTTAAGATATTGAATGAAATACAAGTATATTTTTAGTTTTAAGATTTCTATGAACTCTCATAGATGTTTTTCACAGAACTCTGTGCAATGCATTATGGGAATGATTTGTGTAATGATACTTGAGAGTTTGGCCAAAATAAATCTTTTAAGGCATTATTATATTCCTATCTTTTAGAAAACTTGTTGTCTAAAACAGCTACTAAGTCATTTAAATTTTGTGCATAAATACCTGTAAATGTCGTGTTTCTGTGGTGACTGGCACACATTGTAAAACATGTGTGTTGCAGCAGCCCGAACAGCGCTGCACTTCCACACACTGAGGCCATAACAAGAAGTTGGCGTTCCGTCTGTCCAACATCGAACGGGTCACTTCCATAACTTCTGTTCTCACCTTACACATCGCCAGCTGGGCCACCTGAACATCTGGGAGAGAGTCAGAAATAACAACGGTTGATTTTGACAGCAGCAGCCAAACTGGATGGAAGTTAGACAAACCAGACTAAGAAGACTACAGACACACTCTATAATTCACCCTCTCAGCACTGTCAGTGTGTTTGTTGTACAGTTCACAGATCTGAGGTGCACTTGACTGAAAGTGAGCACTCAGAGAAAGAGAGCAAGAATATAAGAGTTTGAGTACATGTGCGAAAGAAGCGTGGGTGGTAAAATTGAGCTTTGAAACTTGCATGTGTGTGTGTGTTTGAGGGTGACCTAAGGACATGTGGCGAGACAGAATCAATCACAGAGACGCAACAGCAGACTCCAGGCCCATATAAGCACATCTCACACACTCGCACAAACACACAACAAAGCCACAACACCATTGTGGAATGGAGATGCCACAGTGTCTCAAAATAATCACCACAGACTGGAAATACATTGAAATTCTGCTGGAGGACAAAGATGAAGAGACGTGAGTGTGGAAAAGAGACAGTGAGACAAAGAGAGGAAGGGAGGGAATGCTAGCAGACTTACTAAGGCTTCTGGGAAGACGTCTGTGAGTTCCGTTAGAGTGCATCTCATTCTCGGGCTTCTCATCATCTTCCTCTGAAAGTGAAAGACAAAATGAAGGAGGAATTAAAGATATGGAACATCGTTCACCAATTAGAGATCATAAAGCTGACTTTAGATTCGTGACCTTCTGAAATTCACCAGTTAAGTGTAATTTCATTTGTGTGTAATCAGACTTTAAAGGCCTGTTCACACAAAGTATGATATTTATAATATTTTTGGAAAAGTTACTTTTAAAAGTAAAGCATTACAATATTGTGTCACTCCATAACAAAGTAACTACTTGCATTACTTACAGTAGTTACTTTTTCTGTAATGTAATGCATTACGTTACTTTTGCGTATTTTTGTTGTGTTTCTTTATGAAGTAAGTCGTTTTCACGGATCTGTGTGAACGGGGAATCGTTTAGACAACATTGTCATCTTTACCCAATAAAACTAACTAAACGTGCCTTAATTATATGAAAATACAAAAGTCCACAGCAAAGCTGTAATGATACAATCGGAATCACTTTCAGAACAATTGGTTGCAGCTGTTGAATGATACAAATATTGACAGCCAATCAGAATCCATCAAACAAAGCGCTCAAAATTTAAAGCAGCAGATGACAAAACGACAGCATACACTTATATTTTGTGTGTGAATGGCCTTAAAGGGAAAACCACACAACAACTATAACGATAACAACACAGAAAAACAATTTCACTCTAATCGCTTTCAGAATGATAAAAACATTCACAGCCAATCAGAATCCACCTGACATTAACAAGCCTGAGAATGTAACGTGGCATACGACAAAACTGCAGCGCGCTGTGTTATTGTCCATTAGTGCGGACGATAATGTAGTTATCGTTATGGTTATAATTTTTGGTGTGAATGGGCCTTGAAGGGTAGCTCCTACCACAATTATGATGGCACAGAGAAACGATTTTGTTGGAATCACTTTCAGAATAGTTTTCCCAGCAGATGAACGATTAAAATATTGACAACCAATCAGAATCCACATTTTAAGCATTTAAAGTGATACACGACAAAACTGCAGTGACAAAACTTTGCATTTTCAAATTTCAGTGAGCATTATCTTTTACAAGACATTGATTTATTTTAGGGGACAGCAGGACTTAGGACATATATTTTCTCCTTTTGGGGAGACACTTCAGTTAAACAGTGTAAACAAAGAACCACCCACTCATACAGGAAAGAGTTGTTTGACTGACACGTAAAGTGACCAATCACAGTCTGTTTTTTGTTTATCGGACATAATTCTAAAAACAATGCAGAACATACATCTCGATTTACTAGAAAGTATCTTGAATATCCTTCAAAGAAAATCATTTGAGGCCAAAAACATTCTGAACTTGCGACTATTTCATCAACTAGTTCTTCTTTCAAAGTGAACCTGTAAATACGACTCATGGAAACTCGCCATTGTAATGTGCATTGAAGTTGCACAACTCTGCTTTGTCTGTGCATTTGTATGTGTCTCTGTGCGTTTCATCCTAAAAACCTGCTGTGTCTGGGATTGCCATTTGAATCCTCTTGATTCCACTGTCCCGACACCTTGCCGTAAAGCTGATCAAGCCCTGTCAATCTACTGTATATCCATAAGTGACGTTCGTCTGGTATAATAGCTCTTGTAGTAAGGGTCGTAACATTGTTAAATCTAGCTAAAATACACACACATACACAGGGAACAATAGCATAGACTGTGTTTGTGTTTGTGTTTGTGTCCCCTCTGTAAACTTTGCGCTGGACTGGGCTCAAGGTCACTGCTATTGTGCCTGTGAAGAGCTATACATGGCCCATTCATGTAAATATTACCATTATCCACATGCATGCACACACACACGTACACACACACACTGCATTCCAGACCCCTCACTCTTTCCTGCCTCACCTTCCCACTCAACACACCCCAGAAAACACACACATTCCACAAATGACGAAACATTTACTAGTGCTGATATGGGTTTTATAATATATATATATATTCTTTTTTAATTCAAATGTGCATTTAAATTTGTAATAAATAAATAAATATGTTTTGTATGCTCTATTTTGTATTTAGCGTATTTCAAGTATGGGATCAGCTTTACCTACGGATTCTACGTCCAGAAGTCTCTTCAGATCATCTACAGTTGAGATCGGACTGTTCATCACTAAATCAACCAGAGGTGGAGGGAAAGGGTCCCCCTGATGAAAAAAAGAGAGAGAAAGAGGTGGTCAAACATGTCTAGAACAAACACACAGTGTCTGAGTGAAAAACCGGTTCCTGTAATTTCAATAAAATACATGTCTAATCAGCGTACATGCGACACGTGTTGCAGAGTTACAGAGAGCATGTGTGGAGCGCTCCATTTGTACTTTGCGTTTATTTTTTATCTCTGTCCTTTATTAAGCTGCATTACTCATAATCAGGTCACTCTGTGTGTGTTTGTGAGACGTGGTCAATGTCATGTGGCAGGCAAACAGTGGGAAAATAAATATATAAATAAAATATATTGCCGTAAACAACAAACCAATCAAATCACATCCCCACACGGCGTTCCTCATAAATGTGTTATAATGTCTTACAGTATACTGCAGTCAGATTTTTCAACAATAATAGTTGTGCTGTTATTATCTAGACATGCATGGCACAAATTATTAATAAACTCATTAAAAAGAATGTGCCAGGGAAAACATGATATCTCTTTTAAATCAGTTTTATATACAGACAAGTGATATGTTGGTCAGGCTGGGGTGCGTTTCCCAAAAGCATCGTTAGCTAACTATGGTCGTTAGTTCCATTGAACTCTATTGTAACGACGGAACTTGCGACCATAGTTCCTTTTGGGAAACACACCCCTGATTAATTGGCTGATGTAGACCATGTTATAAACCATTTGTTACTGGTAATGGTAGTACCCCATTTCAAGCAAAACAGGTGATTTTAGCAATTTTAAGTGCATTTAACCAGCTGCTAACTTTCCAGTTTAGTTATGAAAACATGATATCTGAATGTTCTCTGAACGATCAAAACATCCAGTTTTTTAAATGCTATGTGAACATTACAAAAAATATTAACAGAACGACCCATTTTATCATTTTGCAAACATTGTGGAAAAAAGTTACTTTTAAATGTTCTCTGAACCATCCAAAACTAATCAGTATTAAGATTTTTTTTTTAAGTTAGATGAACATCCAACTAAAATTGTTTCAGAAAAAAAAAAAGTTGGATCATAGCTTTGAGAAAACCTTGCCAGAACATTAGCGCAAAGTTCGAGTTTGTTTCCTGTTAGCTGGATATTAGCATAAAATCAGCCACTAGCCAAACTGCTCTCTAGATATTAGCATCGGCCCTTGAAAAACCCATTTAGATGGACCACTAATAGAAATATTGTAATGTTCATTTTGCAAAGATTGCAACTAGGGATGGACGATATATCAGCAGAGATTATTAACCAGTAGAAATTTGTCAACTAGTAGAGATTTTTGACAATTGTCTCTATTGTGGTTACACATTCACGTGGCATTACTGTGCTACATGTTCATGAAAACGTATTGTTTACAAGCGTTTATAACGTTAATAACAAGTGATTTTAAGCCATTGAAACGCAAATCAGCAGCAAAAGGGAACTCACTTCGCTATATGCGAGCGCTGTCTGGGAGACTGTTTCTGAGTTATTTTTTCTGCTTTGTAGGCCTTGAATAGTTAAATACACACTTTTGTGTGTCAAAATGCCCGTCTTTGCAAGTACCCTGATAATTACAGCAATTTAGACACATCAGTCTTAAGTGAAAGCAAACAACTGACAAAGAAAACACATGTGTAACAGTGTACTGGATCCAGGCAGCTCTTAAAGTGACAGCAGTCTCATATTCCTGCTGTCTGTCATTTATGCTAATCAAACATGCATGTTTGATTAACGTTTGTAATGACTGTTTTCGATTTATTTATTTATTTTAAATTTAGGCTAGTATTAGTTTTTTGGTGTCAAGAATTATGAAATTTCTATGGTATCAAAAATTTTGGTATCATAAAGACCTTAAAGCAAAAATAACTATATCATGATATTTATTGTGAAATAAATCATTACCATGAAATAAAACTACTCATATCGTGATATAAAATTTTGGACATATCGCTACTTGCGACCTTTTTTTAAACTAAGCAAACTCAGCTCATTCAGAGAACGTTATGAATGACGTCACAACCATGAATACAATACAACTGCCCGCGTTAAGTATGCGAATGTGACAATACAATCGCACAACAATTCGTAACTATTTTGATTTGTTTGTACGATTAATTTGTTCAACCTCATTCATAGGTTTAGAGATTAAACTTTATACATACTTTTTCATTTCATATCACATTGTAAGAATTTGTATGAAATTTCACGAAATTGCACACTTTTCATTATTTATCATTTTTCGTGCAATTTCTCATGCAATCCGGTTGGAATGTGAACGCTTGTAGCTACACGAACTCTGTTTCATGCGTTGCTGCATTCTGAAATGCAATGAAGTGATTATAGCTGAGCAAGCAATCATAACAATAACATTTGCATACAGAAGCCTTAAAGGTACAGTAACAACAATCTGTTTCATTCAAAGAATCAGAAAGACGGTAAAAACAGTTGTGAAAAATTCAATTATGATGTCATGAAGCAACATAATAAGTACACTTATAGGGAAAAAAACCTAAAAAATACTACAAAAATGCAGAATAGTAGTCAACTAAGTTAGCCAGATGCACAAAACAAAGATGCCATCCAGTTGGACAGTGAAAGACCAATGTTCATCAGCATGTGTAAAATTCATGATGGATACTAATGTGTGAAGAACTGCACATTGGTGTGAAACACACATGCACTAAAGCAGTATTTCATACCCACTGTCAAGTGCATGTGTGTGTACTGCAGTCACACATACAGTATACTGATCCTATTAGGATGACATCACTCCCATTTGCCACATGCCGTACTGAATCATGGGATGCAGGAATGCCAATAGTTCATCCAGGGGAAAAGTTGAGGAATGGGGTTAATTATGGACCTGGATTGCCATACGCACACACTTGAAACATTAGAGGGCGGCCACATGGCAGTCTGCCATAACTGAATTCAGACAAAAAGAAATACTTTATCCACACCTGCACATACAAACACACAGTTTGTATAAATAGATGCACAAATATAAAAAGAAGGATTTGTTAAAAAAAAAAAAGGATTCGATAATCATGCTTACATAGAGGGAGATTAAATATTATATGAACAGCACAATAAGGTCGATCCATCTTCCATTTTCCAAAACTGAGTCATTCATTCGATGCACATTTGTTTGGCTCCTCTCAGTTGTTGGGCTCAGCTTTCATTCGTTCGATTCCTGAGTCATGTCTGCAAAAGCAATTTCGATTTTTTTAAGCCCTAGGGCCGTGACACACACGTAATGCCCCGAGAGACCCAAAGCCAAATCATCTTATGTGATTCCATCCACATGTCTTTAACGTGCCGCCTAGATTATTCCTCTCTTTTATATAACTTAAACACAAGACTTATGATGCATCAGCTGGAGGACTAAAATCCCATCAGCTGTGACCTTTTAAACTCCCTCAAACAGTCCGAATCAGAGGGCTGGGTTTTAAAGACCTGACATAAAGTTTTTTGTAGGTTTGGTGGTGATATCCAATAGACGGATTACAGAAGCATCACAAGGGGTTTTAGGTCTAATAGTGTGTGTGTGCATGTGTGTGGAAGGTAATTGATGTGCATATGTCATAAAGACTTTTCTATAAAGTCAAATGCATACGTGAGAATATCTGTAACCCAAATCAAGATGCATGAATGATTCTGCTGAATCCTTTCTATTACCGTAGGACGGACTGTTTAGGCAGATACCCATATATTTATGATAACCCATATGTTAGAAAAATGTACTTTCAAATATATTTTAATACATATAAGCCTGGTTTCACAGACAGGGCTTCGACTAAGCCAGGATTAGGCCATTGTTCAATTAGGACATTTAAGTCATTTTTATAAACATGCCTTGGACAAAAACATTACTGGTGTGCATCTAAAGACAAAACAAAGGCACTGATATACTGACAAGTTTCTTTCAATTGAAACAGCTCAGGCTTACATTTTAGTCTAGGACTAGGCTTAAGTCTTGTTTGTGAAACCGGAGGTTAAATATATTTTTTTTTACATAAACACACACATGAATCGTTTTGAATCAGAGGCATGAATCATCAACCACTATGATTTTTGATCAAGTTGAAAAATGTACATTCAAATGTATTTTTTACGTAATATTTTACATATATGTCCATGACTTTTCCGATTAGGATTTATTTACATGAACTTTTAGAAAAATGTACATTTAAAAATATTTGAAAACATATATAAATATATTTTTGTGCACACATACACACACAAATCTGTTTGACTGATTCCTTGAAAAGACCCGAATCATCCACCACTATGATTTTTGATCAAGTTATTGAAAAGAGTACATTCAAATGTATTTTTCACATAATATAAATATTTTAAATGCATGTCCATGTTTTTTTCACATTAAGTTTTAGAAAAATGCACATTCAAAAATATTTATATAAATATTTTTTTAAGCAAGTTTTTTAAAAAATGTACTTTAAAATGTTATATTTAAATATTTACAGTTTGTAATGTAGCTCAAAATTATAAAAACTATTTAAGATGCAAATATATTTTTTCTGTGTGTGTGCACATGTGCTTATTAGTTTTTATATTAGATTCATTCACATCATTCCTCTTAGTCTGGAAATCACAATTTAAAGTTTCTGTGGCCGTGGGAACCCTCCAGAGGACCTTCTTCTATAGCAACTCGCAGCACTATTTTAATACGGCTAAAGACGTACTGTAGTGTTAAATGCACAACATAATTGAGGTTTAAGCAGTGACAGTGATGCTCTTGGACTGAGGGATGTGTTTTTGGCAGTGGTGCATCTGGGAACCCATCCAATGCTCATAAATGCTGGCAACCCTAACAGTATCTTTGTTTGAGTTTAGAATTGCAGATATAAACAAATACAGATAGATTAAGCATCAAATCAAGTATGGTTTCTCTTTTCTTCTTCACTCTGGGGCCAACGCGCAGTCAGGCATGCTTATGAGGGAATTTGTTAGTTTGCTCGAATTTCATCCTCGAAATCAAGACAGTTAAAAGTGCGCCGTGAATGCAGCTATTGTCAAATGAAACAAATGAATTAAACTCAAACCGAGCGTGACGTCAGTCAGGTGAGGCTTACCTGCGCGCGACCGGACCGCAGGCACGCTGCGAGCGCCGCGAGCACCAGCAGCAGCAGCCGCGAGCTCATCATGCGCGCACATCCAACTGTCTCTCTCGCTGTCAAACACACACACACACACACACACACTGCAGGAAAGTTTATTCCAGAGGGGCTGAGTCACTTTGAACACCGTGCCAGCTGGTCCTGTTTGACATTTAACGGCGTATCCCAGATCTCCAGAGTGGAAATGAAGTGTCCGTTAAAAATCGCATGTTAATGATACACTTGAAAGGAACCAAAACTCCAGTCTTCGGATTAAAATATCAGCTTTAAATATCCAAGAAAAATAAGTCCAGTGTGTTGATTTTCAAAAATAGCCCGTGCATTTTCATTCCAGCGACGCAATGCAACTTTCCTTGACGCTCACGCAGCAGCGTGTTTCTCAGGTGCTTTAATGTCGCGCGCTGCTGCACTTCGCTCTAGCTTCAGCCTTAAAAACGCAAACCCCGCCCCCTGAGTTCTGATTGGCTCGCTGCGCCTTCGAGGCTGGACTGATGTTTCCATATAAGGCAAATGATTAGAGTGATTCTGCACGGATGAGGGGGGGGGGGGGGGTCTTCATAAGTGACCTGACATTCTCAAAGTATGACTTTTAATGGGAGAAAGGCACTGGAGGTTATAGCAAGCGCTTGTTGATCTGTGAAGCCACACACTGCACTGGACCATCAGAACTGGTGATGAAGAGACGCTGGACATGATATCATATACAGTATATGCCTGAATCTTATCAAATCTGTTTTATGAAGTTTATTTTAGGAGCATTAAAATTATTTCACCCCAAAATAATAAAAGGGATAGATTGATTGATTGAATGATTCATTCATTCGTTCGTTTGTTCGAAAAAAAAATATATATTTTTTTACTTATTTTAGGACCAGAGAGTTATGTATATATATATATTTTATTTTATATATATTTTTTTTTTATGACAATTCATAACAATTTCATGACAATTATGTCCTTCCCAAATTCTCATTATTTTGATATAAATATGTAAAGTGCACAGCTGTTGCACCAGGATTTTGTTGTACTGCAGCAATTGACATTATTTTCAAGACAATTAATTATATTATTGTCATGTATATAATATCACAAAACCAAATCTTAAATGGGTTAAATTATATTTTTAAATAAATATAAAAAATATATATTTAAATTTCATTCTATTACAAATGCAAACGACCCACTTTAATTTTTTTTATTATTATGTGTGTGTGTGTGTGTGTGTGTGTGTGTGTGTGTATATACATAATATAAATACTATTAGTATAAAGTTAATTCATATTATCATTATTTATTGTTATAAAATTTTACTATCCCAAAAATTACATTTCATTCTGTATTTATATATATTTTATGTTTATATTACATATATATTTTTGAGATTGACTAAAATACTACAACAACAATAATAATTATTATTATTATGTAATATTTTTATTATTTAATCATAATTATAATTTGTTTCTTATTATTGTATCATTTTTATTTCATTCTTCAAATTTTATTAAACGATTAATACAAATATATCTTTTGATTTTGGAGTGCAACATGACTCATAAAATCTTTGTGAGAATTATTAGATAAAAATTCTGGGAAATTGATGTGTGTTACTATATATATCGCCCAACAGTGAAACAAAGCTGAAACACATCAGCAAATCTGATTTCAGTTTTGGGGTTTGCAGTCGAGAGATGAGGTCATCTCCAGAGAGCCTGAGTGTATTTGTGAAGGTCTGAGCTGACGTTTGGAGATTGAAAGTTTAAGTGAGATGTGAAATCCTCACTGCATGTCCGGTGTTTGCCAGATCTTCTGCTTTCAGGGAACATCACACATCACAAACTGCAGGAGGTCAGAGGTCACGGGGACACAGCGGCCCCCTCTGCTGCAGCAGCAGGAAGTGACACGGGCATTTGGGCATCTCTGGGGGGCTATTTATAAAACTTCTGACCTTTTCTATCCGCATGCAGCAAGTGATTGACACGACACACGTTATTGTGAGCCACAGAAGCTACCGATCACCTGTGCTTCAGATCACAGCACACTTGGCACAAAAAAAAAATCACAATGGGCAGATTCAACACTGAGACTAGAGCGAGACGGCAGAGAAACAACGCAGAATTTAAAGAGTAAATGCCTGTGTAATAAATGACTGCAATCGCTGTTACTAAATAGTAATAATAATAATAATAATATTTTTCAACAACAATAATAACAGTAATAAAATAATTGTTTAATAAAAATACAATATTAATAACAGTAAAAACAACAATAATCATTATAAATAATAAATACATTTCATATCAATAACAAAACTATTTGTTTATTATAAATCATAGTATTATTCTTAATATTGTTTAGTAAAATTATTTTAACTAAACTTTTATAATACGAAAAGTATAATAAAAATAATAAGTAGTTTGGTTAATTTTTATGGTATTATTTGAGTAATAAATTATTATAATTATTAATAGTTATTAGTAATAATTATTAGTTATTATGGTTATTAAATAGAATAAGAATAATGTTATGATTTGATTTAATAACAATTATGAAATACAAAATTCTATAATAATAACATTAATAACAACAATAATAATTACATCATTATAAATTTGATGTAATAATATAAAAAGATAATAAGATTTTAAACAATTTTACAAATTGTTGTTATTTGCTGTTGTTTTTAGTAGCAAAAATATTTAAATGGTTATGATAGAAATACAATAATAATTATTAGTGCTGTTAAATGATTAATCACGATAAAATCGCATCCAAAATAAAAGTTTGTTTACATAATATACTGTGTAAATTTAATATATAAATACACACACATGCATGTATATATTTAAGAAAAATATGTTATTTGTTATGTTTATATTTTAAATATATTTGTATGTAATATCAATTATATGAATATAAATATATACATGTAAATATTTTTGAAATATATACTGTGTGTGCATTTATAGCTACATAATAAATTTACACAGTATATTATGTAAACAAACTTTTATTTTGGATGCGATTTAATCGCGATTAATTATTTAACAGCACTAATAATTATATAATTATACATTATATATGAGAATAAATGTTATTTTATATAATAAAAACAATAATAATTATAATAAAGTTAAATTGTTTTGACTCTGCTTTTATAACAGAAGTTTTAACAAGTAGTTACTTTTTTTTTTTTTTTTGGTATTATATGTATTTGAAGTGGAAATAGTAATACAAAGGAAGTAAATTATTTTTTCAAACAGGTAACAGCACCAACACAGTTTGCACAGTCAGAGAGAAACTTGACCCTGACGTGACCTCTAACCTCAGGTGACCTCCACTGGTTTATTGTCACCTAGGACTTACAATATTGTAGTAGTGTAGTATAACGTAGCAGGCAGTGATGTAAAAACAAATATAAGGTGTTGTCACTAAGATAAGATGTCCTGAAATGCAGCATGAGTCAGATGTGACACACAGTGTGAGCGTGTTGTGATGTCTGTCTTGTGCAGACGGGGTGAGTGTGAGCGGCAGGCAGTCAGACCTGTGTGTCACTGCAGATCTAGTCCTGTCTGGTTGTCTGATTTAATTGATAAAGCCCATTTTCGACCTCCATTAGTAGACCAGCCAAAATTCCTGAATTCAGCGTGCAGGGTTTGAAGAGCTGCTCCTGCTCGTCCCCTCCACCCGCCGGCGGCCACTTTCCCTCTGTCTCAACAGAGCTAACTGGAAGAATCCAACATTTTCAAGGAATTTCTTCAGTGAAATCCAATCTGAAAGCAGAGGGAGGGTCTGCCACAGAGCACAGATGCTTTGGTTTGTGATTTTGACAGGACTGAGGACACAAATGTAACATTTACAGTTAATATAATTAATATGACAAAAGCACTATGAAAATGTTGGATGCAACCAGAAAATCGATCATCAATTATAATATTATGCATAATTTATTGCATAAATTGATTTTTAAAAATAACATTTTTTACAGAAAAAAAACGTGAGAGAAGATTGCCATTGCATGGCTTAGGTGCTTTCAGTGCAAGTTTATATGATTTTGCCAGTTTAATTGTATAATAATAATAATAATAATAATAATAATAATAATAATTAGTAGTAGTATCGTTGTTAAATAATAATAATTATTATAGTAATAATGTCATTTGTATATTTAACAGCAAAACAATACAACAACAACGGTAATAATAACAACAATAATAACAAATTAAATTATTAAGTAAAACAATTTTGTTGTTTTATTATTATTATTATTATTATTATGTTATATAATAGATATGATGTTATCTTAAGTAAGACATAATAAGTTATCCTAAGACATAATATTGTTATAATAATAATAATACTATTGATGTTGTTTTTGTTATATTATTATTTCTAATAATAATAATAATACTAATAATAATAAATTATACTTGTTAATTATTGTTTAATAGTAATAATAATAATAATAATAATAATAGATGTTATAACAACAACAACAACAATAATAATAATAATAATAATAATAAATAAAAAGATAATAATAATAATAATAACTAATGATTGTTCTTCAAACAATATCATAATAATTATGTTTTTATACTTGTATTTTTTATTTACTAATCATAATTATAAACCTTTACGATAATAAACGTAACGTAAAGGTGGTGGGAACAGAATTGCATATTTGTCATTTTAGTTTTTTTAGTTTTTTTTTTAAGGATACAAGAGCTGGGAATTTCAGGCTTGATCTCCTGATTGTCTGGGAGTTTTGGCTGAACAATGGCAAGCTCACGGCCTCCGTGCTGTGAAGTTCGCCCAGCCTTTGTTCTCAGCCCACTTCTTTTAAAACTGAAGGGTGGCAGGAGGAGGAGGCGTACAGACACGGGCCTATAGAGAGAGACGGCAAAACAGCCGGGTGAGAGCAAGTGGGGGGGCATCTGTTTGTGCATTGTATGTGTTTTTCCGAGTCAACAGTAGAGGAAATGAACGCAGCAGCTAAATATACAAACATCACAATGAGCTAGCGAATGCAGCTGCATGCGGGAAGGCTAATGCAATGAGTATAATAGCAGATGAAGACAGCCAGCGGATATGAGGATCTGGTAACGAGTGCGAACGGATAGATGGACGGATGGATAGTTTGATGACGCTGAACTGGAGGTCAAGGAGAGAGCGGAGAGCCAGGTGAATAAAGTGCTATGCGATCGGTTGCTAACACCCAACTCTTCTCAATGTGACACTGTGTTGAGGTATTTGTATGCAATCATCATAGCAGCGGGTCATGAGGGAATCATCGTTCCAGGCTGAAGGAGAAAACAGGAAGCCGTGCTGATGGTTTTTTTCCTCTAACTGGTGTTAATGTGGACCGGGGTTCTGGATTCGACCCAATGATCATAGAGAGACACAGAGCTTCACTGTAGGCCTCGACCTGGACAGAATCATCATTACCACTGCAGCGGTCTGCAAGAAAACGTCCACAGTTAGTGGTTTGCTCAATTTCTTTCTCTCCCTTTATTTACAAATCTGCCCTTTTTGGGCCAGATTTACTAAACTGGGCAAATTAGCGTGAGAGCGCAATTCCATAAAAGCACCAATGGGAGTAGAAAGTTCTGCGGCTGATCTAATAACAATATGTGAATTAAAGAACAAAAACGCAGCCAGCACATTTCCATGATGACCATCACAATCCACTAAGACCAGTGCAAATTAGCATAGCGTTGCAAGCAAGCAGAGCCGATGGTAATCAGATGACAATCTACTAACAACACAGGCGCAAAATGGGTTAAGACATGCTTTTTTGGGTATCACACCAAGCCAACTTCAAAGAACTAGCAGTGGCGAAAACTGAGCAAGACAGGCTCATTCGAAATTTGTGCCTCTAAATACATTTCTGCAGCACCGTTATTATTTCAAAGTAAACATCCAGTGAGTGGCACTAAAATGTGGGTTCCATACGTGGCCGTGGAACGTTTTTGTTACATTGATATAAGCATGTATTGTATTACATTGCTTCAGGTACGTATTGCGGTGGTTTGTAATTCAAATATCCGATGAATGTCGCTAAAAGTTAATGCTGTATCATGTTGAGAATTATCTCCTACACCAAACCCAACCCTAAACCTACCTGATAGTGTTAACAAATGCAAAAGTGATATAAAAATGCATTTGTTGATGCAGCCATGCTATTATAACTTCCTTATGCAGATTTGAGCTGTTTTGTTGAACCGTAGTTTCACGGGGTTTGTACCGAAGCTCTTCATCATCTAAGTTCAATGCCATATCGGGTGAGCTACCGAGCAAACCTACCGAGTCAGAAACCTCATGCATATGAAGCTGGATATATGACACTTACCTTGAAATGCATCAGTTTTCAAATCTCGCAGCATGTTAAAATTATTTTGAATTCGTGACATAATATTCCTCAAGTAATTATGTAAAAATTAGGCTTTATTAATCGAAACTGTGGACCTGCAAATCATACAAATCATATCTGAAAAGGAATAAAAGTGTTAATTTCAACTGGAAACTGCAGCGATTCGTATGTATATACGTTTTTTGAGTTTTGCAGAAATGTTGAAGCTGACGGTGTTGTCGACTATAGCCGACTGCAAACTAAACGTGCGTTCTGCACCTGCGTGGATTGAGAGGAATTAACTGTCTAAATCAGCAGGTATCAATAGTCTGTATTAATCATTCAAAAGGAGAAACCAAAACAAAAATATACAAAACATAAACAAAGCAGCACTTAGCGGCTCATGTTGTGTTTATTCGTGTATTGAATGCTCGGGTAAGATCACGAAACAGTAGAACAGCGACTCGTTCGCTAAACTAAGCATCCAATCAGAGTTCTCAGAGTTATTTCAATAACAGTGCAAATACCAGTAAATTGACTAGCGCAAGTCTTAATAAATCGCATTGCATGATTCATTTAAATACTCTCCTCCCAGAAATTTAATGTCTGAAAAGCAAACTCCTAGAAATACAAATCCTGACACTATTTTTTGCAGGTTTGTATTGGCGCAACCTGTTAGTAAATATGTCCCTTCGTCTTTTATTGCTCTACCAAAGCCCGTGGAAGGTTTTCAATTAACGCTAAGTGCATATTTACGAATGTACAGTAAGATCACACCAAAGTCCCTTTAGTACTAGTCAGTTCACTTGGCAGCCATCTTGGTTACGCTCCCGAATGAAAGAACATGAATGTCACCACAAAATTGTAAATACGAGCGTCCAGAGTTTCCAAGTTGGATGCATGTCAGTTACAAAAGTAACGCCGAAGCAGTAGATGCAGAGTCTGTATTGAAAGTAAATTTGTTAAAAATATATATTATTATTATTTATTACAATAAAACTAAGGTGCATGTACAGAATACCATGGTATTGTTCTTTTACAATATAATGTATAATGATTCAATTTATAACAACTCAGCCCGTTGCAGTCCCCGCTGCCACGGCCTGCTCATCCAACTGTGACTCACGATTCTGCTCATCCTGTCTTATTTTTCTGTGCCTTGTTTGAAATAAACTGTTTGCTGTATTTGCTACTGGATTCAGTATTGTTTCCTGACACATAGACACAGTCCTGAGTTAGAAGCAGCAGTCCGCCTCCGCCATTACTGACTACTTGCTGTAGCTGCTGGAGATATACAATGTCAGCGCCAAAGAGGCTTTTCAAGTGTTGTGTTTTGGGATGCACTAATAAACATAGGAGTCTCCATAGACTCCCTCCATCTGAGCTGCAGAGGACACTGTGGTTAAGTTTCATTGTCTAAGGAAATGTCCTGGAAAAAATCGATAAAGTCCCCAATATGTGTAAGGATCTATACCAACGCTACATGCTGTAAAGTCAGCTCCAGACAAAGTAAGTATCACGTGTTTGTTTTCCAAATTGCCCTTCTGAAAAATTGCCCTTTAACTTCAAAAAGCTAATGATGCTAAAGCTACCATCATCTCTGCCTGCTTTCACTGGTGCTGCCCATGAATGATCGTGAATAGGAACGTGGTAGTTTAAAGTTGCATATGATAGCAATGTGAGTCGATCGCTTGAGTTTGTTGAGCTCATAATCACGAGTGGGTCTTATAAAGTTTGCGATAACATATAATGCACCATGAGACCAGCTATGTTATTATTTTTATCGCACTGTGCTCCCTGTCTGTGTAATTCATAAACGCAAATTTATTATGCACAGTACAATCAGATTAATGACTTTTAAACAGAGTATGTTTTCTGTAATGATAACAGGCTTGTACTAATATGGGAATGATTATTTGCAAAGGCTAGCACTACTAATGCAGAGCTTGAGCTCTTGAAGCTCCGCCCTCTTCTCTGGGAACACCAGCTCATTTGCATTAAAGCAACATACTCAAATATGGCGCGTTTTGGCTCATACCCTAAAAGTGGCCATTTTAACAAGCTATAAAAAATGATCTTTAGGGTATTTTGAGCTAAAACTTCACATACACACTCTGGGGATATCAGAGACTTATTTTAAATCTTGCAAAAAGGAGCATAATAGGTCCCCTTTAAAATAAAATGTGACCAAAAATCCCGTCTAATTTTAGCTTATGTCGCCATCTTACTCCAACCAAAGTGATTTGAATGCACCTGAAATCATAATTACAACTTCCCAACTTGTAATTACAAACTTTCAAGGAGGACTTGAGCGCACCATATGACAACAATGCTTCGCTAATCATTCTTTCTCACAAATCTTGTTTAATTAAACAACAACATCATCAACAATAAAAATTGTATGATCAATTTCAGATTAACCCAGACCTAAGTGACACTTACGGACAAAACAAACTGTAGCTGGATGCTTAACATGTTGTTAAATGCTTTAAGTGTGCGTTACTTGGACAAAATAAGTGGACCAGACTCTATTCTGATTGCCAAAAGACTGTTTTTGTAGGATTTTTTACTCTCTAGATGAAGTGAAGCTTCACTTCCTCTCCGTATCTAAGGGTGCATGATAGCAACATACTAAAAATTGAAAAGTTGCATACATTTTGTATTCAGACGACAACATTTTCAAAACAATCCCTGTTCACACTGAAAAGACAGCTAAAAACACTGTATTATGCTGCCAGGCCGGTAGTTGGCGATGCCACATTGTAAAGAAACACTATATGCACCTACACTTTCCTATAGACATGTAAAAGTAGTTTTTGTAGTTTCCACAGAGACAATATAATTTTCAAAGATGTGCACTTTGAAACCTGTTTTCAAAAGTTTGCATTTTCAAGCCCAACGCATTGTTGTGTAAATGAATGGCTAAAACACATAAAAGTTTTCCATTTTTAGTACAAGAACTGTCTTGTGTAAACGTCCCCTAAATTAAAACAAGGCCCTAATCAATTAATGTTCCACCCACATGCCACCCACCCCTTTCCTAAATATCACTGCTGGTCATATAAACAGATTAATTATTATTATTGATGATCTTTCCATTCCAGTGCTGTTTTTTATATTATTACACCCACAGTTTTTGCACCACTATACCAATACAATTTCCACTCTCAAATATTTAGGCAGACTCTATAAATACATCCCTCATTGGCTTCCTCCTCTGAAACAGAACCTTAATGTCATTTTCCACAGCGTGACCGCATAGTGTTGGTCATCAAGGGATGAATTTCCAGAAACTGTATCTCATCTCTTGCACTCCTGCCTCCGATAACATTCACCCCTATATTCTGCTTGTGAGTATATGGGAATTGTTTGCTATTTTATCATCTAACAGGGGAAAAAACATAAGTTTACTCATTTAGAAAAGTAATAGCACACATCACCTTGATAGGCCACATAATTTGAGGCATCATTCATGTCTATAAGACAAATGGTTTCAATGAACTCTGTTTGGTATTGCAGTCATGTAAAATGCTAAGGCCTTAAGGTGTAGTTTAATCTCCTATTAGCGATCTCTTGTTTCATTGAGATTCGAAAGTGTGGCAACATTAAGATCAAATTTCAAGGATATCTGTAAATTAGTGGTTGGTAATCCACGATTTAACCAGCCAATGTGAAATCCACTCCTCTGATAAAGGACACTCCAGCCTCTGTTCTACGTTGTATCAGATATCTCACATCTTCGTATCTGGCTTCCCGCCACTTTAGCCATTGCATGAACAGGCAACAAACCTCTGCCAATCAAAAGGTGCTTGTTTGTACACAACAAATCAGATGCAAACAGATACAGAGGGAGTTTGACTAATCTAGAACTCTTTCACCTGGACTTCTATAATTCATTGTCAAATGCATAATTCAAGATGATTAAAGGGTGAAACTTATATTTTCCAAAACCAGAGCATTAGTCATTGTTGTGTAAATGAAGTTGGGTTAGTTAATTCTAACAAACTTAGAAAATGTGAGAAGTCGGAATTATGAGAAATAGTGTTGCTATTGTAAAGTATAATGTCAAATTAATGTCAAGTTATTAGCATTATTAGCAATCTCGATCATTAAAGCTGCAATTATGAGAAAGTAATTTACCAGAAATAAAGTTGTAATTGGGACATTCTGTCACTAATCCGGTCTATGAACTTCCGGAGGTGTCAGTGGTATCCATCTATGATCTCTCTGCCTGCCCTGTCACGGCTAAGGAGGCCATCTGTGAACTCCTGCCTTGCTCTGAACTGGCCATGGAGGCCAGTTATGAACTATTGTCCTGCCCCGACCCAACCGAGGAGGCTACCTCTGAACTCTCAGTTTTGTCTGTCACACCCAAGGATGCGGGCTGTGAAATTCCTGACTGTTTTGCTGTGCCTATAGGGGCCGTTTGTGAATCCTCATCTCTACCTGTCACGGCCATGGAAGCGGTAAATGTAGTTTCTGTAAGCCTTGTTAACTCTGTCATGAATCTCGGAACAAAAAGACCATTCAATGTCTGCCCGGTTAGCCCTATCACTGACAAAATAACCACTCATGAACTATCTGTCTGTTCCATTTCAAGTAATGTGTCTGAACTAGTGTTGTACCATCCGTCTGTCCAGCTTCTATTAATAGGTCAGAGTATGAATTTTCTGTCTTGCCAGTCACAGAACTGCCTACTCCAGCCTCTGTCAATTCACCTGGTTATGAACTCTCTGTCTGCACCAAGGTAGCTTTTGAGTCTGATGTTGAACTGTCTTTCTGTTATATAAAGTCATCTAATTGTGAACTGTCAACCCAATCAGCCTTTGCCAACGTACCCAATACTGAACGATTTGTCTGTCCAACCACTCTCAATGAAATTAATATGGAACTTTCAGCCCTGTCAGTCACAGCTCAAAAACCCGCCTTTGCACCCTTAACCCCACCTGTCTTGAGCCCAGAGACTATAAATGCATCCCATATCTTTGATGTTAACTATGTCACTGCCATAGAGACTATTCATGAACTGGCTGCTTGTTCTGTTTCCCCAAGTGTGTCAGTTGAACCGTCTGCCTTACCAGTCCTAGTTTGTGATTCTGTTTAGGAACTGTCATTCTATCCAGATTCAGTCAGCAGATCTATTGATGATTGTTTTGTGTTCACTGCCATGGTCCCTGAGACCGAAAATGCACTGCCTGTGGCGTCTGTCTCTGTTCTCCCCAGATCTCGGTCTATACCATGGTCTTCTGCTTCGTCTGATCCAAAAGTAACTTTTTATATGAAATAAAGTTTTAATAGTGAGGTACTGTTGCATTTGTTAAGTATAACATTATTAGCAATTGTTCATTGTTAATTGCAATTGTTAGACATAAAGCAATATGAGAAAAAGTCATATATATGTTACGGGTATGTGGTTGTAGTGAATCGCACACAATGTGCGAGTAGGAAAAAAGGAGATTTTTAATTAGCATTAAATTTAATTGCATTGTGAGCTATGAAGCTGCAATTCCAAGACATAGTGGCAATTGTAAGACAGCCATAAGTCACAATGAGAATCAAAATCGCAATTAAAAGAAATAAAGTCAATTACCTTTTTATTTTGTTCTGAGGAATCAGACTTCCACTGTTTCCACTGGAAACAGGATGGGCTACTAGTTGGAACTAGTTTCTGAGTTAGTGTTTGCAAAAGTAGAAACTTGCGAATAAAAGTTTGTCATGTAAGTTCGGGAGGTTACACAGTTGTGCATGAGGAAATGGTGTCAGGTTTTTGATGAATGGGCAAACCAAGGTGTGTTTTCTGTGAGTGAGGGGTTAGTCTTACCATAGGAGCTGGGGCCACTGTTTAAGGAATTGTCTCACAGCTATGTGCACAGCTAATGGGAAGCCAACTGCAAATATTCAGGGGTCAGATCCGCAAACACACTCTCAATGAGAACACAGGTAGATGGTAATTGCACAAATTGACAGTGCAGAGCAAACCATGTTCACATGTAATCAGATCTCAAGTATACGCCAGGTAAAGAGGCAATTATTGGTTAAACTACGAGTCTAGTAATCAGATCTCAAGTATACGCCAGGTAAAGAGGCAATTATTGGTTAAACTACGAGTCTAGGTTGAAGTTTATGGCTGAGGTTAGCTTCAGGGTCACAGTCTTTCCCTCAGAGGTAATGGAGGCTGATTGGATGGGAAGTGGAAACTCAGGCAGACTGTAATTCAGCACTGTTGACACCTGCTGTCAATGAAACTCAGTTGAAACCTAAGTTGAAATATATATATATATATATATATATATATATATATATATATATATATATATATATATATTGTGGCGGGAGGAGCCAACGACAGACACAGTGGGCGTGGCGTCAAGCCTCGGAGAGGTTTTTATTAAACAATATTTAAAATAAAGTGTCCAAAGGGGGAAAAGTGTCCAAAATAAACAGGGATCTGGTGTCCTCGTTGTGCTGCGGGGCTCGTGAAGGAGGGCAGTGTTCAGGAGGGAAGGGTCCAGGTAAGGGGCGGAGTCCGGCGGCCGCACGCGCTCCCGTCTGGAGGTCCCGGGGCGCGGGTGGCGGCGGCTACTGTGGCGGCTTCGTCCATCTCCTTCATCCCCGGGTGCTCGACGGGATTCCACGGCCCGGCGTCCTTGCCCGACGGCCGTATCGCGGGTGCAGTGTCGGCCGGACTGCGGGTCCGGCCGCTCGCGTCTCTGACGGCGGCAGGTAGTTCCCTCTACGCTCCCTTTCCTGGACCCACGAGGACACCAGCGTGCATGCACGGGGAAGAGACCGGTCTCCCGAGGAGAGGCGCGCTCGGAGTTTAAACGGCGGCGGTGATGAGGCTCCATTCACGTCAGGTGCGCCTCATCACACGCCGCCAGCCCTGGCTGTTTCAGCGCCCCTCCTCTCTCTCACACACCCACTCCCGTCGGGAGCCTGGTGAAGGGCGGCGAATAAGGGACGGGGTGGTGATGATGGACAGGGGGGAGGCAGCCGACTCGTCACAATATATCACAGTGCACAGATGGATAAAGGAACCTCTGGAGATTAATAGTCATTTTTATTTTATTAAAACAGAATGTAACATTTTTATTTATGTTATATGCATCTCATTAAAAATGTTTTACCATGCCTTCATTTTTTTTTTTTTTGCCATTTTTCAAATTACTTTATGAATGGACTTTGTTTTGCCCTTATTTCAGATTTTCAATCTTCAATCAAACTATACTGAAAAAAAAATACCCTGAAACAATTTTCACTCAGAAATTGCAAGTAAATTTCACAAATAATGACAAACAAATGAAAACTAACACACTGAATTAAACATTAAATTTTTTTAAGGAGAAATACTGCAATAGTATTTCTTTGTAAAATGTACTCCGATATATTTTAATGTAAAAAAGCATTTTTTACAGTCTACAAAACTCTGATCAACTAAACATAGAATAAAAAATAAAAAAAATTGTGTAAAAAAATTTGTGTAATTTTTTTTTTTAATTACAAGGTGTAATTTCCACCAAAATAGGCAAATACAGTGTTTAAGTAAAAGTTCAGTACATTTAGTTACCAAGAAGAATAGATGAAATATGTACGATGTGTGAGAAAAACAAAGAAATATTAAGACAAATCACATTTTTAATTTTGTTGTATTTTTGTCAATATATGTACAATTTCTGTAAATATTATCTAATAATTTGTATTTATCAATAGATAAAATGTAGCTATGAAATTAGCCTTAGCAAGACGAAGAAATCTGCCAATTTATCCCTTAATTGTAAAAACTGTAATTGCCACTCCTGTCATTTCAAAGAAATGAAAAAATGAAAGAAACGACAGAATTCTTCAGTTGGAAATTGTTAGTGGACATATGTGATCTAGTACGAGTGTGAAAAACTTCTTTTTTTTGTTTGTTTGAGGCCAAAAGTGTCTATAGTTGAAGAAAGCTCATATATCTTCTAACTGCAGGCAGATTTATTGTAATAACCAACTATTTGTCAAACAGGTATACAAATTAACCAGTCAACTTAACCCAAACATTTCCAAGCATTAATCTGAGGACGGCGCTCTGGAATCCTGTGGGAACGTAAAATCACCATGAGGTCTCTTTAATACCTCAACTGTTTCTTCTAGAGAAAATGTTTTTAGATTTGTTGTGTTTCTGTTGGCAGACATTAGACAAAAGTGGAAGTATGAACATGTCAGATGTAGAATTCAGGGAGGGGACGATATAAATTACGTATGCACCATTTTTTGTACAGGATTTTAACTCTTGCAGGTGGCTGCGTGTTGGAGGCATGTGTGACTTAAGATCTGAGAGAAGTGTTTTAAAGTTCTGGGGAAATTCCCAGAGCATGGAGGGTCTCTCTCTCAAAGTATGAAACCTCCAGGAGCATGAGTTCTGCTGTTCTCTCCTTTCCTGATCCAAGTCCTAAGAGGTTGAGGAAAACGGTACCTGAGGGAATACAGGGAGTTTGGCCGCCCTCACTCGCTCTGACACACACACCTCAGTGTTTCCCATGATCTCATATGCTGTCCTCCTGTCATAAATATTGTACAGTCAAAGAGAAGGACTTGCCCTAACAGTCCCAGAACTCCTCTGTAGGGCCCACAGGTCAGCGCTCGCTGCTTAAACATGTTTGTCTGTGTGCTAACCGGCCCATAATCACACATGGCTTGTAGTGCGAATGTGTGCATACGCATCTATTAAAGCCTTTCGCACTCTATACACAGAATCTAATCCCCTTTTACATTTAGAGTCTGCACCAAAAAGTCCCAGACTGTGTAGTCACAGATGCTACAATAGATTTAAAACAAGTTTAGTCAACAAATTATCAGTTTAATCGACTCTAATGAACAGCCAAAGAAAGGAATCAGTGCAAGAGAAATATCAGCTCCCCAAATTTTCATTGATGTTTTTGTGCATTTTCCTCTTTTTCATATTTATTACGAGAAATAAAGTTGCAATTTTGAGATGTAAAGTTACAATTACAAGAAAAAGAAGACTGAAGACTTAAATGAATTTGCAATTGTCTTAATTACAAGAAATAAAGATGGAATTGCATGACATTAAGTCTCAATTATGAGAAATAAAGTTTAAATGGTAAGATATAAAGTTGCAGTTACAAGAAACGAAAATGAAGTCGCAATTACGCAAAAGTCAATTGTGAGACATGAAGTCATAGTTATGAGAAAACTAAGATATAAAGTCCCAAATGTGAGATATAAAATCACATTGCGAGAAATAAAATTGAAATATATAGTTGCTACTGCAAGAAATAAAGTCATAAATATGTTATATAAAGTTGCAATTACAAAAAATAATCCATTGTGAGATAAAGGTCACAATTATAAGAACTTATACGTAACAATTAAAAGACATATAAATCGCAATTATGAAAACAAAATTGCGGGGCATAAAGCCACAGTTATGAAAAATAAAGTTGCAATTAGAAGAAATAAATTCAAAAGTTTGAGTCAGATATGAAGTCGTAATTACGCAAAACTCAATTGTGAGACATAAAGTCACAGTTATGAGAAAACTAAGATATAAAGTCCCAAATGTGAGATATAAAATCACATTATGATAAATAAATAGTGAAATTTTCAGTTTACAGCATTTATTAGAACTGAATTGTAAGACTAAAAGTTGCATTTATAAGAAATAAAGTTGTAATTATGATACATGAAGTTGCATTTACAAAAATAGAAAAAAAAAAAAAATTTGAATTCAGATTATGAGAAATAAAGTTGCAATACCAAAATATACAGTGGCAGTTATGAGAAATTAAAACACAATTGTAAAGTAAACAGTTGCAATTACAAGAAATAGAATTCATCAAAGAGCAAAAAAGCTCATGTTGAAATTTGTTTGCCGATTCTATTATTGACTTGAAATTGCGTTACACATGAATGGAACTAAGCGCAAGATTCTACTTTTTTCAGTTTAATTACAAGAAATATTCTTAATTCTAAAATGAGAATTCTAAAATTCTAAGAAATTGCCATTACAAAGTCAAATTATGAGACTTAAAGGCATAGTTCACCCAAAAATGAAAATTATGTCATCATTTACTCACCCTCAAAAATAAGAAAACCCTCAGAAATATTCTCAAAATTATGAAAAATAAAGTCACATTGTAAAACATAAATTGCACAATTATGAGAAATAAAATAGTAATTACAAGAAACAGGCCTAAAGTCATAATTGTGACATATCAAGTCACAATTACGAGAAAGAATATCATAATTGTGAGATATGAAGTCACATTTTGAGATATTAATGTCACACTTATGAGAAATATAATTGTAATGAGAAATAAAGCAGTAATTATTAAATCTGAAGTTGCAATGGTTAGACAATTGAGAGATAGAAAGTCACAATAATGAGAAATAAAGCTTTGAAAAACAAATAAAGTGTCATCAGATTTTCACAAATAAACAAACTAACAAATAAAAAAGTAAACAAGCAAATAAACAAACAAATAAATAATACACTAGAAAAGTCAAGTATAATGCATTAATGTACAGTAATTTTAATCTCTGAAAAGCAAGAAAAAGCAATGATTTGAAGCCATTTCTCTATGTTCTTAAGAATGTGACACGTTTATATGAGAACAGAATTTCAGGGTCAGAGTTGCAGTCAGAAAGGAGAATGATCTTGCAATGATGCACAACACAATGAATGAAGTGGACTTCCAGACCACTGCAAAAATATAAATATTCACTTCTGAACTGTGGGCCTTTAGACCCTTCCACCCATCATATTAGATATTTGGAGATGATGCCATGCGCCACCAAGCAATGCTTTAAAATGAACCAACGTGTATGATTCCTACCAGACTGCTCAGGTTGTGTTGTTCACTATGGTTACCTGAATGTCAGTTTTCTGGAATGACTTGTTTTAAGACGAGTTTAAAAAAGTTATGAGCATTCATCTGTATTTTGAGTGTTCTAGTATTTCTATTTTCCAGTCTCTCTTGCAATCCCTGTATTCTTTTTAAGTGTCTTTCCTCACTTATTCAGTTCATATCGCGCTTCGATAGCTCTTTTCTTTCATGTGGAATGGGGTAGGAAATAATAGCTGCATGTGTTGAGCAATTAGTACAGATGTGCTTTCCGTCGTTAAAGTTAATTAATGGCTGGGACAATGAACACCTGCCTGCCACCCACCCCAAACACACACACACACACACAATCTTTTACCAATGCACCCTCACCTCTAGCCTTCACACCCTACGGCCTTTTTCCATGTGTATGTGTGACAGATTCTTATGTTGTCAAGCCTATTTGTGTATTTTTAGAGAGAGTTACTCATGATATTTTTGTATTCATTCAACTCAATTTCAATATTGATTCTATCCATCAGCATGTCCCATTATAATTAAAACAACAATAAAAAATATTACACTTAAAAAATGGTATAGAATTTACTTTGAAACTTAATTTTTTCACTCAGAAATTGCTAGAAAATTTCACAATTACAAAGAAACTGCAAGTAATATTTAATTAAACATGAAATTTGGAAGTAGAAAGATGGCAATTAATATTTCTCGTAATATGTACTCCAATAATCTTTGATTTAAGTATAATGTATTGTTCTATTTTTATAATTCATTTAATCATATTCTATTCTAATCTATTCTATTTTTTGTCAGAAGACCGGAGATAGAACACAGGAAATGTGCTGCTGTGCTGCTGTGCTGTCTACCATCTCTGCTCTTTAGTAATAAATAGAAAATATTATTCCACCAAAATGTTCTGCTTTCATTTGGAGTCACCAAATGCTAAATAAAGTCAGAACAGGAAGTTTCGTATTACATTCTTATTCAGAAAATGACGAGTTTGCCAAACCAACCAAATATACCTTGCATTTTTGCTTCCAGTGGGTGTTTAGTGTCAAAAGGGAACAAAGATGTTCCAGAGTCGCCTTTTGTGAAAGCACCACCCAGCTCCATACAGGAAGTGTGGGCGTGTCCCGGCAAAAAATGAGGAACTTGAGCTATTCTGGTGCATATTGAGAAAAAAAATGTGAATATGTTGAGTAAAAAAGGTGTGAGCGTGTGTCAAGGGTGTGAATACAGTATTTGAGGACTTGTGTGTGTGTGTATTTGTGGGTGGGTGACTATAAGTATGCCCTTTCTGTTTGTGTCTACAAAATGTTGCCATCTTTGTCACATACGTGTACGTATTTCCATGATAAAGTTCCCCTGAACAGAGTGAGTTTTACATCAAGTCTTTATTTCCAGCTTAGCGAGATGTTCCAGCTTTCAGCATAAAGCTTAAGAAGATATATATGGAGCAGATCACAACAACACATGGCTACTTACGTGCAGTAGATCTAGCAGTCAGGTACGTGTGATGCAGTGTTAACTAGTTAGTAACCCTCGTTCTATGTTTATCGGAACTCCTCCAGCAACAAGAAATGCTTAAAAGACATTTCTTAACCCCAACTTCAACCTTTACTTCTTTTATTATTAAAACAAACTTAAACCTCTCAAGCTTCAGTTTATCTAACATTTGATGCAAGCTTCAATGCACAACTAAAAATGTGGTCATATTAGCAAAATCTCTATACAATTTTGCTGATGAAAAGGCCCATGATGTCAATAGTGTAGCTCACACAGTAGTCAAACCAAGCTGCTTTCTGTTGTTCAACATGACATAACTAACTTGACCGCATATTAAATCTGCATGGGGAAATCATTCAACTTGGACTTATCATGAATCAGGTCCATGGACTTCCATTCACTCGCCACCAGAGGTCACTCCTCCATCACATTGACTCTCACATTGCACAGACTGTTTCACTTTTACCCTGGACTACATTTCCCAGCAGCCATTTCACTAATCACACAATCACACACCCTACATAAACCATGGACTTCCTTTCACAGATCGCCGAGTATTGTTCTGCGTATAGCACTCTCCTAGTGTTAGCGGCCTTACTGAGCCATTCTGTGTTTCTGTTTAGTTCCAGTATTGTTCTGCGTTTATTACTCTCCTAGTTTTAGCTGCGATACGGAACCTGTTTCTGATTTTCTAGCCTGTGTTTCCTGGATCTACCGTTGTCTCGCCATTTTGACTGTTTGTGCTTCACTTGGACTATTGCTCATGTTTCTGGATTGCCCCTCTTGTCAAGCCCTCTGGATAACGTTCGCTGTTGACCGACTCGCGCCTGGTTTGGATTATTCTTGTTTCTCGTCTGTGCGATACCTGTTTGCTGGTGTTTTGACCACGTCTCTGTATAATAAAGCTTGCAAATGGATTTGCACGTGTCTCTAGTCTCGTTCGCCCCGTTACATGACTGGATTTCAGCCATGAAATTTTGTTGAATGATAAATATGTCACACATTAAGGCAAATATACTAAAATATAGTGTAAATTTGTAAAAACATGAGCAAGTTGAGCATGTTACCTCAAAATACCATTGAAGTAAAAGCCATGATATACTTCCAGCAAAATCGAAGAAAGAATTTGTGTGTAGTCATTTAAAAAAAAAAAAATCAGGCCAAAATCAGTTTGTTTGGAGTTAATTTCAAGCTCAAAACAGCTTGCCAGTTCCTAGAGCTTGAAATAGCTTGGCAAGGGAACTTTCTGGAAAAATTCACTCTGACTGGTAAACACCTTTGAACTAACTTAAACTTTCGGGGATTTTTTTTTTCTTTTTTTTTTTAAATATAGAGTTGTCAATCTTAATGGTGGTGATGTTGAATATGGATATTCACAGCGTTAAACTACTTGGCGCAAGTTGATTGGTTCATGTTGAATCTGCAGCCAATGAGCTTACTGATTTACATTTAAATGGCTGGATAGCATTCACTAAAGCAGTTCCTCTGAAACCCTCCACCTCCACCTGAATAGATTTGCTATGGGTTATTATATACTGTATGTGATTTGTGCAGCAGCAGTATTGGCAGTGGCAAGTTCCTATACTTGCTTTGCAGCAGCAATAATCTACAACAACAGCAATAACCAACAGCAGCAGCAATTCAGCAGTGTAGCAGATCTATTCCGCCAAGACCAAATAGATTAATATTGTCATATCCATAACCATGCTAAAATCTTCAGAGAGTTGTCACGATAGAACTGTATTTAAGCTTCAAAATTTCAAAAATGAAAAAGGAGTAATTTAGAACAAAATCAGGTTTGTTGGAGTTCATTTTGGGAGTTCAAAATAACTTTCCAAAGCAAACTTTCTGGAAAAAAGGTTCACTCCTGCTGGTAAGCATCTTCGAACTAGCATTGGTCCATGGCGATTTCATATCAGGTAGGTGCAGCTCTGCATCTCCACCTTTTCTGACTTGAAAATCTTCTTTGATTCATTTCTTCAGTTCAGTCTCTCTAAGTATGATATTCATGAGTAAAATAATTAAGACACTTTATAGAACAAAATTCAAGTTGTAATTCTAATTTCATGTGTAATACTGTAAAGCTGCTTGGTTTTAAATCAACCTATTGCATAAAACGCTATATAAATAAATGTGACATGACTAGAGCACGGATTATCCATCTCGCAATGATTAGATGCTTTCTTAACTGCGGTTTTCTCACCACTGTTATTTTCATTATTGAGGAGAAAGTGCCTAGACTAGTACATATTTACATATCTATCTACACTCTAAAAAATGCTGGGTTAAATATGGACAAACCCAGCGATTGGGTTGTTTTCAACCAACAGTTGGGTTAAATGTTTAACCCAACCTTCTGGGCAGTAACCCAACCGTCAGGTTGTATTTAACCCAGGATTTTGTAGAGTGTAAATGCAGCATCAGGATGTTTGCTAACTCTATAATGCTGCTTACATATTTCAAACTCCTTTTTACTGCCTAGCAAAGAATGAAAAGGACTTCACTGTGAGTATATGCAGTATAAGCAGGATGCTTTGCGTCAGACAGGGGTTGCTCTATATATCAGTCAGCTAACTGTCGTTGTTGATTAATGTGTGAGAAGGAGGGAGAGAAAAAGTGAGGGAGAAAGAAGGAGAGAGTGACATTGAGAAAGAGCTATTTAAGGAATGCATGCAGTGAACTCAAAAGACATGAGAAGGCGAGAAAGTTTAAAACATGGCACAGTTCCCATTCCATGTTTAACTTCTCGTTCCATCAAGGCAATGGTTTTTTTGAATGGGTGAAATAAGGTCTGTGGTGAACATAAGCTCAAGATATTTTCACGTTTCATTTTACAGCACAAAATATCAGTAATTAGTGTTTTAAAGCTTACTTGTCTTGAGAAAAGTGTTTGCTAACAAGTGATTTAATAGGACTACAGAGGTTGTCTGGGACATTAAACATCACACCAAACAAGTAAACACATCTACTCACTTTCACAGCCTCTTTGTGTATATAATCACACTCTTGAAAACTATTCTTACTCAAACTTTCAGAGAAAATGTTTTTTAATAAGGACTGAAAGAGTTGTTGTAAGCTTAGCGACGATGACATTGAAGTCATGTGACCGTGGTGTAGTTCTTTAATAGCCTACATTTAGCTTTTTACTTCTGGCGATTGCATTTTACTATCAAAATTCATTAAAGTTGTGTTAGTTGTGAAGATTCATAATGAACAGAATCATAAACTTTGGATTATTGCAGAAAATAAGCTATGTGACCAACAAAGTCAACGGAAAAATCCTTTTGGGTGTTTGTCGAGAGATACAGGATATGAACTTCAGGTTTGGCCTACAACAATATGTAATCACTGCAGCACTCAGTGGTTGTTTATTACTTATTTACTTTCATAATTTGACATTTTCAAAAAATGTGAAACAGGACTTGATTTTATACACAGTTTTTCTCAGTCGCTTTGGTACATTTCTCGAATCATCCTTGACATTTGCAAAACAGTAAGTGCATTTCTCAAAACATCTCGTACAAATAGCAAAACACCATGGATTACCTTCAAAAGCCAGTCTCTTGCTCCAAATACTTAGTTCATCTCTCAAAAATAAATATCTCTGTCAATGAACATGTCAGTGCCATCAGAATGACAAGTCCTTGTGTCATTGCGTACGGATAAGACAGTCAAATTGCTTAGTCATGTTGTCAGTATAACAGTGTACTCTGGAGGGATGTTCTGATGGAAACTATGGCAACAGTTTGGATGACAGTTACTGGACTGAAATGCAGAATACTGCACTTCTTATGTATGCCATATTTCCTTTCAAAAGTACAAATTTCCACATTACTGTGTGTAGGATATTGACTGAAAGAGACTATTTCAAAATGTTTGAATTATTGCGGATATGGTCGATCTCCCAATTTTTAGCTGCACCCTTCAGCCATTGTAAGGCCATGATTGACAACATTATTTCATCTGATATGCGCCTCTGTCCTTGGCCTCTTCTTCCTCTTCCTCTGTTTTGCCTCTGTACACTTCCATGCATCCTTACTCCTCTTCTTCCTCTCGGCTGTTGTCCCTGATTGTTTTCTGGTTGTTCATCCATCGTCAGAATTTGTACATTTTGTGTTGTCCTCTGTCTATATATGCTATATATCCAATTGAAGGGTCATGAAATGCACCTTTGAGCTATTCCAGAGATTTGGTTTATAATTGGTTGATCTATGTTCTCTTCATTTGTGAGAGTCAAGATTCACAATTCATGGCAAATTTGCAAACTCTAATAGAGATATGTAGAAAATATGCTTGACAGTTTATGACAACTAGATTTTGCATTTAATGACTTATACGATGAACTAATAGATGTTTTGAGGGGTAAGACAATAGCACAGAGATCTATATAATACATTTTGAGCAACATGACATAAGCAATTGATAATGTAGGAAACAGCAGAGTATTGTACATAATCATTTGCATGGATGGACTGGCTATTGATCGGATGTTGAAAAGTGGAGTTTGTGTACTTGAATGGAGCAAAAATGAATGAAACTTTGTAAAAACAAGTAGCTATTTGGCTAGTTTTTAGCATTATAAAATAGCCTGTGTCGTAGCACAGGAATTTATTACATTTTGAATTAAGACTTTGTAAATTATTCGCAAGAATACCAGGGATTTGAATGAAAAAAGGTACATTTAATGAATTTTGTATTTATGTTTAATGTCACACCTTTGTTGTTAGCCATCCAAAATAATCTCTTGCAAACATGCTAAGCTACAACGCCAACAACATTCTTCAAAATTGTTTTGCTATTCTGAAAAAGCAGCAGACGTTTAGAACAAGGAAATTATTTTAACACACCGGGTGTTCTAATTGATTTTGAAAATGCTGCAATGAATCCCAAATGACTGTCCAACGGAAACAGTAATGTGTTGTTTGGTGGAAGCCGTGAGGGTGAGTAAGTGTACTGGCTGAATCTGGGCTCTTTCTGATGGTATTACCTGGAGGGGAACTTCCATCTTACCAAGATATTAATAGCAGGCATGCTGCTACACGCATCACTGAATTTCTGCCAGGGAACACATTATTCAAGAGAGAGAGAGAGAGAGAGAGAGAGGAAGAGGGAGGCCTTGGAAAGACAGAGGGAGAAATGAACAAGTGAAAGTTACAAGGAGAGAATTTGATGAGAAATACTGAAGGGGTTTAAACAGCCAGACAAAAACAATCAGACATTCATCAGCAGGTGACCAGACAGAAAGTGTCTCCAACACATCCAGTGTCCCTTCCATTTCCTGTTTGTATAGCTGGTCAGAGCACATTCACACACGCCACAGGACTTCAGCAGGTCTTGACATCTGATTATTTCAGTCACTTACAGGTTCTCAAACACCAAGACAGTGACTGTTGTATTTTTAGATGATTGTGAATAAGGAATGACAAACATTAAATGAGTTGTACAAAAAAAATAATAAAAAAATCCTATTTAGAATATTGGTCTTGTTTTCCAGTTAAATATCCTTAGAAGAATAGAAACAGGCAGATGAAAGTTTTTTCGGGGTTGAAACTAAACTCTGCAGGACTTCGGCACTCCAGGACCGACGTTGCCCATCCCTGTAGTAATGTCAGATAATTAGTCAGATACTTACTAGAATTTATTGTGGTAACAAAAAGCTAAATTTTCTGTAATGTTTCTTTTTGAAAATCGTATAGCTTTAATTGTGATTTTCAACAGAAGTTTTGGTTACACTTTATTTCGATAGTCCTCTTTAGACATTCAACTAACTATAAGTAACGACATGTCAACTACATGTCAACTAATTCTCATTCATTTGCAAACTACGTGTCTACTCACTCTCAGAGTAGACTGTTACGGTAAGTTTAGGGTTAGTATAATAAGTTGACATATAACATACTGACTATGAGAAACTTTGCAAGTATATGTTGTGGACCCATCGAAATAAAGTGTTAGCAGATATTAAGCAGACAGTCTACTAATACTCTAATGACTGCTAGTTGACATGTAGTTGCAAAGTTACTGTTAACAGAATGTCTAAAGTGGACTATCAAAGTGTTACCAAAGTTTTCATTTAAGGAATTTAAAAATGTCAAGAAATATTAAAATTCTTATGCTATAAAAAAGCCACTTAATGACTGGTACAAATTAAATCATCATTGTTAGTAGTATTATTACATTGGTAGTAGTATTTAAAATATAAAGATTATTAATAAGTAATAAAAACTAATATTACTAAATATTAATTATTATTATTCATCAACAGACATTTCCATTTCATACATAAAACAAATACTTAGGCCTATTTCTTATGCTGGTATAACAAACAAACAGTTATTTTATAATACAAAATATATATTTCAGACTATGATTTAATATTATTTAAATAATATTAAACAACTATAAAAACTACTAATAATACTGCATGTTAATGGAAATTTTCACAATATTCATAATACAAAAGGCCAAAAAAAAAAAAAAGTGTATGAGGTCTTGGTTCATTAATATTTAAGTCTTATAAGATTGATCAGAATGCCCCTACAATATCATTACTACTAAGAAATGTCTTTTTTCTCTCGCTTTGTCTTTCCTTTGTGGTTTTATTAGGGATACAGGTGTTCTCTGATCATTTGAGCCTTGAAAGATGCGTAAAGCCCTGCATAAAATCCGTGGAGCTTTTTGTAGCTTGACAAGCCTACAGTATGTGGGCACCAAACATTAAAAAAGGGCAAATTCACAACCTCCACAGAGCTCTTTTTGCAGTGCATAATGGTCCATTTTGTGAGTGCATGCCGATGCTTGTCATGGTGTCTTCAGTGAGATGTTGGAAAATGTGAAGTGTATCTGACGTCACATACCAATTCAACACCAACGCTCAGAACAAAGGAGAGAAATTACGATCCAGAAGAGTAAACGCACACATCCACTCACGCCCAGTGACATCAGGTCTGGGAAGATGTGCTCAGCCGTCGTGATATGATAATGTTTGCGGTGTGCAGGAGAATTTGAGAGTGAGGGATGTGGAAAAGGTGTGGATGAAGTTATATTGATGTTTAGAGATGGGGAAAATCCACCTTTCCTACCTAAACCACATGATAAAGATGCCGCCTCAGACTGAGGCATGGGTTTGGCTGAATCGTGTCATTCTCTCTCTCTCTCTCCTTTTGTTTCCCTTCACTTATTGACTTTTAAATGGTGCAGACACATCTCTCTCTCGCTCTCTTCTCTACTAAAGGAAAAGTGTTAGGTGAAAATAGTGCAAATGTCATTCTTAGCTTCTCTCTTACATCCACAAACACACTAACATTCAGGATTCTTTTTTCAGTTCTAATGTGCTTTTTTTTAATGAAAAATATTGTGGATCTAAAAACAATGGTGCATAAAAAAACAAAATAGGTGCAAGGTAATGGAAACAACAAAATATAGAAAATAATCCAAAGAAGAAATAAATATAAAAATAATTGAAAAATAAAATAATCAGTTAACAAATTTTAACAATAAAAACAAACAAAGTAAAGCAACAACAAATATACTGTCACGGTGCACACAGCAGGGAGGAACAAGGAACACGCAGACGAGGATGTAAACTCAAAACACAGTCTTCAATGACGACATCAAGGCAGGGCAAGACAAGGCAGACACTGACAGCAACACCAGGGAGTAACGAGTCGACCAGAAGAAATCAAACTGAACAGACAGGACTACAAATACACAGGTAAATCATAGATAATGAGATAAACACAGCTGGACAAGGATTAACTAATGATCACATTAAACAAGGACAGGAAACAAACCAAATAAGGAACACAAGAGGCAGGAACACATGACACACACGACAGAGGACTGACATATACAAAACAAAATGATTATTTAATAATTGTTTATAATAATTAATAGTAGTAGTATTTAAATTTTAATGAATACATCGTCATCATCATCAATTAGATCAGTAGTACTGAAAGTAGTACTACTATTACTACTACTACTACTACTACTAATAATAATAATAATAATAAAAGATGCTGAATGAAATTATGTGCAATTTCACCCAAATTTAACTATAAGTATACTATACATAAATATTTACCCTATACAAACTAAAAAAATAAAGGATAAAATACAAACTATACGAATGCTTCACATAAATACTGTACTGTATGTATACAGTATAAACTGTATGTATAAACGATCTTCTTTGATGATGTAAGAGGATTTGGGCTTGGTGTGAATGTGTGTTCAGTGTAGACAGCATGTTTGGGCCTACGGCTGTAATAAAGACGTGTAGATGATTCTGCTGACAGAATTACTGTGTGAAGGTTACTGCTCAAAACAATGAGTGTGTATGTGCGCACAGGTGATGAGTTATAATGAAGGGTGTTGATGTGGTATATATTGTTTATTTACTTTGGAAAGGAAGGTCAGAACGATCTAAACATGTGACCGATAACTGCCGACAGAGGAGCGATGAGGTGATGACCTCACAAACAATCAGTGTGTGATTCTGTCAGCTGCTCGAGTCATGGGACACTCAGCCAACATGAGTGTTTGTGTATCGGTCTAATCAAATGGTTCTTCAGAGAGATGGAAGGATAGATAGAGGTTCTCAACTCTGGCCATCGAGATTCACTTTCCTGCAGAGTTTAGCTCCAACCTTGATCAAACTAACTTTCTAGCAATTCGGAAGATCTTCATTAGCTTGTTCAGATAGATAGTCCCAAATAGATAGCTAAAAGTATAGACAGATAGACAGACAGACAGATAGATAGAAAGCAGAGGCGCAAGAGATAATGTTGGATTACAGTGCAGTAATTGTTGGTTAATTGTTATTTTGGGCTGGAGGACATGCATCCTTTATAGGATGTCAGCTTCCAGGTAACAGTAGAGTTATGTTTGCTTAATCAGAGGAGAGACGGAACAAAGATATCCTCGTCCAAATACAATACTCTCCTTCCCTCTGCCATGTACTCACATGCTCCTCTTCATTCATGTTTAACACACACACTTTGCATCTTCAGTGTTAGCTCTTCCTGAGCTATGTTTGTTATTGTTTGTATTGAAATTCCCAGGTGTCTTCCTGTTCCTGTTCTGCTGTGGTGTTCCGGCTCGGAAAACTCTGCATCAACTTCTCCAGCATGACTCAGATGCTGAAAAGGGTATCCCCTCTTATTTCTCTCTCTCTCTCTCTCTCTCTCTCTCGTGGTGCAGGAGGGGCAGAACAATGCTGGTATTTAACGTTTGCACCTTTGATGACACATACTGAAGCACATGAGTTCTCCTAGGCTGCTGCTGCCAAACTCTTTCAGAAACATCTGGAAGATCACAGGAAGCCTTCAGAGCTTTCAAAGGCAACTAAACCCCAAATTTCATCCTTGGGTTTAACCATCATTGTCTTAAATATAAACTTCAACATCACATTTTCATAAAACTCAAATGTTTACAATAAGCTCAAGCTAAAACTATTCGGTTCTAAATCCAACAAAATCTGGGACTTGTCTGGGCTTTCCTGCAATATTTATGCAACAATTTATAGAAGAATGTTAGAAAATTCCCCCGCAGGGATTAATTATCCTTCTGTCTGTGTCTATCACATATGAATTTTAATAATTGATTTTCACCACAGATGTTTCAGGCAGCATTTACATTCTGAACAGTTACATTACGAATACTTTTAATGAAAGCATATTTGGGTTAAAAAAAGAACCGCGGCTGAGAGCTACCCATATAACACAATACTTAAAACTCTTAAATAATGTTTCAATCCACACTGTTAGACACGGCATTGCTAAAATGTGCTGCAAATATAAAAAAAAAAGTACTGATACACACACGGAAATCATTTTACCAAGTTTTATGACAAAAGCCAACAAAAATTGCAGCACTATGCACTTTTTGTTTGCATTAAAAAACGATGACAGGATTTTAAACTAACAAAAAATATTCATAACGTTATCTACTGACATGTACTACATGTTCAAATAAAGTTCTAACATTTCAGCCATAAAATATATATATATATATATATATATATATATATATATATAGCGCTTCTAAACACTGCTTTATTACGCATTACACGGAGGGAAGATGGAAAGCAAATGCCATCGAAACTTTTCTGAAGAGAGTTGGTTTCTTATTATGAAATGTGAAAAATATGAAATGAGATAATTAAAACAACCTCATGGCCGATATATCAAGTAGGCTTGTCTTGAGCTACCTCCAATCAGGCCACGAGCTACAGGAAGCTCGCGAGCGATGTGTTGGAGACCCCTGCTTTAGAGTCATTTGTTCAGGAATCAGTCTACACTTATCATGCTGTTGGTTTTTGATTCTAAAAATATTCGACCCATAAAAGTAATTCGCTCAGGAATTGGACTACAATGATTGCGCTGCATGTTTTGCACTGTAACGTTGTTGTGACTTAGCTGAGTATTTTAGTACTATATTCCATTCACACTGGCAGAAGGATGCACATACTGTATGAAAACCACCGACATGACCAAACATCATAGCTCACATTTAAATATAGTTTGAGATTATGTTCATAGCACAAATGCTGCGGAATATTAAGTTACTGCACAAATTTAAGCTTTATAGTAAGCTTTAAGTAATCCACACGTCCCCAGTCCATCAATTACCATATTGTGAAGTGAAGAGCTGCATAAAATCTCTAAAATAAAAAATATTAAAATTTCTGACTAAAATCTAAAATCAGAGTCTATAATATTGGTTCCTCCAGTGAAAAAGTTGATCCCCTGTTGTCCTCTCAGATCAAATGCACCATATATCCATATTTGTTTAACAGAGTTTGGGATTTTTTTCGCTTGATCTGTGCATATTTCTCTCCTGATTCAGGCCAGACAACTTTTTCACTGCAGAAAGCAATATTATAGAGGACTTGTATTTTTGCCTGAAGCAACGTTTTGAAGTTAAAAACCTCTCAGTGATGGATTTGTTTCTTACAAACATGCAGCTTTTTTTTAGACGTTAATTGATGGACTGGAGTGGTGTTGATTACTTGTGGATTATTGAGATTGTGAAATTTCTACTCTGTTACATCTTTTGGGAAGCAAAAACTGAAATTAACCGCTTTAAATCTTAATCTTATAATAAATCTGATATAATGGAGCGTAAAACCACTTGAGACCCTACTTCCTCACAAAAGAGACATAAAGTCTAACAGCGTGCCAGCTACCGCACCACAAACAGGTTAATCCCGTTAAGAAATATTTGGGTGCCGTCTGAAACACCTGAATATTTCTGCTGAAAGCAGGTTCAAACATATCAGGCTTCACCAACCTCTCACTTTTTCTTTCCAATGAATCACTGATTACTCCTCATTCAGAATTGCTGTCAGTAAGATACCTTATCACTGGAGACATGTTCCAACAGCATGTGATGTGTAACAATCAAAACAACATCAACAAAATCAACAGCTGTTCTGGATCAGTAACAGTTCTGTATGTGTCGCCATGGAAATTCTCTATAGCAATGGTGAAAGGGAAGGATGCACAGCGACCCAATTCGTATGCGTCCTATATAGTATGCGAGATTAGGATTAGTATGTCCCAGATCATAGAACATAGTGTGACAAAGGTGGCGTATTGTGTCATTTTTGAAGAATGCATGCATCCATGCATGATTTCTAGTTCCAATCCCTGGCTACAGAAGAGAAGGAGTATGTTATGTTTGTCTACTACTAGAAAAATATTTGTATGGATGTTGCAAACATTGAAGTTAAGGTAATAAAGTGAACTGGTGGTATTATGCAATTTTGTCTTAATTTGGCCATACCAATATAATAATATAGATATAAGATATAAACTCACAATTGCGCGAACAAAATCTGATTTTTTTTTTTTCACGCAATTGTGAGTTTATATCTCGCAATTTATGAGTTCTGACTTTTTTCAGAACTGCACAATACAAACTGCAATGGTCTAATTTTTTTCTCAGAATTGTGTGATATAAACTCACAAAAAGTCAAATTCTGAGCAAGAAAAATTTTTCAGGAATGCAAGTTTATATAAACTTTAATTTTTTTTCTTAGAGTTCTGTGATATAAACTTAATTGCAACTTTATTTCTCTCGCAATTCAGATTTTTTTTTTTCCTCGCAATTGAGAAAATAGTCAGAATTGAGAGATGTAAACAATTGCGAGACAGAGAGTCAAAATTGTAAAATAAGTCACATTTTTTTTTTTTTTTTTTTTTTTTTCAGTAGCGGAAATGAGCTTCGATAGCATTAAAAAACGCTTATGCTTATGTTGCCAGTATATACTAGTGCAGTTTTGCAGATTGGGATGTAGCCATGACTAACTAAACTAAACTAAGCTAAAAAATTATACTTTTTAAAATTCTATAATTTTTTTATTTAAAATAAATAAATATACATGAATACAATATTTAAAATGTTGAACATTTCTAATTGACAAACAATGAACAGATAAGGGAGTGGAAGATTTTACGCCACTTGCGTGTTTGACCTCAGACGATCATGATGCCTCTGAATCAGTGACTGGTGTAGTCTGATAGTCTGATGATCGTAAATCTGTCCTTCTTTCTTTCTCTGCTTCCACTCTTTCATCTATCAATGGCTCTATTGAGTGCTTGAGCAAGTGTTTTTGGGGTCATCACTGGACTGTGGCTTTTCCTTGGTAACATTCCCTCACACATAAACGCAGCTGAGCTTCAGTGTGTGTGTTAGTCACGCTCAAAACTGCCTCAATGCAAGCAGCTCTTAATGTGCAAGCTCAATTAATAATTTCAGTTTACTGTGGAAGCCTGTCTCCAGCAGAGAAAAAAAAAAAAAACTCAGAGACTAATTACGAATAAACTTTTTTCAGAATTGAGAGACACAGAATTGTGAGACAAACTCGCTATTTTGACTTTTTTAACTTGACACTATAACATTTTTAAATCTGAATTCTGAAGTTACATCTCGCAATTCTTGTTTTTGTTTCCACCACAGAATAAAAAAAAAAAAAAAAAAAAGTCATGTTATTTAAAAATTCTGACTTTTTTTCCCCCAGAATTCTGAGACAAAATTCTCTGTCTGAATTGTGAGATGAAGTCACAATTATATTTTTAATTTTATTATTTTGGGGGAATTTGGGAACTGTGGAAACAAGCTTCCATAGTTTTAAATGCATGTGTGTTTATGTTCGATTTATTAAAAAATTATTAAAATAAAATAACATTCTTAAGGGGGGGGGGGGTGGTGTGGTGGTGGGGCGATTCCAAGGGCCCGGGATTAGAGGGGGCCTCCCAAGCGGGAAACACAATTTTAAATTATCATCATTTTGAAACAAAATAAAACATACTAAAACTTATATATATATATATATAAAATGGGTACGGGTCTTTCGGTTCAGTTTGCATGTGTACTGAATTTTTTTTAATTTTTTTTTTGAAAATTCAGACAATAAAAGCCATTTTGGTGCTTGAGCAGAAGCTGAGGTAGTTTTTTATTCCTAAGAAAATTGTAATTATATCTTTATTTATATATTAATTATAATAGAATTTACTTAAAGAAAGAGCAATTTGTGGCGAGCGGTGACTTTTTTTAACCAGGTATGCTGAGTGCTAAGATTAAGACCCCGCCCCCCCCATTTAATTTTTATTCCCAGTGAATAGGAGTTAAAACTCCCACTCGGATGATAATAATAGACCATGCAAAATACCAATAAATAAATAATAATAATAATAGTACATACATACACGCTTAATTTTTTATTTCAGTTTTAGTCATTTTAGTACTTCAACTTTATTTACTAACATTTCTAATTTTTGTTGATATTTTAAAAAGTTTTTTTATTTTTCTAAAATATTTATATTTAAGCTAAAATTAAAATGGAAACCAAAATCATAAAAATAAAAGGTCATTAAAAATATAAATAAATGCCATAATAGTATATAAATAGTACTAAAATAATACTGCCCACCTACCTTTTAAGTAATTAACATTTATTGTCAATAGTGTATATCTTTCATTCTTTACAATTACCCATGGTTATCATATCATAATCATAGATCATAAAAATTATGATGGGTTTGCTCAGACATAATAGCCGTCTGTGCATGAGGCCAAACACTGAGCAAAATAGCAAAGCGATCAATGTCAGGACAGAGAACCAGACGTAATGTATATTACTCCACATGAGTCAGGTACACATCATCTCTTCCACAGCTCTCACGCACAGTCTTCAGCTGCTAAAACCATTAGCTGAAACAGCAAACAGGATGAGAAAATCCTGTGTGACTAACCTGTGTGCAAGAGACTATATATCCTTATTGGGCAGTAATGCTTTCAAAACAAGTCCTTACGGAAACGCTGTTCCTCCTGCAGGGGGCTTTACCTCGAGTGATTATGTCACCGGTTAAGAATTCCCACTTGTTGACGAACGTATAGAAAGTTAATTAGTGACAAAAGCCCTCAGACACACAGAAAGAGAGAGAGTGACTCCTTGACTCGGATGAGTGGCCTGTCATGGAATCCGGCCCCTGGGGACTTAGGGACCCCGCTGAGTCACACACACACACACACACATGACATCATCAGTCTATGGTGAGGAAACGACCTGTGCCTCACAGCTTTAATTTCAGTCTGAACTAATAAATCAGTATTAATCAAGGGTTTGGGGTTTGCAGTAAGTCTTTTCTAATTGTGAATATTGCTAGTGATCCAAACACTTAGACAGTTCAATTAATAAGTTCACCCTGTCATCATTTACTCATCCTCATTTTGTTCCAAACTTTTCTGACTTCATTTATTATAGCCATAAACAAATGCTCTCAGAGCATTCAGGGAACCAACGTTTTGGGGGTAGGCAGATTGTCTTCTGCTATACATGGATGGGGACTGGATCTATCAAGCTGATCCTATTTGTGCTTATGCATATTAAAATCCCATGAAGTTATTTATTTGGAAACTGATTTCACTGCTCACTATCATTGCTCTTTTTAACTAACGTTCCCAGTAACTTGCATTTTTTGAGTCAAACATCTCATTTTGAGTTCCTTGTGAAAATTTTAAAGACTGGGGCTGTTAAGTTGGGAATTTTTTATTTTTTTTACATATTTAAGCCCATTTTGGTTATTTCTTTGGTTATTTGAAACATTGAACTTTTTTGTTGTTTTTACAATCACAAACTAATGTTCGCAGAACATTCTGGGAAATAAATATTTAATAATAAAAAAAATAAAAATTTCCATGTAGACAGTGTGTCAGAATTGCTCTTTTCTATACAATGAAAGTGGATGGGTACTGGAGCTGTAATGATAAACAAATCTTATTTGCGCTTTTGCATATTCTAATTTGTTTAAATAACCATTAGTTTCTCTTATTTTTTGGAAACTAATTTTAACGGTCACTAACACTGGACTTTTACCAGTGTTAACAACTAACATTCCCAGGAAGATTATTTTTCTTTTTGTGGTGGTGTCCAAACTGCTCTTCAATGACATTTTTTGTTATTTCTTGTTATTATGGCCCTATTCACTTTCATTGAATTTCATTAAAGAAAAGAACAGCTTATACATTGTGTCAAACATCTCATTTTGTGTTCCTTCTTAAACAAAATTATCTGTTAAGCTGCAAAGGCAAAAAGAAAAAAAAAAGGTTATTTCAATGGAAATTAATTTGAAACATTGAAACAATGAACTGCTTTCTATACAATGAAAGTGGATGAGTGCCGGAGCCGTTAAGCTGCAATGACAAACAAATCACGTGTGCGTCTGCATAATCAAATTGTAAATTAATTTCTAACATTTGAATTTTTAGGTTTTTAGGTTTTACACCCATAAACTAATGTTTCTGGAACATTCTATGAACCAGAGGCACATTGTGCTTCTGCATAATTAGACCCATTTGGTTGGCTAAAACTGGTTTCTTAGGTTTTATACTTTACAACCACAAACTAACGATCCCAGAACAGACATAATTGTGATACAGACAACATTCTGAGAACCTACATTTGTGTGTGTGTGTGTGTGTGTGTGTGGGTAGAGTATCCAAACTGCTCTTTTTAATTGTTTTTATGCTCCTTTTTTATAGTCCCCATTCACTTTCATTGTAAAGAAAAGAGCAGCTTGAGCATTGTGCCAAACATCTCCTTTTATGTTCCACAAAAGAAAAAGTCAAACACATCTGGAACGACACGAGGGTGAATAAAACCTGATTTTTATTTTAGGAGCACTATTCCTTTAATAAAACTGATCTTTGATCAGACTGTTAAAGTTCTTATCCATAACACTTTTTATCGACTCCTGCATCAGCGTCTTGGAATGTAATACACTTACTGTGCAGAAATGTCATTATACGGGAACCTGAGCAGTGACTCAGGCGTTACTATGTATAATTTAATGTTTACGTGTGTAAAAGTGCCCCGATCCTTCCTTAAGTGAGTAACAGTCAGCTGTTTTATTACTTTAGTCTGGCATTTACCGTCTGTCTGTGCGTCTGCGTCTCTCACCTCAAATACAAACAGCCCCCCCCCCCCCCCCCCCCCCCACTACTTCGTCACTTTCTATTTTCGATTGCATTCCTTTCTGCTGAGGTCACAGGATGTGTGACGTGTCATGTTTGTGTGTTTGCATACACTTTTATAAAGAGCACCAAGTCTGTGAATTTAACTATTTTGCATGAAAACTATGTATGAAATACATTAACTGGCCGTTTTGCTGCAGCCGGTGAAGGTAAGTTTATCTCCGCTGAAAGCTGAAGATATATTTAACAAGTTTCTCTCTCTCCTTCCCTTACAACATAGGAAACTGCAGTCTAATGATAACAGGCATACAGACAATAGGCTTCCACACACTCACACAGACACACTGTAGTACTATAGCCAGAGGAGGTCAACAGGCCTTGTATAGATGCACCAAGTCCTTGTTCGGCTAACCGCGACACGCACACACATACCAGCGATGGCCTTTTTTGACAGACATGGAACAATGTGGAAATAACAGCAGTTTCAGAATGCTGCACAAATGTGTAATAAAAAAGCATGACGTCAAGCAGAGACGGGGATTTCTTCTGTGTGAAATTCTGGCTAATTTGTTCCTTGGGCCAGAATTTCCAATGTTTTTCTCAAATGCCATTGAGCAATGGAGAATGGAGACTGTCCTGTCAACATCAGCAGATGGCAGGTCAGCAGAGCTGAGGTCAAATCTCAGTCCAGCAGATGGACTGAAAATTATGGATTATGGTGGATGAATAAATGTAAATACCCATAGATGGATACATGAGTGGACAGACATATGGATGGCTAAATATATATTTACACACACTGAGTAAATTTTGAATGTTTATTCATAAAATGTATTATTATTAGTTTCTCGATTGCTTAAACATTTGTCCACTCGGACATCACATTTTCAAAACTGTTAACGCACAGGGTGAAACTGAAGATCACTGGCCAAAATGACCAATTTTGCTTGCAAAATGCTCTAACACTCAAAACTTGTAAATATATGCAACAAAAGCAAATATTTCCACCAGACACTACTTGTGGACAAATTAATATAAGTATATTTTTTCAATCAATTATTTCACAATGGACAACAAAATAGAAGAAAAAGCTATCAATATGAAATGATACTTCTCAAAATCAGAAATGTTGAATGATGTAAAAAAGAAAAAAAAGGAAGAGTTGAAATACTCAGAACTTCACATTGGATGTTTTCCCTTGCAGTGTTGCAATGCACCAATGGAAATACCTCCTTGCATGGCAAATCCATCAACAGCCCTCTCTCTTTGGGTGGAACCAGTCTTTCATTTAGTGCATCAAGAAATGTGAGGCATTCTGTATTGTACTGATAGTTTGTACGTGGCAAAAGGACACCGTCATTGCATATGGCAGCACACATGGTGATATTGGCGCCCATCTGACCTGGCACTGCAACAGTGGCCCTCTGCCCAAAAAATGTTCGTCCCACATCTCCTCACTTTACAGCGGTTGAAGCTGGCTTCATCCACATAAATTAAAGTTGTGATGTGCCCCTTCAGCTTCAAGCACATTATTCTCTTATTATTCTGTTGCATGTAACTGTATGGTATTAACATGTTGATAACAATGTATGACTGTACGATGAGGACACCTATTGACTCATACGATACGACGCACGTTTCTATAGAAGAATAAAACGTCATCAGCATGTGCTAGTGGTAAACAAAAATAGCATGATAAATCACACTTTAGCAGCTGTATTTTTATGTGTGCTGAAAAAATTGGAAGCGGCGAAAGAGGAATGGATAATCGCTTGAGGTAAGCAGTTTAATGTTTTAGCACAATGTTGTGTTGATTTCATGTCGCATTTTCTGATTGGTTGGTCAGTAAACGTGGATCGTAGCAGCAAACACACTGTGGGATGATCATGCTGTATCATAGGCTATATTTGGACGCAAGACAGTGACAACGACCATCTTTGAACCTCCCTCACTGTATGAAAAAGGACCACCGATAAGGAGCCATGATCACAGAAATCGCCACGATTGTTTCACGATGCCAATTTCGTCTAGGGCAGCCGAAAATCATGCAGTGTGTTTAGGGCTTTAGCAAATGAGAAAAAACTGTAATTAGTTTAAATTATAATATGAATTGTAATCATATCTGTATATATATATTAATATATAACATTATATGGATATATATTACAAGAATAATAAGTGGTCATCTGCACTGAATAGCAGCATCTTTATATAACTCACTGCCAGTCACACTGTAGTACACACTCCAGGCCTGACAACAGAACAGCACTGTCAGACCCTCAGAATGAGAGAGAGAGAGAGAGAGAGCAGGGGGGGGGGGGGGGGGGGGGTACTCTTGAGGTTCAGTATGTCTTGAGTGTTTATATGTGAATAGCAGGATGTGCTGAGATCAGGTGTTACATATGTCACACTCATTCTCACACACTCAGCAACTCAGCAAGTCACCCGGCTTGACTTCAAAGTGTGTGTATGTGTGTACGGACTGACTCTGCGGGCTCAAAGACAGCTTTGATGATGACTTTGCAGTCATGCTGAAAGACGCACGAATCAAACTGCGACACACACACAGGTATTTCCTTTAACTCAAATCCTTATGATTACAGTCAGAGTCTACAAAGAACATTCAGATGTTCCATCTATACTGCACAAACACACACTTACTTCTTTAATTCCACTGAATCACGTACAAAGCAGAGAGGACGAACAGCAGAACAAAGGCTTGTTGAGGACTGATAACAATGAGATATATTTTTCCCTCTGCCAACTGTAGACCTTCATTACCACTCTTTCCTGCCACACACACATACACACTCACGCTCGCCATTTACGTCAGGCTGTGTGAGCGTGTGTGTGTTGAATTGTTTGAAATTTTTGTGTCTTCTGAGGTTAACAATAGTCTATTTTGTCCCGTCCCAAGACAAGTGGACACACCCGAGCAGAGAGCAGACCACGGGGAGAGATTTGGGTACCGTCCAGATATAGCTCTATGTGTGTGTGTTTTGTACTATTCGTAGGTGTCATCTAGGTAGACAATCTTTATTTTTGTCTGTATGTCAGGGAGTTCCTGTCTGAAACCTACTTCATTTGTTTTTTGCCTACACAAGGTTGCTTTTGCATGTTTTATTTAATGTCTGAATGTTATTTGTAGCAAATATGCTAACACTCTCAATGTTACCACAAGTGGCGCTATAGCATATTAGCATAAAATATCTTCTTCTATGGTCCATTTTGTTCTCTTGAGTCAAGAGTTTAAAGACAATATTGCTGAACATGGTGGTTGAAGATTGAGAATTGAGAGTAAACATGACGTTGTTAGGGAAAACATGAACATTTTTGTACTTGACCACACGTCACATCCTTAAGTTTCACTAGAAAATGCAACCATTTTATGACTGAACGTAAGATTTCAATAGGGAAACTATTTGCAAGCAAACATTTCTTTGGAGAGAAGCATTGTGTGTGAATGCAAACATTTTTTGAAAGAACACAAAGTTTCTTGGGGGAACAAACATGAGTCAGTAAAAAAGGTTCTCGGGGGAACATATAGTTTCACTAGAGAACGCAAATATTTTGCAAGTGAATGCAAAGTTTTCCTAGAGAATGCAAACATTTTGCCAGTGAGCATAAAGTTTGGTTAGAAAACACAAACATTTTGCCAGTGAGTGTAAAGTTTTGCTAGAGAATTCAAACATTTTGCTAGTGAGTGTAAAATTTGGTTAAAGAACACAAACATTTTGCTAGTGAGTGTAAAGTTTTGCTAGAGAAAGCAAACATTTTGCAAGTGAGTGTAAAGTTTGGTTAGAAAACACAAACATTTTGCCAGTGAGTGTAAAGTTTTGCTAGAGAATTCAAACATTTTGCTAGTGAGTGTAAAATTTGGTTAAAGAACACAAACATTTTGCTAGTGAGTGTAAAGTTTTGCTAGAGAAAGCAAACATTTTGCAAGTGAGTGTAAAGTTTTGCTAGAGAATGCAAACATTTTGCCAGTGAGCGTAAAGCTTGGTTAAAGAACACAAACATTTTGCCGGTGAGCGTAAAGTTTGGTTAAAGAACACAAACATTTTGCCAGTGAGTGTAAAGTTTTGCTAGAGAATGCAAACATTTTGCCAGTGAGTGTAAAGTTTTGCTAGAGAATGCAAACATTTTGCCAGTGAGTGTAAAGTTTTGCTAGAGAATGCAAACATTTTGCCAGTGAGTGTAAAGTTTGGTTAAAGAGCACAAACATTTTGCCAGTAAGCGTAAAGTTTGGTTAAAGAACACAAACATTTTGCCGGTGAGCGTAAAGTTTGGTTAAAGAACACAAACATTTTGCCAGTGAGTGTAAAGTTTTGGTAGAGAATGCAAACATTTTGCCAGTGAGTGTAAAGTTTGGTTAAAGAGCACAAACATTTTGCTAGTGAGTGTAAAGTTTGGTTAAAGAGCACAAACATTTTACCAGTGAGTGTAAAGTTTGGTTAAAGTGCACAAACATTTTGCAAGTGAGTGTAAAGTTTTACTACAGAACACAAACATTTTGCCAGTGAGTGTAAAGTTTAGTTAAAGAGCACAAACATTTTGCTAGTGAGTGTAAAGTTTTGCTAGAGAACACAAACATCTTGCTAGTGATTGTAAAGTTTCACTAGGGAACACAAACTTTTTGCAAGTTTCTCAGGGGAACACAAACATTTTGCAAGTGAAGTTTGCAAGTGAAATTTTCGCTAAAGAATGCAAACATTTTGCAAGTGAATGTAAAGTTTCACCAGAGAACGCAAAAAATTGTGCGTGAACAAAGTTTCACAAGAGAACGCAAACTTTTTGTGAATGAATATAAAGTTTCACAAGAAAACGCAAACGTTTTGCCAGTGAATGCAATGTTGCTCAGGGGAATGCAAACATTTTGTGAGTGAACGTAAAGTTTCACAAGAGAATGCAAACATTCTCAGAGGAATGCAAACATTTTGCAAAATATTGCAGTTTATCGGAGGAACGCAAGACATTTGTGCAAGACAGTTGCTCTGAGAAACACATTTAGCAGGCTAAGTTTATTGTTGGGGTACTAGTTTAGCACACAACTAGCTGATTAGCCAGCTAATTCAGCCTACACACTGATTAAATGCCTAATTATATTTTTTATTGCTCGGTTGAGTGTAGCAGTAAAATTCATGTGAATAGCATCGCTCAGATAGTTTGATCTTAGTAATAATGAGAAAAATGAGTTCATACAGAGATCTATGATTTCTGATTTTGATATATTGACAAATTGGAAAACAGATACTACCGACATCTCTTCTAAAACACTACAGTACATACGTGACACTTGAAGCATTCAATATATTATGTTGAATTGAAATTTCTCTCTTATTGGTCTCGCTTCAGGGAGTTTACAGGTCTCGGCGTCCACTCTCAACCCTCCCTCTCACTTCATTTCCTTCACAAATTTGCCATTGTGTAAAAATAGCACACGTCCTCCCTCACACAGACGACACAGTTTAGCAGGTAGACTTGAGAAGGTCACATATCCAGCGCTGTGTCCTGTAGCAAGCTGGTCTACAGAAGCCTGTCTGGCCCACATCGGGAGTTATTGTCTGAAAGAATACATGCTGGATGAGTTTGACATGTGTCTGTTTGAAAGACAATTACACAATTCCAACCAATAACTTTTGACTGACGGCTGGAATGTAGGACGGGGCTTCACATTATACAGTCATTTATCTTAAGGGGAAAAAAAAAAAGAATCAATTATTTGTACTGACTGACTGGTGACAGATTGAACTCAGAAATATTAACATAAAAAGCCTTATTTCCTGTTGTTTTGTGGTTTTTAAGTTTTGTTCTAGGCAGTTGCTAGGGTGTTGCTATGTGGTTACTAAACTGTTCTGCGTAACTGATCTGTGCTATGCAATGCTCTGGTGATCTGGGTGGTAACGAACATAGTCCAAGTGTTGTTTAGGCTTTTCTATGCAGTGCTGTGATGTTACAAATAGTTGCTAGGGCATTGCTATATGGTGACTTAACTGTTCTCAGTGTATTTTTAAAGATTTGCTATCTAAGGAGTTGCTAAGGTGTTGTAAGTGATTGTTCGGGCTTTGCTACGCGGTTACTGAGCCATTCTGGATGTTTTTAGCTTTGCCAAAACAGCAATGCTGTTTTTATAGCAGTTGCTATAATACTGTATTATACAGTATGTGGAGCACATACCTTAATGTTAGTTAGCCGAGATTGTGTATTCAGTGAGTAAATGTAGATTTCTAGTAACTGGAGCAGTTCAGACAGAGGTGGAGGTACGGGTGAATGTTCCAGTCTGTCTCCGGTGGTTATTTGCAGATTGTGGCCTCCTGGATTTCTGACCTGCTAACATAAACTTGCGAGCATCGTCACGCCAAGACCACACCACCACAAACGCCAAGTTCAACATCCCAGACATACACACACACAAATACACAGAGTCAAAATATAATTCACCCTTGCCCTGAGGATGAGATCTGAGATCAAACATCCTCATGCACACAAAGCCTGATTTTTCTCTTTTCCTAAGAGCTGAGGAACAATAAGGCTGGTATGAGTATGGCAAGTGTTAATCAGAATAACAAACACACCCTGTTTTTATAGTCAACTCTGAGGACATATTAATATCCTGTCCTAATACATTTGCATGTATAAAGCTCATTGGTGCTCTCTAGTGTACAATGAAGAAACAACACTTTAGTGCATTAATTTGCAAGAAACACTACTACTGTTGCTCCTACTGAGGGCTGGATGTTATTTTACCATATATATGGTTTATTATTTCACCTATTGTAGCAACACCCCCTGTTATAAGGTCTACATGTATTAAAGGAACTGTATTTTTTTTTCTTCCTGGGCAATAATGGTGAAAATGTGAAATGTGCTATTCTGACCAATGGCCAATATGCTCACAAGGAAGAAAATGTAACACATTCGCTGGACATTTTCCATATCACAACAAGTGATTGCTGGATAGTAAGAGGCAAGAAGGCTGCAGTCAGTCTCACCAATTATGAGGGTGGAATAAGTTTAATATGTCTCCGTGATCTCAGTCTTTTCAGAAACTTGAAAATTGGAGGCATACGCAATCTTTTCTTTGACAAAAGAAGCTCAGATGGGTGGACATTTGTACAGCATCCTTTCACTGGCTAGCAAAAATCATATCAATGATTTTTTGTCAAAATTGTTTATCATTGATATATAAGGGAAACTGTACAGTCCGTGGCTACTGCAAAATAATAATCAGTGATATGACACCTGTGCAGATAAGTGAATGTTTAATTATGGTGGATATTAGGAATAAGTATTTTAAATTACCCAAATATCTGGTTACTACATGCATACACCAGATGTCTTTTTTCAGATTTCTATAAAACACAAAATATTGGCTTAATCTGATTGGCAATCGCGTATTTAAATTACAATATTCAGTCACACTTTATTTTAAGGTCCACTTCTTGCTATTAACAAACCTTTAACTACCACTTTTGCCTCAGTAAACTCCTAATTTGCTGCTTATTAATAATTAGTAAGGTAGTTAAAGCTGCAGTCCCTAAATTTTGCCTTTTTGTCGCCATCTCTGTTGAAAACCTGGTATTGCAGCCAGGTGCGGAATTATCTTTATTATGTGGGCTGTACTCTGGCACGGCTTCAGCACGGATGAATCTAATGTTTTGAGTTGAATGTGTAGCTGTCAGTCACCACACCGGCGTGAATCAAACACTTAGTAATCCTACATCTTATAATGTATGACCCAAATCAGAATTTTCACCAGATATTGTCATCTGAACAAGTAACAAATCTGCCACGTTTGTTCAGACCAACTGAGGAAAAAAGCATTACCATAAATCGCGCTACCAACGGTGATTAAATCTAACAATCGGTTAGCTCATATAACATCAAACCTTGCAAATTATTATTATTGTTATATTTTATTCTCAAATTATTAATGTTAACAACATCAGCATTGTGTGACTATGAGTATAGTGTGTATTAGCGTGTAGATTTCAATTTCTGTACAGTCTAATCTAATTGTCATACCATTCAAATTTCATATTAAGAAATTATTTTAACCTCAAAAGCAAACTATGCTCCCTTCGAAATGGCTTTCTTTAAAACACAAATCTTGTGTAATCTCAGGCTATCTGTAATCAGAAGCACGTTTAAAACTGGAATATAATTTAATTTCATTCACACGTGTTTCATAAACACATAATCCTTTCTGAATCACAATCCACCATCAAAATTATAAATTTAATTATTCTAGCTGCTGTGAGAAAAGGCTATAAATGATCCGCCACCTGCAGAATCATCACATGCGATAGCCTACTAGCCGGGAAACTTCTTTATGTTTACAGACGTGACGTAATGACACAGTGCCCGTGAAAACCTACCCGTACTACTCAAATTAGAAAACATTATAAGCTAACCGTTGTGAATCGCGCTAAAGTAAGGCGATAGTTTTGAACACTGGCTAGTTATGTACTTTATCAAATATTAATTTTGAATCATTTTTAACTCAAAAAAACAGCTTTAAGTTTAGGTATGGGGTAGGATTAGGGATATAGAATATGGTCTAGATCGTAAAGTTTGGTTAAAAATAAATTGCATCTCTAGACCTTACAGAGCCACAAAATTATGCACCAAATATATATATCATGGCCACAAATTAAAAATTTGTTCTGTCGTTTTAGTAAATCAAATGGAAGCTTGTTTGGCATATTATAAAATAATAATAATAATAAATAAAAAAATAAAAAAGTAATTGTGACTTTATCATCTCACAGTTCTGCCCTTTTATAGCAATTCTGAGTTTATATCTAACAAATAATAACTGTGATTCAGAATTGCAAGATAGTAATTCAGAATTTTGACTATTTTTCTCGCATTTCAAAATGTATAGCTCATAACTATGACTGTTTTTCATCCAATTCTGAGTGTGTCACTTTTTCTTGCAATTCAGAGAAAGATGTCATAATTTCAAGATACTAATAAAGAAATCCTTTGCCATTCTTAATTTATATCTCACAATTATTGCAAATTTCTCACAATTCTGAGTTTATATGTCACAATCTTGGAGTCCAGAAAAAGACGAGATTGCGAGATATTCATTCACAATTCTGACTATTTTTATTGCAATTCTAAGTTTATATCTCACAATTCAAAATTTGTCACAATTCTGACTTTTTCTCGAATTCAGAGAAAGACGTCAGAATAGTTTATATCTGACTTTTCTTGCAATTTTAAGTTATCACAATATCACAATTCAGACTTTTTTTCTTTGCCAATTATGCATTTAAATATCTCACAATTCTGGCTTTATTCTCATAATTGCAAGTTATATCTAACAATTAAAACATTACTTCTAAGAATTGCGAGTTTTTGTCTTGAAGTTCTGACTCACTATTCTGAAAAAAAAATCAAAACTGAGGAAAAAAGAGTCAGAACTGCAAGAAAAACTCAAATTGTGAGAAAAGGTCAGAATAGTGTTATAAAGTCAAAATTACCTTTTTTATTTTATTTTTTTCATTCCGTGGCAGAAACAAGCTTCCCTACAATCGAGACCATGATGTACCAATTTAATTTAATCAAAACAAGTACAACGTGTCTATGATTTCAAATGAAGGAATGAGTTAATATGTTGGGGGAGCAAACTCCTAATTTGTGGATATGATTTAACTAAAATGAGGGAACTATTGTTGAATATTTGAATTACTAATATCATTATGTATTATTTGTAAAAAAAAATTCATTGCTCTGCACTCTCGCATTTTAAACACTATTCGAAAGTGATGCTGTTTTCATTTAATGTGGATTTATTACTGGCAGAAACTACAGCAGGATACTTGAAGATGTTGCTAGGGCATATGTTCTCTCATATCATGGGTCATGTGTGTAACTGATAACATACGGTCACAGTCAGCCATGTGTGTCCCATCAGCCCCGTACAGACTCAGAGCCCCACACACAATCATGTTCACATCCTGTCACACGTTCAGACAGACTCATGAAAACTCTTTATTACTGCTGAGACGAGTAAACATGTGGAGAAGAGCCATTGTTTACATAAGCTGTGGGAAAATCCCACATGCATGCACATTGTGTACATTGTCTCAGAGAGATGTTGAATCTGTCATTCGGTGTGTTGACAGGCCACAGTACATAAATAATGGCACCGTTTAAAACACAGAAAAAATAGATTAGAGTACGACCTTTGGAAAGAGAGAGCGAGAATTTAATCTTGCCAAAGGGACATTTAGATGTAAATTAGATGTAAATTGTTTGTTGGTATGCTAATGCATGTTTGTATCAGTACATCATTTCTCTGTGTGCTAGATAACTATCAAGAACTTTTTGCACTCTTGTGAAGAATTCTTGAAGTCATAGAACAAGAAAAATGTCCTATACTCGAAAACCTACCCGTACCACTCAAATTAGAAAACATTATAAGCTAACCGTTGTGAATCGCGCTAAAGTAAGGCGATAGTTTTGAACACTGGCTGGTTATGTACTTTACCAATTGGAACATTTTTAAGACAAAAAAGTTACGGACTGCAGCTTTAAGTTTAGGTATGGGTTAGGATTAGGGATATAGAATATGGTCAAGCGTAATGTGCTTTATAAGTACTAATAAACAGACAATATGTTAATAACAGGCATGCCAATAAGCAACTAGTAAAGAGTGAGAATTGGTCCCTAAACTAAAGTCTTACCCAATATCCTTACCATATTCTGATGTTCAGTCACTGTTTCTACATTCATTCTATATTAAAACTGTGGTAACTTAGTGTTCGCAAATACTGTCATCTAAACCAGAACTGAAAACAACAAAAGGCTCCAAAAGCTTCTTGAAGGCCGTTCACACAAAGCATTTGTGCATTTAATAAAAGCAAGACACAGGGTAGTGGAATATAAAAACAAGATACACTAGATACACATTTGAACTCATTTTAATAAAAGACACAAGTGCAACGGTCAAGCACATTCGTTTAGTGCATATTTACATAGAAAGAAAAGGAAAATCAATGCATTATTAGATTGAGCATAAAACTGCATTCTCAAAACATTGCACTCAAGTTAAAAGAAATGCCAGGTTTAAAAATAAATAGCATCTCTAGACCTTACAGAGCCACAAAATTATGCACCAAATATATATATCATGGCCACAAATTAAAAATTTGTTCTGTCGTTTTAGAACAAGAAAAATGTGTTATCCAGATATTTTGCAACATGACAATATTTTTATGACAATTTTATAATATGTCACAATTTAACTATTTTATCTTTTTTATTACTGTACGATAATGTTGTTTGTTGTTCTTTTGTGGTTAACTATGACCCAGTCATGCTTATTTGTTTATGAATAAACTGTATTTATTTATTTTGCTTTGCAAATGCAATTATTTATTGCAAAACAGCAAAAATGTAAATTAAAATTTAAATGAAAATGAAATTTTTATTATTATTAATTTTGTGTTGAAATATATCATTTATTGTATTTTTAATAAATAAAATATTATTGTTTCATGGTACTGACCGATTATACATTCATATAATTTTGATAAAAAAAAATATATAGATTTTTTATTATTATTATTTTTCAGTAATTCATATTCATTTTTGCCTAATTTGGAGGTAATTAAAAAATAATATCATATTTAAATAAAAATAATAATTATAATAATATCAATTTATATTTATGGCCCTAAAATAAACTTCTTCTACCTCTCTTTTTTCATTATGATTTCTTCCTCTACTTCTTCTTTCTCTTTGTGTTCTCATTATTATTTTTATTTTGGCTTGAAATGTGACCCAAATTTTTGTCATGCTTGGTGAAAATATAGTAAATATATATTTATTAGGTTCTGCCATCCGTCCAGCGCTCCAGCGTCCTAGACCCACATTTTCACTTCACAATGACTGTTTTTGAATTCCAGAAGAACAGCTATCATTATCTCAGCAGTTTCCAATAAATGCTGTTTGGCATTTCTTAGTAAAGATCATGTTGTGCAAGATCCTCTATAAGCTACAATTTCCAGCTATTACTCCAGCCTAACCATATGTCTGCATTCGACGCACAGGTCAGCATTGCTTCGCTAACAAGGCAACAGATGGTGACAGTACAATGTGTTTGTACTTAGTTGCTAAGTAGAAATGGACATTGACAAGGTTCAGGTGGGTTCAGAGTCTCAGGATTGAAACATAATCAGTGCTATTCAGCTATTGCTACATCTCAATATGGTGGAAATGACTCATGCTTTTCTATCCAAAGTGTTCCTTTACCTTGACAGATTGCATGGCATTATACTAAAACATATTTTGCAGGTCATGTGATTTTTTTCCCCTATAACAGGCTTGAACTATTGAGCTTGACAGTGTAACTATAATAAAATGCTAATAAAATGGTTTTGCATTACGGAGTTCAATCTGTCACGTAATGCAAATAAGCCCATAGTCAGATAACAACCCTTAACATTTGACTTTTATTATTCCATTATGATTTCCACAAACCAGTGATTTTGACTGATGTTTCAAAGAAAAAGAACAGCGAAAGAGCAAATATAATATAAAGAAGTTGCTAAAGCACCAGGTGTAGATCTTTTTTTTTAAGATGCAGTATTTATTTCAGACAGTAGAGGGTCCTAGACCTTCATCCCGTCCTCCTATTATTCATCTCATGTTAACTTTTATTCATCTGTCTAAAAAATTATATTCAATTTGTAAAAAAAAAATAAAAACAAAAAACCGTCCATTTGGATTATACTGTTTTAACAAACAAATATACTTATGCACATTTGTCAGTCATACAGAAATAAAATGTTTCTGCATTCAGTGAATCATATTTTATTATCACCTGCATCTTTGCATCTTTAATTTTCCTTAATCATATTTTCAAAATATGTTTATTCAAATTGCTTACGTTTGATCAGTTTATGTGAAAACAATTAGATTTATTAAGTTAAAACATATGAACATGATTAAAATTAATTCATTAACTCATTCAGTTAAAATGAATGAGAATGAAAATAATTGGATTTATTGTTGATGAAAATAGTGTGTAAATGTGTATTTAAAACACATTCAGTTAATTAGTACTATAACAGAAATCTTACCTGCAATGGAAAAAAAGGGTGATAAAACAATTCTAACTTGCTACTTAAATTCACAAATAATTACAATGAAATGGCAAATAACACATTGAATTAAAAATATAAATTTGAAGTTGAGAGATATTTTCTTGTAAAACATACTTTAATAATCATAATTTTACTTACAATTTATATAGAACTGTAATTTATTTTTATTTGTTTAATTATTTTTTTTTACAGCATGTTTATGTATGGCTGACTATATGGATCACATATTTGTTGATGGACAAACTGTGTAATGGACAAACTGGATGGAAATTTCATATGCGATTCAAATACAGAATTGTTCAATTTAGGCCATTTCGAGTATAAATACCTCAATATAAGGTCTTTTACAACATATAGTGTGACCTATACATGTATAGGCCAAGAGACACGTGTGCATGGAGAATTTAAATAACGTGTGTACGGCTGTGAGTACATGCATAAGAGTGTGTGTAAGGTATTGTGTGAGCAGTGGTGTGTGTAAGTGATCGGTAATGAAGGCAGAGAGATACTGCTGACCTCATGTGCCACTCCTCCCACGTTAACACCTGTGAGTCATCATCTTCAACAACTGTGTGTACAAGAGAGACGGTACAGCAGAGAGAAAGAAGATCAAGATGTAGGAGGGACATGGTGACATGACAATCATCCTCTCAGCTGTCAGAGTGTCTCTTTTTGCTTGGTTCTTTTGTCTCGGCACACTTCTGTAATTCAGTGTGCGTCTGCAACTAAGATTAGGACTGACCTCTCACTTTCTGTATTCCTAACGCTCTCTCCTATTTCAAATTTCAGTTTTAATGTCTCAGAGTGCTTTATTGGCATGAATATCTTATACAATGTAATGGCAAAGCATCTATGCAAATAGCATAAATAGTGGGATCCACTTTAGGCTACTTTACAGATTTTAATGAATAAATTATACATTTCTAAACAACTTTAATTTGTAGCAGACAAAATACGAAAATTTATCAAAATCTAAGACCCTAGCAAAAACAGTATTTTCACAAAAACAAAAAACAAAATAAAAACCAGAAACAAAAAAACAAAACAAAAACAACACATCACAAAACAAAACAAACAAAACAAAAAGCAAAACGAAACAAAGCCAAAACAGAACAATACAAACAAATAAAAAAATCAAACAAAGCCAAAACACAATTCAACTCAACACAATACAAACGAAACACAAAACAATTCCTCCGGCATCTCTCCACCTCCCCATCTCCTCCTCTATTTCTGTTTTTCTCCCTCTAGGTAGTACCACAATGGGGGGTTGAACTCGGCGTTAAAGACGAGCCTCGGGTTCCTCCATTGAGGACAGCAAGCCAAGTTTGTTTACCATTAACCATCAGGACTGGATGGGTAAGCGCACTCGTGAAACGAAAAAACAACACATTATATAAACAAAAAGAAAGAAACAAGAAAGAAACAAAAAGCAAAGCAAAAACAAAACAATACAAACTACATAAAACATTAAACAGAGCAAAAACAAACAAAATAAGATAATATGGCTCAGTTTCAAGATTGTTTCCCGCTCGTTTTATTGTCAACAAGGTGATGGATGGATGGATGGATGGATGGATGGACGGACGGACGGACGGACGGACGGACGGACGGACGGACGGACGGACGGACGGTAATAAAGCAGTAATTGGTTTCTGTGGGTGTGTATTTCAAGGACATCTGGAATACTTTTTTCCACAATAGATACATAACTGACAGAAGCAAATGTGTTCTGCAGTCTTTTTTTCAGCTTATCATTCTCTCTCAGTCTGTCTCGCTCTCTAGGCATTGAGCTGAGTTTACTGGTACGAGAGCACCTGCTGAGGTCCCATCATCCTCAGATGCATGCTGGGAAAATTCCTCAAGCTGGACAGAGGAGAATGCACTAATGGGCCGACGCTGTCCCAGCAGCAGGGACGAAAGCACGATCCACATCGTGAGAAACACACACACACACTGGTGCTGACACATGCAGTCTGGACTTCCACACACTTCTAAAAGCATAAGAGCTCTGTCCTTTTAGTGTGTGTACATTAAAATAAAACCCATTATCCAATTGTCCCATGTCTCAGTGGACCTTTACATACAAACCTGCTCAGCAACCCTCGACATCTTCAGTATGCGTGCTGTTACCATGTTCGAAACAGGAGATCATGTTTGTGCTGACATTGGTTGCATTAGGATCTAATTACCCTGAATGTTAAACACAGGCATGATCAGCCTCGATAAATCACTCTGAACTTTCGCACAAACGAGAAAAACAAACCTTGTTTTCTTTATGTAAAAGACAAAGGACGTTGATTTAAAAGACAATATGGGATGAAGTATGCCCTAGACATGCTCAATGCTTTTGATTGTGTGTGTGTGTCTCTTTTTTTGTCCCGAAAACATTCCAAAAAATAAATCCACTTTCGTATGTTGCAACAGAAGGTGACATTCAAAGTTTTAACTGGATTACGGCTAAAACGATCCAAAGATGGTGACGCCATTAACCAAATCTACTTAAATGTCGAGGCCAATTTCATTTGTTTACCATTTTGTTCTGTGGCTGTTTGGGTTTTCTGGGTGGATGCTGTGCAGTTGCTAGGGTGCTCTGAATGGTTTTTAGCATGCTGCTATCCAACTGTTAATGTGTTCTGAGTGGTTGTCATGGTGTTGCTACACAGTTGCTATGGGGTTATAAGTGATTTTTTTTACTAGATTGTTGTGGGTGGTTGCCAGGGTGTTGCTATGCAGTTGATAAAGTGTTCTGAGTGGTTGCTAGGGTAATGCTTTGCAGTTGCCAAGGTGTGACGACCACAAGGGTTACGTTATCTGGTAGCTAAGGTGTTCTGGGTATTTGTTTTTGTTTGTTTTTTTATTTTTTTATTTTTTTTAAACGTCACAATACAGTTTTATGGTGTTCTGAGTGGTTGCCAGAGTGCACAAGATCCACGGGGAGTGGTTGGATCTAGATCTAACTCCTCCCACCTTACATTTACCTAAACCTACCCGTCTCCACCCCCTGATCCCTAAACCCACCCGTCCCTAAACCTACCAATCTCCACCCCCTAGATGTGGATCCAACCCCGCCCCTGGATCTTTGTTCTGCAGTGAGGGGCTACTGGAGTGTTGCGATTCAGGAGATAAAGCGTTATTAGTGCTTCTTAGCATGTTGTTATACAGTTGTTAGAGTGTTGAGGGTGGTTGCCAGGGTGTTGCTATGCAACTGATAAAGTGTTCTGAGTGGTTGCCAAGGTGTTGCGATTCAAGAAATAAAGTGTTCCGAGTGCTTCTTAGCATGCTGCTTTAGGGTGTTGTGGATGTTTGCCAGGGTGTTGCTGTGCAGCTGACAAATTGTTCTGAGTGGTTGCCAGGGTAATGCTCTGAAGTTACTAAGGTGTTGTTTTTAAGCATTACCAGCATGTCATTATCTGGTTGCTAAGGTGTTCTGTGTGTTTTTTGTTTGTTTGTTTTTTTACGATGTTACAATACAATTGTTTATGGTGTTGAGGGTAGGTGGTTGCCAGGGTGTTGCTAAGCATTTGATAAAGTGTTCTGAGTGGTATTTCTTCTTCTTGTTATTATTTTATTCAAATACTGTTTAATTGTGTCTTATTTACTATTAAACTTTTTTCAAATTAAACTTGCTTACAATACAGTCTAAAATAATATTTCTTTCACTGATGAAAATATTTTGTATTACATTGGCTTATTCTACTTACGTTTGTATGTAAAGTCAAAATAAACCCCTACTTTGCTTTAAAATGTATCGCAAGATCTCCTAATTGAAGATCACATGATCACAAACGAAAATCACTTCCGTGAAGTGACCATTCTGGAAGGGCCCTTTGTGAAGGGATTAAGTTGTTCACTTTCGTTAAGGAATGTCCCAACAAATGGCGTTCCCTTCCCGAAGTTTGGAATTCGCCCAAAGTGTTCTGAGTGCTTCTTAGCATGTTGCTATAGAGTTGCTATGGTGTTGTGGCTGGTTGCCAGAGTGTTTCTATGCAATTTATAAAGTGTTCTGAGTGGTTGCCAGGGTAATGCTCTGCAGTTGCTAAGATGATGTTTTTAAGCATTACCAGGGTGTCGTTATCTGTTTGCTAAGGTGTTCTGGGTGTTTTCGTTTTTTTCCCCATGTCATAATACAGTATTTATGGTGTTGTGACTGGTTGCCAGGGTGGTTCTATTCAATTGATAAACAGTTCTCAGCGGCTGCCAGGGTCGTTGTATGCAGCTGATAAAGTGTTCTGAGTGGTTGCCAGGGAGTTGTGATACAGGAGATAAAGTGTTCTGAGTGCTTCTTAGCATGCTGCTTTAGGGTGTTGTGGATGTTTGCCAGGGTGTTGCTGTGCAGCTGACAAATTGTTCTGAGTGGTTGCCAGGGTAATGCTCTGAAGTTACTAAGGTGTTGTTTTTAAGCATTACCAGCATGTCATTATCTGGTTGCTAAGGTGTTCTGGGTGTTTTTTGTTTGTTTGTTTTTTTACGATGTTACAATACAATTGTTTATGGTGTTGAGGGTAGGTGGTTGCCAGGGTGTTGCTAAGCATTTGATAAAGTGTTCTGAGTGGTATTTCTTCTTCTTGTTATTATTTTATTCAAATACTGTTTAATTGTGTCTTATTTACTATTAAACTTTTTTCAAATTAAACTTGCTTACAATACAGTCTAAAATAATATTTCTTTCACTGATGAAAATATTTTGTATTACATTGGCTTATTCTACTTACGTTTGTATGTAAAGTCAAAATAAACCCCTACTTTGCTTTAAAATGTATCGCAAGATCTCCTAATTGAAGATCACATGATCACAAACGAAAATCACTTCCGTGAAGTGACCATTCTGGAAGGGCCCTTTGTGAAGGGATTAAGTTGTTCACTTTCGTTAAGGAATGTCCCAACAAATGGCGTTCCCTTCCCGAAGTTTGGAATTCGCCCAAAGTGTTCTGAGTGCTTCTTAGCATGTTGCTATAGAGTTGCTATGGTGTTGTGGCTGGTTGCCAGAGTGTTTCTATGCAATTTATAAAGTGTTCTGAGTGGTTGCCAGGGTAATGCTCTGCAGTTGCTAAGATGATGTTTTTAAGCATTACCAGGGTGTCGTTATCTGTTTGCTAAGGTGTTCTGGGTGTTTTCGTTTTTTTCCCCATGTCATAATACAGTATTTATGGTGTTGTGACTGGTTGCCAGGGTGGTTCTATTCAATTGATAAACAGTTCTCAGCGGCTGCCAGGGTCGTTCTATGCAGCTGATAAAGTGTTCTGAGTGGTTGCCAGGGAGTTGTGATACAGGAGATAAAGTGTTCTGAGCACTTCTTTGCATGTTGCTATACAGTTGTTAGGGTGTTGTGGCTGGTCGTTAGGGTGTTACTGTGGAGTTGATAAAGTGTTCTGAGTTGTTGCCAGGGTGTTGCGATTCAGGAGATAAAGTTTTCTTAGTGATTTGTAACATGTTGCTAAACAATTGTTAGGGTGTTGCTAAGCTGTTCAGAGTGACATTCAGGGTGTTTCCAAGCAGTTGCTAAGAAGTTTTTGAGCATTGATATGTGGTGTCTAGGATGATCATTGGTTGGCAGGGCATTGATATCTGGTTTCTAAGGTGCTTTATGAGACTCAATGATGAAATGCGTTGTAATATGTTTCTCCCTGAATTTGAGAGTGTGTGGGTTTTGTCCCAAAACACACACAAATACAAATCCTTATTCGTATGTTGCAACAGAAGGTGATAGTTTTAACAGGATTACGCCTGAAAGATCCAAAGATGATCCTGCCATTTCAGCAAATCCAAAGATGTCAATGCCATCTTTTCTAGAACTTGTGCATTTCAGTGAAACTTTGTTCTCTAAGGTCACTATCAGAAGCCTAGTTTGATGAAATGTTAAACCAGAGGGTTAAGCTTGGCTTTGTAAAGTGTGAGTCTAAGATGAAGAAGGGTGAAGAGATGAAGAGGTTCAGGAAAATGCAATAAGATCTCTATTGTCCTGACTCTGCATCCATTACACACGACTGTAGTGTCGGCAATCTCTCCTGAATCGTTGCTGCTGAATTGATTATGCCGGCTGCTGAAATAATAGGGCTCAGAAATTAATATGTCAACAAAGTGGATTTATTGATCTGCTTCACTTAGTGCTTATTGCATTCAAAAACAAAACCTCATCTGTCTCGCATCCAATATCATTCAAACGGAATAACCAAGATCCAAAACAAACAATTATCATGATACAAATTCAGTCACTATCGAAATCTGCCATCCACCACACTACCAAAATCCGCCAATGCAGTTGTAACTCGTGTAAATAACCATACTGTGTGGGACTGTAACTGTATTAAAGACTCAAATAAAGAACTGACAACCATATTCTGCTGCTGTGTGAACGTAGCTGCATTGTAATGCAGAATTTTTTCAATTTAAAATGTCTATATTTTTATAAATATTATATTTAGATTTATATATTTTTGTTATGTCATATTTATAAATGCATAATTTATATATATATATTTTTTTTTGTTTTTTTTTAAATATTAACAAAATTTTAAATAGATTTTTTTTTTATATATATTTTGTAGACTTCCTGTTTGCCCAACCAATTAATTTTTGCAATTATGTTTGGTAGTGCAGAGATTACACACTTCACCTTTAACATTTAGATTGAAGAATGATATCCAGTTGCATTAGTATTTTCATGTGATATGTAGCTGTGGGAAGCAAAAGTGTAATTTCCATGTGTGTGTTATCAAGCCCCTGGTGGCATAACCTAGAGTGCAAGGGTGGTCTGAAGCGCTCTCCCCTCTCTCGCCAGGCCGTGGCTATGGCACATTGATTTTTCTCCAGCAGCTTGTTGTCTAATTGCCCTTATCAAAATCATGACCTGCTAAATGATGGTGTCTGTAATCTCACACTCTCTAGCCAGTGGGCATTGACATTTAGTCCGATTAATTATTGCAAACATCTAGAGAGAGAGCACAAGGGGCTCGTCTCAAAGGAAGACTAGAACAGAGAGACTAAGGGACCATCTGTTGCTGTGAATAACTGCTACCCAGAGACTAGAGGCCGTGTTTACAAAGCCGACTACGGGTGCTGAAGCCAGATCAGCTTCGCTCATCACCAAACTGTTCAAAGTAGCTACAACCGATCCAGACTGACAGAAACACAATCCAAGATCAGCTCTCAAATTGGCAAAAGAGTTTTTCCACACAGACTCGCAACTCATCTAGTTATCATTCTGCTCATATACACAATTTTCTCAGGTGTGTGCGTGGACCGCCTCGCAATATCAGTCTTAAATTTCATTAGCGCAGGGAGTTAAAGAAACTCTAGACAGTCAGAAAAGAAACCTGGCTCGGTTTAAAAACATCAGTTCATAACTTGATTTCTACATATTCACAAGGAAATGTTATGTAAGGGTGTTGTGGATGGTTGATAGGGTGTTGCTATGTGGTTGCTAAGGTGTTGTGAGTCACCAAATACACTTAAATGATGAGGCTGTTTGCTTAGGTTGTTGCTATGCGATTCAATGTTTTAAATGGTTAATGGTGTTGCTATGCAGTTGCTGAAGTGTTGTGATTGGGTTAAAGGAGTGCTATGTCAATGTGATTGACAGAGTGTTACTATGCTATTGCTAAATGGTTGTAAGTAGTTTTAGGGGGTTGGGTCCCACTTTATATTAGGTGGCCTTACTCTGTACTTACATTTAAATTAATAATTTGATACAATGCACTTATTGTGTACATACATGTTTTTACATTGTACTTATATTTTTAAAAATACCTATTTGTAATTACATCTGTAATTAATTTCTGTAATTACATTTATAATTACTCTGTTGACCCATCCCTTACACCTTAACCCACCCTTAAACCTACCCATACCACCAAACCTTTCTCTAACCTTACCCGTATCCCACCTCAACAGCAGCAAAAGTGTTTTAAAATACAATATGACCACAATAAGTACATTGTACTTATTTTCTGATGTAAGTACATGTAGTTAAGGCCGCCTAATATAAAGTGTGACCGGGGGTTGCTATGTGAATGTGATTGGCAGGGTGTTGCTATACAGTTGCTAAAGGTGTTGTGACTTAGCAAATCCACTTAAATGTTAGTGTAGGCAGTTCTTAGGCTGTTGTAATGGTTGACAAGGTGTTGCTATGCAGTTACTAAAGGGTTGCAAGTGGTTTTAGGCGGTTGCTGTGTGAATATGATTGACAGAGCGTTATGCTATTGCTAAATGGTTGTGAGTAGTTTTAGGGGGTTGCTATGTGAATTTGATTGGCAGGGTGTTGCTAAAGGTGTTGTGAGATACCAAGTCCACTTAAGTGTTAGTGTAGGTAGTTCTTATGGTGTTGTAATGGTTGACAAGGTGTTGCTATGCAGTTGCTAAACGGTTGTGAATGGTTTTAGGAGTTGCTATATGAATATGATTGACAGGGTGTTGCTATGTTGTTGCTAAGGTGTTGTGGGTCACCATAATCCCTTAAATGTTAGCATAGCAGCTTAGTGTGTTGCTATGCAGTTGCTAAACTGTTGTGAGCAGTTTAAAGCATAAAGCATTTCTATGCAGTTACGGTTGACAGGGCATTGTTATGTGGTTGCCAAGGTGCTGTGTTTTTGGGTGTTGCTAGGCAGTTGCTAAAGTATTGTAAGTGATTGGCAGTTGTTAGTGTTAAGTCACCAAATAAAATTAATATAAAATGTTGAGGCTAAGTTTATTTGTTTAGCACTCTGCTATGCGATTATTTTGCATAGTTTTTTTTAATGGTTGACTGGGTGTTTCTATGCTTGCTAGTGTTACAAATTTTTTTAACGTTGCGATGCATCTATGTTTGACAGAGTGTTTCCGTGTTGATGCTGAGGTGTTGGGAGTGTTTATAGAGAGTTGCTATGTATTTGCTACGGTGTTCTGAATGGTGTTACTAAGCAGTTGCTTAGGTGTTGTGAGTAACAAAATCTACTTAAATGTCGAGACTAACTTTATTTGTTTCTGTGTGAATGGGGTTGCCAGTGTGTTCCTATACAGAGGTTAGGGTATTTAAAATAGTTATTATCATTTTGTTATGCAATTTTTAGTGTGTTCATGGCGGTTGCCAGTGTGTTGCTGTAAAATCTTCCAATCAGTAACAGCACATTTCTCGAACAAACCACAAATAACAACCCACACAAGAGATGAACTGCCAAAATTAAAAGTATTGTTCAAATCTCTAACCCCAAGTATGAGCATAAGTAATAGTGATTCTTGCCTTAGAAAACATAACTAGTAAGAGTATCTATAAACATTAAGGATTCAAACTAACTTATGAAAAGAGTAAGGAATTTTGACTGTTCAGTGATGTAATAATAATAATAATTCTCAGACAGAACTGCTGGAACAACAAAACATCAACAGTACCAATCACATTCTGTGACAAAACAACAAAAGTGTGCAAAAAGGTCTTAGAAAGGAGTGAGAAATATCAGCAAGCGCCTAAAGTGTTATCACAGATGTTTTTGTTATGCTGTAGCAGTTGAGATTTTAATTTTTAATTAGCTTTTTTCTTACTATTTTCCATAGCCAGCATGAATTTTTTAAGACCTGTCTCATCTGCATTGTCGTTGTGTTGACAGCTTACTCTCTCCATCTGGAGTAAGGGGTGGTCACACTACACTTTTTATTCCATGGACTTTCATTCATATGCATGCGAAGACAGGAAACTGAAAATACAGGCTCATGTAAATTTGTTGTGTCCCAGTGTAGGTCTGGTATACTGGTAAAACTGGTGACCTGTGAATTCATGGGAAAAGGTGACCAATACCCACAGATTGTATGAAAAAAAACAAAAAACAGATTGACTGTCTTTCTCTCTAATATACATATATATATATACACTCACCTAAAGGATTATTAGGAACACCATACTAATACTGTGTTTGACCCCCTTTCGCCTTCAGAACTGCCTTAATTCTACGTAGCATTGATTCAACAAGGTGCTGAAAGCATTCTTTAGAAATGTTGGCCCATATTGATAGGATAGCATCTTGCAGTTGATGGAGATTTGTGGGATGCACATCCAGGGCACGAAGCTCCCGTTCCACCACATCCCAAAGATGCTCTATTGGGTTGAGATCTGGTGACTGTGGGGGCCATTTTAGTACAGTGAACTCATTGTCATGTTCAAGAAACCAATTTGAAATGATTCGAGCTTTGTGACATGGTGCATTATCCTGCTGGAAGTAGCCATCAGAGGATGGGTACATGGTGGTCATAAAGGGATGGACATGGTCAGAAACAATACTCAGGTAGGCCGTGGCATTTAAACGATGCCCAATTGGCACTAAGGGGCCTAAAGTGTGCCAAGAAAACATCCCCCACACCATTACACCACCACCACCAGCCTGCACAGTGGTAACAAGGCATGATGGATCCATGTTCTCATTCTGTTTACGCCAAATTCTGACTCTACCATCTGAATGTCTCAACAGAAATCGAGACTCATCAGACCAGGCAACATTTTTCCAGTCTTCAACCGTCCAATTTTGGTGAGCTCGTGCAAATTGTAACCTCTTTTTCCTATTTGTAGTGGAGATGAGTGGTACCCGGTGGGGTCTTCTGCTGTTGTAGCCCATCCACCTCAAGGTTGTGCGTGTTGTGGCTAACGAGTGGTTATTTCAGTCAAAGTTGCTCTTCTATCAGCTTGAATCAGTCGGCCCATTCTCCTCTGACCTCTAGCATCAATAAGGCATTTTCGCCCACAGGACTGCCGCATACTGGATGTTTTTCCCTTTTCACACCATTCTTTGTAAACCCTAGAAATGGTTGTGCGTGAAAATCCCAGTAACTGAGCAGATTGTGAAATACTCAGACCGGCCCGTCTGGCACCAACAAAATTGCTTAAATCACCTTTCTTTCCCATTCTGACATTCAGTTTGGAGTTCAGGAGATTGTCTTGACCAGGACCACACCCCTAAATGCATTGAAGCAACTGCCATGTGATTGGTTGATTAGATAATTGCATTAATGAGAAATTGAACAGGTGGTCCTAATAATCCTTTAGGTGAGTGTATATAGATGAATGAAAATGTATATTCATTCATCTATCTATCCATTTGCAAACTTTGGAAACTCTTCTTTCATCCTGATTGACCCATCAGGAATAGGACTTTCCTCACTGGATGGTATTTTAGGAAAGAAAAGATGATGTGTGGAAGATATAGAGAGGAATGGAAAGGAAGAGCGAACAGGATCAGCGTAGCAGACCTACCATGCTGGATTTTTTCCTGAGAGCCTCAATCGATCCAGAGTTGGGCAGGACAAAAAAAGAGAATGAGAAAATTGAGAGCGGAGGTCAGCGGTTCAGCTTTGTTTCTCGAGATGAAATGGAGTTCTGATGCATTTCCCAAAATCCATTCATACTGCTGGGCACAACAGCAAGCGCCGTGTAAAATCCTGTAGTGCTTGTTGATGTTGTTTATGTCACTAATCTCAGTGCTATTCGCACGGCTGCTATTGAGCTCATGTGTTCAGACTCCTGTAGGTTTGTTTAGACATGTCACCCTGTTATTTTTGTAAATGCCTAATTTTACAATTTACTCACCCAGCCACAGGCTTTTAAAATCAGTATTTTGACAAAGACACAAACTGCAATTTAAAGCTGTTTATCAGGGATCAAGAGTAACACTGTGATCTAACCAGGCACATTTCGAGGGGATTCCAGGGTCACAGCAGTATCAGTCATGCAACACAGCCGATTACAATGGTTTCCTTTCTAAGAAAATTTGCCCATATTTGCAACACCTCCAGGCAGCTAGTTTGGGCAAAATTTATGTAAGTGAATATTCGCATCGCCTTAGCACTCTAGATTACACGCGCTATGTTTGTTGTGTCACTTGCCGAAATAAAAACATCACGTAATGCTCTCCTCCATTTTCCGACACAACCAGACATGTCCATAAGCTCTTCGTTGATTGGCTTGCACGACAGCGCGTCATGAGCATTTTCTGCACAAGTTGAACATTTTCAACTTCTGCAGAAAATGTGTCAACAACAGGGTCGTTTTTACCCTGTTGTTGACTATACTTATTTGTTTGGCCAATGCCGTTGTGGATTTTGGTTCTTTTGCTGTTGTAGGCTGTAAGGACCTTTGAAATAACTCATTTAGCGAAGTGAAACAGACATGTAATGCGGTCAAGACCTGACTGGAACTATGTTCACCGTACATTTCCCTGAAAATAATTGCACACATTAGAACGTTTGTCAGCCAATCAGATTCAAGCATTCAACAGCCCTGTTGTATAAACGACAATGATGTACTAAAAATGGAAAAGTTTTTCCTTTGCCCATTTTAAAAGTTTTGCGTACGGATGACGTTGTTAAAACGATCCCCATTCACATGGCTGTCTATGTCATTTTGTAAAGGAACACTATAAACATACATATAGACTGCAATGTAACACGTACATGATATTATCGCTTTCACAAATTCGCATTATTGTAGTTTACAAAGAAATATTAATGGTATCTCTTTCAAAAATGTGCATCAATCTTCCACAGTTTGTGGGGAATTTCCAGGCCCCCAAAATCCAATTGTTATGTAAATTAATGGTCAAAAAGCATAAAATGTTGAAAACTGTGTCGGATAAAAGCCCCCTAAAATTCCACAGTCTCTCTTCATCCATGTTTGACATTTAGTATTCATCAGGAGTGGTACTTCCGTCCAACATATAAATGGGACTTTTTTGACACGACTCTGCAGAAGAAACTAAATGGCCAACAAAATGTAGTTTATAATTTTCCAGTAATGTTTTTATGTGAGATATGTTAAATTTAAACAAATAAATATCAATTAAAAACTAAAATGATATTATTTTCCATTAGCTGGTCTGGATTATTGTCGAGCCCTACTTTATGTTGGTGAGCAACACTGAAACAAGTTAAGTCTCCTTTATTTCCAGAGCACATTATACAATACAGATGAAAGTGAAGTGACATATGGCCAAGTATGGTGACCCATACTCAGAATTTGTGCTCTGCATTTAACCCATCCAAAGTGCACACACACAGCAGTGAACACACACACACCCGGAGCAGATTGTGTCAAAGCAGCTCCACAGTGATAAAAAGGAAGCAATTATGGAAACTCAACTATGGAGACAATTCAAATTCTGCTTTAAAGCAGTTCTAAAAGAAAATGGTGTAATTATTTAGCTTAAATCAGTTGGCTCAGTTCAGAAAATAACAGTGTGAAATTCAATTTCAATATCCAAGTTCAATTCAGCTATAAGCAGTTCTTCAAAAAGAAGCAATATCTTATTCAGCTCAAGCCAGTTCAGTGTTGATTCAATTTAGTTAAATATCAGTGTTTATGCTGCACAATGTGTCAGCTTTATCTCTACAGATAACATCCAGCTTAATTTAGTTCAAGTTTTGTTCTCATCTGATGGTGTCAGAGTGGCCATATTGATAAATTACTGAAAGTTGTGTCTTTCAGATCCCCGACTAAGCAGGACAAAATGTGACAGTGAAGAAATCCAAAGTCCATCAGGTGACAGAAATAGAGAAAGAAACCTTGGTCTGAGTGAACAAACATGGTGTAAAATTGATCAATGAGTGGCACGCTGCATTAGGCTGTAGTGTTGTAAAGAGTTGCAGTCTGTTTAAAATGTTGAAATATGAAGGCCAGGTTGCCGTTCATCCAGTAGTTTCCTGTTCAAAAGGTGTGCATCTTAAATTCAGGATGGACAGATTCAGGGTGTGCATAAGCAGACTGTGTCCTTATTCTATCCTAACTGTAGCAACTGGGTCAGACTTTGTGTTTGTGTGTGTGTGTGTGTGTATTTCAATTATTTCATATTTATGGTAGCACAATCTTGAGAAACTGCCACGGATGAACAGAGTAACACACCTTTTTCTTTCATGGAATACATAAGTAGTCAAACTAATGTATTGTCCTCAGCGCCTCTGTGGTGACTTTGAAAAATATGTCTGTCTTATTAATTCTATTGTGTTGTTGTGCATCCCTGAGCCGCATATTGATTCCAAAATACATGTCAAGTTCCTTTGCAGATCAATATAACTGCTCTAAAAGTACACAAACATGATTCCTCCAGGATAAAACGAATGAAAATGTTTGATCATCATCAATTCATCAGATTATCCTACTGAAAAATAACTACAGTTCTTCTTTGCATAGTGAAAAATAAACACCATTTTTAACTCATCGAGATTAGCAGTCACAAATTACGTGTTTGCCTGCTGAAAATCGACAGTTCTTTAAGGTGAACACATTTCCATAAGTCAGAGGAAGATCAAGATTTATGGTTTCCCTTGGGGTATCCATTACCATTAAGCATGAAAGAGATTAAAAAAAAAAGAGAATATTCATGTAGAATTTGCATATCGCTTTTGCTGTTAAAGTTCCACGGCAAGAGTTTGACCTCTTGGATGTCAACATCTCATTAATTCCACCAGTTCATCAATCTGTCACTCTCTCTGTTCCTCTTTCTGCCTGTATTAGCTCTCTTTGGCTTTTAAAGAAGGTATTTAAAACCAAATTTATATATTCAGCGGTGAGCATTATTGTGTAACCCTCCACAAAGGTGCCACTCAGAATGTTTTAAACATGAGATAAGATTAATTTGTGCACTTCATCTTAAGATTCAGCTTAATTCATCTTGTTTTGCGCCGTTAAAATCATTCATTTTGGTTTCGATAAGTCACTCTAAGGTTGTTCCTTTGCATGTCATTGATGTATTTTCACTTCAAGCTGAAGAATAAAAACACTCTTTAACAACTTTGTAGTTCTATATAGAAATGTAAGACCAAATGTAAGCCAAAGTTTTTGTTTAACTTGTAAGCTAAACAAAAGTATGTAAGTATATACAAGTATGTAAATGTATAAAAGCTTTTTGCCCCCTTCCTGTTTTCTTTATTTTTTATTTCTTGCATATTTGTCACAGTTAAAAAATTCAAATCGAACTAATTTTAATATTACACAAAGATAATGCAAGTAAATACAAAATGCAGTTTTTAAATGATGCTTTCATTTATTAAGGGAAAAAAGCTTTCCAAACCTACCTGGTAAAAGTTTTTAAATTTTATTTGGTAAAAAAAAACATGAATTGCCCCCTCCTGTTAAATCATGAAAGAACTGTGATTAACCACATTATTTTAGAAAGCGGAGTTAAATGTCACCAGCCACAACGAGACCTGATTACTGCCAGACCTGTTGCATCAAGAAATCACTTAAAAAGAACCTGTCTGACAAAGTAAAGCATGCTCAAAGAGCAAAAAAATCATGCTGCGATCTAAAGAAATTCAAGAACAGATGAGAAACAAACTAGTTGACATGTATCAGTCTGGAAAGGGTTATAAAGTCATTTCTAAGGCTTTGGGACTCCAACGAACCATGGTCAGAGCCATTATGGAGAGACAACATCTAAAGAACTGCAGGCCTCACTTGCCTCAGGTGGTTAGTTAAGGTCAGTGTAATTAAGGTCAGTGTTCATGATTCAATAATAAGAAAGAGACTGGGCAAAAACTGCATCCATGGGAAAGTTACAAGGCAAAAGCCACTGCTGACCAAAAAGAACACAAAGGCTCATCTCACATTTGCCAAAAAATATCTTGATTATCCCTGAGACTTCTGGGCAAATATTCTGTGGACTGATGAGACAAAAGCTGAACATTTTGGAAGGTGCGTGTCCCGCTACATCTGGTGTAAAACCAACACAGGATTTCATAAAAAGAATATCATACCAACAGTCAAATATGGTGGTGGTAGTGTGATGGTCTGAGGATGCTTTGCGGCTTCAGGACTTGGACGACTTGCCATAATTGATTGAACCGTGAATTCTGCACTCTATCAGAAAATCCTGAAGGAGAATGTCCGGCCGTCAGTTTGTGACCTCAAGCTCAAGCGCAATTGGGTTATACAGCAGGACAATGATCCGAAACTCACCAGCAAGTCCACCTCTGAATGGCTCAAGAAAAACTAAATTAAGGTTTTGGAGTGGCCGAATAAAAGGCCGGACATAAATCCAATTGATATGCTGTGGCATGACCTTAAACAGTCCATTCATGATCGAAAACCTTCCAATGTGGCTGAATTACAACAATTCTGTAAAGAAAAGTGGGCCAAAATTCCTCCACAACGATGTTAAGACTCATTGCCAGTTATCTCAATTGCAGTTGTTGCTGCCAAGGGGGGCACAACCAGTTATTAGATTTAGGGGGCAATTACTTTTTCATGTAGTGCCAGGCAGGTTGGGACAGGTTTTTTCCCTTAATAAATGAAATAATTATTTCAAAACTGCATTTTGTTTACTCGGTTTGTTTACTTGGTTTATCTTTGTGTAATATTAAAATTTATTTGATGATCTGAATCTTTTAAGTGTGACAAATATGCAAAAAAAGAAAAGATGGGGGCAAAAACCTTTTCACGCCACTGTGTGTATGTGTACACATTTACATGAATGAAATTGTGACGAGTTCAAAGGTATATTCATTCTGTTTTTTGTTTAATATAAGAGACTTATTCATTGTAGTATTGCTGATGTGTTTTTGTTTTTTTTTCATTAAGAGTAATATTGAATCAACCTTAAGCATTAATTTTGTTCAAATAAAAGGAAAGATCTAATGGTAAAGATCAAAATAAGTGCTAGATGTGAAAATGCAAGATTGGTTGCTGCTGAGATAAATAGACGCTCTTGCTCTTTCCCTGCTGTCTCTTTGCTATGGCTATATAAATGGTACTTAATTCTTCATTTGGGCACGGCACAGATGCTACAGGTAATAATATGATCAAAAAGTAACCGCAGTTTTTTTTTATAAGTTGAAACAACTTTCATAGTCAATTGAATTCAACTGTTTACTGTTCCTTATTGTCACTTTAGGCTTAGGCTACTTTAAAAAAAAAAATTATAATTAATGAATGAATGCACAAATGAATTGTATTCATTTTGTTATAACATTTTTATGCCACTTTATACAACTTTTTTAACCACTCAAAATATGTAAAGCTAGCTGTATCTCAGGGGCAGCTAGTTAAGGGTTTCATCACATTAGTTATCAGTTTTCTGCTCAAGAAGCTGTAGTTCTTGTGAAGAGCTGGTTATATATTACTCCTAAAGCGCAGCATTAATCTGAGATGCCGCTGTGCAAATCAAATGAATGATGGCAAACAGTTTGGTTTTGAAGTGCGGACCCCGCCCACCCCCACCTCACACATGCAATTATCTCCTCTTTCTCCATATACCATAGACTGGAGGGAATCGTTTCCATGACAATGCTCTTGTCTGACGGTTAAATGAAAGCAGAAGATATTGCAGATGCATCCGAGGCACCTATATATCAAAAAACGCTCTGCATTCTGATCAGACGATGGCTTTCAGACGGCTCTCAGAGGAGAGGCGTCCTGTAATCAAAGAGCTGTGAAAGAGTGGATAAGTAAAAGTATTTTCCATCTGAAGCCAGGTGATGCTCTCCTCGCACAGCGGTCTGTTCAGAGGAGGTTAATGCGTTTTAATGACAAAAATGGGGGAGGGTTCTGCCCTCTTGCCACTCTGTCTAATGCCGAGGACCCCTGCTGTTCTCTTAATGGTCACAGAGAGAGAGAGAGCAAGGCTGGTTGTATCGCCCAGAGGCTAATAGCAGACACAACCACATTAGCCGTGTCCTGTGCCATCTCTTCTCAGCAGAGCTCTGTGGTGAGAGAGGATATTAAACTGTCCCAACAGGTGCTGCTGTCACCTCAGCACACGAACAAAGCCAGCATCTCTGTAACACCTGAAGAACGCAGTCTCTCAGCATTCCCATTCAATACAAATGAAGCTGCGATTATGCCATACCCTTATAATATCAGCGTGTCAAAAATGTAAAAATATCTGAAGCTACAAATCAAATTATTTGTATTTAAATATACGTTATTTTCTCTAAAGTTTTTTTTTTCTACATTTTATAAGACTCTTTCATCATTAATATTTATTTAGTATGCACACACAGAGGTAATTAAAGATGAATGAGGATTATTTTTTATACATTTTATTTTCATACATTTTTAATAAATCTTTGAACTTTAACTATGATTTGATAAAAAAACATTTCTAAATTAATGACTCTTTGATCTGTATATTTATACACACAGACATGATGATTAAAGATTTATGAAGACTTATGAAGAAAATCTTTGATCATTATCTATGATGAATAAAATATAAATATATTTCTCAAAATGATTGATCATCATCTAATATTTATTTAGTATATATACATAAAGATAAACATCTGATTTATTTTTATTTTTATAAATTATTTAATGATTATCTAATATTTATTTAGTGCATATACAAAGATAATAATTAATGAAGATTATCTACAAACTTAATTTTTCTAAGTTAATGATTATTTGATTATTATCTAATATGTAATAAAATACAAAATGATTATTTTGCAGTGTTTTTATTTGACATGATGTTTTATTAACAAGGTTAGGGAGGAGCACAATCACATAATCAACCAATTTGGCACAGGTGCAACTCGTTTAGCTAACCATCCTAACTAGCACAATAAGTATATATATGCAGCCTCGCTACCTCTGTCCTGCTACAGTTTTCCGGCATCCCTCCTCCACACCAACTCCTCACTCCTAATCTATTTTTATCCCATATTAGGGATAGGGGGAGTTCTCAGGGTTCGGGCTATATTCCAGGCTTACAGCAGCACGCCAAAATATGCTTACTATTTGCTAGCAAATTAGATGTTAAGGTGAACTCGTGAAAGCAATATGGCGGAGAAGACATTCAGCGATAAGCTAGTTTTAAAACCATTTCTAAGCTCTGCATCTCACGTTTTAGACGCAAAGATGCGTTCTGGGGGAACGGCCCCTAACTCTGATTGAAAGCCTAGTGAGCAGCCATACTATCTTAAATGATGACTAGATTCTGGCATATATTCAAGTCTTGTCCATCTATCTATACAGGTCCTTTTCAAAAAATTAGCATATTGTGATAAAGTTCATTATTTTCTGTAATGTACTGATAAACATTAGACTTTCATATATTTTAGATTCATTACAACACAACTGAAGTAGTTCAAGCCTTTTATTGTTTTAATATTGATGATTTTGGCATACAGCTCATGAAAACCCAAAATTCCTATCTCAAAAAATTAGCATATCATGAAAAGGTTCTCTAAACGAGCTATTAACCTAATCATCTGAATCAACTAATTAACTCTAAACACCTGCAAAAGATTCCTGAGGCTTTTAAAAACTCCCAGCCTGGTTCATTACTCAAAACCACAATCATGGGTAAGACTGCCGACCTGACTGCTGTCCAGAAGGCCATCATTGACACCCTCAAGCAAGAGGGTAAGACACAGAAAGAAATGTCTGAACGAATAGGCTGTTCCCAGAGTGCTGTATCAAGGCACCTCAGTGGGAAGTCTGTGGGAAGGAAAAAGTGTGGCAGAAAACGCAGCACAACGAGAAGAGGTGACCGGACCCTGAGGAAGATTGTGGAGAAGGACCGATTCCAGACCTTGGGGGACCTGCGGAAGCAGTGGACTGAGTCTGGAGTAGAAACATCCAGAGCCACCGTGTACAGGCGTGTGCAGGAAATGGGCTACAGGTGCCGCATTCCCCAGGTCAAGCCACTTTTGAGCCAGAAACAGCGGCAGAAGCGCCTGACCTGGGCTACAGAGAAGCAGCACTGGACTGTTGCTCAGTGGTCCAAAGTACTTTTTTCGGATGAAAGCAAATTTTGCATGTCATTCGGAAATCAAGGTGCCAGAGTCTGGAGGAAGACTGGGGAGAGGGAAATGCCAAAATGCCTGAAGTCCAGTGTCAAGTACCCACAGTCAGTGATGCTGGTGTTGGTCCACTGTGTTTTATCAAGGGCAGGGTCAATGCAGCTAGCTATCAGGAGATTTTGGAGCACTTCATGCTTCCATCTGCTGAAAAGCTTTATGGAGATGAAGATTTCATTTTTCAGCACGACCTGGCACCTGCTCACAGTGCCAAAACCACTGGTAAATGGTTTACTGACCATGGTATTACTGTGCTCAATTGGCCTGCCAACTCTCCTGACCTGAACCCCATAGAGAATCTGTGGGATATTGTGAAGAGAAAGTTGAGAGACGCAAGACCCAACACTCTGGATGAGCTTAAGGCCGCTATCGAAGCATCCTGGGCCTCCATAACACCTCAGCAGTGCCACAGGCTGATTGCCTCCATGCCACGCCGCATTGAAGCAGTCATTTCTGCAAAAGGATTCCCGACCAAGTATTGAGTGCATAACTGAACATAATTATTTGAAGGTTGCCTTTTTTTTGTATTAAAAACACTTTTCTTTTATTGGTCGGATGAAATATGCTAATTTTTTGAGATAGGAATTTTGGGTTTTCATGAGCTGTATGCCAAAATCATCAATATTAAAACAATAAAAGGCTTGAACTACTTCAGTTGTGTTGTAATGAATCTAAAATATATGAGAGTCTAATGTTTATCAGTACATTACAGAAAATAATGAACTTTATCACAATATGCTAATTTTTTGAAAAGGACCTGTATAAATTTTAAATACGCAGTGGCTTGTTTGCAGGTGTGGGGATGCTGTGGGCCTCTCAGCTGAAGGCCCCTTACTCTTAAAGGCCCTGAGGGACTGACCCTAGTATTGACCCGGTCCATAATCCATCCTCGGATAAACGACTACACTTGTTGGATTCTTGTGTCAGTAAGACAGATGCTTAACATCCGTTTGGAGAATACGAATTAAGAACACCGTCCACTGTGTATTACCGTAAGGCCTATTCAGATGGTAATGGTTTTTCATAGGAATGTGAGGTATTTTTTTTTATCACTTACTGCCATCCAAATGGAAAATTTTATCGAATTACCAACTCTTGACAAACAACAGGTTTCTGAGGTAAATGCATTCTCATCTAAATCAACATTTCAAGTTCAAGTTGAGCTTTGTCATTCCGCTACATGTGGGGACATACAGTGGAACGTCGTGAAGTGAAATGTCGTGCCTCGAAGGACCACGGTGCTACATAAATACAGACATACAACAGTGAAGTAAAAAAAAAAACACTATAAACCTATACACAACTAACCTACTGACAGATTTAACTATAAGTATACTATATATAAATATTCACCCTATACAAACTAAAAAAAAAAAGAAAATATACAAACTATATGAATGCTTCACAAATACTGTACATGTGCAAAGAGAAACATTTTGAGTCAAGCAGCTGGTTGGGGAACAGTGCAGGATGATTTGTAGTGCATGAGCATGTAAACATACATATATTGCTGAGTCTTTTGTGGGATTGTGTACACGCAGCAGTGTGTGTAAAGTGTCTAGGGCACATAGAGGAGAGTGTGTTACTACAGGTGGTTTGTACAGTGTGGTAGTGCTCGAAGTGTTGTGGCCGACACGGACTGACTGAGGTCTTCCGGTTAGAAAGTCCAGGATCCAGTTACACAGGGAATTGTTAAGGCCCAGCAGGTTTATCTTATTTATGAGCTGTTGTGGGATTATTGTGTTGAATGCCGAGCTGAAGTCAATGAACAGCATTCTAACATAGGAGTCTTTATTTTCTAGGTGGGTAAGAGCCAGGTGGAGGATGGAAGAAATTGCATCGTCCGTAGAACGGTTTGGACGGTATGCAAACTGGAGCGGGTCGAGTGTGTTGATGTTGTGCATGACTAACCTCTCAAAGTGCTTCATGATTGGAGTCAGTGCTATGGGACGGTAGTCATTGAGACAGGACACAGGTGATTTCTTTGGTACTGGTATGATTGTTGTGGATTTGAGACATGTGGGGAGGACTGCCTGGCTCAGCGAGGTGTTGAAGATATCTGTTAGGACATCTGTCAGCTGTGCAGCACAGTCTCTCAGGACCCGCAGCCTTGCGTGGGTTAATCCTAGATAGGGTCTTCCTTACGTCGGCTGGAGACAGACAGAGCGCCCGGTCGTTGGGAGGTGTGGGCAGTTTTTGTGCAGGTGTGTCATTCTGCATTTCAAACCATGAATAAAAGTGGTTGAGTGCATCGGGGAGGGATGTGTCATCATCACAGGCCTGTGGCGGGGGCTTGTAGTCAGTGATGGTCTGAATGGCTTGCCACAGGCTCCGTGTGTCTCTGCTGTCTGTGAAGTGACTGTTGATTTTTTAAGCATATGACCGTTTTGCATTTTTAATGCCAAGGCTGCTTTGTCTCCTGATCTGAATGCTTCATCTCTGGTCTTTAGCAGCCCACGAACCTCTGCTATCATCCATGGCTTCTGGTTTGCACGTGTGGTGATGGTCTTGGTGACGGTCACATCATCAGTGCACTTTTTGATGTAAGCAGTCACAGTTTCCGGAGCAGCCGCTGCGTCTGACCGCGCCGCCATCTTGGATCAGCATCTGTGTTTCTGTGTTTACAAAAAGGAACAGGCTCCAAAATAGTTAGGAAACATTTGTTTTTACCAATGCCAAGCATTTAAAGTATTTAAACTGTTTGACACATTGCTAGTCCAATGAAATGCATTTGCAAAAAATATGCATTTAGAAAAAAAAAAAAAAAAAAGCTAATTTAAAAAGCTATTTTTCCATATATATATATATATATATATAAAAAAGTAATATTATGCATATTATTTGAAATGATTTCTAAGTTCTTATCTATCTTCTCCATACACCTTCTGCTGTATCTTAATGGACACTGAAAACAGTTTCAAATAAATAGGTTTAATAGGTTAAAAAAAAAAAAAAAAAAGCTCTGTGGACATCTATGATTTACTGTGGTAATCAACACAGATAGAGATGATAGATCTTAAACCTGAAACTTTCCTCAATCATGAGTTTTATCACGTAAAGAGCAAATGTTCCTTCACGGATGTCACGCTGAGAAACAATTACAGCCCGAACAAGGCTGGAAAGTGGATTTTCTAGCTTAGTACGGTTACATTGTGATCTTTTCCTTTAATGTGTAAACACACTGTGTTCTGGAGTGATTTAATGCGGAGTGTTCCATGAATGACTAAGAGCCGTCATCATCCACTCCACATTGTTCTCCATTAATTTTCCCATTATTAGCTCCTGTGGTGGCCGTACTCTGAGCAACAGCAATTGTTTAAGTGTTTTTATTAGTCATGGCTTGATTAAGGATTGCCGCTCTGAGAGCTTCTGGTTGAGTCGACAACAATAGATCGGGAGTCTGGGAATACCGTGCTGTTCATGATGTCAGTCTAATACAACTCTTGCACTAGTGCGTGGCTCAACTGTACTTTTTTTCTCCTTCGTTTTTATTCACTCCACCCTCTCGTGCTCCTCATGATATGTTTCTGGTAATGTGTGCATGTCTTTGTGTTTTTATGTACAGAACATCCTAACCCCAATACTGAGTGAGGCGTCTGCCGATATGTTTACTCAACTCTGTGTAATCAGGATGTGACCGCCCACGACCCGATGTAGCGCAAAGATGCACACCAACTCTAGATGCCAAATGAGCCATGCTCAGGCTAATATATTTGAGTTGCAGTCCTGAAACACACTTTATGACCTGTAGAACTGGTCCATACTGGAGAAATGAAGAGCATAGGTGTGTTGTGCTCCAGGAAAACACCTGGAAACCGAGAATGGAGGCTAACAGAGCCTTGAAACATAATGAGGATGATCCGTTTGTCCAGGATGCGAGATCGTGATATGATCTACACACAAAACCCAATATGTGTGTCGTGCCTGAAATGTTATTACCGTGGACTAATACTATCAGTCTACTTTGTTGATTCGCTTTAGTCGCATTCAAACAAAACAGACTAGATTAAACAAGGAAGTCTGATGAATTTCTTTCAACGCTAATCCATGAGAAGACTCCATTAAACATAAGTGGCTGTAAATACGATGGGTTTTCCATGGGAGCGTGTCGCGCAAGTTCAACCTCAATACGAGCGGAAGTCAGAGAAGCATTAGAAGAGTATGTTCTCGCCTTGTGGCTATTTTAGGTGCTTTTAGTGGTATGTGACAGGGTTTGTAAATCCTGTTTGTAGCTGCATCCATAAACGATGGGGAATGGTTGAGCATGCATGAAAAAAAGTGGACGCTTCCCTACTTGAATGATAATTATGTTGCCGTGGGTTGCCTGGATACAAAACATGTGAAATCATTGGGGGTATCAGAGGTTGCAGCAGAAACGCAGATCCCCTTTGTAACATGGAGTCGCGATGTGTGTTCAATATGCAGAACGAAATTACTGCCTCACTGATATCAATTTACGACAACACTTTGTGGAAAAAAACACGGAATTGTTTAAAGCCACACTGGAGTCTGAAGCGCTCGGTCCTGACCGCGTAATTGAGTGTTTGCCGTTAGCAATGGGACGAGATGTTATGAAATCTCCAAATAACATCCAATACACAACACGCCGATATTGAAATTCTTTTCAGATGTGATTACCTCCTTAAAAGAAACTTCAGGAGCATCTGACCTGCAATTTGCATAATAAGCAAATGCATGTGCCATGAGTGGAGCTACAATCATAAATCACTTTTGCAAATTTAAATAGAAAACTTAAAAAATACCCCCCCCCCCCCCAACAAAATTTTCTACGACTGGATATCCCAAATTGTTCCTTCCCCCCTGACAGAAGTGAGCTACTCCAGAGTAGAAGGCAAATCCCATGTGGATGTTAAAAGCACTTTCTGACAACCCAATGCCTTCGTATTCCTAATAACCAGCATGCATTAGCATTGAGGTTTAGCTACAAATTTGCACCCTTGGCAAAGCTATTAAATCTAGTGCAGACATAGCCATCTTGGTAATGAGATGAAGTTTGCATTTTGCCATGCTGCATTGTTTTTGCTTCCGTTTCAGCTTCTATTTTTTGGCAAAACAGCCTTTTATGCCACACAGGGGTTAATTAATATAGTGCATCAAGCCAATTTCACACTGTTGCTTCAATTAACATCAAGTTTGTCTATTGCGCCTGGGTCATTTCTGTACTTTATTTTATTATATAAGAAATGTTGGAATGGAAGTTGACATCTCTATTTTTCTTTTTTTAAATCTCATTTTGGGGGAAAAAAGGACAAAATTGACAGGTCATTGTAAAAACTGATAAATGATTAAAACACTGAAAACATAGGTATAATCCTTTCCAAGTGCCAAATTCAAGTGAAATAAATTTGACTTTTTAATAAAACTGACTTTTTTAGGGACTGCTACATAATTCATAATTTAAATCCCAAGTAGTATGATCCTCACAGTTTTACCTGACGTAAGCAAATTAAATGAAAGGCATTCAAGCGCTCTACTAAAACGCCCGTCTAATAATATTGTAAGTGTTTTCCATCTTCTCAGATCTTATCTGACATGGATATTCTGTCTGCTTGGAAAGAGGTTAAGTGACAGAGAAGACACAGAAAAATCTATAAATTGATTATCAATTAAAACAGTATTCCAAAGAAAACAGGTATTGAAGAAAATATTAGTTTTGGGGGCTGCATTGTGATCCTTCAATAGAGTCTAATGATTCTGGTTTTAAATATGCCTGTCGAGATGTTTTGGGATATGAACTACTGTTACACGTAATTACATTTTATTGGGTGTCTAAAGTGTCTTTTTTTAAACATTTTAAAGCTGCATTAAAATCCAAAGTTCTGTCATGAAACTCTAGATGGTGAAGGCCGATAGGTCTCACATAATGACATCATAACTCACATGATGCAGCTGATTGGTTTCTTTTCACATCAGCAGCCAAATTCGTGGCACAACATTAAAATTCTCTGCTAGTGCTTGCCGTAGCAATTACAGCACGCTTCAGAAACCCTCCACTTCCCCCAGCTCCACCTGTATAGGTCTGCAACGGGGTGATTCATGCATGAGAGATAGAGATATATATATATATATATATATATATATATAGGAGGGCTATTCATATACAGTATGTTATATGTGCAGCAGCAGTATTTCCAACATGGAAATGCACACAGCAGCATGTCTGTGGATGTATTAGCAGTAGCAAATCTCGGTACTTGCTCTGTCGCAACAGCAGATCGGTTCCACCAAGACCAAATACTTTGAAATATCTCTTATGACGACTCTCTGAGAGTTTAGCTTGGTAGTATACATGGCAGTTTTATTGTTTTGATGCCTGAAAACCCATTTTGTTTCTGACGCATATATATCATAGTTTTAACTTTTCTGTTGTAACTCCACTGTCAAACTAGCGGAGCACAATTCTAAAAACTTGAGTTGAAAGTACAGTATATTTGGATGGGAGATTGGACAAGCAGACTGGACGGGATCCAGAGGGTATTAACGCAGAGTACTGGCATATTCAGACAGAACCTGTTGTGGGTAACGGAGGTTCGGGGAGACTTTTCAATAAATAGCACACCATCTGTAGCAGGATGTAGATCCAGGTTATGGCTCATCTCTTAACGCCCAACGCTTTCACCAGACTTTGTCTGGGACTGCTTCATGGATTTGGGTTTCAATTGTACGATTGTGTACATCTGATATGTTGACAAGGTTGTTTAAAACGGTGTGTGTGCTGGGACATCAATGTTTTATTTTTCGATAATGGCAGTGTTTACAGACTTTTTGAAGCTGAGGTGATGGCAATGACAGATACAGCCAAATGTTTAACTTCCAGCTTCTTCCATTTACTTTCTGAGAATTTGCATAATAAATAAACTCAATACGTGTTATTGAATAAAGCATAGCTCTTCATGATGTTAGCAAAGTCAAGGTCATGTTTGAATGTTGGTCGCTGCAATCAATAGAGATGTGAAATGTGAGATATGAAAGTATATCATACTGCATTTATTGCACTCATTGAATTCTTAAAAAGTAATTAAATGTTTCATTAAACATCAAACCGGTGCCATGGATATTTTGAATAAGAATGTACCTGAATAAGAATGAATAATTATAAGTAACTTATGATTAAAGTGTATGTAACACACATACACACACACAAAATTGGTTTCCCTGTCAATTTTCAATTATTAATAAAAAAAAAAAAAATATATATATATATATATATATCATTTGCTCTAAGGGTTGCCTTGAGCCAGTTGTTCCCGCTTGATACAAGCTTTTGTATCTTATGTGAAGATAATTGTTTGGATCATTGTGTACTTCTACCTTCCACAAAGCTTTGTTTAAATATTAATAAAACACACAGATCAAAGTAGATATGGGCTCATTGCTCTTCTAATTCCTCAATTGTTCAGTCCAGTGTTTGGCGACACATGAGCCTGGAGCTAATATGTGTAATTCACCTCGGTGTTTAACCACCATTTAACTTGCACAAGAGATGTTTTAATGTACTTTGGTGAAGCATTTTCAATGCAGAGAGCACGACTGACATATTTCAGCGGCTCTAAATAAATTATTTTGTCTAAATATATTATTAAATTCATCATAAAACGTGGCGCTGTGTCGGTCCAGCATGCTGTATTAGAGAGATAACCCCATGTTGTGGGAAAACAGCAGGCAGTGTAATGGCCAGGAGGCATGAAAAGTACAAAGAAACTAAAGGACTGTAATAGAGGTCATGTGACCTATGTTGCACTTCAGCAAGATGCACGCAGCACAATGTCCCCTCATGGAGCCATTCAGAGCCAGGAAAGCACAGGTACAACAAACAAGGGAATGTAATAGAATAGAAACAGATTTTATGGAATGTGCAAAGAATATATATATATATATATATATATATATATATATAAAATAAAAACACTGCTACAATGACAAAGTCACTGACTCGCTTATTAAACATAAAACTTTTATGAACAGAACGAATAAGACTGATGTAGCCTCCCTAAGTTACCCGCGTTGTAAAAAAAAAAAAAAAAAAAAGGCTTGTAGTGAGTGGGGCGGGGCCGAGAGCCGTGGGAGCAGAACGAGGCCGGTGGAGTTAATGATTATGAGCGACACCTGCACCACTCACCGGTCTCGAGTCCCACGGAGGAGCTCCGGAGGGATAAAAGGAGGAGTGACGACAGTAGAAGACGAGAGAGGACCAGGCCTGGACTTTATTTTGTGTGCGGCAGTCGTCCGTGAGGGACTGTCGCTTTACTTTTGTGTTAATTTTTATTAAAGTCTTTAAATGTATGCCGGTTCCCGCCTCCTTCCCGTTCTACGAACTTTGTTACAAGGCTATCCAATAAAAATAGTACAATGACACATTAAACTTTGATCTTTTATTAACAAAATTAATGTTTTTACTGCGTTTAACACAAAAATGGATTTCCCCTAAGCTACCTTAAAACGATCATAGTTTGTGGATTATTATTATTATTATTATCTTATTAAATCAAAACACGTCAGCCATAAAATAGTACAATGGCAAATTCGCATATTAAACATCTAACTTTTACTAACAAAATGAATAAGATGTATATTGCCTTGCACTGTAACCCAAAAAAAGGTATTTTTCTTATTTAAAACAAATGCTTAGTTACCTTCGGCCCAGTCTGAGGTCCTGAGCGCTCTGGAACAGGTCTTCATTGAGGATATCTCTGTACTTTGCTCCATTCAGCTTTCCCTCAGGCCTGGCCAGTCTCCCAGTTCTGCCGCTGAAAAACAGCCCCAGAGCATGAGGCTATACCAGCACACTTTACTTTTGGGATGGTATTCTGCAGGTGATGAGCAGAGCTGGTTTTCTTCAAACATGATGCTTAGAATTGAGGTTCATCCGACCAGAGAATCTTGTTTCTCACAGTCTGAGGGTCCTTTAGGTGCTGTTTTACAAATTCCAAGTTTGTTTTCATGCGTCACTGAGGAGAGGATTGAGTTTGGCCACACTGCCATAAACCCAGATCGTGGAGTGTTGCAGTGATGTTTGTCCTTCTGTAGATTTCTCCCATCTACATATATGATCATGGAGCTCAACTAGAGTGGCCAACAGGTTCTTGGTCATCAGTCTAGACAAGGCCCTTCTCCATCAATTGTTCAGTTTGGCCAGGAGGCCAGCTCTTGGAAGAGTCCTGGTTGTGCCAAACTTCTTCCATTTGAGAATTATGGAAGCTACTGTGCTCTTGGGAACCTTCAGTGCAGCAGATTTTTTTTTTTTTTTTTTGTAGCCTTCCCCAGATCTGTGCCTCGATACAATCCTGTCTTTGAGCTCTGCAGGCAGTTCCTTTAACCTCAGGGCTTGGTCTTTGCTCTAATATGCATTATCAGCTATGAGGCCTTTTATAGAGAGGTGTGTGCCTTTCCAAATCATGTCCAATCAATTAAATTTACCACAGGTGTATTCCAATCAAGTTGTACAAACGTCTCAGCAATGATCAAGAGAAATGGGAGGCACCTGAACTCAATTTCAAGTGTTGTTGCAATACTTAATACTTATGTAAATGTGATATTTCAGTTTTTCCCTTAATAAAGTTACAGACATTTCTAAAATTCTGTTTTCACTTGGTCCTTATGAGTGTGAAAAAATGAAAATGAAAAAAAAAAATCTAATTAAACAATTGTAGTGTCAGGCTGCCACATAACAAAATTGGAAAAAGTGAAGGGTGTCTGAATACTTTCTGAATGCACTGTCTGTGTGTGTGTGTGTGTGTGTGTGTGTGTGTGTGTGTACGGGTTTAGCTATACTTGTGAGAACCAGATGTCCCCACAAGGATAGTAAAGCCTGAGATTTTTGACTTTGTGAGGACATTTGGCCGGTCCTCACAAGGGAAATAAATTATTAAAAATACTAAATGAAGTTTATCTTAAAATGTAAAAATGCAAAAAGTCTCCTGTGAGGGCTAAGTTTAGGTGTAGGGTAGGTGTAGGGCAATAGCATATACAGTTTGTTCAGTATAAAAACCATTACGCCTATGAGAGTCCTCTCAAGTATAGCAAAACCAACATGAGTGTGTGTGTGTGTGTGTGTATAGTCCCTCGGTTGTCCTCAGTGTGGAAAGATGAATCTCAAAATCGTACAGTCATTGTTGGAAAGGGTTCAAATGCACAAAAATGCTGGAAAACCAAAGAATTTGTGATACCTGAATGATTTTTCTGAAGAACAGCAGGCAATTTAACTGTTCAGGACAAACAAGGGACTCATGAACAACTATCACTAAACAAAAAAAATCACAGCTGTGGATAATTCAGGTAACAACACAGTATTAAGAATCAGGTGCATGTAAACTTTTGAACGGGGTCATTTGTATAAATTCAACTATTATTTTCTCTTGTGGACTATATGTAAATGGATGGATGGATAGAATATATTTTCAATATTAATCTATATAATATAACTTTTTGCCTTTTTAAACTGTTTATATTTTATAAGGTATTTTTAAATGAATAAAATATTTGTGGTTGTTGACATTTTTTTAATGCATTCCAAGTTGGAGTGGAAATTTTAAGAACATTATTATGCAAATGTCTATCTTTTTTTCTACATTCCTACATTTGAGATGTAACACACGCAGTAGATGTAACTACTGTGTCTCTGGGCAAAGAAGGACTGATTAACTCATTTTGTTTCGGGAAGCTGTGCATAGCAGTTAGATATTAGCTCATGCGATTACACGCACAATGTATGAGCACTGTCAGAAGATAAAGACAAAAGGAAATGATTCTGGAGGGCGGAGGGCTGCTGAGCTCCAGATACCCCACAAATGCGTCAGCGCTAATTAGCTGAAGAGCCAACAGCTGAAAAATATCGGCCAATAGGATATCCGGAGAGCGTCTGCGTCACAATCACAACCTAATGACACTATGTAGATGACTAAACCTTGAATCGAGTGTGAATCAAGTGGAGCAACACGGCTGTTAGCAACACAGGCTGTTGGTTAGGGTAACAGATGAAGCGGCTTTTAAAAGAAAAATTGTTTCATATTGCATATTCCTGATAGAATGTGCACTATTTCGGATTTAAGTTAATATTTTAACAGCATTGGTTTAGCTCCATTTTGGTAGATATAACACCAACCAATCGAACAATTCTCAAGTAAATAACTTGTTTTAGGGCTATTTAGATGTTTTCACTGGAAAACAAAAAGAAAGATTTGTGCATATTGCATTGGCATGCTAAATGTGACTCTCTTACCACGCATACAGCACACGAGAGCACAGCGCTCTTCTTAATTAGCTGTGAAGTGTGGATTTAGCTAAAGTGACTCTGGAAGATCGTAATTGACAAAATGGCTCTTTTTTGGCAGGAATGGGTGGTTGGGGGTTTGGAAAGCATAGAGGTACTAATGCATCCAACAGTGCATCAAAAATCAGAGTGGGCTACAGAGGTGGCAAAAAAATGCTCTTCACAATTTAAAACATCTAATGTAGAATCACACGTTCATTGTGATAGCCCTCCTCGGCTACACAGCAAATAAAGAGCCACTCAACTTTACAATCAAGAGGGCCACATTCAATCCATGGCAATATATATATATATATATTTTTTTTTTTATATATGTGTCCTGTTTAATTCAATTATTTTCCGAGCAAAAAAAATCAAAATATTAATTACAATATAATAAAATTCTGCATCACTTTAGAATATGTGTGCTGTTTTGTTTTTTGTTTTTTTACATATATATTATCCTGAAGGACAATTAAACATTACTTCAAGCACTTTTTGACATTTTATTTCCACAGAAGTTATTTGAAAAAGACACTTTACTTGCACTTAATATGCTTTTTGTGTGTATAAAATCACTTTTGTGAAATTAATTTAATGCGGATACCAAAATGGGATGTCTCGTCTTTGACTCAAATATATATTTGTAATATATATAGCATTGTAATATATTACAAAATATATGCTTATTCTGAAAAATATAACCAAAATAAATAAATAACATACATAAAATGAACATTAACTAAAGTGAAATAAAATATTTTTTAAAGATATTTATTGTTTTTAACGTAATAAAAAAAGAAACTTATCAATTCTATTAATTCTTATTTCATTTAGTTTAACTTGATGTACTAAAATAACTAAAACCAAATTAATAATAATAAAAACCATATATACAAAAAAGTATTATAAATAAAACTTAAAATAATAATAAAAATGATAATACTATCTCAATGATACTAAAATAATATTTTGCACTTTCATACTTTGCCTATTTATTTTATTTTTCATCATCAAATTTGCTGGTTTGACTCATGAGCTCTTTGATAAAGAGTTAGCTTTATATTTGTCGGTTAGAATGACACTGAATTAGACACTAAATTAAAAGCAGACTGCCGTTTTTCATATTATAAGTCTCATTTTTAATGCAACTTTTAGTAACGAGTTAATTATAATAAGCACATTCATAATTAGGCATGACACGAGTCACAAAATATAACCTGATGGGCCGGATGCAACTGTTGGAGCAGTATGGCATAATTAAACCTTTATTTAACTATAAATCAGCTGCAGTCCTTTAAAACTCTGTGAGTAACTGATTGGTGCTATTAAATGCATAATTTCAGTGCTGAATCATTTTATGCTTTCAGAAAAAAGAAAAAAAAAAATCTGAAAAGAAACAAACTAATTGCTTGTGGAAAATTAATTTCCAAAAGGGAGCAATTTTGACCTCGGGGTTACGGCACATTTATGGACCCATCTCTGCTGATGACTGCCCTGTCTTTACGCCCTCTAGTCAATTATTTTGTGTGTATGAGTGTGTGTTTTGGTGATTGCGTAGGAAAGCTGAGGTCTGGGATTCAGACAGTGAGAACATCAGGGTCACTATATGAATTAGAGTCTTGCGTTGACTGATATGGGAAACAGAAAGAGGAAGTGTATGTCAGCACTGAGTAAACTGATGTGATTGAATGGTCCAATAGTACTGGACACCTTGTACTTTGCTAATGAAACGCACATTGTACCTCCCAGTGTGGCTATAAGAGAGATGGTAGTATACGTTGTGTCAGGATTATTGATTTATTACCCTCATAAAAATTCCACCCCCCTCCCATAACTGGACACCTGTTTGGACACCTGTTTGTACACCCCTAGCCCCCACCGTCTCTAAGCGGCCATTTTATTGACCTTATGGTGAACTTAAGAATTTATGACTGTGTGTGTGTGTGTGTGTGTGTGTGTGTGTGGGGCCAATGTTATGTGCTTTAAACTTTAAATGATGAATTTGTGTTAAATGGGTAAAGGGATATTTTATTAAAGTGTTTTCACATACACATCAAGAAAAAAACCATCAAACATGTACGTAAAACGTACAAAGACTGTTTATTTCCCTACAAGTGTAGACTTAAAACAGGAAAAACGTAGAAAATAAAACCAAAAAGCATTAGATACACTATCTTAAAACTAGTTGTTTGACAAAGTTAAATAGAAGAAGTGAGCGCGTTCGTTTAAACCTATTTTGCGGTTTTAAAAAGTTGTGACTTTAAAACAGATACAAAGTTAGATAATATAGATTCGTTTTTATCTTACGATGGTACGTGTGTTTTTCCCTTACAAGTGGACACTAGTCTTGTTAAAACAGTTTTAGGAAAAACTAAAACAAATAAAAAAGCATTAGATACGCTATTTCCTATCATTAGAATTTAAAACTAGATCGTTTGACAAAGTTAAATAAATAGAAGAGTTGCGAGCGCGTTCGTTTATCTATAACAAAAAAGAATCGGATGCGTTAGTTAAAACAATAAGATATTTATCAAAAACTATGTCTTGCTTTAAAAAAAATAGTTTGACTTTATAACAGCCATAAAGTTAAATAATATAGAGACGAGTTCTCTTACCGTGAAGTGAAATAAAAAATATCAGACCGTTAAAACACCAGCATAAGATAGCTGTAAAATCTTCTCACATTACAATTGCAAACCTAGTCTTTGTCCCAACTTAGAAAAGTTAAACAAATGTCTATCTTAGGCAGCGACCGTTTACACAACCTCACGCTTCTGTGTCAAAACTGAGAATGAGCTGCGGGCCGCTGTCAGGACACACCCACAGCACCGCCCTCTAACGTTGTAAGGAGAGACCGGTCTGAAGATTTCCATGTTAAAGAAATTAAAGTAATGTTTTAACATTAGAACAAAGTTATTTATAAATATTTTACATTTCTCAATTAATGAAACCGTTCACCATTCATCATAAAGCTTTTCACTTTTGAAATTAGGTTAATCTATACAACTTTTCTTTTAAACATTCACCTCTAGGACACAGGGGAAAAATGTTGTTTTCAAAATCATTGTTTGAAAAACGTTCTTATTTTATTTAAGCGTCTTAATTCCTATAATAGACCTTTGATATCTGTCAAGCTTCTGCCGTGGTATAACCCAGACTTTTTTTTTTCGTTTTAAAAATGAGGTTACACAAGCTTCTTCTAAACATTCACCTCTAACCCAGGAAAGTGTTGTTTTATTTTATTTTATTTTAGTTATCCATACTTAACACCTTTTATTTATTTACTCTTTGATATTGTCAATCTTAAAACTTCTAGTGTGCTGTGTCGGTTAAAATACACGTGCGGGAAGAAACTGAAATGATAGCAAATGTTTTGGATTTTCAGTCGTAATTAGAGGGGTGGTAAACTTTTTTTCTACAACATCTTACGAATGTAAATGTTTTGTCTCACGCAGAGCGACCGAATGAGAAAGTGCGCTGCGCGTCTGGTCGCACGGGCGCTGAAACGGCGTTATCTGATCAACGTTGTAAAATATCTAAACTTTCTGGGATTCAACTCATTTGCAATCTAATGAGTTTTTGAGGGGATCTGGCGTCGTAAACTTTGTTAGAACGCGGTCCATTGATTAAAACAGACGGTGTTTCTAACATGTTCAGCGATCAAAGCATCTCTATGGCATCTATTTTACGATGTGCACCTGCGCGTGTCTGTGCGTCTCTGTCGAAGGTTTAGACAAAACTTCCCAACCCGGTCAAAGGAAGTGTGACCTATTGAACCTTTTCATGACACGCATCTGGCGAAGTTAGATGTACTTGAGAATTGTGTATTTATAATGAGACGAGATAGCACAAAAGAAGAACCAGAAACTTAAACAAATAGAGGTCCCCAAAGATGATGGTTTTAATAAGACGGTCTATAGGAAAACATTCTTTAATTTACTTCATTTTACTTTATTTCTTTTTTCACTCATATATTTTTCAGCCCTCAGCACAAACACACACACACACACACACACACACAAACATTCAACATATCTACACGTAAACATCCACATAAACAACCATACAGTTAAATATTTAAACTTATGATGTCTCATACAAACCTTTTTTAAAGAACGTTTAGAATCACACTGGGTATCTTTACAAGGTGATGAAAAGCAGCATGATTAAACAATGATATAACTTTTGTTTTAACAAATAAGTTTAACCTAAACTTATAACAAACCTAAAATCATTATCCTTTAGACCAGAGCAAGGATTAGAAGCAGTCAAACGATCCTCTGAGTAAAGCAAGACTCTTACAGAGATTTTTCTTTAGGAATTGGACCTATATTAGACTGAAAATTACTTAAGGCTGTCTGCAACAAAAGTATAAGGTCCCACAAATGCTTCTCAGGATCTTTACAACAGATTAGACTTTCTTTCTCACCTTAAAAACGGTATTATTAACCGCAGAGTTTAAATGTAGCATTTGTTCACAGTATAATGTTCTATTAAAATAAAAACAACTGGTCTATATAGGTTTATCTGACTAAGATTTGATCAAATAACTGATATAAGAAACATGCAAATATTTGATAAGTCCATCTTATCACACCACAACCTGACGTGTCTGATGGTTTATGATGATATCTTACTGATGCAGATGTGTTAAGTGTCTGTAAAATAGTTTAAAAAGTCATATTTTTAGCTTTCACGTAGGATCTGTGTCCACGCTCAAGTGGTTTTTGTGTAACAGAATCCTGAGACAAATGAAAACAGAATGCGTGAAAGGGTTTTCTCTTTAAGATATTTGTAATGACAGACTAAAAGCTTTATAAAACAATCGTGCGTATGCATTTCTCTCGTACATGTATACAGTAACCGATGAATACACAAAACAGTATTAATACATAACCTCATAAATTCAGCGTGATTCTATCATATCAATCAATAATAAAAGATTTAATTATATACCGCATCTGACTTGCTCTTCAAAACACAATAAACTTTCTTACGACTTTTTTAAATGTGTTGAACAACCGGTTTGGGGGAAAACAGTATAGTGTTGTGTTTCTAATTTAGGATGCTTGTAGTTAATCCCGTCTTTATCTAAAATATTTTTGTATTCAAACTGTCTCACGCACACACACACATGTTGGTTTTAATGTTTTCTGGGGACTCTCCATAGGCGTAATGGTTTTTATACTGAACAAACTGTGTGCGCTATTGCCCTACACCAACCCTACACCTAAACTTAGCCCTCACAGGAGACTTTGTCCATTTTTAGATTTTCAAAAGAACACCATTTAGTATGTTTTTTTTTTTTAAGCCTTTTGAATTACGGGGACATAGGCAGTGTCCTCATAAACCACCTTCATATTGTAATACCTCTGTCATACCCACGTCATTATACAAATTTGTGTCCTCATAAACCACATAAACATGCACAAAGGTACACACAGCTTTCCCGGTCAGCCGCAAATTGCCAACAATATTCTTAACTTTTGTTTTATCATTCAGCTGTAGCTAAAACCTATAACGGAGTTATACTATAGATGCTGAAAGAGCTCATTAACCTGTTTAACTCTAAAAATGTTAACAATGTCGCTCACGAGTAGTTTAACAAACAAGGGTACGCTCATAAAACAAGTCTGGAAGCGATTTGAAGCATTCTAACAACAAGAACAACCGCTGCAGAAAATAGCACCGCAGTAGGCTAAACTCTGGATGTGATATCGACCGCCTTATCAGATGTTCAACATATTATTACAAGGCCTTGCTTATAGTTTATGATGAAGCTAGAAAAATATAAGAACACAACCAAATCCTAACGCTATTTCACGAAATAACGCAACAACGGGTGCTCCGTTTCAACATATACACGTCAAATCTGTTTTACCCTAAGTATATCCTATTCTTCTTATATATATATATATATATATATATATATATATATATATATATATATATATATATATTTGTTTAGGCTAAATAGCAACGTTTTAACAATTCTTTTTGTTTTTACAAAGATGTTATATTGAACGCGTGTAACTAATAACTCCTTCAAACGTTGCGGCCTTTCAGGTCAGCGAACCACAATACCCAGCATACACCTCAGACTACAAACGTGGCCGTCGGGGGTCCATATCCCAAAACGCTTGTGCGTGACAGCGCTCTAAACCGTAGGACTTCTGATTATACGGGCGCACAGATATAAAAAGACACGCTTTTCCACACTTTTTGTGAAGTACACGCACCTTTCCGTGTTGTGATGATGTAAACCCTTTTTGTGGTCTCTGTTAGCGACGTGAAGTCCAATTCATTTCTGCGAAACGATTCTTTCCCACAGTACGGTTCAGTGATTCGGTTCAAATAACCAATTCTTTGTCTCATTAAGTCGTCTCGCTGTAATCAAAATGGGTGTGAAAGGTGGGATAACATATTAACGTGATGTTTTGGTACGTGTCTTACACAACTGCGCGTTACTTAACGTTTTTATTAAGTTTTAATATAAAAGGTAATAGTCTGTTAACAATTTTGATGCTTTTATTATGAAATCGTACAAAGAACCACTAAAGTACGCACTGTTTGTTAACACGGAATAATCAAAATAATAACCTACTACGAGGTTTATTTACAGCATGCCGAATGTAATACAGTTAAACAGAAACATTACAACATTTCAAACTTGTTAAACAACAGCTTCAATACATTCCTCTTATGAAAACGGTTAAAATCGAATGCTGTCAAACAGAACGTTGTCTGCAAGTTCCCGACGTGTAAATTACCAACAAGTTCTCAATATTCTCAATATGAAAATATGTTCAAAACACATAAACATCCATCACGCATATAGTTTGTGCGTCGATTTAACACGTTCTGTACACACGATCAAAAACACGACCGACAGACAGACAAAACCTCAACGATAGCTGAGATGGATCAGGAGGGAGGACAAAATTATTATTCATCGTCACAATAACATACCGGGTCCGAGAAATTTGATACCCTTACTACAGATTTTCGCGACATTCTTTATTCTAGTTGTTATTTTCCTCTTATTCAATCATAAACCTGCAAGAGTTAAATTAATTGATAACATTTGAACAAATTCTCTAAGTGAAAAATGAAATCCTGTGTTTTACGTTCAGATTTGTCTGATCGTTTTGCGATATTGCATCATTCTGTAATTCGGGTTAACGGGTTAAATTCTCAAAAGAAATACAACAACGATTAAATGACCGTCCTTCTACATGACATCGCTTAAGACTAAACAACACTAAAGGACATCTTTCTGGTCTGTCTACGATGTGTACGTTCACAAGACAGACCTCCACTTCAAATTATTTCCCTTGAGGCGTTTGTCCACTGAATCTTTTTCAACACAACGACATTAAACATTAAAGCGTGTTATCGGTCACTATCGCCATCTTCTGTGAGTCAAATAAAGCAACATCTCTGGCGTACCTAAGCATCTACAATGCGTGCATGCGGTAAACATCTTTGTTTCTCCACTTCTGTCATTTTTGTTAGATGTAATGCAAACAATATTTTGAGAACTATGATGTTCCACGCTTTTGTAAAGGCTATAGAAAGAATTCAAACATAATTTTTTACATAGGAATTATCTTTGCGCAAAGCCGATCGACTAAAAATCATTGAATTACAAAATGCAAAACTGTATACACCATTTAAGAAAAATTGCTCTAATGCCTACAGAATACAGAAATCCTCCTCTTGATCTATTGCGACTGGCATTTTACTAAGTCAGACGATCGGCATTACGGATGACGCGGCTCACATTTTGTTTGCTGGATTGCATATGCCATTACGCTGTACTGTAGGTGAGGCCCTCCCTCTGAGAACCATCAGCATTCGGTGTTTATAGAAATAAATGAAAATTAAGAAAAATTTATTGTGAGTGTTTGACTAAGTCGGTATTTCTTTTTTAGGACAATTATACATCTATTTGATGTGAGACTTCATTAAGGCGTGCTGTTTTACACTTACAGCTGCAACGTATCTCACCATCGTACTCAAAGTTACACATTCAGTAAAGTCTGAAGTTGTACGCGATCTTGAAAAGGCTACAGACACAAAATATTAAGGATTTTTTATGCTTCCTATGTAACTCAAGAGTCCGAGTCACTAAGAAAATTATCATATGAATGCAGAAAACCCACTCATGATCATCTGGGTTTATTTTTGTAAATGTTGTTTTAAATTACTTTTTTCTTATAACAAACAACTAATACTGAAATCCTCTCTTCTAAATATATTGATACCACTCTATACTTTTTCATTGTTTTTAGATGAAGACTATTCTCTGAATTCGGTCAATCATGTCGCGACTGCTTGCTGGAAAACATGAACAAATGCATTATAAGATAATAAAAGAATAATCCTTGTACAAGAGTTTGTTTAAACCGAGATTGTGATGTACTGCAGATCTTTTTCTGCTCTGTCTACAAAGCGGCCATCAGACACAAGCATTCCCCGATCTTACCGTTTCTCCGTTACATGTACATCTATGTCATTTAGAACACAAAGTTGCACATTACAAATTGAAGATGGTGTGGAAACACTATTTTCTTTGTACGCGTCTCTAAACAGGTCTTTAATAAATAAATCACAGACGTCATGTAGTTGAATTCATTGAAAGGTGCGCATTTTTGGCCGTTTTAGACGGTCTGCTCCAGCACACAGACGCGTTTTAGGTATTCATCTGACCAAAAGGTTTGATCCTGGGGAAACACGCACGACAGCGGCTGTGTTTTGTCACGATTGTCTTCATAATTGATCCGCTTTTATTAAAACAATGCAGTGCGAAGTTACTGTATTCAACAGCACGGACCCTTGAAATATTTTAGTATATTTTTTTTCCCCCCTTCTAAATATCTTAACATGTATTTAGCTTAAATATTGTTTGTTAAGCGTTTACAAAGTTGTCATGCCGGTCGTTGAATTTTATAACATATATTTCACCAAACCTAAAGGACAGAAAATTAGGTTTAGCATAAGTCCGCGTTTCAGCTAAAACGCAAGAGAACTGAGATTTCTTCACTGAGATAATCTACAGAATGTGAAACAAACTCATTAGAGTTACATTAGAGTTTTGGATTCTAGCGCATGTCGAATATTGTTTGTTACTGTTTCACAGGTATAACACCTCATTATTTGAAGACTCATAGGCTGCTGTATAAATCACAAAGTTTTCCACTGTAGTAGGGCGACTCTGAAACCAGACCAAAAATAAATAAATTAGCTTGAGACTTAGTCGTAGCAGTATGACAATTGTTGTTTTTATCTTTCTATGATTTGTTTGTGTTGTTCCGAACCACGGTTTCATTTTACCTATTGTATCGTCATGTGTGATTGTAAAAGTTTTGTCTGTGAGTGTCTTGTTTTTTTTTTACAAACAGTACTGCTGTAATGTTAGCGAACTCTTTGCGTTCGTCAATATTTATGCAAATTTGCTTGATGAAATAAATATACCCTCTTCATTCACAATATTGTATCAGGTATAAGATACAAGATCCTTTCTTATTACATTGATAACAAACAAACAAAAAACTTATCTTAGGCGAGACCGATGTTTAGGAATTCCTGGCGACAACCCCCACCCTGTACACCAGCCAACAGGTTGAGGGCGGTTCCGAAATCTAAAACCGTCGATGACTGGCCTGACAAACTCAGTTACGGCGTTGCTACCAGGTTTGAAAGTGCAGACGACGAGCTACCAAAAACAATCAAAACGTTATATACATGGATCGACAGAATCAGATTCAAGAATCCAATTCATCTGAGCCTGACGCCCCCCGCAATGTTTCTACTGATAACGCTTCGGCGGTTCTGAACCATAAACCGGAAACTGAAAGCGAAATTCCACAGGACCATCGCGGATTAAAACGGTCAATCAAGATTTTAGGAAACGGGGACAACGTTCTATATCGGTTAGGGGACAAAACGTATCTCTTGGAAAGAATCGAATTCTGAAAAATCGTCTGACGCTGTGCAAAAGCTAATGGATCGTGACCGGAGTTCTGGAGATGTCGCGGATGTGCGACTGGAGTCCGACTACGGTACTGGAAAAACGTGTCTTGTAAAAGATGTCATAGACCCCGCTGTTAAACCGCATTACCGAGGACAGATGATCAAACTGATGCAAACGGTCATCGAGCATGCTTGCGATCCGAATCGCGATTGTGCGGGGGATACAGAGCGTGTAAAAAATCTCAAGAACGAAATGGATATTGTAAGAAGCCTGAAAAATAACCCATGGCCTGATTTGAGTAGCATGTTTCTCACCGGCAAAGAGTCTGCCTTTTTAATAACCAGAAAAATTCTGGATGTAACGTCCGAATGTGAGGATGAAATGGACATTAACGAGGTTCTCTGTCTGTGTACGTGCATAACAGATTTATGCACGTCGTTGGCTGCAAAAAATTGTGATTCTATAACGTGTGAAATTGTTGAATCGCTGGTTGATTTTATATTTGAGCAAAACATGTTTGTCTGCAGAGATTTTCTTTTCTGGCTAGACCACCGGTATAATGTCGTTACTACCGCTTGTTTGTAAATTTGTCACTACTTCAATGTATGATTGTATACTCAACGATATATTGTTGAAATAAAAGGTTGTCACAACTCCTTGTTCTGTTCTCTGACTTCATAAAAATGTCATTATTTAAAACGTTTAAAGGTAACTATTTAAGCGGTACAGATAGTAAGTTTTTTGTTTGTTTGTTATCAATGTAATAAGAAAGGATCTTGTATCTTATACCTGATACAATATTGTGAATGAAGAGGGTATATTTATTTCATCAAGCAAATTTGCATAAATATTGACGAACGCAAAGAGTTCGCTAACATTACAGCAGTACTGTTTGTAAAAAAAAAACAAGACACTCACAGACAAAACTTTTACAATCACACATGACGATACAATAGGTAAAATGAAACCGTGGTTCGGAACAACACAAACAAATCATAGAAAGATAAAAACAACAATTGTCATACTGCTACGACTAAGTCTCAAGCTAATTTATTTATTTTTGGTCTGGTTTCAGAGTCGCCCTACTACAGTGGAAAACTTTGTGATTTATACAGCAGCCTATGAGTCTTCAAATAATGAGGTGTTATACCTGTGAAACAGTAACAAACAATATTCGACATGCGCTAGAATCCAAAACTCTAATGTAACTCTAATGAGTTTGTTTCACATTCTGTAGATTATCTCAGTGAAGAAATCTCAGTTCTCTTGCGTTTTAGCTGAAACGCGGACTTATGCTAAACCTAATTTTCTGTCCTTTAGGTTTGGTGAAATATATGTTATAAAATTCAACGACCGGCATGACAACTTTGTAAACGCTTAACAAACAATATTTAAGCTAAATACATGTTAAGATATTTAGAAGGGGGGAAAAAAAATATACTAAAATATTTCAAGGGTCCGTGCTGTTGAATACAGTAACTTCGCACTGCATTGTTTTAATAAAAGCGGATCAATTATGAAGACAATCGTGACAAAACACAGCCGCTGTCGTGCGTGTTTCCCCAGGATCAAACCTTTTGGTCAGATGAATACCTAAAACGCGTCTGTGTGCTGGAGCAGACCGTCTAAAACGGCCAAAAATGCGCACCTTTCAATGAATTCAACTACATGACGTCTGTGATTTATTTATTAAAGACCTGTTTAGAGACGCGTACAAAGAAAATAGTGTTTCCACACCATCTTCAATTTGTAATGTGCAACTTTGTGTTCTAAATGACATAGATGTACATGTAACGGAGAAACGGTAAGATCGGGGAATGCTTGTGTCTGATGGCCGCTTTGTAGACAGAGCAGAAAAAGATCTGCAGTACATCACAATCTCGGTTTAAACAAACTCTTGTACAAGGATTATTCTTTTATTATCTTATAATGCATTTGTTCATGTTTTCCAGCAAGCAGTCGCGACATGATTGACCGAATTCAGAGAATAGTCTTCATCTAAAAACAATGAAAAAGTATAGAGTGGTATCAATATATTTAGAAGAGAGGATTTCAGTATTAGTTGTTTGTTATAAGAAAAAAGTAATTTAAAACAACATTTACAAAAATAAACCCAGATGATCATGAGTGGGTTTTCTGCATTCATATGATAATTTTCTTAGTGACTCGGACTCTTGAGTTACATAGGAAGCATAAAAAATCCTTAATATTTTGTGTCTGTAGCCTTTTCAAGATCGCGTACAACTTCAGACTTTACTGAATGTGTAACTTTGAGTACGATGGTGAGATACGTTGCAGCTGTAAGTGTAAAACAGCACGCCTTAATGAAGTCTCACATCAAATAGATGTATAATTGTCCTAAAAAAGAAATACCGACTTAGTCAAACACTCACAATAAATTTTTCTTAATTTTCATTTATTTCTATAAACACCGAATGCTGATGGTTCTCAGAGGGAGGGCCTCACCTACAGTACAGCGTAATGGCATATGCAATCCAGCAAACAAAATGTGAGCCGCGTCATCCGTAATGCCGATCGTCTGACTTAGTAAAATGCCAGTCGCAATAGATCAAGAGGAGGATTTCTGTATTCTGTAGGCATTAGAGCAATTTTTCTTAAATGGTGTATACAGTTTTGCATTTTGTAATTCAATGATTTTTAGTCGATCGGCTTTGCGCAAAGATAATTCCTATGTAAAAAATTATGTTTGAATTCTTTCTATAGCCTTTACAAAAGCGTGGAACATCATAGTTCTCAAAATATTGTTTGCATTACATCTAACAAAAATGACAGAAGTGGAGAAACAAAGATGTTTACCGCATGCACGCATTGTAGATGCTTAGGTACGCCAGAGATGTTGCTTTATTTGACTCACAGAAGATGGCGATAGTGACCGATAACACGCTTTAATGTTTAATGTCGTTGTGTTGAAAAAGATTCAGTGGACAAACGCCTCAAGGGAAATAATTTGAAGTGGAGGTCTGTCTTGTGAACGTACACATCGTAGACAGACCAGAAAGATGTCCTTTAGTGTTGTTTAGTCTTAAGCGATGTCATGTAGAAGGACGGTCATTTAATCGTTGTTGTATTTCTTTTGAGAATTTAACCCGTTAACCCGAATTACAGAATGATGCAATATCGCAAAACGATCAGACAAATCTGAACGTAAAACACAGGATTTCATTTTTCACTTAGAGAATTTGTTCAAATGTTATCAATTAATTTAACTCTTGCAGGTTTATGATTGAATAAGAGGAAAATAACAACTAGAATAAAGAATGTCGCGAAAATCTGTAGTAAGGGTATCAAATTTCTCGGACCCGGTATGTTATTGTGACGATGAATAATAATTTTGTCCTCCCTCCTGATCCATCTCAGCTATCGTTGAGGTTTTGTCTGTCTGTCGGTCGTGTTTTTGATCGTGTGTACAGAACGTGTTAAATCGACGCACAAACTATATGCGTGATGGATGTTTATGTGTTTTGAACATATTTTCATATTGAGAATATTGAGAACTTGTTGGTAATTTACACGTCGGGAACTTGCAGACAACGTTCTGTTTGACAGCATTCGATTTTAACCGTTTTCATAAGAGGAATGTATTGAAGCTGTTGTTTAACAAGTTTGAAATGTTGTAATGTTTCTGTTTAACTGTATTACATTCGGCATGCTGTAAATAAACCTCGTAGTAGGTTATTATTTTGATTATTCCGTGTTAACAAACAGTGCGTACTTTAGTGGTTCTTTGTACGATTTCATAATAAAAGCATCAAAATTGTTAACAGACTATTACCTTTTATATTAAAACTTAATAAAAACGTTAAGTAACGCGCAGTTGTGTAAGACACGTACCAAAACATCACGTTAATATGTTATCCCACCTTTCACACCCATTTTGATTACAGCGAGACGACTTAATGAGACAAAGAATTGGTTATTTGAACCGAATCACTGAACCGTACTGTGGGAAAGAATCGTTTCGCAGAAATGAATTGGACTTCACGTCGCTAACAGAGACCACAAAAAGGGTTTACATCATCACAACACGGAAAGGTGCGTGTACTTCACAAAAAGTGTGGAAAAGCGTGTCTTTTTATATCTGTGCGCCCGTATAATCAGAAGTCCTACGGTTTAGAGCGCTGTCACGCACAAGCGTTTTGGGATATGGACCCCCGACGGCCACGTTTGTAGTCTGAGGTGTATGCTGGGTATTGTGGTTCGCTGACCTGAAAGGCCGCAACGTTTGAAGGAGTTATTAGTTACACGCGTTCAATATAACATCTTTGTAAAAACAAAAAGAATTGTTAAAACGTTGCTATTTAGCCTAAACAAATATATATATATATATATATATATATATATATATATATATATATATATATATATATAAGAAGAATAGGATATACTTAGGGTAAAACAGATTTGACGTGTATATGTTGAAACGGAGCACCCGTTGTTGCGTTATTTCGTGAAATAGCGTTAGGATTTGGTTGTGTTCTTATATTTTTCTAGCTTCATCATAAACTATAAGCAAGGCCTTGTAATAATATGTTGAACATCTGATAAGGCGGTCGATATCACATCCAGAGTTTAGCCTACTGCGGTGCTATTTTCTGCAGCGGTTGTTCTTGTTGTTAGAATGCTTCAAATCGCTTCCAGACTTGTTTTATGAGCGTACCCTTGTTTGTTAAACTACTCGTGAGCGACATTGTTAACATTTTTAGAGTTAAACAGGTTAATGAGCTCTTTCAGCATCTATAGTATAACTCCGTTATAGGTTTTAGCTACAGCTGAATGATAAAACAAAAGTTAAGAATATTGTTGGCAATTTGCGGCTGACCGGGAAAGCTGTGTGTACCTTTGTGCATGTTTATGTGGTTTATGAGGACACAAATTTGTATAATGACGTGGGTATGACAGAGGTATTACAATATGAAGGTGGTTTATGAGGACACTGCCTATGTCCCCGTAATTCAAAAGGCTTAAAAAAAAAAAACATACTAAATGGTGTTCTTTTGAAAATCTAAAAATGGACAAAGTCTCCTGTGAGGGCTAAGTTTAGGTGTAGGGTTGGTGTAGGGCAATAGCGCACACAGTTTGTTCAGTATAAAAACCATTACGCCTATGGAGAGTCCCCAGAAAACATTAAAACCAACATGTGTGTGTGTGCGTGAGACAGTTTGAATACAAAAATATTTTAGATAAAGACGGGATTAACTACAAGCATCCTAAATTAGAAACACAACACTATACTGTTTTCCCCCAAACCGGTTGTTCAACACATTTAAAAAAGTCGTAAGAAAGTTTATTGTGTTTTGAAGAGCAAGTCAGATGCGGTATATAATTAAATCTTTTATTATTGATTGATATGATAGAATCACGCTGAATTTATGAGGTTATGTATTAATACTGTTTTGTGTATTCATCGGTTACTGTATACATGTACGAGAGAAATGCATACGCACGATTGTTTTATAAAGCTTTTAGTCTGTCATTACAAATATCTTAAAGAGAAAACCCTTTCACGCATTCTGTTTTCATTTGTCTCAGGATTCTGTTACACAAAAACCACTTGAGCGTGGACACAGATCCTACGTGAAAGCTAAAAATATGACTTTTTAAACTATTTTACAGACACTTAACACATCTGCATCAGTAAGATATCATCATAAACCATCAGACACGTCAGGTTGTGGTGTGATAAGATGGACTTATCAAATATTTGCATGTTTCTTATATCAGTTATTTGATCAAATCTTAGTCAGATAAACCTATATAGACCAGTTGTTTTTATTTTAATAGAACATTATACTGTGAACAAATGCTACATTTAAACTCTGCGGTTAATAATACCGTTTTTAAGGTGAGAAAGAAAGTCTAATCTGTTGTAAAGATCCTGAGAAGCATTTGTGGGACCTTATACTTTTGTTGCAGACAGCCTTAAGTAATTTTCAGTCTAATATAGGTCCAATTCCTAAAGAAAAATCTCTGTAAGAGTCTTGCTTTACTCAGAGGATCGTTTGACTGCTTCTAATCCTTGCTCTGGTCTAAAGGATAATGATTTTAGGTTTGTTATAAGTTTAGGTTAAACTTATTTGTTAAAACAAAAGTTATATCATTGTTTAATCATGCTGCTTTTCATCACCTTGTAAAGATACCCAGTGTGATTCTAAACGTTCTTTAAAAAAGGTTTGTATGAGACATCATAAGTTTAAATATTTAACTGTATGGTTGTTTATGTGGATGTTTACGTGTAGATATGTTGAATGTTTGTGTGTGTGTGTGTGTGTGTGTGTGTTTGTGCTGAGGGCTGAAAAATATATGAGTGAAAAAAGAAATAAAGTAAAATGAAGTAAATTAAAGAATGTTTTCCTATAGACCGTCTTATTAAAACCATCATCTTTGGGGACCTCTATTTGTTTAAGTTTCTGGTTCTTCTTTTGTGCTATCTCGTCTCATTATAAATACACAATTCTCAAGTACATCTAACTTCGCCAGATGCGTGTCATGAAAAGGTTCAATAGGTCACACTTCCTTTGACCGGGTTGGGAAGTTTTGTCTAAACCTTCGACAGAGACGCACAGACACGCGCAGGTGCACATCGTAAAATAGATGCCATAGAGATGCTTTGATCGCTGAACATGTTAGAAACACCGTCTGTTTTAATCAATGGACCGCGTTCTAACAAAGTTTACGACGCCAGATCCCCTCAAAAACTCATTAGATTGCAAATGAGTTGAATCCCAGAAAGTTTAGATATTTTACAACGTTGATCAGATAACGCCGTTTCAGCGCCCGTGCGACCAGACGCGCAGCGCACTTTCTCATTCGGTCGCTCTGCGTGAGACAAAACATTTACATTCGTAAGATGTTGTAGAAAAAAAGTTTACCACCCCTCTAATTACGACTGAAAATCCAAAACATTTGCTATCATTTCAGTTTCTTCCCGCACGTGTATTTTAACCGACACAGCACACTAGAAGTTTTAAGATTGACAATATCAAAGAGTAAATAAATAAAAGGTGTTAAGTATGGATAACTAAAATAAAATAAAATAAAACAACACTTTCCTGGGTTAGAGGTGAATGTTTAGAAGAAGCTTGTGTAACCTCATTTTTAAAACGAAAAAAAAAAGTCTGGGTTATACCACGGCAGAAGCTTGACAGATATCAAAGGTCTATTATAGGAATTAAGACGCTTAAATAAAATAAGAACGTTTTTCAAACAATGATTTTGAAAACAACATTTTTCCCCTGTGTCCTAGAGGTGAATGTTTAAAAGAAAAGTTGTATAGATTAACCTAATTTCAAAAGTGAAAAGCTTTATGATGAATGGTGAACGGTTTCATTAATTGAGAAATGTAAAATATTTATAAATAACTTTGTTCTAATGTTAAAACATTACTTTAATTTCTTTAACATGGAAATCTTCAGACCGGTCTCTCCTTACAACGTTAGAGGGCGGTGCTGTGGGTGTGTCCTGACAGCGGCCCGCAGCTCATTCTCAGTTTTGACACAGAAGCGTGAGGTTGTGTAAACGGTCGCTGCCTAAGATAGACATTTGTTTAACTTTTCTAAGTTGGGACAAAGACTAGGTTTGCAATTGTAATGTGAGAAGATTTTACAGCTATCTTATGCTGGTGTTTTAACGGTCTGATATTTTTTATTTCACTTCACGGTAAGAGAACTCGTCTCTATATTATTTAACTTTATGGCTGTTATAAAGTCAAACTATTTTTTTTAAAGCAAGACATAGTTTTTGATAAATATCTTATTGTTTTAACTAACGCATCCGATTCTTTTTTGTTATAGATAAACGAACGCGCTCGCAACTCTTCTATTTATTTAACTTTGTCAAACGATCTAGTTTTAAATTCTAATGATAGGAAATAGCGTATCTAATGCTTTTTTATTTGTTTTAGTTTTTCCTAAAACTGTTTTAACAAGACTAGTGTCCACTTGTAAGGGAAAAACACACGTACCATCGTAAGATAAAAACGAATCTATATTATCTAACTTTGTATCTGTTTTAAAGTCACAACTTTTTAAAACCGCAAAATAGGTTTAAACGAACGCGCTCACTTCTTCTATTTAACTTTGTCAAACAACTAGTTTTAAGATAGTGTATCTAATGCTTTTTGGTTTTATTTTCTACGTTTTTCCTGTTTTAAGTCTACACTTGTAGGGAAATAAACAGTCTTTGTACGTTTTACGTACATGTTTGATGGTTTTTTTCTTGATGTGTATGTGAAAACACTTTAATAAAATATCCCTTTACCCATTTAACACAAATTCATCATTTAAAGTTTAAAGCACATAACATTGGCCCCACACACACACACACACACACACACACACACAGTCATAAATTCTTAAGTTCACCATAAGGTCAATAAAATGGCCGCTTAGAGACGGTGGGGGCTAGGGGTGTACAAACAGGTGTCCAAACAGGTGTCCAGTTATGGGAGGGGGGTGGAATTTTTATGAGGGTAATAAATCAATAATCCTGACACAACGTATACTACCATCTCTCTGCTATATATGAATGAATCACAACGTAATAACACTGATACAGTCGTGTTTTAAAGAAATAGTTCACCCAAAATAAACATTTGCTAAACATTTACTCATCCTCAGGCCATCCAAGATGCAGAAGAATTAATTTCTTCTTCCAAACAGATTTAGAGAAATGTATCAATACATCACTTGCTCACCAATGGAACCTCTACAGTGAATGGGTGCCGTCTAAACAGCTGATAAAAACATCTCAATAATCCACAAGTAATCCACACCACTCCAGCCCATCAATTATTGTCTTGAAAAGTAAAAAGCTTTGTGTTTGTAAGAAATGAATCCATTATTAAGGCATTTGCTTATGGCCCAAATAAGGGTCGATAATCCATAATAATGCTTCCTCCAGAGGAAAAAAAACATCTCTTGATGTTCTCTCACATCAAAATCCACCATCATATTTGTTTAGAAATATTTCGAACTGTTTTAGCTAATAAAAGGTGCTTGATCTGTGCATATTTTGCTCCGGATTCAGATGAGATGACTTTTTCCACTATGAGTAATATTATCGATTATGGACTTATTTATATTATATGGATTTATTTTAGCCAGAAGCAATGGTTTGCAGTTAAAAGTGTTATTGATGGACTTGTTTCTAACAAAAGAGCATCTTTTCACTTCACAAGGCATTAATTGATGGACTGGAGTGGTGTGGATTACTTGTGGATTATTGTGAAGTTTTTATCAACTGTTTGGATTTGGCACCCATTCACTGCAGAGGATCCATTGGTGAGCAAATGATGTAATGCTAATTTTGTTCGGGTGAAGAAACAAACTCATCTACATCTTGAATGGCCTGAGGGTGAGTAATGTTCAGCAAATTTTAATTTTTAGGGGAACTAAAAGAAATATACAAAAAAGGCGTGATATTTCAGACAACACCATTTTCCCTTTCTGATATTAGTCAAGCTTTCATGTACCGATACCAATACCTTCTTCTACTGGTGTACAATAATATCTTATTATATGTGACAATACTATATTATATTAATTACACTATGCTATATTAAATATATTAGTTAACAGTTTTCAAGTACTGCTTCTTCTGAGCAACTTTTCCTCTTTAGATTAGAATCAGCATTTCATGTCCCTCACTATATCTGTTCCCTAAGGACCCCAAAGAACCCTGTGAATTACCTGCACATCAATTATGAGGAAGTGCCCTAGAGAGTGGGCATGAAAGAATAAAGGGAAACTGATGCCACCACTGCCCCAACCCATTATTTTTCTATTTTTATTTTTAAAATGAAAATCCTTTTGAATAAATCATGGTCTAAATTTATATAATGCTATATATTGATACTTGTTCACCTGGATTAATTCAACACTTTCTTCAGTAATGTCCTACATGATTCATCTGTTGGATTGGGAACATTGCAATAAATTAACTGACATCACAAAGGGACCGAGATATATTAAGGCATTAACAAAAGCATGAAATGGAAAATATTCAATAAAAATGGTTTTAAAATGGATTGGGACACGATTTGCATAGCAAGTACACAGAGGAGACTTGCTCACCATGGTCTGTCCACCTTGTTCTTGAAAAGTTTTTGTGAGAATGAAAAGGGAAATATGTAATTTTAGTCAGAACTTTTCAGACAAATTCATATTCCAAGATTTTTAGCACTAAAACAACACAATAAAGAGCAATGGATGCACATTTTGTGTGTACTTGATGATTTATCAGTGTATTATTTCATTTTTTGTGCTGCCAGAGGGAATCATGGGAAATGTAGTTTGGTTGCACAAGTCTAGCTCGTAAACTAGCTATTTATCGCTATTCTTTATCAAGAGGAAACAAAATAGACTAAACAATAAATGGATCTTGAATATGAATTTACATTGGACTACAAACTGATTTTGCCACCTCAACTCAGAAGTCCACCACATCTCCCCTCTAGAACCATTTTTTAATTCGGTTTTGTTGAGCGTAAAGACATAAAGACAGAAGAGACGAACGCCTCGGCCCTCGGGTAGAATGGTTAAATTTGTTCATCTTAGCTGTGGCATTATTAAACCAAATGAGACATATGCAGGTCTGGCTACTGTCTGGTGTGGATTTAGGGTCGGCCTACTCACAGAAGCTGTAGTGATTAGATTACCATTACTTTATGCTCGCCAGAGTATATGTGTGTAAGGTGCCATGTCTTTTCTTATGACAAAATTAAACAAAATATTTTAATAAAACCAATGGTGAACTACTGCCAGAATGTTTCTACAGTCAGGTAAAACATCAATTTAATGGTCTGGGTGAAGCTGTGGCAAGCAGTTTTTCCAAACTCAGGAAACCTCAATTATTTCCTGTGACAGTCAATATTGTTATATATATTTATATATATAGTCATACACTATTAAATGCTGTTGACAGAGCTTACCTTGTCAAACGTCCAGCGACAAGTCATTTGTCTGTCCACAGTAGGTGTTTCTCAATGTCAAGATACGTCCTTGGCAGGACTGGTCCTTCCAAGTCACTTCCTTCAGAGGCTAGGCGAGGCTCCTCTTAAGCATTCGGAGAACACGTAAATGGAACAGGCTAGCAAGTGCACGTTATTGCGTCATTACGTCAGTGAAACGGTCCGCTTTTACTCTGGACAACTTAACTAAGTTAGTCCGGTTCAGTTAGCTATCAATAACGTAATTTCTAGAATTTATAATATCAATACGGTAGTAATACTTTTTAATACAAAAATGTTTTTTAAGTAATTTGTAAATATACTTAAGTTACATTTGAACGCATATTGCCCCGTTGGCGCTCCGACTCCGCTAACGTCCAACATTTTGAATTTTTGAGCAAGATAGCAAAGCTGCGCGCATAGGATTGTGGGTGATTTTAGCGCGCGAAGAGCGCGAAGGCTACACTTATGCATCCTTTCCTGTGTATGGGATATTTTTCGAACGAAGGACTCAGTCCTTGGTTGAAATTCCGAGGATCCTCGACATTGGAACAGTCCTTCGACGGATGTCGATGACGTAGCATCCTCGAAATTCTGGCTTCCGAGGATCCTTCCTTGACATTGAGAAACGCCTAGTGTGAATAAAACCGCTCCCTGAGGTAAAACAGTAACAGCCAATCAGATTTGATGATTAATATACACAGTTACATGAAGCGGGACTTTGGACCAATGAGGTTTCGCTATGGGCGAGGCATCCTAGCGTGACACCACGAAAACAGAGTCGGTCCGACTCCTTTCGTCCGATAAAAAAAACAGTTTTTTATGATTCATGATTCAACTCGTGAAATGCCGTTTTACTATTACATGACTTTCACTTTACTCTGAAAGAGACGGTTTGAGCATTATCTGCTTGGGCCGATTCAGTCCAATTCGCGACTGAATTATTTAGTTCGGTTCATAAAAGAATGGTTTAGAGAAATTTTATTGGCGTTTGACAAACAACAAAATGGTGTATTTCCGCCACCAACTGGTATGGGGCTTACTCCCTTCCCCCTTTTATTTATTTATTTTTATTCTCTCCCACAAATTAGTTAGTTTAAGGTACTGAAAAATAAAACTATAACATTAATTTCTCGTGGATACAGTATCTCGGTATAAATAGCATTTTTTATTTTTTCAAATTTTTGCATCAGAATCCTTTCAGTCTCGTATTTCTGACAGTTCCACTGTTTCTTCTTGCCAACAAAATTCACTTATCATAGAGACAAGTTTGTGAACGTGATTCAGTTAAAAGATCCTATTCAAACGAATCTGTCGCTTGTTGTGGTAGTAGCAATTTTGAACAACAACAAGAAAAAAATGGAAAATATTATGAATTATGCATCTGCCATTAAAATAAATGGGAAAGCTAACAGATAGTTTTCTCCAGGTAATAAGGCCTTCTTGGACGGAGTTACCTCAATTTCCATTTTGTTCTGTTTTAATATTGAAAAATAGCCAGCCTACACACGCACACAAATGCACGTGCGTTTTAACAGAAACATGAATTCTCTGTCTGGTAGGTCTTCAAATTTCTTCAGCAAATTTCCACTTACCAAAACAGCCACAAGAGAAAAGGGCAACAGATGCAAAGAGGAAACTGTCTGAAACACTGGCTACCAATTCCCAGCGGACCCTGTGTGAACGGACTACCGGAGGAGCCTGCTTTTACTCCATGCTGATTTGCTCACCGCAGGAACTACTTATTGTTTACGTGTCCTCGTCCTCACCGACCCAAACATCTTCATAATGATATGAAGCTATCTGACCTTTAGGCCATTTTCAGTTCATGTGACAACATTTATAGACATTCTCCAGGGACTAAAAAATCATGCTGATTTAGTGGAACATCAAGGTCAAATTTAGTTTTTACATCTCAACTCGCAAGCTTTCCTCATTTCAAAGTGACAGCTAGCATCTTTACAATCACAGTTTGTTGAATAAAGTAAAACATCCCCAGAGGAAACTTGTAATGCTCAGATGTTGCTTTTTTATAGCTCAGGTGGCCTCATGGAGCTCTCGGTATATTTCATTTAAGTAGGCTATCATAAATGAAAAAAATAAATAAATAAAATAAATAAAAATAGAGACACAAAATATGAAACACAGATATTGCATATATACAGCATGTCCAATCTGGAGATTAGAACTCATTTGTACGAAATGGCAAAACATACAACTTGGATTGCGCAAAAACGTAAAACCCAAACCAAAATCTTCACGTCTAGCCTAACCAGATGTAAAAAATTATATTAAAGTTAGTATTTCACAAACTTGTACAAATTATGAGATTTTATTAGTTCTCATGGAATGCAGTTCTCATGTATCTTGAATTTGCGCTGTTATCTGATTTGCATTATTGCTTAAGTTAATCATTCACTAAAACAACAGAACGCAAGTAAATGGCCACCAAGTCATTGTGAGTTAATTTCTTCCCTTGATTTCTCATTGTCCAACATGATCTCGTAAGAATTCCTAATAATTTGTAGCCTATGAGATGGCAAAATCGGAAGTATAGCCTACTTACAACTTGGGTCGCAAAAAAAAATGTAAGACCCAAACATAAATATATAAAGGCCAACCCGTAAAATCTATTCATAATTAAAAAAAAAAAAAAAAAGTATACAAAGTCACATGAATTACGATTTTGCAAACTTTTAGATATTATGAGATTTTACGAAGTGTCATGGAATTGTGTTGAATGTGTCTTTCTGTTCAAGCGATCCCGAATCTCCAACTTTGCCCTGTTAACTGATTCGCATAATTGCTATAGAGAATTGTGCGCTAAAACAACACAGACATACAATAAATGGCTAAAAAGTCATTAGTCAGTTATTGGATTTCTCATTGTCTAATGTCATGAAACAGCAAAACCGGAAGAAAACTGAATGACTTGGGTTTCGAAAAATAACCCAATGTAATACCCAACCCATAACTATGACTGTTATAGTAAAAATGTATAGTTGTGTAAGTCGTACAATATATTGTACGATTCTGCGAAGTTATAGAAATTCTAGAATTGCATTGAATGTGTCCTGTAGGCTATCTCAAATTTGCACTGTTAACTGCTTAAGTGGATCGCGCAGTAAAACAACGCAGATCGCAAGTAATGGCAAATATTGTTAACATCGCTAGAGGACGGTAGAGATCATGGGCATCTCACAAGACAAATTTGAGAAGTCACAGACTCTCCATTGCTCACCATATAACCTCATTTGAGACTAAAATAAACTTTTGAAAAGTTCTAGTGATTTATTTGGCGTCACTCTCAAACTTTGTGCATTAAATTGAAATAATGGAGCCCATCAGCATTCATCTCATGTCGTTTGTGTCCCCGCAGACTAATTTTATAACCTGCATTCTGCAATTAAACACTCGTAGCGCTGCATTTCTGCCGTTTGTTTTTTCTCAAATGTACTGATGCATCACTGTGCTTAACACACATACGCACCAACTCTCTGGTACACAGCTGCATTTCAGTGGCTTTAAGTGTATTGCTCATTTGACAAACACAAATTGATTTCCCACAGGGTGGATTGCGAGGAAAAAGTAGGGTCCAGGAAACACGCTGGATGGGGCAAACAAATTCCTCTATTCCGCTCCCTCCCACTTCCCATCGCTCTCTTTAATAAGATGTCTGCCTCTTTGTTTGCCTGCTGTAAAAAAAAAGAGAGGAACTGCTATTGATTAACAGCGCTGCATGAAAAAATGCGCAGTGGGGTCTCTTGTGAAAGCACTCAGCCTCTCTTTAAGCTTGACCTTTGAGGCTTCTCAACTTTGTGAATTCATTGGCGTCGTTTAAAAGCAGCACAAACACGGATCTGTTGTACATACGCATGCTGACAGCTGCGAGCCAAATCTGAAAGTTTCAAATGAGACGCATCTGGAGACCAAACATTTTGGCTGTTGGTTCTGTCATTCAGTGCAGTCATCTGCTGCGATGAGGTACCGTTCATTACAAATAAAGTTTATCATGCAGTACAACATATGCCAGCTCTCAAAACCCTCATTTTCTCACTTATTTAGTCTAGCCTGCATCCTGTTTAAAATTGGATTATGGTCCCGGGAGCCCCGGGGCTCCAGCCTCTTTGAAGGCCCCAGTTGCTGTTATAATTCTACATAGACTTCCATTTCTAAGTTCATTACTCTAGATGAGATTTTTGTTTGTTGTCACACACAATGGTAATCAAATGCTGTCGATAGAGATTACTCAGATCATTCCTTTAATTATGTAAGCCCATTTCAAACCCATAATAGAGAATTCAAACTGAATAAATAAATATTATAATACCACAAGTATGCCTGTTAAATAATTAACAATACTACTTATACTATTATTTTTATAAATGTAATTGATTATTATTTTAATAATGATAATAATTATTATTGTTTTATTGTTATATATGAAAATTGATATTTAAGCATTACTGTGAATTTTTTTTTTTTTTAAACCAAGGAAATTAGCATCGATTTTGTTATAATTATTAATATTATTATTATCATCATCTTCATGTCAGTTATTTTTAATGTAATTGTAATCATTATCCTTAATGATGACTATTATTTTGAGTATTATACATTATCATTTATATTTAAAAATTGATATAATAATCTTTTTTTATTTTTTATTAGTTTATTAAGGCATTTTCTTTTTTCATTACCATCCCTGATGGTGAGCACAATCATGTATTATTATTATTAATTATTATTATTGTATAAAGGTATTTTATTTAATAATAA